>NC_057865.1:159166136-160558636 GCF_019393635.1 Dromiciops gliroides | reverse complement strand
GGGGCTCAAAAATTCTAAACTGGGCAATTTGTGATAATTTTTGAAGATGTAGATTGATAAAATGAAAAATTGAAATGAACCTCAGACTAGCATGCTGCTTTCCCAATTCCACTATAATGTTTGCAATATGGTAGTAAAAGGATCAGAAGGAGAGAATAAGAGGTTTGGGGTAATTGAGCATTTATTTATTGGTATTCCAAATGCTATATCATTTTCCAGTGACCAAAGGATAGACTTATTTCTAGAGGAACTGAAATAATCGAAGTCTTGAATTATTTGATGTAAATAAAACAAACAAAAAAGGAATTTGCAGGTAAATTGGAGGATAACTCACTTTTCTTATGCCAACCTCAGTTGCAGAGGATATGGAGGTAAATGTTCTATAGATCACCCCACCCATTATATAAATAATGTATAGCATTATAATATATAGGATATATAAATATTATTTTAATTACATTTCACTTATACATTAATTCCAAGATATGCTTATGAAAGAATAATGGAAAATATATTGGAAACCATCATTTAGGAATAAGAAATGAGCCCAAGTACCCACACACCTATCAAATGCTTTCATCAAAAAAAGTTAGGAAGCAGCAAACATTGAGAGTATGAAAATAGTTCACAAAATATAATTATTTATATTCTGAAAGGAAATTACTGGTTACTAAGGTGAGTAATTTTGAAATAAACAGTGTTTCGACTAAGATAATCCTCTTTTTTGCAAATCAGTGAAACCTATAGAGGGGGAAAAAGTTTATAGAAAACTTGACAAGAGATTCAACTGAGCTACATTATCATGAGTACATGTTAAGCAGATTCTGAAAAGAGGACAACAAAGTGATGAAAATGCATAAGATTAAGGAAGTTGGCTATGAAAAACACTATCAACGACAGTAGAGCCACAAGCCTTGGAATTTAATATTATAATACTTTTCATACTGAATGAAGGAGTAGGAATGCCCATTTTTTTATAGTATTAGCCCAAAGATCAAGAATTGAGCCCCAAACTCAAGAACAACAGTATTAGCTCAAAATCAAGACAATAAAAAGGAAGTGTGCTGTAAGTAACACATTCTCAAGGGCATTAAAGAGATTCTCATGGCAACTGGAAAAGTCTTTACAAAATGCTTGGAAAATCATGTCTTGTCATTGACAAAAAATGGATGACTGAAAAAAATTATATCCATGTATATAAATATTTTCCCCTCTGAATAAAAAAAATTATGAACACAATCTACAAATGGAGAAAATCCCCCCAGAATGCATGAGAAGACAACAGGGAGACTTCAAAGAACAATATTCTCCAAGTGGTTATATCTTTAAAATCATACAACTGACTAAATAGTACATAAAGATCCCCCTATATCTCTTGTTAACTATAAGAAAGCATTTGATTCAGGTGAACAAAATATACTCTCAAAGGCTATCCTCCAAAACATTTTCCATGTTTATTTTAAAATTATACACAGTTCAATGAAAAACATCAGAATAGATAAAACATTGTTCAATTTTTTCATAATTTTGAGCAAGACATGGTAAGGATATCACTATCTATCTATCTATCTATCTATCTATCTATCTATCTATCTATCTATCTATCTAGCCACTGAATATATTTACTGGTATCATGGAAAACTTTCAGGGCAGTATCCAAATGGAAGAAGTACTTCAGTAGTGATGTTGAGTACATCTGGATATTCTTGCCTGTGAATGATATTATATTGAATGCATCAAGACCTGAAAACTGTAGGTTTCTAATGAGATTTATAATGAATAAAGAATTCAAGCTAGCCTATCTTCCATATGCTGGAGAACAAAGAGTAGAATTGATTCATTAGGTGATTTATGTATTAATACATATGTACAGTGAATTGGGCTAGTGAATTAATTGGAGAAAACAAGTGGAAAGGATTACATTTTCCAAAATTTTGTAGTGCTCTTAAGAATCCAAACTTTCTCCCCAAAACAGAGGGCCCATCTTTTTAGCATAAATAGGACTCCAATAATACTATATGACTTTGAGTCACAGGATACCATAGACTCTTAAGATGTAAAGTTGCAGTACACTTGATAAACAATGCAGAGATGCAAGTTTGTTGGTCAGTATGCTATATGTTCCCAATAGAAGAAGTGTATATAAGAAGCAATGAAGTGTTATTATCAAGAAATAGATGACCAAAAAGGATATGTCTAGGAAGAGTGTGGATTTTTGCTCTGTGATGTGAGAGATCACAAGGCAAGACACTCAACAGTACTTCACAATGGAATTTACAGAAAGATATTAACAATCACATAACATGAAAAGTTTTTTTGCATTATCAGTTCTCACATACAGAAGATCATGGACTTATCAGAGTATCAAAATATGAGTGTGCGTATTACCTCATCATCCCACCTCAAACTAGCAGTTCCTTCCAGGCATAAATTGATTATTTTTTTAAATAAAAAAAAAAACAACCTGTTCATTGAATTAAGGGGTATAAAGTACATATATGTATAGATATATACAAATCTCTTAATTTCTAAAGTGAGTGATTTGTATTAATCTGTTGGGCGGCTCTCTGCTTTAACATCCTAGAACCTACCAATTTGGATGAATTGGGGAAGAAGGTATTTTCTGACTACCACCACTGCCACACATACAAACATTAAACAAAGGCAGCCCCGTGCTAAAAATAAAGAGCTGACACAAATGATTAGAGAATTTTGAGTAAAGAAGAATTACTAATCTGATTTTTTTCTTATAGTATGTTGGTCAACTTGTCATTAAGTGTTTGATACTGGCCAGTCATGAAGTGCTAAGCATACAACAACAAAGACATAGTCTGTGATCTCAAGGAATTCACATATTAATGGCATAGACAACATGTGAATAACTATTTACAGTTAGTATATACAGTGAAAAGGAAATGTAATCCTGGAAGAAATGAACTAACAGTGATAAAAATCAGGGAACCAGAAAATATCTATTATGTTAATCTATACTAAAGATGCAGCAAAGGAGATAGAGGAGCAGATAGATAGGAAAGGAACTAAGAGAGAAGAATGTCACAGAAACCTAAATAGGGAAAGTTGTATCCAGAGAGAGGAGGGTTATCAATTGTGTCATGTTTACATAGAGGTCAAAAAAGGTTTAACCCATTTACTATTGCTGTTAAAAGATCTTTTAACTTGAAGATTAGAGAGAGAATGAGCATGATAAGTGAGGACAATCTGCTGGAGATAAAAGGATCAAGAGTGCATAATGAAGTGTTTGCCTTCAAAGAGAAAAGCATTACATCATGCAAAATTGGGTTGATTTTTAAAAAAATAATGTGGAGATGTCTGAGAGATGTGAGATGAATAGGAGAAAGAGGGGAAGTCTCAGTGTATAGCCTCAAGTTATTTTTTTTTTCTTTTGAATGATGTGTGAAGTAAGGTTCTTAGTTGAGACTGTGGAGAGGGTTAAAAAAAAAACATGTAGAATAGGCACCGTGGTGCATCAGATAGTAGCTCAATTAGGGAAATATAAAGGATTGTTTCCTGTAGTAAGGACCAAGCTGAAATTATATAACATAAATTAGTAGCATTCCCAATCAGTCTAATTTCTTGATTTTAATCCAGCTCTATTCAGGAGAACACAGATATAAAAAGAGCCAAATGTATGAGAAACTCAAGTAGCTAACTAACTAACTATATATACATATATATATATATATATATATATATATATATATATATTTATGTGTATACAGTAGCTAGTAGCTAACTATATATATGAAAAATGTTCTAAATCACTATTGATTAGCAAAATGATAATTAAAATAACAATGAAGTACTCTCTATCATACTTATAAGATTGGCTAATATGATAGAAAAGGAAAATAACAAATGTTGGAGGGGATTGTGGGAAAATTGGGACATTAATTGCACTGTGGGTGTTGTGAACTGATGCAACCATTCAGGATAGCAATTGGAAACTATGTTTAAAGGGCTATAAAACTGTATATATCCCTTGCCTCAGCAATATCATTATATGTATGTCTATATCCCAAAATTATTTTTAAAAGGAAAAAGGAATTATTTGTACAAAAATATTTGTAGTAGCTATTTTTGTAGTGACAAATAATTGGAAATTGAGGGTATACTCATCAATTGGGGAATGGCTAAATAAGTTGCAGTATACAATTGTGATGGGATACTATTGTAGTATATGATGGAATTCTATTATAGTATAAGAAATGACAAGCAGGATAATTTCAGAGAAACCTAGACAGACTTACATGAACTGATACACGAGAAGTGAGCAGAACCAGGAGAACATCATACACAGAAACAAAGTTTGTATGAGGATGAACTGTTAATGACCTAGCAGCTCTCAGTGGTATAATTATCTAAGACAATTACAAAGGACTCAATGAAAAATGCTATCCACTTCCAGATTGAGAACTGATGAAATCTGAATACAGATTTAAATATACTTTTTAAACTTTATTTTAATTTTTTGTTCTCTTTCACATGACTAATATGGAAGTGTATTATATAACTTCCATGCATAACCTATATCAAATTGCTTACCTTTTCAATGAGGGAAGAGGAAAGGAATGGAGAGAGTTTAGAACTCATTTTTTAAAATTAATGTCAAAATGATTTTACATGTAATTGGAGCAAATAAAGCATTTTAAATATAACATTAACAATTGAATCTTATTTTTATTATGTTCTGTTGTGATATCAGTTTCAAAGACACGAATGTCATATAACTTACTCACTCATTAATTTTACATTTTGCCACATTATTTACAGTAGCATTTTTGTGGCTAAATAGAAAAAATAGATTTATTCAAATAATTTATTACAGAAAAGATGACACTCTAAAATAAACCTATACTGAGAATCAGACAAAGCTATAATAACATGATTAATTTAAATACTAGGGGTGGCTATCAAATTATTGAAAATTTGTACATTAATTCTATCTTTTATATCAAATGAAATCAAACACCCTTCCAAAAGGGAGTGTATAGATAGTCATATATCAAATTGCTCTTGCCATCTTAAGGAAGGGGCATGGAAGGGAGGAAGGAAGAAGGGAGAAATATTGGTAACTCAAAATCTTGTAAAATTAATATTGAAAACTATTTTTACATATAATTGGAAAAATATTGTTTAAAAAATGACAAAAATAATCACAGAATTTTGTTTAAATTGAGCTTACATTGTCATCCATCTGGGAAACTACATTCAAACAGTAATTTGCAGATAGACATCCTTATCTTGAAATTACAAGTTGAACCCAGACAATATTTTGAAAAGGTTTCCCAATAGTCATGGAAAACAAACTTCAGCAATCATACACATTGTGTAAATGCGATTATTAGCTTCCTATTTTTTCTAGGATGAAATCCCAGCTTGCCATATAAAGGCCTTCAAAATGAAATTTCAGGCAATTCTCTCTAGGCTGAGCTCAGCCACTTGCCATCCTTCTCTTCTTCATGGCCACGCACCTCTACTGGATTAGCTCTGGGGGCTGCTCTGGTCCCAGTGCTGCTGCCACGTCCCTCCTGGACCAGAGTTTCCTGTGGAATATCTTTCAGCAGTGTAATAAAGAGAGGAGTGAAGTAATATCTGACAATGAATTTCAATAAGCTTATCCAATGGACTCCACTTAATCCTGTGATTGTCAAATCAATCATACCAATGTTAGAAAGAGAGAACAAAGCAGGAATGAACTTTGGTAATTCACTGGCATTTGGAAGTATATCACAGATTAGCAGAATGTCTTCTGGACATATGATAGAAACAACTCTGGGATGATTGACAAAAATGCTCTAAAGCTAGCTTTATCAGGTTATCAGTTATCTGACCAGTTTCATGATATCCTTATCTGAAATTTGACAGACACAGAAGAGGACAGATTGCTTTTGATGATTTCATTCAAGGCTGCATTGTCTTACAGCAGTTGACAGATATATTCCAGTGCTTTGATACCAAACAGGATGGCTGGATTCAACTGTCTTATGAACAGTATCTTTCTATGGTCTTCAGTATTGCATAACATTTACCTTTGGAGGTTGTCAATGGGACTGTTATAAAAAAAAAAAAACTGGAAATGCCAAATCCCTTATCTCATCAAAGCGTGAAAAAGAACACTGAAGTAACTCAAGATTGTCTTCCTCTCAAATTTTATGCAATTGCTATGTTTGTTTCAAAATCTTAACTGTGTACATATGTGAAAATGCTAATTAATATTTTATCATAGTAACTGTAGCCATATAGCTCTCCAGATGCAAAATTGTATTTAGTATGTAGACATTTGTGCCATCAAGTAGAAAATGTATAACTTTGCTTCAGGTACCTGCATGGATAAGAGCCATGGGATATAGAGACAAATAAAATTATTTCTAGGAGCAAAAAATCATATACTCTATTAAAAGAAACATCTACCAATATAAATATATATGGAAATATATTTTAAAACCCCCTAGGAGATACTTGTGATACTTAGAGGGTCTTTCTGTGGTGAACTTGCAAATAAATGAAGGGATAACTTTCCAAATCCATAGATTTTGGGTTATGTTTGCTAGGCAAGATTTGACCCACTAGATGTTAATTCTGTGCCTTCTAAAACCTTTTAAAAAAGATAACTGTTGGGCAGCTAGGTGGTGCAGTAGATAAAGCACCGGCCCTGGATTCAGGAGTACCTGAGTTCAAATCCAGCCTCAGACACTTGACACTTACTAGCTGTGTGACCCTGGGCAAGTCACTTAACCCTCATTTCCCCACCAAAAAAAAAAAAGATAACTGTTGGGGAGAGGGGGCAGAGCCAAGATGGCAGAGGAGAGGCTGTGACTCCCACAAGCTCCCAATAAACCCATCCACACATTGCCATATAATGTCATAAAAAATAACCAGAGCAACCTAACTCACCTAAGAAGAGAGTGAGCCTATTTTCCAACATAGTGAGACTATTTGGCAATTGGGATCACCTGCTGATCAGGCTGAGAGAGGAGCTCAGCATGTGGTCCAGACCCAGCCAGGAATAGACCACACCTCTAGCACCTCAGAGTCTTAAATACCAGCATCTTCTTCTGAGGCTCAGCTCACAGACCGGTGAGGAGGTTTAGCAGTTAGCTGGGGTGAAGTAGCTGCAGTCTCTGCTAGGGTTGGGTTGAAGGGACATGGTTCTGAACCAGTGGGCCAAATGGCGTGGTGGTGGCCAAGTGGGGGATTGGCACAGGCATGCCAAGCTTTCAACCATAGAGAATCAGATTTCATTCACACATCTGCTTCTGGCTTGAGATGAGCAGTCAAAGAAAACAGTAGACAACAGACAGCTTCTTTGGGGGAGCGGTAGACCAGAATACACCCTCAGAAGAAGATAAGAGCAAAGTCAAAGTTCAACATCCAAAGCTTCCAAGAAAAATATGAATTGGTCTCAGGCCAGGAAGCACTCAAAAGGGACTTGAATAGAAAGTAGGAGAGTTAGAAGGAATATTTACAGAGGTGGAGGAAAGAATGGAAAGAGGAATGAGAGTGATGCAGGAGAGTCATGAGAAAAAAGTCAGCAGCTTGGAAAGCCAAATGGGAAAGAAGATACAAAAGCTCTCTGAAGAAAATAATTGCTTAAGAATTAGGATCGAACAAATGGAAGCTAGTAACTTTATGAGAAACCAAGACACAGTAAAGCAAATCCAATGGATAAAATAATAGAGGTCAATATCAAATATCTCCTTGGAAAACAGATGACCTGAAAATAGATCCAGGAGAGGTAATTTTAAAATTAATGAACTACAAGTCATTACCTAATTGAGAATGGTCAAAGGATATGAACAGGCAGATTTCTGATGGAAGAAGTCAAAGCTATCTATTGCCATGTGAAAAAATGCTCTAAATCACTATTGATCAGCGAAATGCAAATTAAAACAAATTTGAGGTACCACTTAATACTCTCAGATGGGCTAATATGAGAAAAAAGAAAATAATAATTTGTTGGAGAAGCTGTGGAAAAAATGGAACATTAATTCATTGTTAGTGGAGCTGTGAAGAGATCCAACCCATCTGGAGAGCAAGTTGGAAGTATATCCAAAGGGCTATGGCACTGTTCATAACCGTTTGAACCAGTGCTACCACTGCTAGATCTGTACCCCAAAGAGACCGTAGAAAAGGGAAAAGAACCCACATGTACAAAAATATTTATAGCAGCATCTTTTTGTGGTGGCAAAGAACTGGAAATGAGGGAATGCCCATCAATAGGGTAATGGCTAAACAAATTGTGGTATATGGATGTAATGGAATACTATTGTGCTGTAAGGAAAGATTAGCAGGACAAGTTCATAGAAAACTGGAAGGACTTACATAAACTGATGCTGACAGAGGAGCAGACCAGAAGAACATTGTACACAGTAACAGCAAACATTGTGTGATGAACAATGGGGATAGACTTTGCTCTTCTCAGCAGTGCAAAAATCCAAAACAGTTTCAAAGAACTCATGATAGAAAATATTCTCAACATCCAGAAAAAAGAACTATGAATTAATAATATAGATTGAATCATACTGTTTCTGCTTTTTGGACTGTTTTTTTTTCCTTCTTGTTTGAGTTTTTCCCTTTGTGCTCTGATTCTTCTTTCACAAGATGACTAATGTAGAAATATGTTTGATGTGACTGTGCATATACACCTATATCAGACTGCTTTCTGTCTTGGGGAAGAGGGAGGAAGAGGTAGGAGAAAAGAAAATTTGGAACTAAAAATTTCAGTGTAACAAATGTTGAAAACTATCCTTATATGTAATATGTAACTGGAAAATAATAAAATTAAATTAAAAAAAGAAAATTATTGGACTACCTAAAACCCATGATCAAAAAAGAGCCTAGACATCATCTTCCAAGAAATTTTCAGGAGAAATTGCTCTGATATTCTAGAAGCAGATGGTAAAATAGAAATAGAAAGAATCCCCAATCACCTCCTGAAAGAGATCCCAAAAGGAAAACTTCCAGAGATCCCAGGTCAAGGAGAAAATATTGCAAGCACCTAGAGAAAAGGAATTAAAATACCATGGAGCTACAGTAAAGATAACACAAGTTCTAGCAGCATCACATTAAAGGACTGGAGGGCATAGAATATGATATTTAAGAGGGAAAAGGAACTGGGACTACAGCCAAAACTTAGCTAGCCACAAAACCATGTATAATTTTTCAGCGGAAAAAAATTGGACTTCAATGAAAAACAGGATTTTGAGGCATACATGATGAAAAGACCTGAACTGAATAGAAAATTTTATTTTCAAATACAAGACCCTATAGAAGCATAAAAAGGTAAACAGAAAAAAGAAGTCATGAGAGATATTAGAAGATTAAACTGTTTACATTCCTACATGGGAAGATAATACTTCTAACTCAGAAGATTATTTTCAGTATTAGGGTATTTGAAATGAATATGCTGAGACAGGGGGCACAGGTGTGAATTTAATATGAAAGGATGATATCCGTAAAGCATTTATTTTTTTGTTTATCCTTAATTTGGGGGGGGGCAGGTAGGGTGGGGTGGCTTATGTCTGGGGCCAGATATGGGCTGAGGGACTCCTGGATCCAGAGCTGGTACACTGTCCACTGTGTCACCTAGCTGTCCCATGATGACTGCATCAAAATAAAGTTAAGGGATAAAAGGAATGTATTGGAAGAAAAGGAAAGGGAGAGGTGCACTGGGGAAAAGTAGTTCACATAAAAGAAACAATAAAAAGCTTATTCAGTAAAGGTGAAGATGAGGAAGGAGTGGGGGAGTGAGTGAGCCTTACTCTCATCAGAATTGGGTCAAAGAGGGAATAACTTACACACTCAAAGGGGCATAGTAATATATCTTGCCCTGTGGGAAAGTGGGAGAGGAAGGGGATGTGGGGGAGGCAATGAAAGGTAGGACAGATTGGGGAAGGGGACAGTAAAAAGCAAAACATTTTTGAGGAGGAATAGGGTGGAGGAAGATAGAAAATAGAGTAAATATCAAGGGGAGGGAATAAGATAGATGTTAATACAATTAGCAGTAGTAACTATGAAAGAAGTGATGAGCAGGATGCTATCAGAAGGACATATGAACATAAGCAAACATCAACAGAGAAAGAACTGATGGTAAACTGAATACAGCTTGAAGTATTATAATTTTGTTTGGTAGCTCCTCTTTCTAAAGGTATTTTGTTATTTCTTTCACAACTGACCTAAAGAGAATATGTTTTGCATAAATGCACATGTATGACATATTGAATTGCTGGATTTCATAGGAAGGGATGAGGAGGGAGGAAGAAGGAAAATTTAGAACACAAAGTTTTAAATCTTAATGTGAAAGTAACGAGGAGCAGGAGTTCAGAGAAACCTGGAAGGACTTATATGAACTGATGCTGACTGACAGGAGCAGAAACAGGATAACATGTATATGAATTGTCTCATGATAATGGTGACAACTTGTCTGTTTTCAGCAATGCAATGGTCCAAACAATTTTCAAAGAACTTACATGATAAAAAAAATGTTCTCAACATCCAGAAAAAGAACCCATGGTTTAGGAATGCAGGTTGAACCATACTGTTTCTACTTTGAGCTGTTTTTTTTCCTTCTTTTTTAAGGTTTTTCCCTTGTGCTCTGACTCTTGCTTTCTACAATATAAACTAATGCAGAAATATGTTTAATGTGATTGCACATATATAACCTATATTAGATTGCTTTCTGTCTTGGGGAGGAGGGAGAGAAGGAAAGGTGGGAGAAAAATTTGGAACTAAAACTCCTATGAAATCAAATGTTACGACTATCCTTATATGTAGCTGGAAAATAACAAATACTGAGCCAAAAAAGATAACTGTTAATAGCCATCTCTCTCCTCACTGTCCTCCCCAACACCAGTATAGCACATAATGTTGTTGCAAAATGACCGAAGCGTTCATCCATGACCAAAATAGCATCAGCTATGTGGATGTCCACAAAGAATACAGAGGATGATTTTAGTCACTATGCACTACTGTGAACCTTTTGCCATATTGTGACATGTCTCTCAAACTCTAAATTTGATATTATCTCAGCTGTCATGTTGGGGCTGCAGAACATTAGAAACCTATAAAGGGAAATTCCAAACTCTACCAATCTTCTTTGTCACAGTGTTCTGCTTGTAACCTAGCTTATCTCCTGGTATACATTTCCATTTACCTTCCTATTTTATTTCCCAGCCATCATGGGGGGCCATATGTCTCAGCAGAATTTAAAATGTGGCATCATTAACCAATAAGAGACTCTTTTTAACATGCAGAAACTTTCTATGTTAATTTTAAATATCCTTAGTACAGACAATGAAGCATTTATCAGAATGAGAAGGGGAAGGAGTTGATGGGCCAATCAAAGAAAACAATAAAGTGTATGCGTATCTGTTTGATAGCAGGACACCTTCTGTCAGCAGCCTGTTTCCCTTGGAATAAGCCTTTGACACTCTTCATGCTTTGGTTGCCTAATAGTCTTCTGTCAGGAATAAATTGGGTTTCTTGTAACAGATTTGCTCTAAAAAAGCATAAAAACTAATGACTGTGTCAGGCTCTGTACATTGCCGGGAGCCACAAGTATGCTGGGAATAATTGCTTTAAATTTGGATTTCTGATATCCTTGCTCCATCAGGGGCTGCAGATTGACTTTTGGCAGACCATTCAATGGACTCATCATACATTTTATAGATGGAAACTTGCAAAACTATCACCAAGTGCCTTCCATCCCCCTAGAAATTGGACCATTTGAGCAGTGACACTGACCCTCATACCATCTATCCACATTTCACCCCAGAACTGGAGTCCTCTACACTCTTGGAATGAATAACATTGGAAGAAGCTCTTTGGAATGAAATACAGGAAAGGTATGGAGCTTAACATAGGTACTGTGCTAGTTCTAACTATTCTAGCTATCCCATCTTAGTCCATGCCTTACATTTTCTTTATGAAAGGATATGACTCCTATGGCAGAGCTCTTAGTCCTTTTGAAACTTTTTTTTTGACTTTTTTTCTGCAGCCCCATCACATTCCTTGGAACTTAGTAATTGCTAAATAAATGCCTATTGTTAATTGAATCATTCCTATATTGGGCATGATGATAAGCAATTTAATGTGTTGGGCAGACTTCAGAGCATGTATAGACATTCTGAATTGGGTACAGCCTGCTAACTCCATGGTGGACTGCAACCTCTTTCATTATAATATGGAAATCAGAACCACTGGGTCTTCAAAAAGTCTTAATCATTCTTGCCTCTGTTTTGTCTCTTGGATTAGAACTTTGGTATTCATTTGCCTCCTTCAGTGACATCATCCATGATAGATAAGTGCCATAAGATGAGATGCTTTTGGCCCTCTCTTTCTGAGGCCACAATGTGGTTCCATTAATATGGGATTCAGTTCTTTTTCTTGCCTTTGGTGGTAATGGTGGTGATGTGAGGTGTGGTTTTGTGGTGTGTGTGTGTGTGTGTGTGTGAGATATAAATCTGGAGACTACAACATTGTCAGTTTTCAAAAGATCAGTGTAATTAGCTAAGAGTCTGGCACCTATGAATCTGAAAGTTATCATTCAAATACATGCACAATTTTTGCAACCTTATTAAGGAGTGACCTTCTGTATCTACTCCAGCAATAGCTGAGATAGGAGTACTCATCTTGCCTCAGTCCTGCATTTGGATATGAACTTGTTGGGCCCAATACTATAAAGAAACTGCATTAAGTTTGATCTTCCTCTGCCTGTAAGACTAAGGTGGTACAGGGCAGAGTGGGCCCCTGAGCTGATAGGATATTCTTGAAAAAGGATGGGAAAATTTTTAAAATTATATCCACTTGTGTGAGGGTATATGTGAAAAATATATTTTGTTGATGTGGTTAGTAGTGGCTTAAGAGTTGAGTAGGAGGCTTTCAGAATTAGGCTAGATATCCCCTAAAACCACAATCTCTTCTCTACTGTCTCCTCTCAATATATAGGCAGTCAATAAATTCAGATTACCTCCCTTCTTGTGGTTTTCACACTTTTTACATCATCATAGCTTAAATACAAATTACATTGTGTCTGGACAATAGTTGATAACTTCTAGCATCTTCTAGTCTTTGTCTATGCTAGGTCTATCCTGTGCAGTTACCATAGGGTAAAATCAAGTAAAAAGCCATCCTTCCCCAAATGCTACTTTCAATCAACATCTTACTAGAGTAACTCCAGACAGCATGATATATTGGCTCTAAACTTCTTAGATTAGACTATACTAAACAGTTCCCTCGACTGCAACTTATCTCTGACCATTATTTCTAGAAAAATCTATCTCAAAATTTACCTCTTTCAAAAACTTCTTTTTCTCCCTAAATAACCCTGCTTTCAATTGCTGCTCTCAATCCTTTCCCCCTTAAACATATTAAGCCATTCACTTTCTCTCATGTTATATGGCCTCATCCTGGCTTCAGATAATGTGCTATTTTTCTTGTTTATTCTCATGTGCCTTTCCTCCTACTTTCATTCCTTTTCAAACCGTATTTTAAATTATTTGAGGTCTCATGGATTTGAAACCAATGGGTATATTAGAGGTCATTTCATAGTTGAAAAAATTAAGGCTGCCAGAGAGGAAAGCAGCTTGCCTCAATGCTAACAGGTAGGCACTGGTGAATCTAGGTTAGAAAACCATATCATCTAACTCCAATCGATACCAACTCCTTCTACTGTTCTTTCTAGCCATTGTACAACCAGCTAGTACCTACATCTTGTTTATCATCCTGTTCAACTTTATTTCTCACATCTTGCTACCTCATGCTAAAATCTATCCCATCATAACAGCACTTTATTCTATGCTATGGTACTCATTGAGGATTCAACAAATAATTATGTGAATGGTGTACAGACAATCATAGTTGGAAGGAATTTTAGGTGTTAGTCTAATCCATCAACTCTTGAGGAGAGCATGCTGAATATTCCCACCAATTGTTATTTCTAGAGCAGGAAAGGAAACTAAACAGAAACATTGGGCAATTCTGAGAGTGAAACAAGAAGTGCATGTACAAGAAAGACAAACTATCACCATGGCCCTCAATACCATCTACATGAGGCAAAGATAGGGATTGCACAGGGATCATGTACCCAAAAGTTTTGTAAAGAGCACTGTCTGTCAGATCACTAGTCCTACTTTTTATCATAGGCTCTGTAGCCACCAGAGATATCCCTGTAGGAAGAGGACATTCCTTTTTCAACAGTATTAGCTAGAACTTGCTGCTTGCTGCTGACTGGCAGATAAGTTCAAGAGCCCTGGAAATGACAGTACCACCATAGTTAGAGTCCCATCTATATTTGAGCTTTCAGAACTTTTTTGAAGAAATATTTATAAAGATGTGACCTGGCAACTGTCCCTAAGGGTGCTGGACACCAAAACTACTGCAAACTCAAGAGTTTGAGACAACCAAAATCCATGGCACTGTTAATGTCTTAATACCAGAAATTATTTTAGTATAAATGGAACCATCTACTTTGCTGCTTCTCTGTAAGTGCTGGATATTTTCCATTTGAAATGCAGCTGAAATTCCTATATTTGTTTTCAATCCATTAGAATGTAAGGTCCTTGAGAGTATTAATTTGACTGATTTTGATTAAGCGGTCCTTGTAATAATGGGTGGTTAATAAGGTGTTCTTTTTTAAATGATGGTGAAATTTAAGTATAGAGAATTAAAATCCCTTATTCAAGATCATACAATATATAAATAGCAAAGCTAAGATTTTGATCAGTCATCTGATTCCAATGTAGTGCTTTTCCCATTAACATGCCAGGTCAGTATAATATGATTCTGTTCCATTCTTACCTATTATCACTGTAATCATTAAATTATTGTAATATTGGCAGAGGAGGTACCCTATCTATGTAGCATGATTTCAAGGGCATGAAAGATGTCATGATAGGTAGAAACAAAGAATAATAATAAATCTTTTTTTTTCTCATCTCAAGATGAGTAAAAATCTCCCATTCAAATACTAGCTGGGATTCAAGCTCTCAGAAGTTTTAGTTCCCCATCTATAAAAGAAGGATGGGAATAGGCTGTTAAGGTTCTAAATTTTATGAAGCTTTGATTTTAAGCATCCTACATCTTTGATGCAGTGTCCATTGAAAGGAGCAATATTCTTATCAGTCATCTAATGCTTCAGTATAATAAAAAAATTAAAGAGCCAATACAGAGAGATAGGTAGAAAAATATTTATTAAGTGCTTTATGGGTGACAAGCACCTTGATAAGTGATGGGATCCAAATATATTTAAGCAAGACAGCCTTTGTGCTCAAGGATCTTTCATTTTAATGAAAGAAGATAACACATAGAGGAATATAGGAAGTAGTGGGTGGGGAGAGTGGCTGGAGAAAGTGGGTGGGGAACTTTGACACAGCTCAAAAAAGGGTGAGAAGACACCTTGAGTTCCCATAAGATGAAATAACAACTCAGCCTATCAGGGCCTATTGATCCATGGTAGAATTCAAGGACCCATTAATAGGGAAAGAGGATAATAGGATGTAAACAATAGCAAATCTACATGAAGAAAGGCAAAATAGGGTGTTTTTTTGTTTTTGTTTTTTTTTGCCGTAGAGGATTAGACTTTATTGGACTCACACCAGCAGCCCGTGTTTCTTCAGCACCTTGTGTATTTGTGTATTTTTGCCTTCCACGTTCTTCTCAGCTTGCTTGCGCAGTTTCGTGAGCTCTTTTTCTTTCTATAATGGATCTTAGCTTTCTCCTTCCTCTTCTCTTCCAAAGTAGCAGTCACTGCCTGATAATTCCAGCCAACCTCGTGGGCCAGGCGCCCCAGATAAGCAAACTTTCTAGTTGGCTTCAGTCTGACAACTTTGAGAGCAGCTGGACAACCATTCGTTTCCGCTTGTCATAGGGTGGGGAATGCATCGAACACTTTAAGGCGTTCCAAGGCAGCTCTGACCACGCTGTGGTCTTGTGGGGAAGCATCCCTCTAACGGTCCTCCAGAAAAATGTGGCTGGGGGCTTGAAGTGGTAAGGACTTCTTGAAGGGTTTGTGTTCATTTGCTTCCGAGGAAGGCCAGGTATTTCAGCTTGTTCCGGTAGAAGTTTCCCAAGATGTTGATGCCTTCGCAGCGAACCACGACCACCTTCCGCCCCAGGAGGACTTGTTTGGCCACGATGGCCGCCAAGCGGCCCAGGAGATGACCCCGCCCGTCGATCACCAGGACCTGCCCGTCCGCCATGGCTGACGCCGTCCGGTAAAAGCCAAAATAGGGTTTTGAAGACAATGATGTAGAAGGAGAATAAACATTGTCTACTTTCCAGATATGTTTAGGGATGTTTTTATATGTACTCCATGTTATAGGATATAATTAACCTAATAAATTTGGAGAGCCATGGTTGCTTCCAAGATATAAAATGACCTTGTGATTAATTTCATACACTAATAACAGTATACTAAAAGGCAAAAAAGAAAGATCAATTTATAATTGAAAATTGCCATGAGTACAAAGTTGCTAAAATGAAGTATCACATCCTAAATCATTTATTTTCCCCCAAACTTGAATATATCTGGACAAGTTTTATATTTTGTTTCTATTACAAAACACACACTAACCATGTATGTATCAAATGTAGATATGTTTAAGTAATTCCATAAAATCCCTTCTCTGATATTTGACATAACAAAGTCTTTTTTTTGCCCTGGGAAATATCATTTTCTTATTGGAAGTTGGTAAACCTTGTTCCAACCTTGGAAATCTATTGCTTTCTGAATTAGATGATCATAGCTGTCTATTGTGAGGCAAGTCCAAATATCTTGGAACAAAACCTGAATCTATTAATGTGTTCAGCTAATATTTAGGGCAGCAACAGATTCCATCAGAAAATCAGCAGCAGTCCAGTACAAATTCCCTTCACTTCCCTTGTGTCCTTGTTTAGGGTTTGGAGCTCTGTTTGAAATTGATGTAAGAGATAGATAGGTTAAGAAGGGGTAAAAAACCTGTGCCTTTTAAAGTTCACTCATGATCTCCCCCATACAAGTTCACAAGGAACAACATATTTTTGAAGGCCTGTCATGCCTTCCTGGTGTTTGATTCCTGAGCACACAATTAGTCCAACTATAGCTGTTAAACTTGCCTTAGAAAAATAAATTGACCTCATTTCTTTTCTTTCTTGCCCTTGTTTATTTATTTGCTCCTTGTTCTTCCCTAATGGAATATAATCTAAGCTTATTTTTAGTATATCTACTTAACTCTTCATTTCTGTTAATGATGTCTGCAATACACTGACAAAAGGACCCCTTTTATCTCAAAGACACAAGTTAATGTGAATAAATATGCAAACTCTGGTCCAGAACAAAAAGTAAAACGTTTGGACTAGAGGTCACTTTGGGAAAACCCAGCTGGGGAAAAAGTTCAATTACTAAAATCTCCAGGCTCAGGAGCCTACAGGCTAATTAATGTGTTTGAAAAATGAATGTTCCCCAAGGGATTTCACGAACTGAAAACTATTCTGACCATTCAAACCTATTGAGAATGGATATTCTAATTTGAGTAAAGGAAGGGGGTAAGTATCAATTGTTAATGACCTTCAAAAGTAATCAATCTAGCAGATTTTTTGAGCATCATGATAGGATACAGCCTGAAATAATGTCTGCCATTCCATCTTTTACTTTGCTCTCCTTTTTTAATGTTTCTATATTTTCCTCATTTAACTCTACCTCTACTTCCTCCTCCCACACACACGCTGGGACCTTCCAATAGTGATGTCTTCATATCAACTACATTAAACATTTGGAAAAAGGGAAGAATTGCTTGTCATAGCAAGATGGAAGTTTTCATGAAACACATGATCAAACATTTAAAGCTGAAAAAAGGTCCCAGTAGGCATCTAGTCCAATCCCCCTTATTTCCCAGAAGAGGGAATTGAGGAATAGAGAGGCTAAGGGCCTCACTCAAAAACACATAGATAATAAGCATCAAAGATTGGGCTTTGAATCCGGCTCTGAGCTTACATGAAGCTCCAAAATGGAGAAGGCAGGAAACAGACATAAGGAAGAAAAAAAATAAATTCTAACTTTTTCTTCTGCTCTTCCTTTTTAGCTGATTTTTTCCCTCCTTTGCTACATTCAAATGTGAAATAGCAATGTGGTGATTTTGTGAGAGGCAGAATAGTATAGTGACTTGAAACCTACAACTGTGTTCAAATACAAATTTAGACACGTTTGTGAGACATTGGTAATTTATTTAATTGCTCTGGGGCTCATTTTATATTTTTTACCATAAAATAGAAGGTATCATACTTGTGAAACATTTCATGAGTGTAAGATTGTCACAAATATGGGCTAAGATACATGTAATAAATTCAGAAAACCCTAGTGGACAACCAGGTTGAAATTTCATTACTGGTTCCCACCCCAACCTATCTATTTAGACCTGAACCTGCTTCAGCTCCTAGAAATAACCAGCATATCACTAAATACTGTTGTCCCTGCTGATTCCCGGGACAGAGAGGTTAGTAGAGTGGGATAGAGTGCTGGAACTTGGAGTCAGGAAATCAGGAAGACCTGATTCAAATTCAGCCTCAGATACTTAATAGCTTTGTGAGCCTGAATAAGTCATTTAAGCTTGCTTGCTTTGGTTTCTTCATCTATTAAATGAGCTAGAGAAGGGAATAACATATCACTTAGTAACTTTGCCAAGAAAACCCCGAATGGAATCACTGAACAACTGTTATCATCATTATGTTCCTCTTGCCACTGTGGTCTTCTAAACTTGATTTTTATGGTTACAGTCTCCTTGTTCACAACTAAGAAGTATTTCTTCTTTTAAACAAAAATTATTTAGAATTTTATTTTTCCCCAAATTACATGTAAAAACAAATTCCAACATCAATTTTTAAAACTTTGTTTTCCAAATTATCTTCCTCCCTCCCTCCCCAACTCCTCTTAAGAACTTAAGCAATTAAATATAAGTTATCCATGTGTAGTCATACAAAAACATTTCTACATTAGTCATTTTGTGAAAGAAAAAAGACCAAAAACTTTAGGAAAAGGAACTAAATAAATTATACTTAAATCTGTGTTCAGACACCATTCAGTTCTTTCTTTGGAGGTGGATTGCATTTTTCATAAGTCCTTCAGAGTTCTTTTTGAATCAATTGTATTGCTGAAAATGACTAAGTTATTCACAGCATATTATCTTACAATATTGCTGTTATTTTGTATATGATACATTTCACTTTGCATCAGTTCATATAAGACATGCCAGATTTTTCTGATAGCATCCTGCTCATCATTTTTATACCTCAAGAGTAATTCATTATAATTCTCATCCCACAATTTGTTCAGTGATTCTCCACTTGATGGGCATCTCCTCAATTTCAAATTCAACATTTTTTTTTAAATATGATTTTGGATACAAAACTACTAGTGGTATTACTAGGTCAAAGAGTATGCATGGTTTTGTTTAGCCCTTTGACCATAGTTCCAAATTGCTCTACAAAATGTTGGAATAAGTTTACAATTTTACCAAGAGTGTATTAATATTTTATTTTCCCCATATCCCCAACAATATTTGTCCATTTTCCTCTGCTGTTCTATTATCCAATTCAATAGGTATGAGGTAGTACCCCAGAATTGTTTTAAACCTGCGTCTCTCCAATCAATTGTGAGTTACAGCATGTGTTTTTTTTTTTTCATATGGCTTTAGGTAGTTTGATTGTTTCATCTGAAGACTTCATATCTTTTGATCATCTATCAAATGGGGAATGGCTCTTATTTTAACAAATTTGACTCAGTTCTCTATGTGTTTGAGAATTGAGGCCTGTCAGACAAATTTGCTTCAAACTAGCGCTAACTATATTTCCCCCCCATCCTATTACCTCCCCATGGACATTTACTCTATTTTCTATCTTCTTTCACCCTATCCTTCCCCCAAAAATGTTTTGCTTCTCCCTTCCTCCTCTCCCAATCTGCCTTCCCTTTTTCACCCCCTCCTTCCTTATCCCATTCCTCTCTTACTTTGCTGCAGGGTAAAATAGATTCCTCTACCCAACTGAGTGCGCATGTTATTCCCCTCTTTGGAACCAATTCTGATGAGAGGAAGGCTCACTCAATCCCCATACCTTCCCCATCTTTCTTTCTACTCCATAAGATTTTTCTTGCTTCTTTTATGTGAGATACTTTTACCCGATTCTACCTCTGCTTTTCTCTTCCTCCCTGTGCATTCCTCTCACCACTTAATTTTATTTCAAAGACATCCCTTCAATTCAACACACACCTGTACTCTCTGTCTAAATGTACTCTATTCTCCTGCCCTAATATGAGAAAGTTCTTATGAGTTATAAGTATCATCTCCCCATGTAGAAATGTAAACATTTTAAACCTTTTAATATCCCATATGATTTCTTTTTCCTGTTTACCTTTTTATGCTTCTCTAGGGTCTTGTATTTGAATGTCCAAATTTGCTATTCAGCTCAGGTCTGAAAGTCCTCTTTTTCACTGAAGTCCCATTTTTCCCCTGAAGGATTATAATCAGTTTTGCTGGGTAGGTGATGCTTGGTTATAATACCAGTCACTTTGCCCTCCAGAATATCATATTCCACATCACTTTGTCTTTTTGTTTGTTTGTTTGTTTTGATGAGGCAATTGGGGTTAAGTGATTGCGAAGTCACACAGATAGTATTAAGTGTCTGAGGCCAGATTGAACTCAGGTCCTCCTGGAATCCAGGGCTGGTGCTCTATCACTGCACCACCTAGCTGCCCCTGTCTCCCTGTTTTTAATGTAGAAGCTGATAGGTCTTGTGGTATGCTGACTGTGTCTCCACCATACTTGAGTTGTTTCTTTCTGGCTGCTTGGAATATTTTCTCCTTGGACCTGGGAGCTCTGGGATTTGGCTATACTATTCCTGGAAGTTTTCATTTTGGAATATCTTTCAGGAGGTTATTGGTGGATTCTTTTAATTTCTATTTTCCCTTTGGGTTCTAGAATATCAGGACAATTTTCCCTGACAATTTCTTGCAAAGATGAAGTCATAAGCGCTTTTTTTTGATATGGCTTTCAGGTAGTCAATTATTTTCAAATATCTCTCCTGGATCTATTTCTAAGTCAGTTGTTTTTCCAAAGAGATATTTCTCAGTGAACTTCTATTTTTTCATTTTTTTGATTTTGCTTTATTGTGTCTCAATTTTCTCATAAGTTATTAGCCTCCATTTGCTCAAGTCCTAATTTTTAAGCAATTATTTTTCTTCAGAGAGCTTTTGTCTCTCCTTTTCCATTTGGCTAATTTAGCTTTTCAAGCTGTTGACTTTTTTTCATGACTTTCTTGCATCACTATCATTTCTCTTGACATTTTTCTCTAACTTTCTTACTTTATTTTCAGTCTTGTTGATGCCTTCTTTGCCCTAAGAACAATTCTTATTTTTCTTGAAATCATTGGATATAGCAGCTTTGACTTTTGTTATCTTCTTTCTGAGGGTGTATTATGATCATTCTTTGTCACAGGGAAACTTTTTAGGTTCAGCATTTTTTTCCGGTTTGTTCTTTCCCCCAACTTATATCTTGACTTTTAAGTATTTGTTAAAGTGGGGCACTGCTTCAAGGAGGAAAGTGCACTTTCCCAAGGCTTCAGAGGGTTTTGAACATCTGTTCTCCAAGACACTTCTAGGCATATTTAAGTCCTTAGTTCTTCCAAGGGTGTGTGATTTAAGGAGAGGTATGTTCACCACTCTTCCAGCTGGTGCCCTGGTCTATAAGCAACCATATGCCTGCTTCTCTACCCTGGAACCAGAACAGAGCCTTGTTCCACTGTGACTGCAAGCTATGGCATGACTGTCCTCCTCCCTGACCTCAGACCACCACCCAAGACTGCAACTTGGATTTAAGCATGGCAAAATAACAGTCTCACCTCTGCACCAGCAAGAGATACCTGTAATCTCCCCCTGGCAAATCGTTTGACACAATCACTGGCTGTGGGCTGAGTTCCAGAAGTAGCTGCTGCTGCTGCAGCTGATTCAAACCTCCTGTGGCCTGATTTGCTGGGGGCAACCTCAGCTGGGCTTGTGCTCCACTCTCACCTGGTACAACAGACCCTTTCCTGAAGATTATCTAAGTTGTCTTTAACAGGAAAATGATTTCACCCTATCCTATTTGTGGGTTCTGTTGCTCCAGGAATTGTCTTGTGGCATTATATTGAAGGTATTTGGAGAAGTCTTGGGACAGCTCAGGGAATTCATTACCTTTCCTCCACCATCTTGGCTCTGCCCCCCCAGAAGTATTTCTTCTTTGGCTAGCATACTACAATCTAATTGTAAAGCCTCATAATGATGGAAACACAGGCAGGGACATGCTTGTATATGTGTTAATAACCAACTCTATGGAAGGGAAAAATACAATTGATGTTTAAGTTTAATCTGAATTATTAACATTAGTTTCTTTACTTTCTTGAGTCCAGACAATCAAACCAACAACAAACCAAGCCATGGTTTAATGATATTTGCCCATGTTTGAGTTTTAAATTTTTTAATGTATTTTATTATTTTCCAGTTACATATAAGGATAGTTCTCAACCTTTGTTCTCACAGTATTTTTAGTTCCAAATCTTGTTTTTCTCCACCCAACCTTCCCTCTCTCCTCTCTAAGATGGAAAGCAGTCTGATATAAGTTGTATAATGCACATTCACATTAAGCATATTTCTACATTAGTCACCTTGTGAAAGAAGAATCAGAGCACAAGGGAAGAATCACAAAAAAGAAAGAAACACAGTACCAAAGTAGAAACAGTATGGTTCAATTTGCATTCATAATTCACAGTCTTTCTTTCTAGATGTTGAGAACATTATATATCATGAGTTCTTTGAAAACATTTTGGATTGTTGTACTGCTGAGAAGAATCCAAGTCTATCCCATATGTTCATCACAAAATGTTGCTGTAACAATATACAATGTTTTCTGGTTCTGCTCCTCTCAGTCAGCATCAGTTCATGTAAGTCTTCCAGTTTTCTATGAACTTGTCCTGGCTCATCTTCTCTTACAGCACATATGTTTTCCATTAAATTCATATGCCACAACTTGTTTAGCCATTCCTCTATTGATGGGCATTCCCTTGACTTCCAATTCTTTGCCACCACAAAAAGAGCTTCTATAAATATTTGTGTACATGTTGGTCCTTTTCCCTTTTCCATGCTCTCTTTGGGATATAGACCTAGCAGTGGTACCACTGGGTCAAAGGGTATAAACAGTTCCATAAGCCCTATGGGCATAGTTCTAAATTGCTCTCCAGAAGGGTTGGATCAGTTCACAGCTCCACCAATAATGCATTAGTATTCCAATTTTTCTACAGCTTCTCCATGTTCCATTAAGGAAACACTACATGTTCCTTGAAGAAACAAAGGGGGGAATGTGTTAAGATAATGGAATTTGGTAGACACCCAGGGGTCCAACTTGATTGACTTAGTAGTGTTTGAATAGGGTGTGAATGAGGAACTACTAAGTACCCACTTAAAGGTGATTAGATTTTAGCCACTAGCCAACATTTAGGTTAGTGTGTTCTCAGAGGCTATGGACTGAAACATCAAGTGTTCTTAGAAGCTATGGACTATGCCATCAACAGGAGACTGCTCTCAGCCAATCAACTTGAAGAACCTCCCATTTCTGGGAGGAGGACATGAAATAGGAAGCAGAACGCTGGTGGAGGGCTTTTTTTCTCTTTTGGTTCAATATATCAGCTTGGTGGCAGGACTTCAAGTGTGTGGTTAGCAAGGCTAGGAATTTCCATGCTATAAGGAATCTGTTCTCAATCTTTGTCTCTCTTTATTATCTTATATCTTTAATAAACCCTTAATAAAGCCTAAACTCTTGGTTATTTATCAGTGATTTTAGTCAGTTTCCCCCAAAAACTGTGGGGACAGATTAGAACTCATGTTAGATTTTTAAACAACACATCTAAGATTTATTATTTTCCCTTTACGTCATATTAGATAATCTTATAGGGGTGAGGTGGTACCTCAGAGTTGTTTTAATTTGCATTAATCTGATCAATAGTGATTTGGAGCATTTTTTTCATATGACAATAGATAGCTTTGACTTCTTCATCAGAAAATTGCCTGTTCTATACTTTTCTTCCTTTCAATTTTATTTATTTATCCTTTGATTTTCAGGATTTCTATTTTATTATTTAGTTGGGGATTTTTAATTTGTTCTTTTTCTAGCTATTTTAGTTGCATTCCCAATTTATTTGTCTCCTCTTTCTTTTTTTTTTTTAATCATGTAAGCTTTTGGAGATATAAAGTTTCCCCTAAGCACTGCTTTGGTTGCATCCCATAGGTTTTGATATGTTGTCTCATTATTGTCATTCTCTTGGATGAAGTCATTGATTGCTTCTAAGATTTGTTGTTTGACCCACTCATTCTTTAGGATGAGATTGTTTAGTTTCCAATTAATTTTCAGGCTACCTTTCCATGCCTCTTTATTACATGTAATTTTTATTACATCATGATCTCAGAAGGATGCATTTACTATTTCTGCCTTTCTACATTTGACTATGAGGTTTTTGTGCCCCTAATACATGCTCAATTTTTGAGTATGTGCCATGTACTGCTGAGAAAAAGGTATATTCTTTTCTATCCCATTCAGTTTACTCCAGATATCTATCATATCTAACTTTTCTAATATTCTATTCACCCTCTTTAACTTCTTTCTTATTTATTTTGTGGCTAGATTTATCTAATTCTGACGAGGGGAAAGTTCAGATCCCTCCACTAGCATGGTTTTACTTTCCATTTCCTCTTCTAATTCATTTTAACTTCTCCCTCAAGTATTTGGATGCTATACCACTTGTTGCATACATCTTTAGTATTGATACTTGCTTCATTATCTATCATACCTTTTAGCAAGATGAAGTTTCCTTCTTTATCTTTTTAAATTAGATCTATTTTTGTTTTTTGCTTTGTCTGAGATAAGGATGGCTTTCCCCTGTTTTTATTATTGATTTTTTTTTTGGTGAGGCAATTGGGGTTAAGTGACTTGCCCAGGGTCACACAGCTAGTAAGTTTCAAGTGTCCTGAGGCCGGATATGAACTCAGGTCCTCTTGAAACCCAAGGCCCAGTGCTTTATTCACTGCGCCCACCTAGCTGCCCCTACCCCCTGCTTTTTTGGTGTCAGCTGAGGCATAATATACTTTGGTCCAACCTTTCACCTTTACTCTCTGTGTATCTCTCTGTTTCATATGTGTTTCTTGTAAAGAACATATTGTAGGATTCTGATTTTTAATCCTCTCTGCTATTTGCTTCTGTTTTATGGGAGAGTTTATCCATTCATATACACAGATAAGATTATTAACTGCTTATTTCTCTCCATCCTCTTTTCCCCTTTGTTTGTACTCTTTTCCCCCTTCTTTCACCCTTTTCCTCTTGAGCAGTGTTTTGCTTCTGACCACTGGCTCCCTCAATCTGCCCTACCTTTTATCAGCTGCCCTTCTATTTCTTGCCCCTTTTTCCCCTTGTTCTCTGTCCTTCCTTCTATAAATATCACCCTTTCCCCCTTCCCCTTTTGTTTCTTTAAAGAATAAGCTAAGTTCCTTTGTACAAATGGGACTGTATTTTATTTCCTCCCTGAAACAAATCTAATGAGAGTAAGGCTGCAACAGTGCTCACCCCTCCCCTTCTTTCCCTCTTTTGTAATGGGTTCTTTTTGTGCCTCTTCATATTATGTAATTATCCCCATTGCACCTCCCCTTCTTCTCCTCCCCCTAGTCTCCTTTTATTCTGTCTCTTAAGTTTCTGTATATCAGCACATCAAAGTCAATTTAATAACAATACCTTAACAGAGATACAGATCCCAAGGAGTTAAAAGTAGTATCCTCCCTCATAGGGACTCAAGCTTCCCCTTGCCTCCCCCCCCCCCATTTACTTCTTTATATTTCTCTAGAGTCTTGTATTTGGAGATCAAATTTTCTGTTCAAGTTCTAGTCTTTTCTCAGGAAGTCTTGAAAGTCCCCCTATTTCATCGAAATGGCCATCTTTTCCTCTGGGAAGATAATGCACATTTTGGCTGGGTAGTGGATTATGGCTGTAATCCAAGATCCTCTTGCCTTCAGAACTATCATATTCCAGCCCTGCAATCCTTTAATGTTGAAGCTTCCACAGGTCCTGTGCATCCTGACTGTGGCTCCATGATACTTTAAATGGCTTCTTTCTGGCTGCTTGGAGTATTTTCTCCTTCAACTTATAATTCTGCAGTTTGGCTACAATATTCTTGAAGTGTTCCTTTTGGAGTTTTCATTTAGGAGGTGATCCATGGATCTTCCAATGATGATTTTATCCTCTGATTCTACAATTTCAGTCCAGTTCTTGATAATTTTCTGGAATATGGTATCTAAGACTCTTTTCTTGATCATGGCTTTCAGGTAGTCCAATAATTCTCAGATAGTCTCTCCTGGATCTGTTTTCCAGGTCAGTTGTATTTCCAATGATGTGTTTAACATTTTCTTCTATTTTTTTTTCAGTCTTTTGAATTCTGATTGACAGTTGGTGTCTCATTGAAGTTATTAGCCTTGAATCTGCCCAATTTTAATTTTTGAAGGATTACTTTCCTCAGTAAACTTTTGCACCTCTTTTTCCAATTTGCCCAAATTTTTTTGCCCATTTGGCCAAATTTTTCCCTCATTTGGCCAATTGTATTTTTTAAGAAATTGTTTTTCCTCAGTTAATTTTTCTGCTGTTTTTTGCATTGTAACTATGATTTCTCTCATTTATTTTTTCCATTTTTCTCTCACCCTCTCATTTGGTTTTTAAAAGCCTTTTTGATCTTTTTCAAAGAAGCGCTTTTTGGTCTTGAGATAAGATCTTCCCACTTGAGTCTTCACTTGCAGGCATTTTGACAAATTCATCTGACTTTGAGTTCTGCATCTTACCTTTCACCATAGAAGCTGTCAATGGCAAAGGTCCTTTTTGTTTCTTGTTCATGTTGTAGCCTATTTTTAAATGTTCCTAGGGCACAGGGTCACTGTCTGCACGCTTCTTATTGCTCCTCAGCTGCCCCACACTCTCAGCTGCCCCCCTCTCATCTGTCCCATTTTCAGGGTGTGCTAGAGTTGCAAGCAATTGTCAAGCCACCCACTGAGTTGACCCTGTGCTGAGCTGAATCACCAGATGAGCTGAGCAGTGATGAGCCTCCCTCCCCCTATTCACCCAGGTGGTACAGCCCTTTCCTGAAGTCTTCTTAATTATCTCAAGTCGGAGGATTGTGTCTCTTTTTGTAGGTTTCTGTTGTTTCACGAATCTGTTTAGAGGCATGATTTAATGTTGTTTATTGAGGAAACATGGGAAAGCTCAGGCAGCTTCCTGGCTTCTCTCTGCCATCTTGCCTCTGCCCCCATAACTCCTTTAAATTTTTTAAAATAAAAATTTAACAATCAACCCTCACAAGTTCATACAAGACTAGCTCTAGTACACCCCTAGAGATATGGATTATTAAAGTTTTGCCAACAAAACACAAGTTTTAGCTGGTTCTACCAGGTGGGAAATAATTCAGGTAGTCGGCTCAGTGACAAAGTTGTAAAAGGACAAACTAAGATGTCTGTGTATAAGGATGAGGAAAGAAAAGTTCAGAGAGATTCTTTATGGGAACTGATTGCCACAAGTTGATGAATTTATATTTGATTATGGCAATTCATGAAGATGTCTACTAAGGAACAGAAGAAACTTCCACATTAATTTTAATAGAGAAAATGCCTCTAGATGATGAAGTCATAGGTCTTTCAAAGTTCTACACAACATTCACAAATCTGAAATACCTTCTCATAATAGATATGTAATATATGATAAATAGATCATATTTACAACTATCATAGTTCTTATTGTAGTAATCGTTCAGCCATTTCAGTCTGTACCATAATTCCTGAAGCCATTTGGGGTTTTCTTGGCAAAGATAATGGAGAGGTTTGCCATTTCCTTCTCCAGTCATTTTACAGATGAGCAACTAAGGCAGACAGGGTTTAAGTAATTTGTTCAGGGTCACACAGCTAGTAAGTGTGTGATTCTGGATTTTAACTAAGGTCTTGCCGACTCCAGGTCTGGTGCTGGCTGCCCCAAGCATCATAAAATGTAAAATGCCATTGATGATAAACTGGTTTTCAAAATTTCATCTATGTAGAAGAAATTCTATTTCTACTAATGGAGGGCTCTACCTCAGATGAGTACAGTGGTATGTACAGGCTTTTACAGTGCAGGTTATATGAGGTGTTCTTACGATGGCAACATACTGTTTTCACTTCCATAAATTCTGTTTACCCAGCATCTCTTCTGATTTCATGGTCCCAGACCTTTCTGCTTCTAGGTTTTGAGTTTCATTCATAGATATTCCAAATTCTAGGATCCAGTGGTAACAAAGATTCTCCCAGATAAAACTATAGATTTAGAGCTAGAAGGGATGGTAGAGTACATCACAAACATTCTTCTCTGTTGCCCCTAATTTATAGCTAAGGAGGAAAAAAAAGTGACTTGAGAAAGCTCAGACTTTCAATAAGAGTCTCATAGGATTTGAACCATGATTTTCCTGAATCCAATCCAGTGTGTTGCTAGGCCATACTGTTTTTCCAGACAAGCTTACATCTATTTAGTCATAATTGCTAAGCCATACTTAATTAAGGGGGAACACCATTAATAACAGCAAAAGCAGATAAAGTACTTCCTATGTCTAAGACTTAATATGGGGATTTGGTTCTTCATCTTTGTGAGAGTCTTAAATGTAGAGTATTGCCCCAAACAACCCACTGATTTAAGATAAGAAATTCCTTGTATGGATTCCATATGGAAGAGATGTCCAAACAGAAATATCAATGGAGCTATGGGCAGATTAGACTAAAGTGATTATATTATTCATAATATATTTGTATCAACAGACAAATGAATCCTCAAAAGTACAAAGAGCAAGATTATCATATGTTGCTATCCTGACACTTATTCCTGCCATTGATATATAGATGTACTGGCATTAACAAAAATAAACAAACAAAATAAAACCTCCTCAAAAAGAAAACTAAAAAAAACCCTTGGCCTTCCACTATATTCTGTCCAGCATGACTTATCTCCATTCATATGCATGAGATTTAATAATTACTTAAAAATCTGCAAAACTTGTATGACTATGAATATAAAATAATCCAAAAAAAGGCAAATACTTGAAGAGGTATTTATTGTTCATTGTTGGGTTGTCCTAATATCAAAAAATCATGTTATTATTTATAATAATTGACCCATTTGTGTGATAGAAATCTAATTACCATAGAATTAACTTATAGAAGTAGAGAAAATAGGGGCAAATGCATGTTTAGCAGCAAAAGATCAAAGAATGAAAGGGAAATAATGAAAAAATAGCAATGAAGGAATCCAAGCAGACTATATATCAAACAGGAAGCAAAAAGTATTTATATATTTTACTGGAACTGACTTGGTAAGCAAGATATATCTTATTGAAAAGGGCATTCCATTTAATAAAACTCAGATCACTAGAAAAAACATACTCCCTATTCACAAAACTACTTTGAAATTTGTCAGAAATCAGGGCTAAACAAAAAAAAAATCTTATGCTAAAAGTATATTTGACCTCAATATAAAACAAGAGGAAATCACAAAATATAAATTAGATTTGATTACATATCATTATATTTCTTTTTCTTTTTGCATGAGCAAAATTAAAACTGCTTCAATAAGAGAAGTTCATGGTTGGGAGAAAAATCTTTACAACAATTATTTCTGATATTTAATGGAGGAAATTGATACAAATGTATATTTATGTATTATACATATACATATATATACACACACATATATACATATGTGTGTGTGTGTGTGTGTGTGTGCATATGGCATTCCACAATAGATAAGTTGTCAAAACATATATGTGGGCAGTTTTTTTTTTTAATTTTCAATATTTAGAATTTTACTTTCCCCAAATACATGGAAAATACAAATTTTGACATCATTTTTTTTCAAACTTTATGTTCCAAATCCTTTTTCTCCCTCTCCCCCTCAAAGAACTCAAGCAATTTAATATCAGCTATACATGAGAAGTCATGCAAAAATATTTCCACATTGGCCATGTTCTAAAAGAAAACAGACAAAAACAAAACTTCAGATAAAGGAACTAACAAAAAATTATGCTTCAATCTGTATTCAGATACCATCAGTTCTCTCTCTTTATATGGATTACATGTTTCATAAGACCTTCAGAGTTGTCGTGAATCATTGCATTGCTGAAAATAACCAATTCATTCACAGATATCACAATATTGCTGTTATTTTGTATACAGTACATTTCACTTTGTATCAGCTCATGTAGGTATTTTCAGATTTTTCCAATAGCATACTGCTCATCATTTTTTATAATAGTAAACTAAATTTATATAGTACTGTAAAGAGAGATTTTCTTTAAAAAAAAAACCCAAGAGGTTCATTATTGTAACAACAGTAATAAATAGCATTTATATCATACCTTATACCTTACAAAGAATTTTCTTCACAATAGCCCAACAAAATAACTACCATACATTTTGTCATCATGATCATCATCTATGATTATCCATCAATCCTCATCATCAATCTTAGTCAATACCCCATCATCATCCATCATTCTTCATCATCAATCAATCTGCTTTCTTCATCCAATCATCATCAATCCATCATCATCATGATTGTTGCCATCATCTTATATTACTCTTGCCTCTGCTACAAAAAATGTTTACAATTACTTTTGTAAACTGTTTTCCTCCATTCTAACCCTCCCCATGATATTCACTCTATTTTCTATCTTCTTTTGCCCTATAGCTCCTCAAAAGTGTTTTGCTAATGAATGCCCCCATCCCCTACTCTACCCTTCCTCTTTCACCTCTCACTCCTTATCCCCTTAACCCTCCTATTTTCCTGCCGGTTTAAATGCACTCCACACAATTGTGTACTGTATGTTGTTCCTTCCTTGGAGCCAACTCTGATAAGAGTAAGGTCTTTGAACTAATTCTGATCAGTGTTTAAGTCTGATTCACTGCTTGCTCTCCCTCATCCCCATACCTCATAAGCCCCTTTCCTGCTTTGTTCATATGAGATTTCACCCCATTCTATTTCTCCTCTTCCCCCTTCTCCAGTGCAATCCTCTCACCACTCATTTTACCAGAAAGATGTCATCATTGGCAGCAAGGTGACATAGTGGACAAAAGCACCCACCTGGACCCAGGAGGACCGAGCCTAGATTTGGCCTCAGACCATAAAAAAATCACCAACTCCCATGATTCCAAGAATGCCACCCAGCCTGGACCACCCCACAAAAATGATAACAAAAAATAAACACTTTACAGATATCATCTCTTTCATAATCAATTCCCACCTGTGCTCTCTGTCTAAATTTATTCCTATTATGTGCCCCTAATACTGAGAAAATTCTCATGGTTTAGATGTATCATCTTCCCATGTAGGAATGTAAACATTTTAACCCCTTTAACATCCTCATGATTTCTTTTTCCAGTTCACTGTTTTATGCTTCTGTAGGGTCTTGTATTTGAAAATCAAATTTCTATTCATTTCAGGTCTTTTCATCATGAATATCTGAAAGTCCTCTTTTTCATGAAGCCCCATTTTTTTCTCCTGAAGGCTTATACTCAGTTTTGCTGAGTAGGTTATTCTTGCATGTAATCCCAATTCCTTTGCCCCCCTGTAATATCATATTCCTTGCCCCTCAGATACTTTAATAGAGAAACTGCTAGATCTTGGATTATCTGACTGTAGCTCTGCAGTACTTGAATTGTTTTCTTTCTGGATGCTTACAATATTTTCTCCTTGACACTGGGAGATCTGGAATTTTGGCTACAATTTTCCTGGAAGTTTTCATTTTGTGATCTTTCAGGAGGTGACAGATGTATTCTTTCAATTTCTATTTTAACTTCTATTTGTAGAATATCAGGGCAATTCCCCTTGACAATCTTTTGGTATTTTTTTTCCGGTTCAGCTGTTTTTCCAAGAAGGTATATCACATTGCCCTATTTTTATTAACTTGGATTTGCTTTATTGTGTCTAAGTTTTACATAAAGTCTCTATCTTCCATTTGTTCAAATAGTAATTCATAGGCAATTATTTTCTTCAGAGAACTTTTCCATTTGTTTTTTCAAGCTGTTGAATTTTTTTTCCATGACTTTCCTGCACCACTCTCATTTTTTTCCTCTGCCTCCTTATTTTATCTTCAAAGTCTTATTTGAGCACTTTTATGGCTTGAAACCAATTCATATTTTTCTTGTAACCTTTGGATGTTAGAGCCCTAACATTGTTATCCTCTTCTGAGGGTTGTACCCCAATATTCCTTGTAACTAAAGAAAACTTTATATGGTCTGCATATTTCTTTGTCTGCTCAACTTGCCTGCCTATTTCTGTGACTTTAATACATCTTAAAGTGGGACACTGCTTCCAGGATGAACTGTTTCAAGCTTCAGGGGGACCCAGGTGCTATGTTTTAAGGAGGAACAGGTTCTTTACTCCCCATTACCTGTGCTCTGGTCTTTAAATATCCCCAAGCTTACTTGCTATTCAACGAGATAACAAAATGATGTTTGCTGTGGCTTATAGCTCCAGCAAGCCTGTGCCTCTCCCCCACCTGGGCCACCATTCAAGATTGCTTCCTGGTTCTCAGCTGGGGGTAGAACAATTGACTTTCTGCCTCAGCTCCAGCAGAGACCCTGTAATCTCCCCCAGGTCAACCACTCAACCTTCTCACCAGATTGTGAATTTAGTTCCAGAAGATTCTGGTGTTGCAGCTATTTCAGAGGCTCTTGGGTAAATTTCCCTGATGTGGCCTTCCTGGGGCTGGATCTGCGTTGGTGTGACCTGGGTCGTGAAGCCATCCTGGGACTAGATCTGTATCGGCTGGACAATGGGGTTGGGTTCCATTCACATCCCAGCACAGCAGCTCCCTCCTAACACCCTTCTAAGCCATCTTGGCTGGAAAATAATCTCATCCCATCATTTTGTGAGTTCTGCTAGTAAAGGAATTTTCTAATGGTATTATTTGGAGGTTTTTGGAGCAATTGTGTAAGGAGATCTGAGAGGTTACTGGCTTTCCTCCAACATCTTTGCTCTACCCCCAAAGTAGGCAGATTTGAAAAGAAGATATATAATTATAATAGTGAAATGAAAGAATACTTGGTCTCCCCCAAAATAAACAAATGCAAACTGACTTTGAGTTATCACCTTTCACAAAAAATGAAAAAAAAATTATGGTAAATGTTGGACAGGTAGTGGTAAGATAGCCAAACTTTATTAAGTATTCATGGAGCTGTGAATTAGTCCAAACATTCTGGAAAACAATAAGAATTATCATAGAAAAGTCATTAAATTGAATCTTTCCATTAACACTATTATAAGCTCTTCTCGGGGTCACCTAGGTGGTGCGTGATAGAACACTTGCCCTGGAGTCAGGAGGACCTGAGTTCAAATCCAGCCTCAGACACTTGACACTTACTAGCTGTGTGACCCTTGGGGAAGTCACTTAATCCCAATACCTCACCGAAACAAAAAACAAAAACAAAACCAAACAAAAAATTTCTTTTCCAGCAATTGAGGAATGATTGAAGAAAGTGTGGTATAAGATTGTAGTGGAATGGTATTGTGCTATAGGAAATGACAACAGGATGATCCAGAAAAACCTGGAAAGACCCATATGAATTTATGTTTTAGTGAAGTGAGCAGAAACTGGGAGGACATTGTACATAGTGACAGCAGTCTTGTTTTGATGAGCAATTGTGAATACAACTACTATCAGCATACAATGATCCAAGACAATCCCAAGGGACTGATGATGAAGCATACTATACACTCTCATAGACTGAATGTGAGGGCAAAAATTGATATACAATGCCATTATTTGGGTGACTCACCTTATATTGTGGTCCTGTTCACCCTCCCCTCTGAACTGCCCTTCTTAGGTATTTCTCCAGGCCAATAAGAAAGGAGCCTTTAAGCTTTAATTCACAAACAGGATCAGATTTTATTACTTGGGAATTGATTAAACAACAAAGGTAAAAGTAATAAAAATCAAAGATAAGGAAATAGGAAAAAAAAAGAAATACAGATAAATACTCTTAACTCTAAACTTAAACTATGACATCCCCAGATCATTTCAATTAAGCTAGTTCAAAGGAATTTAGGATTTTCTGTAACCTGGACAGTCTACAGTTGCTCGTGCCATAGGGACAGGCGATGCCCACAGAGTGCATTCCGGAAGAACCCTCTGCTTCCCTTCAGGGAGTGTTCAGTCTTTCCTCCCCCAAAAGGGGCGGTCCTTCAAAAACTGCCTATGGAGAGCTCTCCTTCTGACCTCAGTAGTATGTGTAACTTCAGGGTGGAGCAGGTGTGGCCCCTCCCAAATGAGTCAGCTAAAACTGCAATAATAATTTATCACAATAATTTATACCATATTCCCCCCTTCGTTTCTTCAGAAAATGCATTTACTCCATGAAATAGCTAAAATAACAGAATATCATACCCTATGCTAGCAAACAATATGTAATAACAATATAGAAAAGGGAGAGAGGAAAGTTTTGTCCAGAGGGGCAGTCCCTCATGAACCAGAGCTTTGAGACTGGTTTGACACAGAGGGAGGCCTTTGCAGAGAGTACAAGTTACACATGGTGTATATAATTACAGAAGGAAAAAAAGAAAAACAACAAAACAAAACATTCATTTAAAGTCTCAGAGCTCTTGTCTTCTTGGAGTTGTAAGATGTCATCAGGAGAAAACTAGACTCTGTTCTGGAAAGCTGGACTCTGGTATGGAATCTGGTTGGTCTCTGGACTCACTTCTTTAACTGTTGAACTGCTGGATTTTTACTAATCCTTAGCATAGCATTGTCAATGATTAAATAAATAGTGGAGTTCTTCAAAATATAACTCATACTCAAACTCTCTCTCTCTCTCTCTCTCTCTCTATATATATATATAATACATACATACATATATATTATATTATGTTATATTATATTACATTATATTATAAAAAGAGTACTTGTGGATTGTACATATATAACCTATATCTGATTGGTTGCTGACTTTTGTAGGGGAGAGGAAAGGGAAGGAGAGAGAAAAATCTAATCTTATGAAAATGAATGTTGGAAAACTACCCTTACAATGTAACTGGAAAAAAATGGTTTGTTGCATGGAAAGAAGAAAAAAAAAAACTCTTTTCTACACTTTGTTAAATCAAAGCGTAAAGAGCTATTATTATTTTTTTTGTAATAGAAAGAACTGGAAGGAAATTTTAAAAAATTGATTGTAGAATGGATGAGCAAAGTATAGGATATAAAATGTAGTGTTATGTATTGTACAATATAAAATGACAAAAATTCAGAGAAGCTGAGGAAGGGTTGTATGAACTGATACATAGCGACATCTGGGAATAAATCATAAAAATAATGTATGCAATGACCTTGTAACAATATATATGGCAGGAATATGGACAATGAAGCATACCTCCCTATACTGAGGAGTGTTCAACTATAGATGCAGAGTGAAGTATGAATTACTAAAACTAATGAGTTTTTTTCTGTTTTTGCTAAATTATATTCTTTGTTGTAAGTAGGTAAACTCTTAGGAGTAGGTGTAAGGAGTCTTTGGGAAGTAACATGTTTAAAATATTTTTTTAAAAAGTTAAAAACAGTTCTAGTAACTTATGGTGTCATTGAATCACCATGCCTTGGGGATTGAGAGATAATTTACTAGAATGGGAGGAGGCAAATGATTTTACATATGTAAGATCAGTATGCTGCTTTTTTGTTTCTTCATTTAACATATTGCATTATATTATATGGAGCATTAATTTATCTTCCTACAAACAAATATCATTGAGAGCAGAATGGAGTTTAGAGATAATAACATAATATTTGGCATGTATATGGTTTAAGGTTTGTTAAGCATTGACATTTGATTATGACACAGGAATTATCAGAGTAAAGCTATTTAACACATGATGAAACTGAAGGACATTTGTCATTTGAAATACTGGGGAAAGCCTGTCTATGTTCTAATTTATGGAGGAACTTGGCTGGGGTTTCTAATATATTGTTACTTATAAATAGAGGCTATTGCACCAGTCTTGGTGGCAAGCATTTATTACATCATGTTAAATATTAGTAAGGAAATTGACTGCATTTAACAACAAGCCAAAATCCCCAACATGAGAGACAGAGAGAGAGAGCGCACATGGCTCCAGAGTTCAGAAGTCCTACATTACCTAGAGTTAGAGAGAGAAGAGAGGTGGCATGTCTGGCTACCTCCTTACAAGTCCCAGGCCAAGAAAGCAAGACTAAACATCCTGTGGTCCACTCCAGAAGCAGCTCTTCCACACTGCTTAAAGCTAATTGGCTAGCATCATTCAGTTCTATTGATTTATGGGACATAAGAGTGGTTCAAATCAAAATGGGCAGTACCTGCAGTGTTGAGTGAAAGACAGACCCTCTGATGGCAAAGGCTTTCAGGCAGGTTGTGGTTTTCTATTGTCTACTCAGAGTCTGATTTCCATTTCACCTGACTCTGGGCTGGCTTTGAAAGAAGTCAGGTAAGGTTCCTGAGCTAAGTCCTCAAGTATGTGTGGGAGGTCTGTATGTCCCCCCAAAAGTCTATTTTAATAATTATTTTCTCACAGACAGAAAGTATAAGTGATTTATCTAAGTCACAAATCAAATAATTGTTTTGAGGAAAGATGCAAAGCCAGGTCACTCACTTCTAACACAGATTCTTGTGCTCTTGACAATAAGTTCACCCTCTTCTGAATTTCCCTATTTCTATATCCAAGGTTTGACAATCTTTTGAATCACCCAAGATCACAACTTTGGAGGAATTCTTTTTATTTATTATTATTATTATTTTTTTTGCGGGGCAATGGGGGTTAAGTGACCTGCCCAGGGTCACACAGCCAGCAACTGCCAAGTGTCTGAGGTCAGATCTGAACTTAGGTCCTCCTGAATCCAGGGCCAGTGTTTTATCCACTGTGCCACCCAGATGCCCCCAACTTTGGAGTAAATATTGACATTTCATTCTCCATTGCCAACTCTTATTACTTACTGAATTTTTGTTTCTACCAATGAAACATTCCCACACTTATTTCATTCTCTCTATCCATAGACATTATCCTGGTTTATACCCTCTTTACCTCACACTATTTCAATAGCCTTCTAATAAGTTTTCCTGTCTAAAGTTTTAGTACATCTTATTCCCCTTCATTCGAGAGGTTAATATAGTGCTTTGCAAGGGGCAGCTAGGTGGCGCAGTGGATAAAACACTGGCCCTGGATTCAGGAGTACCTGAGTTCAAATCCGGCCTCAGACACTTGACACTTACTAGCTGTGTGACCTTGGGCAAGTTACTTAACCCCCATTGCCCTGCGCAAAAAAAAAATAAAATTAAATAAATAAATAAATAAATAAATAAATAAATAAATAAATATATATATATATATATATATATATATATATATATATATATACACATGTATATATATAGTGCTTTGCAAGTAACAGATACTTAATAAATGCTACCTCAGTAGACATACCCTATAATTGAGCCAAACTGACCTTTCTTTCTTACACACAATATTCCATCTATCACCTCCCTGACTTTACATAGACTTTCTCCAATTGTAGACATGTACTCCTTCTTCACTCACATCTCTTAGAAACCTTTCAATAGTCTCTTTCAAAATTTACCTAAAGCATCACATTTAACATGATCATTTAACTGATACCCCCAGATAAGAACGCTTTCCCTCTAAATTTATCCTGCATTGATTTCATTTATATTTTGTATTACATTTATATTATTATGCACTTACATGCTGTCTCCCTTAATAAAATGTAAGCAAATTGAAATCAAGGATTGTTTAACTTTTTGACTTTGTAACTCTAGTGGCTAGTATATATTAGTTACTTAATAAGTGATTGTTGATTCTTCCATCACTTATGCAATGCTACCTATCATCTGCAACACTGAATCTAACCTCCTCCTCATCATTGTACAGATGAGAAAAATGGGCACCAATCTGATGGAGTAGCTCAACCAGTTTAACACAAATAGCAGGTCATAAATGTGGTCCCAATTCCAAAGGCAGAGCTCTTTCTATTACATCCTTCTATCTGGATTATTACAATAGATCCCTAACTGGGATTGGTGCCTTTAGTCTGTCCTTTGATCCATGCAATGACTAGATGCCTCAGTAATTTTCTTAATGCTCTGTTTACTTCACTGCTGGAGGGCATTCTGTAGGCCTGTAAGGCTTTCAGCATTTTGTGGGTATTAGTGTAACACCTGGCTGTCCATCTGGTATGCCTCAAGATATATGTGCATATATACAATATAAATGAATATGCAATACATGTACATGTATAAATATAAATGATATGTAATACTCCTGCATATATATGTAGTTACATGTATATGTATCACATACATATTATATATATTTAATCTAGCATAGCTACTCAAGTTAATTTTTGATGATATAAAGTTAAAAGACATTAAAAAAATGTTTCATCAGTATGGCAGCTAGGATGAGACAATTCACGAGTGTTCTAACACAATGCTTATTATGACACCCTGACCTTTTGCACCTTTTAGTGTATCCCTCTATCCTATGTACCCACCAAATAATTTTCTTTAGCCATAAAATTTTCAGCCATGTATTATGAAAAGGAATTTAAAATGTAAAGAACTGGTTACTTCGCTTTAACATTATAGGATTAAAGATCTAAAAGGGACAGCAAAGGGCATCTAGTCTAACTCCTCTCATTTTATATATGAGGAAACTAAGCCTGGGGAGGTTCAGTCACATTTTGAATATAACATGGTCAGTACACATCAGAGGTAAGATATGAACACAAGTTCTCAAACTCTAGAGCCTGCAGTCTTTCCAGACTCCAGAGCCAGTCCCCTCACCCCATCCCCCAATCTCAGTTAGGTATAGTAAAACAAACAAACACACAAACAAACAACAATGCTAGGTATAAAAGATCATTTCAGTCCCTAAGACAGTATTATTATAAAGGAGACTCCACTTTAAATGTAAATCTACCAATAGGTGTTTTTTTTTTAGTTGTTCTTCCTCATTCCCCCAATTGCATATCAACACACTGATTTGGAGAATATAATGGATAATATAATAGAATTCTGAGGAGAATATATTTTAATTTATAATGCAATATAGATATTTTAGAAAAACACAAATAGTTTAGATGACCTAAGTTTCATTTAAGTGATTATAAACAAATATAATTGGCCTAAACATTAAAATACAATACAGACCATAAGTAATTCATTATTTTCACAGGACAATCCCGCTTTCCAATGATAAATCATATTTTATGGTACTTTAAACTTTATGAGCTTCAGTACCACGTTTGCCATGGGGATATATATATATATATATATATATATATATATATATATATATATATATATATATATATATATATATATATATATACATATATACAGATTTTTTTTTTCTGGCCATAGCGATTCTACCTAATGCCATTCTTGTCACGGAGGAATTTTGCATTGTGACAGTGGAGGTCAGGGGTATTAATGTAAGTGCATCACAGAAACCAATCAAGAAACACTTATAAAGTACCTATCCTGTGTCAGCCATTGTGCTAAGTCCTAGAGATGAAAAACAGGCAAAAGTAATTCCTTCCCTCAAAAAGCATACAGTCCAATGGAAGAGACTATGCAAACAAATCTATACAAAACAAGCTATATAAAGAATAAATATGAAATAATGTACAGAGGTAAGGCACTAGGATTAAGAAGAGTTGCTAAAGGCTTTCAGTAAAACATGGGATTTTAATTGGGAATTAAAGGAAAACAAGGCATTCAGTGGGGGGTGGAGAGAGAGAGAGAGAAAGAGAGAGAGAGAGAGAGAGAGCTCTTAGTACATGTTGAGTAATGTATAATAAAACTGGAAAGACAGGAATGTGCACTAGATTATGAAGGGCTTTGAATATCAAACTGCATTTTGTAATTTGGTTCTTGATCCAACAGGGAGACACTGGAGTTTTAGTAGGAAGGTGACAAAATCATAACTGCACTTTAGGAAAATCACTTTAGGGAATCAGTAGAAGATGTATTGGAGTGGGGAAATATATGTGCCTTAAATTGATGAAGAATTAAAAAAAAAAAACCTTTAATGGTAGACTTTTCCTGACAACAAACTTTTGAAGTACATGGTGTACATATTATTATTCCCATTTTATAGATGAAGAAATAGAGACTTAGGTTAATTTACTTGTCCATGGTCCCACAATAATTGTCCTTACAATAACCTTGTGAGGAAGGTAGTATTATTATCCTAATTTTACATTTGAGGAAACTGAGACAGACAGAGTTTACACTGGCCTGGTGTCACAACTAATAAGTATATTTAACATTACATTTGAAATTCAGGTGTCACTGACTCCAGGTCCAGAGCCATAAAAATTGAACAAGGAAAACCCTTTATTCCTTTCTTTCCACACAATGAAGGAGAATAATTAGTTACAGAAAAACAATTAGTTGAAGTCTAGAGTTTGTAGATCATTTTATTAACAAGTGTCTCTCCTTTCATACTGAAAGGCAAAAACTCCATGAACATTGTGCAAATTGCAGTTTCAAGTGGCCTGGAGTCTTAGCTTACACACAAGTGCCCCCTTGAGGAAATGTGCATGATTACACTTCAGAAATGTTAACTGAAATGTTAAGCTCACATTTAACATAATGGAAAATAATATTAACACAAAAGGGGAACTAACTTACAAATTCACAAGCCTAACTAATTTTTATAGATGTATAAATATAGTTCCACAAAGGTGAATTAACCCTACCAAAAGGTACAGCTAGTTGGTCATAGGGGAAGGCCATGAATACAGGGTCCTTACTCCAGGTTCAGCATCGTTTCACAGTATTTTTTTTTTTTTATTAAGCTTTCTTTTGAGCAGTATGGCCCATCTAAATCTATTTTGCTAACAGGAAGATTTGTTTTTGTACTTTAAGGGTAAATATTTCTCACTGTGTGGCATTATAAAATCTACTCTATTAATTAAAATTTCATACATGATTCATAAATAAAAACTCAAGCTAACTTGGACTAAAACATAAGCCATTTTAATTTTGTTTTTGTTTCTTGGCAGGGCAATGAGGGTTAAATGAATTGCCCAGGGTCACACAGCTAGCTAAGTGTCAAGTGTCTGAGGCTGGATTTGAACTCTGGTCCTCCTGAATCCAAGGCCAGTGCTTTTATCCAGTGTGCCACATAGCTGCCCCCATAAGCCATTTTTAAAGCATCTGGCTGGGTGGTGCCATGGACAGAGCACCAGCCCTGGAGTCAGGAGTACCTGAGTTCAAATCCAGCCTCAGACACTTGATAATTACTAGCTGTGTGACCCTGAGCAAGTCACTTAACCCCCCATTGCCTGGCAAAAAAAAATCTGATTGGAAAATTACTAATGAATTATTGTTGTTTTTTTATTCTTATTTTACAAAGTCAGTCAGTCATTGAGCAACTCCATTATTTTTATAAAGAATCACATATAAATCACATATATTTATTAAATGTCTATTTTGTTCTAACAACTGTGCAAAAAGGTCTTATACTAATGGAAAAGAGAAGCAAACAGCTGGGGGCATGCAAACTATATCTATATGTATCTATCTGTCTATATATAAATTTGCATAGATATGAGAGAGAGAGAGAGAAAGACAAAGCTATGTGCTAAAAAATGGAAGTTTTGACTGAAATTTAAGAGTTGAACTCATACTACTGAAACGGTTTTTGAAGGACCGCCCTTTTGGGGAGGAGACCATGACAAACAGCCCTGGGCCTGCTGCTGCCCAGGAGAGGCCCATACTTCCTGGATGCCAGCTTAAAACTGAGTAGTGAAACGGAAGTTGGGGCTTAGCTCGCACACTCTGGCTTCTGAGTTTAGCGGTGATGGCCCGTTCTGGTGATTGGCTCTGGTTCTCGCTGGTGGCTCGCGTTTGACTCTGGTTCTCGCGTCTGAGAGGCAGTTTTGGGATTCCGTGAGTTTTATAAAGAATATAGACTAAGCTTAGATCTAAGACTATTCATTTGTATTTCTACTTTCCTATTTCCCTAATCAGTATCAACTGTTTGTTGCCCAAACAATAAAAGCTAATCCCTCTCTGATTAAAGCTCAGAGGCTTCTTTTCTTACTGGTCTGGGAGATATATAAGGGAAAAAGTTAAAGGGGAAGTTTAATGATCTTATATCCAATTTTAAATCTCACAGCTACTAGTGAGGAGGAAAAGCCTTCCAGAGATAAGGGACAGACACTGAAAGGAACTAGTCAGGAAATACAGTTGTGTGAGAGGAACAGCAAAATGATAAATGCCTCTGAATTTTCAAGTATGTGGAAAGTAGTTTAATATAAAAAGACAAGAAAGATAGGAATTAGCAAATTTGTAAAGGACTTTAAAGATCAAACAAAGCAAATTGAGCATTTTATATTTGATCCTACAAGTAATAAGTAGATATTGGAGTTTAGTGTGTGTGTGTGTGGGGGAGGGGTGTGTGCATGTATAAGTCAGACTTGTACTTTCAGAAGATACTTTTGGAAAACATTTGCTTACTCAGCTTGCATTTGGGCTTGGATGATTTGTTTAAGAATACCAATTAATTTTCTTGGACCTCAAAAGCCGATATCAGTGGCCTGATCTCCTGATCTCTTGGCTAACGAATAGAGCCCAAACCATAAATGAAAGTCCATAAATGTTAATTTGTGCTAAGTATATGTTTGGGGAAAGGAGGAACAGTAAACAAGTATATTTTGAGCAAGAATTTTGAAAGAACATGAAGGAATAGGTGAAAAGAGGTTGAACAAAGGAATGACTATCAGAATTAGAGCCATATAGCAGTGAGAAAAGATTTCTGATTGAATTTTGAGATCCCCATTTTTGGAAGTTAATGATAAGGGGGAAACTGATAGGAGAAAGCACATGGGTCCTTAGGATTCCTCTGTAAAGAATTACATTCTCGCACAAGACCTAATCAGTAATAAGAGAACAGGTTTATTGGGGTACAAGAGAAACCGCCCGGGAGGAAGGTTTTGCTGGAACAAAACGCTTTCCCCCCAACTAACTTGTGGGGTGCCATTTTATAGGGGTTAGATGGGGGGTGGGTAAGAGTCTCTTATTGGGTGAGGGGCTGGTGGTCTTCCCGCGTTGCGCAGTGGTAGGAAGAATCCCTCGTGAGAGATCTGGTGGTGGGTGTCAACTTTGTCCTGATGGGTCTAAGCAATCTGCTGATGGGCGGTCCTAGGTGGTCTTCTCCTGGATTACCTCATCCAGATGCTTAGGGAGGACTGGAATGTGGGGTGATGGTCCTGGAGCATGCTCAGTTCAATCTGTGCCGCTTATCTCCGTTAGGTGAGTGTGTGTGTGTCCTTGATTGTGTTCAAGGAGAGGCCTACTTGATTTCAAGGGAAAACCCCTGAGGTTTCAAGGAAAAAGTTCCTTGAACCCCCCAGAGAATTGTTGGGGTGACCGGGGCCCATAATCCTCCCATGACATTAGGAAGAGAATGGATCAACAGTTATCATAGATACTATAATGGCAAATCCTATTTTTGGAGGGAAGTAAGAGGAGATGCCCTTGAAAAGTTCCTTTCACCTTAAAAATTCTGATTGATGACTGCTCATAATGTTTGGAAGAACAACCTGGATGTGAAAAACTAAGTATGTGAATAATACCTGTTTTCTAGGTTTAATAAATTACTTGGAGAGAGAAATAGATAACAAAACTATAATAGTGCTGGACTTCAATGTGCCTCTTTTATAGTTAGAAAAATCTGAACAATGATTAAATATTATTAAGGACATACTATGTCCCAAATACTGTGTTTGATTTGAGCTACAAAGCAAAGAAAGAAAATCAGTCTCTGTTCTCAAGGAACTCATACTATAGTTGTGATAATTTGTCTTCCTAATCCACAAGGAAATAAGGTGTCAGGAAGTATTTGGATTGGGAATAAAAATGGAGTTAAACAAAAATTTACTTGTCCTTAAACTTCCACTGGATCTAATGTATATAATTATGTATTATTAGGTAATGAACTTATATTAGGTAATACTGGGAAAGTTAATATTTAATTGTACTGGATAAGTCAATAATATATTGGTGAGGATTTTTCCCAATGTGGAGAGTGATATGGTAGTTTTCAAAATTATAAATTTTTCTTCCCTTTTAAAAGAATGATAGTGGTAAATCCTTTTTTAAGTTGTTGTTTTTTGAATTGTCAAACATTCATTTTTTTTTATCTTACCTTATTCTGCCCCCACTTTAAAAAGGAAAAGAAAACTCTTATCAGTGTTCTGGGGCTGAATGAACTTTGCTGTCTGCAAAAAGGAATATCTAGAGGACATTACCATTTACTGGAAAGCCTTATTCTGTTTATACTCTGTGCTCAACATCTTCACTGACACTGGGAAAGAATGGTCAAAATCATACTTTCCTTATTAACAATATTCAGGGATCATCAATAAAACTATCTGTTGTTATATCAATCATGCAGTTTATTAGAGACAAATCATAAGAGATATCTTTTTGAAAGAAAGCCTTTGAAACTATATTTTGTTCAACAAGCATACTTTTTTTTCAACAGAGAACAAAAGGGGGAGAGAGATGGTATATTTTGCACTATTTAGCTAATAGTGTGATGTAATGTATAGTGTTCCATAGAAAATAATTGTCCATACCCTGTCTTTTTCTCTTGTCATGTTTTAGCAAAGATATCCTTGATACATATCCATATCTTTCTCATAAACATTTTACAAAACTTAGAAGTTAGCACATAATTGGGTAGGTATTTAAGTCCTCTCTGTGTCCCTTTTTGGTGGCAGTGCTACTTGTAATATCATCATTCTTTTTCTTATCTTCCCAGATTTCTGATATTTTGAGAAGTGATGCCTCTAAGCCCTTAAATTTTATTGCTTTTCATTACATGCTTCCTCTGCATTTACTTGGTCTGCATTTACAGCTGTTCTTCCTATATTTGAATTTTTTAGTCCCATTTTTGCTTCCTCATTTGGCATATCATTGCTAAGGAAATGAATTTGTCATAGAAATGTTGAATTTTATTTTTCATTTTCTCTCCATCTGTTGACCTTCCATTTTCATCTTTAAATGAGTTGGGGTGTTATTTCTTTTTGGGGTGCCTCACAACAAGATTTCTGCAAACTAATTTTTTTCCCTCCATTACATCTTTGTTGTCTGTTTTATGAGCTAATGTTGTTCACAATCTTCCAGCATCCTTCTCAGTAAGGTTTTGAAAATGAGTTTATATTCTATACCATTATTTTCCTTGGCTTCTATATCTATTTCACTCAGCAAGAAAACAATTGTTGGCTGAGTTATTTGGCTAAAAGAGTTGATAGGCTGTTTGTTGTTGTTGTTGTTGTTGTTGTTGTTTTTGTTTGGCTTTCTCAGTGTGGTATTTTCATCACATGTGTTAAACTTCTGTGGGAAGTAGTGATAGAATGTATTGAGGTTTGTTACTTCATCAGTATTTCATTTTAAAATGAGGTGATCATTAAATGAATTGGATTGATTTGGAGCTGTTTGTTTTGATTGCATATCATAACTTCACTTCTTTACTCTCTTATAACTTGGCATTGATTTTGATCATTATTCTAACAAGTAGGTGTCCTGACAAAATAGAGTTAATTGAGATATACTGCCAAGAGTAATTGTTTCTTCCTGTTTGTTAGTATAGAATAAAGTTCCTTTTTTATTCACCATGTATAGAGTCATTTTGCAATCTCCAGGAAGAAAGGTTTCATCTCTATAGACTATGTATTTTGGCTTTACCATTTCTTAATTCCAAGTCATATGTATCTTCCTATATACTTTTCTCCATTGTGACCTATAGTCCTGCCTTTGCAATGAAGTAAGAATATTAAAGTCAATGTTCATTGAATTTGGATATCTTTTTCACATTCCTTATAGAATGTTTCTACACACTCATCCTTTGAGGTCTCTATTGACATGCGAACAATAATTATATTCATAATAGTCGTTTAAAATTATATTTACAATACCATGTCTCAAGATAGTTAAGTATTCCACTAGGTGATGAATGGTTCTTGTTGCCATTGGCATGATACTCATCCCTTTATTTTAATTTTCCAAAAGAAACTTAATTATTCCATTTAGCCACATCTGCTATCTAGGAGCAGCCTACTGATGATCAATATCTCTATAATTAGTTAATCTGATCCCCAGAAATGAGACATTTTCTTTTTTTTATTAAGTTTTTTTAATAATTAATATTTTATTTAAAGCTTTGAGTCCCAAATTCTATCCCTCCTTCCCTCTCTCCAGTATAGCTTCCCTGAAAAAGTAAGTAATCTGATATAAGCCATAGCTATACATGTGTAATTATGTAAAATATTGCCATATTACTCATTATATATAAGAAAGGTTATAAAAGAAAGAAAAAAATGAAAGAAAGTGAAAAATAGCATACTTTAGTCAGCTCTTTCTTTGGAGGTAGATAGTGTGCTTCATCATTAGTCCTTTGGGATTGTCTTGGATCATTGTATTCCCAAGAAGAGTTAAGTCATTCACAGTTCTTCATGCAACAATATTGCTGTCACTCTGAACACGTTTTCCTGGTTCTGATCACTTCATTATACATCAATTCATATAATTCTAGGCCTTTCTGAAATCATCCTGCTTGTCATTTCTTATAGAACAATACTATTTCATTACAATCATATACCACAGCTTGCTGAGCCATTCCCAATTGATGGACATTCCTTTGATTTCCAATTCTTAGCCACGACAAAAACAAGCTGCTTATATATTTTTGTACAAATAAGAGAAATAAGACATTTTCTATTGGCAAGACTGTCTTCCATCCCTTTTACACCAAAGTAAAATATGCCATGTCTTGTGTTCTTCTGGTTTTTAATATTCAGGAACCCAGAGTCATCTACATACCAAGATGAGGTTTTGAAGTAGGACTTTGTAGAGACTTAAATAAAGTACAACATTGTTATCATACCTAATTCTGAAGCAGCCACTCTCTTGCTGAGTGATCTAAGGCAAGTCATTTCACTTTACTGTATCTGCTTCCTCATCTACAATAGTGGAATAATTTTTTCACTACCTACTTTACAATGTTGTGGGGAAAATGTCTCATAAACCTTCAAGTACTATAGAAATATATTATCTATTGCTATTATTTTTGATGATAAAGGTAAACTATTGGTGAGTTATTTAATGAACTTATTCCACTAGTATACACAAAATATTACATTATGATAGGTGCTGAGGTAAGAAGGGAACATTATAAAGACACCCCTATATCCAATCTACTCCTACAATCTCTAGTGGTATTTTGGTATTTTGCTTTCAATATTGTCTAAAACAGGTAATCTAAAGACAGATGCTATGCCCAAGATTGATCTGGTTTTTTTCAATTCACCTTCAGGCTTATTCTACCTATCCTGGATACCAAGACACAGAGTCCTGGTTGCTGCTTAAGGTGTTGAATAAATAATTGTACTACTTTGGTTAGGTATTTAGTACTTGATTGAGGGCAACTGTCAGCATCTTTCCACTTGATTTCTTGGTAATAGTACAAATCAAAAGAAAAGATGACTTGCCCTTTAAAGCACTGCTAATTTTGTTATGATCTCCTTGAACAATGCTTCTTAAACTGTAAGTCACAACCCCATATGGGGGTCACATAATTGAATGTGGAGGTTGCTAAAAATTTGGCAACAATAAAAGATTATACATACCTAGTTTATATACATACATATGCTGGGTTGCATAAACATTTCTTGGGCAAAAAGAGGTTGAAAATGGAAAAAAGTTTAAGAAGCCCTGTACTAGATGATCCATTTGTACCTGTGATTTCTATTCAATGACATTATCAGATAACCAATGATAGAGTGAGCTTCTATCTTGAAACTAGATTTGAGTCTATTGGTCTGAAAGCCTGTAACTTGAGAGATTATTTTTGCTGTGTAAATAAGGACAGAGATTTAAAGAGAATTTTTTTTATATGGGTCAAGGAGTAGAGATTTAACCTAGGATATGTATTCAGGAGAGAGGAAATCTATCTGAGGGCATCATGAGGTCACAACATTCTTCAAGTGCTGTACACTTCTTGGGAGTCAGATTGTAGGAAGGGCGGGGATCAGCAATACAATGACAAAGGCGAGGAAAGGCGCCCAGTGATGAGATCCCTTTTGCTAAAAGGTATGACCAGGTGAGAAGTATCTTAACAGACATGCAGTTGGATTGGAAAAGAACTGACAGTAACATCAGTTACCTCTAGATTTTGGTATTCTGGGCCAAACACATTATCATTTCACCCTAGTTATGCTCTGCCCCAATGACAAAAAGCATGATAATAAATGAATACTGTTATGGTATACTTCTAAGTGTCTGAAATCTCACAAATATGATAATCAGGTGATGCACAACAGATTTTTTAAAGTACATGTTGCCAAAAGATGGATCCTGAATTATGAATAGGAAACACTCTTTCCTATCTAGAACTTGAGACCTCTGTCTCTCTGCCAACAAAACTCACTCAAGTTACACCTTTATCTTTTCAACAAAATATTGTCAGCACAATTTCCCCAGAAGTGTGTTTTATTTACATTACTCCTGTGTATCCAGATCTCTGTTTGTACACAGCACATGGGTACTTCAGTGTGTCACATATATTTACCTCAGTCTATAAACTATGTATAGGCAGATGATTGCACACATGCAAATACTTTGTAGAACCCAGTGCAGAAGTAAATGCTCTGCTGAATTGCATAAATCTATCTCAGTGTTTAAGTGCATACTAAACTATTAGGAAATGTAGCCCTTTAGTTTCAATGAAGGTGTGGATGCATTTAAAATTATATTTGGTAAAAATAGTGCATTAAAAAAATAACATGACCTCTTTTTTGCCTCCTAAAAGAGATGTCATACACTAGTTCTTGGTACATTATTACTTATATTTTATTAGATAAAATTAATTACAAATTGTACCTAAGAGAGCGAAGAAATAACCATATCCAATAATGCCATAATGATTGAAATAAGGCTATGATAGAATTGGTATCTTGAAAACTCCCATATGTTTTTTTGGGGAAAAAAACCTAGCAGTTTGAAAAGAAAACTGGTTGCCATGGTATCTCTTACTCAATTCCATTGCAACCAGACCCTGCTATTCACTGGGATTTCTTAAGGTACTGGCAACAATTGCCCTAGAGGTAGCTGTAGTCTTTAGCAGGTATAGTGGGATCAGTGGCATTAATAGCCTGAATCAATTTCCTTTTTTCTTCTTCTGTTCTTCCATCTTTCTTTTGCCAACTATACCAGAAAAAAATATTTAAACAAAAACAACAATTTGTTTTTCTTTTGCTGATGACTGCACCAGGTTGGAGACAGGAAAGGAAGGCAGGGGATAAAAGTTTCTTTCTTGTATCACAATCACTTCATACAAATAAGACAGGTAATTATCTCTTTCATATGAATATAACCCTACATTTTATTGAGTTTAAAAATAGAAGATACATATGATATGAGGATCACAGCTTCAATGACTCTGTTACTATTTAAATCCATTTTCCTTGTAATCTAGTAGTGGCCAGTTCTGGCTCTAATTAGAAAGACAATATATCGAATAATGATCTCTCAGGGTAAAGTGCTATAATAACAAATGGCATTTATATAGTACTTTCTTAACGTTATTTTTATTTGAGATCCTTGACAAACCTCTAAGGTAGTAGCAGCTTTATGTGCTCTATTTTATAGACAAAGACAGAGAAATGAAGTGACTTCCCTTGATCACACAGCTAATGTGTTAGAGGTAACATTTGGATCCATGTATTCCTGGTACCAAGTCTAGCCCTAGATCCAACATAATTCTCTGCCTTAATCAATTTATATTCTGTATTTTATAACATGTTCAAATAGGCACATTGATAATGACTCTGGGTATTAAAAAAGGAAAAAAATTGCATGGGCTCATTCTAAAGCACCATTGAAAATACACCAGAAAATTATCATAGCTATAGTGTAAAGAATTAATTGTTATTTGAGGTTTTTATGCCTCGGCAAGCACTGGCCTGGGGCAACGGAAAGCGCACAGGGCTCCACCCACTGGTTGTAGCCATTGCCATGGTGCTGGCACCTCATGTCATCACCACTCACTGACACCTACATGGGCCTGGCAAAATTATAATGATTGGAAGCCTAGTGAAGGCAGTCATGTGACTGTCAGAGCAGCCATCAGTTGGCTGGGGGCTGGGGGTTTCTGGGATTGGGGGAGGAGAATTCACCATTCTAGCTGGACCCTGGAAGGTGACAGGAGCTCTGCTGTGTATTCTCAGCTGATTCCTGGGTGGTGGTATTTCTTCAGGTTGTATAATTCCCTTTCCCCACTTTATTTCCTTTCCCTCAAGGATCCTACTGATCCTATTTGTGGTTTTTGTTTTTGTTTTTTTAAGTTCATTCTTGTTAAAATAAATCCTATTCTGTTTTGAGGGAGGCTGCCGGTCTCCTTCCTTGCCCCAATACTGCAGTGAGCCACTTAGCTAATACTCCCCAATTAAAAATTGGTCCCCATAGTAGTAATCATGGAGAAAATTTCGATAATTTGGACAGTCTTAAGCCATAGTTTCAAATATTCGTAGTGTCCAGGCAGGCTAAGAAACTTATTCTTGGCTTCATAAACACAGGTATCTCCGAAAGGAAAAACCATTCACTGTAGAAGACAACTTAGTAATCTTGTGAACTAATGAAAAAAATACACAGGTAGGTGAGCTAGCTGTACCAAATATGAAACTTTACTATAAAGCAGCAGTCATCAAAACTATTTGTTACTGGCTAAGAAAGAGTGGAGGATGAAGGGAATAGGCTAGGCACAGGAGACACAGTAGTCAATGACTTTATTAATGTACTGTTTGATAAACCAGCTTCTGGGATAGGAACTCAGTATTTGACAAAAACTGCTGGGAAAACTGGAAGATAGTATGGCAGAAATTAGGCATAGACCAACATCTTACACCTTATACTAAAATCAGATCAAAATGGGTACATGATTTAGATGTAAGAGGTGATACCATAGGTAAAGTAGGAGAGGAAGGAATAGTTTACCTTTCAGATCTTTGGAAAGGAGAACAGTTTATGACCAAACAAGAGATAGAGAATATTATGAAATGCAACATGGATGATTTAGATTACATTAAATTAAAAAGGTTTTTGTACAAACAGAAGTAATGCATCAAAAATTAGAAGGGAGGCAGAAAAATGGGAAACAATTTTTATGGCCAGTATTTCTGAAAAAGGCCTCATTTCAAAAATATATTGGGAACTAAATAAAATTTATAAGAATCCAAGTTATTCCCTAATTGAGAAATGATCAAAGGATATGAACAGGCAGTTTTCTGATGAAAAATCAAAGCTATCTATTGCCATATGAAAAAAGTCTCTAAATCAGTATTGATCAGAGAAATGCAAATTAAAACAACTCTGAGGTACCACCTAACACCAATCAGATGGGCTAATGTGACAAAAAAGGAAAATAATAAATGTTGGAGCAGCTGTGGAAAAATTGGAAAACTAATGCATTGCTGGTGGAGCTGTGAACTGATCCAACCATTCTGAAGAGCAATTTGGAACTATGCCCAAAGGGCTTTAAATCTGTGCATACCCTTTTACCCAGCAATACCACTATTAGGTCATTTCCCCAAAGAGATCATAAACAAGGGAAAAGGACCCACATGTACAAAAATATTTATAGCTTCTCTTTTTGTGGTGGCAAGGAATTGGAAATTGAGGAGATGCCCATCAATTGGGGAATGCCTGAACAAGTTGTGGTATATGAATGTAATGGAATACTATTGTGATGTAAGGAAGGATGAGCAGACGGATTTCAGAGAAACATGGAAGGACTTACATGAACTGATGCTGAGTGAGAGGAGCAGAACCAGAACAGTGTACACAGTATCAAAAACACTGTGTGTTGAACAACTGTGATAGACTTGACTCTTCTCAGCAATACAATGGTCAAAGATAGCTTCAAAAGACTCATGATGGAAAATGCTCTCGAAATCCAGAACAAAAGAACTATGGAATCTTGATATTTCTATATTTTTTTGTTTTTCTTTTTTGAGGTTTTTCCTTTTTGCTCTGAGTCTTCTTTCACAGCATGACTAATGCAGAAATATGTTAATGTGATTGTACATGTATAACCTATATCAGATTGCTTCCTGTCTTGGGGAGGAATGAATGAGGGGAAGGAGGGAGAAAAATTTGAAACTAGAAATCTTATGAAAACAAATGTTGAAAATTATCTCTACTTGTAACTGGAAAATAATAAAATACTTTTATGAAAAAAAGATAATTCCCCTTGTGCATCTTACATTATAACCTACATTATTTGATTATGAATATTTTTAATAATTTTTTTGTATTTAAATTGGGTCATGTGGTTTGAAAAGGATATATTCCAACTCCTTTAAAAGTAAACTCTATTTTCTTTAAATCAGAACTATCTAAAATTAAGGATTTATACTTTCCATTAAAATATTTAAAGGGGGAAGAAGCTTGAATTGAATGAAATTTTACATCAGGAAAACCTTCTCAATCCCCACCCAAGAAGAATTAGCTACTGATTTACAAACAAAACAAAACAAAAAAGCAAATGGACACAACTAAAGATGGCATTGTCAAGGGTAAATTTGAAACAATATTTTGCTAGTCATGTTTTCACTAATTCTTGGTTCACAGAAATGATATTGCTACAGAAACATAGCAAAATGACATTTGATGAATTTTTTAAACCAACAATGAATCTCAATTTTGATACTTTCCTTAAAGTATTACTTTTTATATATATTCCTTTATGATCCTAATGAGATAGCAAATATGTATTTTCATTGCTTCACTAAACCATTAAACACATCAGTCTATTGCATCTTTTTGTTATTAATTTTTATTTAGAATTTTATTTTTTCTAAAATTACATGTAAAAAGCAAATTTTAACAGAAGTTTTTTTTTAGTGAGGCAATTGGGGTTAAGTGACTTGCCCAGGGTCACACAAACAGCAATTTTTAAAACTTTGTGTTCCAAATTCTCTTTCTCCTTCCCCACACTTCCTTAAGAACTCAAGCAATTCCACATAAGTTATACATGTGTAGTCATGCAAAAGTTTTCCACATTAGTCAGGTTGTAAAAGAAAATAGACCAAAAACAAGTTAGGAAAAGGAAGTAAATAAATTATATTTCAATCTGTATTCAGACACCCTCAGTTCTTTCTCTGGAGATGGATTGCATTTTCCATACATCGGTTGGAGTAATCTTGGATCGTTGTATTGCTGAAATAACTAAGACCTTCACAGCAGATCATCTAACAATATTGATGTTATTTTCTATACAGTACATTTAACTTTGCATCATCTCAAGAAAGGTCTTTCCAGTTTTTTTTTTTTCTGATAGCATCCAGCTCATCATTTTTTTAATACCACAATAGTGTTCCATCATAATCTCATCCTAAAATTTGTTCAGCCATTCCCCAATTGATGGGCATCTCCTCAATTTTGAAGTCAACTTTTTTTTAATCTTTTTTTGAATACCAACTTAGTAGTGGTATTACTAGGTCAAAGAGTGTGCATGGCTTTGTAGCCCTTTGGCCAGAGTTCAAAATTGCTCTATAGAATGTTTGAATCAGTCCAAGAGTGTATTGATGTCTCATTTTCCCCATATCCCCTATAATATTTGTCATTTTCCTCTGCTGTCCTATTATCCAATCCAATAGTTATGAGGTAATACCCCAGAATTATTTTGACCTGCCTCTCTCCAATCAATAGTGAGTTAGAGCTTTTTTTTTTAATTTGGCTATAGGTAGCTTTAATTATTTCATCAGAAAACTTCATATCTTTAATGACCTATCAGCTGGGGAATGGCTCTTATTTTAACAAATTTAACTCAGTTCTCTATGTGTTTGAGAATTGAGGCTTGTCAGGAAAACTTGCTTGATTTTTTTTCACAGTTACTATTGCTAACTTTATTTCCCTCTATCCTCTTCTCTCCCCATTACATTTGCTATATTTTATATCTTCTTTCACCCTATCCCTCCTCAAATTTCTTTTTGCTTCTGACTGCCTCCTCCCCCAATCTTCCCTTCCCCTCCTACTTTTCTCCAGTGTGTATGTTATTCCCTCTCTGAGACAATTCTGATGACAGTAAGGTTAACTTACCAGCACCTCCCCCATCTTCCCCTCCACTGTATAAGCTTTATTTTTGTTGTTTTTTTATGTAAGATGCTTTACCTCATTTCATCTCTCCCTTTCCTTTTCTCCCAGTGAATTCCTTTCATCCCCTAATTTTATTTTTTAAAGATATAATCCCTTCATATTCAACTCATACCTGTGCCCTTTGTCTAGATATACTCCACTCAGCTCCCTAAAAGTGAGAGAGTTTTTATGAGTTATAAGTATAATCTTCACATGTAGGAATTTAAACAGTTTAACCTTTTAATATCCATTATGGTTTCTTTTTCCTCTTTACATTTATATGCTTCTCTAGGGTCTTATATTTGAAAGTCAAATTTTCTTTTCAGCTCAGGAATTTTAGTCAAGAATGTCTGAAATTCTTCACTTTCATTGAATTTCCATTTTTTTCCCCTGAAGGATTATACACTGCTTTTCTGGGTAGGTGCTTTTAATCCCAATTCCTTTGCCCTCCAGAATATCATAGTCCAAGTCCTCTAATCCTTTAATGTAGAAGCTAATAGATCTTGTATTATCCTGACTGTGGCTCAACCATACTTGAAATGTTTCTTTCTGGCTGCTTGCAATATTTTCTCCTTGAACTGGGATCTCTGGAATTTGGCTATAATATTCCTGGAAGTTTTCCTTTTGGTATCTCTTTCAGGAGGTGATTGGTGGAATCCTTGTGATTTCTATTTTCCCTTATGGTTTTAGAATGCAAGGGCAATTTTCCCTGACAATTTCTTGGAAAGTGATGCCTAGGCTCTTTTGTTGGTCATGGCTTTTGGATAGTCCAAAAATTTCTAAATTGTCTCCCCTGGATCTATTTTGCAGTTCAATTCCACATTGTCTTCTATTTTTCCATTGTTTTGGTTTTGTTTTATTGTTTCCTGATTTCTCATAAAGCCATTAGCTTCCATTTGCTTAATCCTAATTTTTAAGCAATTATTTTCTTCACAGAGCTTATGTACCTCCTTTTCCATTTGGCCAATTTAGCTTTTCAAGTTGTTGACTTTTTTTCATGATTTTCTTGCATCACTCTCTTTATTTTCCAAGTTCTTTTTGAGACCTTCTGTGGCCTGATACCCATTCATATTTTTCTTGGAAGCTTTGGATGTAGGATTTGACTTTGCTATCATTTTCTGAGGGTGTATTTTGGTCTTCTTTGTCACCTTAGAAACTTTCTAGGGTGGCATTTTTTCTGTTTCCTAATTTTCTCAGTCTATTCCTTGACTTTTAACTATTTAAAGTGGGGTACTGCTTCCATAGAGGAAATCACACTGTCTTCAAGCTTCAGGGGGTTTGAGCAGCTGTTCTCCAAGATACTTGTAGAAATTTGTAAATCCTTAGTTCTTCTAAGGTGTTATGATTTAAGGAAAGGTATTTTACCACTCTCCTGGTCTGTGCTCTGGTCTACAAGCAACCATAGGCATGCTTTTCTGCCTTGGAACTATGAACAGCCACTGTGGTTGCAAGCTTTTGTGTGTTTGTGCTCCTACCATGCCTGGTACTTATCTAGATATGAATGTGGGCAAAACAACAGAGTCCTCCCTCAGTGCCAGAAAAGAGACCCCTATTATCTCCTCCTGGCCAACTCCTTGACCCCCTCATCATCTGTGGGCTGAGTTGCAGAAATAGTCGCTGCTACAGCTGATTCAGAGACTCCTGAGTCCTGGGGTTGCATTTACACTGGTGTTGGACCTGTGGTGGCATGTCCCGTGCTGGGTTGCACTCCATTCTCACCCTGGCACAACAGAACTTTCCTGCCAACTGCTAAGTTTTCTTTGACTGGAAAATGATTTCACCCTGTACTTTTATGTGTTCTGCTGTTCCAGGAATTATATTATGGAAATATTTTAAGGTATTTGGAGGGGTCTTGTGGAGAGCTCAGCTAAGTCACTGACTTTCCTCTGTCATCTAGGCTCTGACCAACCCTCCCCCCCCCCACAGCTTATTGTTAAAAACTCATTTAGATTAATAAAATCACAAATCAACAACTCTGTTCCAGTTCTGATCTGCTACCAAAAAATCATGCATGACAGTGAATTCATAAGAGCTGAACATGTTTCCAAGTGACTGAAATCTTACACATTGGATTTCAGATATAGCAACCATTTATTAAAAGTACAGTTTTCCAAAAAATCTTCTGAATTATGAATAATATGAATATGAATAACAATGAACCTCTGCCTTTCTGTCAACGGTGCATTCAAGTTCTTTTTGTTTTACTTTTGTACACAATATTGTCAGCAAATTGTCCCCAAACTTGTGTTTTCTTTAAATTTCTCCTTTATAGACAGGTCTCCTATTGCACATATGAGAAGAAAAATTAAATATATCTCTCAACTTTTCTTTACTCCTAACAAGAAATGAAAATGGGAGAAATTACATTTTTATAAGATTGTGTCTGTTCTAGAATAGAATGGTTAAATTTAGATGATTCTGAACTACAGGAGACTTACATGTATGGCATAGTAAAGTCTTCTAGTTTTGTTTTACTTTCCAGGCCATACCTAATCTGTCACCATGTTCTCTTTACATTGCTATATCAATCAATTCTCTGATATGAACTTTATTATTTTTTATATTTTGAAATTTTATTATAGTGTCAAAGTTGGAAAATAGATTGTGTCTTGTATTATAAATATTTCTGTATTGATATGCACGTATGTGCTTATATATTTTATATGTATATTGTTATATTTTATTTTCCCTATTAAATTGCAAGATCTCTGAGGGGCAACAGTATCTTATTCTGCTTTGTTTCTTTACAACACCCTTCTACATAGGTATTCAATGAATATTTGATAAATAAAATACCAAAATCCAAGAAAAGCAAACAAAAACCCCGCTGGAGCTTTGTTTGGATCAACATTTTATAAAGTTGAATGTTTAGACAAAATAGTTTTTGCCTCTTGTGATGATGTATATTTATCAGGTGTCATATTAATCTTTCTTCAATCTTAAGTTACCTTTCCTCTACTCCCCATTGTTTTTTGCAGTTTCATGAGGCCATGCTGCTGACAATTTTCAAACGTTTTCTTTCATGTAATTATTTGTAAATGTGATTTTATTCTAAATTAGTATTTTCATTGTTGCCATGTTTCTTTTTTGCTTTATGCTTTGTGTTTCCCGTGAGCCTTGTATTTGAATGTTGGATTTTCTATCCATCTCTGCTTTTTTTCATGAGGAATGATCCAAAGTCTTCTATTTCTATTTCTTCCCTCTGAAGGATTATACTCCTTTTTGCTGGGTAAGATTTTATTAATTGAAAGCTCTTTTGTCTTATAGACATATTTGAAAGACCACCACAACTTCAATATGGATGCTATTAAATTTTGTGCAATCCTGACTGACATTAAAATATTTTATCTTCTTTTTGGCTGCTTGAAAGATTTTCTCTTTGAGCTCTTAACTTTGGAATTTGGCTATAATATTTCTAAGAATTTTCATTTGGGGAGCTCTTTCAGGAGGTGATCAATGGATTCTTTCAATTTCTATTTTATCTTCTGGATCTAAGATATTGCAACAGTTTTCCTTGATAATATCTTGAAAAATGTGTCTAGGCTCTTTCTTTGATCATGAATTACCAGTCATCCAATAATTCTTAAATATCTCCCCTCCATCTTTTTTCTAGGTAATTTGTTTTTCTGAAGAGATATTTCACATTCTCTTCTTTTTTTCTCATTCTCTAGATTTTATTTTACTATTACTTCATGTCTCATGTGGTAATTAGCTTTAACTTGCCCTATTCTAATTTTTAGGAGTTATGTTCTTTAATGAGCTCTTAAAACTTTTTTTTTCCAATTTGGCTAATTCTACTTTTTTAAATAGTTCTTGTTTTTCAGTAAATTTATGTACTTCCTTTCCCATTTGGCCTATTCTGCTTTGTAAGGAGTTTTTTTCTTCAGTGAATTCTTGTCATTCTTTTATCATTAGGCCAATTCTCTTCAATATTTTATTATATGTGATTTATCAAGAAAATATTCCTACAAGGCAAAAAACTTGGGAGTTAACTCCAAAGAACTTAAATACTGTGATTTAATCTTTGACTCAGCTTCCCTAACGCAAACTAACTCAAGCCAGGGAATTGAATATAAGCCAAAATAGAAGGCTTACTGTAGAATTATTAAAAATAGCAGAGAAAGAAGAAATGAAAATGTGATTGAAAATCTCTTAGAAGAACAAGGAAGAGAGAAAAAAACAACAGACACCATAAAAATGCTGAAATGGAGGGGAAAATTTCATAAATTAAGCAAAAGGTAATGATGTTAAAGGGTATACAAGTTGTTGTTGTTTCTTTTCAGTCAAATCAATTCTATAAAATACAGACTAATCCAGGAGACAGGATGTACAGAGAAAACATAAACAAAAAAGCTCTTCTAGCTTTACATGATAAAAAATAACCTGAATACTGTAATATAGATAAGAAATTCTTCAGTACCTCTGAATAAAGGCCACAATGTACACATTAAAGCCATGCACAGAGCAGTGCCAGAACCCCTAAGAAAAGAAACAAAAAAAACCCATATACTTCTAATTACAAGACCATTTCCAGATGTTAAATTAATTAAATTAACAACAAATTTTTTAAGTGTTCAGGAAAAAAATCTTCAAATGTGAAAAATAGTAGCATATATTTGTTACAAATTCATAAGAAATCACATGAAGTTATAACTTTTAAACATCAAATAATTTCATAAGTCAGTCTGAAAGGAAATGTCTTGGAAAACAGTTTAATCGTGTTTTTTTTTTTTAAATAAATATTCAATTTTAAAGAATTCATGTGAGGGCTGCTAGGTGGAACAATGGATAAATCACTAGCCCTAAATTCAGGAGGACCTGAGTTAAATTTGGCCTCAGACACATGACACTTACTAGCTGTGTGACCCTGAGTAAATCATTTAACCCTCATTGCCCTGCAAGAAGAAAAAGAATGCATATAAGACATAGGAAAATGAAAACAAAAAAACATTCAGAGGCAATCATTTAAATTTCCATATTTTTTTTTGAATCTTTTGATTTTTGAAGCCTTCTTGTATGTGTTTAGCCCTCTCTGACTTCATATATCCATTTCTGTTACACTATTCCAATGGTATGAAATTACAATATAATATGATTATCTGTGTTTATGTTGTATTATCTACTAAAGTATAAGCAATACAAAAATATGTTTTATCTAAAAACTATTATTCCCTTGGCACCTAGCATAGTCCTCTGTACATAATAGGAACTAAATAAAGAGTTGTTGAATTAAATGATCTGAACTGATTGTTTGATTGTTTGTTATTGAATTGTTCAATGTAACTCATTGGCATTTGACTCTAGGCCCAATACTTTATCCACTACAGTACCTCCCGTAATGTACTCTTACCCTAAATCTCCTGTTTTTTCCCCTTCCATCCAGATAGCCCAATGATCCTATTTTCTTCTCAATCTATTTTCTAGGTCAATTGTTCTTACTATGAGATACCTTACATTTTCTTCTATTTTTTCAAGTTTTTTGACTCGGTTGTAATGTTTCATGTTACTTCAATGAGTCTTTATTTTCTATTTAGTCCATTCAAATTTTCGTGGAGTTTGTTGCTTGGACCAGGATTGGGACCTCTTGGTCCAAGCTATTAATTCCTTTTCTAATTATTTCTTCTATAGTTCTCTTTTCTTTTTATATATTTCAATGAAACAAAATCTGCTTTCTTATCTTCCCAATCAAATCTCCCCATACCACTCAATTGAGAATATCAGGAAAACAAAATCTTTATAAACTTATGGTAAATTTAAATTACTTTCCACATTGGCCAGGTCCAAAAGAGAATATTTGTCTCTTTCTGAGCAGTTATTCATTTCTCTATCAGGAGGCAGGTAGAATGCTTCAACATTAGGCTTCTGGAATCTTCATTGATCTTTATGCTGATAAGAGTCCAGCACAGTGATATGTCTTCACATATGCATCCCAAACTTGTTTATCCATATCCATTTTCTATTTTATGAAAAGCTCATCCTCAGATTCCCATTATTTACCTCCTCACAAAGAGCTATAGATAATTTTTGAAATATTTAGAGTTTGCTTTATACTTTTCTTAGCACTTCTTCAGTTATTTTTCAGTCATGTCTGATTCTCCATGACCTCATTTGAGATTTTCTTGGAAAAAAATACCAAAATAGTTTGCCACTTCCTTCTCTAGTTCACTTTACAGATAAGAAAACTGAAGGAAAAGAGATAATAACTGTTGTACCTACTTCATACTGTTATTCCTAGGCTCAAATGAAGATATTTGAACTATAAATACAAACAAATGGCAATATATCATATATGTATGTGTGTGTATCTTTGTATGTATATATGTATGTATGTGTATAAAATACACACATATATAGACATACATACACAAACATACACATATATACACTCAAAAAGTCACAAAGTTATTCATGAACTTTGGGCCATTTGATATAACTAGAATACCTGAAAAGAAGTGATAGCTTTGTAACAAAGAAGTAGAAACAAGGTATGTTTCTGCCAATTGGGAAATTCTTAAATTGTGACATGTGAATGGAATGGAATGATACTACACTATTAAAAATTATAAATATTGTGGGCAGCTAGGTGGCATAGTAGATAAAACATTGGCCCTGGATTCAGGAGGACCTGAGTTCAAATCCAGCCTCAGACACTTGACACTTACTAGCTGTGTGACCTTGGGCAAGTCACTTAACCCTCATTGCCCCACCAAAAAACAATTAAAAATATAATGAACTCAGACAACTGAAAAGATTCCTGTGAATGAATGTATAGCAACATGAAAAGAACAATTTTTCATGATGAATAATAATAATTTTAAAAAAGCAAGTATGCATTAAACACTTCTATTTAACAGGTCCTCTGCTGGGCATATAAAGAAATATCACAACATGTAAATAACTAAGTATGTAAAAGATATATAACAGTAGATGGAAGTAGGTCTGGAATGAGACAGCATTAGGATTTGGGAGGAATTGAAAAGGCTTCCTGAAGAAAATTGGGGAAAAAATAATCAACTTTGAAAGTCTACTGAACTCTTATCAGTACACTGACCAATCATGGTTTCAGAAGAATAATTATGAACAACACCCATCTCGTAGTGAAGTGATGGAATAGAAATTCATAAAACATACTTTTTAAAAAATGGATGATATATTGATTTGTAAGAGAAAAAGGAAGGCCTTTCCTGAAGAATGTGAGTTAATGAGTGATGAGATAAAAATACAAGGAAGGAAGAGTATCAAAAACCTTTTAAAATATACAAAGAAAGAAAAATTCATAAGGGGATATAAAAAAGGAAAATTGTGTTACTGTAATATTAAATTTAAAATATATTTATTAAACACTGTATATTCTAGATTACATTTATATACATAATCCATTTAAATAATTTAATCCATATACAAATTTAATAACAAAAAAAAACTATGTGTTTATATAAATATGTACACACTATATATATATAGTGCTTGAGAAAGTACTATATGAATGTGTGCTGTTTTTACCTTTATCCAGCTAAAATGGCTGTAATTTTGCCCAAGGTATAACCATATTATCCATTTATTCAGCAGGCAGGGAAACCTTTTTTTTTTTCATAAAAGGACCACATTTTTTGTTTGTTTTATCCATCTTTTTTTTTTCAAAATGGAAACAAATACTCAAAGAAGTTATATATTACTCTGATTTTTTCACTGAATTACTTTGAAAACAAATTCTGGAGGCCTTTATTGTTAGTTGCTCTGACATTCAAAGACTCTCAGAGTGCTGCTTTTTAAATTAAGTTGGCTTTGTTTTTAGTTTCTGTGTCCTCTATTTCTCCCACAATATTAGCTGTCTTTTTTTGTAGCCCTTTGACAGATGCCCTCTCCCCACTATTTTTTATTTTTTTCTGATCTGTTGTGTCTTAGAAAATTAAATAGCCAGAATCACTAGTATTGTGTCTGAAATAAGAATAATTGGATTTTAAGTTGAAGTCCAAGCATCTCTCCTTGGGATGAAGTCCATAAGCTTCATTACACTCACTGGCTTTATGGCATTTATTTTGGCTATCCAGAGGCATTTTGGCTTATTTTTTCATTGACTGTGATCTGGATTTCTGAAATTGAAAGATAAGTGATCTTTGGATACATAAAGCATTACTACATGGTTATTATGGTGCCAAATAGTTGGATTACAAAGATTGCTTCTTGTGTGTGCTTGTATAGATATTGTGACCTTCTGAGCTGTAATATGTACAGTAACTGTAAATCACAATTGGACTGTACTCTTTGTCTAAGTTTTGAAATATTATCCTTGAAAGCTAGTTTAAACACAGCAATAAATAAAACAGATATAACCTGATATTTTCTTTTCCAATAGCTAAGTTACATGAATCCATTTATCAAATGATTCCACAACTACTTGACTTTTCTGCGATGTGCTCCAGAACAAAGTGTTCCTCTTAACTTTCAGTAAAATAAGTATGCTGGAGCATAGCCATACCTTCACAAGTTTTGAAATAGCTTTTCTATTCCATATACAACCTACTTTCAAATTAGTGACACCCTGAGAATTAGATGATTGCTATGCCCTTATTAGGCTAAAAATGCAGTAGCATGGCCCATAAACTGGCTAATTGCCATTGGTTCCTACCTTAGGTATTTTCTGGATGCTGACATAACAATCGCTCCTAGTAGTTTTAATAATGAAGCATCTAGAATTTTCTTTGTTTGGAACAATGTCATGAGTAAAAAATATGGTGAACATGTGGCCCCAGCCATCACTCCTGTAGATCATCATATTTTTAAGCTTTCTATTCCTATTCTAGTTAAATCAATAACTACAATAACAGCATTAAGTGCCTGATCTATAAGTGACTTTCTTGGGTAACAAAAATGAAATAGTCATACATGCTCTCTCCACAGTGGTATTATGGAAAGATCACTGATTTGAAAAAAAAATCAGAGGGTCTAGATTTAAATCCTCTTTATAATGCTATCAGGGGTGTACTGGAGACAACTCAAGAGCTAGTTATTACATTTTCATTGTAAACATTCACAATACAGAAACTGGCAAATGCTACAAATGAAGACTTGATTAATTGTTTTAATGATTCCCTAGACTAAAGAAAGTGGTAGAGAAATTTTTGATAATGCAAATTAACTTTAAATTATTGCATATATTTTGGGAGAGGTGAACCTGTCACATGTTTACCAGCACATTTCTGATTCTACTTGTGTGACTTAACTGCCACTTAAGTTCTTTGGGCCTTAATTCACTTGTTCATGAAATGAAGTGGTTAGACTATTAGATGATCTCTAAAACCACTTTCCACCATAGAACTATCCCCTGCATCCAGATCACTGACTCAATTCTTCAACAAAAGCTATGTGTCTCTGTCTTCACTGCTAAAGATGCCTGGCCAGAAGATAGCCTGAAGAAGTAAAATGCAGCTTTTTACCCAGATGTGGGAGTGGAACACCAAAGCTCATTTTTCCCCCTGTCTTTTCTGAGAACATAAGACCCTGGGGACATACCAGTTTCATAGACATTGTCCAGAGAATGTCATCATCCATCCCCTGTTGAAACTGGACAGTGCCAACAAAGTGATCATTATTAAAAAATTGTGCCTATCAAATGGTTAAAGTTCGTATTTCTCTTTCTATGCAGTACTTTTGTCCATAAGGCAAGCAATCCTTGGAGACCATCTGATTATGACACTATCTAGATGTTTTCTGTGATCATCTGGGTTCCTTATTTTAATAAGTAATGTGATATTTTTACAAAATCCAGGAGAAGGAGAAGGAAGAGAAATATAAATACTATGAAACAGTTAATTAACAAGTAAATGGGAAGGGATAGATTTCTGTTAATCTCAGCTTCCTAAATAATCTTTTTTTTTTCCATAACTATTTTTGGTATAATACCAACTGACCTCAGAACAGAGCTAGTTGGAGGCAAGCTAATGATTATTCCATATAATTAAATCCAAATGCTAATGAGGGTATGGTTATAAAAGCTTTGCTCCAGGGTCAAGATTTCCAAAAGGCCAGTAAATTTGGTAAGAACAAAACATTTAAAGGGCACCTGACATCCTATTCCTCAACGTTATAAGAAAGCAATTATGCAGTCTGTTTGTTGGATAGGGTAGATTAATAGAGAAAGAAAACTGCATTGGAGGTGAAGCAGGTTTTCCATTAAGAAAAGTCTTGTGTTCTCAGTTAAATAGAGTGATGTGAGAGAATATTTTGGTCTCTTCTTTAACATCAATACCTGAGGAAGATAGATCCAGATATCTTTTCTCTCCTAGCCAGCCTTAGCTCCAACACTCTGTGACCTCTCACTCAAGCTTATTCCATAAGCAATTAGGAGGAAATGGGGAGGGGGAGAATATACATATTATGGAGGTCTTTCTCTCCTTGGAATGAACTGGCGACCTAGGCAAATGGAAGTGGAAGTCAAAATTATAAACTCTCTATTTTGTGAACTACTGTGGTGTTTGAACTTCTACCACCCTTCCCATGTGCAATCAATCAAATCTTTGGAATAAATCAATCCTTTGCCTTGTTGAAGCAAGACAATTTTCACTACTAGATCTCTGAAGAGCAAATTCCCTGGAGAAGTCAGGTGCATTGGCTAGTACAGACACTGGAGACATCCAACATGGCCTGAAATTCTGGTTTATTTGTATATAGTCCTCCCACATAGTACTCAAATGTTTGACCAGCACAGAGTTGGCAGTTAAACTTCTCCAACATCATTCACTGCTGGACTTCAATTACCATGGCTAAAGAGAGAGTGACAAGTTCCTGAATTTCTTCCTATATGGAAATAGGTACAGTCTTGATGGCAGGGAGAAATAAGTAGATGAAGAAACTTTCTTCCTCACAATGATGTTGGGTAGGCTAATGTTTATGGCCAAACTAGGCCTATTGAGCAACAATAATACAATGAAATAGGAATCTTTTCCTCTTCATTAACTCCCAAGAAAAAAGTCTACCACACTCCTTGCCTCTACTTATTCTACAAATTCCTGGCAATCTGACTTCTCATTTCATGTATCAACTGAAATTGTTCTCTCCAAGTTGTAACTTAACAGCCAAATGTAATAGCTTAAAGAAATTCTAATTTTTCTTGAATATATTGCAAGCTTCTGAAACTATTAATCATTCATTTATCCTCTGTACTCTCTCTTCCTTCAGTTTTTCTTGAGTTGCTCTCTACCTCATGGTTCTTCTACATATTTGCACACCTCTCAACCTCCTCTGCTACATTCCATTCATGGCATGCCCCTCAAGCTTCCTAGGGATCTCCTATTGGCTACTCTTCTATTATCAATTTATATTGCTTCTTTCCCAATTGTTTACCAAGATCATATGAATCAATTTTCAAGTCTTTGCAAATGACTCAATCACTCTTGAGCTCTAGCCCCACAGATTGCTGGCGAGATAACGCAAATTGAATCCCATAGACACCTCAAACTAGACATATCTAAAACAGAGTACATGCCTACAACCCACCCCTCATTTAACTTCTCTAATTCTATTAAATATACCACCACCCCTTCTGTAACCCAGGTTTGCAGTCTCTTTATGAATCTTGACTTCTATTTCACTGACCGACCAACCATTTGCTCAGTCTGTCAGTTCTTTTTACACATTTCCCCTCTGCTTTCTTTCTCTCTACTTAGACAATGACAACCTTAGTTAAGGCCCTAATAATTTCTAATTTAGGGTATTACAATAACTTCTTTGTGGATCTTCCAGCAATCAGTCACTTTTATCCCCAATCTATCCTTCCAATAGCTTCTCCCAAAATTCTGAGAGCACAAGTCTACCAGTGTCATTTTCCAGCTAATTGACCTTGTCACTCTCCTGATCAAAACCTTCAGTTGTTTTCTATAACCTTTAGGATAAAAAAAATAACTCCTGGATGAGGAATTTAAATTTGGATCCTCCAACTTTTAAAGTTTCTTTGAATTTGCTCTTAATTTACACAGGCTACCTTCCAAACAGAATAAACTACTTGCTGATTCCCAAGTTCATTATCTCCCACCTCTCTGTCTTTGTCCCCAATGGCTATAATATACTATCTCTGTACTTTTGCCTCTTTGGATTTATGGATTCCTTCAAAATGAACCTCAAGTGTTACTGCAGAAAAAAGATCCTTTTTTCATTCCCCTGTTAGTCTGTTTTACCTCCTTTCTCAAATTATATTTTATTTACTTATATCTCTCAAATTATATATCAATACTCACTATATTAATATTGCATTATAGTTATAACTATATGTTGTAATTATGAAAAAATTAATATGACATTGAAATGTAATATATGCATATTTTAATATTTATTATTAAGATTTTTTCTTATTTCTTATCTTCCTTACATTTCCTCCTTCTTTCCTTCTATTTTCTTTTTTCCCTTTTAGGGGTGTGTCCCCAACTGCCTAGAATGGTAATTGGTACATAGGCTAGAATAAGTATTACACATATGATTTCAGTGGAGCAGTATGATCCCTGAGAGGAACTTCATTTTATCAAACTTCTTTGCAAATTACATTCTCAGAAAAATTTCCAGAACATTAAGTGGTTGTCTCTTGATAAATGTTTGTGTATACTCATTGGATGGGCTTGTTATTACATTATTATGCACAGTGCTGAGTGCCCCCATCTATCTACACTCATGCAAGTATCTCAGGGTCTCCCTTGAACTATACTACCAAACACACACACAAACACACACACACACACACATGAGTGTTTATCTTGCCATTTGTTTGAGTGCAAAGATTCAATTTTATAGCTCTGATTCATTCTGCTGTTATCAACTTTTTATAGTCTGCAAGGAAAAGAAAAATAGAGGTATAGTCACTCTCTCTCTTTTTATATATATATATATATATGTATGTATGTGTGTCTATATGCATATATGCACATACATATATATGTGTGTATATATATGTGTGTGTGTATATATAATGTGCATATATGTATACATATATGTGTGTGATCTCACTCCTTAAAATAACCCTATGAGTTAGAGATTAAGTACTATTTTCTGGGTCACACAGGTATCTGGGTCATGGATCAATCTTGGTTTCCTGACTCCAAGTCCAACATTCACCACTGTACTACCAGGTTAATATTAATATTGTCCTATTTTAGTGGTGTGGTGTGGAGAATAGGAAGACAATGGAGGGAAGAGGAATCTACTAATCCCCTACCATGTTCCAGAAACTGTTCTAACCATAATACAAATATCTCATTTAATTTTCACATTGACCCTGTGAAACAGATGCTATCATTATCCCCATTTCAAATATTAAGTGACTTGTCCAGGGTCACACAGCTAGTAAGTATCTGAGGCCATAATTCAAACTCATTTTTCTTGATTCCAGGCCTAGCACTCTATCTACTTTGCCACCTATTTTCCTCTAGGATATGAATATGGCAGAAATAAAATCATGAGACCTTGATGTAGGGCAGGTATAAGGAATGAGAAAGGAGGGAGAGTCTAAAATAATTTTTCAATTTCAGACATGGAAGAACAGAACAATGGTAGTACAGCAGACAAGATAATTAATTTGGATGGAGGAGAAGTAAGTTTGAAGGAGAAATAATCAGCTTGTTTTGTTGTATACCGAATTTGAGGTGCTTTGGTCACATCCATGTTGATGTATCCAGAAGAAGTTGCCAGACTAAATCTCCAAAGGTGTAGTTTCCCAGATATGGGCATTGTTTGGAAGCATTACTATTCCCGAGGCTCTTGGACTGATGATCCTAGACAGTCTCCTTTGGGATCTGATTAGAGATAATGGCAAAGGTCTTGGTGGTGATTTGAATTGCTTGGCACATACTGACTACCTCTCAGCATTCCTTTCTGGCTGATGCTGCTTGCTTCTCCAAATTTGTCTTGAATGTCCTGTGTGTGATAATTCATGGGGATGGCTTGCCCCTTCTCCACAGCATTTTCATCTCTACAATATTATTGAGAGGCCTGAGTTATGCACAGGACTGGTAGTCTGGGAGTTCTTGCCACTCTAATGCCTCTTCTGCTTCTTTGCATTTTGGTAGAAGCTAATCAAAAGTTGCTTCTGTAAGTGGGGAAGGTGGAATCTTTTATCACAACAATTTTTTCCCCTCACTGATGACTATGAGGTTTGGTCTTGAAGCAGGTTTTGTAGTGTGAGGAAGAGGATGCACTGCTATTCCCAGGGTTCTTAGGTTTAGGGTCCTCAGCTGTAACTGTCAGGTTCTGAAGGGATAAGGTGTTAAAGAAGAATTTATTGGAAGTTTATGTTGCTTGGCACAAGCTGGAAGCAATCTGGACATAATTTGGAATTTGAGAGAATATATTTCATATAGGAAAAAAGGGTAGGTAACAGGTAGAATACAGATGCCTGAAATGATAATTCAATAATAATGTTAGAGGGCGGCTAGGTGGCGCAGTGGATAAAGCACCGGCCCTGGATTCAGGAGTACCCGAGTTCAAATCTGGCCTCAGACACTTGACACTTACTAGCTGTGTGACCCTGGACAAGTCACTTAACCCCATTGTCCCACAAAATAATAATAATAATAATAATAATAATGTTAGGAGTTCTAAAGCTCAGAATGAGCTAAATCTGAGAAGGAAGGTTCAAGACTGCAGATTTTTTTTAAAAAATTCTTTTTCAGATATTGAGGCAGGTGCAGGGAAAAGAATTCAAGGAGAGTTAACACCACAATAAAGGTATATAGTATGATCACAATTGATGACCCAGAGAATGAATAGTTGCTCATTTTAAAAAAATCTTTTCATTTTTTCTAGCAAGAGAATAAGTTTTTGGTCGAAAAGACAAGAGAAAAAATGGGTAACTGGGATTTGATATCCAAGATAAATAAGAGAGTACTTAAATATCATTGATTATTTCAAATATACTGGCTTATATGAACTACATTCAAAAGTACTGAAAATACTGGCAAATGTGAATGCCTTGTCATTGCCAACGATATTTGAAAGATGATAAAGGATAAGAGAAGAATCACAATGCTGGGTGGAAAAACAAATGTTTGATTTAACAAAAAAGAATAGAATAGTATTTACAGTCTATAGGTCATAGAGGTTGATTTTTACACCTGGGCAAAACAGCTTGGTTATATTTTTTAAAAAGATGGTTATTGAATATTAAAAAAAGGAAATGATAATCACAAAGATATAAATGACATCATCAGGAACAGGCTATGATTGAATAACAAATGACATTATTTTTTAAATGATGTTACCTAATAGTAATCAATCAGGGAAGTATTATAGATATGTTTTAATCTAACAGACAATCACCAGATCCAAGGGACTGGGGCTCTGTAACATTTTACTTCACTATTTAGTACTTTCTGTTACTGTTCCATACATGTAGGTAGACTGGGTTCAGTACAGGAAGAGGAATGCCCTTCCTTTTCTCAAACTCTTGGGATCCTAATCCCTGAGGGAATGCCTGAGGGAATTTTTTTTTTTTTTTGCAGGGCAATGAGGGTTAAGTGACTTGCCCTGGGTCACACAGCTAGTCAAGCATCTGAGGCCAGATTTGACCTCATATTCTCCTGAATCCAGGGCTGGTGTTTTATCCACTGTACCGCCTAGCTGCCCTGAGGCAAAATTTTTAAAGGATTAGTTTTGTTTCTTGTCTATGGTGTTCCAAAAGGAAAGAGAAGAGTAATATCAAATGTACATTATTAGGTGGCACAGCTTTTTCCCCACCTAAATGCACAAAAGTTTAAAAAGAAAACCCTCACAAGTGTGAGCTGATAGAAAGATATAAAACAGGCTTTAATAGGTTAACTGATAGTTTCAGGCAAGATCTTCTTGTTGGTTGATACTTTAACTCATCAAATGAAAAGAAATTTGTTAAACTCCTAAATGGGTATCATTGCATTTCACCTTAGTTCTGCATTCTCCTCTCACATCTATTTCTACTAGCCAGACAGGTCATGGAGAAGGCTGCCTTCTTTATTGGTAATGGTCTCTTTCTACACAAAAACTTCCCTCCCAGCTCTACAAAATGAACACTGTGACTTTAAATACTTTAAACTTCCAGTGTTGTCTCCAAGTCTGGGCACATCTATGCTATAATTTATATTTTATCATATACTCAGGTAAGGAAATTCAAAATGAAAAAGGCTAAAACACTTTTTATTACAAGAAAGGACCTAGAAGGATTAGAAGGATATTGACAGTATAGAACATTGCAACAAATCTGATAAGATGATATTTATTAGGATTAAGTTTAAAAATGTTATTGGGATAAAAAGGTAACCACAAATAATAGGGAAAGGCATAATGAGACAACAGTCTTTTTTTTCTGAAAAGAGGATCTAAGAGTTTTGTGAACTCTAAAAAACATGAGTTAATAGTTTGATTAGACAGTCAAAAAACGAAGCATGATCTAATCTCATTCTACATTGAGGCACAGAGCCTAAAAGAATAAGGATATGTTAGTCTTTCTGAACTCTACAATTGTCAGACCATATCTACTGTATTGTGCTCTGTCCTAGAGACAAGAAATTGGTAAATTAAAAAAAAAATTAGAGGAGGGCAACCATAATGGTAAGGAGCTTCAATTTCATAAAACTATGAGAACTGGCTAAAGCAACTGTACATGTTTAGCTTAGAGATGAAAACATTCAAGTGATCATGATGGCTGTCTTCAAGTACATGATGAGATTTAATGTGGAAAAAACAGGATTAGATGTGTCCTATTTAATCTCAAAGGGCAGAGCTAGGAACAATGGATGCAAAACATCCTTGTTTCAATGAAATACATCACTGCATAATGTGGGATAAAATCTTCCTAATAATTTAGAGGGGGAAAAATCCACCTAGAAAAGGATTTGGCTCCTTGAGAGGTAGGAAGGTTACATTTATTTATAGATTTTTCAAGCAGAAGATGAATGAATACTTTTCTGGAATATTATAGTGGACAGCCTATAAAGGATAAATTAGACTAGAAGGCCACTTAAGCTCCTTTGTAGTCTGAGAATATAAACATTTGTTAAGGATAGTTCTTCTTCTGTACCTTATGGAGCTATATGAGCACTGGCTGGCCTATGGCAATTATTCTGGTTGGGTGCTTACAAGGACTTTGATGCCAAGTTATTCTGAGTCCTTAGGGTGTGTGTGTGTGTGTGTGTGTGTGTGTGTTTGTATGCACGCATGCACATTCATACAAACTCTGTGCATTGAAGTTTTACAATCCAAGTTAGGTCATGCTTTGAGTTTTTCAAAAGAAAGGAAAAAGTAGAGCAGAATATATATATATATGCCATAATGCTGAACTTCCTGAAGACTGCTGAAAAAGTAAACTTCTGCTGATTTATGTGCTAAGAAAGATTATCAGCTAAGCAGCATGAGTTTCAAATATAGACTTGGTGATTTTAGAAGGAAGAATAATTTTTTTTTTCTTCCAGCACTTTCCTGAGCTGATTATATCACTGAAGATGGTAAACTTGTAAAATCTTCAGAAAGATCAAATTAGTTTAAGAGAAATTCCTCTTTGGTTATCATGCCTCTGCTATCACTTTGAAGTTAGGCATCAATAAAGATACTTGAAGTTCCTGTCTAATAAAATAGCTCATTTAATCCAAAGAGCCGCCAAACAAAACAAATATCATTGTAGGACTGCTGCTGTGCTGCTGCTTGCTCTATTGGATGAGATCAGATTGGAAATGGTTTCTCTGTATGTCTTGGTAGATCACAAAAACAATGACAATGAGAGGAAAGTGAGAATAACATGATATAGTGTATATGTTTGCTTTTCCCTTTGGTGACGTCTGTGAAATTTATATGTCAAATTAAAGGGAAAAATGAAATTATACCCTAGAATATATGAATAGTAGAAAGGAAATGAGACTGATTATATAAGCCTAACTGTATGATTCACAGAATGTGATAAAAACTGAATGTAATGAGAAAATAACTCACAAACACTCCCCTCCCCCAAAACATAAGGAAGAAAAAAGTTCTAGTTTAATACTTCTGTACATTTATTAAATGAATTATTACCAAGAAATCCCTTATGGTATGAGTTTAAGTAGCTCTTTTTTTTACACTTATGTTATTACTCTAAGTTTCATATAATTTATAGGATTGATAAGTGTGTTATGTATATCTTCATCCAATTGATTGACAACATCAAACATCTTTATGATCCCAATTTACACTTGTCCCCTTAATTTTCACTATATTCATGACAATTTCTATATGTCAAATGGCCCTATTGTTTATTGTCTTACTTGCCATGAAAGGCAAGTAAGAAAGTGGTTCCTGTATGCCTTCAAACACACACACACACACGCACACACACACACACACACACACACACAAACACACATATACATGACTTCCCTCCACTGATCAAAGGAAAAACCCCCATGAAATATGTCACTATGCTTTCTCACTTGATATCCAGACCAACGTTAAATATGAAACCATTAAATTTTGCCTTTGAGAAGACTTCTGTTGGCTCAAGGTAAATAGAATCATATCAACTTTTCTTAATACTTACAATTTTTGAATTATACATGTAGATATTACTATATGACCAACAATATGTTCATTTATTAATTTGCTTAAAATATATTTTATTGCTATTTGAAATTTTTTGCCCAAGTCCACATCTACGGTTAATTTTTCCTGTTTAATTCATGCCCATGTCCTTAAATGCTTGCTCTACAAAGAGACTTACTGAATGTTCTTGAGGCCCTCCTATATGTTTTCTCTACTTTTTTCCAGTTAATTGGTTGGATTATTATCTCTTGTTATTACTATATTACTGGTCTACTTTTGTTTTGATCATACAGTTTCTGGATTGTAGTCCTTATAACATTCATTGTGCTTAAGTTATTTTTAGGACTATCCTACAACCTATTTACAAAGTCAATTGGTAATATTTCTGTAGGATATATCACTCTTAATAGGTCAAATTATGGAAAGGAAAGATGCAGTAAAATTATTTTGGAATTTTAATATTTTCCTGACATCTTTTGTTTCTCTATCATGTAGATTTCCTCCTGTGTGTCCCCCCTCCACAGGCTCAGAGAGCCATGCCTTGTAAAAAGGAATGTTGTGCTTAAGAAAGAAAAAAAAAGAGAATGAGAAGAGTAAGATATTCAACACAATCAATCAATACATTAACAAAAATTATCTGACATTATATAAAATGTCCCACCCCCATGTATCCGCCCCCTCTGCAAAGTATTGTGAGCTATCTTTTTTAGGAGGCCAAATATATTCTTACTAATTTTGCAGCATTGATTTTTAACTTTTCTTTAGTTCTTTCCATTTACATTGTCATCATTTTATATTTTGCTTCACAGAACTGTTTGCTGATATGTATATTAGTTCACTTGTATTAGTTCATATATGTATATTAGTTCACTTGTCTTTCACCTGTATCAAAAAATTAAACAAAAAGAAAAAGAAAAAGAAAACAAGTGAACAAAGAGCTGAGCTAAGAATATAATAATGATTGTGATGATAATGATAATGATAATCATCATCATCACCACCATATTTTTGGAAAAGACTAGGTGTTATTTCATTTGAAAACCTGCAACTGTTTGATGCTACACAAGTTTCACCCTTTAATACCAATATTCTCATAATTCTAACGGAAAAATACAAATAATGAACTTTTAATATCTGTCATGATTTCTTTTTCCTGTTTGCCTTTTCATGCTTTTCTAGGGTGTTGTGTTTAACAGTCAAATTTTCTATTCAGTTCAAGCGTTTTCAACACAAATGCCTGAAAGTCCTCTTTTCCATTGAAGTCCCATTTTTCCCCTAAGAGATTATTATCAGTTTTGCTGGGTAGGTGATTCTTGGTTGTAATCCCAATTCCTTTGCCCTATGGAATATTATATTCCATGGCCTCTTTTAATGTAGAAACTGCTAGATCTTGTGCTTTTCTGACTGTGGTTCCACAGTACTTGAATTATTTCTTTCTGGCTGCTTACATTATTTTCTCCTTGACCTGGAAGCTCTGGAATTTGGCCACAATATTCCTGAAAGTTTTCATTTTGTTATCTCTTTCAGGTGGTGATAGGTGAATTCTTTCAATTTCTATTTTACCTTCTGTTTCTAGAATATAAGGGTAATTTTCCCTGACATTCTCTTAGAAAATATTGTCTAAGCTCTTATGTTGATCATGGTTTTCAGGTAGTCCAATAATTTTTAAATGATCTCTCCTGGAGTTATTTTCCAGGTCAGCTATTTTTCCAAGAATATATATCACATTGCCCTCTCTTTTTTCATTTATTTGGATTTGCTTTATTGTGTCTTGGTCTCTCATAAAGTCATTAGCTTTCATTTGCTCAATCCTAATTTTTAGGTAATTGTTTACTTCAAAGACATTTTCCATTTGGCTTTTCAAGCAGCTGACTGTTTTTTTCATGACTTTCCTAACATCACTCTCATTTCTCTTAACATTTTGTCCTCTTCCTCTCTTACTTTATCTTCAAAGTCCTTTTTGAGTGCTTCTATGGTCTGAGACCAATTCATGTTTCTTTTTTTTTTTCCCCTGGAAGCTTTGGATTTAGGAGCTCTAATGTTGCTATCCTCTTTTGAGGGTGTACCTCAATCTTCCTTGTCACCAAAGTAACTTTCTACAGTCTGCATCTTTTTCTGCCTGCTCATCTTGCCAGACTATTTCTTGACTTTTAACTCCTTCTTAAAGTGGGGCCCTGCTTCCAGGATGCACCATCCCAAAGCTTCAGGTGGTCACAGGTGGATTGATTTAAGGAGAGGCAGGTTCTTCACTTGCCTTGCCTGTTCTCTGGTCTGTAAATAACCCAAGACCTACTTGGTCTTCAGTGAGGAAACAAAATTTGTTTTTGTGAAGGTTGAGAGCTCTGATAAACCTTCACCCCTCCCCCACCTGGGCCAGAGTCACCACTCAAGACTGCTTCTTGTTTCCCTGAATAGGTCATTGCCAGCAGACACCCCTGCAATCTCACCCTGGCCAACCACTCTCACCTCTCATCATATCATGAGGTTAGTTCCAGAAGAAGCTACCACTGCAGGCAATTCAGAGGTTCTGGCAGTCTCTTTCTCTCGTGTGGCCTGCCTGGGGATGGATATGTCTCAGTGATGCCATGTCTGGGTGGCCAGCCTGGGGATGGATTTGTGTGGCATATCCTGGGTCTGAATCTGTGTTGGCAAGAGTGCTGGGTTGGGCTCCATTCCTTCTATGGCACATCAGCCCCCTCCTACCAACCTTCTAAGCCATCTTTGGCTGGCAAATAATCTCACCCCCTCCTTTTGTGGGTTCTACTACTCCAAGAATTGTCCTATGGCATTATTTGAAGGTTTTTGGTTTGATCATGAGGGGAAGTCTGAGAGCTTACTGTCTTTCCTCTGCCATCTTGGCTCCACCCATAAAGACCATAAGAAATAAATAAAAATAAGATAAACTAAATACTGATCATAAAATTACAGAATGTTAGGGCTGAAAAGTCCAAGAATGCAAACTTGAAAATGGAAGGAATTCCTGAAAAAGAATCTCCACTATATCATACCTTATATGATATTGCAGGCAATGCTTGATTTCTAATAAACCACCAAATCCCAGGGAAACACATCACTTTTGAATAAATTTAATGCTAAGAAGGTTGCTGTTATTGGTGTTCCCTGAAATCAAGCCTCAATTTGTCATTTAAAAACTCCAGCCCATTGTTTCCAGTTCTTCCCTCTGAAGTCAAGCTGTTTAATTTTAATTCCACTTCCATATATAACAAGTCTTTCATTTATTTAAAGAGTGCTATAATACCCCTCTCTCCCCCAGTATTCTTTTCTAGGATAAACAAACATAATCCACAATGGAAAAATACAAGACCTTTCACCATCCTTGTTACTCTATTCTACACATCTTCCAAATTGTCTTCCCTAACCTATTGTGCTCAAAGTTGAAAAAAGTATTCCATACCTGGGATGAATAGGGCAGATGACAGAGAAAATGACACCTATTCATATAAGAAAGATACTCTTATCTTAATCCAACCCAGGAATGCATTAGTTGTGTTTTTTTATCTGATTAATCTCTGTGCTGATTACTCTCTAATTTATAGATAACATATTGCCCATGTACATTTTCCCTAAGCTTAAATTTGTAAATGGATTTTAACACACTCTTTTCTTTTTGAATTTTATCTTAATAGATACAACCAGCTTCTCTTTTTGGCTCCTGATTTGAATCTCAGGGATCTGCCAAGTTTTGCAACATCATGGTATTTTATAGGCATGCCATCAATGAATTTATTCAAATGATTGATATAAATGTTCAATAACCCAAGGGCAATGAAACACAGGTCCTTCAGAGGTTCTTTTGGAAACCTAATGACAAATTGATTTGGAAACATTAACCATTTTTGTGAATATAGTCATTCGGTCAGTTCCACATTCACCTAATACTGTCATCTAGCCCATACCTCCTTATGTTTTCCATAAAAATAGTATGAAATATCTTATCAAAGTATTTCCCCAAAGTCTAAGTATTCAATATCTGTAGTATTCTTCTGATATACTATATTTATTACCCTGTCAGGGCATAACCTTGATGAAATAATGCTGCTGCTTTATCCAAATGTCTAATAAATAATAACCATTCAATAACTAATAAAAAATAACTAACCTATACAAAAGTGGGTTTGGGAGTGTTTTGTTTTTGTTTTTGTTTTTTGTCTTAGGAAATTGGGGTTAAGTGATTTACCCAGGGTCACACAGCTAATAAATGTCTAAGGCCATATGTCACCCCAGTTCTTTTTGAGGACTGATGCTCTATTCACTGTGCCACATAGTGACCCATACTAAAGTCTTCCAAAGAACTAAAGTCACACCACTTTTCAGAGTTTCTACTTTTTTTCTTTCAAGAAAAATAAAGGGGGCAGCTGGCTGGCATAGTGGATAGAGCACCAGCTCTAGATTCAGGAGGACCTGAGTTCAAATCCGGGCTCAGAGACTTAACACTTACTAGCTGTGTTACCCTAGGCAAGTCACTTAACCCTCATTGCCCTGCAAAACAAAAACAAACAAACAAAGAAGAAAAATCAAGAACATTTTTACCTTCTTCTGGCCTAGTCTCTGTAATAATTTAATTATCAATAAAAGGAAATCAGAAATTGAATACACACATTCATTCTGTACCAAAATATTTTATTTATCAGTTTTATTCAAGATGAAATGTTGGGGCAGCTAGGTGGCACAGTGGATAGAGCACCGGCCCTGGATTCAGGAGGACCTGAGTTCAAATCTGGCCTCAGACCCTTGACACTTACTAGCTATGTGACCCTGGGCAAGTCACTTAACCCCAATTTCCTCACCAAAAAAAAAAAAAAGATTAAATGTTTGCTTCTGTGAGCTAATAAAAAGATACTATATTTTATATGACCAAAAAGAAAATTATATGGTCATAATGGGAGAATTATAAATAATAGATGAATGTCTAAAGCGATATGTTTGTAATTCTGGATCTACATATTCACAAAAGGATGGAAAATCACTATTAGCAAATATACCCCTAACTAAATCATTTTCATAATTATAAGGCCATACAGATTATATATATGCTATTATGGGCAGCTAGATGGTGCAATGGATAGAGTTCCGGCCCTGGAGTCAGGAGGACCTGAGTTAAAATCTGGCCTCAGACCCTTGACACTTACTAGCTGTGTGACCCCAGGCAAGTCACTTAACCCCAATTGCCTCACTTAAAAAAAAAAGAAAAAATATATATGATATTATCAAATGGATTTTTTTGTTTAGTTATTTCTCAGTCACATCCAACTCTATATGATCCCTTTTGAGATTTTATTGGCAAAGATGTTGCAATGGCTTGACACTGTCTTCTCCACATAATTTTACAGATGAAGAAACTAAGGCAAACGTGGTTAGATGACTTGCCCAGAGTCATACAGATAGTGTCTGAGGCCAGATTTGAAATGGGGAACATAAGTTTTCCTTATTCCCGGACGAGCATTCTATCCACTGTGCCACCTAGTGACCAATGGTATATAGATATTAAAGCTTTTCCCTGGGAATATTAGCAAGAATTGTTGAGGATCTGAGATTTTTTTTCTCTTAAGAAGATATTCATTTAACATGTCATGTAAATAAAAATATAACTTCATAATGATCATCAAAAATAACTTTAGATTATCTATTTCTTTGTTCATTGTTAGAATTAGTCTCTTTAGGATCCCTCTCTTCTTTTCCTTTTTCACAATTATCATTTTACATTATCATTACTTCTTGTCCAGTAGCGTGTTGTTGTTTTTTTAATTCTCTCTAGTTATATCCTGAACACAGCATCTGAGTGGATTGATTTCTACTACTTACTATATTTACTATTTTGTTGTTTAATATTTGTCATGTCTGATTCTTCATGACCCCATTTTAGATTTTTTTTTTTTTACGAAGGTACTAGAGTTTTGCTATTTCCTACTCTGGTTCATTTTATAGGTCATGATAGTGAGGCAAACAGGATTAAGTGACTTGGACAGTATTACACAGTTAGTAAGTGTCTGAGGCTATATTTGAACTCTGGAAAATGAGTCTTCTTCATTTCAGACCTGGTGCCCTATCCACTACATACCCCACACATGAATATCTACATGTACCTTGTTTGTGGCATAAATACTCTTGTTATTTTATCTTTCTTGCCTTGCAATTTCATACCAAACTGCATTAAAAGACTGGCCATTCAGTAGTCTCCCAGAGGTTGTGGTCAAATTGCTATAAATGATTTTCAGCATAAATATATATATATATATATATATTAGAGGTAGAGCCAAGATAGCAGAGAGAAGTCAGGAAGCTGTGTGTGCTCTCCTCAGTATTCCTCAGAAACAACATTAAATCAAGCCTCTAAATGGATTCTGGAGAGACAGAACCCACAAAATGATGTAGTAATACATTTTCCAGCTTAAAAAATGTAGAAGGACTTCAGGAAAGGTCGATCCCTTTGGGGTAAAAGGGGAGTACAGACCAGCACAGATGGTATCTAAGCAAGCCAGTGAGATGCTCTCAGGCACAGCACAAATTTGGAATTGAGGCGCCTCAGTACAGGCATAGTAGGCTAGTGGCACAAGAGGCCACCTGTGACTCCTCCAGCCCCAGTTCAGAATGCAAATTTCTTGACTTAGAACCCTAGTACAACAGGCAGGATGAGGCCAGGCCTCCCCAGCAGAATGAGCATGTCATGAACCCCTGAAGCCCTGGCACAGAAGGACATGATCAGGCTCTGGTCCTATTGCAAGAAGCTTGGGACAGTGCACCTGTGCCCCAGAAACCGAGATGAAATTTAAAAGTTACAAAATAGGTTAAAAATGAGTAAAAACAGAAAAAAGTCCTGACCATAGAAAGCTATTATAGCAGCAGGGAAGACCAAAACAAAATCATAAAAGGACAAAACTATCAAAATGCCTACCTGCAAAGAGGAAAATAAGTTGGTCTCAAGACCAAAAAGTTTTCTTGGAAGAGTGCAAAAAAGGATTTTAAAAATCAAAAAGAGAGGTAGAAAAAAATTGGGACAAGAAGTGAGATTTATAAAAGAGTCAGTAACTTGAAAAAGGAAGGACAAAAGTTGACTAAAGAAAGTAATTCTTTAAAAATATAATTGGACAAATGGGAGAAAATCACTGAAGAAAATAACTCCTTAAAAAGTAGAATTGAATTGGTGGAAATTAATGTCTTTACGAGATAATCAAAATCAGTAAAACAAAATCAAACAAATTTAAGAAATAGAAGAAAATGTAAAATAACTCATTGTAAAAACAACTGTCCTGTAAAATAGATCCAACAGAGATAATTTAAGAATTATTGGACTACCTGAAAGCCATGATAAAAAAAAGAGAAAGTAAAGCAACTTTCAAAAAGTTATCAAGGAAAACTGCACTGATATCCTGAAACCAGATGATAAAATAGTTATTAAAACAATCCACCAATTACCTCCTCAAAGAGATCCCAAAATGAAAACTCCAAGGAATATTATAGCCAAATTCTAGAACTAGCAGTCAAAGGAGAAAATACTGAAATCAGCCAGAAATAAAAGAAAATTAAAAGCAAGGAGCCACAGTCAGGATTACATGGTACTTAGTAGCTTCTACATTAAAGGATTGGGGCTTGGAATATAATATTCCACAATGTAAAGGGGCTTGGATTACAACCAAGAATCAACTACCCAGTGCAAGTGAGCCTAATCATCCAGTTAAAAATGTGGATTTTCATTAAAATAGGGGACTTTAAAACTTTCCTGATGAAAAGACCAGAAGATAATAGAAAATTCAATCTTCAAATACAAGATTCAAGAGAAGCATTTAAAGGTAAACAGGAATGAAAGGGAGAAAGAAAAATTCAACATGTTATTCAATAATGTTCAAATATTTATCTCCCTACACAGGAAGATATGACATAACTGTGAGAACTGTATCTCTATTAGGGCATTTAGAAAGAGTATCCATAAACAGAGGATATGGCTATAAGTTGATTTTGATGTGATGATTTAAAAAATAGAGTTAAAAGAGAATTATACTTGTAGAAGAAGAAAGGGGGAGGTAGAATGGGGTAAATTATATCACCTGAAGAGGCATAAATGACCTATTACAGTAGAGGGAAAGAAGGGAAGAGGTGAACATTACTTGAACCTTACTTTCTTTGAATTTGGCCCAAAGAGGGAATAGCACAAAAACTCAGTTGGGTATAGACATTGATATTGCCATTTACAGAAATAGAAAGGGAAAGAGGAAAGAAAAGAGGGGTGCATAATAGAAGGGAGGGCTAATTGAGGGAAGTCATGGTCAAAATCAAAACACTGGTGAGGAGGGACAAGGTGAAAGGAGAGAGAAATATATAAAGAAGGGGGAAAATGGCATGGAGGAAATATATTATTATAAGTAATCATAGCTGTGAGTGTGAATAGGATGAACTCTCCCATAAAACAAAAGCAGGTAGCAGAATGGATTAAAAACCAGAATCCTACAATATGTTGTTTACAAGAAACACATTTGAAGCAGAGAGATACACAAAGAGTAAAGGTAAAAGGTTGGAGTGGAATATATTATACTTTAGCTGAAGTAAAAAAAAAAAAAAGCAGGGGTAGCTATATATACATTCCCCCATCAGGTGCATGGCACACACACAAAATTGACCATATATTAGGGCATGAAAATTTTGCAATGAACTGCAGAAAGGTAAAAATAATAAATGCATACTTTTCAGATCATGATGCAATAAAATTACATGTAATAAAGGGGTATGGAAAGACAGACTAAAAATTAACTAAAAATTAAATAATCTTATCTGAAAAAATGAGTGGGTAAAACAACAAATCATAAAAACAATCAATAATTTCATAAAATAGAATGACAGTACTGAGACAACATACCAATACTTATGGGATGTAACCAAAGAAGGTTTTTAGGGAAAGTTTATATTTCTAAATACTTATATCAATAAAGAAAAAGATAAAATAAATTTAGCATATAACAAAGAAAGCTAGAAAGAGAACAAAGTAAAAATCCCTAATTAAATACCAAATTAGAAATTCAGAAAATCAAAGGAGAGAATAATAAATTTCAAAGTAAGAAAACTATTGAACTAATAAGTAAAACTAATATATTTTTTTTATTTTGGTGAGGCAATTGGGGTTAAGTGACTTGCCCAGGGTCACACAGCTAGTAAGTGTTAAGTGTCTGAGGCCAGATTTGAACTCAGGTCCTCCTGACTCCAGAGCCGGTGCTCTATCCACTGCACCACCTAGCTGCCCCAAAACTAATATTTTTATGGAAAAAACAGATAAACCTTTGGTTAATTTGATTTTTGAAAAGGAAAGGAAAACCAAATTACTAATATCTAAAATGAAATGGGTTAATTTGCCACCAATGAAGAAGAAATTAAGACAATTGGTAGGAGGTATTTTGCCCAATTACATGCCAATAAATTAGGCAATCTAAATGAAAGGGATGAATATTTACAAAAATAAAAATTTCCCAGATTAACAGAAGAGGAAACAAAATACTTAAACACACTTTAGAAAAAGAAACTGAATAAGCTTTCATTAAACTTCCAAAGAAAAATCTACAGAACCAGATAGGGTTTTTTGTTTGTTTGGGTTTTGGTTTTTGGTATTGATTGATTGATTGATTGATTGATTGGTGTGGCAGTTGGGTTTCAGTGACTTGCCCAGGGTCACACAGCTAGTAAGTGTTAAGTGTATGAGGCTGGATTTGAACTCAGGTCCTCCTGAATCTAGGGCCAGTGCTTTATCTACTGCACTACCTAACTGCACCAGAACCACATAGTTTTACAAGTGAATTCTAACAAACATTTAAAGAATAATTAATTACAATTCTATATAAACTAAAAAAAAACCCAATTCTATATAAACTATTTGGGAAAAACAGGTGAAATGTGAGTACTACCATATTTCTTTTATGACAAGAATGTGGTTCTGATACCTAAACCAGGAAAGGTTGAAAGAGAAAGAATAGACCAATTTCCCTAATGAATAATAATACGAAAAATTCTAAATAAAATGTTAGCAAAGAGACTATAGCAATTCATCACCAGGATAAGGCACCATGACCAGGTGGGATACTTATACAGTGCTAGTTCAATATTAGGAAAACAATCAACATAATTGACCAGATCAACCAAAAAAACAAACCTAATCAAAATCATACAATTATCTTAGATACAGAATAAGATTTTAACAAATTGAAGCAGCCATTCCTATTAAAAACACTGGAGAAAATAGGGATAAATGGAGCTTATCTTAAAATAGCAAGTGATATTTAACTAAAACAATCATCAAATATTACTTTTAGTGGGGATTAGCTGGAAGCCTTCCCAGTATAATCACAGGTGGAGCAAGTATGCCCATTATCACTTCTATCATTTAATATTGTACTAGACATGATAGCTATACCAATAAGAGAAGAAAAATAAATTAAACAAGGCAAGGAGAAAACAAAACTATCCCTTTCTGCAGAGGATATGATGTTGTACTTGGAAATTCCTAGAGTCTCAACTAAAAAAATTGCTTGAAGTTATTTACAATTGTAGCAAAGTTGGAGAATACAAAATAAACCCACAAAAATCATCAACATTTCTATATATTACTGACAAAGTCCAGCAACAAGAGGTAGAAAGGATAAATTCAATTTAGAATAACTGTAGACAATAAAAAAATACTTGTGAATCTACCTGCCAAGACAAACACAGGAACTATATAAACACAACAATAGTACAATACTCAAACAAATAAGGTGAGATCTAAACAATAGGAAACATATTAATTGTTCAAGGTTAGGGTGAGCTAAGATAATAATATAAAAAATGCCAATCCTACCTAAATTAATCTATTTATCCAGTGCCATACCAATTGATACTCTATATCTTTGCATAATTTTTTTTTAGATTTTTTCCATTAGTGCCCTTTAAAGTAATTTACAAAGAACAGAAGCACAATAAATTCTATTAACTACTGGTCATTTAAAAAAAAAATCTTAGTGGATAGACATGACTTTTTTTTAGTAACAATGTTAAATTTTCTCTTTTTCTCATTAAAGTAATTCCTAGGAAATAAGAATATGTAGGTATATATTCACAGGAATTTCTTTAACAGTTCCCTCATTTCATTTAAAATAAAATGTTTTCTCTTTGAGAAATTAAGACTTGAATCTGAAAATTGAAATTAATACCATGGACAGCAACTTTTTATATAAAGATTCAATTCAAAAACTTTGTAGCTAGACATTCTTTAAAGCCTTTGATTTCTTTTTAACTGCATTTTTGATAGAATCAGAATGATCACAAATTTTAAAACCTCAATACATACTCTATTTTAACTGGCATTACAAATTATACATTTAAGGTATGCCAATTTCCTGTAAAATTCTTCCAACAAATATATTTTTATGGTTATGCTTCTGTATTTAATAAAATTCTTTCGTAGGCATGAACTGATTTGCTATTAACTAAAGAAAATTAACAGCATTGGCTGTCAATACATTTCCCACAATATACAAAGTATCAATGAAACTTTCCAGCTGGCTATGAAAAAGAAAAGCAATGTTAGCAATAGCAACAGGAGTTATCCAACTGTACATTTTGGGGTTTGGGGAGTGAGATATAAAATGTCTTCATAGAACATTAAGTAAAACACATAGAGCAAATTATTTGTAAATTTCATATTGCAGTTAGCTAGTTAAGTATAAATACTTTGATGCCTGAAAGTGCTCTATTTCTACTTCTTTTCCTACATGATTTCTATTTCTGAGACTAGTTTTAATCCTTCTTTTAACTCTGGAAACTGCCATTCACCTCTCCTGCTTCAGTTTCACAACACAGTGTTATGAAATCATGATTACTACAAAAGGCTTCTGTCTTAAAACTGTATTATGAGTTTCTGGAGGAAACTATCCTTCAAACTTCAGCTTAATTTTTTTTTTCCCTATCTCCTCCAGGAAACTCAGTCTCCTAATTTCCATGAAAGTAAAGGTTTACCATGACTGGATCTCATTATTGGGCCTTGACAATGAGATTGATTTTCTTTAAGTTTTTTGATGCCTTTTGTTGTCATATCACGGTCTTTGTTATATACACTATCCAAACCTTTACTTGCAACAAAGAAAAACAGTTAAGAAAAACTATGTCACACAGTGTTTGCATTTAACAAAATGCATGGTGCACATTTCCTTTTATCTTCTTTAGTGGTATTTAACTCTTATTTTCCTCTCACCTACTTGTGTAAATTGGCACTATCCATCATTATTTTCAGAAGTCTAAAAATATGGATCACTCAGATAATGTCATTAGATGAACAGCTGACTATTATTACATCTATTATTGCAATTTCCCACAAATATAATCAGGGTTTAAGATATAGAAACCTGTATTGTCTAATATTTATTATGACTTAAAATAAGGATATTTTAGGAATCCACATTATTTAGAGGTAGTATGACATGGTGAATGGAGAGCTAGCCTTGAACTAAGGAATAAATGAGGCTAAATTTCCACTTTGAGAAATAATGAATGAATGAGTATGAGATATCACTTAACTTCTCAATTCTCAGGCACATCTCTGAAATTATAAGTTGCAAAAAAGTCCTTACCTGAAGAGTTACCTTAACTCAGAGTTTGATCTGCTAATGACAATACTTATACTTAGAAAAAATTTCATAGTTAGAGAATAAGAAAGATATAGTTGAAATGTCACTTTTACAAAAGTGTAAAGTATTATCCAAAGAGGCTTAGTTATTTTAAAATGGACCAAAAGTTAACCTCTGACAAATTCATGGAAATAAACATTGAATTCCTATATTGGTACAATTTCTATTACCCCATATTAAAATCTAAAAATTATAGCATGTTCCATGATGTAAGCAATATTAATGTTGACTATATAGATTGGAATGTTATCAGTGAGAACCATTGAACTACAAAGTAGATAACAAAAATCAAGACACAGAAATTCAGTAAACCATTCAAAGAGATTTATCCCTAGAGCTCAGAATCAAAAGTCATGCAAATGGAAGAACTGTTCAACTGCTTCCGTATGCCTATAAAAATTAATATCTATGCTGTTGATTTGGGAATTATTGAACTCTGTCTTTCATCTTTATTATAATTATCGTGAACTCTTATGTCAGCTTATATTGCTGTTTACCTCCACTACCACCCCTCTGCAGTTCCTTAATATGATTTCACACAAATAAAATAAGATCTAAAAAAATGGAAAACTAGGAATTGCTCATGCGTAGGCTGTACTAATATAATAAAAAAGACAATTCTACATTAATTAATTTACTTATTCAGTGTCATACCAAATTACCAAAACTATTTCATATAGCTAGAAAAAATAGCAAAAAAATTTATATGGAAGAACAAAAGGTCAAGAATAACAAGATAATAATGCAAAGGAAGGTGTCCTAGCTCTACCAGATCTAAAACTCAGTTTTAAAGCACAAACCATCAAAACTATTTGGCACTAGATAAGAAATAGAGAGGTGGATAAGTGGAATAATTTAGGCACATAAAACACCAGAGTAAATGAATAAAGCAATCTCTTGTTTGATAAACCCAAAGATTCTAGTCTCAAAGATAAGAACTCACTATTTGACAAAAACTTCTGGGAAAACAGTATGGCAGAAACTAGGTATAGACCCACATATTACACCATACACCACAATAAAGTCTAAATGGGTACATGATCTAGATATAAAGAATGATACTATAGGCAAATTAGAAAAGGAATAGTTTACTTGTCAGATCTATGGAGAGGGGAAGAATTTATAACCAAAGATGAGATAGAGAATATTAAAAATGTAAAGTGGATCATTTTAATTACATTAAATTAAAAGGGTTTTTGGACAAATAAAACCAATGCAAACAAGATTAGAAGGAAAGTAGAGGGGGCAGATAGGTGGCACAGTGGATAAAGCACTGAACTTGGATTCAGGAGGACCTGAGTTCAAATCCATCCCCAGACACTTGACACTTAACTAGCTGTGTGACCCTGGGCAAGTCACATAACCCTCATTGTCCTGCAATCAATCGATAGATAGATAGATAGATAGATAGATAGATAGATAGATAGATAGATAGATAGATAGATAGATAGAAAAAATAAAAAAATAAGAAGGAAATTAAAAGTTGGGAAACATTTTTCACCTTCTTTATTTAGAATTTTATTTTCCCAAATTACATGTAAAAACAAATTTTGACATCAATTTTTAAAACTATGGGCTCCACATTCTTTTCCTGCCTCCCTCACTACCCACATATACCCTTAAGAAATCAAGCAATTCAATTTAAGTTATACATATGTAGTCATACAAAACATTTCCTCATGAGTCAGGTTGAAAAGGAAAAAAAAGACCAAAAAAACTTTAGATAAAAGAGCTAACATAAAATTATGCTTTACTTTGTATTGATACCATCAGTTCTTTTTCTGTAGATGGACTGCATTTTTCTTAACTTCTTCAGAATTGTCTTGTACCATTGCTTTGCTGAAAATAATTAACTCATTTACAGCAGATCATCTTACAATACTACTGTTATTTTTGTAAACAGTACATTTCACTTTGCATCAGCTAGTGTATCTTTCCAGGTTTTTCTTTTTTTCTTTTTTTTTTCAGGTTTTTCTGATAGCAAATTGCTGATCATTTTTAACAGCAAAATAGTGTTCCAATACAATCTCATCTGAAATCTTTCCTGAAGTAAGGTAGATTATTATAAGCAATTGATTGTGTATGTTATTCCCTCTTTGAGCCAATTCTGATGAGAGTAAGGCTCAGTTACTCCCCTGTACTTCTCCCATATTCCCCTCCATTCCACAAGCTTTTTCTTCCTTCTTTTATGTGAGCTACTTTATCCCATTCTACCTCTCCCTTTGCCTTTCTCCACATTCATTCCTATTATCTCTTAATTTAATTTTTAAAAATATGTCATCCAGGGAAGCTAGGTGGTGCAGTGGATAGAGCACTGGCCTTGGATTCAGGAGGACTTGAGTTCAAATCCAGCCTCAGACACTTAACAATTACTAGCTATGTGACCCTGGGCAAGTCACTTAACCCCAACTGCCTCACCAAAATAAATAAACAAACAAACCAACAAATAAATAAAGTATATCATCCATTAATATTCAACTCACACCTGTGCCCTCTGTCTAATTAAACTCCATTCAGCCACCTTAATAATAAGAAAGTTCTTAAGAGTTACAAGTATCATCTTCTCATGTAGGATTGTAAACAGTTTAACCTTTTAATATTCCTTATAATTTCTTTTTATTATTTACCTTTTATGATTCTCTAGGGTCTTGTGTTTGAAAGTAAAATTTTCTATTCAGCTCAGGTCTTCTCATCATGAATACCTGAAAGTCCTCTCTTTCATTGAATTCACATTTCTCCCCCAAAAGATTATACTTAGTTTTACTGGGTAGGTAATTCTTGGTTGTAATCCCAGTTCCTTTGCCCTCCAGAATATCATATCCTAAGCCCTCTGATCTTTTAATGTAGAAGCTGTTAGATCTTGGGTTATACTGACTGTGGCTCCACAATACTTGAAATGTTTATTTCTGGATGTTTGTAATATTTTCTCCTTGACCTGGGAGCTCTGGAATTTGGCTACAATATTCCTGGAAATTTTCATTTTGGTATCTCTTTCACGAGGTGATCAATGGATTCTTTCAATTTCTAGTTTACCTTCTGCTTCTAAAATATCACGGCAATTTTCCCTTATAATTTCTTGAAGATGATGTCTAAGCTCTTTTTTTGATCATGGCTTTCAGATAGTCCAATAATTTTCAAATTATCTCTCCTGGATCTATTTTCCAGGTCAGCTATTGTTAGAAGGAGACATTTCACATTGCCCTCTATTTTTTCATTCATTTGGATTTGCTTAATTGTGTCTTGATTTCTCATAAAGTCATTAGCTTCCAGTTGCTCGATCATAATTTTTAAGCAATTACTTTCTTCAAGGAACTTTTGCAACTCCTTTCCCATATGGCTTTTCAGGCTGTTGACTTTTTTCATGACTTTCCTGCATCATTCTTATTTCTCTTTCCATTCTTTCCTCTACCTCTCTTACCTTATCTTCAAAGTCCTTTTTGAGTGCTTCAATGGCCTGAGACCAATTTATATTTTCCTGAAGCTTTGGATTTAGGAGCTTTCACTTTGTTATCTTCTTCTGAGGGTATATTTTGATCTTCCTTGTCACCAAAGAAAGTTTCTAGGTTCAGAATTTCTTTCTATTTGCTCATTTTACCAACCTATTTCTTGAATTTTAACTCCTTCTTGAAGTGTAGTGCTGCTTCCAGGGTGCACTGTTCCAAGCTTAAGGGGGTCCAAGGTGGTATGATTTAAGGAGAGGCAGGTTTACCATTCCCCTGTTCTGTGTTCTGATCTGCAAGCAGCCACAGGCCTCTTTGCCCTCTGACCCATTAAAGAATCCAGTTCCACTGTGACTGCAGGCTCTAGCATGCCTGTGCCCCTCCCCTACCTTGGTGCCACCCAAGACTGTGACCTGTAACTGAGCCCAGGAAAAACAACAGAGTTCCTCCTCAATGCCAGTAGAGACTCCTGTATTCTTCCCCTGGCCATATGCTCGACCCCCCTACTATCAGTGGGGTGAGTTGAAGGAGCAGATGCTACTACAACCAACATTGAGCCTCCTCTGTGGCATGGACTGCCTAGGGCTGGATCTGTGCAGCTTGGCTGCACTCCACTCTCACCTCAGTACAACAGATCTTTCCTGTTGATCCTCTAAGCCATCTTTAGCTGGCAAAATTATCCCATCCCATCCTTTTGTGGGTTCTGTTGCTACAGAAATTGTCTTACGGCTTTATTTGAAGGGATTTGGAGGGATTTTGGAAGTGTTCCAAGAAGTCACTACATTTTCTTTTCCATCTTGACTCCCTGGGAAACACTTTTTACAGTCAGTGATTCTGATAAGGGCCTCATATCTGGAATATATAGAGAATTGAATTAAATATGGAGAGAAATGAATCAAAAACATAATAATACAAGTCATTCCCTAATTCAGAAATGGCCAAAGGATATGAACAGGCAGTTTCCAGATGAAGAAATCAAAACTATTACCATATGAACAAATGTTCTCAATCACTACTGATTAGAGAAATGCAAATTAAAACTACTCTGAGGTACCACTTCACACATCTCCAATTGGCTAATATGACAAAAAAAAGGAAAATGATAACTATTGGAGGAGATGTAGGAAACTTTCAACACTAATGAACCATTGCAACCATGACTAAAAGGCTGTGCTTACCCTTTGACCTAGCAATACCAATATTAGGACTTTTTCCCAAAGAGATCATAAAAAATGGAAAAGGGACCCACGTGTACAAAAATATTTATAGCAGCTCTTTTTGTGGTGGCAAGGAATTGGAAATTGAGGGGCTACCCATCAATTGGGGAATGGCTGAATAAGTTGTGGTATATGGATGTAATGGAATGTGATTGTGCTGTAAGAAATGATGAGCAGGACGATTTCAGAAAAACCTGGAAAGACTTATATGAATTGATGCTGAGTAAAATGCAGAGAACCAAGAGAACATTTTATACAATATCAAAAACATTGTGTGAGGATCAACTGTGATAGACTCATCTCTTCTCAGCAATATTATGATCTAAGACCATGCTAGAAGGCTCATGGTGTAAAATGTTCTCCACATTCAGAAAAAGAACTATGGAGTCTAAATGCAGATTGAAAGACACTATTTTCATTTTTATTGTTTTTTGTTGCTATTGTTTATTCTTTATTGTGTTTTTTCTCCTTTTCTTCTGATTCTTCTCTTACAATGTGACTAATATGGAAATATGTTTAACATGACTGTAATATATAGCTTCGGGCAGGTGGGGCTCATTAGCCTTGGCAGGCAACCCGCCTAGGAAACCCTGATTTTAAACCTCTGCTGCCTTGCGGCTATACCCATATATGGGAAAGGCTTTGGGAGTTAACCCCGAGGAAAAATCAGGAGTTGGAGTCCCTTAGGTGGTTGGATGCTGGACATCACATCCTGCTGGCAACTCTTGTGGCAGCACTGGTGCCAAACTATATTGGCTCTGCCTCTCCTTTGGATCCACCAATGTCATGGAGAGGGAAAACCTGCTGCATGTGCAACAGCTTGTTTTCCATATTGATCTGCCCAGGCCAGCACCCTGGGGAGGTCACTCCAGCTACTCCTCATGGGGTAGATACAACGAGGGGTGCGGCAGTTACCGGTTATAAGTCACTCAGGAACTGTGACTCCCTTATTGGACTGCACAGACACACTGTGGCCTGTGGCTCTTCAAGGCGCAGATCCATGGTCATCCGTGACTGGTGGAGGCCTACTACTACTACTACATAGCTATTATCAGATTGTTTGCTGACATTGGGAGGGGTTAGGGAAAAGAAGGTGGGAGAAAAATTTGGAACTCAAAACCTCAGAAAATTATATGATGAAAATTATCTTTACCTATAATTGGGAAAAAAGGTATGGAGAAAAAGATTGATTTAAACTAACTTAATATTTTGTCATTATTCTCATTTACCATACAAAGAAATTGAAGTTTACATAGTTGAAGTAATATCATCATGGTAATGGAACTAATAAATATATGAGGGAGAATTCAGGCTCATATGATCAGAGCTTTAGAACTGCAAGGGCCTTGAATGTCACTGAATCCAATTTGATTATTTTTTATGAATTGAAGCAAGGAGAAAGTTGAAATTATTATCCCACATTCCTACATCTAAAAATAATCTGAGGTGGCATTTAAACTCAGGTTTTCATGACTCAGAGTTCAATATTTTTTTTCAGTTACATGTAAATATAGTTTTCAACATTCATTTTCATCAGATTTAGAGTTCCATATTTTTCTCCCTCCCTCCCGTTCCTCCCCCATCCACAATACAGCAACCAGGTTATATATATATATATATACACACACAATTGACAAGTGATCTTTTTATCAGTTCTTTCCATGGAGGTGGATAGCATGCTTCATCATTAGTCCATTGGGATTGTCTCGGATCATTGTATTTCTGAGAGTAGTTAAGTCATTCACAAGTGCTCATCCAACAATACTACTGTCACTATGCACAATGTCCTCCCAGCTCTTCTCACTTCACTATACATAAGTTCTTATGAGTCTTTCCAGGTTTTTCTGGGATCATCCTGTTTGTAATTTCCTATAACACAATACCATACCACTACAATCACATACCACAGTTTCTTTAGTCATTCCTCAATTGATGGACATTCCCTTGATTCCCAATTCTTAGCCACCACAAAGAGCTGATATAAATATTTTTGGTACAATTTCCCCCCTATTCTCTTTTTCATGAATACTATTGTCACTGTATCCCTCCATCCTATTCACTTCCCCATGATATTTACTATATTATCTATGTCCTTTCACTCTATCCCTCTTCAAAAGGGATTTGCTTCTGTTTCCCCCTCCCCCAATCTTCCCTACCTTCTTTTGCCCTTCTCTCTTTATCCCTTCCCCTCCTATTTTCCTGCAGGGATAGATTACTCCCTCCTTGAGCCAATTCTGATTTGATTGAGGTCTTTGAGCCAAATCTGATGAGAGTTAGGCTCATTTACTGCCCAGATTAAACAGATTACTCTACCCAATTGGATGTGTGTTAATCACTCCATAAACCAACTCTGATAAGATTAAGGACTTTGAGCCTATTCTGATGAGTATATAATTCATTTACTGCACTGATCCTCTACCATCTCTTCCCCCACTCCTTAAGCCCTTTCCTGTTTCTTCTTTGTGGGATTTCACCCCATGCTACCTCTGCCATTCCTCCTCTCCCAGTGCATTCTCCTCACTCCTCAATTTAACCCTAAAGATATCATCATGAAGCAGCTAGGTGACACAGTGTACAAAGCATCCACCATGGACCCAGGGGAAATCCAGCCAAAGCCAGGTCTCAGACACAAGACAATCACCCACTACACAACCCCAGGTGTGTCCCCCAACTCCAACATTTTATGGTTCTCTAGGGTCTTGTATTTGAAATTTAACTTTGCCATTCAGTTCAGGTCTTTTCAACACAAATGCCTGAAAGTCCTCTATTTCATTGAAGTCCTCTGAAGGATTATACTCAGTTTTGCTGGATACATGATTCTTGGCTGTAATCCCAATCCCTTTGTCCTCTGGAATATCAAATTCCATGCCCTCTGTTCCTTTACTGTAGAAGCTGCTAGATCATGCGCTATACTGACTGCAGTGCCACAGTACTTGATTTCATTCTTTTTGGCAGCTTGCAATATTTTCTCCTTGACTTGAGAGCTCTGGAATTTGTTTATAATATTTTAGGAGTTTTCCTTTTGGGATCTCTTTCAGGAGGTGATCAGTGGATTCTTTCAATTTCTATTTTACCTTATGCTTCTAGTATATCAGGGCAATTTTCCCTGAAAATTTCTTGGAAGATGATGTCTAAGCTCTTTCCTTGATCATGGTTTTCAGGTAGACCAATAATTTTCAAATTTTCTCTCCTGGCTCTATTTTACAGGTCAGCAGTTTTTCCAAGATGATATTTCACATTGCCCTCTATTTTTATTATTCATTTGGTTTTCCTTTATTGTGTCTTGGTTTCTCATAAAGTCACTAGTGTCCATTTGTTCTATCCTAATTCACAGGAAATTATTTTCATCAGAGAGCTTTGGTACCTCCTTTTCCATTTGGCCAATTTGACTTTTCAAGCTGTTTACTTTTTTCTCATGTCTTTCCTGCATCACCCTCATTTCTTTTTCCATTTTTTCCTCTACCTCTCTAACTTTATCTTCAAAGTCCTTTTTGAGTGTTTCTATGGCCTGAGACCAATTCATATTTTTCTTGGAAGCTTTAGATATAGGGGCCCTGATGTTGACATCTTCCTCTGAGGGAGCCCCTAGGTCTTCCTTGTCACTGAAGAAACTTTCTATGGTCCTCACCTCTCTATGTCTGCTCATCTTGCTTTTCTTTTACTTGACTTTTAGCTCCTTAAAGTGGGGCACTGTTTTCAGGCTGCAGTATCCCAAGCTTCAGAAGGTCCCAGGTGATATGATTTAAGGAGGATCAGGTTCTTCACTCACCTGGCCTGTTCCCTGATCCTTAGATGACCCCAGACCAACTTGCTAATCAAACAGCTTTGTGTGTTGTGGTTGTCAGCTCCCATGAGCCTGTACCCCTCCCCCAACTGGGCCACTGCTATTTGAGCCTACCTCCTGGTTCTCACCAGGAGTGTAAAATCCAAGTTCTGCCTTAGCACCAGCATAGACTCCTGTAGTCTCCCCCCTGACCAGGGCTCAGCCCACTCACCAGACTGTGAGCTTAGTTCCAGATAACACTGGTGCTTCAGCTGATTCAGAGGCTCTGGGGGGTCTGCTTCTCTGGTGAGGCCTTCCTGGGACTGGATCTCTGTCAGGGTGACTGTGGGGTTGGGCTTGACTCCTGTATTAGCACAGCAGCTCCCTCCTTCTGACCTTCCAAGCTGTTCTTGGTTAGAAGATGATTTCAGCACATTCTTCAGTGAGTTTTGCTGCTCCGGGCATTTTCCTATGGCATTATTTGGATGTTTATTGGAGTGATCATGTAATGAGTTCTGCTATGACTTATCTTGATGGATCTACAGTAAGTTCTATTTCTTCCTAAACTGGAAAATTATTCTTTTCATTCAAATCACAGATTGATCAATATGTTGAACATTCCTTCAAAGTTCCACACAGACTCTATTTTGCCTCAAAAGTTTGAATGTGTGTTTCAATATTTATTATATTATAGGTAATATACTAATTAAATGACCTATATTTATCTTCTTGTTAACAATCAAAACTGTGAGGTAGAACCAAAGATGGCATAGAGAAGCCAGGAAGTTTTCTGAGTGCTTCCAAATTACCCTCAGAAACAATGTTTAATTAATCCAATAAATGTTCTGCAGGTACAGAACCTACAAAAAGATGGAGTGAAACAATCTTCCAGGTTAAGAAGAATTTAAGGAAAGTTTTGTCTTTTCTGGGTAAAAAGGGAGCATAGCTCAGTGTAGAGGATGTATAAGCAAACCAGCAGGAGGATCTTAGCCAGAGAACAGATCAATAGCTGAAGACCATTGGTGCTAAGTTTGAAAGCTAGTGGCCTTTCCTCTGCCATCTTAGCTCAGCCCCTGAAGTCTCCCTAGTCTTGCTCTCCAAGTTCAATATTCAAAACATTTCAGTTATGTCCTTGCTCTGTCCACCTTTATAAGCTTCCTGTTAGAGTTTAGCAATCAAAACTCTTAACATGCTTTGGAGAAATTTAACATAAACAAATAAGGAGCTATATACATAAGGACTTTGGATTATCATTGGCTATGTTTCTGCTGATAAAACCATGGCAAGTAAACATTGGAAGCCAAGAGTTGGAGCATTTTTGTCTTTTTGATTGAATCATGATGATGTGGAATTCACTGATTTATTGTTTCCATTTCTTGTCCAGAAAGAAATGGATTATTCACATAAATGGATACAAAATAACTCTTTATAACAAACTCATATTTAGAGTCATGCCCTTTTAACTGTTAAAAAAACAGTATTTGTGTTTTAAACCAAAGATCAGAACAGTTTCAGATAAATCACCACATAGGAACAACAATCAAAATGGCAAATTATTTTGTATTGAGAAATATCTGAGATACTAGTGATTAGGGATGAAAAAATCCAAGAATGGTTGTTGTTTTTTTGTTAATTTTGTTTTCTTGAAAGTAGAGAACTGAGAGCATCAGATATTAGATGCATAAGGGCCAAATTTAGTATGGAAATAGTTAATTGGGTGACTTGCCTTAATATTGAGGTAAGAAAAGAAACAGCCTCTTTTAAAAACAAAACAGGTTTATTAATTGGAACATATTTAAAGCAATATCTAAATCACACAAATGAGATTACTAGAACTAGAAACAATGTATAAAACTCTAGGGTAAAAAAGGCCCCAGGCACACAAACCTGCTTCTAGCCCAGCTAGCTCTGCCTGAAAAAAAAAAACCCAGAAAAACAAAAACAAAAACAAAAAAACAAACAAATAAAAATACATAAACTCACCACACCCGAAATCTGTAGCTCTTAGGAAAATTAGTTGTATAGTCTCTTCTGTTTTTTCTGAAGGCCAAACAGAAGCAGCTCCTCTAAATTTCTGCCACCCTTCCCTGTTTCCCTCAGAACCCTCTCAAAAAGCTGCCTTTTTTCTAACTCCTTCTAACTGTAACTCTAACTGTATCCAACAGAATCTAACTGACTCCCCCACAGGAAGGGGAGGGGCAGTTCTTAGCCATGCTGATTCTCCAATTTGCTTAGCACACCCACATGGTTTATCCCCATTATAATCTTGCCAGACCCATATGGGCATGGGGAAGCTATTAGAGGGAAGGCTTAGTTATATAGTTTCAATAAATGTTCCCTGTGTTCAGAGTTCCTCTTGTTTTTCAATTATCTCCCAAAGTACACACCCAAGCTTACATTTTTTTCAGTCTGACAATAATAAAGCAAAGATAGGGTTATGAAAACCCCAATACACAATTAATTCCTTACAGATGCAATGTAAGATGTCCTCTTAATGGTGGCTGATTTTTTCTTAACTGTTTTTTCTCCATTATAGGAAAAACCTCATAGGAATGGAGAGAGTGCAAGTATACCCTGAAATTATTCCAATGTAAAAATAAGTCATTAATAAAAGTTAAAAGAAAACAAATGAATGGGTCAGGAAAGGTTGACAGGTATAGTTTTGTAGCAGGCTCATCTAAGTAATTTTTATCTCAAATTCAATAGGTCTTCAGTAATCATTTAATAGGAATTAAATGGGGAAAACAAAAAAGATATATTTAAAATTAATGTTGTTAATGTAAAGTCAAGATAACTTTCTTGAATGCTGCCAAAATATCCTATGTATACCTCATATCAATAGAAATTTTAAAATGTGTGCATGGTGAAATAAAAAACTTTGTGCATCTTTCAAACTGAATTGCCTTTTGAAAAAAACATTTTTCCAATGCTTTGGCTTTGCATGCTTTGGAGTACTTTGCCTATAATTACACAATACAAAGAATAATCCAAACCTATTTTTTGAGTCTCAAATATCTAGCAGTGACTGTATGAAATAATCCTCTTTTTGTGATAACCTTTCCATCTTGCATTGCTTTTCAGATTCCGTAGAATTGTCTTTCATTGTTCTTGTTAATTTCCTACCTTCTGGAAGCCAAATGACACCATCTTTCAGTTACTTTCCTATACTTTTTTTTTTGCTTTTGTATAATTATACCATTGTATCAGTTAGACAGAAGAAGAGAGAAGCTGTTTGTGAATGCAGGTGAAAGTTCACCTTTTGTACTATAAGGATTTTCTCCAAAGCAAGAGAAGATGAAGAAAAGCACAATATTTTCTTTCAACATTTTTTTTTTCCTGTAAGGATGAAAAGTTAATTATGAAAAATTCAAATCATCTAACTAAAACCATCTATCCAGTCATTGCACTTTTGGCATTTTTGGCATGAAGCAGAATTTTTTTCTCCATACATTTTAGTTTCCATCTACTCTGGAAATATAACTCTTAAAAATCTGTCAAGATTAGAGCCAAGGCCAGGCAAAATTTCCAAGTACATTAGATTGTTCTTTGGCTCCTTCCCATCTTCCCTTTCAGCATCTTTTTTTCTTCTATATGTTTCCCTCTACCACCTTTGTTCTTCTACCTTTTTGCATAATCATCCTCCAGACCTCAGTTCAAACTAAACTTTTTTAGGGCATTAGATGATAACTCTCAGAACATTTGCATTGTGATTTGGCTTTTGAAGACTGAAAGGAGATAAAACATTTTTAGTAAAAGGATTTTTAGGTGTGAAAATAGACTGGCTTTGGGGAAGCCATTTTGTGGTGACTGGACAGCAAAGGGCCATCAAGTCACAAAAACTCCTCATAAAGGTATACTTGATTTGAACACCAGAATACACACACACACACACACACACACACACACACACACACACACACACACACACAGAATTTTATAGCTTTAGATTGTGCTCTTGCTTTTTGTTTCTTTATAATAATTTCAAACACCCTCACAGCTTCAGGCAATTAGGTAAAAGATGTTATTTTACCTCAGCCAAAAATTAACAATAGGTAAATATTTATTAGGTGAATATTATGAATATCCACAATATTAAATATCCTCTGTGTTCTCTTTTATTTTTTTTTGGCCCTGTTCCTAGTTTTGCATTTAATTTGTCTAATTATCTCTATGCTTCAAAGAGCATAAATAGTGAAAGATGTTACAATATTTTGTAACATATTCATGTCCTTGACACCCTGATAATTTGAGACAATATCACACTTCCTCATTTATTAAATTTCAAATCACATGACCTTGATTAAATGCTCTTTTTTAAAATCTGCCAAGTGAAAGAATAGAAAACATCCTCTTTGCATTTCATATGTGAAAAGCTATTTTTTTCTTGCATGTTTGACCCTATAATATGAATAATTAAATTATGTATTGGCACATATTATTTGATGCTTAACATTAACATTTGCTTAATTATTACAAACAGAAAAAAGCACAGTAGTTACAGAAAGCTCTAAATAAGAGAATCTTCAACTCCCTGTCTATGAAGTCTTTTACCAGAATCTGCACTTTTCTTTTATTGTGTAAATTCTCAGTTCAGCTGATTAATCTGAAATATGACTAAAGAGCTTCTTTAACATGTGTATGATCCTACTCTATTGCCATCTGTTGGAAAGGAGCCAAAATGTGGAGAGAAGAATTTCCTAAACTATATGGCATTTAAAATTATATGTGGTCACCTTATTTCTATCCCATGTTTAGAGAAAATTAGCTGGGGTTTCCAATATATTACTACTTATAAATTAGAAGCTTTAGCACCGGTTTGGGAGCATTAAGCATTTATTAAAATATATTAGATATTAGTAAAGAAAGATATCATATGGCTCAGAAAAGTAGAGAAGCCTAGCTAGGATAGAGGAGGAGAGAGAAAAAGGCACTACCACCTACCAGTCTCAGGCCAAAAAGGAAGTCCCTCTCCTTTGTGAGCAGAAGCTTCCTGCGGGTCCAGACAAGAGGCAGTCCCTAAATACTACTCCAAGCTGATTGGCCAGTATCACCCAAATTTATTGATTCACTGGACTTGAGGGAAGTCCATGTGCAGATTATGCTGAGGTCAGGATTCAGAGAACACATCCTCTGAAGGCCAGGCCTTTAGGTATGTTTGGTTCCAATCAACTTACTCCAAGTGAATCAATCAGCAAAGTCAATCCAATCAATTTTGTTTTTCTTTTTTTCTTTTTTTAGTGAGGCAATTGGGGTTAAGTGACTTGCCCAAGGTCACACAGCTAGTAAGTGTTAAGTGTCTGAGGCTGGATTTGAACTCAGGTACTCCTGACTCCAGGGCCAGTGCTCTATTCACTGTGCCACCTAGCTGCCCCCAATCCAATCAATTTTAATATAATCCCCTTGAGCAGGGGCCTCTGGGCGTCCCCAAATCCATTATTTTCTCACAACCCCCCCTTTTCTTCATTAAGAAACATGGTTTCCTTAAATGAAGCAATAATATTACAGATAAGTATAAAGGATTCTATGATGACTAACAATGTAAAGGGGAATAGAAAGCAAGAAGAGAATTTGAGAGATGCATTGACAAAACAAATCTAAAGGGAGCAGTCCCCTTTAGATTTTTTAGTTGTAATAGCCACCTCCTGTTTACACCGATTCCAGATATGCATTTAGTGTCTGCCATGCTGTAAGAATGATATGGCTACAGAGAGGATTTTTAACCTTTTCTGGCAAAATCCTTGCTAATGGAGAATCTATTAAGGATCTTCTATCTGCCTTGAAGCTTCCCTATGCTCTAGCTGTTGTTCATTGCCCTACCCACACAGGGAAGGATGACCCTGTCTCTAAAGGGAGTACACAGGCTGTCACTGCTGCTAAGCTTGCTGCCTTGGAAGCCCATGAACATGTATTTAACCTCTAGTCTTCTGATGATGTTTCCATTTCTCTTCTGATAAGTCTCAAGTAGAGAAGTGGAAAAACAAATTCAAGGCTAAACAGGTCAATGGGGTCTGGGTGACGACAGAGGGAAAGCCACTTCTCCCCCGGAGTTTCTACCACCAGGTATTCCAATCTATTCACAGGAATGGCTATTTTGTCAAACAACAAATTGTGAATTCAGTTAAAAGGGCTTGGGTTGCCCTAGGTGGTATCAACATAGCCCCTCAAGTGGGGTCCTCTGGGAATCACAAAATCATTTATTTTCTCAAAAGTAGAGGGTAATAAGAACCATCAACTGAAGTAATGTGGACCTGTCCAAATTCAATGAATGAGGAAATAATGTAATTAAGAAACATTTAAGTAATATTTGTTTCTTCTTTTTAAATTCAGTTTTATTTTATTTTCAATTTCAAAGTCTCTTCCTCCTCCCCCTTCTTCCCAAGTGAGAAAGCAATTTCCATTGAGAAAGCAAAATAAACAAAGGTACTTACAAATAAATATTTGATTTATATAAATATAAGTATACATATATATAGTTATGAAAAACACCTTTTCACATTAGTCATATACAATAGAAAAGAACAGAAGATATGCCTCAGTATGTACTCTGAGTCCATCAGCTCTCTCTTTTGAGGTGGGTAGTATATTTCATCATGAGTCATTTAGCTTTATGGTTGTTCATTATGTTTATTAAATTTCTTAAGTATATCATAGTTGTTTGTCTTTAGAGTAGTTTTGTTACTGTATAAATTGTTTTCCTTATTCATTTTTTTTTACTCTGGATCAGTTCATACATCTTTTCTCAAGTCTTGCTGAAGTCAAATTTTCATGCTGTGTTAGAGTACAATAATATGCTATCACATTCATGTATCAGAACTTGTTTAGACATTCTACAACTAATGACAATCTCCAGTTTTTGGTAGTGGAATCTATCCCAATAGCTCTGGGAGAGAAAATTCTGTTTCAAGCCTTTTGAAGTATTTTGCCAATAAGGAGAGCTTTTGACTATACCCAAAGGACAAACATATTCATCTTGGTGGTATTTTATTCTGCCTATCTTGATAATGTTTTGTGGTATCTTTTGTTTGTATTCTTTTAAGCGTATATTGTGAACAAGAGAAATTGTCTCCAGTAAGGACTGACATACTAACAATAAAGTTAGTCTGGAGATTAAAATATTTGAACAATTTAGCCAAGTGACAAACTTAAATGGTGCTACTACAACTGCTGTCATCTTTTACCTTACCCCTTCATGGTTATGGTTTTACCATTTGAGACAGAACTGTAACTTCAGATTTAGACAGTATTGAGAGTTTCATCCAAGGAAATAAAGAAGTTTCATTAAAGCTGAAGTTCATTAAATTTTCCTTATATTTAAATTTATACTCCTTTTTTTTTCATTTATTTTCCTGAGTGTGTTTTCTCTTTGGGACATATTTATTTATCCTAATATAACATTTTGGTAAATATTATACTCAAATTGACTCTGTAAAAATTTTAAATGAGATTTTTTTAACTTAAAAAGAGAATTTGTACATATAAGTGAAAGTTAAAGTGTTGCACACATGAAGAATAAGGTAAATATATTGGGGGAATAAAAGGACAACATTTCTACTATAGCTCCTTTACTTAAGGTTTTCTCTTATCTTGCTTGTTTATTTTTACAAATGACTTTAAATTATACAACTTTTGAATTAGTTTTATTAAACAAGTTACATATATGCCTTAATTTTTGTTAACCTGGAACTATGGCTTAAAAAAAAAAACTCCTTGTTACCTAACCTACTGAGTACCTGACCTTCCAGCCACTTTTATCTAGCTTGACAGCACCCAAATGTTTTGTGCCCTGTTTCTCAGGATTTTTAGACAAAGGACAGTTTTGAAAGCTGAATCTCAAAAACAAATAAACAAAAACAAATTATTTTCCTTTAGGGAGATATTTAATAGGAATAGTAAACTTTATGGTCTTTTGGTGAAATGATTAATTCAATAAGAAATATATGATTCTAATATAAATTTACCTACCATGATGATGGGCTGTCATAGTAAACTAAAGTCACAAAATCTATGAAAATGGAATACATAAACAAAAAAAGTAAAATGCCCACATATTCCTAAAAAGAAGATTTCAATAGATTCATTTGGGTTAGGGCGAGCAATAAAAAAGTGAGGAAAAAGATTTTTGATAACTCTTCCACCTGACAGGAGAATAATTTTCTACTGAAATCTCAAACTGTAGAGAAATTAAAAGGACTTCTTAGGCTCCTCATTACTTAATTTTTCAGAAGAGGAAGGAAACCTAGGCCAGAAAGCTGGTTCAAAACAGAACCAAAAGAATTTACTATTGCTCTTTTCATATGATTGACTTGAAAGAGAGAAAGAAAAAGTAAGGTCAAGGGTAAAGGCTCCATTAGACTTATCTGAACTTCTGAGACAACTAATTGTAGTGAAATAAGAAAATATTCTCCTAAGCATGTGCTTATTTATTGACTGGTCCTCAGCTCTTTCCCCCCAAAGGTAAACTAGTCCTTTGGATTTCTTACTAAATGATTCATTTACAAATTATAATAGAGTAACTTTAGTCTTGAATAGAAAGCTACTGACTTAAACCTAGTCATAACTCATACCATAGTTTTGAATAAAAAGTGACTTTCAATAGTAACAATAGAACATTACCTAATTGACCTCATGTTTCATTTGGGTTCCATTAATTTTTTAGTGGGAGCCAATTGTAGGCAGGGCAAGAGTGGTGGTTTAAATTCTTTTGTCCCTGTGGTAATAACAAGAAAAGTTCAGCTGCTAAACCCTGATATTATCAAGAAGATGGAGGCTTGCAACATCCCCTACATTGTTTAAAATTCATTGTCTTTTTTTTTTTTTTTTGGTGAGGCAATTGGGGTTAAGTGACTTGCTCAGTGTCACACAGCTAGTAAATTCCAAGAGTCTGAGACCAGATTTGAACTCAGGTCCTCCTGAATCCAGGGCCAGTGTTCTAACCACTGTGCCACCTAGCTGCCCCTAATTCACTGTCTTGTAATGCATCTTCTTTTCTTTTACTTCAATTACTGTGTGAATATTTATGTAAATAGTAATGGATTATAATATAAAGAGTCTCATAAAGAAAATTATTAATTCATCTAAGAATAATAGCACCTCACACTATTTTTCTACTTCTTTTTCCAAATTGGGAGATAAGGCTTATTAAAACTATATTTTGCGGGGCAGCTAGGTGTCACAATGAATAAAGCACTGGCCCTGGATTCAGGAGTACCTGAGTTCAAATCCGGCCTCAGACACTTAACACTTACTAGCTGTGTGACCCTGGGCAAGTCACTTAACCCTCATTGCCCTGTAAAAAATCAAACAAACAAACAAAAACTATTCTGGCTTTAATACTATTTTATTCTTACTCTGCAGGTATACAACATTCAGGATAGAAAAGTCATCTTCCTTCACAAAGATAATTTTTGTCCCTATTATTATCTATTTATATTGACCTTTCCCGTATTTTTCACATATGTGCCCATGATTGTTCTTTCTGCTGAGTGTTTCAAAGAGAAAACTTACCCTCATTCCTTTAGAGAATAAAGTCACATTTATAATTGTGTGGTTTTTCAGAAAGAACAGTGAAATTGGAGTTTGAAGAGGTGTATTCAAATTTTGTCTCAATTATTGGTTAGTTTTATTACCTTGAGCAAGACTCCAACATTCTTTAAGCCTGAGTTTCCTAATTTATCAAACACAGTACCTATCCTAAGTACCTTACCAGGTTGTTGTGAAGATCATAAAAGTAATGTAAAAATATCCTCATAAACCTGAAATCACAAATTTAATTGACCCACTTAAAAATTGTACTTTTTAAAAATAATTCAACAGGACATTTTATACCTTTAAACTCCATTCAATCCTGGCAAAACTTGAGGCTCATATGATTGAATCCATTAGAATTTCTTTGTAATGTATTTTTTTATAGAGCTTTGCCTCACCATTGGAATATTCAAGATTCCCTTTGGCTGAACTCTGAATATTTCAACACGTAAAATGCTAATAAGACTAGTTCACTGCTGGCATCCCTTAGTTTATGAGTCACTAAACTGTCTTCAGATTTGGTGGACTTGTTTTCTATGAAGGGATTCAACCTGTAGTCTTTTGGTCCTTGTCAGAAAATGAAGAAAATATTTTAACCCTCTTCCCTCTTTAATTTGCCATCATTATTACACATTGCCAAATGTACAATTCCTCAAGGCTAGTGCTCAGAGCATTTTGATAAGATTTATGATTTTATGCTTCCAGGTATATGTTCTTTGCAGCCTCTACATCTCTATTACACTATATCCATATTATACCTTAGACAATAATGTGGGTCCAAGGATTATCCTTTTGAGTAAGCTGAACAGATCACTGATTACATGATTTGGCTTAATGGGGAAATGATTTCTGATCTGTGTGCATGCACACACATGTACACATACACACATACACATCCTGTTCACTACTCGAAATGTGACCACTGGATATGAAGTTATCTATTTCATAAGGTTGTTCATTCTTTTTTTTGGGGGGGTGGCAATGAGGGTTAAGTGACTTGCCCAGGGTCACACAGCTAGCGTCAAGTGTCTGAGGCTGGATTTGAACTCAGGTCCTCCTGAATCCAAGGTCAGTGCTTTATCCACTGCACCACCTAGCCGCCCCTGGTTGTTCATTCTTAACATCTCCAAGTAATCTGCAAAATCAATGGAGATTGGGTAACCCTTGTCTGAAGGCACTATTATAATAACTTTGTGTGCAGCATAAAAGCTGGAATGGGATTTGGTGTCAGGGAGTAAAATACAAGGATTCCAGCAAACAGTAGAGAGAAGTCTAAGAATAAGGGGGCAGGGGAGGCATGACAAAAGAACTTGTTTGGCATGACAATTTTTAACATAGATAAATCTTTTTTTCTTTCATTTAATGTCAGACCATAGGTTGTATCAGTGATTGCCTACAGATCAGAGACTGAGTAATTATTCTTTGATTAGTAATATCTGTTAATATTCTCCCATTTCTATGCCTTTGCAGAGACTATTGCTAATGTTTGGAATTTATTCCCTATTCTACTTCAGTTCTTAGAATCCATAGTAGTTTCCTTCAAATTACAATTACATGAGACTTTTCCTGAAATCTATCTGATAGTAACTTTTTCAAAGTAATTCTTTTCTTTGGAATATGTTTTGCATAGACTTATATTGTACTTGTCTGCCTCAACAAATTTTAAGCTTTTCTAAAATAGTTTTTGTTTTCTATATTTTTTCTCATAAATAAGTGAGGTGCTTAATAAATTCTTGTTGCTCAACAGAGATACACATTTATATATGTTTTCCTTAAAACATTAAGAAAAGAGTGCCTACAGATAGGAACAAAGGCTTCATTATCTTAAACACCTGGAAATACTGAAGATCCTGACTCATAAGTATTATTTCTTTGAGAAAATTCTTATATATTATTCACTTCCTAGATGCCAGAAGTTGCTTCAAGATCCATTTGTGACCAATCAGAAAAGTACAGTGATCTCTAAATTACTGAACTGGTAACTGCTGAATACAGCTTTGGGGATTACTTTCAAGAGGTAATCCGTGGACTCATTCAATAACTACTTTGCCCTTTGTAACCAATTTGGGAAATTTTCTTTTACAATTTCTTAAAATATTGAGGGCAGATAGGTGGTGCAGTGGATAAAGCACCAGCCCTGGATGCAGAAGGACCTGAGTTCAAATTCAACCTCATACACTTGACACTTACTAGCTGCGTGACCCTGGGCAAGTCACTTAACCCTCATTGCCCTGCCCCCCCCAAAATAAACAAAGTTCTTAAAATATTAATGTCCATAGTTTTTAATCATACTTTTGAGGAATTCCAATGATTCTTAAATTATCTCTTCTTGACCTTTTCCCACTGTGTCAGTTGGTTTTGATATAAGATATATTTTATTCCATTTTTGATATTGTTCTAATATCTCATATTAAATCATAGAATTATGTATTTCTACTTGAACTATTCTATTTTTGAGGGAATCAATTTTTTGATAATATTTATCACTTTTTCTTCTAAGCTACTTATTATGTTCCCAATTTCTTTCCTCTAGTACTTTTCTTTCATTTTTAAATTCTCTAGCTTCACTTCTTCTAGGTTTGTCTTCTAAGTATTCATGTGGATACACACAATCTCTTTTTATAGTTGTTATAGAGTCACTTCTTTGGGGATAATTTGCAGTGTGTGAATGTATGTATGTATATGTGTTTATATATATATATATATATATTCATGTATATATGCATATATGTATTTATACATATACATCACCTACTGTTTAAGAAAATTATACAAGGCAATTCCAAAAGTCCCGTAATGAAAAATGTCATCCATGATTATAGAGAGAAATATTCTTTTTTTCACTTTATTTTTTCTTGTGTGTGTTTTCTTTTGCAATATAGCTAATGTGTAAAAACTTTTGCATGGCTTCACATGTTTAAGTAATATCATATTTTTGCCTTCCCAAGATGTAGGGGATGGAGAAGAGGATAGGATAGGATGTGGAACTTAATATTTTTAAATAGATGTATTTTTTTTATAAAATGGGAAATATTTATCAAAATGCAGTTAAAATAATTCACCTAATATAAATTATCATTACCTACCTTGGTCACTTCTGTTTGGTAAAAAATTAAGATTGATGTTGTGATGGTTATGTAGGAGCTGGATGGTCTCCTCCTCTTTGGGAAGCCATATTTTATTGAATTGCAAGCCCATTTACTTTTTTTGTATTTTATTTACTATACTAATCTACATATATTCTTAAATTTATTTTATGACTACATGTACAAACATATTTGCTTTTTATTTACAATTTTCCATTCTATAATAAAGGTTTGGTGAGAGGGAGACTTTAACTTCCTGAAAGTAAGCTAATCATGAATATTCTCTTTACAGCAAATGTGTCAAATTCCCATCAGACCACTAGCACACCCAATTAAAGGTAAATAGTTACAAATAATTCTAGGGCATTTTCTCTTTTGTAGATAATAGGATGTGGGAGTGAGTGACTAGCTACTGGCCTCTTTCTACTCATCTATAAAGAAGAAATCTCAATATCTCTCAGAGAAATGTATCCCACTTATTTTTCTTTCCATACTACATTGATCTCCTGGCTTTGTCATGATTTACAATTACTCATTAGATGCTTGACTAACTCATTAATATGGAATGTATTAAGAAATAGCTCAGCATAGAATATTTTAAAATTTAGAATGGAGAGTGAGGCAAACATAAAATGTATTTTAAAAGAGTAAGTATGGTGAAACAGTCATAGATAATCAAAGAACTATCTTAAGAAGAAAAGGCATGAATAGCATTGTAAGAATGGGCAAAAGGTTCGACTATTCCCTTAAACTTGGAGCAAGAGAGAACAATAGAAAGCATCTAATCAAATTCCCTCATTCTATAAATAGGACTTGAGGTCAAGAGAAACAAATGAATTGGCAAAACTCACACAGCATTTGAATTACTGGGGTGGGATTTGAGCTCAGGTTTTGTTTTTTTTTCCTAATTATAGATCCAACATTCTGTCTACTATTCTGTCCTGAACTTTAGGTAATTTTCACTGAATGTTTTTTGTTTAAATTGAAAACTAAAATAAATACATTTGACTTGTGGATGTTAACAAACATAATAAATTTGTTCATTACAGACCCTCAAGAAAGTATAGTTGAAAAAAGAGAATTTGACAATTAGGTAGCACAGTTGTCAAGAGTACAAAGACCACTGAGTTTTTCTTTCTATTAGATTTTTAGTAGTTTTGTCAATACTTTGTTTAAATAAAAAGAATATTTCTTTTAAAAATAAAATTATCTTTAATAATTAAAAACTATTATTCAAAAAATATAAAATGATTTTTAAAATTAATATCAGCATTTTAATAGGATTTATATTGCATCATAGCCAGTTACATATTTATGCCTTTAGATAATTGTAGCCAGATCAATTGCCTTTTTTCTATAACTCTAAAAACTTCACTATACCCACCCCAAACACATTAGAGATAATTTTTTAAGTATTTAGGAAAAATACATGTATTCAACTATCAAAATCCCCAAAAGAAGTGGAAAAATTATTGCAACATTTAATGTCCCAAAACTATTATGTGTATGTGTATATGTGCATGTGTGTGATTCTGAGTAGTAACACTAGATGGTGGTAGCACAATATTTAATGATTTGAATACATCTATTATGGCTCTGATGCCAGCTACCTGTCAAGTAAACAAAAAAAATAAGTAGCTCAGAACTTTTTATAGACATTTACTATAATTTTGTCTAAGATTCATGACAGTTTTAAAAAAGAGAAATAGATAATTCAATGAATTATATTTTATTATATTGAAATAGGTAGGGCTTTAACTGCATTGGATCATGAATACTTTCCTGAAGAAAAAGTAAACTATCCGTGTGAAGAAATTCTAAATAAATCAAATCTGACATTAAACATAAAATTATAAATTTAGATCTGGAAGAGACCTTAGAGGCTAGAGGACCCATGATTTTGCCAATACTAACCTTGAGTGTGATCTTTAGCAAATCATTTGCCTTTCTAGGACTCAGATACCTCACCTACAAATGATGGTGAACATAATAATGATAATAATAATAGCAATAGTAATATAGTATTATTATACTAATATACAGTAATTATTGGTTATAATTAATTATATCATAATTAATCATAATATGATATTATTATACTACTAATAATAGTAACACAGTTATTATTATTAATAGATAACATTTATAAGGTACTATGTACCAGGAACTGTATTAATTGCTTTATGATTATCTTATTTAATCCACACAAAAACTCTGTGAGGTAAGTTCTCATATTTTCCTCATTTTACAGAAAAAACTGAGGCAAACAGGGGATAAGTGATTTGCCTGGGGTCACATAGTAAGTGTCTCAGGCCAGATTTGAACTCTGGTCTTATTAACTCCAGGCCCAGTGAACAATCCATGGTGCCATCTAGCTGCTTATATGACATATACTATGTCTTCAAATTTTAATAAATGATACTATGCTTCTATTATTTTGACACAACCACTCTCATTTTAAAGATAAAGAAACTGGGGCTGAAATAGTTTGTGTCCTTTGAAAATATATGAGGGTGCCTGTCTCTGTTCTAGGTTTTAGGGAACTTAGCTGGAGTTTCTAAAATATTTCTACTTATAAATTAGAGGCTATAGCACCAGTCTTTGGCATTAAACATTTATTAAAGCATATTAAATGTTAGTTAAGAGAGAGGACATGGATCCAAAAGTTCAGTAGCCCTACATACCTAGATAGAGAAAGAAGAGAACAGGGCCAATGTGTCTGCCTCCTCCAGCATCCCAGGCCAGGGGAGAGAGTGAGAGAGTGTAAACTCCCTGAGGTAGGGAGAAGAGGTAGCCTTTACACACTGCTCAAAGCTAATTTGCTAGCATCATTCAAATTTGACTAGACTTTAAGGTGATCCATTTAAAAATGAGCAGTATGTGCTGAGGTCACCATCCAGTGGACAGACCCTCAGAAGGGAAAGGTTTTCAGGTAGGTGTGGTTTTATTGTCTCTATTCAGAGTCCTAGCCCAAATTTACTGACTCTCAGCTGACACTGAAAGAAATCAGGCTAGGCTCCCCCAAGTGGTTGGGCCCTCTGGGTCCCCCAGTACTCCATTATTTTCTCACAAGTTTAAGATACTTCTATAAGTTCACACAGATAGTAATTGGCATATCTGAGTTTTTTCTTCTTTTTTTCTTTCTTTCTTTTTTTTTTTTTGCAGGACAATAAAGGTTAAGTGACTTGCCTAGTGTCACACAGCTAGTGTCAAGTGTCTGAGGCAGGATTTGAACTCAGGTCCTCCTGAATCCAGGGCCAATGCTTTATCCACTGTGCCATCTAGCTGCCCCAGATCTGAGGTTTTTAAAGTAGGTACTCTGATTGCAAAACTCAATATTGTTAACATATACATTATATGCTCAGTGATTTTAATGCAAAGGTGAGCTTAGCGAATTATGATCAATATATCATGAAACATAGCTCAGGAACAAAACAGGAAGAAATGAGAAAATCTAACATTTCTTAAGCTCTTATAGTGGGCCAATGGTACTACACATCAGAGATACAAAGGGATTCAAAGATAATCTCAAAGGTTTCAGAGTCCAATGTGGGAGACAACATATAAACAACTACAAACAAATAAAATATAGAGAAGATAAATTGGGAATAATCTCAGAAGTAAGGCATTAGATATTAGCAAAGACTGCCTTCTTATGGAAAACTGGATTTTAGCTGAGACTTAAAGGAAGCTAGTGGCACATAAGGAGAGATGATGAACTGTGTAGCCTTGAGAAACTGCTAATGAAAATGCCTTAACTACAAAGATTATGGTTTTACACTATTGAAAGTAAGGAACAGCAAGGGGTGCAGTGTTACTGAAATGCAGAGAATGTCAAACTGTAAGAAAATAAATAAGTTATGGAAATATTGGAAATATATGAGGCAGGTAGCTTGTAAATAGCTTTGAAAATCAAATAGGATTTTATATTTCATCCTGAAAGCAATAGGAAGCCAGTGATCAGGCAGAAGTGATACATGTATTTTAGGAAGATCAGTTTGACAGCTGAGGGAAGGATGGTTTGAAATGATGTGAGATTTGAGGCAGGAGAATCAACCTACAGGCTATTTTAATAGTCTAGATTGAGGTAATAAATGCCTGTACAATGTTGGTGACAGTGATGGAGAAGAAAAAAAGGTGTATGCAAGAAGTTTTTCAAAGGGGGGACTTATAGAGATTAACCACTGATGAGATCTAGAAGATGAAAAAAAAGACTTGAGAATTACACCTCAATTGTGAGGCTGGATGTTTGTTAGAATAGTGGTACCTCTAACAGGAATAGTGAAGCTAAGAAGAAAAAAGTCTGGGTGAGGTGGAGGAAAGGGGTATAATTAGTTCAGTTTAAGATATGCTGAGTTAAAGATTTGCATGGGATTTGTAGTTTAACCTACCAGAAGAAAGTTGGAGGTGCAAGAGTGAAGGTCAGAAGAAAGGTAAGTGCTGGGCATGTAGATCTGAGAGTCATCTGAATAGAGATTGCAATAGAAATCAAAAGAGCAAATGAAATCATTAAACAAAATAATAGAGATGGTAACAAACTGATGCAAATAGGAGAGAGCCTTGGAGAATCCTCACACTTAGTGGGTATGACAGGGATAAATGTCCAGCAAAAGAAACAAAAGAAATGAGACAGAGCAGGTGGATATGTAGGAGAATCAGATGAAAGCAGTGTCACAAAAACTGAAGAGAACATCAAGGAGAAAAGGTGATCTATAATTTCAAATGCTGCAAATTATTCAAGAAGGATGAGGATTGATTAAAAAAAAACCAATTTGATTGGAATTAAGCGGTAATTATTCAATTTGGAGGAAGCAATTCTAGTTGAATGATGAGTATGGAAGCCTGAATGCAATGGTGAAGAAAATAATGATGGGGAAAGTAGAGGCATTTATGCTAGAAACCTTCTTAAGGAGTTTAGCCAATTATGGGAGGAGAGATATAATATAATATCTGGTGAAGATGGATAGATAAAGTAAGAGGTATTTGTTTTTGTTTTTTCTTTCTTTTTAGTAAGGGAGAGACATGGGCATGTCTGTAGGGAGTAAGCAAGCATCCAATAAGATGAGAATGTTTGAATATTAGTAAGACAATATGGATTATAACAGAGGCAATCTGTGGGAGAAGATGGGATAGAATGGGATCATTTGTGTATATAGAGGGAGTGGCTGTGTAAGAAGAAAGGCCATTTCTTCATGAGAAACAGAAGCTAAGGAGGAGGTAGTGAGAGAAGACATCTGGGTGATGTAGGTAAGAAACAGAAGAAAAGATATAACTCTCTGAAAATTCTCTCAGTTTTTTAATGAAATATGAGTAAAGGTACTCAGCTGAGTAGGTAGGGAAAGGAAGAGTAATTGGAGGCTTGAGTGAAGATGAATTATTTTTGGAAAATTCCTTGAATTTAGAGGGATAGTGAATAGAATATGGATGTATAAAATGATCTCCCTGCTATATTGAGGTCCCTGGTAAGATTACATAATATTAGTTCATATTGCAGTAAGCATAATTTCATGACTATGCCCAGCTTTATTCAACAGCTCATGAGTAGTTTCAAAGACATTGGATAGTGTGAATAATTGGAACCTGTGGTTTGGAAAATAAAGATTTTTGATAGGATAAAGAGGCAATGGACTCAAGAGAAGTGGATAGAACTGAGTTGAACTGTTTCACCAGGATGTCAGAATGGAGAAGGATCAAGTATGTAGCTAGTGTAGCAATTATGGCCCAGGGAAGGTCTAACAGATCAAAGGATTCACAGTAGATAGAACAAGATTTGGAGTTGCAGGGCAAGGAGAGGCAGAATCACAAAAGGTTAGTTCAGATAAAGCAATTTCAGAACATAGATGGGGAATATCCTTGAGCAGTGGCAATATCAAGGGTGTGATTATTGTTTGTGTAGCTATAGTGAGGAAAAAGAGAATGGACAAGTTATGGTATTTGGGGAACTATCAATTTATATGCTAAAGTCCACTAGTATGAGGGCAGCAGTTGGAAGGAGAGAAAGAATGTGAGGTAGGCAATGAACTCATTCATTGAAGAAAGATGGAAACTGTCTTGGAGGTATATAAACAGCTACCAGAAACTTAATTGGGTGATAAACATGTTTTAAATGAACCCCAACAGAGAGGTTGTAGTGTTAGTGGTAGATGGAAAGCTTGCATGTGATAATGGGGATCAATAAGTATCCCAAGTCCCCTACCTCAACAAATGAATCAGAGAATGAGTAAAAGTATAATCAGTGCTTGGGAAATAGCCAGAAAAGTTTTCTACAGGAGGTAGTGAAATAGGTCTTAGAGGGGACAAAATGGAAGAAGCAAGAAAGGAAAAGGTCTAAGAAGAAGTTCAGTCTTTTTCTGATAGAGCAAGCACTCAAAAGACTTTTGAAGTGGGAGAAGGTGAGGTTGGGAGAAGGGTGTGGAAATAAGGGAACAATGGAATTTAGAAAAGGAATTGATCAATGGAAACTGGACATTCTTAATTATTGGAAAGTGGTGAACAGGATAGGGTGGTCTTTTCACCAAGAATAATTGAAAGATCTTTATTTCATGAATTATCCATTTTTCCTAGAGGATTATATTTATTTTTGCTGCATAGGTTACTACTGGTTGCAGTCCTAACTACTTTGCCATCTGAGGTATCATATTCTAAGACCTCTTCTTCCTAAACATGGTAGCTGCTAAATGTTGTGTGATCCTGACTGTGGCTTCATGGTATTTCAATTTTTTTTCTAGCTACTTGAAGTATTTCCTCATTGACCTGGGAGCTCTGGAATTTGGCTACACTATTCCTGGAAGTTTTTCTTTTGGGATTTCTTTTAAGAGGTAATTTAATTGGGAGATTCTTTTGATTTCTATTTTGCCCAATGATTCTAAAATATCTGGGCAGTTTTCCTTTATCATTTCTTGAAATATGATGCCTAAGTTCTTTTTTGCATCATGGCTTTTAGGTGGTCCATAGTAATCCTTAAATTATCTCTCCTTGATCTATTTTCCAGGTTGGATGTTTATCCAATGGGATGTTTCACATTTTCTTCTATTTGTTCTTCATTCTTTTTTCTTGATTTGTTTCTTGATGTATTCTGGAATTATTAGCTTTAAGTTGCTCAATTCTAATTTTTAATAAATTATTTTCTTCCTTGAGTTTTTGTGCCATTTTTTTCTCATTTGGTCAATTCTGGTTTTTATGTGATATTTTCTTCAGTATTTTTGTGCCTTTTTTGCCAACCTCATAATTCTATTTTCTTACTGTGTGGGGGGGATGAGGGTTAAGTGACTTGTTCAGGGTCACACAGCTAGTAAGTGTCAAGTGTCTGATGCTGGATTTGAACTCAGGTCCTCCTGAATCCAGGGCCAGTGCTTTATACACTGGGACACCAAGCTGCCCCCTTTAATTAGCTTTTAGAAATTCTTCTTGAGCTTGTGTCAAATCTGTTTTTCTTTCAGGCATTGCTTATATTTGTTTTTATGTTATCTTCCTCAGAATTTGTGTCTTGAACTTCCCTGTCACCATTTTAGCTTTTTATGGCCAAGTTCTTTTTTATTGTTGCCTCACTTACCCTGCTATTTCATGCCAATGGATTTTATGTTAGATTTAGTCTCTGCTCACCTTTTGGAGTGAGTGGTATGGGCACTTTCCCAAGCTTCAGGCTTTTCTTTTTAACCTTGTCTTCATAGTAGGTTTTCAGATCTATAAGATTCTAGTGCTTCCAAGGTTTTCTCAAGGAAAGGCATGGGGTCCTTGTTCTCCTCATTTGCATTCTGGTCCTTACTCAGGAAGGGTGCCTGCTTCCTTGCTCTCTCAAATATTAGAAATAATGTCTCTGCTCTGCAACTACTGGCAGGAACTATAGTTCCTGCTCTCTTTCTGCCCTGGGATTGTGACCCCTGCACCCTTGTGACCTCAAGTACATTTTTTTTTCTACTCTGGAACTGTGACTTATAACTAGGTAATGGGCACCCAGCCCTACATGCAATGATCACAAAGGGATCCCTTAAAATCTCTTTCTTATAAGTTGAGAGCTCCTAAAGGTATTGCTATTGCTACTGTCACTGTTGCCACAGCCTTCAAGGCCTATAACTGATCTTACCACTGTACTGAACTCTAGATTAGTCCCCACTGGGTTATTACAGACCTGGAAAAATGTCTCCCTTCTACCTTTTATTGACTATTCCATTTTATTATTCAATTTGATGTATTATTTAAAAAATGTTTGAAGGGGATTGTTGGAAGAGTTCAGCAGGAATTCTCCCTCTACCATCTTGGCTCTGCTTCAAAAAAGTAAATTCTTATAATAGGATTCAAAAATTAAACCACATCATGGCAAAAGGGGGAGACATAGGCAGATAGAAGTTTGCACAAAAAAGACCAGAAGGTTTTACAATGCTGCAAGTTCTGCATGCATCAACTCTGTGACTTAGTCTAATGACTATTATGTGATATTCTTTATTCCCCTAGGAGCAAGAAAAGACTGTCAGGACCCATCTTAGTAGTAACTGAAATCAGGTTTAACCAGCAATCAGGGTGTATCTAGACATGAATATAACAGGGCCAATATTGTATAGAAGCATGAGTAATTTGTAAGCTAATGCCATGCTTGCCAAAGACCAGGTGGCATAGGGAACTATGTTCCCCAAAGGTTTTGGGGGAAAATCTTATATATTTGTTCTTGGGGAAAACTCTTAAACATTTCTTCTTGTCATATTTTGGAAATAAATGTCACTTTATGAAAGCTAAAAAAAGGTCTTGAAAAATGGAATTTTTATTGTTTTCATTTATTCTGCAGATTATTAGGATGAAATCTGTTAAATTATCACAGGTCTAATTTAAGAGGTTCTACAATATTTTGGTGATTGATTCAATCAATACAATGCTATTCACAAACGCAAATATCTAACGACCTCATTATTTATATGTAAACCATCTTTAACTTAGATTCTGTTCAGTATCATTCACAATGGTGGTAAATCACTTCACTAAGTGTACATTTTCCTATTTTATACTTTTATTGATACTGATCATCAGTGAATAATTGACCACGGTAACCTTTTTTGTCATAAATCTCAAGGAAAGCTGTCAAATTATGCCACATGCATGAGAAACAACTTGGTTGTGTATAACATTTGGACATGTGATTTGCACTGACAACATAAAATCATTAGATCATAGATTTAGAGTAAGAAGTAAAGAGATACATATAACAACCTGGTGAGTTAGATATTATAGTGTTTTTATTTACAGATGAAGAAATCGATTTTCAGAGAAGTAAAATGACCTGCTGAATTTAATACAACTAGTAAAGTTTGAGATGGAATATTATTTCATATTGCATAGATTTTAGGCTCATAAATTTAGACCTGTAAATACCTTTCTCCAAGTCCAGCACTGCAGCCTCTACACATTGCCTGGGCTGAGTAGATATTGCAGGTTATAAAGGCATTTTATCTACTACAAAGCAGTAGAAATATTTATAGGAATCTGGCAAAAATAAGAGATTATAGAGGTAATGAGTCAATGCTATTTAAAGCAGAGAAGATGGGGCAGGCTGCAAAGGTGAGATTTTGAGAAACCTCTGGAAAATCAGTTTGGGATAGCAGCACTAGAGGCCAAGGAAGATCTTAGAGAGCTCTATTCCTAAAATGAGAGTTGTTTGCTCTCTGATTACTTTTTTTTTTCTACTTCCTTTTACTGAGCTGTGGGTGAGCCAAAACTCAGGTTTTAGATATGTTCCTCCCATCTACGAGAGAATTGCAATTCAACTAGTTCAACTTGCTATTGATTTAAAAAGGGAAAGAATGTCTGCTAACACCCATGAAAGGTCTTGAGAGTGTATATTATATGTATATGAAAGTTTTATCATTGTGTCCCCACTTAGACATATAGGAAAACGAAAATAGTAAATGCTTTTGTGGAAAAAATCATGTAGGAAAAAGGAAACATTGTATGCATTGGAAGGCAGTAACGTTTATAAATTTGTTATTACCTTATTTGTTTCCCTAAAATTACATTTTCCTAACATTCCATAAATTAACCTGAGTTCTTTCTTCCTTTTTGTCATTAGTGTTCTCCCTATAAATATTTAGTGCCTTGTGTCCTTTCAAAGGGATTACTATATGGCTGTGAAAGGGTCTGCTTTTTGCTGAGAATGTTCTTACTACAGGGGCATGAGACATAGAGAAGAAGCATTAGGAATATGTGAGCTAATCTCATTATTGACATTTCAACCTTCAGCTCACCTTCTCCCTGTGAGGATTACCTTTCTCTATACCAGGGAATATCCCAAACTACTAGCATTAGACATCTCTTGTTCATTGGCCTAATCTCAACTAATAAATTGGTTGCTTGAGTTATTTCCCTTTCACTCTAGGTGAGCAGATATTCCTGTTCTTTGTTATTACTAGTAAAAGCAACATCTGATAGATAGAACAGAAAAGATGAAACTGTGGATTTCAATGTTTCTTCTATGTCTTTCCTAGACAATTGCTTCTAATTTTAATTCCATATCTAAACCTAAAATAGCATTGGTAACCATGCAGCAGGTGCCACAGAAATTGATTCAGGTCACTTTGTATCTTCTGATATATTCTCTAAAAAGGCTATATAAATTTCCAGTCTATTTTTCTTCTAGTTTCTAGATCTAGGTTAAAAAATATTAAGTAATTAAACCATTAATTACCATCCACATTGGTAATAACCATCTCCACCATGTACAAATGCACACATTTAAATGATGTTTGAAATGAATTAGAAAAAGATGGTATTAACAAAAATGTCTGAAATGAAATAACTGGGGAATTTGATATCTACTAAATAGTTTACATTTAGACAGCCTAAATGATTCTTTTTTTTGTTAAGATTTGTTTTTTATTTTGAAATTTTTCTATGAGAAAATTAATATTGTCATTCTGCTTTGGGAATCTTAGGATCTCTCAGCCATATTCTCACATTTATCTCATTCCAAAACCTTTCTTTCAGAACAATTTCAAATTACTTTCATTCGAAATGCTTTTTATGATCATTTTACATAGTTATTGCTGATTTTTCTCTCCTTTCTCTCCACCTTCCACTGGGCACACACACATATATGATATTGTTTTTCTTTCATAAATCTCCATCATGATAGCCTGTTGATATTTTTTTGGCTTCTTTCCAGATTTTGTTCTATATTTTTTCCTTCAAATACCACACCGTTTGAGAAGTCAGTCAACCAGTTACTTCCTTTCCTGTTGCCAGTTTGAAAATAGCTAATTCCACTTTTTTGCCAAAATGAATTTCTTGGAGATGCTAGTAAGTTTCCACCAGTCACGGACTATCATGGATCAGCGCCTTGAAAAGCCACAGGCCACAGTGTGGCTGTGCAGTCTAATATGGGAGCCACAGCTCCTGCTGCAATGAGGACATCTGAAAACTGCGTTCTCTGTTGCCCATTGGCTCCTGCGTCTCATTTGTTTTTCTTTCTCCTGAGCTTGGAGGCCCATCTCAGCTATGCACAAGCTGTTCCTGAGTACTGAACTCCATAGGGCATGGTCCTTGGCCATCTCCTCCCAGTTGCCGGTGTTTATTCCCAGAGCCCTCAAGTCTTGCTTGCATACATCTCTGTAGCAAAGCTGGGGGCGTCCAGCAGGTCTTTGGCCTGGGGCTAACTTGCCATAGAGTAGGTTTTTAGGAATGCGCCAGTCTTGCATGCAGTGTACATGACTGAGCCAGCACAGCTGTCTTTGTTTCAGTAGCTTGTAGATGCCCGGAAGTTGTACTCATTGGAGCACTTCTGTGTTGGTAATCCTATCTGACCAAGATATGCCAAGGATGCACTAAAGGCAGCGCATGTGGAAGCTGTTAAGCTTCTTCTCTTGTCTAGTGTATGTAGTATATGTTTCGCTGCCATACAGTAAGGTACTCAGGACACATGCTCTATAGACAGCAAATTTGGTTCATCTTGTCAGTTTACTGTTTGCCCAGACATGCTTGGCAAACTTAAACATATTTGAAGTAGCTTTCCCAATCCTCTGATTGATCTCAGAATCAAGTGACAAATTGTCACTGACAATAGAGCCAAGATACGAGAATTGGCTCTATTACGACATCCAACTGGTAGCTACTGATGTGTATCAGTGGAGGTGACATAGCACTCTGGCACATGACTTTTGTCTTTTTAAGATTAATGGTTAGGCCAAAGTTTGTACAAGCTTGGGAGAAGCAATCCATAAGGTCTGCAATTCATGCTCTGAGTGACAGGCAAGTGCAGTATCATCAGCGAAAAGCAGGTCTCTAAGGCTGCTACCTCTCACTCTGGTTTTGGATCTCAAACGTGAAATGTTGAACAGGCCTCCGTCCAACCGAGAATGCAGTTAGATGCCATCAGTTGATGAACCAAAAGCATGATGTAACAGCACGGAGAAGAAAATTCCAAAAAGCATGGGAGCTAGCACGCATTCTTGCTTGACTCTGCTGTTTATGCTGAATGCTTCAGAGGTGTTGCCTTCGAACTGTACGGCACCCTGCATGTTGTAATGAAAGGAGTGAATCAGGCTATGGAGTTTAGGAGGGCAACCAATTCTCAAGAGAATTTCAAAAAGACCTTCTCTGTTAACCATATCAAATGCTTTGGTCAGGTTTATGAAGGCAATGAAGAGGGGTTTTCTTTGTTCTCTACACTTTTCTTGCAGTTGGCAAAGTGAGAAAATCATATCAATAGTTGACCTCCCTGCTTGAAAGCGGCATTGTGATTCAGGGTCAACATTGTCGCCAAGTTAACTATACAGGCATCATGCATATCCTGTGGCACTTCACCTTCTTTCCAACACAGGCACAACAATTCATGCAGGGCTTTTAAGAGAACATTTTTAGAGCATTTGATCTATTCAACTGTGATACCATCTGCACCAGGAGCTTTTCCACATCTTGGGGAGCTAATTGCATTATCAAGTTCCTCAAGTGTGGGTACATTGTCCAACTCTTGTAGTACAGGGAAGGACTCCATGACATTTAAAGCTGATTCTGTGATAGAATTTCTCATGGTGTACAACTCAGAAAAGTGCTCCACCCATCTTTCCATTTGCTTAACTCTGTCCGTAATGTATTCTCCAGTGCCAGACTTAAGGGGAGCTGTCTAGCTCTGAGTGGGTCTGCAAGCTTTCTTGATGCCTTCATACATTCCTCTGATGTTTCCTGTATCATCAGCAACCTGTATTCCCTCACTGAGCTCAACCCAGTATTCATTCGCACACCGCCTCACAATTCGCTAAGCATTTCTTCTCTCAGCGAGTAGTTTCTGAAGAGCACTTTCATTCGGGGAGCATTTGTATTCAATGAGTGCACTGTGCTTGGCCTCAAGGACAGGATTCATTTCACTGCACTTGGCTTCAAACCAGTCATTCGTTTTGCTGGTCCTCTTCCCAAAGACATCAAGAGCAAGTCTGTGGACACTCTCATGTATCTGTTTCCATTTTTCAGCAGCTGATATAGCAGGAGAAGACGCAATCAATGCATTCTTGAGAGATCTCCAAAATTGATCCACATTGCTGAGATTCATGGTTTTGCTAGTGAGATCGCCCTTTTGGTTTATGCTGATGCAATATTTTGGGCCAGAGCCGCATTTTACAACAAACTATGTGTGATCAGTGTCACAGTCAGCACTGTGGTATGACCGCGTGTTAAGAATGCACTGGAGGGGCAGCTAGATGGCGCAGTGGATAGAGCACCGGCCCTGGAGTCAGGAGTACCTGAGTTCAAATCCGGCCTCAGACACTTAACACTTACTAGCTGTGTGACCCTGGGCAAGTCACTTAACCCCAATTGCCTCACTAAATTAAAAAACAAAAGAAAAAAAGAATGCACTTGAAAGCAGACTGCCTGGTTATTATTAAGTCCAATTGGTGTCCATTTTGTGATCTGGGATGTCTCCATGATACTTTATGCTGTGGCTTGGACTTATAAAATGAGTTGGACACACATAAATCATGGTAAGCACAAAATTCCATTTCTATTAATCTTTCCAACTCTATATGGCCCAAGACATGTTGGCCAGGACACATGGTCAGAACCAACTCTTGCATTAAAATCACCCAGAAGGGGGCAGCTAGGTGGCACAGTGGATAGAGCACTGGCCCTGGAGTCAGGAGTGCCTGAGTTCAAATCTGGCCTCAGACACTTAACACTTACTAGCTGTGTGACCCTGGGCAAGTCACTTAACCCCAATTGCCTCACTAAAAAAAAAAATATCACCCAGAAGAATGATGAATTCATATCTGGGGATAGCTCCTAGCGTTGCTTTCAACTTATTGTAGAACTCATCTTTGGTCTGTTGTGAAGCTGTTAATGTCGGAGCTTATACACCGATAAGGTTCATGGGGCCTTCAGTTGTGTTCAGACGAAGTGTGAGCAGTCTCTCAGTACCATTGCCGATCAATTCAATCATTTTCAGCAACATGTTTTTCATAGCAAAGCCCACACTATGTTCCCGTGGTTCTGCCAAAGTTTTGCCCTTCCAGAAGAATGTGTAATCCTTTTCCTTCAGCCTTCCAGAGTCTGTGATTGACATTTCCTGCAAAGCCGCAATGTCAATATTTAGTCTCTGTAGCTCGGTGTTTATCACCGCTGTTTTCCAAAAGTCTCTGACTGCTTGTAGGTCATTTGAGAGTCCAGTCATCATAGTCTGGATTTTCCAACTCCCCAACTTTAGGGCAGGTAGCTTGGAATGTAAGTTAACTTTATTGTGTGCTGGTGCCAATGCTTCAGTTCACCTGTCAGGCCGTAACCTTAATCCCCATGCACCCAGTGAGGAAGATGAACCGTGACAGGACACCTTACTGGCTGGGGTTTGCCCAACTTAAGGCAGGCGGTACCTGTCCAGTGGAACATGATCATTCCTTCCACTGTCGAATGCATCCCCTGGCGTCAAGCGCTATGTCATTTGGGCAAGTGACTTATAACTGATAACTGCCACATCCCCTGTTGTATCTACCCCATGAGGAGTAGCTGGAGTGTCCTCTCCACGGTGCTGGCCTGGGCGGATCAATATGGAAAACAAGCTGTTGCCCATGCAACAGGTTTTCCCTCTCTGCGACATTGGTGGATCCAAAGGAGAGGCAGAGCCAATACACTTTGGCACCAGTGACACCAGAGGAATTGCCAGAGGGATGTGATGTCTAGCATCCAACCGCCTAAGGGACTCTGACTCCTGCTTTTTCCTCGGGGTTAACTCCTGAAGCCTTTCCCATATTTGGGTATAGCCGCAAGGCAGCGGAGGTTTAAAAATCAGGGTTTTCCTTCCCCTAGGTGAGTTGCCTGCCAAGGCTAACGAGCCCCACCTCCCTGAAGCGACTGGTTTTAAGGCGCCAGTGACTTGCCTTCACCCCTTCTCCTGTTAGTAGAAACAGTTCTACCACAAGAAGGCCAGGAGTTGGGTTTCGGTTGTCAGAGGCTATTTGAGACACACGCTATTGGAGCATTTTATAGAGAGCGGGAGCTTATCACCACTCCCACCCCGGCATGACAACCTTTGCTAGCACCCTGTTAAACAAAAAAGATGATGATAGATAGATAGATAGATAGGTAGATCGATAGATAGATAGATACTTAAAATTAATAGTGATGAAATTGAGCCCTCAGGAATACCACTGAAGAAGGCCGTCTGGGTAGGTGAGTGATCATTAAACTATTCATTGGGCATTCTTAAAAAATAGGACAGAGACTGTATAATCAAGAATAAAAGACAAGTGCCAAAGAATATAAGTGGATTAACATCACCTAGTGGTCAATAGTCTGAGACTACTCATATTGCCACTAGGACAAGAATGGTTGTCTATTGCTTGAGGTATACTTACACAGATTTTACAGCTATAGAACTGAATCTTTTACATCAAGACAAGGGAATTTGAAAAAAATGAAATTAATTCCATTTGTCATTCACTTTCATTATAATATACTAGAATGCCAAATAAATTCACAACTCTGAAGATTGAAAGGGATGAATCAACAGTAGTGCCTGAAACAAATTTGTTTCACAAATCATACTCTTTATGAATTAGGACAGTGTTATCAAACTCAAGTAGTAATGGGGGATAGTAATCTATACATAAAATCCCTGTGGGCTGCATATGACTTATTTTTAAATTGTGATATTATCTACTTTTAATTATATTTTTATTTATTATAAAATATTTCCAATTACATTTTAATTTGCTTCAATTACATTCAATATTGTGGGCCTTACGAGGGTCACATGTGGCAAATGATCTTTGTCACCTCTACCTTAAAATTTTTGGAGTGGATGGGGACCTTGGAAAGGTCAAAGAATCATAGAACTTTAGTGTCAAATGACAAATACCCAAAAATGAATCCCCACTACAACTCATCCCACTTTATGGTAATTCAGCTTTTGAATGAAGAGCTCTGAAGCAAAAGAATCTATTACTTCCTGAGACAACCCATTCAACTTCTGGATAGCTCTAATCATTACTAGGGCTTTCCTAAAATTAATCCTCAAGTTCTTTTCTCAGCCTCTATATATTATTCCCTGTCATTTGGGGTCAAAGAAAACTAATCCCTTTTTTACAACAGCCTTCCAACAACTTTAACACAGCTATAAAGTTCAGCTAGAGCCTCCTCTTTTCCAGGCTAAAAATCCTCAATTCCTTAAACCACTTTTTTTGTATATCATGGAATCTAGACCATTCTCCATTATGATGTTATTTTAATACTGTCTAGGTGATCAATGTCTTTGAGAAAATATTTCTCCATGCAACCCAAAATTACCTTAGCTTATTTTCATACTGTGCTATTAACTCCTAATGAACTTGTAGTCCAAACCTATTTTTTTTAAAGATAAGGAAACTCAGAATCCCAGGGTGGAATTAACTTATTCAAATGTGTATTATGGGGTCAAGGAAAGGGAATCTTTCTGCATACAATTCTCTGCAATTTTTTTTTTTGCTTCTTTCTACTCTAAGTATTGTTAAGAGTTCATGAACTTGTATGATTCCTGCCCATCATAGATCAATCATACTGTACTGGAGGGCATGACCCTTTATCAAAACCTCAACTTCTAATTTTTCAGTAATATTTCTGATATCTGGAAAAGAGGAGGAAGCTCTCCAACTAACTCCTTCCTGTTCCTGAAATATAAACTTAGCATGGTTAAGTAACTTTATTTCTACTGCAATTAATATCCCTAGATATCAGGGGGCTTCTAAGGGTATGCCCATTCATTGATATGTCATGGTATATTATTCTTGGGCATTATCGTAAGAATAAACAGCATACATACATATATATTATTTTTGTTCTGGATAGATGATAGATAGATAAAACATGTCCTTCCCTTTTCATGAGTTGTGAGGATGAGCAAAGAAAATGTACTTTAAAGTACTTTGGAATGAAGAGCATGATATAAATTCTTCATAAAGCATAGACATGGAAATATAGAAATAATCTACTACAATCCTCTCATTTTGTATACAGATAGAAAACTGAGTCCCAAAGATATTAAGTAATTTTGTCAGGTTCACAAAAAATGATAAGATTGGAATTTGAATCCCTGTCCTCTGACTCCAAACCCTGTGCCCTTCACAATAATTATTACATCATTAGAGGTGCTAGGAGTAGGGATGATTCTTCCTACTGCTAAAATTTGTATTCATTGTTTTCCTTGATGCATAAGTTCTGCAGATAAGAAACACATACTTGTGATCCTCTTGCATATAAACAGTTCATTTGAAGCCATTTATAATTAATCATTTCTTTCTCAAAGTTAAAATTACCACCCAATTTTTATTAACCTTCTCACATAGTCCTACTTTTTCAACTTTTCAATCATCTTCCTATACAAGTGTGAGTAAATTGCCCAACATGAATAAATGCATTCAAATGTTTGTCTCCTTTAAAGCTTCTTCAAGTTTTCCACATTTCTCTTTTGATAAATTGTTCTGGAAATTCTCTCCCCAAATCATTTCTCTGACTGACATAGGAGCACTAGTTTATATAGCAATATAATAGAGCATATTTATGAGTAGAATATGAAATATTGCCTTCACAAATGGAAGAATACATAGTTATCTTCCAGTAATAACCTAAGGGCTAGAAAATAAGCAACATTTTAATTAAATGGAACTTTATCTTTGGCACTGTCCCATTTCCCCTTTCAAAGCTATTCTTCCCATTCTTTTTGGCTTCTATCCTGCGAGAATATTATCCTTTGCCAAATTCTATTTAGCCCTTGACTCATATAGATTTCAGAGTTTAAAAGCAATTGAATAGGATTCAACTTTCTTTTTTATGTGTATAACATTCTCATAGGAGACTTCTGTAGAGACAGTATGGCACAGTTGGAAAGAGTTATATTTAATATCAGAAGACCTGGGTTAAAAATCCCTCCTCTCCCATTTACTTGCCCTTAAAGGCAAGTCATTTCAACTCTTAGAAATTCAGTTTCCTAATGTCTAAAATGAGAAGTGTAGGATAGATTATCTATAAAATCCCTCCCAAACCCAAAATTGTGATCATGTTTAAGACCCAAAGTTTATGATGATGTTTAAGATCATATTTAAGACCCAAAGAAATGGCTCAGTAATAATGGTAAAATTTCAGCGATTTTGACAGTCAAAATAAGAGATCTCTTTGGCAGAGATGGTCTTTCTAGTGTACATTAAATTACTATATCTCAGCTATCTGACTGTAAAGATTTGACTATTTTCTTTGATTCTACATTGGCCAGAAAGTGCTGAAGATCACAGTGTATAGGTCATTCAGAGCAGTTAGGTCTAGGCAGTGTGAAACATCTGGTGAAAAAAGGCAGACACTTTAATTATAATAGTACCATTTAACATGAGCAAGTAATGGCACCTGTGACATTAGTTTTAATGAAGGTGAAGTTGGTCAAAATATAGGCATCACAAATACACTATTTAAATCTACTGAACATGACTTTACCACAAGAGATACAGCTAATTGGCAGACTGGACCTACACATATTACTCTATACTTGAACAAGATCCTTCTCTATAACTTGCTCGATAAATATTCCTTGATTATCTACTTTCAGTAAAAGGAAATCCATGATGTCCTAAGTCAGCTCATCTACATACTAATTATAAAATTATTTAAATTAAAAATTATTGAAGTATTTTAATTTATTTAATTATGATAACCAATTCATAATTATGATTAATTTATAATTATTTACATATAATTATTTGATTCTTATACCAGACATACATTTGCCTCTTTGTAATTTGTTTTTAATTGCTACACACACACACATATATAAACATGTCTGCATTTTCAGATCAATCAGAAAAAGTCGAATTTTACTTCATGTGATTAACTTATTAAGAATTAAATACAAGTATTATGTAATTTACAAATCTTTTATAGGCTAAATTTTCCCAGTTTCTTTAACTGACCTTTTATGGGATTCTCTTAAGTCCAGGCAACATGCTGATTGCACTCCTCTGAATGCTACTCAGCTTTTTATGTCCATCCTAAAATATGGTACCCAGACCTGAACATAACACACTATATGTGTCTGATCAGATCTAAATACAGAGAAACTAGCTCCTCCTTAGTCTGATATCTTTAATGTGTCTTAAGGTAATAAATGTGTGATGAATACTCAGACTACCCACAATTCAGGTGCCCACATGGGAGATACAAGAGACCTGCTTTTGGAAGAAAACATTGTGCATTATGCACATGAGTAGAAACAGCTCTTTTCACTGCCTTCATAGCCAGAATAGGGTCTTTATCTTTATGAGACTGAAATATTCTCCTCCTCTTTTCAGCTGCATTGAGTTGGTAAAGGATCTCTTCACCAACAGTTTAGTTATAATAAACTGAGTTGGATGGGAAGGAGGGCTACATTCTCTCCTCTAATTTTTAGGTCCTGTGGCTCTAAGAAATGAGCATGGAGATTTGAACTATTTAATTTCTTTTTGTTCAGTTATTGTTTTAACAAATTAATTTAATTTATTTTTCATAATCTTCCTCCAATTAAATGTAAAAATAATTTCAATGTCCATTTTTAAAACTTTTTCTTCCAAATCTCTTCCTCCCTCCCTCTACCCCCTTCCCCCACAAATGCAAGACATTTAATATAAGTTATACATGTATAGGCTTGCAAGATGTTTTTGTTAGGTTGTGAAAGAAAACAGAAAAACATTAAGAAAAAGAAACTAATAAATGTTGCTTCAATCTATATTCAGATACCATTAGTTCTTTCTCTGGAGACAGATGGCATTTTACATAAATCCTTCACAGTTGTCTTAGATCATTGGGTTGCTGAGAATAGCTAAACCACTCACAGATGATCATCTTATAATATTGCTCTAACTTTGTATATAGTAAATTTTGTTTTGCCTCAGCTCATGTAAGTCTTTCCAGATTTTTCTTAGAGCATCCTGCTCATCATTTCTTATAGCACAGTAGTGTTCTATAATAATCTCATTCTATAATTTGTTCAGCCATTCCCCAATTGATGGGCATCTCCTCAATTTCAAATTATTTCCCCCACATCTCCTATGATATTCATAATTTTCCTCTGCTGTCCTATTATCCAGTCCAATAGGTATAAGGTAGTAACCCAGAAGTGTTTTGCCTTGCATCTTTCTAATCAATAGTGAGTCATAGCACTTTTTTTCATATGACTATAAACAGCTTTGATTATTTCATCTGAAACACTTTCATATATTTTGATCATTTATCAATTGGGAAATGGTTCTCATCCTAATAAATTTGACTCAGTTCTCTATGTGTTTGAGAAATTGGGCCTTTGTCATAAAAACTTGTTTAAATTTTTTTTCACAGTTACTATTGTTAACGATTTCCTGCCATTATATTCTGTCCCCATGACATTTACTTTATTCTCTATCTCCTTTCACCCTATCCCTCCTCAAAAGTGTTTTGCTTCTGATGGCCCCCTCCCCCAATCTGCCGTCCCTTTTTTACCCCCTCCCTTCTTATCCGATTCCTCTCTTACTTTCCTTCAGTATAAGATAAATTACTATACCCAATTGAGTGTGTATGTTATTTCTTCTTTGAGCCAATTCTGATGAGAGTAAGGTTCACTCACTCCCCAGCACTGGCCCATCTTCCCCTGCACTATATAGGTTTTTATTGCTTCTTTAATGTGAGATACTTTATCCCATTCCATCTCTTCTGTTCCCTTTCTCCTAGTGCATTCCTCTCTAATCAATTTTATCTTATTTATTTACCAAATTTATTTTTAAAGATGTCATCTCTTCTTATTCCACTCACACCTGTGCCCTCTGTCTAAATATAAATCCACACAGCTGCCCTAATAATGAAAATGTTATTATGAGTTATAAGTATCATCTTCCCATGTAGGAATGTAAGGATTTAAAATTTTTAATATCCCTTATGATTTCTTTTTCCTGTTTACCTTTTTAAGCTTCTCTAGGGTCTTGTTTTTGAAAGTCAAATTTTCTATTCAGCTCAGGTCTTTTCATCAAGAATGCCTGAAAGTCCTCTCTTTCATTGAATTCCCATTTTTTCCATGAAGGATTATAATCAGTTTTGCTGGGTGATTCTTGCTTGTAATCCCAATTCCTTTGCCCTCCAGAATATCATATTCCAAGATTTCTCATCCTTAAAGGTAGAAGCTGCTAAATCTTGTGTTATCCTGACTGGCTCCACAAGACTTGAATTGTTTCTGGCTGCTTGCAATATTTTCTCCTTGATCTGAGACCCCTGGAATTTGACTATAATATTGCTGGGATTTTTCATTTTAGGATATCTTTTGGGAGGTTATTTGTGGATTCTTTCAATTTCTATTTTACCTTTCAGTTCTAGAATATCAAAACAATTTCCCCTGACAATTTCTTGGAAGATGATTCCTAGGCTTGTTTTTTTCCCAATGAGATATTTCCCATTACCATATATTTTTCATTCTTTTGGTTTTGATGTATTTTTTCTTTATTTCTCATAAAGTCATTCTCTTCCATTTTCTAAATCCTAATTTTTAAGGAGTTATTTTATTCAGAAAACTTTTGTACCTCTTTTTCCATTTGGCTAATTTAGCTTTCATCAGTATTTTTTGTTTGTTTGTTTGTTTGTTACCAAGCTGCTGACTTTTCTTTTATGATTTTCTTGTATCACTCTCATTTCTCTTTCATTTTTTTCCTCTACCTCTCTTACTTTATTTTCAAAATCCTTTTTGAGTACTTCTATGGCTTGAGCCCATTTCATATTTTTCTTGGGAGCTTTGGATGTAGGAGATTTGACTTTATTATCTTCATGTGAGGTTGTATTTTGATCCTGTCACCATAGAAACTTCCTATGATCTGGATTTTTTTTTCTGTTTTCTCAATTTCCCAGACTATTTCTTTACTTTTAGCTCTTTGTTAAAGTGGAGTGCTGCTTCCAGAGTGGAGGGCATAGTGTTCCAAGCTTCAGAGGGTTTAGCAGCTGTTTTCAGAGATACTTCTAGGAATTTATAAGTTTTTAGTTCTTCCAAGTTGAAACAATTTAAGGAGAGATATGTTTACTACTCTCCTGGCCTGTGCTCTGGTCTGCAACTGTGGTCTTGCTTTTCTGCCCTGGAACTATGAACAGAATTCTGTTCTACTGTTGCTGAAAGCTCTGCTGTGCTTGAGCTCCTCCCCTACCTGGGACCACCATAAGACTGTGACCTGGATCCAAGTATGGGCAAAACAACAGAGTACTGCCTCAGTTCTAGCCAAGAGATGCTTGTAATCTCCTTCTGGCCAATTCTTTGACCCCCTTACCATCTGTAAGGTGAGTTTCAGAAGCAGTTCAGCCATTGCTGGTTCTAAGGCTCCCAAAGCCTGGTTTGCTGTGGGTGGGGCTGGGTCTGCATTGGCACTCCCTTAGCTCTATTCTCACCCCAGTTCAATAGACCATTCCTGCCGATCTTCTAAGTTGTCTCTGAATGGAAAATTATTTTATCCTGTCTTTTTGTGGGTTCTGGTGCTATAGATGTTATCTTATGGCATTATTTGAAGGTATTTGGAGTGATCTTGAAGAGAGCTCAGTTAAGTAATTGCCTTTCCACCATCATCTTGGCTCAGCCATTCATTTTCAGTTCTTAATGCACTGAGAGGAACCACAGATGCAGGAGCTTAAACTATGGTGATATTGTGGGCAGGATTCTTGGCCAAATGTTTCTTCTTTTCCAGCAGGGAAATCTTGGGAAGCCTGAGTGCCTAGTGGACTTAGAAGTTGCTGGCACTATGCTCTATAGGAATTGAGCTAAGCTATACTCTATTGCTTCTCCAGAGAATGAGGTAATGTGAAGCAAAAGAATGTTGTTTATGTAGTTCTTCCTATTCTCTGAAGTAAATATTTCTCTGTAAAAGCTAATCTGACAATTAAGTAGTTAAATGGAACTGGGTACAAATGTTGCTGAAAATTGAGGAAACATAGTTTGTGGGACTTTGAGTCAGTGAAAAAGACTACATACATACCAAACTTCCCTAAGGGTACTAGAGAACCATGGAGGAAGAATGAAATGTTATATAATTTACCTTAGGGTGGAGAGCAGAACAGTTACTGTCATATTACTGTTACATTATCTTTTTTTTTCATGACTTTCTGGCATCATTCCCATTTTTCTTTCTGTTTTTCCTCTACCTTTCTTACTTTATCTTCAAAATCCTGTTTGAGCACTTCCATAGCCTGAGACCAATTCATGTTTTTTTTCTTGGAAGCTTTGAATGTAGGACCCTTGACTTTGTTACCTTCTTGTGAGCATGTATTTTGATCTTTCTTGTCACTAAAGTAATTTTCAATGGTCTGCATTTTTTTCTGTCCACTTTTTCTACCCTATTTTTCTTTACATAAAAGTATTTTATTATTTTCCAGTTACATGTAGAGATAGTTTTCAAATTTTGTTTTTATAAGGTTTCTAGTTTCAATGTTTTCTCCCTTCCTCCCCTCTCCCCAAGACAGCTTGCAATCCAATATAGGTTATATATGTACAATCACATTAAACATATTTCTTCATTAGTCATGCTGTGCAAGAAGAATAAGAGCAAAAAGGAAAAAGCCTCCAAAAGGAAAAAAAAAACAAAAATAAATAGAGTATGCTTCAATCTGCATCTAGATTCCATAATTCTTTTTTTTCTGAATTTGGAGAGCATTTTCCATCATGAATCCTTTGGAACTATCTTGGACCATCATATTGCTAAGAAGAGTCAACTCCATCACAGTTGATCAACACAAAATCTTGTTGATACTGTGTACAATGTTCTACTGGTTCTGCTCACATCACTCAAAATCAATTCATGTAAGTCCTTCCAGGTTTCTCTGAAATCTGCCTGCTTATAGTTTCTTACAGAACAATAGTATTCCATTACATTCATATACCACAACTTCTTCAGCTATTCTCCAATTTATGGGCATCCCCTCAATATCCAATTCTTTGCCACCACAAAACGAGCAGCTATAAATATTTTTGTACATGTGGGTCCTTTCCCCCTTTTTAAGATCTCTTTGGGGAAAAGACCTAGTAGTGGTATTACTGGGTAAAAGGGTATGCACAGCATCATAGCCCTTTGGGCATAGTTCCAAATTGTTCTCCAGAATGGTTGGATCAGTTCACAGCTCCACCAACAATGCTTTAGTTTTCCAATTTTTTCAAAGCTTCTCCAGCATTTATTCTTTTCCTTTTTTGTCATATTAGCCAATCTGATAGGTGTCAGGTGGTACCTCAGAGTTGTTTTAATTTGCATCTAATCAATAGTGATTTAGAGCATTTGTACATATGACAATAGATAGCTTTTAATCTTCATCAGAAAACTGCCTGTTCATATCTTTTGATCATTTCTCAATTGGGGAATGACTTGGATTCTTATAAATTTGATTTAGTTCCCTATATATTTTAGAAATGAGGCCTTTATCAGAAATACTGGCTATAAAAAGTTTTTTCTCAGCTTTCTGCCTCCCTTCTAATTTTGAATGCATTGCTTCTGTTTGTACAAAAGCTTTTTAATTTAATGTAATTAAAATCATCCATTTTGCATTTCATAATATTCTTTATCTCTTGTTTGGTCATAAAATGTTCCTCTTTCCATAGATATGAGAGGTAAATCATTTATTCCTCTCCTAATTTACTATGGTATCACCTTTTATGTCTAAATCATGTACCCATTTTGACTTTATTTTACTATAGGGTGTAAGATGTTGGTCTATGACTAGTTTCTGCCATACTATCCTCCAGTTTTCCCAGCAGTTTTTGTTGAATATTGAGTTCCTCTTCCAGAAGATGCAGTCTTTGGGTTTATCAAACAGTACACTACTAAAGTAATTTACTACTGTGTTTCCTGTGCCTAACCTATTCCATTGATCCACCACTCTATTTCTTAGCCAGTATCAATAGTTTTGATGACTGCCACTTTATAGTAAAGCTCCAGATTTGGCACAGCTAGCCCACCTTCCTATGCATTTTTTTCGTTAGTTCCCTTGATATTCTTGATATTTTGTTTTTCCAGATGAATTTTGCTATTATTTTTTCTAACTCTACAGAATAATTTTTAGGTAATCTGGTCGGCATGGCACTGAATAAGTAAATTAATTTAGGTAGAATGGCCATTTTTTTATTATATGAGCTTGGCCCATCCATAAGCAATTGATATTTTTCCAATTATTTAAATCTGATTTGATTTGTGTGTAAAGTGTTTTGTAATTGTGTTCATAGAGTTCCTGGGTTTGTCTTGGAAAGGAGATTCCCTAATATTTCATATTGTCTACCATTGCTTTATATGGAATTTCTCTTTCAGTCTCTCCCAGCTGGACTTTGTTGGTCATGTATAGAATGCTGATGATTTATGTGGATTTATTTTATATCCTGCAACTTTGTTCAAGTTGTTAATTGTTCCAAGCAGTTATTTAGTTGATTCTTTGGGATTCTCTAAGTATACCATCTTATCATCTTCCAAGAGTGATAGTTTTGTTTCCTTTTTGCCTATTCTAATTCCTTTTTCTTCTCTTATTGCTAAAGCTAACATTTCTCATACAATATTAAATAATAGAGATGATAATGGGTATCTAGCATATTTCCTGACTTTTAACTCCTCTTAAAGTGGGGCCTTGCCTCCAGGACACACTGTCCCAAGCTTCTGGGGCTCCCAGGGGGATCAATTTAAGGAGCTTCAGGTTCTTCACTCCCCTGGCCTGTGCTCTGGTCTGTAAATAGCCCCAGGTTTGCTTGCTTTTTACCCTGGAAACACAATTCTGTCTCACTATGGTTGTTAGCTTTGGGCATGCCTGCACCCCTCCCGCACCTGGGCCCATTATTCAAGACTGCTTCCTGTTTTCCAGCACAGGCAAGACAACTGAGTTCCACCTCAGTTCCAGTAGTGACCTCTGTAATCTCCCCCTGACCAGTCACTTGACCCTCTCACCAAAATATGAGCTGAATTTCAGAAGTAGCCACAGCTGCAGCCTATTCAGAAGCTCCAGAGATCACTTTCTTTGGTGCAGCCTGCCTGGGGCTGGATCAGTGTTGTTGCAGCCTGGGTCTGGGCTCCACTCCCACCTTGGTACAACAGACCTTTCCTGCTCACCTTCTAAGCCATCTTTGCCAGAAAAATGATCACACTCTGTCCTTTTGTGGGTTCTGCTGCTCTAGGCAATGCTTTATGGCATTATTTGGAGGTTTAGGAAGTGATTGTGTGGAGATGTCTGAGAGGTTTCTTCCATTCCTCTGCCATCTTGGCTCTGTCCCAAGAAAAGTCTACATTATCTTTTATAGCAGCCATGTGTCACAGTCACACTCATTTAATATTGAAGCACTATCTAACGAGGTGTGGTCCTCTCTTAAATTTTTGGAGTTCTTTTTTGAATATGTCTATTTGTCTATGATAAATTTTATTATTTTATATTTGGCTCAGTGTTCTTACTTGTAAAGACCTTTGTGGATATCTGTAGTCAGTTGTTAGCCATTCAACCATGCTCTTTGTCTTCTTTATGTCATATTTTCTCTTACCCAAATATTAAAACAAATATAAAATAACATAGGACCAAAAAGACTCCTGCTTGAATAAAGTTGATTCTGTCATATTAATGACAATCATGATAAATTTCCCTTGTGTCTTTAGTTGCTTGCCCTAATGACATGAGATTGTATTGTCTATCCCTTTAATGAATAATGACTTAGAACTAAAAGATTTTGTACCTCCTTCAGGAGGTTTGGATAACTATTTTGAAATCTTCACCAATACTTATTTGATAAGTATTCTCATGTCATGGATCTTAAAGGAAATTTGTCACGTGAAAGTTCCTGACTTATTGAAATAGTCCTGGGGCTTAAGAAAAGGTCATGGATTTAGTCTTTCATGGGCCAATTAGCTTTGCTCTCTTCCTTAGCCATCAACTAAAGCCCTAATCCTAGCCAACTGTCTCATAAATCTATGTTTGTAATGAGAGGTTGGAGAGAAAGAGTCTGGATAACTCTTTGCAAGTCCATCAACACTACCAGGGGGGGGGGAGGGGGCAAAAACTACAAGTATGTGTCCTGTGAATAATGAATTATTAGCTTTACTTTCATATACAAAGAATAGCACAAAACTTGCAATCATTATTACAGAACACACTGAGAATTTCATGAAGCTTTTCATAAATCTAGGTTCTTGCAATTAGTTTTTTTCTTTTAATAGCTGATGTGGCAGTTTTCCAACTAAACAATATTTTTAAAGTTTTTCATGCCAACTTAAAAGTATTCTGTTTCCTCAGCACCTTAACCATGAGGTAGGAAAAAAATTTAAAAAACAAAACACTTTTACCTTCCTTTAGTACTCCAATCATCTCTAAGGGATGAAGGACAGTAAATTTGGCAAACTCATTCTATTGGCTGAAATATTTTTGTTTCTAAAATTTTATTTTTCTTGTTCTCTTAACTTGAAGTTGTTGGAAAATGTTGAGTGGCAAATGTATTGTCTGGATGTCAGATTTTAAGAGGAAGTGTAGGAGCCTTCATTAGGATGTAGAAAAATTTGTAATACCTAAAAAGTGGCTTTAGGGAGTGGGTATTCTATAGTGACATATTGTCATCCTTTTTTCACTCTGCTAAACTTCATAAATTATGTCTCCTCTCTATTTCCACAGTCACAACTCTAGCAAAGGACTTCACTGCTACATATATATATATATATATATATATATATATATATATATATATATATATATATATATACCATCATATTAGGTCTTTTTTTTTTTACCATTATCCCACTGATGCCAAATGATGGCTGCTTCAATACAGATCTAATAATGTTACTCCACTCACAAAGCTGCAGTGGATTTCAGTTGCCTGTAAAGTAAAAATCACTCAGCCTAGCATTCAGAGTTCACTAAAATTTGTCACCAGCTTATTTAACTGGTTTTATGGTTCACTAATCTTCTCTGTGTACTCAATTTTATTCTCTACCCAAACTGAAACATTCAACCTCCATCATAGATGTCCTGACCGTTTTTTCTCTCATGGTGTTCTCTATGCCTAGAATTTCCTCACACCCTTAACCAGGCTTTTGAAGTTCTATCATTTAAAGCCCAACAAAATAATATATTCTTTATGAAGGTTTACCAAATCCCCAGGAAAAGTGTTGTCCTATTCAAACTTAAATAGCACTTTACTAATATTTCTAATACATTTGTAATGTGTGATTTTATTCTAAATTGAGGATGTACAATATCAATCAACTAGAAAATAACTCCTTTGAAGGTAAGTACTATGTCTTATCTAAACAATCTCCTTGGCATCCATCAGCATTAGGTTACTAATAAAGTTTTTGTAGAACCAATATAAATTTAAATAAAATTATGTTATGGAAGAATCCTGTCATTTTACTTTTTTTGAAGATTCCAAAGAATGTTCCTTCTCTGTCTCTAGCCAACTAACCAACAAGTATTTATTAAATACCCACTATGTACCAGTTAATATATAGATAGTGGTAATACAAATATGAAAAATGAAATTATCTCTATTCTCAAGGGCATAACATTTTGAAACTTGAAGTTCTAAAGAGTTCTTCCCTAACACAAACATATGCCATGTGCTCTCCACATTAGGTTTCAAGTCTCTCAAGGTGCAAGCATCAGGTGCTGGACAGAGGGCTATGGACTTAAAAGGAAAATGGCTCTCCAGATTGGGGGGGGGGAGGCAGGGAAGGATGCTTAAGACAGAAGCTGAGAAAGAGGACAAGAAACTCATCAGCGATGATTTGTTCTAACAAGATTCCAATCACCATACATGAGATTGTCTGATTATAGACCATCTTCCAAGAAACAATTCATCTAATAATGTCATTCTAAGCATGATTTATTGATGAGATTGTGGTGCAATCAATCTGAATTATGATCACTTAAAGGTGATTTGTAATTCTGTAATTATATATCATGTGATAAAAGTGTGCTGAATTGAACTAAACTACTTCAATTAACATTTATTAAGTGGCAACTACATATGACAATCTAACAAGCTTTGGAAAAATAAATAAAAAGTTCCTATTTTTAATTAATCTAATGGCAAGGGTAAACAAAAAAGTGATACACTATACTAGAAGTTAGAAAAAAGACTTTCTTCTGTGGTTGAAAAAATGTTCTGGAAATTGTGGTAGAAACTAATATGATGGATTATTATTGTACTGTAAGAAGTGATGACCAGACAGATTTTATGGATCTAAATATCTTTATTGGTAAAATGTCTGGGTTTTGCTGTGAGGGATCTCTAAGACTCCTTCCAAGTCTAATAATTTGATAATATATGTTCACAATTTCCTACAGACTAACAAATTATTTTCTCTTTGGTTCTAGATATACCAACGTAATGAAACCTTACAAGATTTAGATCTAATGTAGCTTAAAATTCCTGAGCACAAGAAATTCAACAGGCTCAGACTCCCTAGTAGTAAAGACTACAGGAATGCATCACTGATCAGTCAAGCCCCCTATATTTTTCAGTCCCTATTGTTTGGGTGATATCATTTAAGTAATTTCATCTATGCAGTTTATCATCAGTGATATACTACAGTTTATTATCTCCCTGAATAAACTATACTATTGTCTAAATTTGATATTTAGAAAGTTGTAATGCTCCATGGCCCATAGTCTTATGGTATTGTTAGAAGAGTATTGGTATTTTAAAATTGGATTTTAATTCAAAATTAACTTTTGCATCTATTATATCAATAAAGAAACTTTAACCAGTCAGTTCGAGTGGAAGTTCCCTGTGGGACTGGAAGAGGGGCAGTCCCCAAATACAGCTCCAAGCTAATTGGCTGGTAGCATTCAATTCCATTGACTTAAAGGTGGTCCATGAATTGTGAGGCAACATCCCAGATTCCAATTCAACCTTAGAAACTTCAGAAAGGTCACCTCATGCTTTCTTGGCAGAGACCCTTACAGAGTAATATTCTTACATTTTTAAAAGTTAATTTAGGGGCAGCTAGGTGGTGCAGTGGATAGAGCACCAGCCATGGAGTCAGGAGTACCTGAGTTCAAATCTGGCCTCAGACACTTAACACTTACTAGCTGTGTGACCATGGGCAAGTCACTGAACCCCAATTGCCTCACTAAAAAAAAAAAAGTTAATTTAAATGGGGCAGCTAAGTGGTGGCAGTGGATAGTGCACTAGCCCAGGAGTTATGAAGACCTGAGTTCAAATCCAACCTCAGACACTTGAGACTTTCTAGCTGTGTGATTCTGGGCAAGTCATTTAAGCCCATTTGCCTCACCACGCAAAAAAAATTCTAAAGTTATTGTGAAGAAAAACAAAGAAGAAATACTCCCAATGCCAACATTCATGGGAAATGATATTTAATAGAGATTACACACACAAAGACACACATACACATATACACATTTTTATATATATGCATTGAAATATATATGTATACACACATACACTTACATACACAAACACATGTATATACATAGAGCTGGAAACAACTTAAGAGATAATCTAATGAACCCCTTTCATTTTATAAATAAGAAAGCTGAAAATCAGAGAAGTTGACTGACTTGCATAAGATCATATATAGTAAGAGGTTAAGTAAGGACTTGAACTCAGGTCCTCTCACCCCCTGAGTCCATTGTTCAAACTGTATCAGTTTCTATCAAACTGCCCTAGAAGATGATGCAAAGAAAGCTGATATTAAACTTCTCTTTCTTTTTTTTTCACTTTGCTAACTCAAGAAGAATAATCTTCAGACAGAAATGAGAGGGAACATGGTTAAGGAATACTCACAATTCAAAACAAATTAGGAGACAGTTTGAAAGCACATAGTTATTTTAATTATTTCAAGTTTACAGATCCAGATGAAATGTATCTTTCCAGTCTTTTTATACCTTGCAATGCTTTGTAAGATAAGGAAATTATAAATATTGCTTATTACTCTTACCTAGGAATATAGTGATTTAGATGATATTGTAGGTCCCTTCAAAGTAAGAATTAATGAATATATGAAATGAAGTTCACATAAGAAAGCTGGTTCTTTTTTCTTTGTAACCTATAATCAACCTATGCATTGTACAATGCTGGCATATAATTAAATTTGGTATTATGGCATGCTTTTAAGCCATTAAGATGAGGCAGCCAGGTGGTTCAGTGGCTAAAGTGCCAGGCCTAAAGTCAGGTCAAATTTGGCCTCAGGCACTTACTACCGGTATGACCCTGGGAAAGTCATTTAACCCTGTTTCCCTCTCTTTTATTATCTGCAAAATGAGCTGGGGAAGGAAATGGCAAACCACTCAAGTATCTTTGCCAAGAAAACCCCAAATGAGGTCACCAAGAGTCAGACACAACTGAAATGACTAAACAATAAAAATAGGATTAAGACAATCTTATTGGGGCAGCTAGGTGGTGCAGTGGATAGAGCACCAGCCCTGGAGTCAGGAGTACCTGAGTTCAAATCCAGCCTCTAACACTTAACACTTACTAGCTGTGTGACCATGGACAAGTCACTTAACCCCAATTGCCTCACTACAAAACCAAAAAACAAAAAAATAAAGACAATCCTATGATTTCAATCTTTATTTTGATTCAAGATATTTGAAATTCATAATTTAGATTATAATGTCAATGTCTTCTTCAATAAAATGTTAGCTCCTTAAAAGCATGAACCTTTTCACTTTTCTTTCTGTATCCCCAGTGTTTAGCACAGGGCCTGGCAAATAGTAAGTGCTTAATAAGGGTTACCTTCATTGAATGATTGATATTTTAAAAAATAATTCCATTCTACAAGGTCATAAACATAGTACTTCTTTATGTGTGTGTGTGTGTGGTGGGTGTAACGATAGGTGGGATGGGATTGGGGAACTAAAGAATTCCTGAATGAGAATTCTTTAAATGAAGTAGAACTACTTCGAAATCAGGTGTTTCATGGTCACTTGGAAATCATGTTTCCAAGTACTGGGCTTAATATGAGAATAAAAAGTTTTCACTTCTGAAACTCTTTCTTTGTAAAATTTGATACCGACATATATCTTCTTGGTGAACAGACTGCCAAACACAACCTAAGTTAGAGGCTATGAGGAAATAAGAAATCATGTATAAAACATTACAGTTCCTACTTATTTTATGAATAGCTTCTCACATTTCTACAACAAATATTTCCAAGAGGACCTTGCAAATGGGCTTCTGTCTAAGCTGTGTAGAGTTCAAAAGCACTTAAGAGAGAGCGCTTGTTTTTTTCTTAATTTTTGTAGTTTTGGGTTCAAGAATAATGAGAACTGAATGGTTCCTAGAATACATAATCCCTTTGATGATTTATGGTAAGTGTAAGCAGACATTAGAACTTTATCTGCTGTAATCTTAGCTATAGCACAATTTTAAATGAAGTGGTAGAACACAAAGTGCTAGTTCATTCTGAAATTGGGTAAGTCAAATAATTGGCGATAAATAATCGAAAATGAGAAACTACACTTAGACAACACCACACTGAAGCCATTTATTAAAGCTCATTCTTTCTATCTCAAATGTCTCAAAAAGACAACATAACTCACCTCTGTTGTTCAACTATGTCTCTTATTGCTGATGGAAAACAAAAAAGAGTAACATTAGCATGAAAGTAATTTTGCTGAGTATGTTAGATATAATATTGAGGATGCCTATGTGTACATATATATGTTAACATAATATCCTGCATAAGATATGTATATCAGTATGATCATATGAACACACATTTATTTTTAATATCAGTATAATATATTCATGTTTGTGATACCATTGTTGTTCAGTAATTTTCAGTCATGTCCAACTCATCATGACCCCATTTGGAATTTTCTTAGCAAAAATACTGGAATTGTTTTCCATTTCCTACTCTACCTCATTTTACAGATGAAGAAATCGAGGCAAATGGGGTTTAGTGACTTGCCCAGGATCACATAGCTGGTAAGGGCCTGAGGCCAAATATGAACTCAGGAAGATGAGTCTTCATGTTTCCCAGCCTAGTACTCTTATCTACTCCTACACCTATCTGTGATACTATAGTATAGAGATAGCTTGGAAATTTTGTAAACTAAGGGACTTTTCAAAGACATTTTAAGTATATGCTGTGGGTGAGGCCATTGGGTCTCAGAAGCTACCAGAAATTTTTTTTTTAATATTTCTTTTTGAGAGAACCATGAGTTTCTAATGAGTTTTTCCTTTTCTCTTTTATGGTATTCTGTTTAAAAAAGAGGGTTATTGAACCCTATTGCTTGATACCTCACTGAAAACATTGAATATTGAATCTTGCTAATTGAAGTCTTATTTCTTTTTGATAAATTGATCACCACTTTAAGAATCTTCTACTGTTATACTAGAGAATTCATGTATAAGATGATGTGGTTTACTTGCTAAACGAAGATTATGTACCAATGTCTAATATAATCAGCTATTTACATTCATTTATTATTTATATGTCATTATACTCTGGGTATGGTTTGGAATTATTGTATATATCACTAGTATATTCTCAGTTATGCAGCATAGCACGCATTTTTACCATCATACTGTCTTTGGTGAAATTAATATGAGATTAAGGAAGTATGGAAACTTATCATTTCAGAAACTAACTTGCTGTGAACTTTGATGCAGGCCCTGGAGAGAATATATGTGCAACAAAAGGAGAGACAGGTATACGTAAGTCCATGGTTTGCTTATGATGGTGACTCTGTAGAGCACAATTACTAGGCACAGTCCAATTTCATCCTCTCTCTCTCCTAATATAACCTAACTTAACTGAACTTATTTTTCTTTTTGTCTCACTGAGTTGAACTCACCTTTGGCCTAGCACAATCATTGGCTGTCTCGAAACCATGAGATATGGTATGATAATCTTTCTATAACATTTTCAGGTGTCATGAACACATACTAAATATGGCTTTTATCCAGACACATGGTGGTAAAAAGTTTTATAGATTGCATAACTACCTCAACCCTCTATTAGAAGTACAAGGATATAAAGGGGGGAATGTAATGGAATTTATTAATTTGATCATTGACAATGCTATGCTAAGGTTTAGTAAGAATCCAGCTTTCCAGACCAGAGTCCAGAATCCAGCTTCCTCCTGATGACATTTTACCACTTCAAGAAGACAAGAGAACTCAGAGACTCTATATGAACAGTTTTGTTTTGTTAGTTTTTACTATCTCCTTCTGTTATTATATGCCATCTGTAACATGTACTCTCTGCAGAGGCCCTCCCTTTGCAAGACCAATGTCAAAGCGTCAGTTCATGAGAACAAAAAATTGCCTGGACAAAACTTTCCTCTCTTCCTTTTCTATATTTTATTAACATATTATTAGATAGCATAGGATATTATTTTTGGCTGTTTCATTGAGCAAACTTAGTCGTTTTTCAAATGAAAGCAAAGGGGGGAAAATGTGATAAAAAATGAAAGGTTTTTAACTAAAATTTAAGAGTTAAATGCACATTACTGAAGAACCGCCAGTTTTTGAAGGACCGCCCTTTCAGGGAGGAGACAGTGACAAACAGCCATGCGCCTGCTGATGCTTGGGAGAACATGACCAAGCACTCCACTTCCAGAGTGTGAGCTTAAAAATGAGGAGAGAACGGAAGTGGGCTCTCTTGCTCTTGGCACACACATGCTGGCTCAGGTTGGATGGATGTTCGGGTGATCAGCTCTGGTCCTCGATGACAGCACATGCTTGATGCTGGTTCTCAGCCTGAGAGGTAGCTTTGGGATTTGGTGAGTTTTATAAAAGAATATAGACTAAGCTTAGATCTAAGACTATTTATTTGTATTTCTACTTTCCTATATTTCTAATTAGTATCACCTGTTTGTTGGCTAATTAATTCCCAAACAATAAAAGCTAAGTAATCACATCTCTAATTAAAGCTCAGAGGTTTCTTTCTCTTACTGGCCTGGGAGATATATAAGGGAAAGGTTAAAGGGGAGTTTATTGCTCCTATATCCAATTTTAAATCTCACAGAAATCAAGTAATTAAAAGGCATTTATTATCCTACTCTGTGATATGCAGTGTTTAGTTCTTTTGATTTCGTAGGAACACCAAAAAAATGACAGGTGAAAGGAGTTAGATGAAAGAAAATGAAGAAATATATAATTGAACTAAGTTAAAGTTGGAGGGGGGAGCAATAACCTTTATAATACTCCAATGTCAATTAATTGTCTATTCGAGTGGCATTGAATTATTATATGCTTTATCAATTCTTGAAGAGGTATTTTGTTAAAACCTTGAAAATGCATAGACTAGCCTTTAGAATCCTCTAATATCAAAAACATGTTTTGAAATAAGTTGTGGAAAGGAGATAATATTGTTATTGAAAAACAGTCTCTTAATTAGCTAAGAAGGAGGGCAGCTGGGTGGGTACAGTGGATAGAACATTGGGCCTAGAGTCAGAAAGACATGAGGCCAATCTCACCTCAGACATTTACTAGCTGTGTGACCCTGGGCAAGTCAATTTTCCCCTTTTGCCTCAGTTCCTCATCTATAAAATAAGCTGGAGAATTAATGACAAATGACCCCAGTATCTTTGCCAAGAAAAACCCAAATGGAGTCATGATGATTTGGAAATGACTCAAACAATACAACAACAAAAGAAACCAAAATTATACCTGAATACTATATGGGTAGTTAGCCAAGTCCACAAAGGAAGTAATTGTTCCTGTGGGTTGGCAATGTATTTCATAAAATTGCTTTTTATATGAAAACCAAGAAATATAGCAAAAGTCCCAGAACGAAGAATAACTAAGTAATAATAACATAAGTCATGACAAATAGAGAGTGGAGTTAAAATTCAAGATTCTTATGGTTCAAATTATTCTCCTATTTTATACTAGCTGTGTGAGTCAAGGCAAAATATTTAACCTTTCTGGGCCTTATTTGCCTCAACTATAAAAGTAAGGGGTTGTCTTCAGACACTTGACACTTAACTAGCTGTGTGACCCTGGGCAAGTCACTTAACCCTCACTGCCCCCACCAAAAAATATATATATATATATATATATATATATTTGGGGCAGCTAGGTGGCACAGTGGATAGAGCACTGGCCCTGGAGTCAGGAGTACCTAAGTTCAAATCTGGCCTCAGACACTTAATACTTACTAGCTGTGTGACCCTGGGCAAGTCACTTAACTCCAATTGCCTCACTAATAAATAAATAAATAAATAAATAAATAAATAAATAAATAAATAAATAAATAAGCGGTTGTCCAGTAGTTTTCCAAGGTTCCTTCTTACTTTAAAATTGATGATCTCATAAGCTGAAATCTGAGTGGAGAAGATTAGGACCAGCAGCAGTGGGGGGGCTGGCAGTATGCCTTCTCTTAAAAGTTCAAAAAGATTAAAATAAGAACAAATAAATGGAAAGATATTTAACTCAAACACAATCCTGAAGAAATAGAAATGCTTCTGTACTCTTTATACAAGGTAGCAACCCTTCCCCAATAGAATGATAGACTTGCCAAAACTCACAATATTGATCTAGAAAAGGCCTCAGATACGGACAGTTAGAATTAATTGACTCACATTAATACTGTCCTCTAGGATCTTTCTGTAAGGGCATTGTTCTTTTCCTCTAGAAGCTCTTGATTCCTATCATTTTTAGCAGTATAAATGGTTGCAGATCTCAATCCATGAGTCCAAATGATGTTTTCCATTCCTCTACCGCAGTGTTCCTCAGTAGTTCTCCAGATCACTTCCCTATATAGTTATATTGTAGCATTCTTCAGTTCCTGGCAGAAAAGGAAATAATAAGCCAGAGTTGGAAGGTACCACTAAAGATCATGAAACTATCATTGAGTTTATAAGTTATTTAAGAAATTATGAAATAAGGGCAGGCATAGCTAGTTCTTTGCATAATGATCTGGAAATACCATGATTGGAAAAGGGGATTGGAATGGCAATCATTATTTAAAAATCAGAGTATACAGAAACAATTGGTAACAGGAGTAAAGAAGGAAATTGTTTAGGAACAGGGGTTGGGATAGTAAAGTAAAGGCAAGGTGAGTAAAAGCAGGAATTTGCCAAAACTTTATATGACTCCCATCCAAGCAACATTAACATAATTTCTCAACATGAATTGTGGGATCTTAGAACCAACAAAAGGGCAGATTGAAATACATTTCCAGCCTGTGGCAACTTGGACGTGGCATGTGGCACCTTGGCAGGTTGGCATGAAAGGTTTGTCTCACTGGAGGAGGATTGGAACTCAGTCCAGCACAAGGTATACCCATATATCCTGAGCTGCCAGCAGCAGGACATGGGGGTGATTGAATAAGGAAATGTGAGTTTTGGAACACTCAACCACAGATAGTAAGGGGATAGGACAACTGGTCAGAATGAGATAAGAGGGGACCTTTTGCTGGCACTGGGAGAAAGACTGTGCTAAATTGCCTATGCGTGATTCTAGGTTACATAGTATGTCTATCATATCTATGGAAAAGGGAAGAATTTATGACCTAATAAGAGCTTGAGAGCATTACAAAATACATGGTAGATAATATTTATTACATTAAATTTAAAAGGTTTTGCAAAAACAAACTGAATGCAGCCAAGATCAGAAGGAAAGCAGAAAAACTGGGGAAAATATTTTTACATTAATTTTCTCTCATAAAAGTCTCATTTCTCACCTATAAGATTGGCTAATATGACAAAAAAGGAAAATAATAAATGTTGGAGAAGCTGTGGAAAAATTGGAACACTAATGCATTGTTGGTTGAGCTGTGAACTGCTCCAACCATTCTGGAGAGCAATTTGGAACTGTGCCCAAAGGGCTATGGGACTGTGCATACCCTTTGACCCAGTAATACCACTACTAGGTCTGTATCCCAGAGAGTTCATAGAAGATGTAAAAGGACCCACATGTACAAAAATATTTATGGCAGCTCTCTTTGTGTTGGCAAAGAATTGGAAATCGAGGTGCTGTCCATCAATTGGGGAATGGCTAAACAAGTTGTCCTATATGAATATAATAGAATACTATTGTGCTATAAGAAACAATGAGCGGGAGGAATATTGTAAAAAGTAACAGCAACATTGTGTGATGATCAAAGGTGATAGACTTGGCTCTTCTTAGCAGTGCTATGATCCAAAACAATTTCTAAGAACTCTTGAGAGAAAAGATTTTCCACATCCAGAAAAAAGAACTATGGATCAAGAATTCAGATTCAACTTCTCGGCTGATTTTTTTTAGGATTTTCCCTTTTGTTTTGATTCTGCTTTCAAAATATGATGAATGCAGAAATATGTTTAATGTGATTTTACATATATAACCTACATTAAATTGTTTTTCATCTTGGGGAAAGGGGGGGAAGGGAGGGCAGGAGAAAACTTTGGACCTAAAAGTCCTAGGAAAACAAATGTTGAAAACTATCTTTAAATATAACTGGAAAATAATGAAATACTTTTATGATATTAAAAAATTAAAATCTAAATTAAATTTTAACAAGTCTCATTTCTCAAATATGTAGAAAACTGAGTAAAACTTATAAGAATACATATTGTTGCCCAAGTGATAAATGATCAAAGGATATGGACAGGCATTTTTCAGATGAAGAAGTAAAAGCTATCTATAGTCACCTGAAAAATGGTCTAAATCACTATTGATTTGAAAAATGCAAATTAAAACAACTCTGAGTTATGGTATATGATAGTGATTCAGTATTATTGTTGTGACATTTAAAATCTAATGTGTGGTTGCCTTATTCCTGTCTCAAGTGTAGGGAAAATTAACTAGGGTTTACTTATAAATTAGAAGCTTTAGCACCAGTTTGGTGTCATTAAGCATTTATTAAAGCATACAAAAGTGTTAATAAAAAGTGAACACTTGGCTCAGAAAGTTAAGAAAATACCTATCTAGTTTAGCATTTCAGCCTGGCCTGGTTCTTCCTCAATTTCTCCACCACCAGCCTGTTTGAGAGAAGAACTGAGCAGGGAAGCTTCCTCTGCAGTCCTTCCAGACTGCTTCAAGCTAATTGGCTAGCATCACACAAATCCATTGGTTCACTGGACTTGAGGGTTGTCCCATGTTGAGGTCAGAGTCCACAGTCTCTGAGAACACACCCTCCTGAGGGCCAAGTAGGTGTGGCTTCAATTGAATCAATTTTAAGTGAGTTAATCAACAAAGTCAGTCAATCCAATCAATCTAAATCACTCCCCTCCAAATGGGGCCTTTGGGTATTGGCAAAGCTCATTATTTTCTTACATTGTTCCATAAGCAATAATGAGCAGGACACTCTCAGAAAAACCTGGAAAGACTTGCAAGAACTGATACAAAATAAAGTAAGCAGAACCAAGGGAACATTGTGTACAGTAACAGCAATATTGTATGATAATCAACTGATTTAGCTACTCTCAGGAGTAATATGATCTAAATCAATTCTGAAGGACTTATGATAAAAAAAATACCATCTACCTTTAGAGAAAGAAGTGATGAAGTCCAGATGTAAATCTAAGAATACTTTTTTTAAACTTCTTTTTCTTTTTTTTTGGTGGGGGAAGGTCTGTGTTTTTTTCATAGCATGACTAATGTGTAAATATATTTCGTAGGACTGTGTATGTATACGTTATGTCAAATTTCTTGTCTTCTCCATGAGAGGGAAGAAAAGAAAGGGAGAGAATTTAGAAGTCAATTTTTTTAAAAATTGGATGTTAAAAACTTTCTTTACAGATTATTGGAAGAAATAAAATATTTCATAGAATCAAATTTAAAAGCTCAGTATTTAATAACTTCAAGAACATAAATTCCTTGAGGACGTGCTCTCTATTTGACAACAATAATAAAAGAGAAAAGTAAATTTGGACCAGTATAACATACCATCTTCCAGTAAATGTTCTAAAAGAAAATTTAAAACAAAAGCATATAAATCTAACTTATTTTGCATTGTATTACACTCATCAATCTAATTTTTGAGATGGTTTCTGGGATCTTTGAAAGATCCCTTATCAATTATCTCCCAAAGAAAATGCAAGAATTGCTGAAGGACTATAAAAAGATAGGGTAATTGTTATCAGAAAAGGGAAAAATGCAATTGGCAAGTATGTGTCAATTAACTTGTCTTTGATTCCTAGAAATTCAAGAGAAAAGTAATATGTTGTAATGCATAAAGGGATAAAGGGCTGACTCTGGAGTCTGGAAGATATCTTTTTTTTTTTTTTTTTGTGAGGCAATTGGGGTTAAGTGACTTGCCTAGGGTCACACAGCTAGTAAGTGTTAAGTGTCTGAGGCTGGATTTGAACTCAGATCCTCCTGACTCCAGGGCCAGTGTTCTATCCACTGCACCACCTAGCTGCCCCAGGAAGATATCTTTTAAGTCCTGACTCTGACACATAGTGTTTGTAAGATCATAGGTAAGTAATTAACCCTTGAAGTACACTACTACCATCAATTGCAACTCTCTGAGACATTAAATAAAAAATGAGATGTTGATCTTTATTGGAAGATAGAGTTTCTGTAGCAGGAATTCCCAAAATACTGAATGGAATTAAAGGTTTAATCCTTCTTCCACCCCAACTAGACTGCGTTATTTTGTTAATCTGTTATTTTCCTTCACCATTGACCCATTCCTTTGGGGCTATTTAATCAGTTTTACAGAACTATTGCTAATATTTTAATCTAAAGTAATATATCATGTGAGTTGCAAATAATCCCCTTAAGCCAATACTTTCATATTTACAAAGAGAATAATCTCTTAATCATAGAAAACACTCTCTTAATTCAAGGGGGAAAGGGACCACATATTGGGTCCCTTTACTATATGCTTACCAAAAGAGTGTATTTTCACAATATATCTTCTTCAACATCATGTCACCCATAACCCCCTCCTTTGTCTTTTTCTGGGAAAATGAAAGCAATAGAACTCTTTGGTATTAACTACATCCTGTGAACTTTAGTTGAGCTGTCTGAGCCTCTGATGTTTTTTCTTTACTATTATGTCCTATGAGAAAACACAAGAATTTCCTGTAAGCTTATCTAAAGTTGCCATTAATTTAATGATTTCTCTTATTGAAACTTTTTAACCATTCCACAACTCATTTTTATTTTTTAAAAAAGTATTCTTGGGCAGCTAGGTGACATAGTGGATAGAGCACTGGCCCTGGAGTCAGGAGGACCTGAGTTCAAATCCGACCTCAGACACTTAACACTTACTAGCTCTGTGACCCTGGGCAAGTCACTTAACCCCAATTGCCTCACTAAAAAAAAAAAAAAAGTATTCTTAAATATGATTTTTAAATACATGTCGACATTACTCAGACCAATATATGGGTGTCAAAAAGAGGTGTGCATTAACATATTGGTAATATATTGTGAAAGTAATACTTGGTAATTGATAAAGCAAATATTTCCAAAACACAGGATGTTCCAAAATTCTTAGTATGCTTTTATGCTACTTAACCTTAAAACTACACCTAAACTTTTGGGATAGCTTCTACAATAAATGTAAAGAAAGGAAAGGAATAATAAATAAGTGAACTTATAGTCACTTCAAATAGTTATAAGCATTTAATAGGATTGCAAATGTAAAGATATAAATGTCCTCCAGAAACCAAATTGTCAAAACTGTCATTTTATGGATGAGGAAATTGATGACCAGAAAGTCATGTGTTACCCAAGGTCACACAGTGTCCATCAAGGTCAAGAAATGAACTTAAGTCCTTTGAATCCAGAACCAGTGTTCTCTCAATTATTCTGTGTTAATTAAACTTTTAGACTAACATGAAGCTCCTTAATGTGCAAAAAAATATTAGTTTGTAGTTACATACACATTGCAATCATCTATATAGTTTCACAGAGGTAAAGAAAAATAATTAGTAATGGTTATGAACTACAACAAAGTAATCCAAGTATAGAACCATCTGATATCAAAATTTAAAAGGAATTTTATATATCTTCTTCTTTTTCAATCTCACCTGCAACATGAATCCCTTCTGAAACAACCAAATATGAGTTCTGGACATTCTGTCATGAGAGCAGGTTTCAAATATAATAGAAATTCTTACACTCTGCAAGATCATGGGCAATATATTTGACCTGTAAGCATCACTATATCCTCAGCGATAAAATCAATGAATTTAAAAAAAATCTTTTATTAAGCAATTACTAAGCCCTGTGGCTACATAGAGGCAAAAGATAGTCCATGCCCTCAAGGAACTTACAGTATAATTTGCAGTAAAATTTTTTAAAAGAGTAATATTCTCTATTATTTCTGATATTGGATTAAGCATATTACAAATATTAAAATAAAATTTTAAATGATATTTTTGCTGTTTTAAGTTATTATTACTATGATGTAATTATAATTATGATGATTATGATAAACTGGTGCTAAGAAATTCAATTTCATACATAATAAGCCATTCAATTTTTGGATGGCATACTGATAAAAAACTCCTATGGTTGGCATATGTTAAAAAACTCCTATGGTTGGCATAATGTCAGAGAAGTTATGTGGTGGTTTGATGAAAAGAATGCTTATACTCAGATAATTTGATTTGAAATTCCATGTCATCCTTACTATGTGACCTCGGGTAAGGCATGAGATTTCCTTGAACCTTAGTTTCTGAATGTATAAAATGAACATCATAATATTAGCAATACTCACCTCAATGAGTGGTTCTGAAGTAAATGATTTATGAACTTTAATAAAACATGTGCTGGGGCTGCTAGTTGGCAAAGTGGTTCAAGCACCGGACCTGGATTCAGGAGTTCCTGAGTTCAAATCCCGCCTCAGACACTTGACACTTAATAGCTGTGGGACCTTGGGCAAATCACTTAACCCCCACTGCCCTGCAAAAAAATTAATTAATTAATTAATTAATTAATTAATTAAATAAATAAAAAACATGTGAAATGAGATAATTAACCTTGTGCAATGAGATGTCCATAAAGTATTCATTTATAGTTATGTGTCCTTTATGACTCTTCAAATGTAAGATCACGTTTTTTGATCAAGAGCTACACTTCATAATGTGGTTCTTAAATAGATCTAACCCACTATTATCCAGGGGCCACTCAGATAGATGAGAGTCTCACCATCCAGATTTCTGTTATTTATAATGGTATTTCACTGTTTCTTAACAGATGTCATTAGGACAGTTAAAAGAGATGAGTCCACTTCAATTCTTTCTCTTACTTGTTAAAAATAAACTTTAAGAGAAGCATTGGTGGATGATAAGGCTGAAACATTTGGCTGAAGTAAAGCTAAAGAATACAACTGTCCACAGTGGCCTCATTAGGTTAATGGAAGATCAGTTTCATTTTGTTCTCTTCTATTCCAAATAGTCCATTTGCATTGTTTTCCAGAACAGAGCAAAAAGGAAAATATTTGACATGGAGTAAAGAAAACAAATTAAAGAAGAGAGGATTAAATGTTGGCCAGTATAAAAGTAACTTTCACTATATCATTTTACTATAGAGTGTGGGTGTGTTAAATGATGAATTACCCATTAAACCATGTTTTCAGGATGCAGTAATTAAAATGCCAACAATGATATCATCTAAGGATATCCACACAGATTGGTGAATTTGAGATGTAAACATTTTGTTCAAAAAATTAGGCAAATGATTAGTTTACAAATCTCTAGATAGGCAAAAACCTCTATCTAAAATATAAACTCTAATTCATTCTCTCATATAAAAAATCAACATTAACGTATTTTTTCAAAAGAGTCTAGTTATTCCCAGATAAATTTTGAGTTTATGTGAAATATGCCTCAAACATTTAGTTTCACACTGAATAATTTGAACACATTTTTTTCCTCTGGTTCTTTTTGGCATAATAGTTGTAAACAGTTTTAGTTAATCAGATTGTTTTTAAAGTGTTGGGCTGATGAGGGTTCGATGTTTCTCTATGTAAAAGATCCCAGTTCATAAGCTTTTGTTTTTAATGACATTTCACCAGATCCAAGTAAATATTAACTGGAATTTTGTGATCTGTGAGTAACATACAGTTCAACATAAATGAGATTACAAACCTGGAAAACGAAAGAGTGGTAAAAACCAACAATTTTTTTTTCAGTCATGGAATGTCTTTAGATATATGTTCTTTTGGTTATTCCTCCAACAGTTTCCAGAATGCATATCCTATTTCACTTGAAAGGAAAAATCACTTGAAAAAAACTTTTAATGTTTGTTAACTAATATAACAGCATTTTTACAGATTTCCATTTGGCTAAAATATTGGGGGTTTTTTACCATATACAATAATGTATATGGCTTATTGTGTTAAAAAATTGGAATTGGCCTGGTGGGTTATAATTTTTCTTTAAGGATTTCTAATTGAGGAAGGAAAGAAGAAAGAAAACAAGGAAGGAAAGGGGAGTAAAGGGCAAAAACAGAAAGAAAATAATGTTATATAGCCATTTATCAACCTAGAATAATCTTGAAAATTACATTTCAGATACTTCTCAATGAAACAGTTTTGATCTTAGTAATTATACCAATTGTCAAACGTAATGTTAAGGAATCTATTAAGAGATAAAAGCAGAGTTTTGATAGGGACTTCTATTTACTGTTCCTTTCCCCCATTTTTTCAGGGGAAGATGTTAACACTCTTTTCAGAGGTCTTCCCTAAATGATGGTGACCTGATGCCCTTTAATTTGTCTTAAGAAGAATATAAATAATGAGCAATTCAGCCTATATCAGCTTTAAAAATTCATTATTTAATCTCTGTTCTACCAAGAGGCCGCCTATAATCCCCAATATTCTCTCATATTCTCTCTCTCTCTCTCTCTCTCTCTCTCTCTCTCTCTCTCTCTCTCTCTCTATATATATATATATATATATATATATGTGTGTGTGTGTGTGTGTGTGTGTGTGTGTGTGTACACAGATAGATGTAATATATGTATATATGTATGTATATATATTATAGTTTCAAATGTTAAAAATACATTTCTAGTGACTCTTAAGTGACAACGTCAACATCAATGATAATAAGATGTTTAGTTTGTTATTCTTTGAGTTTTAGCAAGTTTGTTGCATAATTCCAAACATTTCAGAACTTCTTACTTTATTAGCCATTGTGAGGCTTCAGTCAATAACCAGGGGAAAAGCTAAACAACAGTTGTGAGCTTCAGGGAACCATAGGAGAAAATCTGGGGAAGACATTCCCTATGTAGCAGAAAATGTGTATGATATTCCTCCCTGCAAAGTGATTGTGTGGTCTCATTCCATCATTAATACTGGAATAACATGTGGCAAACCTTTCCTAACCCAAGGAAAACCAAACTTAGAACCACATTTTATGATCTTCTGGCATCAATCAGTGCATTAGGTGCTATAGGAGCCCTCTCTGATTTGTCACAGGAGCCCTTTCCTCTTTGGACCAAATGTATGAAATACCCTTTGTTTTCATACAATTATCATACTGTTTTGAATTGTTGGTTACTCTAAAGTTCATTCCCATGTGGTAACTGATACATCACTCATTCAGAACATTTTCCACCATTGAATACTTCAACTCTAACTCACAATCAAAATATACAGAGTCAAAGTGACTAGAACTTAGAAATGTTAAAAATAGCTCCTCTCTACCTTCCCTCCCTACATGCTCCCAATCCTATATGATCACACAGTCACTTTCCAATTTACTTTCAAAAGACATAATAGAGAGACCAATTCTGAGTTCTTCACCCTACCAAATTGAGTAAGTCACAAACCTAGAATGTCTGCATTCCATTTTCCTTGTAGGAATTTTGAAAAGGATATGAGAAAAACATATATATATATATATACACACACACACACACACACACACACACACATATATATACTTTTTTATAAATTCGTCTACTGTTTTAGTGTTCCCAAATAAGCAATAGTGGGACTATAGTCCAAATCATCCTAGGTCATTATGGAAGGAATTAGAGATGCTCTGGGCTCAGGGTAGAAAGGAAGTAGTAGTTTTGCTCCAAAGGGCTAGAAAGGGACACCACAATGGCACTGTTTTGCATTTAGTAACATCAGTAAGATAGATATGACAATTCCACTGAGGTTAAAGGTAAGTAGTACAAATCCATCCTTAGATACTCACTGTCTTTGTGACCCTGGATAAGTCAAGATCTCTATTTGCCTCAACTGTAAAATGGGGATAATGACTGTACCTACTTCACTGTTGTTTTAGGATCAAATGAGATAATATTTAGCACAGTGTCTGGCACATAATAGGTGCAATGTAATTGCTTGTTCCCTCTCTCCCATACCTCAGCAATCATATCATTAACATGTGTTTATAAATTCTTCTCAAGTCACAGGAGGATTATAAAGAAGAAAGTATACAATCAAATCAGTTCAGTCATCAAAGCATTATACATCATCAAATTTGCAGGACCATGTTGACACCATTCATCTGTTGTTGCCCATTGGTAAATCCAAAGATGATGGTGGAAAATGGTAGCTTTTCAAAAGAGTTATGGGCTTGATTCTATAGCATATTCAAAAACATTTTAACTTGCTTCCTGGATCAATGAGGAATTACTAAGAACCAGGAAGAGAGATGAAATTTGATAGAGAATTTTGTTACCAAAGGCAAAGGGAATATTGCAGTTGAAAAGTCTGAATTTATATAAGATTGTTAGAGAATGAATACCAAATAATATCAGAAAAATTCCTAGATATTAAATGGAGGCTGGTTTTGAGTTATATTATGCAAAATAATAATAGTCTGAAAGCCAGGGGATGAGTCTTGGGTCTGCCACTCATTATGTAATCTTGGACAATTCAGTACTCATTTTTGTGCCTTGTTTCTCTCATATGTATTTTTTTAAGGTTGAACTAGATGACCTTCAAAGTCCATTTCAATCTTAAAATTCTATTATTCCGTATATGGTAATTTTTGTTAACCAGTTTGCTGACATAACCAAAAAAGGCTATTCCCTAGCCATTCTGGATAAATGGAAGCTTTTTCTCCACATGTTTTTCATATATGATTAAATGTTGATTAAATTTTCATTACGCCCATAATTTTAAATGCAAATGCTTATTCTTAGAACCACCACAAGATGGCAAACTTCACTAAGAAGTCCTTTTTAAAATTATGAAGACAGGTGTAAAGGACCTGTCCAAAGTTTTGCTGTTATTGTTGTTGTTGTTTTGTTGTTTTGGGTTTGGGTTTTTTTTTAACTTCTTGAGCCTGAAAAAAAATTATCTTGCATATAATAAAAAAGTCAGAACACTCCTATACTATCTGATATATAAAGACACTTAACAAATATATGTTGTGTATATGTGTGTATATATGCATGCACTATGTGTGTACACATGTGTAAATACTCGTGTGTACATGTTATATATGTACACACATATGTTCACACATGTATGTATGCACACATGAGTATGTGTATATGTGTTCATATTTTTGCACTTGTGGACACATCTTAAATCTATATACCCCTGTAAAAACAACTGACTTCTAGGCCCTTTTTAATGACTCATATCTGCTTTCAAAACTTTTAATATATGTGATTTTCTAATGTGAAAATTTCTAGTCATATTTTGCTATCAGTTCATATACTGTCAACACTTGGGTACCCTATTTGCCTGTGCTAGAAATTCTCATGGGAAGGAAGCATTTAGACTATCATATCACAGTTTGCCATGGTATATTATCAAAACTATATTCACTGGCAGGGCACTGTAAATATCAGTGACTAAACCAAGGTGAATGTGACTGGTGGAATTTTTGCCCCCTTCAAATAACCCTCTGACTCTAGAGAAATATGCCATTATGGGCAGGTACAACAGACTTAACTACACTCCAAAAAATTCAAGTGCCAGTAGTTATCCACTGTCTGGTTTTGACAGAGCAGAAGCAAGGCATTAAGGGATACATATAGGACAATTTTATATTCCTAGAAATATGACATAACTTTTTCTAAACCACAGTGGAAGTAGAAATCTAAATCCCCAGAAGCACTTGAGAAAGCTGAGCAAAGTTATGGCAGATTTTCGTGTTACAGCATTAAGGCCCTGTAAGTGATGGGATATAGTCAAAGTGCTGTCAGTTTCCTTTAAACCGTGTTGTACAATTACCAGACAGCTGTAGGATAGTTTCTCCATGAGCCAGTCGGGTCAGTGAAAAGTCAGATGTGTCCCTCCCTTCCTCACCCTAAGGCCTGAGCACATGGGGCTCTGCAAAGCACATGGATCTGGCCAGCTGTGGAGTGGAAAATGGATTTTGGAGATTAAACCTAAGTCCCTTGTGTATGAAGGCAGAGAGCTATGCTCAGGACTACTGTGCTGGCTCTGACTGGATTATCCAAACCAAACTCTTCAGACCATTATCTTATAATATAGGAAGTAATGTGCTTTCAGAGTCATTTGGAAGGGTAAAAAATGTTACAGTGACCAAGTTTTAATAAAAGAATAAATTAAACAGTTTTATTTAGCTTAATATTTCCACCATCAATTAAAATCTCACCAACACATTATCCTGTTAACAATTAATAGATCAAAAGGTTCCTGTAGATTCATGGGCAGGAGCTAGTATTCAATGGCTCAAAGATCTGTATGCTAATGATGGCCTTCGGCCTTAAGGTGACTGGCTAGAACAGCCCTTTGAAAATCTACTGCTGTGACCATTGTGGAAGTATAAAATAGTCGAGATTTCACAGATTAAGCCTCCTTATATAGACTGTGACAAAGTGGCTTACAATGGAGCTTTTGGGCACTTGTAATAATATACTATTAAGTGAGTCTGTCTGGATGAAACTGCATGACAGGTCCAGCCTCATGGCCCCTTCAGTGATCCATGTATTAAAGACTCCCTGAGTAGTCATTGACATATGGCTATTCCTTGACATTTTAAAAGACATTCCAGGATTAATGGGAAAAGCAGAATGCTCTTCTATTTATAAAAAAGGCTGTTTTTTTAGCCCTGATCATTTAAAGTGAGCAAACATCCAGAGCAATTTCTTCCATTGCAGGAGTAGTATCTATTGTCTATTTTTTCTCTTAAGAAAGGAAAATTCAAACTATTTCCTCATGATAACTTTCTGGTGGTGATTTGGTACTTATTAGAACCCGGTAGGTTAGTATTGAAAATTGCCCTTCCTATTGAAGGCAGGTATAGATTGATTTTCCCAATTAGTGACATTAATGTTCTAAAGCCACTGTTTCTAAATAGAATTGATTTGTTACCTTATTATTGTGTTATCTCCTCTATAAATACAGATGCTAAAATATCAATGCCTTCTTATCTTATTTGAATCTTGCTAATGTCAGGCTTCTGACATAAACATAAAATATACTCAATTGTTTAATTTATGACATTTCTTGGGAATAGAATTTGAGGTGTTACTTTTTTTAATTTATGTAGTACAACTTCCAACTATATAAAAAAATTTTCATTTGCATTCATTCATATTTTCAGATGACCCATGGAAAGATAAGTTATTTTCCTAAACCATAAACCACGAGAGTTAGCTCAACTTGCCAATTAGGGAGAAGGCATCTTGCTGTAGGGGAAGGAATCTAGAAAAACCAGTCAGTTTAAACATCTATTAAGCACCTACTATATTCCAGGTATAGTGCTAAGTTTCTTTTCTTTCTTTCTTTTCTTTTCTTTTTTTTCTTTTCTTTTCTTTTTTTTCTTTTTTTTTTGGTGAGGCAATTGGGGTTAAGTGACTTGCCCAGGGTTACACAGCTAGTAAGTGTCAAGTGTCTGAGGTCGGATTTGAACTCAGGTCGTCCTGAATCCAGGGCCAGTGCTCTATCCACTGAGCCATGTAGCTGCCCCAGTGCTAAGTTTCTTAAGTTCCCAACCAATATTACCATTCACAGACAGAGCTAGAAGCAACCACAAACCAAAAATCTATTCCAAATCCTTCATTTTACAGATGAGGAAACTGAGATCTGAGGTTCAAAGTGACTTTACCTTAGGTCAGAGAGACAGAAGCAGAATCCAAGCCCAGGTCCTTTGACTAAAGAGCCAGTGCTTCCTTCACTGGGACATTTTGCCTACTTCTGTAGTATAACTTCTGAAGATCCACTACAGGCACTACAATTTTAGTCACTATGGTTTCTCAACCTGATGCCTGAGAAGCCTCAAAATTCAATCCTTCAGCCAAGAACTTCTATGACATTTTTTATTGCTCCCACCTTTCTACTCTAAACATTCAAGCAGCTATTGCAATTGTCCATTAGTCTATCAACAAGATTGAAACTGAATCCCAGAAGTGAGACCCTATGTGCTTCACAATAACATCTCTAGTCAGCCATCTGGGAAAACAATCTTATCAATGTTTAATTTTGCTCTATCCTTCCTGTTGCAGGTGGTGGCAGGTCTAGATAACTAGTATGATGTGTGTGGGGAGTTTTACATTGCAAATTCTGCTGCCAATTTCACATTGATGTCTTTGAATGTTTTTAGGTTGCCAAAGGAAGTTTCACTGCATTCCCAACCTAAATGCTTCCTTTTGACAATAGGAAATAAGTTACTTTTCTCTTCCTGCAACAAGCAATATATTATTAATCAAAATAATTCTGAATATTGTGGTAAAATATGAAAGTTTTTAACAGTCAGTTAGGATAACTGAAAGACGCCAGTTTTTCAAGGACCACCCTTAAAAACTTTCATATTTTACCACAATATACAGAAAAGAGATGTAAGCTTTGCAGTCAAAGGACATGAATTTAACTGCTACCTTTGTCCCTTACTGCCTGTGATATCTGAGACAAATTATTTTAGCTCGATAGGTCCCACTTCCCTCCATGAAATCCGTGAAATGAGGACTCTGGACAAGATGGATTATAAGGTGTTTTCTTCATGTGTAAATTTATGATCCTATAATCCCAATCAATGTAGGGAGTGAATGGAAAATAAACCAGATTCCCCCATTATTAATCTCTATACAATTGTTTATTTTCCACTTAATAGAATTTTATTTTTACATGCAATTGTGTAATTGCATGTAAAGATAGTTTTCAATATTCATTTTTTTAAGTTTTTGAGTTCCGAATTTTTCTCCTTCCCTTCCCTCCCTTCTGTTCTCTCCAAGACAGCAAGAACATATAGTTTATACATGTACAATCATGTTAAACATATGTCCACATTAGTCATGTTGTGAAAAACAACTCAAAAGAGAAGAAAAAAATGAGAAAGAAAACGCGAAAAAGTGCAAATAGTATGCCTCAATCAGCATTCAGACTCCATAGTTCTTTCTCTGGATTTGGATAGTATTTTCCATCATGAGTCTGTTGGAATTACATTGGGTCATAGTATGGTTGAAAAAAGATAAGTCTAAAATAGTTAAGCATTATGCAATGTTGCTCTTACTGTGTATAATGTTATCCTGGTTCTGCTCACTTCATTCAGCATCACTTCATGCAAATCTTTCCAGGTTTTTCTTAAATCTACCTGCTCATCATTTCTTATGGACATCCTTGTTTCACCTCTGATCTTATTGGGAACACTTCTAACTTATAGTCATTACATATAATGTTTGCTGATCATTTTAGATAGATACTTCTTATCATTTTAAGGAAGACCCTTTTTATTCCTTTGCTCTCTAGTGTTTTTAAAGGAATGGGTGATCTATTTTATCTAAAGCTTTCACTGCCTATATTGAGATAATCTTAGGATTTCTGCTACTTTTGTTATTCATATGCTGACAGTTTTCCTAATATTGAACGAGCCCTGCATTCCTGGTATAAATCCCATCTGGTCATAGTGTATTATCCTGGTGATAAATTGTTGTAATATCTTTGCTAATATTTTATTTAAAATATATGTATCAGGGGGCAGCTAGGTGGCGCAGTGGATAAAGCACCGGCCCTGGATTCAGGAGTACCTGAGTTCAAATCCAGCCTCAGACCCTTGATACTTACTAGCTGTGTGACCCTGGGCAAGTCACTTAACCCCCATAGCCCTGCGCAAAAAAACAAAAAAAAAACCAAAAAACAAAAATAAAATATATGTATCAGTATTCATTAGGGAAATTGTTCTATAATATTCTTTTCCTGTTTTGGCTCTTCCTAATTTAGGTGTCAGCACCATATTTGTGTCATAAAAGGAAGTTTTTAGGACTTTGCCTATTTTTCCAAATAGATTTATGGTATTAGAATTATTTTTTTTAGTATTTGGTAGAATTCACTTGTAAATCCATCTGGCCATAGAGATTTTTCCTTAAGGAATTCATTGATGTGTTATTAAATTTCTTTTTCTAATATGGGCTTATTTTAATATTTTATTTCCTTTTCTTTTAAATTTGGACAGTTTATATTTTATATATATTCATCCATTTCATTTATATTGCCAGATTTAGTGGCATACAGATGGACGAAACAGTTCCTAATTATTGCTTTAATATCATTTTCATTGGTGGTGAATTTACTCTTTTTATTTTTGATACTGGTAATTTGTTTTCTTCTTTTTTAAATCAAATCAACCAAAGATTTTTCTATTTTATTGTTTTCCCCATAAACCTAGCTGTTTTATTTATCAATTCAATAGTTTTCTTACTTTCAATTTTATTATTCTTTCCTTTTATTTTCAGAATTTATAATTTGGTATTTAATTGGGGATTTTAATTTGGTTCATTTTCTAGGTTGTTTCTTTTTTTTAGCTGCATGCCCAATTCATTGAGTTCTTTCTCTATTTTATTTCTGTAAGCAGAGGTAGAAAATTTTTGTAAGAAATGTTTTGGGTGCATCAAACACATTTTGTTATGTTGTCTCTTTATTATCATTCTCTGTGATGAAATTATTTATTTATTTGTTTTTATGATTATGTAAAATATTACCATATGTCATTTTGTATAAGAAAACTTGAATAAAAGAAAAAAATGAAAGTGAAAAATAGCATGCTTCACTCTGCTTTCCTTCAACATCAGTTATTGATGAAATTATTTATTTCTATGATTTGTTGTTTGATGCACTTATTCTCTGGGAAAACATTATTTAGTTTTCAATTACTTTTAATCTGTCTTTTATTGGCCCTTTATTACATGCAATTTTTCCTTGTATCATGACCTAAAAAGGATGCATTCACTAATTCTGCCTTTCTGCATATGACTGTGGGGTTTTATGCCCTAATACATGGTCAATTTTTGTGTAGGTCTCATGCACATTAAGAAAAAGATATATTCCTTTGTATCCCCATTCAATTTTCTCCAGAGATCTTTTATATCTAACTTTTCTAAAAACTGATCAAATATTTAACTTCTTTCTCATTTACTTTGTGTTTAGATTTATGTGGTTCTGAGACGGTGAGGTTGAGGTCCCCCACTAGTATAGTTTTGTTATCTATTTCTTCTCTAAGAATTTGGATTCTATACCATTTGGTGCATATATGTGAAGTACCGATATTACTTCATTGTCTATGGTGCCTTTTAGCAAGATATAATTTTCTTTCTTATCTCTTTTAATTAGATATGGTTTTGCTTTTGTTTTATCTGAGATCAGGGTGATGGTGGTTGTTGGTTGTTGGTTGCTGGTTGTGGTGGGTCGTGGTTGTCATTGAGTGGGGGTGGTGGGGGTGATGGTAGTGGTGGTGGTGATTTTAGTCGAGTGGGGGTGGAGGTGGTTGTAGTTGAGTGGGGGTGGTTGTGGTGGTGGTGGTGTTTTTTGGGTGGTGGTGGTGGGGTTGTACTTTAGCTGAAGCAGTGCATATTCTGATCCAGGCTTTTACCTTTATTCCATGTTTATCTCTCTGCTTCAAATGTGTTTCTTGTAAACAAGATATTGTAGGATTCTGTTTTTTAATCAACTCTGCTTTTTGCTTCCATTTTATGGGAGAGTTCATCCCATTCACATTCACTGTTATGATTATTGTGTATTTACCTCCATCTTATTGTCCCCCTTGTTTTTACATTTCTCTCTTTTCAACCTATACCTTCTCATCATTATTTTAATTCTGTCCCCTATGACCCTCAAGCTGCCCTCCCTTCTATTAGCCCCCCCTTCCTTTTCTTTCCTCTTTACCCTCCTACTTCCACATAGTATAAGATACATTTCTATACCCAATTGAATATGTGTTATTCTATCTTTAAGCCAAATCCAATGAGAATAAGTTTCAACAATGCTCACCCCTTCCATTCTTTCCCTCTACCATAATAGGTTTTTTATGCTTCTTCATCTGCTATAATTTAAGCTCTTCTGCCTCCTAATTTTCTCACAGTATGATCTTTTTTTTATTTCTTGATTTTTTTAACATCACATAAAAGTCAACATACTCATACCATCTGTTTATGTATATTCATTCTATTTGCCATAATAGAGATACAGTTGTCAAGAGTTACAAATATTATTTTTGCTTGTAGGGATGTAAAGAGTTTAACCTTATTTAATAATGTTTTCCCCTGTTTACATTTTTATACTTCTGAGTCTTGTATTCCAAAGTTTAATTTTCTTTGAAGTTCTTGTCTTTTCATCAGGAAAGTTTGAAAGATCCCTATTTTGTTGAATGTCCATCTTTTCTCCTGAAAAGTATAAGCTCAGTTTTGCTGAATAGTTGATTCATGTTTTCAATGCAAGCTACTTTGCCTTCCAGAATATCATATTACAAGCCCTCCATTCCTTAATGTTGAAGCTGCTAAGTCCTGTGAAAACCTGACTGTGGTTTCTTGATATTTAAATTGTTTCTTTCTGGCTGCTTGCAGTATTTTCCTGTACACCTTATAATACTGGAATTTGGCTACAATATTCTTTGGAATTTTCATTTTGGGATATCTTTCAGGAGTTGATTGTTGGATTATTTCAATGACTATTTTACCCTTTGGTTCTAGGATATCAGGGAAGTTTTACTTGATAATATTTAAAAAATTCTAACCAGGTTCTTTGTTTGATCAGGGCATTCAGATAGTCCAATAATTCATAAAATATCTCTTCTGTATCTATTTTCCAGGTAAGTTAATTCTCCAATTGGGTATTTTATATTTTATTCTTTTTTTTCAGTCTTTTTATTGTGTTTGATTCTTTATGTCTAATACTCAGTAGCTACCATCTTCCCAGTTCTAATTTTTAAGGAATTATTTTATTCATTTAACATTTGTACCTCCTTTTTCATTTGTTCCATTCTACTTTTTAAGGAATTCTTTTCTTCAGTCAATTTTTCTGCTTCCTTTTCCAAGCTATTAACTCTTTTTTTCATAATTCTCTTGCATAACTCTCACTTCTTTTCCTAACTTTTATTCTACTTCTCTTATTTAATTTTTAAAATCCTTTTTGATCTCTTCCAAGAAAGCATTTTGGTCTTGAGACCAATTCATCTTTACCTTTGAGACTTTTCATATAGCGATGGACAGTGTTATTTTTTGCTTCTCACTCATTTTATTCATTTTCTTTAGTCAATTTCATGACTTTTAAATTGGAACTCTGGTTCTGAGGGCACAGAGGACACTGCTGCAATCATCTTCTGCTAGAGTCAGGGGCCTGAACACTGGCTTTCTGCTCTAGGTCTTCAGGAGTTTGTGACTTGCTCATTGGTATGGCCTGGCCTGGCCTGGCCTAGTCACACCTGTTGCTTGTATGGGGGCTCCTTGTCTGGCAGTTTGCCTTTTTCATTGGGGCTGGAAGCCTCACAGCCCTAGTTTACAGATCCAAAAATGAGGGGCCTTGCCTGCTGATATGTGCATGGCCAAGAGCCTCCTGATGGCTTTCCCAGTCACCATCTGCACTGGACTGCTCTCTCTTTTTACAGAAGTTGGATAGACCTTTCCTGAAGTCCTTCTAAGCTATCTTAAGCTGGAAGATTGTTTCACTCTATCTTTTTGTAGATTCTGTAACTCCAGAATCCAGTTAGAGGCTTCATTTAATGTTTTTTTTTTTTTTCCCTAGGGAAAATGGAGAGAGCTCAGGCTACTTCCTGGCTTTTCTCTCCATCTTGGTTCCACCCTACACAGCTGTTTAAATTTAACATATGATCAGGTCCATAAAAGATTCTATTAAAGTTGTTTAGGGCTAAAATTCTAGCTAAACTGTCTAAAATATCTAATGAGTGGTCGCCAATAAATTATAAGCTTTAGCAAGAGTTAGACTTTTAAACATTTATTAAGGAGAATAAGAATTTGGTAAAGAGAGAGAAAGGCCTAGATTCCTATCTATTAAAGGGAGAGCACATTTCTAGCTCCACTCTCCACCAGAGTCCAGAGGAAAAAGAGTCTGAGCGCCAGTCTCTTCCTTCCTCCTCCCACTAGCCCACGTCACTTCCTGACGCCAAAGAAAAGACTCCTGGTCTTGCCCTCAAAGACCTTCGCTTCATGGGTGGAACTCTTCTACAGTAAGTCTCCAACAGGTGGTGTCATTCCAATCGTTACAAAGTCTAAATAGAAGGAAACTGCCTAATTCCATTATCAAAAATTACTTCCTCCCTGTTATTGTGTTAAACTGTCATATTTTAGGAAATATATTAATGATCCCTAATGGATGGAGAAGATGACTAATAGGAAGGTGAAAGGAAGTTACGTCACAAAATGATTGGCAGAAGGAACTGGAGAGAAGAAAAGGGAGGGACATGATAATCAACTCTTCAAAAATTAGAGTGAAATTTGGAAGTTCAATTAGAATTGCTCTGTTTGATCTTACAGAGAAGAACAAATACAAATAGGTCAAAGGTATAGAAAGACAGATTTTGGGGGCCTATTAAAACAATGAAAAATTACAGCTGTCACAAAGTAAAATTGAATGGTGTAGAAGATAGACATTTCTTCAGTTCTGGTCATCTTTAGGCAGATACCAGAGGACAGCTGGTTGGATATGTTGTAGATGAGATTACTGTCTCAGTGTGAAGTGAACTCATTGAAATCTCAGGTCTCTTCCAATTCAGTTCTATAATGTCCTCAATTTTTCATTGATAGATGAACATTTTTTTTTTAATTTCTGAAAAAAATCTCTGGGCTTAGTAAGGGGTTAAAATATTTTAACATTTGTTTTCACAGGATTTTAAGTTCCAAATTCCTTATATGTAACTGGAAAATAATAAAATACTTTAAAAAAAACAAGACATGTAGTACAAAACCCTTCAGTTTCTCCAAGCTCTGTCACTAATTCATGATTTAAATTAACTTGCTTTGTTACACTGTGCAATACCAAGGTTTCTCTGATTGTATACTTTATGTGAGTTTCTTAATTCTAACTTTTATTTTTATAAATTATTTTGTGATACTCTTGTTTTACAGGATGTGAATTGCCTATTTTGCTGCAAACAATGGCAGCCTTCCTCTTGAGGACATGCACACACACCTGTTATAAGCAAGAATGGCCCCACCTGCCAAGTGAAACTTAGGCCTGGGTCATCTGTAATGTGTAAATAGCTGTATGGTGAAATGTATTGAGTCATTTAGTGAATAATAAGTGATCTGGCATTTAATCAGATACATAAAGTAAACAGAACAAGGTTATGGAATCATTTTTAAATATTAAATTAAAATACTAAAGGCATGAGATTTGCAAATAGATTTGGATATTACCTGCTTATTTCCCAAATATATATATCCCTTCCCTCTTGCCAAATGTTAGCAAAGAATATTAACCCTAGAGATACTTTAAGGATTGATATCCCTATCAAAAGCCTATCAAATCTTTTGAGAAAAAGTAAAATATCACAGGGACATGGCTGTTTAAACCACAGATAAATCACCATAGGTTCATCTAGAAAGTATATTTTATTTTGAGAAATGTAGAGCCTAATAAATTTCTCCTTTGGTAGAAACTCAATAGCACCCTTAGCTAAGTCTAAGGGAGAATTTTTAAATTGTGTTTTGATTAAAAATATAAATATCAAGAAGATATTTCTTAATTGTTTTTCACTAAAATAATGAATGTGGAACTTCGGTTTTAGAGGAAGTAAAGTAAATTGTTTCAAGGACTGAATTCAGTATTAGGATCAGCTTTATCTAAATTCCTCTATGTTTTTTACTCATTCTTTTTATTTTTATTTTTTTTATTGCAGGGCAATAAGGGTAAAGTGACTTGCCAAGGGTCACACAGATAGTAAGTGTCAAGTGTCTGAGGTCAGATTTGAACTCAGGTTCTCCTGAATCCAGGGATAATGCTTTATCCACTGTGCCACCTAGCTTCCCCTCTGCTCATTCTTAACTTCAAAAAGGACCACTGACATCATGGAATAATATATAAACTTGCCTATGAATTGGATTTAATCAAGGTAAGACTTCACAAAGTTGTCCACCTCACTCTCTCTTCCAGAGTCATCAAAATCCAGTGGCAAGAAAAAAGTCAAGATGACTGGCAATTGTCTGGGATCCAGTGAATGACCATGGCATCTTCAATGACTTGCCAAAGTGTAAGTCCTTCACAGTGCCTGCTTTAGCTGCTTTCATGGTTGTTGGAATAAATTGTTCTCGTCTACCTATTTCATTGGAAGAATCTTCACATGCTTGGGGTAGACACCCCCTTAACTCTACCAAAAGGTTTGAGTCCCAGAGGTTACTCTCAACCTGTTTAGCCTGTTTGTTGATATAGGTTTACCACAGTGTGGCCACTGAACACTATAGCTTCTGGAAGCCACTAGTGAAATTTGAGTAAGAGGTAGACACTATAGGTAGATGAGTTGCCCTGAAAATGGGTTGAATATGCCCTTACATCAGAGGTGCTACTCTTCCTTGAGCACCAACTCTTACCTCATCATCTATCTCACCAACCTTGTGTTCTAAAATTAAGAATTTTAGAGCCAAGAGGACATTCATGTCTTTGGATCCCTGCACCATCAGTGATCTTTCACAAGCTCTTTGAACACCATGTGCGCAGTGGCTCATTCAATAGATCGACTTTTTTTTTTTATAACATCAATTACAAGTTAGCACAGGGTTCTAACATCAATGATTTATGCCTTAAAACAAAGAAGAGGGAATTGAAAAAGAAATTCTTGTTTTTGATATTTTCTCTACTTTTGTTATCTTCATGTAATGAATGAAATGAAATAAATAGCCCGACATAAGGAGGCTACTTCATCAGAATGAAGGAAAAACTGGAACAATAAATGTGTAGATGCCTCCTCAGCACAAGTTGTCATTCCTGCTATGTAAGCCTGCAGCAGGGTTTACCTCTTGACTCTGCCACTTATTACCTGTGTATACCTCTGTTGTCAGATCAGTTCTAAGCCCAGGGCCCTTATTCTTAGTTCCAGTTAAAAGTAGGGAGGAAAATAGGCACTTGTGAAACACTGAATGTTAAATAAAGAAGGAGGCTTACTTTATCATAACTGTAAGATATACAACAAGTCTACAGTAGCACATTGCTTCTTTGGATGCATCCCGTCTTTTCTCTTTTCACATCCAGAAGTCATCACCCTGTAGTCAATCTGTAGTCTCAGGTACCTACCAAGTCTGACAAGAACTGATCACAATTTATTGGGACTTTTCTTGGCCTTGGACCTGGAAGCTGCATAGTGAGGAGGTAAGTGATTCTGGGAAGTCAAAGAAATTTAGGACCCTCAGGGAAGATGTTTCAGGAAGACACTGGTTATATCTCTCTGGGCCTCAGTATTGGCCTCTGCAAAATATAGGGGTTAGACCAATGACTTCAAAGGTTATATGTACCTATAAATATCTGAACCTCTATTTTTTTCCTCTTTGGTTTATTATTATTATTGTTGTTGATGATGATGATATTATTATTATTGCTTGTCTTCCCAGTGCAGAAAAACTGGCTACTGCAGAGAAAGTGAAACGAAAACAGTTGTTGCATTTTATTCTATACAAGTTGGCAAATATGTATTCATATTGCTAAGAATGTCTATTAGATCAGTGCTAAGATCATTCCCTCCTCTCTCAGACTGAATTGTGTCCCCAAAGGGAATGAATGCCAGAAGGTTTAGAGAATTCCAACTTTTCCTCCTTATACTTACCTCTTTAAGTAGATTTACCAACTTTGAACAATTTTAGGACCCCCCCTTTGCTATTTAAATCACACCTTGTTGTTTGAGAGTGATTATCCCATATATTTCTAAAGTGAACTGAAATTAGGAAAACAATATTCCCCATGACTATAACAATATAAATCGAAAGAACCAAAAAATATGAAGCTATACAATAATAATGACCAAGACTTGCCCCAGAGAAGAACTGAAAAAAATAAAGTGAACTCCGTACTCTACTTTGTAGAAGTAGACAGCTATAGATAAAGAACATGTATATTTATATTTTGTTTATTTGTATTTATGTATGTAGGTATGCATGTATGAATGTACTGTCAAACTTGGTTGAAGTGTTACAAAGAATGACTTACTGGATGGATGAAGGGAGAAGGTGTATGTTCAGATATGAGGTTTATGCCAAAAAAATTCATTAATATTTTTTGGTGATTCTTCCATCTCCAAAAAATCTAGAAAAAAACTGGGAGGTTTTTTTTTCCCTTCTTAACAAATGTCAAGTATTCTATCTAGTGGAACTATATTCAGTTCTGATGTACCACAATTTGTAAGAGACAGTTAGTGGGATAACCCACTTCTGTGATGTCACAATGAAGAAGGTTATCTGTATTAAATCCATTCTGTAAGGAAATTTTTGGATAGCCAGAGACAGGCAGAAACTGTGTCAATGAAACTAGTTTACTATAGTAAGAGATCACTAGGGATATCACTAGGGGCAACTTTGTTTACTTTCAATCAGGGCAAATTCTCAAGGCTAGCTTGGAGATGCAGAAAGATGTGAGGAAAGGTAGGGAAGGGCATTACATGGTAGAAGAATTAGACTTGTATTGCTTGGCTCCAGAGGGTAGCATGGAATAATAGGTAAAAATGGGAATTTATGCAGGTTGTAAGGGAAAAATTCCTAAGAATTAGAACCAATTAAAAGTGGAAGGAGCTGCCTGTGGAAGTACTAGGTTATTACTTATTGGGAAACTCTAAGTCAATTAAAGCCTGAATGACCATGTATGGTGTAGAGAAGGAGCTTTGTTCACATATAAGTTAAACCAGAAGGCCTCTGAGGCCTCTTCTAATGATGAGACTATAATTCTTTTACCCCATAAACATTACTGAGATTTGGTGGCATGTTAGCAGTGTTTGAAATATGGCTCTGGAAAAGTACGCCTCATTTAAAATTAACAGAATAAGTGTGATAGGTGCTCTCCTAACCTCTACAATCCTGAATTTTCAGGGCTCAGTGTGCAGATGGGGAGAGAAATGTAGTATAAGCACATATGTACACCACCAAAATATTCATTAAGAATTAGAAATCAAATGACAAAACATTTAAATGGAACAGCATACCAAATCAGTAACAGGTAAAATCATTCAGTAGGGACAAACACAGTCAATGAGTAAAGTCTTTCACAGATTCACATGCTCATTGAGAAGGGAATAAATTCACAGATGAAGAAGGGTTTCTACTTGGTGCCATTTGCTTTGCTTCACAACTACAAAAACTCTCCCAAAAGAATTCCCAGAATTCTATTTCCTGGAAATGGGCTATATGACTCATTGCTGAAGTTAATCCCTTCTCACAAAGGAACTGAGCTTTTTGACTCACCCTCTTTCTGCATTTCCTTTCAATTACACTGGGTATAATCACATATACATATAATTAGTAGGGGCTCCTACAACTTCAATTAATTGGCATATAATGTCATTTTTATTTAGTCATTTTCAATCATGTCCTATTCTTCATGATCCTATTAGGAATTTTCTTTGCAAAGATACTAAAGTAGTATGCCATTTCCTTCTCCAAGTCATTTTACAGATGAGGAAACTGAGGCAAAGAGGATTCAATGATTTGCCCAGGGTCACACAAGTGTCTGAAGCTTTATTTTTTTTAGAGAGGCAATTGGGGTTAAGTGACTTGCCCAGGGTCACACAGCTAGTAAGTGTTAAGTGTCTGAGGCCGGATTTGAACTCAGGTACTCCTGACTCCAGGGCCGGTGCTCTATCCACTGCGCCACCTAACTGCCCCTGAAGCTATATTTTAACTCAAGAATATGCATCTTCCTGACTCCAGATTCAGCACCCGATCAACTGTGCCATCTAGCTGCCCTGGCCATATGGTAAGTTTGCCTATATTTTATGTGAGATTTGTAATAAATATGAAAGTATGCAATACCAAATGCCCAGAATTAGAATTACAAACAATATGGCAAATAGAAAAGTCTGAAGTATAATACACCATGGAAAAGTTTAATATAAGGTACCTGTGTACATCAGGATCTGAACCAAGGTTCTCCTGATTTTTAAGGCTAGGATTCTGTCTCCCATTCTGTGCTGCCTCTTATTTATGCCATTAGTTACCATCATATGACAGATTGTGTAACTTATCCAACAACTGCTCCTGAAGTGTTATATGTCAGCCCAATAATGAACTATATAGTCCTAGTGAATCTGTGACCTATGGTTAGCTTGCATCATCACTATGCTCAGTCATCCTACCAATTCTCCAATTCCTAAGAAGTTGAGTTGGTTGGCTATTCTTAATTCCCTTGGAGAATGTATAGCTAAACTATTAGCAAGGCACAAGATAATCTCTGGATTCAGCAGAACTAAGTGAACTACTTCAATCTACACAGAAATTCCCTTCATACTAAGAGCTCTGGTTTTGAAGTCAACTCTTCCCTTTCTTTACCTATGTGACCTTGGACAAGTTAATTATTATCTCTGAGCCTTGGTTACCCATTTATAAAATGAAAGGGTTAAATGAGATGATCTCTTAGATTGCTTCTAGCTCTAAGTCTATGATCTTGTGCTCTTGGCATTCCCCAGGACTCTTTGGAAGGTACCAATATTTTTGGCCTGATTTTAAATTTTGTTCTAGTCCTCATAATCTAGCTCCAAACATGAACTTAAAATTATGGATAGCTTCTTTTTATAACCCATTCTCTCCTCATTCTCCATTGTTCCTCTTTTCCTGATCTCAAGTAATTGCTACTAATTCTCCTACACACAATCTAGTGCCCATGACCTTTGTCAAGACCAGCCCCTGTCTCAGAACATTCCTCCATTGCCTTTCCTTTTCTAGAACTCATTTGCTATGTGATGTCCTGAAACTTCCATGCAGTATTCATTCTGTCTCTTCGTAGCCCTACTGCCCCATATCTCTAAATTTCCAGTTTACTATGAAGCTATTTCTTTAGAATATTTTTCCTCAAAGAAGTCCCTTCATTCCTTCAAAATTGAATTCTTGTTTGTAACAAAAAATGGTTGAGGGAAAAAAGTAAAGAAGTAATAGCACTGCTGAGGGGGGCAGCTAGGTGGCGCAGTGGATAAAGCACTGACCTTGAATTCAGGAGGACCTGAGTTCAAATTCAGCCTCAGACATCTGACACTGGCTGTGTGACCCTGGGCAAGTCACTTAACCCTCATTGGCCTGCCCCCCCCCAAAAAAAAGACAAAAAAAAATAGTACTGCTGAGGGTAGATGGGACAATGATGAAGAAAGATGGAGACAAGGCAGACTCACAGTTTTTATCTTGCTTCTGCTTCCCTGCCAATAATACACTTTAGACAGGAAATGTTGGAATGGAAACAGTTGCTAGAAACTTAAAATCCAAGACACATAAGAAAATCCTAGGAAAAACAGCTAAACTGACTTCAATGAGTTCAAGTCACCAGAGTCAGATGATTAAATCCAAGGATCCTAGAGGTATGGCAAATAAGATTCCCTAGCCATCATCAGTGAGATTTGAAATATTGTAGAGCATGGGAGAGGTGCCACAGAATTGGAAAAAGGCAAAATGTCTCAATTTCAAAAAAAAGAGAGGAAGAAGGAAGGGATGGTGAAAGCTATAGTTTAGTGTCTGACTTTGATTTATGGAAAAATCATAAAGCATACTATTAAAGGGGAATTTAGGAAGGAAAGGAAACTGTGTTCACTAAGAGCCAACATGGTTCCATTAAGATTGTGTCATTCCAGACTGGAGTCATTTTCTTTTTGACAGCGTTATAAGGCTACTAAATCAGAATATTATACTTTCCCTAGATTTTGGTCAAGCATTTGACCAGGTCTTTCATGCCATCCTTGTGTATAAAATGTTGAGATGACAGTGGGAAAATAGCAGTTATTTAAATTTGGAAGAGGTTGAATGACCAAATTCACAGATTGAGCCTGTGTTTTGATGATAATATGGACAAAGGTCTTTAGTAAAGGCCCAGGGATCTGTGTTTAGTGCTATTCTGTTCAACATTTTTATTAATAACTTAGATGAAGTCATGAGAGACATGCTTTACAGATTTTTTGATGTAATAAACTTAGAGGATAACTAATATATTAAAGGCAGGCAGGATTCCAAATGTTTTGACAGACTAGAATAATGGGTTCAAATGTTACAAGTCTAGATAAAGATACAGATGAAAAAAAACTTTAAGTACAGAAGAGGTGTGGAATTATCATACAACAGTTCATTTGTAAAGAATATGTCTGTGTAAGCAGAGATTCTATGTCATTTCTGGCAATCGCCCAAAATATCTTGGGGATCATTAGCTAAATTATGGTCCTTAATATAAATTTCCAGGGCTCCCTGTGGGGAGTATGCAGCATGGCAACATCTAACAGTGTAAGTTCTTGAAAAGAGGCTGGGATAGGCCTAAATTGAAACTGTGATACTAACAGAGAAAGGAATAAGAATGATAGAAACATTTAGATAATTCTGGTGGATTAGAGACCAGGAAGGAATCATTAGATTAGATTAGAATTAGACAGTGATTCTTTTGGGGGGGGGTTAACTTTGTTTTTTGTGTTTCCCTTTTTTTTTTTTTTTGCTGGGCAATGAGGGTTAAGTGACTTGCCTAAGGACACACAGCTAGTAAGTGTCAAGTGTCTGAGGTCATATTTGAACTCAGGTGCTCCTGAATCCAGGGTGTTTTGATGGCCACATTGAAAAAAAATCTAAATTTAAATTAGAAGTGAGTAAGATGAAGATGCATTATATATAAGAACTCTCTATATAATATAGATCATCTATATATAGATATAAATATAGCTATATGCATATATATTCACATATATTCATTTCTGAACTTAGATGGCATATATGTATGTATACATCAATATATATGTATGTGTGTATACACATATTATATATACATGCATGTATATATAATATGTATATACATACACATAAGCACATACCATACACATAAGCACATATACATACATGCATATGCACATACATATATGCATAGATATGCACACACATCAACATCTATATATCTATATCTATAACAACATTGAACTTATAGTAGCCAAAGCATACTTTGAATCTGGGGCAACTTTCAAAAGGCCAACTGCAGTGGGGACTGGGGCTACACATGAAAAAATATAGGGATTTTAGTGAACTGAAAAGTCAATGTTATTTAAAAGCAAAATATAGAAAAAAAATGTGCTCCTGTGCTGCATTGAGAGAGGCTATGTCCTGAAAACTGAACATAATAATCCCCTGAAATCTGCCTGGGACAGGCTCTAGAATGTGAGTTTTATATGAAAGTCAAAAGTACTGATAACATACACAATATTCACCTCTGTGATGAATGAGAGAAATGGTCAACACCAAAATTACTAATTTAAAAAAATACACAGGGGCAGCTAGGTGGTGCAGTGAATAAAGCACCAGTACTGGATTCAGGAGTACCTGAGTTCAAATTGGGCCTCAGACACTTGACACTTACTAGCTGTGTGACCCTGGGCAAGTCACTTAACCCTCAATGCCCTGCAAAAAAAAATCAAACAAAACAAAAAAAAATGACAGGACAAATAAGCTAATGAGGAGATTGAAGATTATTTGTTTGTCTTTGAAAGACTTTGGAACTCTCATCAGTGCAATGGCAAACCATAGTTCTAGAGGACCCAAGATAAAACACATTTCCTACCTCCTAAGATGTGATGAAATTAAAATGAAGTATGAGACACATGTTTTTGGACATGGCTCATGTGGGAATCTGTTTTGCTTGGTTATACGTATTTGTTTGCAGGCTTTTCTTTTTTTCTCTTTTTATTTAATTAGGGGTAGGAATAAAAATATAAAAGAAGTATGCCTTTTCTTATTGGCTCTAGAGCACAGGACTTAAAGTTCTTCAAAGACTTGAAGTTACAAAGAAGAAGATTTTAGGTAGATATAAGCAAGAGATTTCTAATATTTAGAGCATCCAGAAATGGATTGCTTTTTGAAATAATTAATTCTCCCTCAAAATAGGTCTTCAGATGACCCAGTGTTCAGGATATTATGATGATTCTTATTCAGATACAGATTGGGATGGATGATCTTTCAAGTTCCTATGATTACTTTCTAACCTGGCATTACTTAAAAGAGTTAGGAAAGTCATAGGAACATGGACTGCAGAGCTGGAATGACTCTTCAGGACCATCTAGTCTGAGGACAACAAAAGTAGTGAGTTGCCTACAGGTAATAAGGACCTGATCTGGGATCTCCAAAGCTGTTGTTCTTTTCATCTAGGACCTGGGGGAGGTATTGACTATTGGAGAGTCACAGTATAACCCTCTCTGTCCAAAGCTTTCTACTACTAATTTAGAAGTGGAAAGAGGGAAATAGAGTTTTTCTTCAAGTGAATTTGATTAAGTTTTTTTTGTTTTTTGTTTTTTGTTTTGCAGGGCAATGGGATTTAAGTGACTTGCCCAGGGTCACACAGCTAGTAAGTGTCTGAGGCTGGGTTTGAACTCAGGTCCTCCTGAATCCAAGGCTAGTGCCTTATCCATTGCGCCACCTAGCTGCCCCCTTGATTAAGTTTTATAAGAAATTCAGGCAAATGCAATAATTCTTATAAAATGGGGTAAAGGCCACAGACCATGTAAATGTTGACAATGAGTGGGAAAAATAGCTGACCTCAAAAGCATTAATTAAAGAAGACGGGTCATAATAATGAGTGTGCCTTTGACACAGTCTTCCACACAGAATAACATTTGTGGGCATGCCCCATCTTTCATTTGTAATTCCTCTGTAAAATAGCTGAAGGAGCAAAACATGCAGAACTGTTCCCTTAGAATGTTATAGAATTGGGGGCAGCTAGGTGGCGCAGTGGATAAAGCACCGGCCCTGGATTCAGGAGTTCCTAAGTTCAAATCCAGCCCCAGACACTTGACACTTACTAGCTGTGTGACCCCGGGCAAGTCACTTAACCCCCATTGCCCTGCAAAAAAAAAAAAAAAAAAAAAAAAAGAATGTTGTAGAATATCTATCAGATCAGGCCTCCATATTTGTATATATAGTTTTACTTTGTGGAAGTTTTATAATCTTTCTCAGTGATTCACTTGTTGATGTATTCATTCAACAATATTACTGAACCGCTGCTAGGTATATTACAGTGGTACAATGGAGGGATAAAAAAAAAGTGGTATAATGGAAAGAACACTGGACTTTGGAATCAGAGAAATGGTATTACACTCTAGAATCTAATAGCTTCTAAACATTGGGAAAGTAATTTTCCCTCTTTGAACCTCAATTTCCTCAACTGTAAAATGGGAATAAAAATAATTGCATTCTTTGGAACAGCAAGGTAGTATAATAAATAGATACTGGAACTGGATTCTGGAAGACATACATTCAAATGTGGCCTCAGGCATTTATTAGCTGTTTGATTCTAGGAAAATCCCTTAACCTTTGTCTGTTTTGGTTTCCTCAACTGAGAAGCAGGGACAATAGCACTCAAGGTTGTCATAAAGATCAAATGAGATCATTTTTGAAAGTGCTTAGCAAAACTTAAAGTGATATGTGACTTAGCTATTATTAGTATTATTATCTTCCAAAAATATTGGTTAAGGGAAATACTTTAAAAAAACCTATTGTTTTACATAATTACATGTAAACTGTAGCATGAAAAGTTTAAGACTGTCCTTCAGAAAATACTGACTTTTGAAAACAGTAAGAAAAGTGGCAGTTAACATATAAAGTTGACTATAAGATGATTCTATTATGATCAGTCATCAACCAGAGTAATGCTTTGCATCTGTGTGGCAATTTATACCTATTGTAAAATATCTATAAGTACTTTGAAACACATATTATTCAATCTACAAGAAACCTTTGAAATGGAGCATCTAATTTTATAGATGAGGAAATTGAACTTGAGATGGGGTAAGTGATTTGCCTAGGGTCACACAACTAATTAGTGACAGAAATGAAATTAAAAACCAGGAAGTTGGGGCAGCTATGTGGCTCAGTGGATAAAGCACTGACCTTGGATTTAGGAGGACCTGAGTTCAAATATGACCTCAGACACTTGACATTTACTAGCTGTGTGTCCTTAGGCAAGTCACTTAATCTTCATTGCCCTGAAAAAGAAAGAATGAAAGAAAGAAAGAAGGAAAGAAACACTAGGCAGGTATCCTAGGGTTCAAGTCTTTAAAATTTTTCTTAGAGACAATCTAGAAATATATAGCCTAACTCCCAGCACCAACTAGTAGATCGGCCAGTGATCTATTTTGGAGAAAAATCTATACAAATACTCACCTCTCATATTATCAGGATGTTCTATGATGAAGTACATTCTATTTCTCCTCCAACACTGACCACCAACACCAAAAGATTACAAAACTTATCAGAAACTTTACCCTGGCTCCACATATCATTTGGGGTAAGAACAGTTCCTACATACCTACAATCCCATCCAGAAATTTTTTATGTCTGACTCTATTCTGAAAGGGTCCAAGCATCTTGATCACAAACAATACAAAACTGGGATTGTCTTATTATGATGCTATGATTTATCCTCAAATGGGATATCTGTTCATATCCCTGATATGATATGATGTGACATCTGTGCTTCTTTTTTCTGATCTGAAAAATCATAGGGATTAAAAATATGGAGGAAAGAAATATGGCCTATGTGGGCTTTTACATATATTGATGTGGTTTACCGTATGGGTTGTTATGCTAATTAATACATGTGAAATACTTCTGCCTCATAAGGAATACACATATGTAAAGGCTCCCATTGAGGAAGCCATAGTTTGTATGTCTGCAGCAATATGGCTGCTACTCATGGGTTATATATAATCCCTTGTGCCTTGTAGCCAAGATCATAAAGACTCAACCATATATCTAGAGTTGATGGACACCTCAGAGTTGATCTAGTTCAACTTTCTCCTTCTATAGATAAGAAAACTGGACCTGGGAGATTGTGTTTGGTCAGAAATGCAATTTTAACCCATGTCCTTTCAACTCAGAAGAAAGTAAAGTCTAATGAAACTCTTACATAAAATTTAAGAATTTTATTTGCTTTATTTCTCAATATTTGTCTTTTTAGGTGGGGGGAAATTACAATCTATTAATTAATAGATGTTTTCTTTCTTTCTTTCTTTCTTTCTTTCTTTCTTTCTTTTTTTTTTTGGGGGGCAGCAATGAGGGTTAAGTGACTTGCCCAGGGTCACACAGCTAGTGTAAAGTGTCTGAGGCCGGATTTGAACTCAGGTCCTCCTGAATCCAGGGCTGGTGCTATATCTACTGTGCCACCTAGCTGCCATTGTTTGCTTTCTCTTAAAGAAAGAGAAAGAGAGAAAGATATCAAGAAAAGAAAAAGTTATCAATTTTATAAGATGAATATTTTTTGCTTTTTGATCATTTTCAGAAAGCTCACATGGTTGTAAGGAACAAATGAGATAGCATATGCAAAATACTTCATAAATATTAATTAAAATTATTATGACAGTACATACTTAGCCAATATATTATTTAATTCCATCCTGCTTCTTAAACCCACTTTTTTTGTGACCTTATACAAATCATTTAACCTGCTTGGGCTTTAGTTTTCTCATTTATAGAATGAAAGCATTGGATTAGATATTCTCTGAGGCTTCTTCTAACTTTTTAAACACGACTTTTGATTCTGAAACAAATCTTAATTTCTAAAAGAGGGAGCAGTTTTTGCAGTTTTGAATCCTTTTTTCCCTGTTCCCTCTTTGTCCATGTACTTTGAAAGTTTGGATTTAAAAGTATTGATGCTATTTATCAAAATAATAAAAATATTTTATTATTTTCCAATTACATGTAGAGATAGTTTTCAACATTTGTTTTCGTAATATTTCCAGTTTCAAATTTTTCTTCCTCTGTCTCCTCCGTCGCCCCTCCCCAAGACAGAAAGTAATCTGATATAGGTTATATATGTACAATATTAAACATATTTCTGCATTACTCATCTTATAAGAGAAGAATCATAGCAAAAAGGAAAAATCTCAAAAAAGAAAAAACAACAACACCAAAAGCAAATGAAATAGGATGGTTCAATCTGCATCCATATTCCACCGTTCTTTTTTTTTCTACTGGATTTGAAGAGCCTTTTCAATCATGAGTCCTTTGGAACTATCTTGGACCATTGTTTTGCTGAGAAGAATCAAGACTATCACAGTTGATCAACACATAATATTGATGATACTGTGTAGAATGTTCTCCTGGTTCTGCCCCTCTCACTCGGCATCAGTTCATGCAAGTCCTTCCAGGTTTTTCTGAAATCTGCCTGCTCATCATTCCTTCCAGCACAATAGAATTCCATTACATTCATATACCACAACTTGTTCAGCCATTCCCCAATTAATGGACAGACCCTCAATTTCCATTTCCTTGCCACCACAAAAAGAGCAACTATAAATATTTTTGTACATGTGGGTCCTTTTCCCTTTTTTATGATATCTTTGGGAAAAGACCCAATAGTGGTATTGCTGGGTCAAAGGGTATGCGCAGCTTTATAGGCCTTTGGGCATAATTCCAAATTGTTCTCCAGAATGATTGGATCAGTTCACAGATCCACCAACAATGCATCAGTGTTCCAATTTTTCCACAGCTTCTCCAACGGTTATTATTTTCCTTTTTTTGTCATATTAGCCAATCTGATAGGTGTCAGGTGGTACCTCAGAGTTGTTTTAATTTGCATTTCTCTAATCAATAGAGATTTAGAACATTTTTTCATATGGCAATAGATAGGCTTGATTTCATCATAAGTAATCTGCCTGTTCATATCCTTTGATCTAATGCTATTTTAAATTTTCTTACAACTACCCAGTGATTCCACCTTAACCCATCAAAAGCCTTTTCTATGACAATGAAGCATAATTAGGCAAAACAAATTAACAGCTGGGCCATATTTTTGTCTGTTTGCATCATTCTGCTCTGACAGGACACCACAATTCTATTAGAAATGGGAAACATGGGGGCAGCTAGATGGCACAGTGGATAGAGCACCGGCCCTGGAGTCAGGAATACCTGAGTTCAAATCCGGCCTCAGACACTTAAAACTTACTAGCTGTGTGACCCTGGGCAAGTCACTTAACCCCAATTGCCTCACTAAAAAAAAATGGGAAACATGCTTCAATTTGAATCTACTGAAATAAAAATCAATCACTGTTTCACATTGTACTCTATACCAACAACAACAAAAAAAAGTTGTTTTTTTTTTCAAAATAATGGGATTCAGTAAGTGAATCTAACCTGACAGTGGCTTTCCTAGATAAGATATTACCATACACATAAATGTGCAAAGAATATACTGCCTAGTTATTTGGAGAAAAATTGCCTCCTTTATTAGTTATCTTTTTGCACTTGTTTTTGATTTTGTCGCTCATATTACATGGGCTTTGCCTTTAAACAGTTCTGTTCAATTCTTTAAAAGCTTATAAAGGGATGGAAAGAATTTCTAGAGAAGAGTGATGTGCCTTATTTTCAAATCATCATGGGTTATCCATCAAGCAAGGCATTAATATCACCCTTTAAGCAAGTCACCACACCTATGGCTTCCATTTCCAAAAGGAAAATTTCACTGTGAGTACTCCTGGAAAAAACTTTATATAGGAATTCATCTGACTGAAATAAAAAGCAGAACCTGAGAGAAAAAAGGAAGGATATGAACATTATTTTTAGATATATTCCTTTCCCCAAAATATATATGGTCAGTGGCAGACAAATTGGAAAAAAACAAAACATGTTATTATATTTAACTTGCCTTTTTCCCCACATTTGGATAGAAAACAAAGCACTTACAGAATTGGGGCTGGGTCAAATGTTCCCAGCATATAGTGCTTGACTATCCCACTCCTTTATTTTTCTTTTTAGCCTTCATTTTCTCTCTATCTAAAATTATAAAGGTAGTAAAGGTCTCAGCTTGGCAATTTGACTCTTTATCTTTCTATATGCTTTCTATGGCGGTTCTACTTAGCATGATAGAGGCCTTACTAGCTGTTTTTTCTGAATTCTGGAGGGTGCTAAAAGTACCATTGCTATTTCCCAATTGGCATTTGCTTTTGTCACATGACCAACATCCTTTCTATCAAACAATTCCTTAGCATCTTTTAAGTCAATTATTTGTATGTAGTTACTTGTTAGTTACATACTACAGTCTGCTCCCACCTACCATGAATCTACTCATTGCCCTTTATCAATTCTGCCAAGACAGTTGTATTCCAAGTCTTGCTGTCATATAAAAATACCAGCAGAACTATGTATTAAAAGGATGGTCCTTTGTTTTTATGGGGAACTTGGGATCAGTAAAAGCACTTTGAGTTTTCATTTATATCAAGGGAATAAAGTTGGATACCAAAATCCACAGTAATCAAAAGGGGTGAATGTTAGAGAACAATTCCTATGTATAAGAAGGCGGCTGCTTATGGGTCCAGGGTCAGAGATGTAATCAGATTTTCTATCTTTAATTCCTCTCCAATCTCTGGAATGAAAGAAAAACAGAAATCAGGTAAGTTGGAAAATAAAATGGAGGACTGCTCTGGATGTAGAATAGAGCAAGAGAAAGAACATATTAGGAGGCTGAATGCTTGGCAGCCTAACACGCAGCATTAAGCTGTTTCTCTAACTTACCCCCAAACTTCTATTTGTCATTGTCTTGAAATGGCTGTCCACAAGCCTCTCAATGTTCAGAAGACCCCATGGTGGAGTCGAGGACACGCAGACACCCCAGAATAGTCCCATGATACGCTCTCCCTCTGATTGGTCCTCTTTTTTACCAAAAAACTCTCTTGAACAAGCTCTACATCAATGACCTGGTGAATTTTGGGAAAGAGTCTCTGTTTTTCAGATTCATCTTTCTCTCCATGACAATGGTTGGCTGTCTTGGAGGAGGTGAAGGGGATTATAAAAAGAGAGATAGCTTAGTGCATTATATAGAGAGAAGTATTTTATTCAGAGAGACATGTCCAAGTCTTGAATCTAATAACTAAGGAGCAAAAGTATTAGGAGGGAGAGGAAGAAGGGAGGGGGAAGGCAAGGAGAAGGAGGAGGAAAAAAGATATAACTAATTGTTGTTAGCAGAATACGAGATTAAATGAAAAAGAAACCTTGTGTTCTCTGGCAGGGAGAACAATACACAAAAGGAGGAGGAGGAAGACAGATAATATAATATAATATGATATGATATGGTATAGTATGGTATGGTATAATATGATATGATATAATATAATATGATACAATACGATATAATATATAGTGTAGTATTGTATAATATGGACCTTATTAGTTAAGACTTCAATAGGAATGAAGATTCAGCAGATTATCATTGAAGAAAATTGTAGTGCCACTTTGCCAAATTGGGAAACCCTGGGCTGAAACCTTTTATCCTCATCGATGATGTCACACTCAAATAGAAATGGATCCATTTAGGCCATATATTGACTTAGAAAACCTCAAATTAACATCATTTAGGTTTTGTATTTTTATTTGTTTTGTTAAGTGTCACTGAAGACTTGTGACACTAGGATCCTGGAGAAGGACTAAAATAATTTCTTCTCTGTTCTAAGCAACAACAATTGCCTATCTATATATAGTTTATACCCTCAAAATTCATTGCATTTTTATTTAATATTGTAATTTTTGTGTATTCTCAACAATTTCCCTCAGAGTATACTGCTATTGATGCCTTGTTTGTGTAAAAACTTTTATTTTAATGTAATCAAAATACCTTGTTAAGGAAAGGAAGATAAGACATAAAAGGAAAGGAAAAGCTACATTTCAGAGTCAATTGGCCATAACTCCCAAATCATAAAGGCATAAATCTAAACTTAGAAGCTATTTAGGGCAACTCCATCATTTTACAGCTGAAGAAATTGAAGCCAAGGGAAGTAAGAATGAGACATGAAGTTTGGAGGTTCATAACTGTATGCAGGAAATATTTTTTCCTTAAAGAAAAACCTGACCACCTCCTCCCCTACCTTCAGCTCAATTCTAGAATACTCATCCCCTCCCCAGCCACTTGCAAATTAATTTAAATGTGCTTAGAAAATGTAAATAATTTTAGAAAAGCATAATACTGTGTATGTGTGTGTGTGTGTGTGTGTGTGTGTGTGTGTGTGTGTGTGTGTAGATTCCATCCTTAAGACTCATGGAAAGGATTTCTGATTATCCACCGGACTGCTCCCCTCCACTGACATGAATATATCAATCAAGGCTTATTTAACTACATTTGTTTTCTGTGTATTTGAGTGGAGATGGAGCAAAAAAGAAGGGGGAAAAGAAAAACCTTGACATTTTACTTTTGATTGACAAAGTGGGAAAGAACTTTCTTTTTGTACTTGAATTTTTGTAAATAGTACCTTTGCAACCTCAGTCTTTGCCATAAAATATGTAGCTCTCATAGTCTTGTCAATGTGAAATGCATATAGAAAGAATAGATATTGGGACAAAATTGACTCTGGGAAGTGAGAGAAGCAGTGCTTTCTTAGGGCTCTGATTGGCCTCAAAGGTCCTTATTTTATTTTTTGCTGCTCCCAATAAAAATGTCTCACCTTTCTTGTTTTCCCAGTCACCCTCTTGAGACTTCTGGATTGATATACATGAATAAAACCATGATGGGGAGGACAGCAGGAAGTAGAAAACCCTACACAAATACTTTGTATGAAAAATGATCCTGGTTTCTCAATCTGTATAAAACCCACTTAGGAGCCTCTAGGACTTGCTTTTAATTTACATTTGTTTTTGCCAGAAGGACTAAACTTAAAACAAAATACAGATATATTTTCAAGTTGTCATACTTCAATTAAAAGTCTTTGGTAATGGAATCAAGGGGAGAACTAAATCCAGAACATCTTTTTTAATTCAGATTTTAATTGTGCATGTCTTTGCATGATGGAATAGATAGAGAAGCACTTTAAGAGGTAGGGAAACCTGTATTCACATCCCACATCTGACATATACAAGTAATGCCATAGACAAGTCATTTAACCCCTCAGTAGGAAATTTTCTAAGGGGCAAACTGCCTGACCTGCATCAATAGGAAGTTTCCTAAGATGGGAGGTCTGTAGACGAATGAAATGTCAAATTCAATCTGTATTTCTACAGTATGGTGAAGAGTGTTTTGATTAAAATGGGAGTATTTTATAATAATAAATAAATGGGTTCAATACCAGATTTTATTTTTATTGAATTTTCCTTTTTCTATATTACAGAATAAACCCTAAAATGAATATAAGAAAAGCAGAAATCCTCAATAGCTTGTTTTGAGTGTACTTAAAGAGAAAACAACTTCAGAACAATTGAGCTATAACAATATATTTTTTTAAAAAAAAACCTCTAGGGAACATATTTTATTTTTGTTTTTGTGTACTTCTGAACTACAAAGATAAAGCAAGCTTTATATAATATATATTTGAAAATATATATATATATATATATATGAAATCCATTTTGAGTCAAAAATAGACTGCACATAATTTTCAAAGCATTGAAAAAGGTTTACATATGTATATATTAAAATTTGTGTGTATATGTATATACATATGTTATGTAAATATATATGTTGGGGGGGTATTTCCAAATATTGAAAACACAGTCTTTCTTTTTCATTATTCTTCATCCATAACAGGCAAAAAATGATTCCTTTCCATCTGTAGTAAATTTCAACCAACAATGCACAAGTGACACAAAGGTATCAAATATGCCCTGTTTTGCTATCACACAATTTTTCATTTTTTAATAAAAGTCAAATAATGAAAATGATTAATGATTTGTCATACTGATTCCTGAGAATTCAATAACATAATGTAAATTACTTACTTTTTCAGAAGATGAATTAATTAATTTAGGAAAATGGTGATTTTCAGTATTATTTCCAGAATTATCGTTAACATACCTTTATGGAAAATTTCATTTCTATGAATGTTGTTGCCTCAGATTTTGCTCCCAGAAGTAACAGACGGAGAAATGTATTGCATACCTTGGCCACATGGAATAGTGCATTTTGTCTTAATTAATAGCAGTAACAGAATATAATTATTTTGAAAGTACTACAAGGCACAGAGCTTCATACCAAATTGAACTTTTAGAAACCAAACACTGCCTTCAGAATTTACACTATCTTCACAATATGAAATAATTGGTTCAATACCAGATTTTCTTTTAAGGATGGACATATGAAATATTTTACCATCAAACTTTATAAGATAGGAACGAAATTCATTGAAGAAATTTGAAGTTCAGAAGATGTAGGTTGGGGGATCAGTATCCATCAGAGAGTTTCTAGCAAATGAAAAATAGGAAGAAGGGTGCAAATTTGGGAATGGAAGAAAGAGAAATAGAGAGAGGCTGTTTTGTGTCTTTCACATGTTTCACATTAAACAACTATTTACTGTCAAGAACAGAATCTGTTTAATATTTTTGAAAGATTGAAAAGAAACACTTAAACTTAGTATAGAAAGTTCAGAGTATATCAGAAGAATGTTTTAAGGAACAAAAGAAGGGAAATTTAGAAGGAAAATATTACCAGGATGTAACATATATATTTTTTGACTAAACAAGGGAATTGGGGTGGTGGTGCATGAGAGAAAGGATTTAAGTATTTTATGTGTTTGCTAGTATCCCAAGAAGAAAAAATAATCTCAAGAGGAAATAATTAATATATAGATGAACTATATGACAATGGGATGAAATGAATAAAATTTGTTTCAACTGTCAGTAATACTGTCTTCATAAACTAGAATGGTGTGATTGAAACTCACTTTACCTCTTCCCAAGGGACTGGGAGGAACAATATAACTTGAAACATTTATAACAGTACTATATAAAGAAAATATTTTCTCAGACCTATTCAAATTTTGTTTGGCTCTCTATGTATAATCAGGGACAGAGAACAAATTACGGAGACAAACAGAGATAAAAAAGAAATATAGAGGTTGATGAGGTAGGGCTTAAGTGGAGGAAAAAATAAGAAATAGCTACTATACAGGTAAAAACTAATACTAACTGGTTTCAGGAGGTATAAGGATAAAAGAATGCAATTTCAAATAAAAAGGGAAGAAGAAAGAATTCTGAACACAATGCTATGAACCAAATAAAGAGTTTTATCTTAAGAAAATAGAACTATATGCTCTGAAAGGTACATTTACTCTGAAGAAAATAGCTGGTTTTAAAAGGTTCTATATAATGAAAAATAACAACAACTAACCTTTTATTAGTGCTTACTATATGCCAGGCACTGTGCTAAGTTCTTTACAATTATCTCAATTGATCCTCACAATAATCCTGGGGGGTAGGTGTAATTATTAACACTATTTTAAATGTGAGGAAATTGAAGCAAATGGAGGTTAAGGTATTTGCCCAGAGTCACACTGCTGGTAAATGAGGTTGGATTTGAGCTCAAGTCTTCCTGATTTATGCCTGATCCATCATACCACCTGGAGGTTAGTGAGCAATACTGAGGCACCTATTTGTATTCATGATAACAATAGACATGTCCTGGTTCATTCACATGGGTGTAATGGAAAACATCCAAAGATTAAAAGAAAACTCAGAAAATCCTATCTACTTATAGTTTCTGATATGGACACAAATGATGCTGAACAAAATAATCTAGATGGCATTGGTAAAGAACATTAAATTTGGAGGAAGTACTTAGTTAGTATTATGGAAATGATGAGAATACTAGAGAAAGTTATGATTCATGATAGAGAAGGATAGGAAAGCCAAAGAGTCTGGTGTGCATCCTAGACTGTGGAAGTGATTATAAAAGGTTCAGAGTGGGCGGAAAGTCAGTTTGTTGCCATGTACCAATATATAATGGAAAAGTCAGGCCAGGAAGAATCAAAAGCTCCAAAGAATAACAACTTAAGAAAAGTTAAAATAAATCTGATGAAAAGAAATTCCCTACAGAAACTTAAATAGATGTTCAAGGCACTCATTGACTACCTACAAAGAAAGGTACACAAAATGGAAGCAAGGGCAGGTAATAGAGAATGAAGGAAAAGAAGAAAGTATAGTATTGACCAGTCAGTGATGGGAGATCACTAAAGAACAGAATTAGCTATGATTACAGAATAATAATAAGACAGAAAAAATAAGGGCTTGTAGCCATATTTTAGTAAAGAAGCTATAAGATATAACCACTGTTCAGAGAAGAAAAATGATTATATATAATAGGAAACTCAGAGAATATAGGACTACTATGTAATTTTCAGATTCAGGTTGGACAGGTGATTTGGAATAGCTTGAATGATCAGGTCTAAAGAATGGTCATTAGTGGTTTGAAATTGACCCTAAAAGTAATCTCTAATCAAATGCTTCAGGTATCTATGATTAGTTCTCTCCTACATCTTATAAATGGCTTTGAAAAAGATATTTTACATAGTTGTCAAATTTGTATATAATAGAAAGCTAAAATGGTTAACAAATACTGTGCCTGATTAGAGAATTCAACAAGCTCTGGAAAATCTAAAATATTGGGGCAACTTTCATGAGACAAATTTAAAGAGAATAAATGTAAAATCATATATTTGGAACACCAAAAACCCAACACAGAAGAGGCATGGTTAGTAGAAGTTTGTCTAAAAAGGATCTGGGTTTTTTGCATAAATGTCAAGGGTAATATAAATTAACAGTGCACTACTGCAGCCCCAAAAAGTAGAATGATATTAAGCTCTATTAAGAGAAAAAGTCTGAAATGGTGTGTATATGGGGGTTGGGCAATTGACTAGGAGAGAGGGGATAGGAGATTGATACATGTATTAGGTAAACCATTTCTGAAATACTCTGTTCAATTCTGGCCAACACATTTTGGAAAGGATGCTGAAAAACTGGAGGGTGTACAAGAGGAGGCAACCAAGATGTTGAAGGCTTGCATTCTACATGATAATTAGTTGAATAATAAATCATGTTTAGCCTGGAAAATAGAAGATTTATGGGGAATGTTAGTTCTCTTCCAATATCTTAAAGGTCATAATGAAGAAAAGAAATTTCATTTATTTTTCCTGTTTCCCCATAGATTGTAGGTTAAAATAAATGGGTGAAACTTGCAGAGGAAAAAAATAAGTCAATTTTAGAGGAAGAAAAACTATCTAACAATTAGAGCCATGTAAGAAAATGGAATGGCTGTGGAAGTGGTGATTTCATAGTCATTCCTCATTAAACAGATTCTGAGTGACTTTTTGCTGGCTGTTAAAAGGAATCTTGTTCAGGCAGCAGTTGGGTGTGGTTAAAATTATTTATGGTAAAGAGTAATATCGGAAGTTTTAGCTTGGATAGGAGGGTGACCAAATAGCATTTCATAAGGAGATATATGAAGTTCTCCTCTTGGTCTAGTGTGTAGATAGAATGATGCCAATGACAGAACATCAGGCCATTTCAAACAGGTTTCAGTACATAATTTGCCAATCATACTCTTAAGCTCTTTATTCATATGTTCAACCTAGCCTCTCTGCAGAGGCCTTCCCTTTGCAAGAGCAATGTCAATGCGCCAGTTAACGAGGGACTGCCCCTCTGGACAAAACTTTTCTCTCTCCCTATTCTATATTGATATTAACATATTGTTAGTTAGCATAGGATATTATTTTTGGGTGTTTCATTGAGCAAACTCATTCATTTTTCAAATGAAACAAAGGAGGGAATGTGATAAAAATTATTTGTGGTAAAGAGTAATATTGGAAGTTTTTGCTGAATCATTTGAAAGATTGTACATGCTACTGAAGTGGCTTTTGAAGGACCTCCCCTTTTGGGGAGGAACACGCAAGGAACTTTGGTACGGCAACTTAAAAGTGAGGGGAAGAACTGAAGTTCGCGCTCTCTGGTTACTGACTTAGCCCTGGCAGTGCTCGGGTGAGGGGTATTTGGAAGCATATGGTTGGTGTTCAGCCTTGGGTGTGCTGCTTTGCAGCCTGGTGGGCAGTTTGAGATTAGGTGAGTTTTATAAAGAAAAATCCTAAATTCCTTTAAACCAGCTTAATCTCTGGGATCTAAGAGACTAAGCTTAGATCTAAGCCTATTCATCTGTACTTCTACTTCCCTATTTCCCTAATTGGTTTCACCTTTTGTTTTCTACTTAATTCACAAGCAATAAAAAATAATCACTCACAGATTAAAGCTCAGAGGCTCTTTTTCTTATTGGTCTGGGATATATATATATATATATATATGAAAATTTAAAGGGGGAGATTAATGCTCTGTATATCCAATTTTGAATCTCACATGGGATAGAGAGACTTGAAAGTACCTAACTCTGAGATTTAGTGGCTCTATGTAATGGGTAATTTAATCCATTTTGACACTATACTTTTGAGTTCAAATTCATATTCAACTACCAGAGTGAAGTGTGAACTTTATGGAAATTTTATTCTAAAATAAGCAGAAAAAAATATGTAACTTAGTGATTCATTGTATTAAAAGTATGTCATCCTTACTTAGGGTCTTATATGAGAAATGTGAATAGAGGAAGTGATTTTTGGGGTGTTTTAAATCCTTATATTGACACAGTATATAAGTAAGAAAGTTTAAATTTGGGAGGCAGCTAGGTGGTGCAGTGGATAAAGCACTGGCTCTGGATTCAGGAGGACCTGAGTTCAAATCCAACCTCAGACACTTAACACTTACTAGCTGTGTGACCCTGAGCAAGTCACATAACCCCATTTGTATCACCAAAAAAAAAGTTTAAATTTAAAGTATATTCTTAAGAAACTCTGTTCATCTATTGGATATTTTAAAATAAGATGTCCATAAAATATATATTGTTTTTGAAGTCATTAAAATACTTAAATTGGTTAAGATAACAATGTAAAAAGTCCTTAAGGTGGCCAGATTTCCTACAAAACCCTTGTAAATATCTAAAAGGACACTAAATTAAACAAATTCAAAAACTAAGAGAGTGATGATTTTTGCTATATAGTTCAAAATTGGACAAAAATATCATTAAAATATGCAAGTTTCCTGAACAAAATCCATCCAGAGAAAGCAGAAGCCATCTCTAGAGCCAATAAATTAAGATTGATACCTATGAGAGCCCTGAATGGGGATGCTGTGGAATGAGAAAAGGATCCTAAATCCATCCTTATTGTTCATAAAGAGGACCCCTCAAAAAAAAAAAAACACAACACCTGGATCTAATCAGGGAACAATCCTATAGGGTTGGAAAGTGAATCCACTCTATGGTAGATTACATGAAGACTTAGACCTGAAGCTTGAACAAGTCTTGAATGAGTCCATACCAAAGGGAAACAAGAAAGTAATAATAACATATGGTAATACTAAATTCAATGACTAGGCACTTATGAAGGCTCCTTTCAGGAAACCTGAGACAAGCATGACTGTTGACGCATAATTGGAGCCTCGAACAGGTACAAAAAAGCATGTATTCAAATCCTGGTTGAAGATTGTGCAAGGAGAAGAAGACAGAGAAAGGTCCCAGACTAAAATTGTGATTGGCCTCTAGAAGAAGGAAGTAAGAGCCAGAGTTTGTTAGCAAAGGGCATGGCCATGCTAAAGGGTCTGACACTAGTCATGCTATCTACACTGTCAGCAGTAACAACATTCAGACCACAGAAGGAAAATAACCAAAGAAGTCCTGCCAACCCCATCTAAGAATGTGAGAACTGGCAGACACTGGCCATGGTACAAAGTCCAAATGCAATAACTGACACCTGAGATATTAGTAAACAAAGGGGAAACTAATACAATGAAGAAATCATATTGGGGTTAAGAAAAGCCCAATAAGCTTGGCTAGGTGGCACAGTGGATAAAGTACTGACCCTGGATTCAGAAAGACCTAAGTTCAAATATGGCCTCAGGCACTTGCACTTACTAGCTGTTTGACCCTGGGCAAGTCACTTAACCCTCATTGCCCAGCAAAAAAAAAAAAAAAAAAAGCCCAATAGATAAAGTAAGAAACAGACTCTTCCCCAAGTACAAATAAAGCCTCAGAGAAAATAATTGCTTGGCCAAAAAGATTCAATAGTGGCTTGACAAAATTAAGCAAAAGGAAAAAAAATGAAATTAAATATTTTGAGAGAAAAATGAAATAATAGCTTATAATATAAGGTAAAAAAAATATTGCTCAAGTAGTGGATTCTCTGAAAAAATGGGAATAAAGAGAACTACTTATTGTAGGAGACAATGAAAAATATATTAGAAAAAAAACTATAAAACCAAAGATTTAAAGTTACAATATAAAAACTGAAGAGCAAATCAAGGAAATTTTAAATTATTTAAGAATTATTTGAAAATGATTATCAAACAAAAGCACAAATACTAAATTTTAAGACATCTTTAAAAGGATCTTGCTCATACTTTTTTGGAGAATGGGACCATAAAGTGAAAAAAAAATAATCACTAGTAATCCCATGGGGAAAATGACAACAACAACAACACTAATTTGAAAGGAAACAAGGATAATATAGCCCTATCCAAATCTTTCTGGACAAAGGAGACATACTATAAGTGACTAGAGTTTAAGGGCCAAGGAGGCACATGATATGATGCTGCCACTATAATAAAGAAAATCTTAGAATATGATAATCCAAAATGGAAAAATAAAACTTTCAACAAAGAATAATTTTTACTGCAATATAGAGTATAATCCTAAGGGACAATATATGTGATTTTAATATAATTGAGGAGATTCAAGAATTCATTATGAAAAGATCAGAGCTATCCAGAATATCTAAAATAAAAACAACCTATAAAGGTAAATACATTTAAACAATTGGAGATAATTAATTGTGGTAAAGTGCTGACATTCTAATGGGGGGAAACACATCTGTATAGAATACCTCCCTGCTAAAGGGACTAATTCAACCAATTTTTTTTTTTTTAGTGAGGCAATTGGGGTTAAGTGACTTGCCCAGGATCACACAGCTAGTAAGTGTTAAGTGTCTGAGACCAGATTTAAACCCAGGTACTCCTGACTCCAGGGCTAGTGCTCTATCCACTGTGCCACCTAGCTGCCCCACAACCAATCATTTTTAAACCATTTAATATGTAAAGGGCAATGTATGATGGCTTAGGGATACCAAAAAAGAAAAAAAAAAGCACTTCTCCTGAAGGTGTTTATATTCTAATGGAGAAAACATGTACATAAAAAGGTCCATGTAAGAAACATACAGAGAATACGTAATTTATCTTTGTAGTTGAAAACACTTAGAGGCTTTTGTGGGGATGAAAGGGATGGGAACAGGAAAGACATTGTACAAAAAGTAAAACTTGAGTTGTTTTTTTTTGTTTGTTTTGTTTTGTTTTTATTATATTTTTTGAGTTGAATCTTAAAAAAAGACAAAGAACCTGCAAGTATTGGAACTTTTTTCCCCTCATTAAAAAAAGAGAAATAATAAGAAGGGAAATGCATGCACTGAGAAAGAAATGAAAAAGAAGATAGAATAACATTATTTCTTTTAATTTCAGTATACTAGAAGAAATAGATACAAAATTTAAAAGATCATAGAGTAGTTATCTTATGCATTTCCCTCTGGTATGACCTTCAGAAAGCAGGGCTGAACACATGTGAAGAATTTGGGGTAAAAATATGTTAACTTAAATAGGAAAACAAAGAGGTGAGGGAGAAATTGTAGAGTAGCATGTAAAATGGCCAGAAGTTAACCAGACTTCTTCAGATATCATCTCATAAACAAGAAAGAGAATTAAAAGTGAAAAATGAATAAGGACCAATGATAAAGGTCCAGACTCAATAAAGAGAGCAGGGACAAAGGAGTTTCATCAACCCGTTTATGTATTATTGTTGTTGATTTCATTACTTCTCTTTCTACACTTTTCTCTTTGTGAAGTGAGGCAGATAGAAGAGACATTATTGTTAGTGAATATTATGGAGGAGAAAGCATAATTAACAATCATAGCTAAACATGAATGTGTTGAACTCAACCATAAAATGCATGTGTGAGAAAATTATTAATAATGGGATATTTGGGGGGACTCAGAGACCCCTCCAAACACACACACACACACACACACACACACACACACACAGGAACTCTGGCTTTTCAGAGCCAGCTGAGAGTCAGGAGAATTTCAAAGAAAATATAGATTCAACTTACTGAATACCTAAAGGAAGTTACCTCACCTAGAGCACACTCAAGTCATGCCATTCAATGGACTTGAATGTTACTAGCCAATTAGCTTGAATCTATGTGCAGTGACCCATTTCTGCCTTTGAGAGGATAAAACCTCTTGGAGAGGGGTTTTTCTGTCACTTGGTACTCTCTTCTCTCTCCCATACTGCCCTCTGGTTCTTGCTCTCTGTCCTAGGTATGTAGCACTTCTGAACTTTAGGAGTCATTTGCTCTATCTCTTTGCTAATATTTAATATGCTTTAATAAATGGCTAATGTCCCAAACTGGTGTAGTAGCCTCTAATTTCAAAGTAGCAATATATTAGAAAGTCTACCTTATTTCCTAAAACCTAGAACAGAGACAGGCACCCCCATATAATTTCAAACAACACACATTTCCATGCGAATGAATGAATTAGGAAGCAGAATATAATGATAGGTTGTTAAGACAGAAATACCCTGAGAAATATTCAGGGTAGTAAAATAATGGAGTTAAGCAGACTTTATGATGTCCCAGGCAACTTCAACAAATCATAGTTATGAGCTCAGACAAGACAATGGTAAAATTAGCATGATTAAGATATAGGAAAAGAATGAGGTGAAGAGACTGGTAAAAATAAAGAAGATAAAGAAAAGTACATCAATAGATCATTTTAAAAATACAGAATACAGTAGAAAGTAATTCAGACAATAACATAAAGAAGGAGGAAAGTATTGTTACTATGTTATAATCAATAATAAAAATAACAGTAAATGAACTATTTAAATCATTAAATCATTAAAAATGATTTACTAGATAATAATGGTTTCACATACAAGCCCCTTTTTTTCTATCCTTTTTGTTGGAATGTTCCTGTTGATCAGTTTCAGTCAAGTAAAAAACATGTATATATATAAATATATATATGTGTGTGTGTGTGTGTGTGTACTTACATATATGTATATATGTGTGTATGTGTCTGTGTGTAATAGTATGCAAAAAATATAAAAACCTTACATTTATCCATCAGCTCTCATAGGGGCATTGATTTAGCACTGAAAGAATCTTAGAGGAGTCTCTTGTTCTACAGCTATATATGTTTTTGCCTCCTTGACTTCCATTCAACAATTCTACTTGTGCTTTTTTTCCATGTAGTTTTCTAGACATCCTCTTCTTATGGGCTTTTAGCACTTTTTCACATGCTACATAGGCTAGTGAGGTAGCAGAGTCCAAATATTGTGGTTCCATTAGCATTTCTGATGAGAAGAGATTACTATAGAAATACCAGCAAATTGTTGGCATTTTGCATCTGTTTTTGTAGTTATTGTTCTTCCAATTTAATCTACCATTATTCTCAAAATGTTTCAGTTTAGTTGGGGCTCTTTCCAACTTCACTTTAGGCTTATTTTCTCCTCAACTGCTTTTCACAACTCTTTGAGGAGATGTTCATAATCATCCCTTCTTTTCCTCTTAATATTTTGCATTTGAGCTTTTGGTCTAAAACCACTGCTATTGTTGGCTGCCATGGCTTTCAAGTTGGCAGGAGATCAGGTGTCTGCTGGCTGAAAGAGTTTGGGGGCTCTTTTGGCCTTGGTGAATCTTGCCAAGTTATTTGTAGAACTTCTCTACTTTATCCTCTGCATGTTTTTTGCATAAAGTGCAATCATCTCCATGGTATTCTGCTTGTTTACACTCATCATGAACACTACAAGGTGAGATCATAGAATCATAGGTTTAGAGCCAGGGGAGTTTTTTGTTTTGTTTTGTTTTGTTTTTTTAAGTGAGGCAATTGGGGGTTACGTGACTTGCCCAGGGTCACACACCTAGTAAGTGTCAAGGGTCTGAGGCCGGTTTTGAACTCAGGTTCTCCTGAATCTAGGTCCGGTGCTCTATCTACTGCACCACCTAGCTGCCTCTGACCTAAGTCTTAAGGAGCAAACCTGTAATTTGAACTTAGGTCCTCTTATTCCATATTACATTGTATTCTTCATAGATCCCTATGTGGAAAGAAATTATGCTTCTTACTGCCTTTAGGCAACCAACACTTCTTTTTGCCTTTCCACGAGAACCTTTAAGCCATCATTTCATTTAGCCACAATTATTTGTCTTGATCTATGGTCGTCCACGACTGGTGGAAGCCTACTACTACTTGTCTCCTGCTTTGATCCACAGCAAGAAAATCAACAGCAATGAAGTTCATCTCCACCAATAGCACTTCAACTTGATGGCCATTAGACAAAATGTACATTAAGTGTACATAGAATGAAATAAATCTTGTGGGGCAGCTAGGTGGCGCAGTGGATAAAGCACCGGCCCTGGATTCAGGAGTACCTGAGTTCAAATCCGGACTCAGACACTTAACACTTACTAGCTGTGTGACCCTGGGCAAGTCACTTAACCCCAATTGCCTTACCGAAAAAAAAACAAAACAAAAAAAAAAGAAATAAATCTTGAGATATGTTCTAAAACTATTGTAATCCTTAGTATCTTCTGTTCTTCTACCACTTTGTCACCAGCATTGCAAAAGAAAGGAACTACATAAAATTATGGATTGTTTTAAAATTTTGTTTCCCTTTACTAAATGGTAGATGTATCTAGCCCAGCCTTGGACTTTAGACACAGACTTTTATTGGACCCTACTTGAAGCCTTTGATTGCCAGTCATATAATTTCATTGGCACAAACTTCAAGAATTTAATTTCATCTAAATAGCATGATGGAAAATAGGCCTTTTGGGAAAGGAGAGTCCAAATACCTTCACATTAATCCTAGCATGATGTTAAATTTAGTAGGTAATCTTTATTTAGGCAGAACCCAGGACTGCTAATCAGAAACAAATGAATTCAAAACCTGCCTCAAATATTTACTAACTCTGTAACCTAAAAAAGTCAATGAACCTCTATTCTTCAGTTGCTTTCTGTAAAATGAGGATAATAATAGTACCTACCTCAATGGACTTTAAGAGGTTGGATCAAATAAGTTAACATACATAAAGTATTTTGTAAACTATCAAGTGCTAGGTATTTACCAATTATTAATTAGTGATTTTTGGTATATTCTTAGGTCCTCACAACTCACCACTGGCACTTTCCTAAGTAATGTGTCTTATTCTAAATTATATGCTGATCACTCATTAATTGTTTTATGTGTCATTTCCCCCCACATTCCTGTACATTACGCTTAGTAATTGCTCCAAAAAGTCTTAGTTTTCTATGTTAACTGTGATCACAGAATTACTCAGAATTGGAAGGGAACTTAGAAGCCATCCAAAGAAACCTTTCCAGTAACAAGAGCTCCTTCTGTACAACAGTCAGGTGGTTATACAATTGAGAAGCAAAATACTTCCTGAATCATTCCATTATACTTCTGGATAATTCTACATTTTGTGGTAGTTTTTAGTCCCTGTCTTTTCCTTTGTACCAAACCAAATTCTACAGATAAATATAAGCCAAAGTGTGATGAGGTTTAATCAATAATGTTTCACTTTGATTTCTCCACCATCACTTCTTGTTGACCTCTGATTTGATCTTTGTTTCTTTATATACACTTAGGAAAAAAAAATTCTTACTGGTCACATTATTGTTATTTTGTTCTTGGTTGCTGTTTGTTTACCTTTCTTTTATTTATGTTGTCTCAGATGTTTAAGAAGAAAGTTATTTTTTCAGTTGTTTTTATTTCTAGAAATCTTTCAAATGTCACATTTTTGCATGCCTGTTATGGGCCTGGGGAACCTCAGAAGTTTTCTGGAGAACTCAGGGAACCTTCTCCTTGAGAAGCTAAATCAAAGGACAGACACATCTAAAAACCAATCTCCCCCTCCCTTCCAGGATATAATCCTATTAGCTGTGGCTGCTGCCTGACAAACAGACAAACAGACAAACAGAGACAACTCCAGAAGTCCTCTCTTTCAAATTTTAACTCAAGCTTTCCCCACCCCCAGAGGGAATTTTCCATTGTCAGGTAGTGATCACCCCATCTGCCATCTATAAAAGTTTTTGCCTTTCTCTGGTTTGGGGAGATAGGTATCTCAGAGAACCGAATCTTTGGAACTATCTCCCTGGAGACCCTTCTCTAGGTTTCCTTTTTCTAGTGCCTAAATAAAATTTAACTACTATGTGTCTTCAAAATCACAGAACAGGGTTCTTTAAAAAAAAATGGATTGAACTTTAGAGTCATTGAATTGGCATCTCATTTCCTATGTTCAGAAGTTCTAGGCAGCTTTTTTGTATTATTTCTTGAATTAGGACATTTAGGCTTTTGAATTTGTTGTATACTTCGTGAAGTCCTATAATCCTTAAATTGTCTTTCTGCAGCCTGTCTTTGAGATCAATATGCTTTGATTGTAGGGAGAGCAGGTTTTCTCTTAATCTGATTGTTGTAGTTTTCTTTCACTTTTCTTCTTTTATTCTTCCATACATTGCAATCCTAGTCAAAGATTCTCTCTTTTCTTTCTTTGGTGAGATTTAGTACTGTGAATTCAAGTTTTTCTATTATGCCAGTTATTCTTGCCTTGTAGGTAATAAGTTCTGCTCTCCTTTCCTTTCCTTTCCTTTCCTTTCCTTTCCTTTCCTTTCCTTTCCTTTCCTTTCCTTTCCTTTCCTTTCCTTTCCTTTCCTTTCCTTTCCTTTCCTTTCCTTTCCTTTCCTTTCCTTTCCTTTCCTTTCCTTTCCTTTCCTTTCCTTTCCTTTCCTTTCCTTTCCTTTCCTTTCCTTTCCTTTCCTTTCCTTTCCTTTTTGTAGCTGCAGCATTTGCCGTAATGTTTTGTCATAGGTATTTAATAAAGGCTTGTTGTCTGTTTGACTCTCATTATTTTTATGTCTCTTTTAGACCATTGAGGAATATCCTACTTTAGTTTCACATTCTCTTAGGAATCCACATATTCCTTTGCACTATTAGACGCTGAATATTTTCCATTGTCTTGCAATATTTATCCATATATACCTAGATTTTTTTAACTGGTTTGCAGACAATTTTCCCTTTTACAATTTATTAATGTCTTTATTGATTTATCTGCTTATGTTCAAAGTCTTTCATTGAGTTTTCTTCCTCCTGAGATCTTTCATAATTTGATAGTTTTTTTAAGTGTTGTTTGTTTTCCCTTATAATCTCTTTTCTTTCTCTTTCTGATTCTTTCTGATTTGATTGTGGTTTACCCTAGGGGCTAGACATCAAAGACCTCACAGTCTCCTCAAAGATAGGAATTTTACTGTTCAACAGATTAAATTTCTACCTCAAGTAACTTCTACAGGAAGGAAATTACCCTAACAGGATGCTCTTTCTAAAGCTTAGCAGAGTACCACACAGTCACAAACACACATCCTATGCTCAGTTCACTCTGTTCCTTGGTTCTTTGTGGTGGCAAGTTTGGGCCTTTTGTATTTCCCTTCACTAGGCAAGAGTAGGATGTAGAGTTGTGTTCTATTATAAGCCTTTGGTTATCTTGTGTAGCCTTGCTGCTGGACGGTGGTCACTTGTGGGGTAGCAATATTGAGCGATAAAGTTAGAGAGGCTAATAGCCTGTAGCGTTAGGTCATTTGTTTCCTGCTCCTCTTGATTTTTGGTGTAGACTGTGGAGAAAGCAGAGTGTGTATTTGTGTATATACATAGATATATAGATCTGTATATGTAAGTGTGTGTGTGTAAAATTTTAGTCTGGCGCCTTCTCTCTGAGTAGAACAGAACAACCAGACCCGTGGCCCCTTTACTTATTCTTTTCCAGAAGGAACCATTATTATCTCTCTTGGAAAGGTAAAGGCTCATTTAGAGATTTCTACTCTTGTCTATCAGTCGGCAAGCCACATGTAAATAACCCATGTGGATATACAGATAATGTACACGGACGATATGTACACCTTCCTTATGGAAAGATACCCATAGAAATATGGCAATAATAATAGGCTATATGTATTTGTGAAATTATTTTCAATGCATTGAATTCCCCCAAATCTCAACACTGGATGCTATTAGCACTGTGCCTAAGGGGTAAACCATTGTTTTCTGAATGACTGAGCTTCAATTGCACATTCAGCCAGAAAGTTGTGCTTGCTCTGTCATTTCAGTCCAGTTAGACCCTCATGATACTATTTTAGTTTTTCTTGGCAAAGATGCTGGAGTGGTTTGCCATTCTCTTCCCTAGCTAATTTTACAGATGAGGAAACTGAGGCAACTTCCCCAAGATTACACAAATAGTACATGTCTGAGACCAGATTTGAGCCCATGAAGATGAGCCTTTGTTACTTTGTTACTTTGTTACTTTAGGCCCAGCATAGGCATGTAATCAGTACTGAGTTTCCTCATACCCTCAAGATTCAACTCTAAGGAGTCCCATTTTTTGTTTGTTTGTTTGTTTATGCTTTTGTTTTCTTGAAGTGAGTTAATATTGGAATAGTTTTTTGTTTTGTTGTTTTTATGGCCCCTTCCAAAAAAAAGAAAAAATTCTGGCTTTACAGTATATATTTGTGTATTCTTTACTTTTTCATAGAATGACTTTACAGGAAAGATTTTTCTCAGACTGTTTTCCCCTATGATGCTTAATCTTAATGACATTTCCTTTGTCTATATTGGCTGTTTCTTGCAAGTGGCAGTTTGAGTATCAAGAAACTTTTTGACTTAGAAAGGAGTTTTCAGAAATTTTTACTGTGTTCATTTTGTATCCAAAGTGAATATGATGTCACATTCTGAAAAAAAATACATTTAAGGAGTCCCAGTTTTTTCTTTGTTTGGTTGTTTTTTTTGTATTTTAATTTGTTTATGCTTTCCTTGCACACTACTTTTACAAATACTGATAAGGGTGGGTTGGTGGGTCTGGTTCTTAGGTATTCCTTAGTAAAGAATTATACTCTCACACCCAGTGCATTTAAAATTAAAGTAATCCTTATTTTGTGGTAGGGAAGGTGACTTAGAGGAAAGTCAAATTCAACCTCTCTCAGAGGAAAAAGTTTAAAAGCATTTCCTCAAAAGCCAGAGGGAAAGCAAAGCTTTTAAATAGATGGATTGGGGGGTGGGGGTTGTCTAGTAACCAAAAAGTTACTTTTGGTACAGGAATACTGAAACAGTTGGTATTAAGTTTCCTGAACTCTAGGGTTGAAAGTTATAGGCTTTGGGGAAGGTATAATCCGGTCCTCCAGGATTATCTCTACCTAGACTCCAGCATGGAAGTAGACACACCTGACTAAGATTTGGCTTCCTACTATACTGTATAAATATTAATATATGGATCACCTGGATTTTATGGAGGTACTTTACTATCCAAATGGATTTTATGAGACCCTGGATTAATAGGAGCAAAACGCCCTTTGCTCAAAAACTTCAAAGTGAAACCAGACAAGCCCTATTTACTTTCCCCAAGAGAATAAACAGGTTTGGAGGCCCCTTTCAAATTCCCATTCACTATCTTCTTTCCCCAGGGAAGTAGAGAGATCTCCTTGTCTTTGATAATACTCTTCCTCTTCCCACATGATCTAACCATAAGATATGCTTTAGGTTGAGCTGTTAAACTGATTTGTATTGTTTAACTGATTTATATTTATAATGGGTTGATCTGTATCATAACAAAGAAGTTATTCTGTAACCTAGAATCCAAGAAACCTTTAAAGCCCTTAAAAAAAGGAGAACTTTAGGCTTCCCTCTTGGGAGGGGAGACTCCACATCATCATGTGTTATATATTTCTTCTTGGGACAAAATATTAAATTGATATCATTTTTTTTTTCTGTCTGTCTCTGATCTGGTTTGTCTTGAAGGAGATATTGAATTCTCTGATCTGGTTCTTAACCATGTTCTCTGATATGGTTATATTTGTAGGAGGACAGGTATTGTTAAGGCTAAAATTCTAGCTAGTCTGTCTAAAATATCTAATGAGTGGTCGCCAATAAATTATAATCTTTAGCAAGAGTTATACTTTTTTGTGTGTGTGTGAAGCAATTGGGGTTAAGTGACTTGCCCAGGGTCACACAGCTAGTAAGTGTCTGAGGCCAGATTTGAACTCAGATACTCCTGAATCCAGGGCTGGTGCTTATCCACTGCGCCATCTCGCTGCCCCAAGAGTTATACTTTTAAGCATTTATTAAGGAGAATAAGAATTTGGTAAAGAGAGAGAGAAAGGCCTACATTCATCCATCTATTAAAGGGAGAGTGCATTTCTAGCTCTACTCTCCGCCAGAGTCCACAGGGAAAAAAAAGTGAGTCAGAGCTCCAGGCTCCCCCTTCTTCCTCCCACAAGCAAATGTCACTTCCTGACACCAAAGAAAAGACGCATGGTCTTGCCCTCAAAGACCTTCACCTCTTGGAGGAGCTGTTCTACAGTAATTCTCCAGCAGGTGGTGTCATTCCAATCGTTACAGTATGTGAACAAATTGTAGGAGATATTATAATTTCTCTGATCTGTTTAATAATTTTAGGAGAGATTAACTATTATTTCTCTGGTTTGTTTGTAGGAGACAGGCAGATACAACAGCTATATTTTAATATTCAACGCCTGTTATCTGGTAGGTTAATCATTTCTCACATGAAGAGCTTCTCAGGCCCTACTGCTTCTTTGATTTTGTTTCTCACAGGAAAAACCCCTTCTGATTGATTTTAGGCCCATGTCAATACTATCTCCTTTTACCTTCATAAGAGGAGGTAGGTGCTATTATTATCCCTATTTTGCAAATGAAGAAACTGGGCTAAACAGAGGTTAAATGATTTGTCCAAGGTCAATGCTAGTAAGTTTCTGAGACTATGATTTGAATCTAGATCTTGACTCCAGGTCTGACCATCTTCACAATGAACCAATTAATCTTATGTCCACCTCAAGCAAGTGAAGATTTGTCCTAGAAGCATTGGCAGATGTGAACAATAAGTTCCAATGGCATGAAGCAGCTGGAGCAGGTATTGTGGAACACTTAGAGCTTGGCCAAACATTATAGATTCCAAAGTCATCCACTGCATTCCAAGCTATTACCAAGCATCTTGACTTTTGTTCTGCCACTGGACTTTGATGATTCAGGAAGAGAGAGTAAGGTTGACAAATTTGTGCAACTCTCCTTCACTTAAATCCACTTCACAGGAAAGTCAAGACATCACTCCTTGATATCATTGGTTCTCTTCTAAAGGAAGGAAGAACAACTAATTCCCATCACTAAGCTGCTCAATAAACTCCAATTTCCCTTTATTACTTCCAGAGTAAAAAATTCCTCTCATTAGTATTTAAAGTATTTTATAGTTCATCCATAAAACATAACTTTTTGACATTTTCTAATCTCCCTAATTAGCAGTGCCTTCCATAATTATTTTTATTTATTTTGGTTCTCTGCTGTATGTACATATATGTGTGCATGTTATCATCTGCAGTTTAATATAAGGGAAGCATGAAGGATAATGAAGTAATATCAATATTAAATATGTATGCGCCAAGTGGTATAGCATCCAAGTTCTTAGAGGAGAAGTTAAATGAGTTACAAGAGGAATTAGACAGTAATACTATACTAGTGGGGGATCTGAATCTCCCCCTCTCAGAATTAGATAAATCTAGCCAAAAAATAAATAAGAAAGAAGTGAAAGAGGTGAATAGATTACTAGAAAAGTTAGACATGATAGATGTCTGGAGAAAATTGAATGGGGATAGAAAAGAATATACCTTTTTCTCAGCAGTACATGGCACATTTTCAAAAACTGACCATGTATTAGGGCACAAAAACATCATAGTCAAATGTAGAAAGGCAGAAATAGTAAATGCATCCTTCTCAGATCATGATGCAATAAAAATTACATGTAAGAAAGAGCCAGGGAAAAGTAGAATGAAAATCAATTGGAAACTAAATAATATCATTCTAAGGAATGAATGGGCCAAACAACAAATCATAGAAACAATAACTATATCCAAGAAAATGACAATAATGAGACAACATATCAAAATCTGTGGGATGCAGCCAGGGAAAATTTATAGCTCTAAATGCTTACAAGAATAAAAAAGAGAAAGAGGAGATTAATGAATTGGGCATGCAACTTAAAAACCTAGAAAAAGAACAAATTAGAAATCCCCAATTAGATACTAAACTAGAGATCCTGAAAATTAAAGGAGAAATTAATAAGATTAAAAGCAAAAAAACTATAGAATTAATCAATAAAACCAAGAGTTGGTTTTATGAAAAAACCAATAAAATAGATAAAATATTGGTTAATTTGATTTAAAAAAAGAAAGAAGAAAACCAAATCACCAGTATCAAAAATGAAAAGGGTGATGTTACCACCAATGAAGTGGAAATTAAATCAATAATTAGGAATTATTTTGCCCAACTGTATGCCAATAAATTTGACAATTTAAATGAAATGGATGCATATCTACAAAAATATAAACTGCCCAGGTTAACTGAAGAGGAAATAAAATCCTTAAATAAACCCATATTAGAAAAAGAAATTGAACAAGCCATTAATGATCTCCCTAAGAAAAAATTCCCAGGGCCAGATGGGTTTATGGGTGAATTTTACCTAACTTTTAAAGAACAATTAATTCCAATATTATACAAATTATTTGGAAAAATAGGTGAAGAAGGAGTTCTACCAAATTCGTTTTATGACACAAATATGGTGGTGATACCAAAACCAGGCAAAGCAAAAACAGAGAAAGAAATTTATAGACCAATTTCCCTAATGAATATTGATGCTAAAATCTTAAATAAGATATTAGCAAGGAGACTACAACAAGTGATCACCAGGATAATACACTATGACCAGGTGGGATTTATACCAGGAATGCAGGGCTGGTTCAACATTAGGAAAATTATTAACATAATCAACCACATCAATAAGAAAACCAACCAAAATCATATGATTATCTCAATAGATGCAGAGAAAGCTTTTGACAAAATACAGCACCCATTCCTAATAAAAACACTAGAGAGTTTAGGAATAGGGGGAGCTTTCCTTAAAATAATAAACAGTATCTACCTAAAGCCATCAGCAAGTATTATATGCAATGGAGATAAATTAGGGGCCTTCCCAATAAGATCAGGGGTGAAACAGGAATGTCCATTATCACCCCTATTATTTAATATTGTCCTAGAAATGTTAGCTTTAGCAATCAGAGAAGAGAAAGGAATTAAAGGAATTAGAATAGGCAAAGAGGAAACAAAACTATCACTCTTTGCAGATGATATGATGGTATACATAAAGAATCCTAGAGAATCAACTGAAAAATTACTTGAAACAATTAACAACTTTAGCAAAGTAGCAGGATATAAAATAAATCCACAGAAATCATCAGCATTTCTATACATGACCAACAAAGTCCAGCAGCAAGAGATAGAAAGAGAAGTTCCATTTAAAGTAATGGTAGATAATATAAAATACTTGTGAGTCTACTTGCCAAGACAAACCCAGGAACTCTATGAACACAACTACCAAACACTCTTCACACAAATCAAATCAGATCTAAATAATTGGAAAGATATCAATTGCTCATGGATAGGCAGAGCTAATATAGTAATAATGACAATACTGCCTAAATTAATTTACTTATTCAGTGCCATACCAATCAGACTACCTAAAAATTATTTTATAGAGCTAGAAAAAATACTAACAAAATTCATCTGGAAAGACAAAAAATCATGAATATCCAGGGAAATAATGAAAAAAAAAATTCAAAGGAAGGTGGGTTAGCGGTACCAAACCTGGAGCTTTACTATAAAGTGGCAGTCATCAAAACTATGTGGTACTGGCTAAAAAATAGAGTGGTAGATCAATGGAATAGGCTAGGCACAGGAAATGCAGTAGTAAATGACACTAGTAATGTAGTGTTTGATAAACCCAAAGACTCCAGATTCTGGGATAGGAACTCAGTGTTTGACAAAAACTGCTGGGAAAACTGGAAGATAGTATGGCAGAAATTAGGCATAGACCAACATCTTACACCTTATACTAAGATATGGTCAAAATGGATACATGATTTAGACATAAGAGGTGATACCATAGGTAAATTAGGAGAGAAAGGAATAGTCTACCTATCAGATCTTTGGAAAGGAAAACAGTTTATGACCAAACAAGAGATAGAGTATATTATAAAATGCAAAATGGATGATTTTGATTACATTAAATTAAAAAAAAAATTTGTACAGACAGAAGCAATGCATCCAAAATTAGAAGGGAAGCAGAAAGCTGGGAAACAATTTTTGTGGCCAGTCCTTCTGATAAAGGCCTCATCTCCAAAATATATAGGGAACTAAGTCAAATTTATAAGAATCCAAGTCATTCCCCAATTGAGAAATCGTCAAAGGATATGAACAGGCAGTTTTCTGATGAAGAAACCAAAGCTATCTATTCCCATATGAAAAAATGTTCTAAATCACTATTGATTAGAGAGATGCAAATTAAAACAACTCTGAGGTACCACCTGACACCTGTCAGATTGGCTAAAATGACAAAAAAGGAAAATAATAAATGTTGGAGAAGCTGTGGGAAAATTGGAACACTAATGCATTGTTGATGGAGCTGTGAACTGATCCAACCATTCTGGAGAGCAATTTGGAATTATGCCCAAAGGGCGATAAAGCTGTCCATACCCTTTGACCCAGCAATTCCACTTTTGGGTCTTTTTCCCAAAGAGATCATGGAAAGGAGAAAGGGACCCACATGTACAAAAATATTTATAGCTGCTCTTTATGTGGTGGCAGGGAATTGGAAGTTGAGGGGATGCCCATCAATTGGGGAATGGCTGGACAAGTTGTGGTATATGAATGTAATGGAATACTATTGTGCTGTAAGAAATGATGAGCAGGAGGAGTTCAGAGAAATCTGGAGGGTCTTGCGTGGGCTGATGATGAGTGAGATATGCAGATGCAATGGTACAGAAGAGTTCCAGGGAACTCATGATAGAAGAGGATCTCCAAATCCAAGGGAAAAACCAAAAAAGAACTGTGGAATATAGATGCTGAATGAACCATACTATTTCTTTTGTTTTTGGTGCTGTTGTTTTTGATATTATGAGATTTTTCATCATTGCTCTGATTTTTCTCTTATAACATGACTATTGCAGAAATAGGATTGATGTTATTATGTATATGTATATATACATGTATATGTATATATACATGTATATGTATATATATATATATATATAACCTATATCAGATTACCTGCTGTCTAGGGGAGGGGGGGAGGGAGGGGAGGGAGGGAGAAAAGTCTGAAATTGGAAAGCTTGTATAAACAAAAGTTGAGAACTATCTTTACATGTAACGGAAAAATTAATTAATTAATTAATTAATATTAAAAAAACTCAGTTGGGTTGGGCTAGTAGGATGCTCTAGCTGATTACTTCACTGGGACAAATATTGAATGACAAGTAAAACTGTACCAACAACCTAACACAATAAAGCATCTAAATTATAAAAAAAAAGAAAAAGAAAAAGAAAAAGTTAGTCAATTAGCATTTAACAAGCACATATTTGTTCCAGGCATTCTGGTCAATAAATAAATGCTGAGTGTACAACAACAACAGCAACAGCAACAACAGCAACAACAGCAACAACAGGCTAAAGACAGTCTCTTCTCTCAAGAAGCTCATGTTTTTCTTATGAAAAGCCATTTTATGGGACTACATTCTTCCCATAGAGGAAGAAGTTAATTCTGTTTCAATTAAATGATCTTTCTTTTTCATGGTCATTAAGACTGCTTTTATTTATCAAACAAGCATCTATTAAGTACTTATACTGTGACAGACACTGAACTAAGTATTAGAGATTCAAAGAAATGTAAAAAGATACTGTCTCCTCAAGGAATTACATTTTAATGGGAAGGGGACTAGTAAAAGGATCCTATAACAGGTGGTATTTGAGGGGCTGCTAGGTGACACAGTGGATAAAGCACTGGCCCTGGATTCAGGAGAACCTGAGTTAAAATCTGGCCTCAGACACCTGAAACTTACTAGCTATGTGACCCTGGGCAAGTCACTTAACCCTCATTGCTCCACAAAAGCAAAACAAACAAACAAACAAAAAGGTGGTATTTGAGCTGAATCTTGAAGGAAGCTTGGGATTTGAAGAATTTAGGATGAGATGAGAGAATATTCCAAGTTAGAGTACAAATGCAAACAGAAGGCAAATAGAGTTTTCTTTGTTAATAACAACCACCATGTCTAGTCACCATGACTGGATTTTATAGGATGCAGAATGGAGTATTATAATATGTAAAAAAACTGGATAGGTCCCAGTTTATATAGGACTTTTAATATCAATGAGTTGACTATAAACTACTGCATAGAGTAGGGTAATAACTGTGATAATAAATATTAGCGATATCAGTAATAATAACATAGCACCTTTACATAGAGCTTTAAGGTTTTCAAAGTAGTTTATAAATGCCATCTCATTTTAACCTTCAAATAACCCTGGGAGGTAGGTTCTATTATTATCCTCATTTTTAAATGGAAACACTGAGGCAGATAGAGGTTATATTAAATATTATATATTTAGTTATATTCCTTTTTGGCTCACACCAAGATACCCTATTTTTTATATATATTCTTCCCTCTTTTGCTTTTCTTTTTTTTCAAGTAATAAACATTTTTGTTTATAGTTTTGAGTTCCAATTTTTATACCTCCTTCTTTCCCTCCCCTCCTTCCTCCCTAAGGCAGTAAGCAATCAGATATAAGATATACATAAGGTATTCTAATATTAAAAGAAGATGCATTATTTTAATTTATATTTGTGCTACTTCCCAGCCATGTAACTTTGAAAACTTACATAATCTCTCCAGGGGTATCTAGATGCCCTGGTGGATAGAGCCATGGGCCTGAAGTCAAGAAGACCTGAGTTGAAATCCAATTTCTGATACTTAGTATCATTGTAACTCTGAGTAAATCATTTAACTTCTGTTTGCATCAACTTCCTGAACCATAAATTGAGAATAATAATAGCACCTAGCTCTCAGGGTTGTTGTGAGGATCAAATGAGATTTATAAAGCACTTAGCATTGTGCCTAGAACATAGTAACCTCTACATAAATGTTTATTCTCTTCTCAGTGACTGTCCACATACAGAGCCAACTTTGTCCTCATATCATCACCACTTCTCATTTTGTGGTTCCTAAGGTGTATACGATGTTACCACCTCCATTTCTCCTTAATATGATGCATAGTGCCCTTCTTCTGACTACAGCTGTATTGGTCATAGTTTTTTGTACTCCTGTGCTATTACGCTTCCCCTTCTATACTTAATATACTTTCTTTTGTGTCTCTCTCCATACAGAAGTGTGAAGGAATGTCATAATTGTAGTTTTACCTAGTTATAACTATATTGAGAACATCATAGAAAAACATCCAGTTTCTAGGCATTTCTTTCATATTCCTATTTCTTCTCTAAGCACTTGTCAAACTTCATATACATTCAACTTTAAGCTGTCTCTTTCCTGTCCAATTGACTATTAAATCCTTTCAGTCCATCCTAGATAAGTTATCTTATACATTACCATATCAGTGTCTAAGTTGCTCATGTCCTTAACTAAAAGATTAAGCTCACAATCAAACACATCATTTCATGTGTAGGTCAGATCAAGGCACAGAATATCAGCACTATAAACTTTGTGGGAAAGTCAGTATACTGGGTCAGTTCGAGCAAAAAAAAAAAATGCACGTAAGAGAACCTTGAGAAGCAAACATATTAAATGGAGACAGATTCTGAAAAGCCTAAACTAAGCAATTAAGGAATTTTAAAGCACTACCTGACTTGAAGTTCCTTGAAAAGTGGATTAAGGAGTTTTGATTTGAACCTATATGCTATAGGAATTTTAGAGGTTTTAAGCAATGAAGTAGTTTGAATTAAAAAAAAAAAAACATCCAACAACATTATTATTGGAAAAATATGTACATATATAGGAGGAATTGGAATAGGAAGAAATTAAAACATAGGAAAATCTGTAGTTTGGGTATTTCTGATTTAAAGTGATAGTTGGCATTAACTGGTGACTTGGTGGGAATGAAAAAGGAGCAGGTACAAGAAATGTTAGGGAAGAAAAATCAATAGGACATGGGAAAATATTTGGCTTGGGGGCAAAGAAAAGAGAGGCATCAAAAATTAGGTTTCACAATTAGGAAGAAGGAAGGCCAGTAGCAAAATTAGTCATTCAGGAAGGAAAACTGATTTCATATGAAAAATATATTATTAGGAATGTTGAGTTTGAACTGATGATGGAATTTCCAAATATATAGTTTACAATCAGTTAATGATTAACTCTACATGGGCATTATATTGGCATTCTAATAGTACCCTTTGGAAAATTATTCCTTAACCCAAAGTGATAAATATAATAATTGAAAAGTCAAGGAGATATTTTCATTCAGGTATGCTCTTTGTCACCTTTCAACTGATGACATACATGTGTTTTCCAGCTCTATTTAATTTCCAATCCAGATTTCTGAGGAAATGTATCCAATAAAGAACAAAAACCAATAGTGCTGTATAAGTTAGGAAAAGAAAAGAATACAATTAAGACATAACTTTCAGAATTCAATGATAAATTTTCCTTATTTCTAGTCTGGATTTGACTTTAGTTATTTTGTGATTCTAATATTCCATTTAAAATTCATTATACTTGGCATATTTTTAGTATAACTTTTACCACAACGTATAAGGATTTATTTGTTGTTATGAATAACTAGAAATGTATTTTTCAGATGTTCAAAGATATGCACTTTTTAGACACCCCAGGGCATGGAAGGCTTACCAAGTTGAATTTTATGTGCTTTTCATGGTGTTAGCATATGTAAACATTTAATAAGCTATTTCCTTTGAAAGAACATCACTGTTCTAAGTGGAGTTTGTTTTTTTTCCATACTAAAAGCTATTTCCATAATCCTTCCACTAATTTTTTTTTTGTTACAAGGATAGGTTTAGAAATTGTTATTATAATTAATTTCCAGTGTTCCATGCTTCTATCTAAAGTACTTAATCTCTTTCAGAATAGCTCACAGGCAGAGATGGTGTGGAATACTGGATAATGTTACCCATCTTGGATTCAGAAACAGGTATGTTACTGTCCCACTATTCAGGCTTACTTAAATTTGGGACCACAGGCAATTCACTTAACTTTCCACCACAGGAAAAAAAATGGGAAAAGTGGTACCTACCTTAGGGTTTCTTAAAGTCTCAAAAACAAATATATAGAATTACATACTATTTATTAGTCAAGAGGGTCCTTACAGATGCTCTAAGTAGTCCAGGTTGGAGCTGGAATATCAAGGACTTTCATTGTTCCCCCTCCCTCCAAAAAAAAAAAAAAGGTATATACTTGATCTGAGAAGCAATAAGGGGGAAGTGGAACTTATTGAGAAAGTAACATGGTCAGTCATGGGTCCTGTGAAGTTTATTGTGCTGTTTCATGGAAACACAAAAATATAGAATTTTAAACCTTGGAGAGACCTTAGAAATTACCTAGTTCTATTCTCCCATTTTGTAGATGTGGAAAACATTTTTCATGTGTCAAGTATCTATCTAATTCTTTTGTGTTATAGAAATTCTTAAATTTACTTCTTGGTTTTAGATTTGTTTGAAATATTTTGGGTCAGAAATATTTTTAAGTTTGAGCAAATTTCTAATGCTGAAATATTTTGGTGCAGATTTCTATTTTTAATCTAAAATTATTATGCAAATCTAATAAGTAATTTAAAAACACATGATGTCCTTTGAGTCACAAAATAAATGCACAGTATTTCAAGAAATGTGTTTGGCAAATTTAATGTGGATCTGCAAGAATCCAGTTGTTTTTTTTCTTTTACTAATTCTTTCCTTTCCATTTCATCTGTGTTTTATTTGTTGTATACATCTTAAACTAAGCCATCCATAGAGCACATGATATAAGGGTGTTGGTATGTATCTGTTCTTACAACCCAGTATTTTAATTTATAGGCATTTAACTGCTACCACAATGTTACTCAATATTTGGGGAGGGAAATATACTTCAGGCCCTTTCATCTGAGTTATTTATAACTAGGCTGGATGAAATCCTAGGAAATGCATTCATTATAGTAAATAAACCCATATAAGATTTCATTAGATTTCTCATTTCCAACTTCTAGAAAATCCCTTCACAGAAAGATTCTTTCAAACACAGATTGGGCACTTTGAAAAAGATGCATTCAACCAAAATCTATTAAGCACCTATTTATTCAATGCACAATACTGTGTGTACAAAAATATGTATTGATTAGACCCATAATGAAGCTCATATAATAGGTAATAAAGATAAATGGATGCATATGTGAAAAAGCAGTATTAGAGTTTACCATATGCAAAGTACTGTGTGTACAAAAGAGAAACAATCCTTGCCCATTAGGAGCTTATAGTCTAATAAGGAAGGCAGCACATATAGGGAAGTGGTTCTTCAGTAAGGTTGTTTTGATCCAGATGGTGAGTGGAACCATAAGACAGTCTATTTACATGCCCCTTCCAGAAACAATGGTAGTGTTTAATTTAATACCGTTTGCTGAAGCAGAGGTAGATAGTTAAGATTCTCATTGTCTTAATGGTTTATAATCCTTGAACCCAGACAGAAATAAATTTGAGGCAGAAAGAAATGGGGTTGAGGGAGAATTAGGGAGAAGTACTGATGGGAACCTTAAATCCCTTAATTGTTTTTTTTTTTATCTGAATGCTGAATAATGTAAGGTGCTAAGAAAAAAGTGAACATTTATCCATTTCTTAATATGACTGAATTTTCACATATTTATGTATTTATATTCATGTTTTCTTTGTCTGCTGTTGGTTGGGAATGCCATTGATAAATAGAGGACTTCAAGGAGACATTTTTCTTTATAGTGAATTAAAAGTATCAAAAGGAAGCATGAAGTAGTGAGTAGAGAACTGGCCATGAAATGAGAATGAACTGAAAAATGCATTTTCTTTTAATTTCAGGTGAAGGAAAAATTTTTTTAAATTAATTTTATTAACCCATTAGTGGTCTAAGAAAAAAAGTGAAGCAGTTAAGTACCTACCGTATAGTAGTTGCTAAGTAATTGTTTTATTATTGTCAAAATTAGAAGTTAATCCTCACCACAGTGAATCATATTTTATTCCAAGTTTTGTGGAAATAATTTCATCATGTTCTTCAAACTGCTAGAACACCCCTGATATTGACATTTTATTGCTTTTTTCACTGAGTTGAGTGTTAATCTGAAATCACTGGGTTCTTTTTGTTTTGTTTGTTTGTTTGTTTGTTTGTTTTTTTTAGTGAGGCAATGAGGGTTAAGTGACTTGCCAAGGGTCACACAGCTCGTAAGTGTTAAGTGTCTGAGGCCAGATTTGAACTCAGGTACTCCTGACTCCATGTCCGGTGCTCTATCCCCTGCACCACCTAGCTGCCCCTGAAATCACTGTTTTGATGACTTCATCAAATCTAGTTGATGATTAGTACTATTAATTATGTGTAATATAACCATTAAAAAAAGCTGAAAAATGAGCCCAAAGTGTGCTGGGTAGGAACCCCATTTTCATGCAAAAACTAAGTTCCAAACTTCTTCCCTACTTTTTCATTTTCACGTAAAACTGTGTTCCATGCACCAAGAACACCTATTGGTGTTCTCATTTAAAAAGAAAGAAACAAACTCTTCTCTTTCCAAATGCACTGTTTCTGAGGTAGGTTAGTATTATAGTAAATTAAAAGAAAAAATGCAAGGAAGTCAAAGAATGCAAGATTCTTATTCTTTTGACTTTTAGTTTATTCATTCATCTCCCTTAATAAACCAATTTTGGCCTAGATGTTTTCTACTAAAGAACTGGGAAAGCATTGGGGTAGGAAAAGTGGAAATCCATCTATTTCTTTCCTTCAAACTTGTTAACCACATGGATCTCATTAAGTTTCAAATGAAGCCATGACTGAAAACATTAGTATGAGACCTGCATAGTTCTTCTATGGGATCTCTCTTGTAAGGGTGTTATCAGTCATTCTTTGAAATAATCCATGTGTTGCAAAGCAGTCCTGGCCTCTCTCAGTCTAGGATTGCTTTGGTCATTTGCATGATAGCTCTGAGGACCACATTTCAGAAGGAGCCTGGACACAGTTGTATGTCATCAAAGATAACTATTGGTATGGGGGAGGACTGACTTTCAGAGTTTAACCAAAGCTATTTGAGAACTCTTCAGGAGGAGATAGACCAGAAAAATATAAAATTACACACATAGACAGAATTTTTAGTAATATTTCACACCCAAATTATATATCTAGCTCAAAAATGTGAGGTAATACTTGTCAGAATGCCTGCCAAATAGGGAAGTGTGTTCCACCCAAATGATTTGAAAAGTGGTTTTGAAGATGGAATACCTACACAAAGTAAAGCATCTTTTTTTTTTTTTAATCACCCACAGGAAATTTGAACAGCCAGATGTTTTATTGCTGTCTGAAAGTATCTTACAGAAGAATTCAGGAAATGGAAATGAGGGAGTTCAAAGAATTCTCATATTCAAATCCCACTGATATAAATACTAAAAGAACAATTGTTTTGTAATACTGCTTAAATTTCTAGTCCAAGTTAAATTTTAGTATATCTTTAGTGTCATCTAATCTTAATTGTTTCTGAGAGTTCACTTATTTAGGATAGACATGCTACTGTCTTAGAGTTAGAAAATTTCAAAGCTGGAAAATAATTTTGAAAGATGACATAGCCCACTTCCCCAGATATAGTAGATTTATAGTAGATTTAGTGATTTTCCCAAGGTCATACTTTTATTCAGTCACAGAAGTGGAAGAAGAATCCAGGATTCCTGGTTTACAATTCCTTTATGATTAAGACCAAAAATGTTTTAAAGACCATTGAATGAAGGTAGTCCAGATAACTATATATTTAAGATGATGTATTTCATAATCATTTTTAAAATAAAAATCCTTCTCTGTTGCCTCATTCAATTCAATCCAACTTAAAATTTTAGTTAGCACTTAAAATCAATTCCAAGGGCAGCTAGGCAGCTCAGTGGATAGAACACCAGCCCTGGAGTCAGGAGGACCTGAGTTCAAATCTGGCATCAGATACTTGATACTTACTAGCTGTGTGACCCTGGGTAAGTCACTTAACCCTCATTGCCCTGCAAAACAACAACAACAAAAAGAATAAAATCAATTCCAAGTAATTTCAAAATATAGAAGCCACTAATAGATAAACTAGCCCATCTTATGAAGTTCATACCATCTCAGTATAACCACAAGGTTAGCCAAGTGATAAACTTTATTTTTCAGTCAATCAATCTACCTACTGAATTCATTTGTTTACAAATGCATTTTTATTTATTCATTCACCTTTTATTGATCTATTTATTTATCAATTCATTCATTTATTTGTTCATTATTTTTCTTGGTCACAGTAACTTATGGAGACCATCTGCTAAGGCATGGAAAGGATACAAGTCACCAATGGAAGTACCCAGCCCTTGGAAGGCACATTTTTTTTCCCCAAATTTTTAAATTCAGTGTCCTAAGCTATTAAATATTTCATTATTGTTATTTTTTGCAGGGCAATAGTGGTTAAGTGACTTGCCCAGGGTCACACAGCTAGTAAGTGTTAAGTATCTGAGGTCTGATTTGAACTCAGATCCTCTTGAATCAGGGTTGGTGCTTTATCCACTGTGCCACCTAGCTGCCCCACCTAAGCTATTAAATCTTAAAATTGCACCAAGATTTTGGGACATCTTATATAAAAATTTAACATAAATGAACAAAACAATTGCCAATTTTACTTTATATTGTTGAAATTTTTTTTCTTTGCAACAAACATTTATTTTATTTTTTCCATTTACATGTAAGGGTAGTTTTTAACATTCATTTTCATAAGATTTAGAGTTCCAAATTTTTCTTCCTCCCTTTCCTCTCCCCTCCACAACACAGCAACCAGGTTATATATGTAACAATCCACAAGTGCTCTTTTTATAAGTTCTTTTTATGGGAGTGGATAATATGCTTCGTCATTAGACCCTTGGGATTGTCTTAGATAATTGTATTGCTGAGAGTAGTTAATTCATTCATAATTGCTCTGAACAATCCTGCTGTCACTATGCACAATGTCCTCCCAGTTCTGCTCACTTCACTATACATCAGTTCATATGAGTCTTTCCAGGTTTTTCTGGTATCATCCTGTTTGTCACTTCCTACAGCACAATACCATTCCACTACAATCATATACCATGCTTTCTTCAGTCATTCCTTAACTGATGGACATTCCCTTGATTCCCAAATCTTAGCCATCAGAAAGGGTTGCTATAAATATTTTTATACAATTTCCCCCTCCCTTTTCTCTTTTTCATGATTACTATTGTTAACTGTTTCCCTCCATCCTATTCTCTTCCCCATGATATTTAACCTATTATTTATGTTCTTTGAACCTATCCCTTTTCAAAAGGGATTTGCTTCTGTCTGTAACCTCCCCCATCCTGCCCTTCCTTCTTTTGCACCTTTCTCTTTATCCCCTTCCCCTCCTATTTTCCTTCAGGGTTAGAGAGATTATTCCACCCATTTGAGTGTGAATGTTATTCCCTCCTTGAGTCAATTCTGATGAGATTGAGGTCTTTGAGCGAGTTCTGATGAAAATTAGGCTCATTTACTGCCTAGATTAAATAGATTACTCCACCTAATTGGGTGTATGTGTTAATCCCTCCTTGAGTTAACTCTGATTAGTTTAAGGTCTTTCAGCCTATTCTGATGAACGTAAAATTTATTTACTGCCCTGCTCCTCCCATCTCTTCCCCCACTCCTTAAGCCCTTTCCTGTTTCTTTCATATGGGATTTCACCCCATGCTACCTCTGCCCTTTCCCAACCCCCAGTGCATTCCCCTCACCCCTCAATTTAACCCTAAAGATGTCATCATGGGACAGCTAGGTGACATAGTAGACAAAGCATGCCCCCTGGACCCAGGGGAATCCCAACCAAAACCCAGGCTTCAGACACAAGACAGTCACCCACTGCACAACCCCAGGTATGTCCCCCAACTCCAATTTTTTATGATTCCCTAGGGTCTTGTATTTGAAAGTCAAATTTGCCATTCAATTCAGGTCTTTTCATCACAAATACCTCAAAGTTCTCTTTTTTCATTGAAGTCCCATTTTTTTTCTTCTGAAATATTATATGCAGTTTTGCTGGATACATAATTATTGGTTATAATCCCGATTCCTTTGCCCTCTGGAATATCATATTCCATGCCCTCTGGTCCTTTAATGAAGAAGCTGCTAGATCTTGTACTATACTGACTGAAGCGACACAGTATTTGATTTCATTCTTTTTGGCAGCTTACAATATTTTCTCCTTGACTTGAGAGTTCTGGAATTTGGCTCTAATTTTCCTAGGAGTTTTCCTTTTGAGATCTCTTTCTGGAGGTGATTAGTGGATTCTTTCAATTTCTATTTTACCTTCTGCTTCTAGAATATCAGGGCAATTTTCCCTGATAATTTCTTGGAACATGATTTCTAAGCTCTTTCCTGGATAATGGTTTTCAAGTAAGCCAATAATTTTCAAATTTTCTCTCCTGGACCTATTTTCTAGGTCAGCAGTTTTACTAAGAAGATATTTCACATTGCCTTCTATTTTTTTATTCATTTGAATTTGCTTTATTGTGTCTTGGTTTCTCATAAAGTCACTGGCTTCCATTTGTTCAATCTTAATTCTTAGGCAATTATTTTCATCAGAGAGATTTTGTACCTCCTTTTCCATTTGGCCAATTTGGCTTTTCAACTGTTGAATTCTTTCTCATGTCTTTCCTGCATCACCCTCAATTCTCTTTCCATTTTTTTCCTCTACCTCCCTAACTTTATCTTCAAAGTCCTTTTTGAGTGTTTCTATGGCCAGAGATCAATTCATATTTTTCTTGGAAGCTTTAGATATAGGAGCCCTGATGTTGACATCTTCCTCTGATGGAGCACCTCGATCTTCCTTATCACTGAAGAAACTCTCTATGGGCCTCATCTTTCTCTGTCTACTCCTCTTGCCTTTCTTTTACTTGACTTTTAGCTCCTTAAAGTGGGACACTGTTTCCAGGTTGCAGAATCCCAAGCTTCACAAGTCCCACATGGTATGATTGAAGCAGCAGCAGGTTCCTCACTTGCCTGGCCTGGTCCCTGTTCCTTTAGTCCATAGATGACCGCAAACCAACTTGCTCATCAACCAGCTTTGTGTGTTGTGGTTGTCAGCTCTCCTGAGACTGTGCTCCTCTTCCACCTGGGCCACTGCTACTCAATCCTACCTCCTGGTTCCCATCAGGGGTGAAAAACCCAAGTTCTGCCTCAGCACCAGCATAAACCCTTGTAATCTCCCCTGTTCCAAGGGTTCATCCCTCTCACCAGACTGTGAGCTTAGTTCCAGACGACACTGGTGCTTCAGCTGATTCAGATTCGCGGGGGTGGGGGGGTGGGGGGGGGGTCTCTTTCTCTGACAAGGCCTTCCTGGGACTGGATCTGTGTCAGGGTGACTGTGGGGTTGGGTTCCACTCATTTCTCAGCACAGCAGCTCCCTCCTTCCAACCTTTCAAGCTGTCTTTGGTTGGAAGATGACTTCAGCACATTCTTCTGTGTGTTTTGCTGCTCCAGGAATTTTCCTATGGCATTATTTGGATGTTTTTTGGAGCAATCATGTCATGAGTTTGGGAGCTCCCTGCCTTTCCTCTGCCATCTTGGCTCCACCCTGGAAGTCTATACTGTTGAAATTATAATTCTTTAACAGGAGCAATACCACCTCCCCTTCTACTGACTGATGTTTCCTTTGCCTAGATCAACAGCATAAAGGATCCTGACTGGCCTCGTTTTACTCCACCCTTCCCTCTTCAGACTTCCACATCTACTCCAGCTGCCTTTCTCATTTGTGGGCACTTTTATTCTTCCCACTTTCCAGATCCTTTTTATGTATTTTCCCTCATTACTATTGTTTTTATTGTCATTTTTTGCTTGTATTTTTATCTCAATGCTTAGCTAAGCAATGCTTAGCAAAGTACCTGACACATAATAAAAAAAACTTACTAAATATTCTCTCTATTTACCATCATTGTGACATTCTATTATTTATCTATATTAATGAAAAAATGCAATAATATTTATATTATAGATAAACAATGTCTCCATAAAATCAAAATATGCCTGTTATTGTTGTCCTTGATGGTTGAAATAGTGGTAATGACAGCAAATGTTTATTATGCATGTACCACATTTCAGGCACTGTGCTAAGCACTTTACAAATAGTTCATTTGATCAGCAAAACAACCCTGGAAGTAGTTGCTATTATATCCCCACTTTAGAGGAAATGGAGATGAAAACTAATTGAGATGCCTAAGGCCACAGGGTTAGAAATTACATAAGGCCAAACTTGAACCCAGATATTCCTGACTCCAGGGCCATAACTCTATTCATTGTTCCCCACAAGCTGAGGAAATTGATGCTAAATAAGCATTTTAAATTTTTCATTACTAGGGTTTTTGCTGACCCAGACATGTGGAAAGGACCATAGTGAGCCTTCATTGTATGTTTTCACTTCATTTTTTTTTGTTCAGAGTGAAATACAAAAAAGAACATTTTAATATATAAGGTGCCTCAAAAATATTATTGAAGTTTTAAATTTTAATCACTTAAAACAACATAAAACATTAAACTATAAAACAGCATAAAACTTTTGAGAATTATATATGTACATATGTGTATAAATTATTGATATGTATGTGTGTGGGGGATGTCTGTATGTATCTATTTGTGTGTCCGTGTATCAGGACTATTTTTTAAAAGGATGGTACATGAAAATGTGAATTTGTATTTCATAAATATAATTTCTAAACAAGCTACATATCATCAAAACATTGTTTTCCAAACTGACCTATTTAGCTATGCATTTTCATATATTATTTTTCTTTTGTTGCATCATTATTGCTGTTCTTCAGTGGAACGGGAAAAACAACAAAATCTAGGAAAGGTACCAAAAAGGAGTTAGATATTTTAAAAGTATAAGGGTTGTTTGAAAGCCAACTAGATAAGAGTGTAAAGATCTTTAAGATCTCCTAGCCTTTGGGGCTGGAGAGGGATGATTTTAATGATAAATATCTGGCTTGCCTTGACTATAGTGCTACTTAGGAAAGGGGATTTCCATATACAACTCCATCCAGCTCTATTTGGGTGCCAAGTCCAAGTGCTGCTATTTAAATAGAAGAATAGGATTTAACTTTCCTATGTGCCCCCTAGAGATCAGCCAAAAAGCTTCTTGAGAAGGGGATCTCTCCAAAAAGTTGCCTCTGATCTTAATCTGATAATGAAACTAGCCCAGAGATATTTGCTCTAAGGTTAAATTTCTCACTTTCAAAACTTCAACTAAACTATTCCCTAAGAGACTCCTTGTCTAGAAGATTAGCTTAGTGTTCAGAACTCTTTTTAATTCCGTAACTAGCCTCAGCTCTTCCCATCAGTGAAATCATTAGTCATTTCTTTTTCTTTCCTATCCCTATTTCCAACATTCATCCTTTAGCTATTTCCTGCCCCATGCCCTCCTTTGGTAATTTACATGATTCCCTTATGCCTACTCTCTATATCATACTCGAGGATTTTAGATATCTAGAGACATGAAAAAGGGAATAGGGACAAGAGGGCCAACCTTGGAATAGAGGGATTCAAGTCATGCCTTTGACTGTGTGACCCTGTGCAAATCACTTAAGCTTTCATGGTTTTTTTTCCACTTTATTTGCAGCACTTTAATTTTTGAATATACAATGACCTGTTGGGCATTACAATTCTCACCTCTTAGGATGACTTACATATTTTGGTAATCTATTCTCATGTGAGGACATTAAAGCAAAAAGCTAAAATATTTAAGTTTTCCCAAGCAACTATGACACTATGAGTTTCAGAGGAGATGCTGATTTGCATTGATAATAATAAACTGTTATTATTGGATTAACTTTAATATTTTAGCTATATTTAATTCTATTAAATATAATTAGATGATGATAATTTAAAAGTATATTTAGATAGCAATTAAATTGTGCTTTAAAGTTTTCAAATTGCTTTACATGTCCCCTTTTAACCTCACAACAAACATATACAATAGATACAATAATTCCATTTAACTTTTGGAGAAACTGAGCCTCAGAAAGGTTTAGACACATAAGCTTGGGCCCTGAGTTACATTTTGAATTCAGAAAAGAGAGGAAAATTTATATGAAATGATATAGAGTGAAATAAGCACAATTAGGAATTTAATTGCCCCTGGTCACAAGTGTAGAAAGTATCTGAATTTAAACTCTTCCTGACTGAAGTCTCCCATTCTATCCACAACACCACCTTGCTGCTTTTTCAGTTAATAGTACCTAGAATTAATATAGTTTTTATACACTAACTATACTGTTGTTTTTCTATTGTTTTTCAGGCATGTCTGACTCTGTGACCTCATTTGTGGTTTTCTTGGCAAAGATGCAGGAGTGGTTTGTCATTTTCTTCTCTGGGTCATTTTACAGATGAGGAAACTAAGGCAAATGGGATTAAATAATTTGCCCAAGGTCTCATAACTAGTGTTTAAGGCCAAATTTGAATTCAGGGAGATAAACCTTACTGACTCCATGCCTAGCACTCTTATCAATATATCACTTAGCAGCCCATTAAAAAGATAAATATTCTCTCTCTCTCTCTCTCTCTCTCTCTCTCTCTCTCTCTCTCTCTCTCTCTCTCTCTCTACCTACCTATCATCTGTTTACCTACTCATCTAATCTAATCTATTTATCTATCTGTCCATCTATCCATCCATCAATCTAAAACAATAATATATGACTTTATATTTGCACACACACACATGTTTATTAAAGATCTTTACATATGTTGTCTCATTTGATCCTCATAACAGTTCTATGAAGCAGATGCTCTAATTATCCCCTTTTTAAAGATGAGAAAATTGAAGCTTAGAGAGTATAATAGATACCTAGTAAGTGTCTGAGGCTGGCTCTGAACTCAGGTTTTCCTGACTTCAATTCTATCACTCTATCTACTATAGCATCTAACTCACTGATAAAGTGAGTTTTTTCTCCTCAGAAATTCCCTATACTAGTGAAACAGGCTAAACCAAAACATACATACACATTTACACATGTATGTGTGCAGCACCAAAAACACCCATAGTTGGGTTCTCAGAGGTACTTAACACTAAAATGTGAGCTAATAGTTTGAGGTATATATAATGAATCCCATGAATCTCACCTGTCATATGTTTTGCTTAGAAAGCAAAAGAAAGAAAAATAATTTATTATTGAATTCATTTTAGCTTCTCTTCCCTCACTTATTCTGCAGCTTAAAATAATTTACCATGCTTTTTAGACAACTCTGTTTGGTAAAATAGTGGCTCTCATAAATTATCATGCTGTCTCTGTTATTTCCAAAAGAACTCCTTCACTGTTGCCACAGAGGAAAACCAATTTTTGTCTTTTTCAAGAATTTGGTCAATGATGCAGGACACCTGAGCAGTTATAAAGGAACAGATCCTTCCTGAACTTGAACCTCTAGAAGGCCAAGTCTGCTTGGAAAGTGCACACTCAAGAAGCTTAACTGAGCAGCCAATCCCATTCTGAGGTTCATCTCTCCCTAATAAAAACAAGAGCCATGCTGCTTATTGCAAGGCAGGGGAACTATGGTCGACCCTACTTCCTCATGAGTCAGAGCTCATTTTAGCCCAATGAGGTGGTTTCTTTTTACATGTGAGATGGATGGAAAGAGCATTTGTTATAGCCAGATAAGAAGTAATCCTCTGGCTTTGAGTCAGATGGATTTGAAAAGTATGATTTTCTTGGAAGGGATATGAATCCCTTAACTGTTTTCTCCTGCCACCACAGGCACATCACTATTGATTTACAGCAGCATGATGCCTCATTTTCCATCTGCATGATATTTGTGAAAGGGAAAGCTTATGCTAATGTAATGTTCAAATGACTAAAAGCAGAATTTGTTTGTTTCCCTTCTTGCCTGTATTGAGTTTAGAGACTTGAAAAGGGAGAAGCAGTGAAATATAGTGGATATAAAGGAAGCCCAGAAAGCAGCAAGATCTGAATTCAAATCCATCTCTGACACATAGTATCATTGTGATCTTCAGCCAATCATTTGATCTCTCAGTGCTCTTGACCACTCTCTAAGTGATAGATTCATGGAGGATAGGTTTCAGGGGTTTCAATAACTTGGATGGGGGAACCATATTGTAAGGAATTAATTGTGATTTGGGGTTTTCATAACCCTATCTTTGCTTTATTATGGTCAAATTGAAAAAAAAAATCTAAGCTTGGGTGTGTACTTTGGGAGATAATTGAACAAACAAGAGGAACTCTGACCACAGGGAACATTGTTTTAAACTAAGTTAACTAAGTGTCCCCCTAATAGCTCCCCCATACTCAGGTGGGTCTGGTCAGATTATAATAGTGATAACCCATGTGGGTGTGTTGAGCCAATTGGAGACTGAGCATGGCTAAGAACCACCCCTCCCCTTCCTGTAGGGAGTCAGATTAAGTGGGATACAGTTAAAGAGGCAGTTAGAGACAGTTCTGAGGGAAATGGGGAAGGAAGGAAGGCAGAAAATTGGAGGAGCTGCTGGTGTTTAAACCTTGGAAAAAAACAGAAGAGACTACACAGCTAATTCTCCTTAGAGCTACAAATTTTGGGTGTGGTAAATTTGTTTTGTTTTGTTTTGTTTTGAGCTAGCTGGGCTGGAGGCAGGTGCCTGTTGCCCTTTTACCCCAGAGATTTATACATTATTTCTACTTCTATTAATCTCACTTGTGTTTTAAACTTGTTACCGTTAATAAATCTGTGTTTTGTGTTTTTGAAAGAGGCTGTTTCTTTTCTTACCCCAATATTAAGGCGAGCTGCCCAATTAACTCTTTTCATGCTAAATTTGGCCTTTACAATATGTATGTTTCACATATATGAACAAACATATATATATATATATACATATAAATAAACATTATACATACATACATATATACACACATACATACATATATAGATTCTGTCACCCTAGCTGTCAAAAACACACAAAAATAGGTAAATAGATTGATTGCTTGATTGATCAGTAGACAAATAGAAAAAGAAAGAAAGAAGGTAGAGAGGGAGGGAGGAAGATAGATGGAAAGACAGAGCAATGGATGTGTGGATATACATGTAGGTATGTAAATCTACATAGATATATAAATTTATGTTGCTGTTCAATTTTTTCAACTGTGTCTGACTCTTTATGACCCTGTATGGGATTTCTTAGGAAATAAATCAGAGTGGTTTGCCATTTCCTTCTCCAGCTCATTTTACAGATGAGGAAATTTAACAACCAAGGTTAAGTGACTTGCCCAGGTTTATACAGCTATTAAGTGTCTGAAGCTAGATTTGAACTCAAGTCTTCCTAACTCCAGGCACAGCACTCTATCTACTGTTTCAACTAGGCTCACTCAGCTTAAAAAAGGTTTATTGATTGATAATTTTTTAAATATATAAAATGCATGAGATTATGAAGTAAATAAATTATTTTGAAATTGCAATTATAAAAAACAAAAGCTTAATTCAGTGTCCTTAGGTTAAGAACCCATGGACTAAATTATGCTTAATAGTGTGTTTTCATGATGAGGAACTGAAGACTGGGTGTCAACTCTTGGGAACTCACTGAAAAATCATGGAAAACAAGTAACTGCAGCAAAATAAGGAAACATTGAACATTCAAAGTATTTTTTAAAATGTGAAAACTTGTAAGTACCACTCTAATTCAGAATATTTTTTAAAAGTTTTATCCCAGTTAATTTACACACTACTGTAATTGGCTGGCATTAATTCAGGAGAACTTTAACATTTTTATCAACTGAATTTTAAAATTGTTTTGTTCTCTGATCAGCACAATAACTAACTATGATTTCAGGAAGACCCAGTGATGAAGAATATTACTATTTTTTTTAAAGTGAGGCAATTGGGGTTAAGTGACTTGCCTAGGGACACACAGCTAGTAAGTCTTAAGTGTCTGAGGCTGAATTTGAACTCAGGTACTCCTGACTCCAGGGCCAGTGCTCTATCCAGTGCGCCACCTAGACTCCCCAGAATATTACTATTTATCCCAAAACAAATGCTTTTAATTTTAAAAGTAAAGAGAATTTTTTAAAAAATGGTTTATGGGTGCATTTTTTTTCAATTGAAGATCTTTTTAGGGCATAAAAATGTGGATTTTGTTTTTTGACTTAGATAATGATAAATATCTGTTTACCTCAAGGTAACATTCCATTCCATTCAAGTATCACAATTTGGTTATTCCTCAATTTATGGGTTATGCTTTCAGTTCTTTGTTACTATAAAAAGTGTTTCAATGTTTTTTATTTGTTTGTTTCTGGGTTTTTTTTTTTTGCATACATGGGACCTTTCTTTCTACCATTGATACATTAGTGATGTGTGCTGAGCAGTGGGATCTTTTGTTCAAAGGGTATATGGGTATATGTACCCACTGTTTCCAGGATGACTAGACCAATTCACAGATCCACTGAGACAGACAATTCTTATCTTTTTTCCATCTTTGCACATTTTATAAAAATCACAGTTGTTTGGTTTTCCATTTGCTTTATGAGTGATAACATTTCCTTTCTTCAATCTCTCTCACTCTAATACACATTTCAACGTGATTTCCTATAATTGCACAATTGGCAATGTCAACACCCCTACTTAAACCACAATGGATCCCTATTGATTCTAGGATAAAATATAAATCTCCTATTTGGCTTTTAAAGTTCTTTTCCTATAATGGGTCCCAACTCATGTTTTCAGAATCATACCTTACTCCTCTTCTCACATGGTCCAGTCAAACTGGTTTACTCTCTTCCTTACATATGGCATCAGTATCTCCTAATCTCCATATTTTTGTACTGCTTCTCTAGTACATTTCTTTTAGTTGACTTTTATCTTGGATATCAGACTCTATGCAGACATTTTTGGACCAATACTTTTTTCTCAATCAATGCTTACATTTTTATGATAATTCTGTTTATTTTGTTTTTACAAAAGCCTTTATCTATTGTGTACTTTAAAATTCTAAATGTGGGTTCTAATCTGTCCCCCCAGTTTTGGGGGGAAACTGGCTAAAATCACTGATAAATGAGTTTAGGCTTTCTAAGGGTTTATTAAAAGATATAAGATAGTAAAGAGAGAGAAAGATTGAGAACAGATCTCTTAGAGCATGGAAATCCTAGCCTTCCTAAACCTCCCACTTGAAGTCCTGCCACCAAACCATGTCTGGAACCAAAAGAGAAAGAAGCCCCCTGCCAGTTTCAACTTCCTCCTTCATGTTCTCCTCCCAGAAATGGGAGGTTCTCCAACTAATTGGCTAGCATCATTCAAATTCATTGGTTCACTGGACCAGAAGGCGGTTTTAAGTTAAGTTCAAAGTTTTTAGCTTCTGAGAACAATACCCTAATATAGTTAACTGGAAGTAGGCTAATCAGCAGTCAATCACTCTCACTTAATTCAATCAGTTTAAATTAATCTCCAGGTGGGCCTTTGAACATCAGCTAAATCCCCTTATCTACCACATTCCATTATCTTGACACACTATAACTTAATTAGGGAAGGAAAGAGGTATGCTAGAACCAACTCCTACTGGTTGACCAAACACTACAAATCAAGAATTGAAGGGTTGTTTTAGTGATTGTTTAGTCTTAAGAAAGCAATGAAGAAAATGCTAATAATACAGATTAAAGTTTAAGGTGTGTCATATGATTTGAATATTAAGGATTATGCCATAGGAAAAGTAAATCAGGTACCTTACCCAGCTATTGTTGGAGAGGGGGAGGGAGTTGTGAATGTTCAAAGCTAAAAGTATTTGTATAAACAAAATTAATAGAATTAGATATATTTATATATGTATGTATGTATGTACACAAACATATTTTGGTATAATTTGTTTCCTTTTGATAGTATATTTTTATGAATTTATAAACATTATTCTGCAATGGGATCAATATGCTTCACCAGACAGCCAAAGGAGAATATGATAGAAAACAGCTTAAGAACTTCTGGACTAAGGCTATAAGTTTCAGAGAAGCAGCTAACCATCATTGGTTTGAAGGAGTAAACTCCCTGAAGAAATTATAGGAATGTCCCTATCCCATTCTTGTACAGATCCTGTTCATGGCTATTTCTTATAATGAGGTTTGCCTTCAGGACTGAGTGTGCTTTGAGACATATGTTTTCACAAGGAATTTTTTGCACAGAATAGTGCCTGGAGGTATTCGGGCTATCAGATGGTTCAACTGACAGAATATTACAAGCATAGTCAAAATGTGTGTGGATTTTAGAATTTCAAAGTTAGAACGGACCTCAGAGGCCATCTAGTTCAACCCAAATCTCAAAAATGATTCCATTCTTCTGCAACTGAAAAGTGTTATGAAGCCTTTGTTTATAGACCTCTTGCTCTGTTAATTTTTCAGAAATGTGCCTTTTGTTCTTTCTTTTATGACACTGAGACAAGAAATTGAGAAATAATTACTAGCATAAAACTTGCCTTTGAAGCAGATTGCCAACTATTAAAATTACTATAGGGGCTAGCTTGAAATTTCAGATCGAGGCAGAATCACTCAGATATTATATTCCAACCCCTCATTAAAGCCATAGCCATTTTGTCTATATACCATTTGGCTCGAAATGGGGCTTAGAATATAGGCCTCAATTGTCTTTCATCTTTATGTAGCCACTCATTAAATCAATTTGTATCTACACATGCATGCATGCATGCACGCACATAGGCATACACACACAGTATTCCTGTTTTATACTATAATTGTATACATACATATAGACATTTATCTAAATGCATATACATATATGCTACCTGACATATATGTCTACCCAAATAATCAATATGGGAGGTCTCTTTTTTTGGTAATTATCTTTTCAAATAATATTTTATTTTTCCAATTAAATGAAAAGATAGTTTTCAACACAGATTTTTGCAAGATTGTGAGTTCCTATTTTTCTTCCTCCCTCCCCCCTTCCAAATTCAGCAAGCAATCAGATAAACAATCATATTAAACATTTTCCATATTAGTCATGTTGTAAGAAAAGAATCAGAACAAAAGCCAAAAAAATCCAACAAAAAAAGAAACATTGGATATAAAAATATTTTGCCAGCTTTCTAATTTCTTTCTAATCTTGGTTGTATTGGTTTTGTTTGTGCAAATACCTATTAATTAAATACAATCAAATTGATCCATTTTGCATTTTATAATGTTCTCTATTACATCTTTGGCCATAAATACCTCCCTTCTCCACAGATCTGTGAAGAAAGCTATTCTTTCTTTTTCTAAGTTGCCTTTGGTATAATCCTTTATATCTAGATTGCATACCCATTTTGACTTTACATTGGTATATGGTGTAAGATGTTTGTCTATGGTTAATTATCTTTAAAGACAATGTGAATATATTCTAAGAAATTTTTTATAATATTATTCCTTTCCAGTGATATAACATAGAGGAACAAAGTTAGACTTTGTTTTCAGAGACCTGGGTTCAAATACTAGCTTCTTCACTCACTATGTCTGTGACCTTGAAGAAGTCATTAAACCTTGCCTGATAGATTTAGTTTCCTAAACTGTAAAATGATTTAGACTTTCTATAAATTGGATTTATGGCCCCTGTGCCAGGCATGCCCTAGACTCAAGGGGTCCGTGCCCCCTACTGCATGGCAGGGGCCTTTGCAGGGGCCGCACCACACCGTGCCACACCTGGGGCCTAGGAATTTCCTCCATGCCTCTTAACCAGGCTCTTAGGCCCCTGCATCTGAAACCGAGTGGGAGAGGCAACTCAAGTCTAATTTTAGTGCTTACAGAATGATGAATGAAAAGACACTTTTGATCACTTACTATGTGCCAAAATAAAACATTAAACACTGTTAAGAAGTGTTGAAATGGTACCCATTCTCCAGAGCTCCCCTTCATATAGGAATGAAGAGACAACAGAGAGGAAGTTTCAGCTACAACTCAGATGCAAAGGCACCATTGTTGGTAGGGTTCAGCAACACACACAAAAATCGTTAGGCATCTTCTTTAATATCATTTACACTAACAAAATCTTCATATTCTAATGCTGAATCTTTTGATAGTGTAAAGGACTCTCAGGGAGAGAGTTTCTTTTCCAGGTCTTCGCTAGCTGTGATTATTGAGTCCAGGGCTATGACACTCATTGAAATAGCTGACAGGTCGCATCTCCACAGTCATTGCTTTCTGGTACAATGCACATAGTTTGGAAACAAAAATAATGGTCATAGGCATAACACTACTCTTTATGGTTATCTGTCAGTGGGAATTAGTGGTTGATGTTTGTGGTGATAATGAAGGTGGACCACTTCTACTCTCAGTGATGGTGGGTCCCAGGGATTTCTCCTCTCAGTGATGGCTTAGGGACTAGGCTGTAAGGAGGACCAGTGGTCTTGGGAGGGGGGCACTATTATTCACTAGTCTCTTGGGTTCAAATCTGTGGGCTCTCTCCATGAGAGTCTGTGAGGTAATTTCTAGCCAGACAGACTGTTGGTCTCCCCCAAGGAGATCAAAAAAAGTCATATGATTAAGAGATAAAACGTTCAATAAATTACAAACAAAAAACAAAACAAAACAAAACAAAACCTGGAGTGGTTTGTCATTTTCTTCTCCAGCTCATTTTACAGTTGAGGAACTGCAGGAAATAGGGTAAAATGACTTGTCCAGGGTCACATTCTGTGGTTAGCTAGTACATTCTGATTCCTTTCTCTCACTCAGGTTACCCTGGTGCTTCAAATAGTCTGTCTTGATTGCTCTGAAGGTGACAGTTGGTTAGCTGTAGTGAAGGTGACTCTTTCTCCACAAGAATTGCTTCATGCTATTATGTCTGGTTGAGGGCAATCAGAAGCAGACTAGTGATATGGTAGAAGCAATTCTTCTAAGGGCTTTTCTACCTAGCTGTCCACAATTGGTGTTGATAGTAACTGTACCCACCTGAAGGTCAGATGAGATTATGTAAATAAGTCATTTTAGGGGGCAGCTAGGTGGTACAGTGGATAAAGCACTGGCCTTGGATTCAGGAGGACCTGAGTTAAAATCCAGCCTCAGATACTTGACACTTAACTAGCTGTATGACCTGGGCAAGTCACTTAACCTTTATTGCCCTGCAAATAAAATCATTTTGTAAATGCATTTTACAATATTTCTATATCAATGGGAGTTATAATTATCATTGTAACCATACTGAGAATTAATAACTAAATTATCAATGAATCTACTATACTCCCAAACTGTTAAGGCCCAATACTCTCAGTATCTTTCTACTCCAGGGACAAGAGACCACTTGGAAAGCTGACCCAGATTTAAGAAACACATATTTTTGCTTGAGAGAGAAATTTAAGGGGTCCTATAAGCAGCTATATCACCAGAAGAAAATTCCTAGATTAAAACAAGTCTATCAAAAAAGACTTCTTTAAAGTGAAAATAAAAAATTGACAGTAATTTCAAAGATATGAGATGCATAAACATTTCTGAAAGGAGGATGGTAATGGATTATCAAGAAAGACCCTTTAAAGTCCTTCAGACTTTGCTCTGTGTTCACAAGAGAGCTAAGCAGTGCTCTTTTGCAACTAATAAGAGGTAAATTGGAGCCAATCCTTTGTTCTTCTCAGCTAACAAGAAACAGAAGATTCAAAAGAGTAGAACAGAAGATCCACATGTAAATCTTTTTAGGTCCCATCTGTTGATTCTACTCTAAATCAGGTCACATGTTCTCTCTTGTCTTCTTATTTTCTGCTATGTTATCATAGGAAGAAATGCCTTATCTTCTATAGTTCAAGCTGTGCCAAATCTGAAGGTGGGAATATCTCCCCCTTTTACTGGGAAGGAGTCAGTTTCCAAGGGATCCTCCAATATTCAAGACAAGAGTTGTCTCAGTTCTGTCAAAATGATTCCTTAGGTACAGCTGTTGTAAATCAAAGTGTCTCTGCCCTTCACAACAGAAAGTCAATATCTCAGTACAGTCAGTTTGGAACCCTCTCCTGAAACATTATTCTGGTTGAAATATTGCAAGGATGAGGTACTGTCCTCTACCTTTTGCCTAGAAGTCAACTGGCTGTCAGTTGCTAACTTTTCATATTACCATGGATGTCTGAGCAGACAGATCCCTAATGATGGACATTTGTTTTTTCTGAAACATAAACCAAGATAATTAACATTTCATGATAATAAAATAGTAATGGAAAATTACACAGTAAATGTGGTATGTTTGACCATTTAATTAATGCATTGCATATCAAATTTCTTAAATATTTTAATAGATTTTTTTTTGTTCTCCACAAAAGAGTTCCAAATTATTAGCAATAATCTTAGCAAAACTATAAGGTATTTTAAAGTATTTCAAGGTGAGCATATTACATTTTGTATGTTTTAAGTATAATTAAATAAAAATAGATATGATTATGCTTTAATAAAATGGAATGCAATGACTGTGAATCATTAAAATTATGGTGCTTTGTTTTGTTTTTGGCTTTGTGAAGATACATTTTCAGTTATTTTCTTTTTTCTTCCATTCAAGGAACTTCATCAATTTTAAATACTTCTTGATTTAAAGTGATGCCTTGAACCTCAGGGAAACTATAACTTTGACATGTTTAGCAGTTGCCATCACATTGACTTTTAAAGAAAGCAGGGCTTTCCATGACTTCATCTCTATAATTAAATTTCTCATTAAATTTCTTGAACAACAGAACTAATAGAAATAGTAAAGTATGTTTCTCTTATCAACTCAGATTTCATTTAACCAGTTAGTGGTTTACCTGCATATAACTTAATTTTCCATAAACTTTCACTTAGTTTCAAAAGTTATTTTTTTCTCCTGCTTGTCTACTGTGCTGTGTGCTAATGCAAGGTTTTTACAACATAAAAATAAATACATTTGCATGTATAATATAAACATATGTATAATGTGCTTTAAACATTTAGCTAATCATGTGTTTTGACTATATTATGTCAAGCACATAGAAATTTGGAAAATCTTGAATTACTTAATATTTTTGTTTGTATTTTTTTAGAAACATTTCATCTGACCTCTGACACTGGACAGCTACATTCTCTAGGTCATATGTTTGTCTTGGCTTGCTGGTTTGAAATGCAGGCAGCAATGGCCCCCAAATCACATTAGTCCTCAGGCTCATTGGGACTTAAGTGTAGAAGGGAAGGAGCCTCCAATCACGTCACATCAGAGACTACCACTGCTGTTGTACAGGTAAAGAAATAAATGGGGGTTAGGACACCCCAATTTTTATAGAATTGATGAAGAGATCCAATTATAAATAGAAAGTAGCAAATACATGTCAAAAATAAAGCAACACACAATTGGAAATACCTTTCAAGTCAGTCATTTTTCAGTCAAGTCTGACTCTTTATTTTATGACCACAATGGCTGTTTTCTTGGCAGAGATACATGAGTGCTTTGTCATTTCCTTTTTAAGCTCATTTTATAGGTGAGGAAACTGAGGCAAACAGGTTAAGTGACTTGCCTAGAGCTAGTAAATATCTAAGGGGAGATTTGAACTCAGGAATATATATTCCTCTACGACTAGTACTCTACTGAACCACCTAATTGCCCTGTGAATATCTTAGGGAAAAAATGAACAAAAAATGTTTCTTTTTCCCCTCAATAAAATTAAATGAAAAGATAAGAAGTATATAAATAATACTTGGTAATGTCAGGGCTTTGAAAATAAGAGAAAAGAAAAATGCCATTTTCTCTAAAATAAAATATCCCCCAATGAAAGATACAACTACAGAAACTGGTATAGAGAATAAAGGATTAGATCTGTATTTAGGGAGACCTGAGTTAAAATAAGACCTCAAACAGTGAATAGCTATATGACCTTGGACAAGTCACTTAATCTTGGTTTTCCTCAATTTTCTCATCTTCAAAATAGTAATAATAATAGCACCTACCTCTCAGAGTTATTGTAAAGATCATATGAAATAATTATAAAGTAGCACAGTGCCTAGAATATACTACATGCTATATAAATGTTAGCTATTATTAATATAATTATTTGTGTTTTGCTAAAGGTACATATATTGTGATACTTAATGATCATCTCCTATTCATATCTATTCAGCCACTCTATATACTGTAAGGGCCTAAAATTCAAGCTAGTCTGTCTAAAATATCTAAGGAGTGGTCACCAATAAATTATAAGCTTTAGAAAGAGTATTTAAGTGTTTAAGTATTTATTAAAGAACATTAGGATCAGAGAGAAAGGTAAAAATCTAACTATTTCTAAGAAACCCCATCATCCAACCCGCCATGGCGAGGTCAGGAACAAAAAGGACCTAAAGCTTCCTCCTTCCTACCAGAAGCCTCCGATGAAACTGGGAACATCCCCTGCACACAACTCCAAACTAATTGGCTGGTAGCTTTGATAGACAGTACCTATGAGCAAATGTCACTTCCGGATGCCAAAGAAAAGCCACATGGCTTGCCCTCAGATGCCTTCTCCTCATGGTGGAGCTTTCCTACAGTAACTCTCCAGCAGGTGGAGTCACTCCAATCGTTACAATACTTAATTGGCATCAGGGATATTAGATCTTGAATATGAGGGGATTGATAGAGGGGCTATATCTACATCCACTAAAAAATTATATTTCAATTAAGAAAGAGTAAAAGAGAAGATTCTGAAAGATTTAGGTAATGAACTCCAATTGTTTTTCACATAAATCTCTGGACCTCTCCTTTCTACTTATTATATTCTACCTAAGCTATTTATTTACCTATTTTTACCAGTTAATAGAGCCCGGTTTCTGAGTTCTTCGAAGCTTTGAAATTTATATTTGTGAAGGTAGCTGTGTCTGTTATCTTAGTTTTAAAATGACCAAGCAGTCGTAAAATAAATAATTCACCTTGTACTATGATGAATCAATGGGGTCAACAGAAGGGGTTTATACAACACAAGTGTTTCCACCAAACACAAAATATTTCAAATATTTGACAAAAAGAGTACCTCTCACCCTCAACCTTCTTCTCTTCCAATAATCTGGTTACAGAAAGTTGAAGAATGTTTTTTGTTTTTTTGTTTTTTGGTGAGGCAATTGGGGTTAACTGACTTTCCCAGGGTCACACAACTAGTAAGTTTTAAGTGTCTGAGGCTGGATTTGAACTAAGGTCCTCCTGACTCTAGGGCCAGTGCTCCATCCACTGCAGCACCTAGCTGCCCCATAATGTTCTTTTAAAAAAGACAATGAGAGTTGGAAAAATTAGTTTAAAATGTTACAAACAAAAAAGTTGTGAAAGAAAACATAACCTATAAACAATGGAAAATAAAGCTAGGCTCATATCTCTATTCATGTCCTCTTTGCTAGTATCACAAGATTAGGTAATAAGGGATAGAGGGCAAGAAGTAGGAAAAGAGAAGCATTTAGCTGAATTCTCCCAAATTTGCTTCACTTAATCTTGCTTTTCCTCAATTTTCTCATCTTCAAAATAGGAATAATAATAGCACCTACCTCTCAGAGTTATTGTAAGGATCATATGAAATAATTATAAAGTAGCACAGTGCCTAGAATATACTACATGCTATATAAATGTTAGCTATCATTAATATAATTATTTATTATTATTATAATACATTTAGTGATAAAGGATGTTCAAAGCATTTCTGTTGAAAATGCTAGAAACTTTGACATTTAAATACAAGAATTTAGTGACAAATAAAAATAAACATGAGTGAGAAATCATAAAGGAATTAATGAGATTAAATTGTTTACATTCCTATATGGAAAAATGATAGTAGTAACCTCAAAACAACATTATAATCATTAGGGAAGTTATAAGGAGTCTACTTAGAAGATATGAGTATATTTTGTTCTGGTGATCTCAAAAGAAGAATGGAAAGGTGACAAAGAGGAATGCACTGGAAGAAGGGGGAAGGGAGAGGAAGTATGGGCAATTTTTTCTCACTTAAGGGACATGCAGAGAATCAGAGTTCTGCTTACAGTTTAAAGAGCAAGCAGGTCCGTGGTTACTTACAGGCCAGGAAGGCTGAGAATGATCCTCTCTTTAAATCACACCACCTGGGACCCCTGAATCTTAGGACAATGTATCCTGGAAGTAGTGCTCCACTTTAAGAAGGAGTAAAAAGCCAAGGAATAGGCAGGCAAGATGGTCAGGAAGAAAAAAAACAGTAGACCATCGAAAGTTTCTTTGGTGACAAGATAGATCAAAATACACCCTCAGAAAAAGATAACAAAGCCAAAGTTTCTGCATCCAACACTTCCAAGACAAATATGAATTGGTCTCAGGACTTGGAAGATAAAGTAAGAGAAGTAGAGGGAAAGGTAAGAGAGGTAGGGGGAAAATGGGACGAGAAATGAGAGTGATGCAGGAGGGTCATGAAAAAAAAAATACAGCTTGAAAAGCCAAATTGGCCAAATGGAAAAAGAGATACAACAGCTCTCTGAAGAAAACCATTGCTTAAGAACTAGGATAGAGAAAGTAGAAGCTAATGACTTCATGAGAAATCAAGACACAATAAAGCAATTACAAATGAATAAAAAGATAGAAGACAATATGAAATATCTCCTTGGAAAAACAGCTGAAATGGAAAATACAACCAGGAGAGATAACTTGAAAATCATTGGACTACCTAAAAACCATGATCAAAAAAGAGCTTAGATATCATCTTCCAAGAAACTGTCAGGGAAAGTTGCCCTGATATTCTAGAAGCAGAAGGTAAAATAGAAATTGAAGGAATCCACTGATCACCTCCTGAAAGGAATCCCAAAATGAAAACTTCTAGGAATATTATAGCCAAATTCCAGAGATCCCTGGTCAAGGAGAAAATAATGCAAGCAGCTAGAACGAAGTAGTTCAAACACTGTGGAGCTAGAGTCAGGAAAACACAAGATCAAGCGGCTTCTACATTAAAGGATCAGAGGACATGAAATATGATATTCTGGAGGGCAAAGGAACTGGAAATACAACCAAGAATCACCCTACCCAGCAAAATTGAATGTAATCTTTCAGGGGAAAAATAGGACTTCAATGATAAAGAAGACTCAGGCATTTGTGATGAAAAGACCTGAATTGAATAGAAAATTGATTATTTAGTGTGCAATAGTAATCAGAAGTGTCTTGTTAATAGAGCCTGATCTCTGAGGAAAAAGAATTCATGAAGGATATTAAAAGGTTAAACTGTTTATATCCATACATGGAAAGATGATACTTATAACTCATAAGAACTTTCTCAGTATTAGGTCAGCTGAAAGAAATATACTTAGACAGAGGACATAGGTGTGAATTGAATATGAAGGGATGATATCTGTAAAGCATTAATTTTTGTTAATCCTTTTTTATGGGGCAGGCAGGGTGGAGTGGCTTATGTCTAGGGCCAGATTTGGACTCAGGCCTCCTGGGTAGAGGGCTGGTGCTTTGTCCACCATGTCACCTACCTGGCCCATGAAGACATCTTTGAAATAAAGTTAAGGAGTAAAAGGACTGCACTGGAAGAAAGAGAAAGTGCAAAATGGAATGGGGTAAAGTAGCTCACATAAAAGAAAAAAGAAAGTGGAGGGGATTATGGGGAAGGAGTGGGAGAGTGAGTGATCCTTACTCTTATGAGACTTGGCTCAAAGAGCGAACAACACACACACTCAAGTTGGTATAAAAATATATCTTGCCCTGTGAGAAGATGGGAGGGGAACAGGATAAGGAGGAAGAGGTGAACAAAGGGAGGGAAGATTCAAGGAGGGGTCAGTAAAAAGCAAAACACTTTTGAGGAGGGATAGGGTGAAAGAAGATGGAAAATAGAATAAATATCAAGGGGAGGGAATAGGATGGAGGCTAATACAGTTAGCGATAATAAGTGTGAAAGAAATTATGAGTAGGATGATATCAGGACTTATGAAAAATGCAATCCATCTTCAGAGAAAGAACTGATGGCATCTGAATACAGATTGAAGTATATTTTTTGGTAGTTCCTCTTTCTAAAGTTATTTTGTCTGTTTTCCTTCACAACCTGACTAATGTGGAGATTTTTGTATGCCTGCACATGTATAATTTAGACTGAATTGCTTGATTTCTTAAGGAGGGTTGGGGAGGGAGGGAGGAAGAAAATTTGGAACACAAAGTTTTAAAAATTCAATGTAAAAATATTTATTTTTTTACATGTTATTTGGGGAAAATTCTAAATAAATAAATACATTTTATAAAAAGAGACATGCAGAGACAATGTGGGGGTATAGGAAATGCTTGAACTTCACTCTTATCTGAACTGATTCCAGGAGGTAAGAATATAGAATACAGGCATTGTTGGATACAAAAATTAATTTTCCCCAACATGGAAGTAGGAAGAGAAAGACCTAAGAGAAAGGAGAGAATGATAATAGGGAGGTAGCTTAAGGAGGAATGGAAGCAAAACAGCCTTTTGAGGAGAGGAAAAGGTAAAGAAGAGAGTAAATAGAAGAGAACAGGAAAAAGGGAAATACACAACCATCATATTTGTGAATATAAATGGGATGAACTTACCCATGACACAGAGATCCCTTCAATTCTCTTATTTCTCATGACATTTTCCCTAGATTCTTCCTTACCATTTGTCATCTTATTTCCAAACAAGGCATCAAGACCTGTTTTCACTTTCTCTTTGTTTCCCCATATCCTAGCAGCATTTCAATAAATTAACATAACCAATTCTGTATTCACATACATTAATTTTTTACTATAGATTAGCACAGATGAATTAGTATTTAGGAAATTTATACATAACCAGAGACTGAGTGAATGGGATATGGAACAGGTCAGTTTTGAAAAGAAGAGTATAAGAAAGGCCTAGAATAAAGTATAGTTTAAGAAAGTAGGTCTAGGTCTTGAATATATTAGATAAGAGGTACATGGGAAGAATAAATGATGAAAAGTTAAGGGGAACATGAAGGTGCTTCATTCAACTTTCCTTGAACTCTCTCAACAAATGGTTTTGATCAAGTTGATAAAATGAAATAAAACAGGGATTTGCATTCAGAGAAAGGCTCATAGGCTCATAGTTTACCTCAATAATGTAGTGGAAAGATCACCAGATTTTCAGGCAGATGACTTGAATCTGAGGCCTTGGATATGCTTGAGTATATCCACATATCCTTGGAGTAGTCATACCCTCTGTTTGAGCATCAGTTTCCTCATCTCTAAAACAAAGGGATTAGATTAGATGACCATTAAAATCTAGATCTTCAATCTCTAAGTATTATGTTCATTAGATAATAATCAAGATAGACCAAACAAGAAAAAGGAGCCAAACTTTCAGGTTATTACACATGGTTAATATGAGGTTAGACTAATATGTAACCATGTTTTGGTGACAAATTATACTTTTTTTTCAAAGAAAATGTCATCCAGTAAACATTTTTATATATTTTGTTTTCCTTCAAAATATTTCCACTAAAATTATTTTGAAAATGTGTTATCTAATACAACTCAATAAAAATTTATTAAGTGCCAACTATGTGCCAGGCAATTGTATCCTGGGGATACAATTAATGAAAAGGAAGACAGTGCCTAACCTCAAGGGATTTATAACATAGAAGGAGAAGACAGTATACAAAAGATAGCAGAAAATCCAGATCTTTGCACACAAGGTGCAAGTTGAAAACAGGCAGGGCAGCTGATGCAGAGTGGAGTTAGCCTGAAAATTCCAGTTTCTACCTTTTATAAAGAAGACATTGGGAGGACTTTGATATTCCACTCACCATTCCTTCTATCCAAAAGGAGAGGAAGCTGAGGCAGGTAGTATCAGTCAAGGATTGAGTTAGTGGCCTGGTGAGGATATCACAGTTGATTAAATTAACCTGAGAGGTATCTTATTCCATGGAGTTGTATGAAACACCCAGAGCAGAAATTTTACATTCTCACTTTTATTTCTGTTCTTTACTGAGATTAAAATGTTGTTTTCCATCTTATTTAAGTTCCTGCTTATGACCACTTTTTCAGAGATGTCTTCTTTGGACATTCTAACCATTACTTTTCTCTTTTTCTTTTCTTTACAATTGGACATTTATAACATTATCCACACCATATAATTTCGCATAAACAGTCTAGAATTGTCCTCTAATTGCTGTATGTATTCAATGTAGTTATAAGTATCTTAAAACCAATTAAGAATGTTTTTATTTTTGGTGGCTCCTATATCTGTTATGTGTATATATGTTTGTGTGTATACATGCATACACATATATACAAATATATGTGTGTCCACACATGTATGTGTATGCATATATTAGTTTTTTATATATGAATACATATGTATACATATATTTTTTCCTCAGAGAACTGTTCTTATAACAAATTAATATGCATATACAACACATTTCAAAGAATAAAACTGCCTTTTTAGAAAAACAAAAATCTAGAATGGAATGCCCCATAGATAGTTTAATTTTAGGAAGCATGGCAAAATCTAGCATCAAAAGCCAAAACCAAGATTATCCCAAGAAAGAAGGACCCAAATGGTCAAAACAATCACAAATATCCTTACCATATGAATACCAAATTGATCTGAAGAGAAGAAAATCCAGAGAAATGAAATGATGTGATTCTACTGAGTCATAATTTAAAACATGCCTTCATTCACTCATTAAAAGGTTTGTGGGTAATGTGAGAGATCTCCTTAACTAAACCATCATAATTCAGACTTGGCATTTCACATTGCCCTGGTCACCAAAAGCCTGCTCTAGTTTATGATTACATATTTTAAGTACTGATGTATAGCAGTGATAGAAGCCAGTTACCACATTACCATAAATTAGGTATTGTCCTACAGGTTGCTAAACACCAGAAACATCAATTTTCTGATAATATTACTAGATCTGCTGGCCCAATAGTCTTTTGAATTTTTTATCAGTAATCCCATGTTTATTCAACAACAAAATTACAGGGAGTTTGTCAGCATTCTCCAAAATAATTACCTGTAACCACATGTCTTTAGAAATATTTCACTTGTACAATGAAGAATATATGAATATATTTAATTTTTCCTTTGAGGACATATTCTATTTCCACAATTTTTCACATGATATCACAATGTCTGGAATCTATATGTTATCCAGTATTACCATTGGTATTCATTCATATTGGGTTATTGAGGAGAAACAGTCTGGCATAGAGTACATCATGGTAGAGTGATTAATGTATCGGATGTGAAACTAGGATGATCTGAGATGAAATCTTACCTGATATATTACCAGTATAACCATGGTCATTTGCCTTATCCATCTCTCTGAGCCTGATTTTCATCATTTCTATAATAATGATAACCCTATCTATGTTTGTATTTACCTTATGAGTCCTTATCTACAAGGCATTACAAAAGTTTTAGTGGAGTTTTCATTTTTAGTAACTTAGAAGTAAAAGTACTACAAACTCACAAAAAACATAATTTGAAGATTTATCTATTTACATTTATTCAGTTTTGTTCAGTTTCAATTATTTAGCTTTTTAAAAATTTAACTTTAACATGATAGGCCATCTTTTCATTATGGATTGTTTATATCACTTTCTGAATGACACTTTTTCAGACTAGAGCATCAGTAGTTTGGCCATCTCTTGCTTGACCATTTCTGTTAGCTGATCTATTTGCATTTTTTTTCTCGGGCAATCACATCTATAATGTTGTGTTTCTGTATAAGACAGCACCATGATTTTGGATGTTTGTAATGTTAGAATTACAGATGCAATCCTTTCAGTCACTGAACAGCAGATGCTCAAAACTTTTCCAAAGTTCAAAAATCCATTTAGAATCAAGGAGGCTGAAGCAAGCAATTCCAAGTATTGGTTCACAAGTAAAAGTGGATTGTGCCCAGTTTACCAATCAGAAAGGACCTTAATATAAATTAAATAATAATTATCTATAATAGAAAACCTTACTGGCCTAGGGAGATGAAAAAGAATAGAACTAGTATAAAACCGTTAGAAATCTCTTAAGGGGCCAAAACATATGGCATACGTTGTACGCCCTTTGCATTTGGAGACTTATATTTGCTAGCAGACAGGAATTCCCCAGTATTTGTCTATTTAAGCTCCTGGAGAGAGATGTCTCTGGAAATGGAAATAAAACTATCCTAAGGGTGGTAGAAAATGAGACCTGGAAGAAGAATGAGACCTGAGAAAGTATAGTGAGAGTGGGAATCAGACACATATGTGCATACTTCAGACAAGGCAAGTTTAGAAATTGGGACAACAGCAAGGGTTGGGGTGTTATCACAATGTGAGATCTGAGTTTGTGATTACTGCTGTTTTGTGGATGCTACCATTGCCATTGCTGTCATTTCTATAACAATGAATGAATTAGAAGAGGAGTGAATAGTGAAATACTGAGAAAATAGGATGAAGACTCTAACTGATGCAGGCAGAAACTAATTTAAACATTATGTTCTGGAGCCCTATTGATACTGCTAAGAATAGAATGGCTTAATCTTCACTTTCCCATTCTTTGCATCATTGTTGTTCAGTCATTTCAGTTGGTTGACTCTTTTTGACCTTATTTAGGGTTTTCTTGGCAAAATAGATGTCCAGGCATCACATAGCTAAGTGTGTAAGGTTGGATTTGAACTCAAGGCTTTCCAATTCCAGGTCCAGAGCTCTAACCACTGAACCACCTAGCTGCCCAATAATTTGTGTCAATCCCACTCTAATTATCTCTTCCGTTTCACTGATATAAAGTGGTTAACTATTTAACAGCTGAATTGTGTATATGTCTGTAAAAAGGCATGGAGGTAAAGAAGTGATTAAGTAGAAGGGAAAAGAAAGGATCTTCCCTGAAAAAAATTAGGCCAAGAAACCATATAAAGCATACTTTATTTATTCAAATGTTTTAGAGCTTTCCCAAAGAAGAGAAAGAAAACATGTATGCATACCAGTCTATGCCAAAAGAACTTAACAGTTTCTGGTGGGGGAGCATGAAGTTAAGCTTTTTGAGGTGATTGACTCCAGGAATTTGTTTTTCACATTGTTTCTTCTAGCAACAAGGTGTTTTTTTTTGTTGTTGTTTGTTTGTTTTTGTTTTGTTTTGTTTTGGTTTGGTTTTTTGGTAAGGCAATTGGGATTAAGTGACTTTCCCAGGGTCACACAGCTAGTAAGTGTCAAGTATCTGAGGCCAGATTTCAACTCAGGTCCTCCTGAATCCAGGGCCAATGCTTTATCCAGTGCACCATCTAGCTGCACCCAGCAACAAGTTTTAAAGAAAAATCTTTTCTTGACAGATAGAGCCAAAGACTAGTAAAAATGTAATACTCTTGGGGAAACCAGAGGGAGTACATGGGAAAGGGTGCTGCTGCAACAATCCCACTTAATATGTACTTCTTCCGTTCTATCTCTCCTCCTTGTTTTGGTGCTGGGTCCATAGATTTGGTACATAAACTAGATATGGAGTTACAAGGAATTAGTGTGAGAATGAAAATAATGATGATGATGATGATGATGATGAAAAAGACAGTGGTTATGTCACATTACACTTGAATGGAATTTCTTACTTTTAATCAGTGAGGAAAATATACATTTTCCATTTCATAAAGCATAACAAAAGTAAGCCTAGAAATTATAATTTTTGCTTGAGTCCTCCCTTTTATCCAAAATATTGTTGCTTCTTCCTTTCCAATTTGTTTCAAATGAGTGTGATTAAAAATTATTATGGATTGGGATCAAATAAATGTAACTTAGCCCAACATGATGAATATGATTTGAAGAATCCCATAAGGGAAAAGGAACACATGGGCAACTCACAGTTGTCTTTCCTTATGCAAATATTAATAATGGTAACTGTTGGAAAGTTACAATCTATACAAATAAGTAGACTCCTTTTGATGTTTAATGCAATTGTCTTTGCAAAGCTCTTTGTCTTGTTAGATAAGAAATTCACCAGATTATTCCATTTTTTTCTCTATGAACTCCCCCAGCAGACTGGGGCAAAAGAGTAAAGTAGATGAGATATGTTACTGGACTATATCACTATAGTTTAAGCTCCTGTAACACAGGAAACTCCTTGACAGGGTAGTAACTATAAGGATATCCATAGGGAATGAAATTATAAATAAATTAATGAAATGAAATTATAAAGAAAGGTGATAGAAAGAATAAACTAGAACCAGAGTAGGGGGGGAGGGATCACTGAAACTGCAATATGTTTTATGTCATCAAGCCAAAAGCATCATCCTCTGGGGAAGGAAAGCTCCAGATGCATATTCTGTATTAATGTACCATGGGAGAGTGCCAAGAGAAATCCTTGATTGGCATGAAAGGGAGTGAGAAAGGAAAAACTGAATTTATCATCCTTAATAAATCTGGCCTCATCGCATTTGAATGTTATCCTCATCTAGTATAATGAAGCCTTATGATTTCATTTGATTTCTAACACAGTATTTCTTTGTTGGTATTATAAACTTGTGTTATGTGCCCGACTTAGTTTTTAAGAAAAGTTTTCTGAACTTTTTCTCACTGTTAATTTCATATATGCATATAAACAAGCATTTGCATGAATATGTACATATATATATATATATGTATGTATGTATGTATTTTTCCCTCAACTATACTTCTAATGGATTGTAAAGTTAGAAGAGACGTTAAAGCTATAAAATCTCATGTCGTGAATAAGAAATAGGCAATGAGGAGTTCTATGACCTCACCAGCAGAGAATTGGATGGCAGGCATAGGTTATTCTGACTATCATTAAAATAATTCTCCATGAGCACCCAGAAATTTCTTCATCCCTCATGCTAATGGGGCCATTCAGACATCCTTGGCCGAGCAAAATAACCCTTCCAGTTATGTCTAATATGATGAATAACAAGACACTTCTGATTACTATTGCGCACTAAATAATCAATTTAGTCATATAGTTAAAAGGTTTAGAATCATAGAGTCTAAAACATGGAAACTACTCAAGAAAAAGGTTGATTCAACCCTCTAATTTTATGGATAAAGAAAGTGCAGAGAGTAGTAGTGAAATAAATTGCTCTAAGTTCCTCAATCATTTAGTGGCAGAACCAAGAAAAAGACCCTCATCTCTAGGTATCATATATATATATATATATATATATATATATATATATATATTATTTGCTATAAACACAGTGGATACAAAGAATATAAACTCTTTAAATTACAGTTTGAGACTTCTTTCTCCATTCTTTTGTTCTTTAGTATGACCTTATTAATATTTCCATTCACTCACTAATAATAGAGTAAAAATTACAAAGAAAACAATGATATTTCCCTAAATTCAACCATCAGGGCTACAATAGGGCACTAGTGAGATCATTTCTAAGTACTAGCTAGAGGCCTCATTTATATAATGTTTTTTTAAGAAAATACTACTGTGGTAAAATATGAAAGTTTTTAACAGTCGGTTAGGATAACTGAAAGACGCCAGTTTTTCAAGGACCACCCTTTTGGGGAGGAGATGAACAGTCCGCCTGCTGCGCATGTCAGACTGCCTGCCGGGGTTTTTGGGTTTTTTTAGTGAGGCAATTGGGGTTAAGTGACTTGCCCAGGGTCACACAGCTAGTAAGTGTTAAGTGTCTGAGGCCGGATTTGAACCCGGCTACTCCTGACTCCAGGGCCGGTGCTCTATCCACTGTGCCAACCTAGCTGCCCCCTAGCTGCCCCCACTACTAAGAGGCAGTTGAGAGCCATTCTGGGAGCAGCTGGGTACTGTAGACAATGGATACCCTCTTTTGGTGAAATTACTAAACCTCTCATAGCTCTTACAAAAAGTTCTGTTCCAGACATTTTACTGTTGGATCCCCAGCATCTCTCAGCCATAAAAGAATTAAAACGGGCCTTGTTATCAGCACCTGCCCTAGGACTACCAGATTATAGTAAGCCTTTCACTCTCTTTGTGCATGAACAAAGGGGGATGGCTTCTGGAGTTCTGACTCAGTCACTGGGGCCTAACCAACGCCCTATAGCCTACTATTCAATTCAGCTGGACCCTGTAGCGGCTGGAGCGCCACCTTGCCTTAGAGCAGTGGCGGCCACAGCCCTTTTGGTAGAAAAAGCCTCTGATTTCTAACTGTGCAATGTCCTCACGAAGTGGAGGCTCTCTTACTACATCACAGGACACAAGCCTTTTCAGATCAAAGGCTGGCTAAGTATGAAATAACCCTGTTAGGTAATGAGAATATCACTTTAAAACGCTGCACAGTTCTTAATCCAGCAACACTAGTCCCTAACTTACCATTCTCGGGGGAACCGTTGCATGACTGTGCTTCTTTAGTTGATATGGCTGAAAAACCCCTTGACGATCTTTTTGATATACCTTTAGAAAATCCTGATCTTGTTCTCTATACAGATGGTTCCTCATTTATGAGAGAGGGAACCCGTTTTACTGGAGCTGCTGTAGTTTCTGATTATGACACCTTCTGGGCAGCTTCTCTGCCTTCCCATTTTAGTGCACAGGCTGCTGAACTTGTGGCTCTTACACAAGCCTGTAATATAGCCAAAGATAAGAGTGCCACCATTTTTACTGACTCGAAATATGGCTTTGGCATATGCCACTTTATTGGTATGATTTGGCGTCAACGAGGCTTTCTAACATCCTCGGGCAAGGCTATTGCCAATGGGAACCTTATCAAGGACCTCTTAGATTCCCTGAAACTGCCTTCTTCCCTAGCCGTTGTACATTGCCCTGCCCACACAGGGAATAGTGATCCTGTTTCAAAGGGAAATGCACGAGCCGATTCTGCAGCCAAGCTTGCTGCATTAGAAGCTCCTGAACATGTATTTAACCTTTCACCTTCTGAGGATATTCCTTCCAACCTAACCTATGATGATTCTGAAGTAGAAAAGTGGAAAAAGAAATTGAAGGCGAAACAGATCAATGACATCTGGGTGTCTCCGGAAGGTAAGCCATTTCTTCCCCGGAAATTCTACCACCAAGTATGCCTCTCTGTTCACAGAAAAGGCCATTTTGGTACACAAGGCATTGTAGACTCTATTAAGAGAACCTGGATAGCACCAGGTGTGACTAATACAGCATCTCGAATCTGCTCGGGCTGCTCCACATGTCAGTCTTATAATCAGTATGCTTTTAAGGCCAAAGCTTATGGAGGGCGTCCTCTAGCATATACACCTTTTGAGCACTTACAAATTGATTATATTACTATGCCAAAAGCAGGACATTATAAATTTTGCCTTGTTATAGTTGATCAGCTCACTCGGTGGGTGGAGGCCTTTCCCAGCCCCCCAGCCATAGCTGCCTTTGTTGCCAAAATTCTTCTTAAAGAGATAGTACCTCGTTTTGGCCCACCAGCCCGCATCGATTCTGACAAAGGCACACATTTCACTGATTCGATTTTATCCCAAATCTACTCTTTCTTGGGAGTGACTCCAAAATTCCACACGCCCTACCATCCACAAAGTTCAGGCCAAGTCGAACATATGAATAAAGAGCTTAAGAGTATGATTGGCAAATTATGTACTGAAACCCATTTGAAATGGCCTGATGTTCTACCATTGGCATTATTCTATCTATGAAGTAGACCAAGAGGAGAACTTCATATATCTCCTTATGAAATGCTTTTTGGTCACCCTCCTATCCAAGCTAAAACTTTTTCCCCAGTTTATACATCACTGGTGGGAGGTGATACTTCTGTTGCCTCCTATATACAGGAATTACAGACCAGGCTACGTGAACTCCATGAGGCAGGAGCTGTGGTCCAGGCAGGACCATTAGACTTTTCATTGCATAACTTCAACCCAGGAGATAAAATATATGTAAAGAATTTTCAGAGAACCAGTGGAACTCAACCTGCCTGGGAAGGACCTTTTCAGGTATTATTGACAACTCCTACTGCCATTAAAATTCGTGAAAAAGACTCATGGATTCATTGCTCACATGTAAAGCCTGCACCATTCATAGGTAAAGAGATTTCAGATAAACCTGAAGTAGATGCTAAAGAGCTAAAAACCCTAACGATAGCAACTGTTAAAGAGCAAAGAGAGTTCAGAGGAAACAGGCAGTTCCCATTTAATAATCCCACTGATCAGTTAAATGCTTTGGGACTCAGTCTTCGTAAAGTATCAGGAGACGGAAATTGCCTTTTTAGGGCTTTAGCAGACCAGCTAGAAGGTCACTGTAGAAATCATCTCAGACACAGACAAGAAGCTGCTTCTTATATGATTAACCATAGACAAGAGTTTGAGTCTTTTATAGTAAATGACTCCCCTTTTGAAGAATATGTTGATGAATTAAAGAAATTTGGAAAGTGGGGAGGAAATGATACAATTGTAGCATTTGCTAAGCAGCATCAGCTGAATGTTGTGGTTCATCAATTAAATCAGCCTTTATTGAAAATCAGTGGCACAGACAAAACTGATGCTAGAGAACTCCACATTTTCTACCATAAAGAACATTATGACAGCATTAGAAAGATCAATGACAATTCAGAAACCCCTGCCACTTTGGCTTGCAGAGAATTGGGGAACCAGTTAAAACAATGTGGCATACCCCAAACTCTAGCAGCTTAAATACCTTAAAATTTAACAAGCATTTCCTTCCACAGGCAAAAGCACTGAAGCACATGGCCTAGTTTTCTGGCCCACCTCAATTTCTCCCACCCTTTCCCTACCCTATACCTATTTTTTTTAATCCTTTTTGTTTTTTGTTTTGTTTTGACTTTTGAAAGGCACTGAAAAGACCTGGAATTCACCACACCTTTAAGTTCTTTAAGAGCACAAAAGGGTGCTTAGCGAATCTTTTGCCTTTTATTTTTGGTTTTTGGTTTTGCTTTGTTTTTGTTTTTTACTTTTGTTTCTTTTGCTTTTCTTTAAAAACCCGATTTTGTAAACTAAGTGAGTTTTCAAAGGCATTTTAAGTATATGCTATTGAATATTGAATCTTGCTAATTGAAGTCTTATTTCTTTTTGATGAATTAATCACCACTTTAAGTATCTGCTACTGTTATACTAGAGAATTCATGTATAAGATGATGTGGTCTACTTTGCTAAAAGAAGATTATGTAATAATGTCTAAAAGAAGATTATGTAACAATGTCTAATATAATCAGCTATTTACATTCGTTTATTATTTATATGTCATTATACTCTGGGTATGGTTTGGAATTATTGTATATATCACTAATATGTTCTCAGTTATGCAGCATAGCACACATTTTTACCATCATACTGTCTTTGGTGAAATTAATGAGAACGGAAGTATGGAAACTTATCATTTCAGAGACTAACTTGCTGTGAACTCTGATGCAGGCCCTGGACAGAATATATGTGCAACAAAAGGAGAGACAGGTATACGTAAGTCCATGGTTTGCTTATGATGGTGACTATGTAGAGCACAATTACTAGGCACAGTCCAGTATTCATCCTCTCTCCCTCCTAATTTAACCTAATTTAACTGAACTTACTTATCTTTTTATCTCACTCAGTTGAATTCACCTGTGGCCTAGCACAATCACTGGCTGTCTCGGAACCATGAGATATGGTATGATAACCTTTCCATAACATTTTCAGGTGTCATGAACACATACTAAATTTGACTTTGATCCAGACACATAGTGGTAAAAAGTGTTACTGATTGTAAAACTACCTCAACCCTCTATTGGAAGTCTAAGGATATAAAGAAGGGAATGTAATGGAATTTATTAATTTGATCATTGACAATGCTATGCTAAGGTTTTAAAAATACAGCAATTCAAACAGTTATAGAAGATAATCCAGCTTTCCAGACCAGAGTCCAGAGTCCAGAATCCAGACCAGAGTCCAGAATCCAGTTTTCCAGACCAGAATTCAGTTTCCTCCTGATGACATCTTACCACTTCAAGAAGACAAGAGAACTCAGAGACTTTATATGAACTGTTTTGCTTTATTAGCTTTTACTATCTCCTTTCTGTTATAATATATACTATCTGTAACATGTACTCTCTGCAGAGGCTCTCCCTTTGCAAGACTAATGTCAAAGCGTCGGTTCATGAGGAAAAAAAAAAATCGCCCCTCTGGACAAAACTTTCCTCTCTTCCTTTTCTGTATCGTTGTTCGCATATTATTAGTCAACAAAAGTTATTATATTCTTTTTACTGTTCCATCAAGGAAACATTCCGTTTCTTGAGGAAGCAAAGGGGGGAAATGTGGTAAAATATGAAAGTTTTTAACAGTCGGTTAGGATAACTGAAAGACGCCAGTTTTTCAAGGACCACCCTTTTGGGGAGGAGATGAACAGTCCGCCTGCTGCGCATGTCAGACTGCCTGCCGGGGTTTTTGACTTCCGGGGTGGAGAGAACGGGAGTAGGCCTTTTTGCCTGCTTGGCGGGACTCCTGACAGCGCGGCACAGACGGTCTCTCTTGCTCCAAAGGTGGCCTTTTCAGTTTGGTGAGTTTTTATAAGGAATATAGACTAAGCCTAGACTTAAGACGATTTGTATTGTATTTCTATTTTCCTATCCTTCTAATCAACATCACCTTGTGACTACCATACAATAAAGGCTCTATCTAGAAAACCAGAAGCTTCTTCCATTTACTAGTCTGGGAGATAAATTAGGGAAAAGTTAAGTAGGGGAGATTTATGATCTAATATCCAATTTTAATCTCACACTACACAAATAGATACATTTAAGTATACTTCTTTAATTGGAGAAATAGATAAATTTAGTCTTGTTTTTCTTTTTTTCCACAAAAGAAACTCTTCTGAATAAAAATGTCTGAGAGCTGTGTAGTTTCCTTTCCGTTTTCTCTCTGCCTTAAAAATTCCTCTGGCTTCCTGCACATGATTTTTAAACTGTTCCTACCCCCAGCTATGTATTTTAGATTTGGTAGATGAAAATTAGGTCATGTCAAGTTCAACTCATGTCATCCTTCTGGACATGGAGTCAGAAGACCTGGGTTTTAGCCCCAACTCTTCTACTTGTTGGACATGTGACTTTAGGAAAAGTCTTGGCTTCTGTTTATTCGTCTGTAAAATGGGAATAATAATCATGCATAATATCTTTTTTAGAGTCTGGTAAGAGTTGATAAAATTGACTGGAGGAGGATTTTGTATTATTTAAAAAAACTAATTTGATTAAACCAGGTGGCTTTTGGAAAGGTGTTGAAAACTCACATTGACTCATTTCCTATCACATGAAAACATACTTATGTATCCTCCATGTTCAAAAAAGCCCTCAGCTGATCCTTCCAAATCTTGATTGCTAAACTCCTTGACAAGGCCACCCGCAATATGAAATTTTCTGTTTTCTTCACATTCTCTTCTTAACCTATCATGATCCAGCTTCCAACCTCATCATTCTACTGAAACTACTCTTTCTAACATTACTTTTGATCTCTTTTTTTCTTGATCTTCTAGTAGCATTGATATACATATATAATGTTTAGAATTTTATTTTCCAAATTACAAGTAAAAACAACTATTGATATAAATTTTATAAAACTTTGTGTTCAAACTTCTCTTCCTCCCTCCCTTCCTACCTGGCACCCCTAAGAATTCAACAATTCAATATATGTTATACATGAGTAGTCAGGCAAAACATCTCCACATTAGCCAGGTTGTGAGAGAAAGCAGATAAAAACAAAATTTAAGATTAGGGAACTAGGAAAAAAAAATTATGCTTAAATCTTTTTTCAGATACTATCAGTTCTTTATCTGTAGATGGATTGCAATTTTCATAAGTCCTTCAGAGTTATATTGGATCATTGCCTTGCTGAAAATAACCACATTCTTCCCTGCAGATCATCTTACACTATTGCTGTTATTTTGTATACATTACATTTCACTCTGCTTCAGTTCATGTAGGTCTTCCCAGGTTTTTTTGATAGCATCCTGTTCATCATAACTTTTATATAATACCTTAAACTTGACAAAGAATTTTCTTCACAGTAGCCCAGCAAAGTAGTTACCATACATTGTGCCATTATAATCAATCATCATAAGTTTCCCTCTATCCTATTCCCTTCCTATGATATTTACTATATTTTCTATCTTATTTTACCCTATTCCTCCTAAAAAGTATTTTGCTTCTTACTGGCCCCTCCCCTGCTCTGCCCTCCCTTCTTTCACTCTTTCCTCCTTATCCTCTTCTCCTCCTACTTTCCTATAGGGTTAGATAGATTACTCCTCCCAATTGGTTGTGTATGTTATTCCCTCCTTGAGCCAATTCTGATGAGATTAAGGTCTTTGAGATCATTCTGTATTCTAATTTTTTCTTCCTCCCTCCCTCCTCAACCCTCAATATAAGGCATGGGTAGCAAGATGGTGCAGTGGATAAAGCCCTGGCCCTGGATACAGGAGGACCTGAGTTCAAACCTGGCCTCAGACACTTGACACTTACTACCTATGTGACCCTGGGTAAGTCACTTAACCCTCATTACCCTGCCCCCCCCAAATCTTTCAATATAAGTCATACATGTGCAATTATGCAGAACATCTTCACCTTCCTTGAAAGTGTTTTGCTTTTTACTGCTCCCTCTCCAAATCCGCCCTTCCTTCCTTCCCCCTCTTCTGCCCCTCCCTTATATCCTTCCCCTCCCCCTTTCCCTCAGGGCAAAATATATAACTATACCCACTCAAGTATGTATGTTATTCCCTTTTTGGGCCAATTCTGATGATAGTAAGGTTCACTCACTCCCCCACTCCTTCCCCCTCTTCCTCTCCCCTTCAGAAGCTTTTTCTTGTTTCTTTTGTGTGAGCTACATTTCCCCAGTCTACCTCTCCTTTTCCCATTCTTCCAGTGCATTCCTCTTACTCCTTAACATTAATTTGAAAATGTCATTATGGGTTAACTAGGTAGCACAGTGGACAAAGCACCAGCCCTGGACCCAGGAGGCTCCAAACCCAAATCTGCCCCCAGACATAAGCCACCCCACCCTGCCTGCCCCACACAAAACAAGGATAAACAAAAAATAAATGCTTTACAGATATCATCCCTTCGTATTTAGTTCAGACCTGTAACCTCTGTCTAAGTGTATTCCTTTTAGCTGCCCTTATACTGAGAAAGTTCTTATGAGTTAGAAGTATTATCATCCCATGTAAGAATGTAAACAGTTTAAACTTTTAATATCTTTCATGATTTATTTTTCCTGTTTACCTTTTTATGCTTCTCTGGTGTCTTGTATTTGAAAGTCAACTTTTCTATTCAGTTCAGATCTTTTCATAAAATTGCCTAACAGTCCTCTTTTTTATTGGATTCCCATTTTTTCCTCTGATAGATTACACCCACTTTTGCTGGGTAGGTGATTCTTGGCTGTAGTCTCAGTTACTTTGACTCTGGAATATCATATTCCATACCCTCTGGTCCTTTAATGTAGATGTTGCTAGATCTTGTTTTATCCTTACTGTTGCTCCCCAGTATTTTACTTCCTTTTTTCAAGCTGCTTGAAATATTTTCTCCTTGACTTGGGATCTCTGGAATTTGGCTATAATATGCCTGGAGATTTTTCATTTGGGATCTCTTTCAGTAGGTAATCAGTGCATTCTTTCAATTTCTATTTTATCTTCTGCTTCTCAAATATCAGGGCAATTTTCCCTGACAATTTCTTGGAAGATACTGTGTAAACTCTTATTTTGGTCATGGTTTTCAGGTAGTCCAATGATTTTCAAATTATCTCTCCTGGATCTGTTTTCCATTTCAGCTGTTTTTTCTAAGGAAATATTTCATATTGCCCTCTTTTTTTTATTCATTTGGATTTGATTTACTGGGTTTTGGTTTCTCATAAAGTCATTATCTTCCATTTGTTCAATCCTAATTCTTAGGCAATTATTTTCTTCTGAGAGCTTTTTGTATCTCCTTTTCATTTTGACTTTTCAAGCTGTTGACTTTTTTCCCATGACCCTCCTGCAGAGCTCTCATTTCTCTTTCCATTCTTTACTCCACCTCTCTAAATCTTCTTTTTCTTTAACTTACCCTTCAAAGTCCATTTTTAGTGCTTCCATGGCCTGAGACCAATTCATATCTTTCTTGGAAGATTTGGATTTAGGGGTCCTGAGGTTCTTATCCTCTTCTGAGGGTGCACCTCGATCTTCCTTGTTGCTAAAGAAACTTTCTATAGTTTTCAACTTTCTTTGCTTGCTCATCTTGCCATCTTTTACTTGACTTTTAACTACTCCATACAGTGGGGCCCTTTTTCCAAGCTACACTGTCCCAAGCTTCATAGGGTCCCAGGTGTTTTGGTTTAAGGAAGGGCAGCTTTTTTTCTTTCCTGGCCTGTTCTCTGGTCTGAAGATAACCTTAAGCCAACTTCCTAATTAACTGGCCAGCAAAACTTTGTGTGCCATGTTTCTTAGCTCCTATGAGCCCGTGCCCCTCCCCAACCTGGGTCTCCCACCTCTCAAATTTTCTTTCTGGTTCCCTGCTGGGTAGGAATAGCCAAATTCCTACTTAGGTCCTGCATATACCCCTGTGTTTTCCACCTCCCTGGCCAGTCATTCAGCTCTCTCACCCAACTGCAAGCTTATTTCCAGAAGATGTTCATGCTCTAGCTGATTCAGATGTTCAGGGGTAAGTTTCTGTGGTGCAGCCTACCTGGGGACTTTATAGGCATGATTGTAGGGTTGGACTCTTCCTGCAGGCTAGCATGGCCCAATATAAGCTGTCTCTTGCTGGAGAATGATCTCAGCCTGTCTTTTTGTGGGTTTTGCTGCTTCAGGCATTGCTTTAGTGCTGTTTTGGGGGTAATTGTGTCAGGAGCTCTGTGCATTTAATGTCTTTCCTCAGCCATCTTGGCTCTGCCAACACCTACTATTTATCTCTTAATTGACAAATCCAATGGCCTTGTCTCCATCCTCATTCTTTCTGTCTATTCCTTTGACACTATTATGTCAAGGGATTCTCTTCTCCTTAATACTCTATTCTCTCTAGGTTTCATTGATACTTTTCTCTCCTTGTTCTCATCCTACATATACAGCTCCTCATTTATGTTGCTGGATCCTTGAACTCCCTCACTTTCTCCTTTCATTCCACTTCCCCTTCTCTTCCTCCTTTTCCCTTTCTTTTCTATCTTCCTTTTCCTTTCATTCTTTTTCTCACTAATGGGTAGGCAAGACAAAGTATATGTTTTATAATTTTTAAAAATAAAGGGAAATATCATTCCCTTACAAGGGATGAAACAGCAGTAAATGGAGAGAAAATCATACTCCAAGGGAGAAATAACCCAGCCCATAAAAAGCTAGGCTGGGACTATAAATGAGTGACACCTCTTCTTGCCTATTCAACAGGCCAACAGCAAGAAGCATTGGTACACTTACAAAACCTAATTCATTAGGTCACTCTGAGCATTAAAAAAGATAGTGAATATTTAAACATAAATCATTAATTTAAATATTATATGTACATGTATATAGTTGTATGGTGTGGTAAAAAGTTTTAACAGTCAGTTAGATGATGAAGAGATGCCAGTTTTTTTTTTTTAGGACCACCCTTTTGGGGAGGAGACCGACAGCATGAGCTACGCACACCAGTCCGCCTGTGACGCACGCCAGATTGCCTGCTGAGCACTCGATTTCCAGGGTGCGAGCTTAAAAGGCAAGGAGAGAACGGAAGTGGGGGCTTTTTCCTGCTCCGCTGGTCTCCTGGCTGTGCTACACAGACAGAAGCGGACTGGAGTTTAACTCGGCCCGGCTCTCGGTTAACAGCACACGCTTGACTCGGCCTCTCGCCCCAAAGGTGGCCTTCCGCTTTTGGTGAGTTTTATACGGAATATAGACTAAGCCTAGACTTAAGACAATTTGTATTGTATTTCTACTTTCCTATTCTTCTAATCAACATCACCTTGTGACTACCATACAATAAAAGCTCTATCTAGAAAACCAGAAGCTTCTTCCATTTACTAGTCTGGGAGATAAATTAAGGGAAAGGTTAAGTAGGGTAGATTTATGATCTAATATCCAATTTTAATCTCACAATGGGTATATACATATACAAATCTACTTTCCTGAATTATATCTTAAAATTTAAAAAGTATATTTGTTTAATATATTTGACTGTATATATGCACATATATGCATATCCATGAATGTATATATGTATATGTGTAGAGATAGGCAAATAGGTAGGTAGGTAGATAGATAGACAGACAGATGGATAGGTAGATAGTTAGATATATTGACTGACTGACTGACTAACTTTCAAATTTGCAAAATATTATCCTAGAAAGGGGATTTGTAAATTAAAATCCTGGAATGAAAAATAATTAAAGTTTCAAATATGTTGGTTTTTGAATTGGCAAAAGATGTCTCAAAAAGGAGAATAATTTCAACTCATACTATTGCTGATGAAGAGTCACAAGATCATAATGACAAGAGTTGGATGAGACTTTAGCTGCTATTGAAACCAACACCTTCATTTTATATATGAGGAACCAGAACCCCCAAAAGACTAAATCACCAAGGAACACAAAGCTAATATGCATCAGAAGTAGGGTTTGGACTCAGGTTGTCCTGACTCTAAGTATAGGCCTCTAGTTTAACTCCATGCTCCCTCTAGATCTTGAATGAATAGAATATTCAATGTTTCTTTGTTTATGATATGATAACACAATTACAAGATGAATTTTAGCATTTTTTCATAGAAAATTAGGTTTGAATGTCACCTTGCAGAATGTAAGCATTAAGATAATTCAGTGTAGTCAGGTTGATCCTAAACCTGTATTCCTGCTGTCTTTAGGTTATTTACGATTGATTTCCCATATTTTCTTTTACTTTTGGTGAGTCAATTGGGGTCAAGTGACTTGCCCTGGGTCAGACAGCTAGTAAGTGTCAAGGCTCTGAGATTGGATTTGAACTCAGGTCCTCCTGAATCCAGAGCCGGTGCTCTATCCACTGTACCACCTAGTTGCCCCCACATTTTCTTTTAATGTTTCCCTAGTAATGTTTTATTTCTCTGGATTATATGACTTTGATAAGGCTCTGGAGCTTATTGCAATTACTTAGGTAGTTCCACATTAGAATTCCCCATGAGATCACTTTATTTCAAAATTGTTAATTCCAAATTTAATTGTAGATTAAAGAATATATCCTTGCAACCAAAGAAAGCCTCTGTGTAAATATTATACCAGGAGGATGCTTTGGCTAGCTTCCCATTCCTTTATTTTGTTATTATTATTATTATTAATTATTTTGGCAGGGCAATGAGGGTTAAGTGACTTGCCCAGGGTCACACAGCTAATAAGTATCAAGTGTCTGAGGTAGGATTTAAACACAGGTCCTCCAGAATCCAGGGCCAGTGCTTTATCTACTGTGTCACCTAGCTGCCCCCTCTTCTATTACATTATTATCATAATTTGGATGATTTCTTTCAGGTTAAACACATGTGGATAATGGAAAATGGGGTTTATTAGTTTGTTTTTTTGACATAGTTGAGATTATTTACCTTAGTCATACTTTTTACACTTCCCCTTCAAAAGGGTACTGATGATATTTATGTAATGAACACCTGTATAAAGGGAAAGAACTTACAACTAAAATGAGCATAGAAGAACAATTTCAGTAGTCATAGAATGAATGGTTAGACAAATATTTAATTTGTTCCAAAAGTTGCTCCTCTTGCTTTAAAGTTAAATAATTCTAGGCTTTCATTTGTATCATAACAGTATGTGGAAATTGTGTTCAGAGTTTAGAAAATCACCTCCTGAAAAGGGTAAATTAACACTAAACTACTTTTAACTTCTGTTTACTCTGTGATGTTCATCTCTATACTTCAAAAATCTGATCTCAAAGATTTGTTATTTATTCAGAAAGTGTTTCTTTGGTTCCTTTATTTCAATGGATCTTTTTAGTGGGGCAAATATTTGCTGAAAATATTTCATTTCAAGTATTTAACAATAGGGATGTTGTTGTACCAAACTGTGGACTTGTCTTCATTCTTTAATCTGTCTACTCACTGTGACTATTCTACTGCCATCTTTTTTAAGTGTAGGCCCATTTCTGAAACACTGACAAGATGAACTTCGTGCCCAAAGCTATATTATGCTGGCAGAGAAAGCACAATAAATTCTTAGTCTTTTCTAACATTATTTTTTTTATTAAAAAGCTGGATATTTTTTGGTCAATAAAAGTAGATGTAAAAAAAATAAAACAGCAAAATAACTTAGGAATTTGGTTTGTTAAATTCTATGACCTGATGGCAGCCTAATGTAGTTGACCATTTTTAATATGTAGATTTTTGCCATTTTGGCCTCAGTAAGCCTATAAAACTTGTTATATATCTATATAAATTTTTTACTGTTTTTATCTTTTCTTAATAAATTTCAAAGCTTGTTTATATCTTACTTTTAACACTAAGATTTTTTTAACCTCCCCCCCCAAAAAATGATACCTTGTTGTTTCATTAAATGAGAAAACATTATGTTTGGGGCTATAATATTATATATTTATTATGAATTGAAATCCTGTTGTGGTTTCCAAATAGGGCCATATCAGTCTCACAAAATAGAGACTTATTACAAAATTGTAGTTTTTCTTTTTGCTTCTAATATATTATACAGTTGACATTTTCTGGTTATCCAACAAACATTGGGTATACTTTTCACTCTTACATAAGATCACATATTTACATAAGATCACATATTTAGAGTTGCTAGGGACCTTAGAGGCTATCTAATCCAGTTACTTCATGTACCAGAAGAAGAAACAGAGATATTGTTTTTATGATGAGTATTCAACTGAGAGAGGTACTTATTTTATTTATTGGGTGTTTATGTAACAGCAAACAATATATTGTTTTTCTCACTGTTGCCTCTTGCCTTTTTTGTACTTTTCCTTTGTTGTTGTTGTTTATTGGTGTTGATTGTTGTTTTTCCTTCATTCTTGAAGAGGAACATGACATAAGGGATCTCAATGACTAATTCCTTAGTAGATCCTTCCCTTAGCCATAGCCTTACTACCATTTGGGAATTGCTTCTTTCAACTGATTCTCATAGAATTATGTACTTACTAAATTCTGATTTGTATGATATTTGTCTACATATGTTATTATTTCCATGAGATGATTGTAAGTTCCTTGAGGTCAGGGACAGTATTTTGTCTTTATACCCCATCTATTAGCTAGCATGATATAAATGTTTTATAAATTATATTAAATAAGAGAGTGTAGTTTAAAAGTTCTTGTCTTGAAATAGTAATAGTTTGCATTTATAATGCATTTAACTATATGCAAAGTGCTTTCTTCCATCAAATCTAAAAAAAGAGGTTTTGAAAGCATTGGACTCATTCTTTCTAGTATAGTAAATTGCCTTTTAATTAAGTATATTTGAAATATATTTAAACATTTCATCAACATTCTTCCTAAGCAGAATAAGAAACAAGCAGAAAGGGGGAAAAGGAACAAATAAACCATGACTTATTCATAAGTCATTTGTGATGGAAAATTTTTTCACATTAAAATTTCTTTTTAAAAAAGCCTAATGAAGAAGTATAAGATCACAGATATACCCTATACATTAAAATTAGAATGCAAACAAGCAAAACACTAAACAGAAAGCTCTAAAGATTCTTTAACCAACAGGCCTTTGGAACTAATGTTGAAACCTAAATTGAAAAACTGTACTTTGGAATACATTCTGAAAGGGAGATGATTTCTCTGCAAGCATATGAAGGGAGGGGAATTCCATAGACATTGAAAGAGATTGCACTTCCTTCCCTTCCCCCTTAAAGTAAAAATGTTAGAATCAGTGGAAACAGACCTTACTTTGGCCTCAATTGACCTTGACTGTCATGGGCTGACATAGCATAGTTGAAATTAGAAGGTCTAATTCTGTGATGAAACCAAAAGCCACTGTGAACTCGTACAGGGCCTCATAATTGTTTAAGGTTTCAACACTAGTCATTTGTATGTGGATATATGAATAATTGAATATGATACAAGTATAGGATGGTATTATGCAAAAAAAGAACCATGGAAAACCTGTGTGAGCTAAACAGACATGACAAATACTCAAAATAATTAATTGGTTATAACTTCAGAATTTTCCAGTGATTTGAATTTAGACACCCAGATTTTTGGGAGCTCTTCATTTAATAAGAATTTAAGAAATGGTGATTTCAATCAAAAACAAACATACACACATATCCCCATTAATACACATTAGCCATTTCAGCAGATACAACAAAATCCACAATCATAGAGTTAAAGAGTGCTCAGATACAAAGCAAAGAATAGGCTTGGAGAAAAATGTAGTAATAGAGGGATACTGGACAGAGAGAGAGAGAGAGAGAGAGAGAGAGAGAGAGAGAGAGAGAGAGAGAGAAATTGTGGATATCAGCTTTAAGACCTGGTAAAAACAAATGTTTCTCAATATCTTGCCTATGAAAAAGAAGGGGAAAATAAACATGGGGAAAGAAATGATAGACTTTTTTCTGGGCCTGTGCTCACCACCAGAACAGGCTCTGAGTGCTGGAAGATGTATAATTATTTGTAAGGAAGGGCTAGGATTTTTGAATTCAAAAACTTTTCATTTGCTCCTTTTGCTTCCAGCTTCTTAATCAAATCCTTTTCAATTTCTTATCCAGAATGTCTAGGTAACAAAGGGAAGAGAAGCAGCTTTTGTGACTTGAAAATTAGAATCTACTCTATACTATAGACAGTTGGGTATGGGTTTTGGGACCCGGGGCCTCCCTACTTCCACGATAGCAAAGTCATTAAGAGAAAGAAAATATAGGGTAACAAGAATATTGTGTAATGGTGACATATATTCACCTTTCCCAAGAATTTCTGGGCCTATCTCATCATGTATTTATACATGATATTAGTAACCCAGAGTTTTTTTCCCATTGTAAAGATAAGGAAAAAACATTAAGATGAAGTAAATTCCTCAAGGTCATATGACTATTTTGTGACTGAGTCAAGACTATAATCTAATTTTCCTCCTTCCCACTTAGCCACTTCTATCTTATCTATATCTAACCTATATCAATATTGAGATGTGTGTATGTATGTATGTATGTATGTATGTATGTATGTATGTATGTAGATAGTGGTCAGTGAATTGGTGACAAGTGCATTTAACTCTTTTTAAAATTAATTTAAAATTTTTATCTAATATTTGTCCAATAAATGTCCATTAAAAAGAGCTATACTTCTGATTATCATCATGAGATGTTTAGTGTAGTTTTATTTAAGGTGGTACAAGAACAGCTATAAGATATTATTCAGAAAAGAATAAAAGATATAGGGATAGCTCCAATAGAAACTTCTATGAAACCCAAAGATTCACAACATGCTTTACTCACAAATTTGGAAGGTAGAAGATATGTGTTATTACAGTATTATTAGACCCCTACTGAGACAGTGTATTATAGTTCATAGAGAGCTGGCCTCAGAGCCATATTGGTCAATCAAAAAGGGTTTTTCTTTTAGCTAAGAAACTCATTTATCCAAGTCAAAGAAAAAGAGAATGCAGAGAGGGTATATGCAGAGAATATATATATATATATATATATATATATATATATATATATATATATATATATATATATATATATATATATGTGCGTGTCTGTGTCTGTGTCTGTGTATATTTATGTATTTATATACACACATACACATATTTATAAGTATTCATTTATATTATTGATTTTATGCATGTACACATATGTATGTGCATATAGACATATACATACATAAACATATATACATATGTACATATAAATATGTGATAGATAGATAGATAGACCTAAGAATACAGAGTAAAAGAGTTCTCCCACAGGGAGAGAGGTAACAGCTGTGAGTGGGATTATCCCCGCCCCTTAGATATAAGTGATTTAACTATGGCAATAATCAGTTTATAGACTACAAACTTTGATTCAACATGTTTATGTATTATTTAGTAGCTTAAGTAAATGATAATAGAGTAAGTAAGACAGATATTGGTAGAGTTAATACAAATGCTCTGATTTCCATCAACCTAATTCTAATTGTGTTTAGGTGTCTACCAATTAGCTTAAAGGTCAGATACCAAAAATAGTAACTTCTGAGCTGAAAGGGACCAATCAGAGTTAGAAAAAATTTGGAACATTAGTATGATAGACAGACAGACAGACAGACATTGACAATCAACTCAGTGGAATTCATAAGATCATAATCGTTTATGTCAGTAAAACCAAATCCACTAGCCTAGCCAACTGGATAATGAAAGACTAATTGTTTCTTTCTCTCTACTTCATACTTATTGGACACACCACTTGAATTGTGTTAAAATTGTGGGGAAAGCTTAATATGTATAGATCTTAATGCTCAGGGTCTTTGGGTCTTAGACCTGAGACTGACTTTATTGTGAGACAGGATACCTCTCTCAATAAACCTATTTTCTTTGGCTTGGAGATTTAGGTTTTTCTTTGTCTAACAGCTGCTTAGAAATTTTCACAACATAGCTCAACCAAGAGAGAATTACAGGTCTCACCCAAGAGAACCTCCCAGAAGTCTCCAGCATAACAAACTAGAGATAGGGACATGATGGAGACTGTCAATGTTTTTCATGCTATCTTCTTAGAAGTTCCCCCTCCCTTCATCACCTTGAAGCATGATTGAAAGCTCCCACTTTTTCTCTCAAATCTGGAGATCATCAAACATTTATTAAGCACTTACTATGTCCCAGATCTTGTATAAAGTGCTGGAGATACAAAAACAAAAATGGCCCCTACTCCAAGAACTTTGTTTTTTTAATGGTTAGGATTTACATAAGGATTTAAAGTTTGCTAAGTGATTTGCATATGCTTCCTCCTTTGATTCTCATAACTCTTGGAGGTAGGTACTGTTTTTATCCCCATTTTACAAATAGGAAGTTGAGTCAAAAAGAGTTTAAATGATATATCTAGGGTTACACTTTTAGTACATGTTTGAGGCTGGACTTGAACTCAGGCCTTCTTGACTCAAGGCCATTTTCTCTCCATTGCAACACCTAAATAGCTGTCTTGACTGTGATTCTGGACAAGACATGTAACCTCTCAGCACTCTAGGCAACTCTCAGAGATTCCAAGCGTCAGAGAAGATAGATACTTGCATTGGTAGGGGGAATTTTATTTACCTAGGAACTCCCACACACCTATGGCAACACAGGTATAGTTCCTATCCCCATTTTATGGTTTGGGAAGCTAAGAATAAAAGAAGTCACAAGCAGTTATTGTTCACAGGCCTAAAAAATATCAGAGTATGGACTTCAACCAGATTTTTTGATCTAAAACAAGTGCTCTTCGAAACTCAATATGTTGTGGGGGGACTGATGACCTGGATTAGGGGAGGGGTGGGCGATTACCTCACCAAAAGAATTGGAGACTCATTGTGAATCTTGTAAAATAAAAAGAGATTTATTAAGAGAGAAGATGGCCTGGGGACAGATCACATGGTGACCGTCCCACTAGACTAAGAGAAGACCTGGTCTTTTGTATCTTTACAAAACAAGGAAAGAGAAGGGAATTACAAAGCAATAGGAAACACAAAAACTGGGGTCAGATAACTAGGAGGGGTCTTTGATAATGGGGTATCAGTAGGATATGAAGCATCTATACATATCCTCCATATCATCTTGCAGAGCTTGATATTGTTTACCAGCATACTGGGGTCAAGCTCTGCCACACCCCATACCAGAGGTAGGAGACAACTATTTTTCCCTTGGCCTAGGGGGTTAGAAATGTTAGTTTTATTGTGGTCACACTGTATTTCCACAACAAATATGCTGCTTTTAATATTCTCAGGCAGTCTTCTAAGCTGCTCAGTTATCATTCTATCTGTTTTGAAAGGTTGGGTCTAAGATATTCCTCGGGCAACAAGTCTTTGTGCTAAGCCTCACTACAGATCACTGATCTGCTTCTCATTACTCTGGTAACTCATGACTATCAACAGCAAACCCTGACCCAGTGGGATTACAGGACTTATTTCTGCTTGTCGTAGTACCCTGAAAAGGCAAAACCCATTTCTAATGAAGTGACTGAATAGAATTCATAGACAAAAAGCCATAGTTTAAGACACCTGCTGCTTCAAGGGTGGTGTAACATGCACGTGAAGTTCTTTGTACAAAGGGATTCTACAAAAATTGTTCAACGTGAGGTCATTGTTGTTTTTCAGTTGTATTTAATTCTTTGTGACTCCACTTGTGGTTTTCTTGGCAGAGATACTGGAGTAGTTTGCCATTTTCCTCTCCAAATCATTTTACAATTGAGGAAATAAGGCAAACAAGATTAAGTGACTTGCCCAGGGTCACACAGGGTGTAAGTGTCTGAGGCCCAATTTGAGTTCAGGAAGATAAGTATTCCTGTCTCTCAGACCATCTCTCTATTCACTGTGCCACCTAGCATAACAAAACATGAATAATTGTAAGGAAAGCTTCAGTAAAGTGATATACCTTCAAAAGAGGAAGGAGAAAAGGAAATATGGAAAGCATTCATCACTAAGAATATCACTTTAAGGAGATCAAGAAGGAAAAGGTCTCAAAGATCAAAACAAAATAAAAAACCCCATGATGTAACAGCACTTTTGTATATGTATACACACATATAGACCATTATTTTCACTGACAATTTTTTCAATTATATTTGTGTGTATTTGCGTATTTTAAGTTTGTTATTTTCAGGAACTCAGAGGTTTCACCAGAGATATCCTTGAAAAAAAAAGTTCAGCACCTTTACATCAGTCTAAATAGTAATACTTCTTTGATTTGTGTAGAAACCATATCTAAGCTCCATCTATCAGTTTATCAGCTTTGAATTAAGCACACTTATTCTCTTATACATTTTTTTTTAGTGAGGCAATTGGGGTTAAGTTGACTTGCCCAGGGTCACACAGCTAGTAAGTGTCAAGTGTCTGAGGCCGGATTTGAACTCAGGTACTCCTGACTCCAGGGCCGGTGCTCTTATCCACTGCACCACCTAGCTGCCCTCTCTTATACATTTTAATGAAATAAAAATGCATTTTACAATTAGCCTCTCTCATGTTAATTTGTTCCATTTATGAGTCATGAATTACACAATAGATAATAAGAATTCAAAGACATGGTTCCTAAAATGCCCACAACTCCTTGTTTTTAGCTGATTCCTTTGAAATTACTTTCTCACACTTACCTGGCCATTTTGACTGATTCCAGCCCCATCTATTCCACTTTATGCTCATATAAAAGTACAGAATTAATGTAATAAATTAGCAACTTCTTGCTAATGTACTGGTTTTCTCCAACATGTCATTAAGTTCCCAATGTCTCCTTTTAACTCTCCTCCCTGAGCAGCTCAGACATTCTCTTTAAAGGGGGGAAAACTTTTTATCACCAATTCTGTCCATGATATTTTAAGTTTATTCAATCAGGATGAATCTTTATAAATGGAGGGTGAGTGCAATTTGACTTTTTTTTCCTTTTACCTTCTGCATAATTTGAAATGCTTTGTTTGAACAAACATATTTCATTGTTCCATATCTTGTCCCCTTTCCCATGAAAGGAGAATATTTGCTAAATACCTTTGGGACTTTTGCAAGGAAAAGAATGGCATACATGTGGCATTTTCATCAATTCTCCTTCCTAAATCACATTACCCCTGACTATAGGAGAGAATAATATGACAGTTAGTAGATGTCTGTCTTATATCAGAATAAGACTGTAGTGACAAGGGTAAGTCTAAGATCACTTTACACTTTAGTGTACTCCTTTTTCACAAAGAGATACATTTGACAATAGGTGAAAATGCAAAAGTCATCTGCCACTATATAAATACTCATGAAAAAGTCCAAAGAAAAGATCCTGAGAGATCTGTTCTATTGGCTTTTTAATAGATCATCTGACCTGGTCATTGCCAAATTGCCAAAAATTCTGAAAGACCTTTAGATTAAAAAAAAAAACAAGCAGTTTTAATAACTGCAATTTTCAGTTGATTTATGTTCTACTTATAGCCAACTAACTCTTCCCCTTCTAGGGTCATGGAACAGGACTTACATGAATCTCTATCCAGCTCTATATCAGTCCCTCCAGAGTTCTGATTTTCAGCACTTGGACAAGTCTTTGTTCAGTTGCCTAGCAACTAGAAGAAGGACAACAGATAAGAGCAAACAATTTCTGTCAGCAGCCAAATCCCAGCCAGGTTTTTTTTCCAGAGTGCATATTGCCAAAAACAGAATCAGACACTTTGAATGAAGAATTTGGCTTTGCTTAAAAACATAATAGCTACTTGACTGAAGCACTACATTTTTCTTATTATCAGGTACTTATTCAAGATTACTATGAAGGGAAGGGGTATTTTGCTTTAATTTTATGATGTAACTGATGTAATAACACCTTGCCATTAAAAGAACTTGTGCAGGATCTATTCATAATATCATATAATAAATAGAATTATTAATTTGGACTTGGAATGTACCCCAAAGTTTATCTAGTTCAACTCTCTCATTTTACAGATGAGGGAACTGAGGCTTAGAGAGGTTTTCTTGTCTCTCTACATTCTCTCTGTTAATGGCTTTGAGCTCACATGATTTGGATTAGCATCACTAATGAAATAATCCCAAATCAACCTATCTGGCCTTGCTTTCTCTTCAGAGTTGTACTCCTTTATCTTTATCTATTGAACTTTTCCAACTAACATGTCAAATGACCATCTTAATCAACATACATAGAACAGTAGTTTTTGGGTTTTTTTCCTCCTGTAAATTCTTTATCTTCTGAATTTCCCTATCATGATTAAGCAGACCACTAACCAACTCAGTATTGTAACATCAGTATCATTTACTTCTCCTTACTTTCACTCACTTGTCTATCCAATCAGTTGCCAAATCTTGCTATTTTTCCCTTCATCTCTCTCACATCTATTCCCTCTCTACTCATAAAGTTAGGTGGGGTAATGAATAGAGCACTGGCCCTGAAGTTGGGAAGAACTGAGTTCAAATCTTACCTCAGACACTTACTAGCTGTGTGAACCTGGGCAAATCACTTAAGCCCTATTGTCTCAAACATCCAAGACCATTTCCAGTTGTCCTGATATATATCTTGCCACTGGACCCAGATGGCTCTGGAGGAGAGAGTGAGGTTGGTGAACTTGAATAGCCCTCTTTCACTTAAGTCCAATTCACTGAAAGTCATGACATCACCTCCAATGTCACTGTCCTTTTTGAGAATGGACAAACAACATCAACAACTCATATAGCTACCACTCCAATTAAGTCCTTGTCGCTTATGGCTTGGACTATGCTAGACTCCTGAGTTTTTTGCTTTTGTTTTGTTTTGGTTTATTTTTTCCCATCAAATTCTCTCCTCACTAGCATCCATTCTCCACACAGTTGCCAAAGTGTTTTTAACCCATAAAACTTTGGTCTGACCATATCACTACAATAGTTAATCAACTCCAGTGATGTCCTAGAAACTGTAGCATTAACTACAAATAAAGTTTAAACTGTCAACTGTACTAAAACTTATGAGATACCCTGTGTAAAACTTCTTTCTTCAGCATACAATATCTTTTGTAACTTAGTCCTGATCTACCTACTATGCAGGATTCCTCTTTAAGAACACTGGGGTCCAGCCAAGTAGCCTTTCATAGTTTTCCTTATACATAAAAGGGATTCTATGTACCAATTTTTGTTTTGTTTTCCCTTAAGAATTTCTCCATACCACAAACTCTTAGAATCTTTCAAGGTTCAGTTCAAGCATGAAGTTCAATATAAAGGCTTTATTGATTCTGCTAGCAACTAGTTTCATCCTCCCAAATTATCTGACATCCACTTTATTTATATCTATATATTTACATGTTAGCTCCCCTGGGTAGACTGTAACCTCTTTGAGGTTAGGGACTTTCACTTTTGACTTTGTATACCCAGTGTCTAGTACAGTGCTTAGTTGTATTTTATAATTTTTAAGATAATTTTCTTTTGGGAGTGTGGGGGGGGGGCAATGGGAGTTAAGTTACTTGCCCAGGGTCACACAGCTAGTGTCAAGTGTCTGAGGCTGGATTTGAACTCAGGTCCTCCTGAATCCAAGGCCAGTGCTTTATCCACTGTGCCACCTGGCTGTCCCCCTTAGTTGTATTTTAAAATAATTGCTGATGGATTTATTGATATATTATAAATTACTCCTCTTTGATTCACTTTTTTCTGATCCTTAGGAAGAATTTGTGATATCTCCTTCCTCTGGAACCCTTGTTTATATTTCTTTAAAGGCATTTATTACTTCTGTATCATGCTATAATTACTTGTGTATTTTTCTTCCTCTTCCTATCTATAGATTCTAAGAAGTTTGAGGTCTAGGACTAGATATTTTCTACCTTGTTATTTTGGTGTTATTATTAACACCAAATATGGCACTATGATATATATCTATATACACAGTACATATGCATGTATGTTTAAGTTTATGTGTACATGGGTGTATATATACACACATATGTATGTTTTTGTGTATGTGTACATATATTTAGGATGTACTTCCTAAATATTTATAACTCAATTGAAAAAAGAGAACTTAGCAACAATTTGAGAACATCTGTGAAATCAATATAACATTTTTAAAAATGGAAATTATGACAAAGCTCATGAAGACTCTAATTCTGTCATCTTCAAGATATTTCTTGAATGTAGTTTGCTGTAGAGTCTAGATAATCTATTGACACTCACTGGGAAGTCTTCCAGTATGAATCTTGTTGAATTAAATAGCAATAAGAAGTCATTATGGTTAAATCACAATAATTACTGACATCAAAATATTGGCTTCCAAAAATTAGACTTTAAGGCAATCCCATCTTGAGTCACTTAATTTTTCATATTTCCTAAATTATTACTTTGCTTTTCCTTCCAATAATTAATTTTGATCTTTAATCACAAAATAGAAATTGTGATATTTTTTTTAAGGACATGGAGAGTTTGATATATTATCATGTATGAGGACCAATCAGGCTGGTGGAGCTAGACCATTATGTATACAAAGTGGGTTCATGCACAATAAATCTGGAAAAGCAATTTGGGGGCAGGTTGCACAGGGCTATCTAAGAGAGGAGTTAATATTTGATCACTGAAGGAATAGGAGACCACTGAGGCTATTTGATCGGTAAATTGATATGTTCAGATATGAGCTTTAGGAAAAGCACTGTAATCACTTTGTGAAGGATGGAATGGAATGGATAGAACCTTGGAAAAGGGAAACTAATTAAGGTCTTATTATAATAGCTCAGGGAAAAGGTGGGAGGGCTTAGACTGTGCTAGTGGCTGCATGCTTGGAGAACAGGTGACATTTGAATAATGTGGAGGTCAAAATGACACATTTTGGTAACCAATTAGACATATGGAGTTAATAAATTTGAAGACTGGCAGATAATAAAGTTGAGGATCTGAATGGAAAGAAGTATGGTAATGCTGTCAACAGGAATAGAGAAGTTTGAAAGAGGGGCTAGATGTGGAAGTAAAGGCAATATATTAAATTTGCGATATGTTGAATAGAGATTTCATTGAGACATCTAATTCAAAAGACCTGGTAATAATTTGGTAGGGTGGCCTTAGAGCTTAGGAAAGATCAGGGCTAGAAATATACATAATCTAAGAATCATGAGCATCAAGATGATAATTAAACACATGTGAGCTGAAGAGTTCACCAAAGGAGATTAGAGAGAGAGAAAAGAAAGCTAGTGGAAAGATATCTTCTTTCTGGAGATCAGGAAAGATTTAATCAAGGAGGACGTATTTAACAAATCAATTGGTAATTATTTTAAAGCACAACCAAACACAGTACTTGGTACTGGTAAGCCCATAGTTAGGGATATATTGTCACCAATGCTTGTTGATATTTCTGACTTCTTTTAAGAAATCTCAAATAACAAAGTGTAAAGGAAGCCTTCCCAGGCTCTTCCCACCCCCACACCCCCATCTTGTGAATCTTTTGTTTTAAGTTTGCCTTCTTTCTACTATTTATCTATCATGAATATACTAACTTATTTATGTCTCCTTTATTATTATGTAAGAATTATGAGAATGGGGAATGTTTATTGTTGTTGTTGTTGTTTTTTGTTAGCTACAGCACTTAGCCCAATACAAAGTGTGTAATAAATGCTTGTTGACTCATCAACAATTTGCCCACTTATGATTGGGCAAAGGGAAATGAGAAAGAACTGTCAGATGATAGTAGGGGAATCAAGAGATGAGAGAGTATATAGGAAAATATATTGATCAATAGTGTCAAAGAAAATGAGGATAGAAATGATGAGAATCAAGAAAAAATCCATTAGATTCAGCAATTAAGAGAACACTGATAATTTCAGAAAGAATATATTCAGAAGAATGATGAGGCCATCAGTATTCATATTATATGAGGATCTGTTGGGGAAAAAAACACCTAGGGATATTTAGTTGTTTCAATTATAAAATAAAATCTAATTAGGTTCCTAAGTCTATGATCCTTCAGAACTATTTCCAAAGGCAATTATTGTTTCTACTCTCAGTAATTCATCAGTGACAGCTCCCTTCTGTGGTAGATTTCAGCAGTTGTCAGTGGCAGTGGATTCCAAAAGATAAAATAGTTAACAACTCCTGGTATCTTTTGTTACATTACAGATATGTCTCATCTCCTAGATGAAGTGTAGTAGATATGGTGCTAGACTCATGGTCAAGAGACCAGGGGTAAAAATTTCACTTTAAACATTTGTTAGCTTTGTGCTAAGAGACAAGCCACTTCCCTTAGACAAGTAGGTGTCATCTAAATTTCTCCCAGCTCCCAATCTAGGATTCTAAGGTTTTATGAACCCATGGGATTTCAGGGTATTTTTATTGATATAGTAGGAATAAGAATACATTTAATATATACCTGCTAAGCAGCATTTTTTTGAGGATTTAAACTCATTGAGCATTGGGAGGATTTGATCACTCTCAATTCAATTTGAAAAAAGCAAAGTTTATTCAAATTAAAAAATTAGCATTTAGCATACAGATGGCACAGTTCATAAGGCTCTGGACTTAGAGTCTGGAAGAACTAAGTTTTAATTGTGCTTCAAATAATTACTAATTATGTGACCACAGAAAAGTCACAACTTCCCTGAACCTCAGTTTCCTTAAATATAAAATGGGGGGGGTGATAATAATAATACCTAGTTCCCCTAGTTATTGTGAACCTAAAATGAGATAATATGGAAAGCTCTCTATAAACGTATAAGGGCTATATAAATGCTATAATTATTTATGTTTTAATGTTCCAATAAAATTAAAGTAGCCAATCTTATACTGATATATCAGAGAAATCTGCCTAAAATAGATTTTTTTTGTCTTATTGCTTTTTCTCACATTATTTTCCAATATGTCATTCCTCAGGAAGAGAATGTCACAATGACAAGAGAGCAAGGCTCACAAACCAGGAGACTTGGGATAAAGTCCTGCATCTGATTCATACTGGAGTTATAACTTTGGGCAAGTCTCAACATCACCTCAGGGACCATAGGTAAACTTTCTAAGATTAGACAGCAATGAAGTTGTCAATTTGCATTGGTAGAGAATTTCCTCACAAAGAGTTCTAAAGAACTCAGATCTGTATTCAACAACTATGTAAAATGAGATCAAATAATGGGATTTAGGAGATACTCAAAGACCCACCTGGAGATTAATCTAGACTGATTGAATCAAGTGAGAATGATCGGGGGTGGCTAGGTGGCACAGTGGATAAAGCACTGGCCCTGGATTCAGGAGTTCCTGAGTTCAAATCCGGCCTCAGACACTTAACACTTACTAGCTGTGTGACCCTGGGCAAGTCACTTAACCCCATTGCCCCGTAAAAAAAAAAAAGTGAGAATGATTGACTGCTGATTAGCCTACTTCAAGTTAACTGGATTATAATCACACCTGGCTAGCCCTTAAGAAGGTATTGTTCTCAGAAGTTAGACTGAGAACTCAACTTGAGAACACCTTCAAAACCAATGGATTTGGATGACACCAACCAATCAGCTTGAAGCAGTGTGTAAGGATCGCCCCTGTTCCAGACCTATAAAAAGCTTCCACAATCAGCTTGCTGGAGAGTTCCTGATTGAAGTAGGCTCATGGCGGAGGACTTGAGGAAGAACCCAACCAGGCTGGAACTCTAGGCTAGATAGGCCTTTTCTTAACTTTCTGAACTCCATGTTAATACTTGTATGCTTTAATAAATGTTTAATGCCCAAAGACTGGTGCTAAAGCTTCTAATTTAAGGTGTCCACAACATGGATTTTAAACATCAATATATATGTGCGTGTGTGCGCATGCTTGTTTATGTGTGTATGTATGTATGTATGTATGGGTGTGTGGAGACATATGCATATACACACACATATATGGAAACATCAAAATATATAAAACATTATAAAATAAAAAATATTATTTATGTTCCTCCTCTGAAGTTTACTATGGCTATAAGAACAATCCTCCATAATTCATTGTATCTACAACATTATTAATATAGATACCAAGACCATAGATTAAAATTACAACTCATTTATATCTACCCATGCTGTGCAGTTATTTTCTATGTACTCACAGACATTCACTCTTATGGGTTCACTTAAGGAATTAAGGTATTCCTCCAGATATTTTGACATTTTATAGTGAATGAGAGATTTTATGACTTAGACAACAGTTACCCCTTTTTTCTTGCTAAATAATCAGACAGTTACTTCTTCCAATCATATGTTTTGGTGACATCCTTTCTAATATTTCGCCTATAGAATTCTTTATTTGTGATATTTCACAGCCTCATCATACTGATTTTCTAATAGTCTTTTAGGTGATTCTCAGTTTTCATTCTTTAAAGACTATGATGTCCCATGACTTATAGCCATGCAACACCAAGAGATGAGTACTGAGGGGAAAAAAGGAAGAAAAAAACATAAAAAACAAACAAAAGAAGATGGAGAAGTTTAGGAAACAAAGTACAATTTCCCAAAGACAATCTAGTCTTGTGGTGGAGGAAATAACCACACTGATTAATTCCTGATTCCTGAGATATTGAATTATTTACATAAGTAATCTCATAGTGAATTGTCATGATTTCTTTTTTTGGCAACATACTTGAATTTTACATAAATTTTATGAACACATTTCTCTCTTCTTCTCCTTCCAGATCATCAATACATTTTTGAAAGCAGACTAGATCTTATACTGACCCATTTATTATCTTACTCAAAATATCCTTCCAACTAGATGATGAAATACTTATTACAGTTATTTTTTTGCAGTCTGAGTCAGTTTTCAATCTGTGAGCCTGTAACTAAGCCAGTTCAAGTTTACACACACATTCACTAATCTACATCATTGGGAATTTATTTTATACATATATGTAAACATACTATCTCTATAGAGAGAGCTAGTTTATTTTTCACCTAATTCTCAAGATTGAAAAAATAACAACCACCTCAAAAATGAGGAAAATGGAGTGACTTTGAAGTATGAGATTTGGAAGGGATTTGAAATCCATTTTAAACCATACTATTTCTGGCATGTATGTACTTCATTGAACAATATTCTATAGTAGATAATGTGCTAGACTTAAGATGAGAAGGAACTGAATTCAAATACCATTTCTGGCATTTTCTAGCTTTGTGATTTGAAATGTCATTTAATTTCACCCTTATTCATTAAATGAGAATAATAATGCCTCTGCTATACTTATCATTGGACTAATGTTAGACTCATCTGAGAGGATATTTGCAAAACATCTTGTAAACTTTAAAAGTTTTATGTAAATGTCAGTTTTTAATATTTCCTCAACCACCATGCTAATATAAACTTGTCGTCTAAATTATCACCATACTCCACTGTTTTCCTTCCCTCCAGTTATTCACTTCTTTAATTTATTCACCCTACCACTGCCATACTAGCATTTCTAACTCACGGTCCTGATCATGTCATTCATTCATTGACTTACCCTTCCAAATGGAACTCAAATTTCTTTACCTGATATCGACTGAAGGCTATACTAAGTGTGCATCTACCCTATTTTTCTACCTTATCCTTGGCTTCATACACTCTATAATTAAGCCAAACAAGACTGCTTGAAAAAAAAATAATTAGTAGGCTTTGAGAACTGTAAGTTAATGAGAGTAATTGCTCACAAAATTCTAAAACTTTTTTAAAAGTATGATCAGTGAATGATGTTTGGTGAATACAAAAAGCCAACATGACTTCAATAAAAAAGGCAATGCTAAATCACTCATTTCCAGATAACTGATTCAATGAAGGAAATAAATTAATTAGAATAAAAGCACAGGACCTTTCCAAAATCAAGTTTCAAAGAGGAAAAAGCCAAAAATCATTGGGTAGTCACAGAGAAATTAATTGATTAGATTGAAATGAGAGATAACTTCTTCTAGTGTCCTCTGCATTTATAATTCAATATACTTGAACTACTACCTTAGTATTCCTGGGAATAAATAGAATTCTGGTTTAGTCACTTTTGTAACTCAACTACAAGAAAAAAAATATGGATACTTGTAAAATCAGAGCTCATCAGAAGGTTAGATGGGCAAAAAGTCCCTTGATCTCCTCCCACTGTCTCTCCTCATGAAAGTTTAGATTTTAAACATTTCAGATCCACAGCCATTTATCATACCATTAAAGAATTCCAAAAAGGGAATACCATATCTTCCCTTGATTACTAACTATTCTAATATTTATAGTGTTCATTAATGGACAGGGGAATGAATGAATTGATGAATAAACTAGGAGTTATTCAGCACTATGTGCCAAAATTTTGTTAAATGATGAGTATGGAAGTACAAAAAGTAAGGAAATCCTTATCCACAGTAAGCTTATATTATAAAGGAATAAAGACATATAATGATCAACGTCCTGGTAGGTTATTTTGGTCAGGCCAGTCACATGGTAATGGATGAGTTGATCTATATGGCAAGAATTATCAGGTCATTTTCACAAGCAATGGTACTATTGATTGGATTACTGTACTCAGGAACAGAATAAAATGCATCTGAAAGAAAAAAAATACTTAGTACTTATTAGAAGGTCACAAATTTATTTTGCTAGAATGAATCCCTGCAGAAAAAATTATTCAAGATTAAAATTAGTAATATATATTAAATTAAAATTCAAGGCAAGATTATGAAATAATGGCCAAAAAACCAGAAATGCTTGACAAATGTTTAGAAAACCACGAATAACTTTTGATTATATATCAGGAAACCCACAGAACTATTTGATTAAGATATTTTCTCCTATGGGAAGTTAAAAAAACCCCACCAACTTTGGGACAACTAAACCAAATCAGTCAAAATACAAGATGAATACTAGGATGGAATTTTGAGCTGAAAGAAGGGTGGGGTGCATGACCTTTATTTCCTCCTCTTTCCCCATAGGATTCTTGGACCAAACGGAAATTAACAGCAATGTTTTCCTGAAATAACTATGTATACAAATCAAAACCAAATGCCTTATAATTTCATTGAAAATAGCTTCATATATGTATTTTAAAATAGCAGAGTTCAACCTAATATGTGTAGGAAAGGAGGTCTTTTTCCCAAAATATTTTAAATTTACAGTTATTCCAAAAACCAAGAATCTGAGAGAATGTATTCAGCAAAAAAAAAAAAAAAGAAAAAAAATCCTTACAAGCAATTACCTAAGAAAGGCCTACTGATTCTTTAACCAGGTTTGAACTAGTCATATCCTTTGGGGAAATTCTTTCCCAGTATGATACAAAATTACTTTGACACTGAATAGAAAAGAGGGAGCATGCTGTGGCTTCTCTTTAGCAGAAATCAACTTATGGTTCTCAGGAAAACCACTTAGATACCTGAGTCAACAGAAACCCTAATTTAACTTTTCAAATTCACTGCATCAAAGTGGAAAGATTTAAAAAGACATCCCGTGTTACTTTCTGGAACCTCAAGCTCAAATCCCTGCCCAACCAGTAAAAAGGTTTTTATGTTCAAAGGATATTTTCTACATTTACTGAGCCACACCACAAAGGAGGAAGGAGCCAAGTTTGATATAAAGTAACTAAACAAGAAGTTTGCTTGGTAAGGGGGGAACTGAGAAGTAAGAAAGTGTAAATCTCTATGGAGAGTTATATCTCTTAATCTTCAAAAGAAAATTGTGATCTTTTGGCTATCTGCTTTTAGTAAAGTTAGCTTGAACTCATTAGTACTGTAAAAATGGCATTTTCTACAGCAGTCTAGCCAGTGATGGAATATGCAGTGAAATGAGGTGTTTCTAATAGTCCAGTCCCTTGAGTCCTGACTCATATAGTCTAAATTCAGACTTCCATTTTAGGATTGCTGTCCTAAAAATGTTGAAAAGAGGCCTGTGACTTTTAAGTTTATTTCTTTATATTGTGAAATTAATGTTTGTGATATATTTATTTTCTTTTTTCTTCCTTTTCTTTTGTTTTGATTTTAGTCTAGACCACTAATTTAGTTACACCAGGGTAATCCTGGTGAGGAAACTTTCAGTGCAAATCAACAACTGATATGCAACATGTATTTTTAAGAGTGTTGCCTGGGGCACTGAGAGTTGCCTGAAAGTCACAGTTAATATGTGTCAGAGATGAGATTTGAACCAAGCTTTTCCTGACTCCAAGATCAGTTGTATCCAATACATTACATTGTTTCTTTGTGATGCTTGTTACAATTTAAAATTCCTTCCCTTAGAAATCCAGGAACTTAAAAGCAATACAAAGGAATAAGCAAAAACAATCTCTCTACTAGTACTTGGGAATTAGGACCTCTCTCTTAGCCCCAGCCCAATATGCTGGGGCTCAGATGTTGTGAAGTTAAACTATGAATCCTAATGAAGTTTGCCACATTATTTTTATAACATTCTTTTATATTTGACCTGAATTATAAAAGGTGCTAAATCCATCACAAAAATAACTTTGTCTTCTTTACATATCTAATTTCCCCTTTTCCTATCCAATATACCCATTGGAGCAGATACATATATTTATATTCATTTTACCCTCATGAAATGACTGTGATTTGTATCATGCATGGTTTGGCCATCTGAACAATTCATGGAGATATTAATTGTCCTCATTAATGAGTGTCCTCTATGATAAAGGCTCAAACAATCAGTGTCAAAGTTCACTTTAGTGTCTGTTTCACTGAATCCTGACTCAAATGTTCATTTATTTAAAATTATGTGTTAATAGATAGATAGAACGAAACCACAAAAACTAATATAAGGAATGTCCTTTGAACTTTTTAACCTTTAAATAAATGGTATAATATTGCAAGGAAAGCTAAACTAATCAAAACAAGTCCACATTCTACCACAGCAAGTATAAATGGTATTAATTTTTATGACCACTATTATTTCAAGGAAGGATCTCTCTCTCTCTCTCTCTCTCTCTCTCTCTCTCTCTCTCTCTCTCTCTCTCTCTCTTTCTCTCCATGTATCTATCTTTCTATCACCCCCCACGTATCACTTCACAAGACATTAATTGAAAAACAAAGAATTAGTGAAAGGTTGTCTATATTTCAATAACTCGGGGTAAGGTTCAAAAACACCTCATCTACAACACATAGCACATTTTGAAATTGTAGTTCTACCATTTTTGTTGCCACAAGAGGCTCACACTATCCTCTTCCCACCACCCTGCCACCCTCATTGAAACAGTGGATCTATGATCTCTCTGATGTTGGTGCTACAAGCAAATATGCATACCATATACCCATTCATACTCATTCCCTTATGTAACTTTTGTCCATATCTTCTCATGAATCCTCCAATATCTTGGGATCCTTCCTGGTACACTGAAATTTCCTGGATACTAGAGGACCATAAAAGAAAGGTAGATTGGTAGAGTGAGTAGAAAAGTATTTTTGAAACCAAGACAACCTGGATTCAAGTCTTGGCCCCAATATGTGGTATCTGTGTGACCCCAGATAAAAGTCACTTAAACGTCCAGTGCCCTAAACAACCCTCTAAGGGTATAATTTGCAAACAAAGTGCCAATATCTATGGGTAGAGAAATTTTTCCCTTACTTGGAATATCTTTATATAGAGAAAAATCACAACTCCAGTACCTATTGTAACCAATAGAATGAATAGTTTGACCATCTTTTATTCCTCATTCTTGCTCTGTGACTCATTTATCTTTTCCCTTCAATGAAATATTTCTCTAATGACATTCTTTATACCACTTATCCTGTACAACTCCCTATTTGAATGCGTTGCAGATTGTGCATTGCATGTGTCTTTCCCTTACCTTTTAGATGATCCTATAATTTTCTTTAAAAGATTGTCATATTCCATGATTGATGGTCATACAATGACACCAGAAAAATACTAGTATTAAAATACTGGATTTTGATTTATATAAGTGTAAGATTATGGAAAGAACTATCCAATATCCTTAATATAATACAATCCACTCTTTTTCCTGTTTAAGGTGTTCAGCTCATTTTCCATTTGGGTGTCTGTTTTGTATTCATGGATGTTCTATGGATTCTACAGTATGAACCATAAGCATTTTAACTCTGTGTGTCTCTCTTTCAAGTGCATGTCTTGTAAACAACAAATTCTTGGATTCTGGTTTCTAATCCATTTTGCTGTTTCTATCTGATGGGTGAGTTCATTGTGTTTCTTTCCATTCTATCCCCCCCCCATTATCCTCTCTCTCTCTCTTTTTTTTTTACATTGTACCTCCTCAAAACTCTATCTTCCTTCTGAAAACTACCTCCTTTAATGTACCCTCCCTTATCTTATTTCTTTATCCTCCTACTTCCCTGTAGATTTAGATAGATTTCTCTACCCAACTGACTGTGCATTTTATTCACTCTTTGAGCCAATACAAGGAGAGTAAGTTCAAGAATTGCCCACCTCTCCCCATCTTTGCCTACATCGTAAAAACTCTTCCTTTCACATTCCTTTTATGTAAGACAATTTCTCCCATTCTTCTTCTCCCTTCCCCCTTATCCCTCTTTCTAACCCCTTAATTTTATTTTTTTGAAATCATTTATTTCATCATAGTTGTTTCACATATGTTCCCTATGTCTATGAAGACTTTTTCAAACTGATGTAAGAATGAGATAGTGCTTGGCAATTACAATTATCATCTTCCCATATAGGAATGTAAACTGTTTAACCTTATTGAATCCCTTATGATTTCTCTTTTCTGTTTACCTTTTTATGCTTCTCTTGACTCTTGTATTTGAATGTTAACTTTTCTATTCAGCCCTGGTATTTTCATCAGAAATGCTTGAAAGTTCTTTATTACATTGAATATCAATTTTTTTCCCTTAAGTGCATATGCCATAATTTCATTATTACCCTTCCCCACCTTTATGGATGTGAAAATTGCTGAAGTAGGTCACATAAAAACAGCAGTTATCTCTGCTCATTCATGCTAACCTACCCTGAAAAGGCTTTTAGTATAGCTCTGCTATTATTTTCTTTACTTCTACTTGATTCCTCATTGAATTTACCCACAAAACCTCTTTCAAATATTTTCCATTTCTTTCTTTCTTTCTTTCTTTCTTTCTTTCTTTCTTTCTTTCTTTCTTTCTTTTTTTTTTTTGCACGGGGAAATGAGGGTTAAATGACTTGCCCAGAGTCACACAGCTAGTATGTGTCGAGTCTGAGGCTGGATTTGAACTCAGGTCCTCCTGAATCCAAGACCAGTGCTTTATCTACTGTGCCACCTAGCTGCTCCCTTCCATTTCTTTTCCAACCTCCTGACCCAATCCCCTCACAGATGCCTTGGCTTCCTACAATACTCAGATCAAAATCATTCCTTCTAATGTCTCTGCCCCTATGTTTCTTCATCTCTTCAAAATTTGTCTGAACCTTTACCCATTTTATTCTCCTCTTCTCTCTTGGAGGAACAGTCTTTCTTGTTTATAATAGTCAGCCTCTCATTGTTCCCTTGTTCTATTCCCTCCTGGATCCTTCAGGACACTACTCAATCAGATGATGTCCAGCCCTTTAGATTTTTAATCTTTTCTCCCCCCTCCCACCTTTTTCCCATTGTTGAGAAATGCGTTCAATTCTCTCATGAATGAAAATATTTAAAAAGCTCTATCAAGTCTGATATTCTTATTACAAATTAGCTCATCTCTCTTTCCTTCCTTTAACTAAAATTCTCAAAAGAGAGGCAACATAGTACAGTGAAAAGGGCAAGGAATTTACAATCCAAAGAACTAATTCAAAACTCTGTCACTTACTGTGAGACTTTGGGCAAGTTGTTTTCTCTGAATCTTAATTTCTTCATCTTTAAGATAAGTGGAGATTAGAGTCAGTGACCTCTAACTGCCCCTCTAGCACTAAATCTATATGCCTCTACTTGCTTTCTCCTTGGTTATTTCTCAAACCCTTGTAATCTGGTTTGGTCTTCTATCACAATCCTGAAATTTTACTTTTCTAAGATCAGTAGAGATTTCCTAGTTTCCAAAGAGAATGGGTTTTTCTTAATGTGCTGTAATATTCACTAAATCATGGATGTTATCAATATTTCTTTCCAAAATTATCTTCACACTTTGACTGTATTGTGGTACATTGGAAAGAAAAGTAGTCTTAAAGTCAGAAGATCTGGCTTAAAATCTGGCCTCTGATGTTTACTACTAATATGAACTGAGGCAAGATGTTGTGCCTCCTTGGACTTGCTTCCTTATTTGTAAGATGAAAGGGTTGTACTAGATGACTTCTGAGATCCATTGAAACTCTGACTATATTATCCTTTGACCACATTAACCTGTTTCTCTTACTCCATTTTTGACAAATTTTGTTTACTTTACTAGCCCTTCTTCATTCCCCATTTTTAAGTTAAACAAATTCCTAAAGCCTCAGAAACTGAGACTTCTTTTATTTTTTATCCCTTGCAGATCAAATCCATTCCCTGAGGTTTGATCTTTTTGTGCAAGACTTCAAAATGTCTATGTATTTCTCAAGTTCCAGGCCTACATTTCTTTTGTTTTTGTTGTTGTTGTTGTTGTTATTGTTTGTTTTTGTTTGTTTGTTTGTTTGGAGGCAATTGGGGTTAAGTGACTTGCCCAGGGTCCCACAGCTAGTAAGTGTCAAGAGTCTGAGGCTGGATTTGAAATCAGGTCCTCCTGAATCCAGGGCCGGTACTCTATCCACTGTGCAACCTAGCTGCCCCATACATTTCTTAATAATAGTAATAATAGGGGCAGCTAGGTGGCACAGAGGATAAAGCACTGGCCCTGGATTCAGGAGGACCTGAGTTCAAATCTGACCTCAGACCCTTGACACTTACTAGCTGTGGGACCCTGGGCACATCACTTAACCCTCATTGCCCCACAAAAAAAAAAGAAAAAGAAAAAAATAATAGTAATAATAATATTTCTATAATTCTTTACTTTTGCTCTTTTTTTTACATATATTATCTCATTTGATCCCCACCACAATTCTGTGAGGTAGGTGCTATTATTATCCCTATTTCAGAGATGAGGAAACAAACTGAGAGAGGGTAAGTGACTTACCCAAGGGTCACACATTTAAATTATCATCTAAATTGACATTTGAGCCCAGTTCCTCTTAATTTCAAGTCCAGCATCCTATCTATCCACCATGCCACCTCATGTTCTCTTTATTTCTTGCTATACAATCACTATTTGTCTGATCAGCACCTCACCTTTGAGACATCCATAATTAAAATCATCATTTTCCACTCCCAAACCTCAAACTTGTTCCTTGCTCCTGTGTTTGTTATCACCATCATACGGAAATCTGAGGCTTGAAACCTCAGAACTATCTTGGCCCCTTCCCTCTCCTTCATCTACAACATCCAAATAGATGTCAAGTCTAATCAATTCTCCCTCCACACAGACTCTTATATACTTCCCTAATTTTCCATTCACATTTCTAAAACTCCAGCTGAGGTCCTAATTATTCCTGGCCTGATTTCTTACAGTTGCTTTTTTCTTGATTCCCTGCCTCCAGTTTCTCCATCAAACAATCTATGCTGCTCATTGCCTTCAGACTATTCTCTCTAAAGGACAGCACTTATTATTTCACTCCCCTTCTTAAAATGCCACAAAAGAAAGAAATTCTTTACTTTGGCACTTAGACTCTGTATGTATGTATGTATGTATGTGTGTGTATGTATGTATGTATGTATGTGTGTGTGTATATATATATTTGTACTATGTTCCAAACTGAGGGACAGTGTGGTACAGTAGCAAAGCACCAAATTTAAAGTCAGGGGATCTAAATTAAATCATTTTCTCTTTCTGTAACTCATTTAGCACTTCTGTAAAATGACAGTTTGAACAAATGACCTCTATAGTCCTTTCCAGTTCTAAATCTCTTGTCTTACTTTGTCTTACTTCTCCCCAATAGGCTCTTATGTCTTTGCTCTCACTACTCATTTTCCTGGAATTCACTTCTCCCACTTTGCTTTTCAAAATTTAAGCCACTTTTTAAAGTTCAACTCACATATTGCCTTTTCTAGGAAGTTTTCAATAATTTCTCTAAGTGAGAAGTAATCATTCTTGGCTCTGTATACATAAATTCTCTTTTTGCACCAAATTGGAATCTCTGTGGGGGCAGAGAATATTGCTTGCTTTTCTTTATAACTGTGATCTTCTCTTGAAAAGGGGACATGGAAAAGTATATTTATTGGATTGAATTAATAATATCAAAATGAGTAAATCTGAGATTCTTAGAATTTGTGGGCAAGTTTACACTGTATATGATAAAAGTTGAATTAATATAATATTCATCAACATTTTCAACCTTATTTAAACTGAATATTAAACATCATTTCAAAATGAAAGAAATCATATTCATATATATACATATATATACATACATATATATATATATATATATATATATATATATATATTCCCTTACAATGTATTTTAAACTGCTCTGGGCTTTAGGGGAAATCTGAGTCATTATTTGTACCAATGCCACTAAAAAGAAAACAGAAAATAAAGGTTTACAAGTTTTGGAATCTTCTTAGACCTTTTGTTTCCAGAGTTTTAAAAAGAATTCATGGTCATTGTTCCAAGAAAACTAATCAGAGTCAGACTGAATCTAACTTTAAAAAAATTCTCCAAATGTATCTCATGCCTGCAAGCTATACCAAAAATAGAAATTATTACTTTTACACTTGTTTTTTGTCATTTGACAGCTGTGAATCTACAGAGGAATACCAATATTTAACCTTTCAAAATACTGGATTGCCAGCAGTGTAGTTTTCCTGATACTGACTGCTTCCAGGGTTACAATATGGCTGCATATTTATAGGTACAGAGTTTTTGTGGGCTAAATTATGGATTGACCCGTTATTAGGAATATTGGTTAGGGCCTTGCCTTGGTCAATTAGGCAAACTTAGGAAAATAAGACATAGGTTTTCATTAACACACCAAGGAAGTAAGCAGTTGGGATGCAGCCTATTACAAATAGTAATTTTATAGACAGGAGTAAATGACTCCCATATGAGAGAGAAATGCTTATTGGTGCATGTGTTATAAGGAAATGGGTTGTATGCCACCTCAACTCTTCCCCCTGTCAAAGTACACATGCACATGTGTATTTCTAGACCACCATTTCTTGTGGTTGTGCATGTACCCAAAGTTTAAGTAAGTTTTAAACATTGAGTCACTTAGGCTAATGTTGCACATACCAAATCATTGACTAAAATGTACCTTAGAAATCCTTGGGCTCTCATTTAGTGTGCCATTGCTTTAGTGTTTCCTGAAAACATTTTAAAAGTTCCAAATTTGCTACTATTCATGGGGAATACCTTATGTACTGAGACAACTTATATTTTTATTTGTTAAAATCCATATTTTTTCTAAATTTTATTGAAATGTAATTCTAGACATATAGAGACCACATTCAGTATTAGGCAGCTTCAAACATATTATTTGATGGACGAAGAAGGAAGAGTTGGGTTCAAATATGACCTCATACTATTACTAACTGTATGACACTGGAAAAGTTACTTAACCTCTCTGTTCTTTGGTTTCCTCACCTGCAAAAAGAAAGGGCTAGATGTAATAGCCTCCAAAGTCCCTTCCAGCTTTAAATGTATAATCTTCTAATACTACTTCATACATTTGTGGTGTGCTTCAACCACTGTGTAATGTTTCACACCTTTCACAGGAAGTTTGTGGGTACCTTTTCACTTTTTAGGCTGCCACTTTCATTATAATCTGCCCTTAAACAGACATTTATAGATAGGATCCCAGAAAAGGATCACAGCATGCTTATATTCAAGTCCTCTCCTGGTCCCAGGGTAGCCTTGTTGGTGGGTAATGTACCCTATGTATTCAATAATTTAGCTCTTATATCCCCACTGGTTTGCTTGCATTTACACCACCAGCCACTCACAAAGAGGGCATTTCAAAATGTTAAACAGAACCATTTACTTCACAATAAACAAATGATAATGAAGGCACAGTTATGCCTACATTAAAGCAAATGCTGCAATAATTAACATACCATCCTTCACACATAAATCTGGTTTACACTGACACAATTTCCCTGGTAGAGAGTAGACAACCATTTAAGAAAGTTCATGTGAAAGCTCATAAGGGGAGAGAACCTATGTTCTCAGTGTAATTCACTAAGTCATTTATCCATTTCAGAATATTTTAAGGACTTAAAGCCATTTCTCTAGTAACTTCTTCCTGCTGGCCTTTCCCTTACTACTTTCTGCATAGACATAAATTCTCTAACACCAACACCACCAACACCCCCATTCTTGAAGCAATGAAACATTTATATGCTTTTTTTTTTACATACAGTCATCCCTAAAAGGGAGTTGAAAACTAAAACATTTCATTTGACTAGCAATTCTGTTTCAGCCAGAAAACCACAAAGTTCTTCATGCCATGTCTATATAATACAAGCCCAGCCAGCTATTCACTCACCAGGATGACACATAACCTAATTAGATTGAAGAAAAAGAGCTCACAGCAAAACCTCTTAGTCTGACTCTGGACAAGGCAAATTAACCTAGTCAGTTATTCAGTCTCTGGGACCCTGCATTTTCCACTTAGATTTTAGGATCTTTTTATTCATGGCAAAGCAACTTCAAAACTTCTCCTGACTTTCTGCTTTTCTCTCTCTAATTATAGAGGTCAACAAAGATCAAAAGGTATTTCTAAGAGGAACCATCTCTTTCAAATTATATGAGGTACTGAAAGGCAAAAACTAGAACCAAAGATTTATTTAAATGAGATTCAGTCATCATAAAAGTTATTAGCAACTGTTGGCTTAAGTTTTTTGTTTTGTTTTGTTTTGTTTTTTCCTGGTGGGTTACTCCTGCTGATGAGTTCTTCAAATACCTTCAAGAAAGAGCCATTTTGAACCATTGTTCTCCTTCCATTCTTCAACCCCTTTACCTCAACACCCATATAAAAAATCAGAACCTCTTTGGTATAAATGAATCACCTTACACTTGTGAACTAAAAATTCAACAAATTCGTTGTATGAAATCTAATTGTTATCTAATCATTCCCTAAACTAAAAACAATTGTATTTCCCTTTCTTTTTTTTGTTTTACTCTCTTAAATCTTAAAAACTTTCTGAGTAATTGAGGGGAACATATTACCTTAGATCTTCAGCAATTAATCAGTTGTCAAAATAATCATCAATCTCTGTGTCTGTCTAAATTGTACTTCTTACAATTAAATTTTTATCATTTTTCACATATGTAATACTTTCTTTGCTCCCTTAATAAACTGTTCACATGGAGATGAAGGTCCATGATTTATTCTTTTCAATGGGATTTAGTCCTTTATATATATATATATATATATATATATATATATATATATATATATATATATATTAGTGAGGCAATTGGGGTTAAGTGACTTGCCCAGGGTCACACAGCTAGTAAGTGTTAAGTGTCTGAGGCCATATTTGACCTCAGGTCCTCCTGACTCCAGGGCTGGTTCTCTATCCACTGTACCACCTAGCTGCCCCATTCCTTGATATTTTTATATGGCTTAAACCAAATTCTTCAAATACTACTGCTTTTTATTACATATTTTGTCAGTTTTTATCAAATAAAGGTTTTTTCACTTATTTTAAGGATTAAACAATTTATTTATGAAACAAGTATTACCTTAAATCTTTTACCAATTGAAACAACTATTTTTATTTATTCAATAGTACTTTCCTACTCCAGTTAAAACAAAATTGCTCCATATGAAAGGTCGTAACCTATATCATTATCATCAAGTGGTATTTATTAAGCTCTTACTAGGTAACATATATTGCACCCAGTGTTGCAATTTTTTTCAAGACAGTTTTGTGGAGCAGCTAGTTGGCTCAGTGGATAAAGCACCGGCCCTGGATCCAGGAGGACCTGAGTTCAAATCCAGGTCTAGGTTCAAATCTCAGACACTTGATACTTACTAGCTGTGTGACCCTGGGCAAGTCACTTAACCCACATTGCCCTCCCCATCCCCCCCAAAAAAAGAAGAAGGTTTTATTCAAATGAAGAGAAAACATGTAAAAAATTGTTCACAAAAAATCAATACATTACAAATGAACAGTAATCTCAGAAAGAAGAAAGTAATTGAGGGAGCAGGGCTTGAAAGGGCTTCTTGCAAAGGATGAGATCCAAGCCAAGTCCTGAAGGAAGCCAAGAAAGTCAATAAATAGATATGAGGAAAGAGAACATGAGGATAGCAGGTCAAAAGGAATGGGTTCAGGAGATAGACAATGAGAGAAAATTCCACTCCCCCCCCCACTAGAATCTCCCTTAGTAACCTCAAACTTTAGTTCATGGTTATCTACAAAAGAGAGAGTGAGAGAGAGAAAGAGAGAAGGGGGAGAGAGAGAGAGAGAGAAGAGAGATAGATTTTTTTAAGTTCATATCCTCTTCCTTCTATGCAAATAGCCAGTTAAGATAAGTATTTTGAAAATAAGATAACCTCATTTTACCTCAGAGAAAATGATAAATGCAATTAAGTTGATCCCAAAGCTGTAGATAGGTAATCATATGAATGGAATCATTGTGAGGACTTCAGCCAGAGGTCAGACTTTATTGGATATCTCATTCTGACAAGTAGCCTTAGAACTATAATAAATGGCTATATTCCTTAAGCAGAGTAGACATTTTAACAAAGATCAGAATATTTATGGTGGATAAGAAAAACTTATGAATACAGAGACTATGAGATACTAAACTTTGATATATGGTCCTCACTGAAAATCATGGAATTCACATACACTCTGCTTAATGGCTACACTTGTCTATTTGTTATCCCCTTTACTTGACATTCTATCACCAACCTCTGTGCTTTTTGACATGCTGACACCTATGTGTCAAATGTTCTCCTAATTCATTTACAGCTCATTGAACCCCAGATCCCTTCAAAGCTTGTCTCAGGCACCATATTGGCCAATTGTTAAATTACTATGCCAAAATTACAATATATTTTGTTTTCTTTTTTTTTTTTGATGATTTTTTTTGGGGGGTGAGGCAATTGAGTTTAAGTGACTTGCCCAGGGTCACACAGCTAGTAAGTGTCAAGTGTCTGACCCTGGATTTGAACTCAGGGCGTATGCTCCTGAATCGAGGGCCAGTGCTCTATCCACTGCTCCACCTAGCTATCCCTTATATTTTCTTTTTTATGAATAATGTGTTGCATGCCCCCAGTAGACTAAAAGGTCCTTGAGAGCTAGGAATGTTCCATTTTTTTATATGAATCCCCAGAAATTATCACAGTGGCTGGCACACAGCAGGTGCTTAATAATATATTGTTGGTTGATCAATTGGAATGAAACAAAAGCATATAAATGAAAGGGCTGTAGGAAAGCTATCAATCACAGCACATATTATTTGAACATCAGAGAATTCACAATCCAGAGAAATATTATCAATGCAATGAATACAATCAAAGTGAGAATGAATTCAAACACATTTTACTGAGGAGAGTATTCACACTAGTTTGAGGCTCCATCCATTTATTGAATTTAAAAAAAGGCTTCCCTTACCAAATTAGCTCATAAACATAATTGTAACAATCAATCATCAAACATTTATTAATGGCATAAATATACAGAGAAAAGAATCCTGGATTTAGAGTCAGAGAAAAAGAATTCAAGTGTTGTCTCTGACATTTGATCTGTCAAATAATCTTGGACAGGTTATGGAATTTCTATGGCCCTTAGTTTCCTTTAGTAGGCTTGGAGTAGATACCTCTAAGGTCATTTAAGGTAGATGTAACTCTATATTAAAATGATTTTTTCTGAAGTTCTCATTTCTCATTGTTATTACAACATTACATATTGCATTACAACATTATTCTCTTTGTATATTATCTATCCTTCTTCCTTTTCCAGCACACTCATGAGCTGCTGTTCTTTGGATTCTGAGAAAGAATAAGAGGAGCATTATTCCAACTCCATTTACTTCCTACTGATGGTTGTGAGTATAGTTTCTTCCCTCTCAACTTATATTCTATTTATCTTTATTTTTACTTCACTATAAAACTAATATTCAAAAAGTTCTACTGACTTTTTGCTGTCCACAGTGCAGACAGGCTCTGAGGTTACTGAACACCTTTATTTATTTTTATTTTGGACCCTTGAAGTCCTTTTTGGGGAAAATATTTCCACTGAAAACAGCTCCAAACACTGGGTGGGCTCTTGAAGTTCCAGGAAGATTATTTTTTAAAGTCTTTACCAGCTGCCAGTATCAATGCAGACTGTCAAATTCACTGTCTTGATCTCTTGCTCCAAGTGGGTTCTCAATTATCACAGTCGTCTTTTTTTAAGTAAACGGGAATATGAATCATCAGCAAACTTAGCAACTCCTTAAATGTTAGGGTTCATATTACCTTTTTAAGGAACCATATGTACTTCTTTGGAAATTTGGATGAAGGCACAAGTAAGCAGATAAAGCCATTAACAAGAAAATTAATGACAACATTCTTAAGATAAGAAAGTACTTTGGATAAAAATTATTATTATAAACAATGACAAAAATTGGTTTGTTTTGATCCCACTTTTAAAACCTAATGTTTATACATGTACCATAGACACAAGTATTATTTTCGGTGCCTATAACAAGCAGTAACTAGGTGGACAACAGAAATTGGAGCAGTTGACAGAGTGGATAAGAGCAATGAATGTAAAATCAAGAAAGCCTCAAACTCTTGTATGTAATTCTGGGCAAGTCACTTAACCTCTATCCGCCTCAATTTCCCCATTTTTAAATTCATAAAAACATAGCACCTACATTACAAGGCTGAGAATCAAATAAGATACATGTGTTTATCTCTTTGCAAAGACTAAAGAGGTATATAATTGATATTATCAGTCTTAATATAATCCTATCATGACTTTTATCATTGTAGTTTTAATTGTTGTTCTTGTTCTAATTGTATGCCCTAAAATCAAATATATAATTGAAGATGGAAAAATAATTCAAGTCATTAAAACCAATTCAGGTAAATGAGAGAGGGAATTAGTTACTATAATATCTAAGTCATGGGTGAATGGCAGTGACAGATAGTAGATAGAGTGCTAGGCTAGGAATTCAAATCCCTCCTGTGGCATGTGCTAATTGTGGGACCACAGACAAATTAGTGAAGCTATCTGGGACTTAGTAACTGTGAGTATAAAATGAAGATACCAGTACTTGTGACTAATGCACAGTATTGTTATAAGGATCTGAAACAATGTATATGAAGTACTTTGTAAAGATTAAAGGGGAGAATATATAAATATACTTGATGTGTATTATGAACAATATTACCTATCTTATAGTGTCCTATTTTAAAATATATATTTCTGGACAATTAAAGGCTACACAACTTTTACACTGGTAATGGAATATATATCTTGTACCATCTATATTTTGGTGACTTGAGGCAAAGCTAAGCTATTCAATAATTGGGGATGTAATATCTGAAAATTTTCATTTATCATAAGAGCATAGATTCCTAGACTTATAAATTTAGGTTTAAAAAAGACTTGAGAGGGACTAGAAATGAAAGAGTTGAGAGAGAAAAGGAGGGAGAGAGTCAAGGCTAGAGAAGACAGACAGACATGGAGAGACAGAAACAGAGACAGAGGCAAAGTTTGAGAGATATATAGAGAAATAAAAACTGAGACCCTTACAATAGCAATATAATGCCATACCAAATAATTTCAATTTAGTGTGTATAGTTTGGTGTAGGATTCTGACACACAGTTCATTCTCCCAAGAGTCAAGATTTTTTAATAGTATTTAGTTTAATTTTTTTCGAATAACATTTGTACAGTTGCTATCTAGCTATAATGTCTAAAATTCTAATGAGTAGTCACCAATAAATTAGAAGCTCTAACAAGAGTTTCAACTTTTAATTATTTATTAAACAGCATTAGAATCTAATGATCAGAGAGAAAGGTAAAAATCTAAATATTTTTAAGACACCCCATTATCTGACCTGCCATAGTGAGGTCAGGAACAAAAAACGCTTCCTTCTTCCTCCCAGAAGCCTTTCCTCTGAACTGGAAACATCAAGCGTCACTTCCTGACGCCAAGGAACTGACCCCTCCAAGCCACATGGCTTGCCCTCAGATGCCTTCTCCTCATGGCGGAGCTTTCCTACAGTAACTCTTCAGCAGGTAGCATCACTCCAATTGTCACACATGTAAAGATAGTTTTCAATATTCATTTTTGTACGATTTTGAGTTCCAAATTTTTCTCCTTCCCTCCCCTCCCCACTCCCAAAGTCAGCTAGCAATCTGACATAGGTTATACATTATAATCATGTTAAACATATTTCCACATTAGTCATGTTGTAAGGGAAGATCCAGAACAAAAGGAAAAAAAAAAAGAAAGAAGAAACTAAACAACAACAACAACAAAAGTGAAAATAGTATGCTTTAATCTGCATTCAGACTCCATAGTTCTTTTTAGGTATGTGGAGAGCATTTTCCATTATGAGTCATTTGGCACTGTCTTGGATCATTGTACTGCTGAGAAGAGCTAAGTCTATCACAGTTGATTATCATACAATGTCGTTATTGTGTACAATGTTCCCTTGGTTTTTCTCATTTCCCTCAATATCAATTCACATAAGTCCTTCCAGGTTTTTTGAAGAGTCAAGATTTTTTTTTTTAATGAATATGTGACTTATGTTCAGGAAACCTGGGTTTACTATCCAGTTCTGACACTTAGTAATTTTAAGACTATGGTTGACTTAATCTGTAAAAGCTTTAATTCCTTTATCTTTAAATGAGGGTTTTAATACATGTGTTGGCTCATAAAACTTGTGGTGAAAGAACTCTTCAAAATTTGAAATCTAGGAAATATGTTGATTTTGTATAATTTCTATATACCATATAATGAGTTTTACCTAACATATGCAAAAAGAAAGTTTTTTTAAATTTTTTTAAATAAAGAACAATTCTTAAGCTACAGTAAGTGAAAATTCAACGATGAGGTATTTTTATGAAATGCTCCATGACAAGCCTATGCTATGGTCATATAAAGCAGTAAGACCTTTTATAAATTTCATTTTGTATATATAGGGCAATATGTCAGAAGATAATGAAGAGATGGCTTGAAGAAAGTTTCTGATATATCCAGGCTAAATACTACATATATCTGGGATTTTTAAAAAAAAAGTGTTATAGAAAAAGGACACTGAACTTGACTTCGAGTATTCAGTATAATATGTATTAACTTTGTGACTCTGGGTAAATCTCTTAAACTCTCTGAATATCAATTTCCTGATATATGAAATAAGGATGATTATATCTAACTTCTATTTTTGTTCACATGGTTATTTTGAAGAAACAGCATTAAAAGATAAAAAAGCACAACCTACATGCAAGCACATATTGACAAATCTTTGGAAACTACATGATTATACATGAATACAAAGTTAATGTCTCCTCTTGGAGAAACAACAACAACAACAACAACAATATTAACCATGATAATGATAATAGCAAACATTTGCTTAGCAGTGCTAAGGGCTTTTCAATTATTCTCATTTGAGCCTCACAACAGCCCAGGGCCACAGAGCTAGAAAGTGTCAAAGGTCATATTTGAACTCAGATCTGAATTTTAGGCCCCAAACTACTACACAGTGAAAACTGAAGAAACATGGCCCTCATAATAGATTCCTGCCTGGCTTGTCACCTTTAAAATCTTTGGGGATAACTCTACCCCAAGCCCAAGACACTAGGATAATAGCAATACCTGAGCCCAATCTCAATGACTGAGATATTCCCACCTTTTCATACCAAGCCCATCACAGTGAAACAGAAAGTCTGACAGTCATTTAAACCTACTTTCTATCCCCCACTGACATCTCTTTTATCTTCATTTCCCACAACCCACAACCTCATTATCCCCTCGCAAGTTACACGGCCCTTCCAGTGTGATTTCTGGAATGCCTTCTTCATAGGTAAAAGACTTGTTTTCATCTTAAAGTATTTTTTTATTTTCTGTTTGATGCCTTCTGTCTTTTACTCAATGAAAATGGGCTCCCTCCTGGTAGTTTCCCAAGTCAACATTTCCAGCACTGGTAGCACTTTCCTTCCCCCTCTTACTCACTGGTTCCAATTTTCCTATCACTATAACTCAATAATCATTTTAAAATTTCTGGAGGACTTCTCCCTTCTCTGGAGGAGATTGACAAATTATAAAAATATAACTTATTGTGTACCTCCATCACCTATACACACAGAAACACACAAGACACACACACACACACACATACACACACACTTTTCCTCACAATCTTCCCTTTTTTATGTTTTGAATACTGCCATTCTACGAGTCACTAAAATTTGTAATGTCAGTCATCTTTGATACTTCCCATTTCTTCACCCATGTACTTTAAGACTTATTGATTTCAGTTGCACAAAATCTCATGAATGTATCCTCTTTTCTTCACTAATGCAACCAACACAATAGTTGGAGTTCTTATCACTTTTTCCTCTAGCATCATAATAGCTTCCTTATATTCTGCTTTCTTTTTCCTTCTTCTCCAATAAATACACTACACAGCTGTCACAATAATCTTAAAGTATATCTAGTCATGTCACTCCCATAATCTGAAATCTTCAAAATTCCTCTTGCATCAAGGACAAAACACAAATTCTTAGCCTAGCATTTTAAGCCTTTCATAATTTCCCACCAGTTTATTCTTCCAGCTCTGTCTCTTATTGTTCTCTTCACACTTTCTACATTCTACCCTATGAAGATGACCAGGCATTCCTAAGGCTTAATGTAATTTTTCTTGTATCCAAGCCTTTGTATAAATGAACTCCCTTGAATAGACTACACTCCTTTCCCGACTTCTCCTTTCAGAATCCTTTTCTTTCTTAATCTCAGTGGAGGTGTCACCTCCTATCTTGAGCTCTTTTCCCATCATCCAGAAGTAAATGTTCTTCTTTTCCCTTCCTCAAACTCCCTCATATTGATTAATTCTAGGAATGCTCTATTTCTCCAGCAGAATGTGGTTTCCTTGAGCTTTCTGACAGGAACTCCCTCATTGTTATTCATTGACTTTCTAAGGCCTTGCTTACTCTTTGTTCAAACTGAATTATTCACTATTATTATTGAATTATTTTATAAATGGCATAGTATAACAACATAAACTAGTTACATACATTGTCAATCAAAATCAAGTCAACTAGTATTTATTAAGACTTAATATATGGCAGAGACTGTGCTAAGCACTGAGAATACACAAACAAGCAAAAAGATAGCTCCTACACTCAAGGTGCTTATATTTAAATGGGGGGAACAACACATTAAAAGGAAGCTGAAAAGGTATGTGAAGGTTGGGAAGAGAAAGTACTTTTGTGGTGGCATAATGGAGAAAGAAATTCAGAGTCCAGTTTAATCAACCAGTTCAAGAAGCTTCATTAACTTATTAAAGGATCTGGTTTTATTGTCTCATTCAGTTTAGTATTCATGGTAAACTAATCAAGAAAAGGCCTAATTATAATCCTAGTTGTTAGGGGCAGCTAGGTGGTACAGTGAATAAAGCACCGGCTGTGGATTCAGGAGGACCTGAGTTCTAATCTGGCCTTAGATACTTGACACTTACTAGCTGTGTGACCCTGGGCAAGTCTCTTAACCCTCATTGCCCTGCAAAAACAAAAAACAAAACAAAACACATAATCCTAGTTGTTAGAGTATGATTTGTAAAATTCGCATATATCTATAATGACTTTCTGAATTAAAAAAGCTTGAAACTTAAGCTAAAATTTCAATAATTCTCCTCCAAAGATTAAATTGATCTACTTACCTCCCTATCCAATTCAGTATATATCCACTGAAGACTATCTCCCAAACTTGGAATGTACATAAGCAGCTTTATAAAAATTATATTGGAAATCTTACTACTCAGAAAAGAGGGTAGAAGCCATGCCTGGACAATCTCATTCGTAATAATCCTGGCAATATTTAGTTCCATTCATGCCAGATGATCACAAGGCCACATTGGATTTTATAAATGTTATTTGTTGCCAGAAAAACAAAGGTACAGAACAGCATATACTCCTTCAGACATTAGGAAACAGTGACACAGTAAGTTTGGAAGCCTCTTCTATGTCTCATTTGTCCTAAAGTACATTTAAATTATAACTTTTAACAAAAATATGAATTAGAATGATTGAATTAGTTCATCATCTATTAAGTACTTTTCCAACCTTCAACCCTAATTTATTATATTGCTTAGTACATAGTCAGATATAGCCACTTAACAAAAATTGGATTCAAGAAATATCTGCACCAACAGTGTACCTAACGTGACCATGTCAGTGACTTGGAACTTTTTTGGAGCTGTGCTTGTCATTGTCTCTTGGATTTCAAAATATACTATTTTGTTTCTTCTAAAGGGACTTTTGTGATTTAAAAAATATTAAAGTCAGAGGGCAGCTAGGTGGCGCAGTGGATAAAGCACTGGCCTTGGATTCAGGAGGACCTGAGTTCAAATCCAGCCTCAGACACTTGACACTTAACTAGCTGTGTGATCCTGGGCAAGTCACTTAACCCTCATTGCCCTGCAAAAACAAAAACAACAACAAAAAAATATTAAAGTCATTTAATAAAATAAAATCATAAATTATATTTATAGAATCTTAGTCAACAAATATTTATTTATGGAAGACAAGAATCTTATTTTGAAGTCTTCCCTGTGAGGGAAAAGCACTTTTCCTGAGCTCCTACGTCTTTATGTGTTTCTTGATTCTTATGATCAGGATTGTTACAGTTATGAAAATTTAGATGACGGTGGATTGATATACACACAGGCTGCAACAGGTTACCAGCGTTAACTTGTATATAAGAAGCTATATAAAAGTAATTGGGATTGCCTTGCCTTTGCCAGGAGAGATTCAAATGAAGCACTGTCAGGCCAATCAGGAGGAAAACACACCTAAGTTTAGAAGACCCACACAGACCTCAGTAAGGGTCTTTGGCAGAAATGGAGGCAAGCCAGACACCTCAATATTAATATATTCAGTGCCCTAATAATAAACTATTATCTTGCTCAGAGGATTGCCTGTTTACACTTTTGATAAGTTTAAATCATAACACTATCTAGATAGAGACATAGATGTCTAAATAGGTAGATAAGTGTCTACATATGTGTATATGCATATATGTTTATAAAGGATGGGACTACAGCTATGGTTCTATTTGCAGAAAGAGTTCAAGAGGAAACTGTCCCTCAAAATGGGGACTGACACTAGCTCTGGAATTGATAGTCTTAGAAAGTTGCCTACAGCACTAAAAGGTCAAGTGACTTAAAGAGGGTTGTATGGGAAGTATATCTCACTTAGAAGCAGGACCTGAACACATATCTTTCTAGCTATATGGCACTATATAAAACTGTCTCTCTGTCTCTCTCTGTCTCTCTCTGTCTCTTTCTGTTTATGTCTTTGTCTCTGCCTCAGTCTCTCTCTATATATATGTATAGATACATATACAACACATACATATATGCACATATATCTTTGAATATGTGTACATAAGTATATATATGTGTGTGTATGTATGTATATCTGTATTATATATGCATAAGTGTTGTATGGACACACACATGCACATATCTGTATATATATATACACATGTGGGGAATATACATATACATGTGTGTATATGTATATATCATGCAGATAAATTATACATGGTATATAACATGTATATTCTAAATATGTGATATGTATATATGTATCTATATACATATATGTGTATATACTGTAAATATTTCTATATATAAGTATATGATATATCATCTAAAATTTCATTTGATATAATTAAGTGGTTTGTACATTTGTAAGCACTATGCAGATATGAGTTATTGTTCATATTATCCATTGTTTTATTAGTGGTACAATGATAAAAACATTAAAAATTAATAGGTTTCAAAATTAAGCCATTAAAAAATAGCTAACGCTCTGTATTAACAGCAAGCAGTTAAAATAAATGCATATAAAATTATGTGCCACTCATATTTTGAAAAAGTCATAGTTTCTTCTAGATAACTTATGTGTTAGCATCATTAACAATATGACTTTTAAAAATAGTACATTAATCAGTGTAATATTCAATAGCTGTTTATACTGCAATATAGTTCTATATTTATATTCTCTGGGGATGAATAGCATTTTTTATCATAAGTCCTTCAGAATTGTCTCAGATCATTGTATTGCTGAAAATAGCTGTCATTCACAGCTGATTACCTTACACTATTAATGTTACTTTATACACAGGACATGACATTTTCTAGCAGTTTATATAACCCTTCCCAGGTTTTCCTATGGGCATCCTGCTCATCATTTCTTGTAACACAACAATATTCTATCACAAACAAATACCATAATTTGTTCAGCTATTCCTCAATTGTTGGGTATACTTTCAATTTCCAATTTTTTTTTTTTTGCCATAAGAAAAGTTAAACAGGTCAAAAAAATTGAAGCAAGATATTCTAATGAAGGCCTCATTTCTCAAATGTATAGAGAACTAAGTCAAATTTATAAAAATAATAGCCATTCCCAAACTGAAAAATGATCAAAATATATGAAGTGTTCAGATGAAGTATTCAAAGCAATCTATAGCCACATGAAAAATATTCTAAGTTACTACTGATTGGAGAAATGCAAATCGAAATGACAAATGTTGGAGGGGATGTGGGAAAACCGAGATCTTAGTGCATTTTTGGTAGAGTCGTAAACTCATTTGACCATTCTACAGAGCAATGGAACTATTTCTAAAGGTCTAAAGAACCCTTTGATCTATCATCACTACTACTTGGATATGTATTCAGAAAGAGGTTTCAAAATCCAAGAGACAATGACAAGCACAGTTCCAAATAAGTTCCAAATCACTGCCATGGTTATGGCAGATAAACCATTAGTGCAGATATTTCTTGAAAGATCCTGTCTAGGCTCTATTTTGATCATGGTTTTTAGGTAGTGCAATTTTTTTTTTTGTGAGGCAATTGGGGGTTAAGTGACTTACCCAGGGTCACACAGCTAGTAAGTGTTAAGTGTCTGAGGCCAGATTTGAACTCAGGTCCTCCTGACTCCAGGGCCAGTGCTCTATCCACTGCAGCACCTAGCTGCCCCTAGGTAGTCCAATAATTTTTAAAAGTTCTCTCCTACATCATCTATTTTCCAGGTCCAGTTTTTTCCAATTAGATATTTTAAAGTACCTTTTATTTTTTCATTTTTTGTTTTGTTTGTTTCTCAATTTCTCATAAAGTCATTAGCTCCCATTTGCACAATTCTAATTTTTGAGAAATTATTTGCTTCATTGAACTTTTGTACTTCTCTTTCCTTTTGACCAATTTTTTTTAGAATTTTATTGTTCAAATTACATGTAAAAACTTTTGACATCAATTTTTTTTAAACTTTGTGTTCCAACTTCTCTTCCTCCTTTCTTACCCACCACTCCCAAGAACTGAAGCAATTCAATATAAGTTGTGCATGAGTAGCCATGGAAACCATCTCCACATTAGCTAGGTTGTGAGAGAAAACAGATAAAAACAAAACTTCAAATTAAGGAATTGTCAAAAAAAATGTGTTTCAATCTGTTTTCAAATACCATCAGTTCTTTCTCTGTAGAAGGACTGCAATTTTCATAAGTCCTTCAGAGTTATATTGGATCATTGCCTTGCTGAAAATAACCACATTCTTCCCTGCAGATCATCTTACACTATTGCTGTTACTTTGTATGCAGTACTTTTCATGCTGCTTCAGTTCATGTAGGGCTTTCTAGGTTTTTCTGATAGCATCCTGTTTATCATAACTTTCATATAGTACCTTAAACTTGACTAAGAATTTTCTTCAAAGTAGCCCAGAAGAATAGGTACCATACATTTTGCCATTATAGTCAATCATCATAAATATTTTCCTCCATCCTATTCCCTTCCCATGATATTTAGTCTTTCTATCTTCTTTTACCCTATTCCTGCTCAAAAATGTTTTACTTCTGACTGCCCCCTCCCCCACTCTGCCCTCCCTTCTTTCACCCTTCCCTCCTTATCTTATTCCCCTCCTAATTTCCTGTAGGGTTATATAGATTACTCCTCCCAATTGAGTATGTATGTTATTCTCTCCTTGAGCCCACTCTGATGAAGTTAAGGTCATTGAGCTAATTCTGTGTTCTAAATTTTTCTTCCTCCCTCCCTCCTTAACCGTCCCTATGAAATTAAGCAATTCAATATAAGTCATACATGTGCACTTATGCAGAACTTCTTCACCTTCCTCAAAAGTGTTTTGCTTTTTATTGCTCCCTCACCCAATCTTCCCTTTCTTCCTTCCCCTCTTCTCCCCCCACCTTATCTCCTTCCCCTCCCATTTTCCTTCAGGACCAAAATATATTACTACACCCACTTAAGTATGTATGTTATTCCCTCTTTGAGCCAATTATGGTGATAGTATGGTTCACTCACTCCCCGACTCCTTCCCCTTCTTCTCCCCTCCATAAGCTTTTTTCTTGTTTCCTTCATGTGAGCTACCTCTCCTCAGTCCACCTCTCCCCTTCCCCCTCCCCCAATGTATTCCTCCTACCCTTTAACCCTATTTTAAAGATGTCATCATGGGTTAGCTAGGTGGCACAGTGGCAGAGCACTAGCCCTGGACCCAGGAGGCCCTGAGCCCAAATCCAGCCCCAGACATAAGACACCCCACCCTGATTGCCCCACAAAGAACAAGGATAAACAAAAAATAAATGCTTTACAGATATGATCCCTTCATATTCAGTTCAGACCTGTGTCCTCTGTCTAAGTGTATTCCTTTCATCTACCCTAATATTGAGAAAGTTCTTTGAGTTTGAAGTATTATCTTCCCTTGTAGGAATGTGTGAGAACTAAGAAAGCATGACGTGACCTTTCTGAGTTTGCAAAGGACACATTGGCATCTGGAAGTTCATGGACCACCTGTAAGTTATGTCAATCAATGCACTTGAATGCTACCAGCCAATTAGCTTGGAGCTGTGTGTGTGGACCGCCCTCTTCCTGTTCAACAGGGGGCTTCATGTGGAACTGAGGGGCATTCAATCTCTTGGCTAGCTAGATGAAGGTGGCTTTCTCTCTCTCTCTCTTTCTCTCTGCTAACCCCTAATATACTTTAATAAATGCTTAAAAGCCTAAATTGTTGCTGAATGTATAAGTAAACTTACCTAGGTACACACACACACACACACACACACACACACACACACACTGGGAGGCAGGTAAGGACACACACATTAGATTTTAAACATCACAGTTTTGGTGAGCCATGAAGTGGAATGCTGAACCCCTTGATATTCTGATCTTCCACTTGGGTCAGTAATTTTCCCCTATTTCCCTATGTGCTTATCCCTTTAAATTTTCAATTGTGTTTCTTTTACTGTCTAAGTACCTAAGTATCTCCAAAGTTCCTTGTTTCTAATTTTAATCAGTTTAATCAGACAAATAGGGGATGAAATCATGTTAATGTTTTGGTTTTGTGGATTTTCTATTTTTATTTTAATTTTTGTTAGAAGAGTGAGCAGGGAGCTCACACAAGTGAATATAAATATCCTCCCCTCTCCCAACCACACCTTTTCAGAGAAACTTCTGACTCCTGCACCTTTTTCAAATTCTAACTCTAAGCATTTCTCTTAACATTTCTCCAATCCTTACTCATGCTTTTCTTTTGCATGCCTGAAGGCAACAACTCAGCCTCCTCTGGAAGGCTTTATCCCCCTAGCAACTGGGAAAGGGGGATCTAAGATAGAGTTCAAATCCAAACCTGCTTCACAGGCTAGAACACCAGATTGCACTGGTCCTTCCCCAGCTAAACTGCCATGTTTGAATGTGAGTGCTGTGCCTGTGCAGCACATAGGAGCAATGGTCCCACCCCCTCCCCTGATGCCTCCTCCTACTCCTCCCATGACCATGCCCCTTGATCCTCCCACCAGGGAGGTCAGAGATCTCATCCACTCTCCTCAGATCCTGAGCTAGTGAAGTGCCACTTCCTCTACCTGCACTTCCAGCTACTGCTCAGTTACGAGAGCAACCAGCCACTACCCCTACCCAGCCAGCCTCAGGCCAACCGCAGCCTTGCTGTAATTCTGAGACTGTCTGTTCTAACTCTTCATATGTTTCCCATAAACCAACCTTAGAGGAAAACCCTTTAGATTCCAGAAATGCTCATGTTGTTCATAATAATTTTCTTAATTTGTTTTGGTCTTTAGTTAGTAATCTTATAAAGCATTTGTATTATGAAAGGACCAACAGAGAAAATAAAGAGGTTAAAGAAAAACAAGTGAAACTTAAGCTGAATAAAAATGTACAAGATAATTATCATCATATTTCAAGAACCTGATCCTATTGCCATAAATGGGGACATATTTTTCAGAAATGCAGAAGTAGACAGCAAGATATATGATGTGATATGAGATATCATATGAGATATGAGAGTTGGGGATTTTAGATATGAAAATCAAAAATGTTCTAAATTCACTCAGAGAGATAATGTCAGTTCACATGTTACATAAGGATTTCTTTTCTATGCTATTACATCTACATTTTGAAATTAATGGTACGGGTTTATTTTCATAGAGATTTTCATTATTTTAAGATTGTGTTTTATACTTAGTTTTAACAATGAACATTTGCAAAAGGTTTTTATATTCATGTAATCAAATTTATATTTTTAATACTCTCATTAATATTAATTTCATATTAATTTAGAATTATCCAGTTAGAATTTCATTGTCTTTTTATTCTTCCATGTTTATTTTTTCTTTTCATCTATCTCTCTATTTTTGAACCAATGCAAGATGGTCTTGATTTCATAATATAATATTAAGTCTGGAAGTATTATTCTTCCATATTCTAAATTGTTTGTTTTTCCAACTGATTATTTGATCAAATTCTATAAAGTATTTCCTTGGTAAATTGATTACCATGAAAAGTGTAAATTAGTTCTAGAAGTACTATTTTTACTAAGTATAAAAACAAGTTATTATTTGGAATTATTGCATATTGTATATTATATTCTGAGTCAAAGCAAATTCACATTTTTTGCAGTCATCATTACCCTCAATTTTTAAATCCATATGGGAATTTGCCATTTAAGACATTAATTGCCTTCATTCTGAGTTACCAGATACCAGCTAGCCAAGATGCCAGCCAATCATAAGAGGAATACATACAAGAGCAGAAATTGAAGTGTTACAAAAGGGGAGACATGCATGAAGTCCAGGTAGTGCGCTGCCTTGGGAAAGGCCAAGAGAATGGCCATTGGCAAGGGTTGAAGTTGGATTCTCTTGGAAGTAATATTAAGTTTTAGGGAACATTTCAATTCTTGTTTTTATTATATGTATCATGTGTAAGAACTGGACAATAATTTAAAAATCTCTAAAAGATTCTGAATTTCCTTACACATGTTTTAGAGAAGTCTCAATGTTTGATTTGGTTATTGGCAAAACTATTTAAAGTTGTGTTAGGATCAATTTTGTAAGAAACTTTCCAGGTCATTACCAGTATCTAAATCACCTGAGAGACTTTACAATCACCCTGAAATTCTACAGCTGAGACTTGATACTTGATCATCAGCATCCACACCTGAAAGACTTTCAGTACACAAGTACACCCAGATGACATCCCAAGAACCATCTGAGATAAGATTTTCAAAGGCTTAAATGGACATTTGCCTGTTTTACTTTTCCCCATTACATACACTATTTGTAATACTCACCTACTAAAAGGGAGTGTCCCCTTTAGTTTTTCTTTGCTTGTAATGTACACCTGTTTAAGGGGAATGCACCCTTTAGCTTCTGTCAATGTATCACTTAATTTCTTTTCTCTCTTTTCATTCCCTTTACTTTGTTAGTCACAAGTACCTGTTATGTTATTGCTTTATGTAACATAATGATGGTTCTTCATGAAGCACAGGAGTGAGTATGAGAACCAAGAAAGCATGAAGTAACCTATCTGAGATTTGATGGAAGTTCATGGACCACCTGTAAGTTATGTCAATCAATGCACTTGAATCCTACCAGCCAATTAGCTTGGAGCTGTGTGTGTGGACCACCCTCTTCCAGTTTGACAGGGGGCTTCTAGGTGGAACTGAAGGGCATTCAGTCTCTTGGATTGCTAGGTGAAGGTGGCTTTCTCTCTCTCTCTTTGTTAACAACTAATATACTTTAATAAATGCTTAAAAGTCTAAACTGTTGCTGAATTTATCAGTAAACTTAACTAGTTGTCACCCCCACACTGGGGGCAGGTAAGCACACAAACATTAGATTTTAAACATCGCAAATGTAAACAGTTAAATATTTTAATACCCCTCATGAATTCTTTTTCCTGTTTATCTTTTTATGCTTCTCTAGGGTCTTGTACTTGAAAGTGAGATTTTCTATTCAGTACATGTCTTTTCATCACAAAAACCTGAAAGTCCTTCTTTTCATTGAAGTCCCATTTTTTCCTCTGAAAATAGTTTTGCTAGATACATGATTCTTGGCTGTAGTCCCAGTTCCTTTGCCCTCTGGAATATCATATTCCATGACCTCTGGTCCTTTAATGTAGACACTGCTAATTCTTGTTTTATCCTTATTGTAGCTCCACACTATTTGAATTCTTGTTTTCTAACAGTTTACAATATTTTCTCCTTGACCTGGGGGTTCTGGAATTTGGTTATAATATTCCTAGGAGTTGTGCTTTTGAAATCTCTTTCAGAATGTAGATTCTTTCAATTTATAGTTTATATTCTGCTTCTAGAATATCATGGCAATTTTCCCTAACAATTTCTTGGAAGATGATGTCTAAGCTCTTTCCTTGATCATGGTTTTCAGGTAGACCAATGATTTTCAAATTATCTCTCCTGGATGTATTTTCCAGGTCAGCAGTTTTTCCAAGGAGATATTTCACATTGCCCTCTATATTTTTATTCATTTGGATTTGCTTTATTGTGTCTTGCTTTCTCATAAAGTCACTAGCTTCCATTTGTTCAATCCTAATTCTTAGGTAATTATTTTCATTAGAGAGCTTTTGCACCTCCTTTTTCATTTGACCAATTTGGCTTTTCAAGCTGTTGACTTTTTTGTTATGTCTTTCCTTCATCATGCTCATTTCTCTTTCCATTTTTTCCACTACCTCTCTAACTTTATCTTCACAGTCCTTTTTCAGTGCCTCTATGGCCTGAGACCAATTCATATTTTTCTTGGAAGCTTTAGATATATGGGCCTTGACATTGACATCTTCCTCTGATGGTGTACCTCAATCTTCCTTGTCACCAAAGAAACTTTCTATGGTCCTCACATTTCTCTATCTGCTCCTCTTGCCTTTCTTTTACTTGACTTTTAGCTGCTGTATCCCAAGCTTCAGAAATCTCAGGTGGTATGATTTAAGGAGGAGCATGTTCTTCACTCACCTGGCCTGTTCCCTATTCCCTAGTCCAAAATGACCACAGACCAAATTGCTAATCAACCAGCTTTGTGTGTTATGGTTGTTCAGCTCCAACGAGGCTGTGACCCTCCTCCACCTGGGCCACTGCTACTCAAGCCTACCTCCTGGTTCCCAGCAGGGGTAAACAACCCAAGTTCTGCCTCAGCACCAACATAGATCCCTGTAATCTCCCCCCTGCCAAGGGCTTAGCCCTCTCACCAGACTGTGAGCTTAGTTCCAGACAACACTGGTACTGAGGCTGATTCAGAGGCTCTGGGGGGTCTCTTACCTTCCTGGGACTGGATCTGTGTCAGGGTAACTGTGGGGTTGAACTCTACTCCTGTCTCAGCACAGCAGTTCCCTCCTTCTGATCTTCCTAGCTGTCCTTGTTTGGAAGATGATTTCAGCACATTCTTCGGTGGGTTTTGCTACTCCAGGAATTGTCCTATGGCATTATTTCAATGTTTTTTGGAGCATGCGTGTCATGAGTTTGAGAGATCACTGTCTTTCCTCCACCATCTTCTTCTATTTTCTCGTCAAAGTCCCTTTTGAGTGTTTCCATGGCCTAAGACCAATTCATATTTTTCATGGAAACTTTGGATGTATGGGCCCTGAGGTTGTTATCCTCTTCTGAGGGTGTACCTTAATCTTCCTTGTGGCTAAAGAAACTTTCATTAATTTTCAACTTTCCTTGCTTGCTCATCTTGCCATCTTTTACTTGACTTTTAACTCACTCTTACAGTGGGGTTCTTCTTCCAAACTATAATGTCCCAAACTTCATGGGGTCCCAGGTGTTTCAGTTTGAGGGAGGGCAGGTTTTTCTCTAACCTGGCCTGTTCTTTGGTCTGAAGATAACCTCAAGCCAAATTGATAATTAAATAGAGAGCAGAACTTTGTGTGCTGTGCTGGTTCTTAGCTACTATGAGCCTGTGCCCCTCCCCAACCTGGGCTTCCCACTGCTCAAGATTTCTTCCTGGTTCCTTGCTCAGGTGAGATAGCTGAATTCCTCCTTAGGTCCCTCAGACACCCCTCTATTTCACACCCTCCTCTTACCCCCTCTCCCCACCCAGACAGCCATTCAGCCCTCTCACCTGACTGTAAGCTTAGTTCCAGAAGATGCTGGTGCTGCAGCTGATTAGGAGGCTCAGGGATCAGTTTCTCTGTCACAGTGTGCCTTGGGCCTGTATCAGGTGATTGTGTAGTCAAACTCTTCTTACAGCCCAGCATTGTCCCCTTTAATGTGTTTTTAGCTAAAAAATAATCTCAGCCTGTCTTTTTTGTGGGTTTTTCCCAATTTTACTTTTTAAGAATTTTTTTTTTTCTTCAGTGAATTTTTGTGCCTCTTTTTCCATTTGGCCAATTCTACTTTTCAAGAAATTTTCCCCATTGGATTTTTGTATCTCCTTTACCATTTAGCTTATTTTTTTTTGTAAGATGTTATTTTCTTCAATATTTTTTGTTTCTCCTTTACCAAGTTGTTGACTTTTTTTTCATGCTTTTCTTGGATCATTCTCATTCTCTTCCCAATTTTTCCTCTACTTCTTAGTTAATTTTCAAAATCCTTTTTAAGCCCTTCCATGTCCTGAGACCAATTCATAATTTTCATGAAAGTTTTGCATGTAGGAGCTTTGGCTCCATTATCTTCCTCTGAATGTGTTTTTATATTCCTTGTCACCATGTTAATGTTCGATGGTCAGAATTGTTTTGTTTTTTTGTTTCATTTTCAGAGCCTAATTCTTGACTTTTAACTCATTGTTCAATTGGGGCTCTGCTTCCAGGGCAGAACCTTCAGGAATTTTGTGTTTCTGTTTTCAGATACTTCTGGGAATCTGTAAGTTTCCAATACTTCCAAGGTGGTGTGGAAATATTTTTTGACTGATTAGTCTAATTTACAGAGGTCTAATCTGTTGATGACTAATCTGGGGACTTTTGACTAACTGGCTATCTGACTGCTATTAATTTAATGTGGGCCGTTTATAAAGTTCCACCACACTGCTCCACTCCCAAAATTGATAAGCAAAAGATTAAGAAGCCTCTCAACTAAATAATCAAAGCAGAGTTTATTTATGAGATACAATTTAAAATTAAGAATACAGGGAAATAAACTGTATAACCTGACTATATTCCAGACCTTCTCTTTCCACCTGCAGCGCCTGGAACTTTTTTTTAATACAATAAGGGCCTTTGCCACCTCTTGCCTTAGGGTATGCTCCACCTTTCTCTAACTTTCACTCTTTTTCTCCTTCACTCCAGCTTCCCTGCTTCACTTTCACTTCTAACTCCAAGCCCCTTTTGCTTTGTCTATCTCCCTGCGTCTAACTTTCCTCTCCTTACTGCCACTGCTGAACCACTGTGTTTCTCTCTCACTGACCTCTCCTTCTGCTCTCCTAGTGCTCCAGTGTCCTTCTCTGTTCCGTTTGTCTTGTCAGCCCCCCTAATCTTGTCCTTAGACCTCCATCCCTTCTTGCTCTTAGCTTTTTCTCCTTCCCCGGTCTCTTAGTGCTCCAGCCTTTCTGCTCTCTTAATCTCATCAGCCCCCCTTAATCTTGTCTGCCTGCCTCCCTGCCATCTAACTCCCAGGTCTATATCTATCTTACTTCTCTCCACTCAAATCTCAGGGCTTTTTGTGCCCCCATACATACCAAGCTAATCCACCAGCCAGGGCTGTGGATGGGGGGGTGGGTTATGCTCAAGCCTCCCATGCATACCACAACCCAGGCTACAGGGGCCTGTGCCCCCTGCTACGCACCTGGGACCTCAGCACGGGCTACGCCAGAGCCCGACCTGAACAGGGCTGGGATCTCTCGGATCCTCTCGGGGTGGAGGGAGCTGTGGCTCCTTCCCTCAGCTGTCTGATCTGGCATCTTGTACAGCCCACAGGGCTTTTTGGCTCAGCTGAAGCAGAGGGGGAGGGGCACCAGCACCACGCACACAGAAGAGACCCTGAGGGCCTAAGGCTTCCTAATCTCAGCCCAAAGGTAGGGTCCCCAAATCACAATAAATTTCCACAGTGGTATGATCTAAGAAAAGGTGTTTACTACTCTCCTGGCCTCTGCTCTGGTCTGTGAAAGACCACAAACACTCTTTTCTGCCCTCAAATTGTGATGATGGTTCCTACTCCACTGTGGACAAAATCTCTGCTGTGCTAGTGTTCCTCCTTACCCTGGGACTGCCAACCAGGCCTATGACCCATATCTGAGTATGAGCAAAGCAACAGAGTCCTGCCCCTAATGCCAGCCAAAAGACCCCTGTCATTTCCTACTGATCAGTCATTCAATCCCCTTACTGTCTGGAGACTGAGAGTTCCAGAAGCAGCATCTTCTGCTGCTGATTTAGCAGCTCCCAAGGACTGCTCCTGGGTTGCTGGGGTCTGGTCTCTGCTAGTGCAGCCTGCCCTGGATTATGCTTTACTCTCACCTGTGTACAATAGATGTTTCATGTCAACCTTCTAAGTTGCTTTTGGCAGGAAAATTATTTCAACCTGTGCTTTTGAGGTTCTGTTGATACAGGAATTGTTTTATGTCATTATTTAAAGGTGTTCAGAGGATTTTGGGGGAGAGCTCAAGTGAGCTGTTGCTTTTTCCCTGACATCTTGGCTCTACCTCCAACATAATTATTTTTAAAAGGCTACTATGTTAGTATATATGAGTTTATAACAACTGAAAAGAAAAATGGTGTCCATTCAAAAGAATATGATGTTTTTGTGTTTTCTAAATGTGTAATTGACTTCAACCCCTTCAGGAACTCCTCATTGACATTTTGTCTGTCCATGTGGAATATTGCACATGTCCTAAATTTTGGATATCATAAATTTGGAATTGGAATTGGTCTCTGACAGTTCCCACTACATTGTAACCACGATCCTTTAGCACATTTTCTATCAAAATCAAGTGTCAAGGAGTTTACACTTGTAGAAATTTCAAAAAACCCAGATGGACTTCATTAAAATTTGGCTTATTTGAGCATTATGAAAACATGATCTTATTTCTCCAAAAGGTATTTTTTTAATGTTAGTGTTAAGTACTGTAATATTTCTGAACTTATAACTTTATATGACCCGTTCAAAATAGTGAATAAGCAGTTCTGGTGAAATACATAGACATATATGAGAACATGGCCTGGGATCACACAAAAGCATTGAACCATTCAAATGTTGGAACTTTATTATATCATGTAAATGATCCTAATGACAGTATGGCAATGTTTGATACATGAAGATGACTTTACTGACCCTTATTTGGTCTTGCTTGGAGACTGAGTTGTTTGTTGTTTTGTTTTTTTTTTTAACAGTAGTGGTAATTTTCAATGCATATATCCATATTTTCTTACAAAGTTTCATTTATAATGAATAGCCAGCAGGATCCCTCTAGTGGTGCTATCAGGGCAAATTATCAGATCAAAACACATAAACAAACAACAACAACAACTCTGAAATATGTTGTTTGCCTACAGTGCTGTCTTCCTTTTCTGTATTCTTATCTTGATTCTTATCTTAAATACCAAGTATTTTTGTGCTGCTCTCAGCCCTTCCTAAAATAGCAACTAAAGGGTTAAATGACTGAAGAGACTTAACTTCCAAGGGAATTTTCATTGAAAGTTTGGAATAAGTTAACTGAATGGAATGAAGTTCAAATTGTTATATTCCAGGCATTAATGTGGAATTCTTTGGAGGGCAAAAATGGACCTTCTTGGAATTAAATATGTGGGATTTGTATATCCTCCCCATTTTCAATCTCTTGTCATGGATTATTCTGAAGCAAACTGGCCCACTGAAATAGCTATCATATTATTTTGGCCTCATAGAATCACCAAGTGTGCTGCATACAAAAGCAATAATAATCATTGTTTTCTAGTCGCAATTGTATTCTTTGTGTTCTGTTTATGATTATTTTTGACATTTGGGAGGTTTTGTTTACATGTTCCTTTACTATGTGGAAATACCTCAGACATAAAGTTGGTAGTTGTCAGTTATTGACTCAAATAAAAAGAAACTTGAATTCAATTCAAGGCAACAAAGTACAGAAAGCAAAGTCAATTGTAGTTTTTTATTTAGAATACAGTATTTGAATTCTACTTCAAACCTTTGAAGGTGAGAAGAGAAAAGAAAAGATTGCCAAAAAAATTAAAAAGGCTTTGGCTTAAGTTCCCAACTGTAGTAGGGAACAAAAAACCAAACTTAAAAAAAAAAATAAAGGAAGGTGTTCCAACAAGAGTAAAGGGCATAGTCTGTTCCAAACAAATAGAATGATATCACATTGTCATTATTAAAATATGTATCTGAAAAATCTCAGCAGGAAACATATAGACCCAATTAGTAAAACTCTTAAGGAATGGGATGGTTCAGTGGTTGTGTCATGAGGTCAAAGGTCCAATCTGAATTTAAAGAAGACAAGAAAAAAATCATGAAATGTTATGTGGTGGTCTAAAAGGGCAAAGGCCCACTGGTACAGTGGTAGCTGTCACAAGTAAGAAAAATTCTGGATAAAGAGCATTCATCTTGCTACACACATTCATTGGATCAAGGTAAAAAAATTTATTGATAAACTGAAGGATTACTTTGCCAAGTTGCTCTGGGCTCTCTTTTCTTGAATGTTTCCCCATTTAAATCAATCACTCATATGGTTATATTCCACTGAGTAAAAACTAATTACACAGCATAGCACATACACAATTTAGAAAAATTTGGAGAAAGAAGCACTTGGGGGAAACATAACAAAGAGTTGTTTTTCAGACACAAGCTTCAAAATGTCATAAGTTAATCTGATTGAGAGGGAGAAGAAATGAGATTACTTGCTTATGTATATTGACTACAACAATAAAACTAAGTCCAATAAAAATTATTTAGATATCAGTAGCAAGAGCTATTTTTTAATATTGCCATATATATATATATGTACACACATATTAGTATTGCCATATGTATATATGTACATATACACATACATGTACACACATATAGCTATATGTCTGTATGTGCCATATGTATGTATATGTATATACAGAGATGTATAAGGTGAGAATGAATATTTTTAATGAAGAAAAATATTAGAGAGATGGTTTCTGAGTAATTTAATATTTTTATTAATATGGCTGGCAGGTTATTAATAAAATGAAGTCTATGTCTCCCTCAGACCAAAGACTCATACTTCATGGTTGGGTTTGGTTCATATACCTTTCCCCCAATAGCAGGTCTATCACACAACAATGGAATCTAATCTGTTAGCATCTTTTGGGGTGGGGTATATTAAAATAAAGGAGGGGGATACATAACTCAAGTAAAGATGACATCAGGTAGAAATATAGAAAGCCCCCATCCAAGCTGACATAAGGGTTCCCACCTAGAACTGGTTCATGAAGGCCAAATCTCATCAGCAATGTCCTTTAGTTTATCTGGACAAAAGAATCTGTCTTAACCTAAGGCTTCTTTTGTTATCTTAGATTTGGGGTGGGTTTAACCTAGATAAGATTTGATAGAATCTCTCAAGGAGAGCTTGCCTTTGAGTTGTGGGGAAAGGAGAACTTAAGAGAGATCTTTGGTTCCCCCAAGATATTGATTATTATTATTATTATTTTCTCACATACTCTAGCTAGAAAAGGTATTAAGGCCCTTAAAATATTAATTTCATGTTTCTTTAACTCCCTAAGTTACAAAAAACAAAGATTAATTTTATCTGACTTTATAAGAACTTTCAGAGCGAGAGTGAGAGCGAGAGCAAGAGCGAGAGAGAGAGAGAGAGAGAGAGAGAGAGAGAGAGAGAGAGAGAGAGAGAAAGAGAGAGAGTTTTAAACACCCTTTGATGCTCTTAGGTAGAATATTTATTAAGGTCAATGGGATACTGACCTTGTTTCCTTCTTTCAAGATGGTGGACAGGTTGTCCAATAATAGAGTTCCTAATCCTCATATCCTAGCCATCCCTTTCTTTCCTGTTCTATTCTTTGGAGTAATATGGTAATTTGAAATTCAGGTAATTTTCTTTGAACTAGAAAGCAGAATGATAAGGGAAAAAGTTTTGGAGACAAGAATATCTGGATTAGTTTAACTATAATATCTGACATATTGGATGTGTGATTCTAGACAAATCATAGATTCATAGATTTAGAGCTGGATGGGACCTTAGATGTCTTCCACTCCAACCTCATCATTTTACAGATAAGGAAATTGAGGCTCAGAGAAGTGATGTTACCTAATCAAGATCATGCAGGTATGACAGACTTTAGATTTGAACACAAGAGAGGTCAATTTTGAAGTAACCTGTCAATGACCACTATGAAGAATATCAGTTATAGGTGAGTTGCTGATTTACATCATGGGAGAGTTTCCTACATGGATGAAATCATGGTTTTGTACCTCCCTATTAATCCTACTCACCATGTACCCACAACCAATCACCTGCCCAACCACACTCATACACACATACTGAAAATTAGTAGTTTCCAAAAAAGTAGGAACAGTAGCAGATATTTTGACTAAGTTATGCTTCTATTAGAGAACTGGAACATTTTAAAAAGGGAATAGATGTTTAAAATGGATCATCAATTTATCAAGTCAGAGAATGACCAAAAAAAAGCATAAACAGATGGAATTATCTTCAACAAATAAGTATTCCTGATTGATTTTTCCTGATTATTCATATCCCTAAGATCCCTTCTATATATCAAATGCTATGATTTTGTAATTCATTTTCCTTTTTTAATTTTTTTTTATTTTAATTTTTTTTTTTTGCAGGGCAATGAGGATTAAGTGACTCAACCAGAGTTACACCACTAGTAAGTGTCACATGTCTAAGGATGGATTTGAACTCAGGTCCTCCTGAATCCAGGGAGGTACTTTATCCACTGTGCCACCTAGCTGTCGCTTGTGATTCATTTTCAATATTAGCATCATCAGTTGAAGGGCAGATCCCATCACATTTGGAACAAGTATAAAATTAATATAATTAGTCAATTAATCTCTAAATATTTATCATATACCTACTGTGTGCCAGACACTGGTAATATACAGAAAAGGATGAAACAATTCTGGCCCTCAAGGCACTTCTGTTCTATCAGGGAGACTCTGTGTGTGTGTGTGTGTGTGTGTGCATGTGTATGTAAGTCCAAGGTTCAGGATAATCACAAAAGAAAAAGGGAGAAGTAGTAGAACATAGCACAGTAAAGAAAACTTGGGTTTGCCACATCTTATGAAAATTATAAGAAAACCTTGAGCTAAATAATTTTGTGATTTATTTGGATCAATGCATTTATTGGAATGAATTCAGCACATGGGGACAAATGGAGTGAGAGATGTATGGTAAATGAGTCTATGGCACCTGAACATGTCTGCCATGTAATGTCCACTGGTTTAGGTCAATTTCTTAGATGATTAGTGATGGCAGTGCTGATCATATCAATTCCCTAATGATTAGGGCTACTCTTCAGGTTTCCTTCTTATTTTGATACTGAATCCTGGAAGTGTTTGCAATGGCAGAAACAAGCAAAACATATTGACATTTCAATTATCCTTGTGACATGGCATGAAGTAATAAGAGCCAAGAAGCTCAGACCTCAGGAAGTCTAGCCTGAACTAACATCCTTGTATTTTTTCCTTAAAAAGTTCTTAAAACTTTTAAATTCCTGGATTCTCTTTAGAGGTTTTTGGTTTAAATCTTTAACATTGGTTCAGCTTAACTTTCTGTATCTAATTACCTTCTCTTTTTTTCACAATGAGTATTCTCAAACCTAATACAAAACACATTTTATAAGAAACAGACTGTTTCATATGGCAACTTGGCCAAATGATCTGAAAACAGGACTATGTGTACCTGGCCTTAAGTTTCCTGTGTATCCTTTGAGAGTCCCTTAACCTTTCCATTTCCTCTTCTCCAAATGGGTTTTAAAATTGGTCCATTGATACCTTAGGAATCTTGTGGTGATGAATCAATGAATTAGAGGAAAATATGCAGAAAATCATAAAACTACCTCATAAAATATATTATAAGTTTTCATTCAAGCCAATTTATTTATTGCCATTATTTACATAGCACTTAAGATATGCAAAGTGCTTTAATAATATTATTTCATTTGATTTTTGCTTCATTGATAGTTGATTTAATTTGATATTCTCTTAAGTGACTATACATTCATAAGACATATAGATTCAATTAAAATGTTGCTTTTTTTTCTAATATATGACCTGATATTTAATTGCATTATTTAAATAAGGTACTCAGTGGGTAAAAAATTGGATTATATACCTATACATTCATTCACACTTGCATTTGGAATTAAACAGAAATACCATTTCTGCCATTAATAATACTGCCTAACATTTATGGATTCCAACATAGTTTTTCCATGGCTATTCCATTTTATTTTTAAAAAACTACAAAGAAAGGTAAATAAGATAAGTATTTTGTAACTTATTTATTTATTTTTTTAAATTTTCTTTCTTTTTTTTTTTTTTTTAGTGAGGCAATTGGGGTTAAGTGACTTGCCCAGGGTCACAGCTAGTAAGTGTAAAGTGTCTGATGCCGGATTTGAACTCAGGTACTCCTGACTCCAGGGCTGGTGCTCTATCCACTGCATCACCTAGCTGCCCCATACCTTATTTATAAATGAAGAAACTGATGTTCAGTGAAGTTGGCTAGTCCAATATTCCCTAGGTACTAAATGGAGTAGTTGAAACTAGGATATAATCTGATACTTACTCCAGTGTGTTGTGGTAAAATATGAAAGTTTTTAACAGTAGGTTAGGATAACTGAAAGACGCCAGTTTTTGAAGGACCACCCTTTTGGGGAGGAGATGAACAGTCCGCCTGCTGCGCACGTCAGACTGCCTGCGGCGCACGGGACTTCTGGGGTGGAGAGAACGGAAGTGAGGTTTTTTTCCTGCTTGGCGGGGCTCCTGGCGGCGCGGCACTGACGGTCTTGCACTCTCCAAAGGTGACCTTTAGGTTTGGGTGAGTTTTTATAAGGAATATAGACTAAGCTTAGACTTAAGACGATTTGTATTGTGTTTCTACTTTCCTATCCTTCTAATCAACATCACCTTGTGACTACCATATCAATAAAAAGTCTATTTAGAAAACCAAAAGCTTCTTCCATTTACTAGTCTGGGAAATAAATTAAGGGAAAGGTTAAGTAGGAGAGATTTATGATCGAATATCCAATTTTTAATCTCACAGTGTGTTTTTTCATTATGCTACATTAAGTAACTAAGGAATTTCACCTTTCATTGTATTATTATTATTACCAAGGTTATTATTTTTGTTTTAATTGAGAAGTTATATCTCAACTGAAGTTTATTAATAAAGTGAATTATATTTGAATTTCCATGTATGTTTGAGTTTCCTAACACTTCTAGCTACTCCAGGGAGAAAAAAAAATATTTTCAAATAGTAAAACCCATGATCAAAGCAAAATTTTTTGATTAAATAAATATTTAGCTTTGAGAATAGGAGCTTAGAGAATTATTCTTTCCTGCTGTGAACATGTCAGTATAAAGTTTTTGCAGAGTAATGGAATCACAGAACCTCAGAGTAAAAAGATCTGAGAAGCCAAATGTTCTAAAAATGTACCTGAGCAATACTTGATTCTAAAACACCCAACTTTTGCTTGAAGACTTCAAGGGAAAGGGGAACCACAACTTCCTAAGCAGGCATATTTCCTTTTTCAATAGGTCTACATTTAGGAAATTTTTCATTGAATTAGACCATAAACTTTTTTCTCTTTTAAGACCCCCCCCCATTGCTTCTAATTTTGCCTTCTAAAGTCCAGCAGGCAAATTCTACTTGTCAAATCATACCATGCTTCCATCCAGACTCTTCCTTCACATCCAAAAATATTCACCTAAATGATTATTTCCATCTAAGAATTCATACATTAGATGTTCCCTTAGATACTGGGACCCCTCCATAGAATTGAATTGCTTCTCCTAGAGCATCCACTTATGTAAGGAGGGATACCAGGATACCATCTTTCAAGCTGACCTAAAGTCCCTTTTTTAGGGACTGATTGAATTTAGGAAAGAAAGTAAAACCCTGGCTTGGAAGTTGCTTTTTATAACTCTCTCCTTCTCAGTGTGTATCTCTTTGTAAAACTTAGTTCATGTTAATTGCTGGGTTCCTATAGTTGATATGGTAACATACCAAATAGATGATATAAGTGATAGTATTAGATGTTTCAACCACTTAAGATTACTGGTAGAAGAACAGTCAACCATTTGCTAGTAGCTTAACTCTGGAATCCATAGTTTTGGGAGTCTGAGTCTACAGTGGAGGGTATATACAGATAAGAAAAGGGACCAAACCTTTGTTTTCATTGGTAAAGGGAACTCTACAGAAGAACCTGCCTCTACCATCATCTTCTGAGCAAATTTAGGGATTTGTCTACAGTACTTAAATGGTTAAGTTACTTGCCCAAGGATACATAGCCAATATATGCTAGAGATAGCACTTGAACCCACACCTTTGATCTCTGAGACTGACACAAACCAAAAACCACTCTGCCTCTATGAAAAATAAATACAAGATTAATGGGTAAAGCGTTGTTTTGAAGGGGCACTATGTATGAAGCATACTAGCAACTGGGGATCAAGAATGTCTTCAGGTAAAAGGTGATGTTTGAGATGAGTTTTGAAGAAATTAGGGAAATGCAAACATGGGGAGAGAGAGCACAAAGTCATGAAGAGGGGGAATAGTGTATTGTATATGAGGAATTGTGAACAAATGTATAAGAAGGCTGGGGTCAGGATGTGAAAGACAAAAAGCAAAATTGAGTTTATATCTGTTTCTGAAGTAATAAAGAGCTACTATAGTTAACTGAGTAGGGGAGTGACATGGTTAAAACTATGTTTCAGAAAATTCATTTTAACAGCTGTGGGGAGAATGGATTGGATTGAAGAGAGATTCAAGGAGATCCTTTTGAAATCTCAGGCTCTGAGCTAACACCCAGTATACCATGGTAGAATGGCCCTTTGAAAGCATACAGTACTGAATATTCCAGAATGTAGTTTTGTAGGGAACTCAAACAAATCATTGAAAGAACCACAGAATATCAGCATTACAAATCACACATCTAGGCTCAGACCACAGAGCCTCTCTAGTCTAAAACTCTCACCTTTTAGATGAGGAAAATGATTTTAAGTTACTTGTCCAAGGGCATAAAGGTAATAAATGTCATAGGCAGGAATTGTACAGAGATTCTCTGTGGAACAAAAAGCCATTACTTTTCCCATCAAACATGCTTACCTCACATCGAAATATAACTAGGTATAAATATATAAATATGTGTTCATATTAAAAGTATTCCTTTTATAGGAACTTTATTTTCAAATCTTGTCATAATTTAATATTTTCATAAAACCTGTAAAGTTCTTTTGGGTTCTCATGGCTATTATATCTTTTTTTAAATGAAGGTTATGCATCCTTCCTGCTCATAGTATTATAATAATTTTTCAAAGCAAATGGCATTAGAAATTTATGTAGTAAGATTTTAAGGGGGCACCTAGGTGACACAGTGGATAAAGCACCAGCCCTGGATTCAGGAGGACCTGAATTCAAATCTGGCCTCAGACACTTGACACTTATTATCTATGTGACCCTGGACAAGTCACTTAATTCTCATTGCCCCTCAAAAAAAAAAAAAGAAAAAAAAGAGATTTTATATGGAGAGTAGAGGCAATAACCCAGTTGAACTCTTTCAACATTCCAAACAATTTAAAAATAATTGGTCAAATCAAATTAAGGAACAGCATAATCAACAAAAGGTCAAAATGTGACATCTTTACAGGCCAAGACTACCTAGGAAGTCAGGAGAGGTCTGTGACACCATGGTGAAGAATAGCCCAAAGTGCATGCAGCAGCAACATAGAGGTGAGCCATGGATGTGGCCAAGATAGTAGCATAGTAGCAGCTTGGGGAACTCTCAGCCTAGGGATCTTAGACAAGATGATTGAACAAATGGTCAGAAAGAGATCAGAGGGGACCCTGAGCTGACTCTGGGCACAAGACTGGCACTATTTGGCAGTTCCATTGCTCATACATAGTTCAGTGTTATAGTTCCAAGACAGAGAGGAGCACTAGTGTTTGTGGCTGCTGGGGAACAGAGGACTCTCCTGGGTAAAAATCAGAGCACAGATCAGGAAAGCAATAATCACCCCTTTTCCAGGATAGCACCACCTCACAAGCACTGAAAACCTGTAGATCCTAAGATTTAATTCTGAAAACATCAGCAATAAAAAGCCTAAAGATTGGGCTGTGCCTTCCCACCTCTTGGTGAGCAGATCCCAGCTTTAACATAAAGTTCAAAGTCAAGTAATAGTTTGGGGAAAGAAATGAGTAAACAACAGCAATAACAACAACAACAACAACAAAACCCACCTGACCATGGTGGAAGGGAAGATCAAGACTCAAACTCAGAAGAGTACAGTTAGAAAATACCATCAAAGCCTCAAAGAAAAACAATACAAATTGACCCAACAAGAATTCCTGGAAGAGTTTAACAACAACAACAAAAAGATAAATGAGGAAGAGGAAAAAATGGGAAAAGAAAAAAGAATGATATAAGAAAATTATTAAAAGCCAATTAACAGGGGGCAGCTAGGTGCTGCAGTGGATAAAGCACAGGCCCTGGATTCAGGAGTACCTGAGTTCAAATCCGTCCTCATACACTTGACACTTACTTAGCTATGTGACCCTGGGCCAGTCATTTGACTCTCATTGACCTGCCCAAAAAAAGCCAATTAACAACTTGTTTTTAAAAAGAGGCTAAAATATTGAAGAAAATGCCAGTTTTAAAAACAAAATTGACCAAATAGGGGAAAAAAGATAAATATTTACTAGAAACAGAATCCCTTAAAAAGCAGAATTGGACGAAGGGAAAAAGATGTACAAAAGATCACTGAAGAAAATGTATCCTTAAAAATGAGCATTGGGCAACTGAAAGTGAATGACTGCATGAGACATCAAGAAACAGTCAATCAAAATTAAAAGAATGAAAAAATAGAAGAAATATGAAACATCTCATTTAAAAAGCAACATACCTAGAAAATAGATTGAGGGAAGAACTATTACCTGACATCCATGTTTTTAAAAGTATATTAAGGAAAATTACCCCAATATCTAATATTCAGAGTAAAATAGAAATGAAAATATTTCACTGATCACTTCCTGAAAGAAATCCAAGGAATATTAATAGCCAAATTCCAGATTTCCCAGGTCAAAAAGAAGCAGCCTGAAAGAAACTATTCAAATATCATGGAATGACAGTTAGTATCACAAAAGATTTAGGGACTTACATGTTAAAAGAGTGGAGAACTTAGAATATGATATTCTAGAAAGCAAAAGATCCAGGATCACAACCAAGAATAACCTACCCAACAAAACAGCAAAATCCTTCAGAAGGGAAATGGATATTTAATGTAATGGAGGACTTTTAAATATTCCCAATGAAAAGACTAGAGCTGAATAGAAAATTTGACATTCATACAAAAGATTCAAGAGAAGCACAAAAAGTTAAACATGAAAGAGAAATCATAAGAGACTCAATAAAGTTAAACTGGCTACCTTCCTATAGGGGAAGATGATACAAGTAACTTTTAATAACTTTATCATTACTTGAAAAGTAAGAAGCAGTCTACATAGAGGAAAACTTGGTAGTAAACTGATTATGTTGGGATGGTCTCAAAAATTGAAGGGGTGGGAAAGAAGGATAAAGTGGGAAAAGGGAAAAGGAAGAGGTAGAAAGGGATAAATTATCTCACATGAAAGACTGTAGCAAGGAAAAGTTATTGACACGAAAATCAGAATGAAGTCTGTATCCCAGAAATATCAATAAAAAAGTGAAAGGACTTATATATAAAAAAAAATTAGTTATAGCAGCTCCTGGGAACAAAGGATAGGAAATTCAGGGAATGTCCATAAACTGGAGAATGTCTGAACAAGTTATGATAAGTGATTGTGATGAAATGCTATTGTGCTATAAGAAATAATGAGGGAAATATTTCAGAAAAAACTAGAAAGACCTACATGAGCTGTTGCAGAGTAAAATGAGAAGAAATATATCATTATACACAGTAACAGTAACTGTGAAAGACTTAGCTACTCTATTCAAAACAACGATCTGAGAAAATTCTGAAGGACTTGTGGTAAAATATGCTATCCACCTCCAGACTGAGGACAAGTTCTGAGCACAACCTGAATACATACACACACACACACACACACACACACACACACACATACAAACATACGTACATACATACATACATACAGGTACACATACTTTAATTTAAAAGCACCGGCCTTGGATCCAGGAGTACCTGAGTTCAAATCCAGCCTCAGACACTTGATACTTACTAACTGTGCGACCCTGGGCAAGTCACTTAACCCTTATTTCCCCACAAAAAGCAAAAACAAAAACAAAAAAGTCTAATATGAAAATATGTTTTAGATAAATTCACATGTATAATTGTTATCATAATACTTTACTTCTCATTGGATGTTGTAACGATTGGAATGACGCCACCTGCTGGAGACTTACTGTAGAAGAGTTCCACCCATGAAGCGAAGGTCTTTGAGGGCAAGACCAGGAGTCTTTTCTTTGGAGTCAGGAAGTGACGTTGGCTAGTGGGAGGAAGAAGGAAGAGACTAGCGCTCTGTCTCGCTCTTTTCCTTTGGACTCTGGTGGAGAGCGGAGCTAGAAATGTGCTCTCTCTTTAATAGACAGAGGAATGTAGGCCTTTCTCTCTTTACCAAATTCTTATTCTCCTTAATAAATGCTTAAAAGTCTAACTCTTGCTAAAGCTTATAATTTATTGGCTACCACTCATTAGATATTTTAGACAGACTAGCTAGAATTTTAGCCCTTAACAATGTGGGAGGAGATGAAAAGATGGAGAGCATTTAGAATTCATTTAAAAAAAAAGAATGTTAAAAATATATAATAAAGTTATAAAAAGGGAAATGTGAACAAAAAAAGAAAGACAGGCATCCATCTATGGACTAATGAGACAGACTCAATTTCTTTAATTGAAAACTAGAACTTTTTTAAAGCTTATTTTTAAAATATGTATTTTATGTGAAAACCCCCAAGTTTTATGCAGATACTAAGTGTAGCTTAGAGTTACAAGTATCCTTTAGCAGAGATGTCTGTGCTCATAATCTTTGTCTTGGTCAACTATCCCCTATTACTAGGAAGTAGAGTGAAGAAGGAGAACATTCTCCTTTCATTCTCCCTTCTTGCTCCTCTCACTCACTACACACACTGCTTATGCATTCTTAGCATTGCATAAAATCTACCAGGTTCTCATGAGAGGTCCAGACAAATCTTTAGTCTTCCTAACATCTTGATCTCTCTGGCACAAAATAAGAACAAAATTGCCTCCAGGGTGCTTCTCTGTTTCTCCTACTGTTTCTATTTCAGCCTACCAGGACCTCATTCTTTCTCTTTATTTTTTTTCCTTTTTTCAACTACCAAATCCAATCATTAACATACATATTATTTTGGACAGGAAAAAATTGTCAGTTGTAAAAAAATAATTCTTGGGTGTAAGAGGAAACAAGATGAACATATCCTAGAGCTTATTAAAAGTAATTTGTGGGGCAACTAGGTGGCGCAGTGGATAGAGCACCGGCCCTGGAGTCAGGAGTACCTGAGTTCAAATCCGGCCTCAGACACTTAACACTTACTAGCTGTGTGACTCTGGGTAAGTCACTTAAACCCAATTGCCTCACTAAAAAAAAAAAAAAAAGTAATTTGCTATAGAGAATGTCACAAATTCAATCACACCCAGAGTGACTGTCAATTGAGGTGAAATTTATTGAATAAGAAGTAAACTTTGTTTTACTTACCATCTCATGTATGATTGTCTACCATTTTCTGATACATTGCAAAGAAATCCAAAGTTAAAGATGGCTAGACTTCAGAAGAATAATTTTGCATATTTTCCCATTTCTGATAAACAGTGAAAAACATATAGGATTACAATCCAGAAGATTTAATCCTTACATGCTATAACTGTATGATTTGGATCAAGCCACTATTCCTGAGTTTTACACTCATCCTAAGTTGATTAAAGAGATTCAGATAGATGATCTTTAAAGTCCCTTTCAACTCCAAAGAATCATGCCTTCATGCCTTTACTGTTCAAGGATATCATCAGGACTATATGTTTTATGTAAAATACAGTGCTAGTTCCACTTAGAATTTGCATATAACCTCTCATTTATTTCTGAAACTTGGGAACCCTGGACTTAAAAGATAGCAATTAAAGTGATAAAGTTAAATTATAAATCATTCCAATTTTCAACTTATGAAAACAGAAAAATAACAAATTAAGCATCAAACAAGATTCCCTATGCTTGATACCCCTTTGTAGTTCCTCCCCCTCACATTTATGCCTCCTCCTGCGTGTTGTCTCCCACGTTAATTTGTGAATTTCTCAAGAGCAAGAACTGTCTTTTTCAGTATTTATGTAATAAGATTTAGCGCAGTACCCAACACTTAGTAGGTGCCTAAAAAATATTTATTGGATCAAATTTTTTAGTCTGTCCTCTCCTTGGTGGATAGAAGCTAGGTGGTACAGTAGAAAGAGTAACAGGCCTGAGGTCAGGAAGATTAATCTACCTGAGTTGAAATCTGACCTCAGACACTTACTAGCTGTGTGACCCTGGAGAAGCCACTTAATCCTGTTTGCTTCAGTTCCTCATCTGTAAAATGAACTGGAGAAGGATATAGCACTCCATTCAAGTATCTTTGCCAAGAAGACCTTAAATGGGTTCATAAAAAAGCAGACACAACTGAAAACAACTGAACAATGATAAAATAGGGCATTAAAAAACCCAAAAAGGCATGAAAAAATATTGAACAGATATTTTATGGTAGTATAATAAAATTGTATTTCTAAAATGCCATTGAATAAGTGATTTAGAAGTAATGAGATTAATTTGTTATTCTTAAAGAATAGGTGAATGAAAGAACAAATGAAAAATGATTATTTTATTAAAGATAGCAACAGATCAATATATAAAATATCAACATCCTATATCTCTAGGAGAAACTCTATATCTATAACATATTCAGCAAAAGAGAGAAAGGACAGAAGAATGAATCACATATTCTTTAAAAATAGAAAATCATATTTTTAAAATAAAAAAACCTCTAACTAAACACCAAACTAGAGATCCAAATAATCAATGAACATAGTGCCAAAATTAAAATCATCATAAAAACTATTCTGGATTAATAAATAAAATTATGAACTGTTTTTTTAAAAATATGTCAACCATTAGGTAATTTGATTTTTTGAAGAAGGAAGGAGGATTGAAAACAAATGAACAAGAAATAAATGTCATTGGAAAGTATTTTACACAACTACGTGTCAATAAAATAGACTATTTAAATTATTTGAATTGATAATTTAAAAAATCTAACATAAAATTTTGATACTAATAACAAAGAAATAAATTATTTTAAAAATACAATATCAGAAAAAGATATTTAAAAAGCTGTAAATGAAAGATCAGTAGAACCATTTGGATTTTCAAATTAATTCTATCCAACATTCAAAAAGTAATTAACTACAACATTAATCAAAAAATTTTAAATATGGACAAGGAAGCCCTTCTACCAAATTTCTCCTATGATATTAATTTTCTTTTAATAGCTAAACCAAGGAGGAAAACAAATAAAAAATATTGACCCATATAAATATTGAATATTAATGCAGGCTTTAAAAAGTTCTATCCCTATCTAGTACATAAATTCAATCCACAAAACCCATCAGTATTTCTATTTATCACCAACAACATTTATCAAGAAGAGATAGAAATAGTCCTTCTATTTAAACTATCTACTGAATATAGCTTGATTATGAGTTAATCTATCTCTCTATCTATCTGAACCATATGACTACAATTGGAACTTATTGTCATTATATATGATATTTGTTCTTGCTATTAGATCAATTTTACTTACAATATTAAGGAAAGATCAGTTTATACCTGTTTCTAAATGAGTATTCTGAACAGAAATTAGTATTGTATTTTTATCAATTTTTTCTGAATTTATTGATATAATCTTGTGATTTTAATTTTTCTTGTAATTAGCATAGTCAATCATTTTGAAAGATTTTTTAAAATATTGAAACAACTTTGTATTTTTAGTATAAACCCAATCTGATTATATAATGTACTATGTAACCTTTGAGATATGTTGCTATAGACTATTAATATCTGTCTTTATTTCTACATCTCCATATAATTTTCATGGTTATACAAAGAGACAAAAATAATTGTAGAAATGTCCGTTGCCTGTGGAAAGAGTGAAACAACTTGATTTTTAAGAAAGGTAATGCTACCTAAATTCATTCAGTACCATATTAGTCAAATGACCAAAGAATTACTTAAAATTACAGAATTTTTTAAAATTATAATGAGATTCATCTGAAGGAACAGGCCAAGAATCTCAAGGGACATAATGAAAGATAAACATAGAAAGAAAGGGAGCATAGTACCAAAGCAATTGCTGGAGCTTAAGTTAAACCACCAAACAGCAAGCTTTAAAATGATTTGGTGCTGGTAGTGAATTGGTGAGGTACATCAATATAAAAAAATTAGCTAAATAATACACAAATTTAAACAAACATAGTAATCCAGTATTCAATCAACTCAAAGACTCCAGCTACTGGGGGAAGGATTCACTTTATTATTTGACAAAACTGGTGAGAGAATTCTACCACAGTCTGGTAGAAATTTTGTTTAGACTAAAACCTCATACAACATACAAAAAAAGCAATAAATGAGTGAACAAAATGTGATATCAGAAATAAATTAAATGAGAAATGAAGAAATTGTCTTTTAAATGTAGGGATAGAGAAGAATTCATGACCAAATAATGGATAGAGAGGCTCATGAAAGAAAAAAAGTACAGATAATTTTGATCAATATTTTAAATGTATGAAACAAACCAAGAAAGTAACAATAAAAAGGAAAACTGTTAACTGGATGAAAATTGCACATAAAAACATAGTGCTTCATAATTATAAGATTGGAAAAAGTAAGCAAAAAAAAAGTTAAATGGCATGTAGCAGGCAATATTATGGATATGTGGATTGGTCCAGCCAATCTGGAAAGCAATTTGGAATTATGGTACCAGTAGTACTAAATTATTCATATGATTTGACCCTAATACTTGGCCTAGGATAAAAGAAATCAAAGAGACCAAAGAAAGAGGAAAAGTAACCATATGTACAAAAATATTCATAGCAACTCTATTGTTGATATGACGATGAGGATTTGATGTTATTGCTACTGTTTTGGTCTCAAAGAACCAGAAACGAAGAGTGTAACTATCAATTGAGAAATAGTTAAACAGACTATTATATATGTATATAATACAATGCTATTGTACTATCAGAAACTAAGAAGGGGAAAATTTTAAATGAACTTGGGATAGATTTGTATGAATTGATGCAGTCGGTAGAACAAAGACAACCATTAATAATATAAAAACAACTTTATAAAAATTAATAATTTTAAAATATTTAATTCTGAAAAACTACATTAACTATAATTCTAGAAGATAGATGATTAAAAGTGCTTCTCATGTTTAAAAGAGAAGTAATATACTTAATATGCAAAAGAAACATTTCAGACACAGTTAACAAGGAATTTGTTTTGCCTGACTATCCCTCTTTGTTGTAAGGATTTGTTTGGTTTTTCTTTTTTTTCCCTCTGTTGCATTTGGGAGGTATAATGGGAGAAATAAAATAAATACTTGGCATTTTTTAATTAAAAGTAAGTTATAGGGGGCAGCTCAGTGGCACAGTGGATGAAGCACCAGCCCCGGATTCAGGAAGACCTGAGTTCAAATTTGCCCCACCAAAACAAAACAAAACAAAAAAGTAAGTTATGGTATATACATATACCAGAATATAATTTTTTTTTTTGTGGGGCAATGAGGGTTAAGTGACTTGCCCAGGGTCACACAGCTAGTAAGTGTCAAGTGTTTGAGGCCAGATTTGAACTCAGGTACTTCTGAATCTGTGACCGGTGCTTTATCCACTGTGCCACCTAGTGGCCCTCCAGAATATAATTTTACCATAAGATATGATGCATGAGACGTATCTGGAGAAAAATATTACTGACAATGTGCAATCAGCAGAAGCAGAACATGAACTCTTCACTCTGGTGAACACAGTGACCACATTAATGTAAAAGAAAATAACTGAAAGATTATAGAAGTCTTATACATGCAGTAGCCATTCATGATTTCAGAAAACTGATGATGAAGATGAAATCTATGTCTTGGCATAGAGATAATGGGAAGGATATAACATACTTTTTCACACTTGGCCAATGTATTAAATTGCTTTGCTTGACTATACTTGATTTAGTTTAATGTTTCTATTTGGCAGGAGGCACTGCAAGTTAGTATGTAGAGGCAGATTTCCCTCAATTAACAGCTTAACATTAAGTGTTTACTATGTGCCCTGCTCTGTGTTAAGTGTTTGAGGGGGAAAAAATGAAAATTAAAAAAAAAAAAACACAACAAATCTTTATCTTCAAAGAGCTTCCATTTTAATGATGGAAGGTTACATTTGCATTAATAGGCATAATACACACATACATAATATGTATTGTATATACATATAGATATACATAATAAGTGAAAAATAACCAAATGAAGGCACCTAGCAACTGAGGGTGGACAAAAAAATAGGATGGGGGGATATAAAAAAAAACTTTAATTCACTAAAGAAAACAAAATCAGTTGAAAAGAGGATGCAAACAGAGCTGTTGTGTTACTATTATGCTAAATTTATTAAGCACTTAAATGAACTTATGAAACAGACATCAATAATTCACATGTGTGAAGGACTGTTAAATTCACAGCTAAAAGGAATTTTAAGAATGAACAAAAGAGATACCCAGCCCCATAAACACTACAGCTAGCATGGAGCTAGCCATTTCTCTTTTTGGCCATGTCAGTTAATTTAATAATGTTAGAAGATCTGAATTCCCCACCACTCCACCCTTAAGAGTGGACCAAGAAAAAAAAATCTTCTATTTATTCTATTAGTTCACTAGTATTTTAATGATTTGGTTTTGGAGATATGCTCAGTGACCCCCAACTTTAAAAAAAAATATTCCCCTTGTATAGTTTAAACAGAGAATCACAATCTCTTCTGGATGGAAGGGACCTCAGAAGTTATCTAATCCAACCATTCTTTTCCCAATCAAGAAAATTATCCCTTCTAAACCATACCTGAGAAATAGTTATTGTCTTTCTTTTAAGACCCTTAGAGGTGTGGAACACAATATCCCTTTTTGGAAATGCTAATTTTGAGGAAGGTGACAGACAGAGAGATAGAGACAGAGACAGACTGAAGCAGAGAAAGAGAGAGACAGAAACAGAGACAAAAACGTCAGAGACAGACAGAAACAGAGAGGGAGAGAGACAAACAGAAAGGAGGGGTAGATAAGCATATTGTATGTTTGACTGTGTGCATTATATGTGTTAAACTAAATTTCTGCAAATTCCATCTATCATTCATCCAAATATTATTCATAGCTCTTCCATCCCATGCTATGTAGAAAAAATTTAATATCTCTAGGACACCCCAGTTTTTTTAAACTTTTGACTAAAGCTATTGTGCATCATTCAGAACATTTCAAGTTCCTTCAAGTGATCCTCTCATGACAAGATTCCAATGTTCTTCACCAAACTATTTATTGTCTTTTGGATTATCCCCAGCTTATAAGTGTCCTTGCTAAAAACATGTATAGCACCTGAATACAGTACCTCCCTAGTTTTAAACATTATACCTTTTTAATGTAGTCTCTTTTTAAATAGGTTTCTTAAACTTCATATTAAATGTAAATTCTACTTAAAAAAACTAAAAAAAACCCTGTAAACTATTTAGCCTTCCCCTCAACACTCTACTCTGGTTTTAAGCTTTACTCTATTGAGAATAACCATATTTGTATGGTCCTAATACTCAACACACTGCATTTACATAGCAGGCGTTTAGTAAAGATCTGTTGAAATAATGAGTGAAGGAATGATTGAAGAATAGAGATTGTTGAATTAATTCACACTGAGAATTTAAAGTTTATAATATGATAACGAGGAGGGTTTGAATAGATGATAAGGAGAGAGAAAACTTGTTATCTTGGAGAAGTAAGTAGATTACAAATTCAACCTGAGTTAACAGCCAAATAATCTAATGTAATTTTAATGTGCATTAAGAAAGGTACAGTAGGACAGCTAGGTGGCACAGTGGATAAAGCACTGGCCTCGGATTCAGGAGGACCTGAGTTCAAATCCACCCTCAGACACTTGACACTTCCTAGCTGTGTGAACCTAGGCAAGTCACTTAACCCTCATTGCCCTGCAAAAAACCCCCAAAAGACAAGAAAGGTACAGTATCCACATTTGTGAAGATTATAGACCAGAATTGGCCACATTTGGAATTTTTTTTCATTTTGGGTGCTATATTTAGCAAAGATATTGATGTTAGAAAGTGTCCAGTGTAGGGTTACCAGGATGTTAAATGGTCTCAGGATCGTAAGTTTACAGGATTGATTGAAGGACACTTCATGTCTCAACTACAACAGGAAGCCTATTTACATCTCATCATCTGCCAGTGCTATTTTCTTAGAAATTACTTTGTTTTTATTTTATACTCCATTTCTATGCCCCAAATAACATAAGCACAAGGACAGGAATGAATTTATTTGTGTCTTTTTATCTACCGTGTCTGAAATAGTTGATAGATTGATTGATAGATAGATGATACCTAGATAGCTAGTTAAATAGCTAGATACCCAGATAATAGATAGATGATGGATAGATAGATAGATTAGATATATGATAGATGGATAGATAGATGATGGATAGATAGATAGATAGATAGATAGATAGATAGATAGATAGATAGATAGATAGATAGATAGATAGAGAAATATATGATGGACCTTCAGGCTGTGAGAGATTGGACTTGTTTACTTTTCTGCCAGTCATTAGAACTAGGATGAATAAATGGGAATGGAAGAGAGGCATACTTACATTTACTTTTAGGGGAGAAAAAGAATAAAGGCTGGATGATCATATGCCAAGTCTGTTGTAGATAGGATCCTTGTTTAAGTATAGGTTGGGCATGTCGACCTCTGAAGTCTTCTTTTACTCAGATTCTCTGATTTGACTCAAATGTCTAACCTGTCAAGAACATTTTCCCCTTGAGCTTTGTATTACTTATGTTTATTCAGCATGCTATATATTATTTATATTCAGAATTTGTTCAATTCACTAATAATAACATTAAACAGTATAGGACATACACATTTTCCTGAAGGTACAATTCAGAGTTAAAACTTCCTTCCAGTGATAGCAAACCATTAATTACTTTTCTTCAGATTTAAACATTCAATCAGTTTTGTATCCACCTAACTACACAATTTTCTTTGTCCTTTGACTTTTCTTATTATTATTTATACATCTCTAATGCTTGCTTCCATTTTCTATAAAGGAGTTTAAAAATTAGTTGGTGAGGATTTTGTTTTGTTTTGTTTTTGCAAAACGGTAGTCTCCTTAAACAATTCCATCTTTTCTACCTAATCAGTATTGTTTTTCTTTATTTCTTTAATTTTAGGGTTTTTTTAAGTTCTGAACTCAAACACCAACTAAATGAACATTTGAATACACATAGTAGAGCGTGAAAAGAAGTCTGTATATGAAACTATGAATTTCCATTATGTATAGGCCTCTTTCCATTTTTTAAAAAAATATACAGAAGGTCTCAAAGTCTCTGTAGTGTTAAGCCTTAGTAACTTCAGAAATATAATTGCTATAAATCTACAAAACCACCATTTGAAAGTTTCATTATCAATAAATTTTATTAAGTTTCATGAATTTTTAACATTTTATTTAATTTTAACAAGGCAAAATACTTTGTCATTAAGCATTGATTATGTGTCAGTTTCTGGATAACACACTGCTGTTGGATAGGTAGAGTGTCATCTTTCTTGTCCACATTGGTCAATTAATCCATTTCAATTCAATTTGTTCTTGTTAGGTCATATTAAAACTGTCATATGTACATCAAAACTTCATTGCTTGGATAATCTTATTGATAGCATTACAAATTCAATAAATTCATTCACAGAGAAATAACGGGAAATTTTTAGAATTTTAAAAAATTGATTAGAATTATGTATGAATTTTAATAAGATATACATTTTAATTACCATATCAAATATTTTAATAAATATGTAGCATTTATAATTCTGAAGCTATTAAAATTTAAAGCTGCATTAGGACCTTAGGAGATCATTTGTAAAATAAATTCAATGCATGACCTTCAAATTTGTCCTATGAATTTGTGATTACTTCTGAATTTCTGTTCTCATTTGTACAATAAAAAATGCTTAAATGGCTCCTTTTTTTTCTTTTTATTTATTTTTTCCAAACTATTGTTTGTACTTCCACAAATTCCACCCATACCTCCCAAAATAAAAAAAAAGAGAAAAAGAAAAACAAAGCTCTTAATATATAGAGAGAAAGAAATGTGTGTATGTGTATTAAGGTAAAATAAATTTCTATATTGGGCACATACAAATACACACATATACATGTATTTGTATATATTCATGTATGCATATGTATATGTATTGTTGTACATAAAAATTTATACATACACATATGTGCATATATAGACATATATGTATATCTGTATGCACACTTATGTCTTATTCTGTATCTTGCATTCATCACCCCTTTGTCATATGGCTGGAGACATTCTTCAACACTGATCTTTAGAATAATTTTTTCTTTATTTCTTCAGAATTACTCTCTAAAAGCTTCCAGTGTAAAATTAGAATGACTTCTTCTACAGAACCATAACCTAACTATGCTTTAGCCATAACCTAACTTTGTTCTCTGGAAATCTAGGGTCAGACCATGCTCAACTTTCTTTTCATTCTCTACTACAATTTCTTAAATGAAAGGTTCATTTCCTGCCAAGGTTTCCATCTTTTCTACTTGAGCATCCACTTCTTCATTGATGTGGTTTAGATTCAGAATTTTCTTCATTGGTTCTTTTCCTTTTGAAGTATAAAATTATCACTCATTATCCATCTCATCATAAGCTTCTCTGAATTGAGCAAATAAATAATTGTAGATGATAATTTTATGTCTTGATGCCGTAGGTTGTTATCTCTTTTACCATCTTCTCACACATTTCTTCTCCTTTGCTCATATCTTTGTCTCTTTGTATTTGAGTTCATCTTTCCTGTTGCTCACATTTGTGTATAGACATTGGAGAACATGGGTTTTGTTCAGTGGTTGAATTTCATAGGTTTTTTCCCTATGAATTTCTGCTTGTCACTATTTAGTATTCTTTTTAAAATGCTATTTACCCTTGTATCATATTTGATGGACATCTGCAAGTACTTTTCTCACTCCATGTTCATTTTCATTGCAAAATTTGATCAGATTTAAAAAGTCAAGGCAAGGGACAGCTAGGTGGCACAGTGGACAAAGCACTGGCCCTGGAGTCAGGAGGACCTGAGTTCAAATCTGACCTCAGACACTTGACACTTACTAGCTGTGTGACCCTGGGAAAGTCATTTAACCCCCATTGCCCTGCAAAAAAAAAATGTCAAGGCAAACACATTTTTCCAGTCCTTATTTGGCTTACACAGTACTTGGAGAGGAGCCCATCTTTCATACATTTTCACCTGTAGGCTACCAATCCAAATAATCTTCATTCACCATTTTCTTAACTAGTTGCTCATCTTCCAAATTTGATTTTCCTTTTCTTTGACAGACAGCAGTGATGACAGTACCACCTCTGCCACTAATGTCTTTTGTTTCTTATCCAGGCCTAATAATTCCTAGCAATACATTCTAGAATCCTACTGAAAGTATCATTTGTGATCACTTGAATAACCAGATGTAGTTAGTGGTCATCACATCTGACAAATATAGTCAGTTATATATTCTGTCACATCCTAGACACATGGACCAGGAAGACAACAAGCCTTTCTGTTTGTAATGTCATTTTAAGAAATAGCTAACTCAATACTCCTCAACTGCCACTGTTCATTTCCTTCTTCCTCTCTCCTTAAGTGGATAATATCACATCTGGAGATACATATCACCAGTACTTTCATCATAAGTATCTGCATCTTACTTAGAAAGTTCAGTTCTGTCTCCATGAAGAACCTGTTATTTAATACTTGAGTCAAAATGATCAGCATATTTTCTCCTCTTTAAAAAAAATTCATACTTCATCATCCTAGTGTACATTAAAATTCCTTTCTAGCTCCTTCAAAAACTTTTCTCATCACATTTAAGCCCTTCTACTTTTTTAAAGCAACATTTCATTCCCCCTGATTACATAAAGATCAAAGTACCCCTTTCTATGCACTTTGAAATAAGGTAAGCATTATTTGTACCTGGCACAAAGACAGAGAATTCTACTATTTGCTTTAAAATTTCCCTCATCTCTTTCTAAAAGTATGAGCTGGTAGCTCTTAGAGGAGACTAAAATGCAGGGAACAGCTAATTGTATATAAAAATTTTTTAAATGTTGAATATTTATGTAGGCCTGGTCCAGAAATTCATATATATGTATACATACTTGTGTGTGTGTGTATAAAAACTCTGGAACTTTAGTGCTTTTCAAGTTCATTTCACTCTTGAGTCATCAACTATCCAAACCCTAGCCAATGTAAGTGAAACACAATAGTTCAGGTATTCCCTGATATATGTATGAATGAAACATAGGGAATTCCTTGCCCTCTCCCTTCTAGGTGGTTGGAAATTTCTTGCATTTTTTTTCTCAGCCCTTTTTCCCCATGGGGATAGCTTTCTGCCAGTTCTTCCTCTCATCAGCCCAATTACAAACACCATTTCCTACTTCTTTCTTTTCCTTTATAGATTTCTTTATGCTGCAAGGATGTCATCTATAAAACAAGTGTTTTATGAAAGCTAATAGGTAAAATTGATTTGAATGTGTTTATCAAATTTGTCATTCTGAATAATGAATAATGTTTCCTGGAGCTCATACAATGAGTAAATGAGAGACCTGGAAACCCAACCACAAACTATTGACATATCTTCCAGTGCCTCTCCCACTTTAATCCATGTATGTCTTATAAGGGAGCTTTCCCCTTAAAATACACATATATGCATTCATACATATATAGCATACATACACATATATATATATATATATATATATACATGTTATATTTACTTCACAATTGTATTTCAATACTTTGAAACTACAGAGAGATGTAAATTAGTAGACTGTTTAGAAACTTCAGCAGTGAAATAACCTAATGGAAATGAAATTATGCTTGACCTTCTGACTTCTTGGAGTCACAGAAGTATCATCATGCTGTTATATCATTTAAGTTCCATTATGTTTCAGACTAGCAGTGCCCTCAAATATTGAATATCATACAATAATACTCTAAGAGGGCTCTGTGGTCCTTAAAGACAACAATTTCCACGTCCAACAGTGGTTAGAAATGAACCATGGGATCTTTGGCCCCATATATGAAAAATACTCAGTAGTCTATCTTGTCCCACAATTCCCCTTACCAATAAATCATTGGGCCATAAAGCATGCCACCTAATGCTTCTTTTGGCTTCATTTTAAATGAATCCAAGGATGGAATTTCATAATGGATTCATAGCTTAAGAGCTCCACGTGTTGGGATTTTTAGTCCTGGGCAGTTTCCTTCCATTTTACATCTACATTTAAATAAACCACTTAAAGCAATTTAGGACTTAATGAATGTCCTTGGAATGCAGAGCTTCTTACTTTGAGAGTAAGCTATCCAGCATTGTTCCCTATTATGTATCACAATTGCCTTCCACTCAGAGAGATTACTGTTTGAATAGCAGTGGACAAACAGAAAATACATTACTATTCCTTTTTATTATTTAATATTCAAAATGGTGTCTGAATCTTAACTGGCTTAATTTAAAAATCACTTTGTAGTCCACTAGCTCTATGTGCTCCTTAGTCTGTTGATCCTTTTCATTTTTATGGCTGTAGTCAATTCCAAGTTTTACATGATGCTTAAAGGCTGCGAAAATGTTACCCTGCCCCAACCCTAAGATCTCTAAGACCAAGCATCTAGTATCCAAAATTCCACTGACTTTAGTTTAAGGTATTGAAAAGCCCCATTAAAATGCAAATATGCATTCCTACAAGAGTAGGAGTTACACATTAAGCCATTATACATCTTGCCACAAGTTAGGGTATTAAATTACGCCCAATATTCATTGCTGATTTGAGGGCAAGAGGGGTGGAGAGCAACATGTTTCTGTCAATTATAAAGGACCTAAGGCTTGAAGAAATAGAGAACCAATTTTGCCTAAGACTGATCATGAATATAGTATAATTGCTTATTTTCAAACTTTTGTCTAAGGTGTTGGCTAATATTAAGGCATTGACTCATGTGGTTTTATATGGGATTAGTGTATTAATATTATAAGCAATTAAACTTAATGGCTTTCAGTTGGACATAAACCTAATCTTAAGGTTTCTAGTAATTACCATCTTCTTGATTATAAAAGGGAAATTGAACCAAAGTTTTGGTTAAATATTCAAGAGTAATTTAATATTAAGACATACTGTAAAATGTCAATGTAGCTTAACCAAGTTGATCAACAGTCAAGAATTTCAAGCAAAGAGAAAAAGGTTTCATTGCCACATGGCTTTGCAAGTACTAACAAACTAATGCTATTCATGGGTCTGATAACTCCATATCAAACTTAAAAAAAAATCAACAGTTTACAAAAGGCTTCCAAGAAATTAGAAAAAAATATATTACATTCCCTAAATAAATATATATATAAAAATAGGAAGGAGGAAAAAGTAGAGCAGCCATAGATCTTAAAAAGAGAAAACTAAATAAACTATAATGAAATAAGCAAGCTGCAGGAAATATTTCCACAATGAACAAATAACAGGTTTTAAAGAAAGACATCTAAAAGTGGGGAAAACATATCAAGTTACTTTATAATAATAAAGAAACAAAAATGGACAAATAAGTAACCTCCCAAAATAGATAGAAAAATTCATTATATTTCAGAAATTTCTCAAAAATAATTCTGAAGAAAATTAAAAACACAGAACAGATAATAGATTAATAAAAACCAATAAAGGATACTCATAGAGGACAAAACATATTCAATTCATATAGGCACATTGTTATTATAATTATAAGAACACTGCATCATGTTACTAAAATAATGTAGAATTTAATAAATCCCATGGATATTTTAGTTAAAAAAAGTACCATGAGTTTCATTACATGGAAACTACTACTGTGAATATTAATAGTCAATACTAAATAAGATAAACTTAAATTCAAATAAGATGGTATTTTTCCAAGTTCATTGACTGTCTAACCATACTTTTCATTTTTCTAGCACTTGTACTAAAATGCAATATTTCATTATAGGTGGAATATTTATTGTGTTACACTGGATACACTTTTTGACTATCTTTATTAATTGGTAAGTAACAAAATTTACTTACACATCTATATTCATTTATAAGCCCTTGGTAGTTTTGTTTTGCCCTCATCTTGATGGAGCATTTTGTTCTTATTTTCTTTTTGCAGGTGTTTTTCTTTTAAGAGACTGTCAGTTTAAGTCAAAATAAAATATATGATATATAAATCTTTGTTTATAAGAACGAGACCATTCTTTTGCTAAATGGAAATTCTATAAGTTACATACTAAACTGGCACCTAAAAGAAGATTCATAACTTGCCCATGAAAAACTTGCTATTTTCAAGTCAGAACATATTTTTTTCCTATCCTAACTCCCAATCTAATGTTCTGTCTAGTACAATTTGTAATGCAGTTGCATTGTCATCAAGAAATACACTTCATAGAAGTAGCTGGAGTTTAACTGGTTAAATGACATATCTTATATGCAAATCTAGTAATGTCATATTTTTTTTTTTTTACTGGAGAGAGAATCAGAAGTTGTGTCAATGAAACAATGGTTATTGTGTGGTCATTACTTTCAAGTGGTCAAGAAAGAACCCAATATGGGATCATTATCTTTTTATATGAGTAAAATTTATGTAAAGAGCCAAGAGGTATAATTTACTAACAAATGGAGTATATGCCACTGACAATCAGTTTTCATGTCTCAGATTCTCTGTTCTACTCTCAATAAGCCAACCACTTTAAGGCAGACATTTTTGATTAAAATAACTTCCTCAAATTTGCTAACTTCCTCTTCTCTGGGGTGAATCAAAACCACTCCTTGAATAATGTACTTTAAAACTACATGAAGGTGGGGCAGCTAGGTGGCGCAGTGGATAGAGCACCGGCCCTGGAGTCAGGAGTACCTGGGTTCAAATCCGGCCTCAGACACTTAACACTTACTAGCTGTGTGACCCTGGGCAAGTCACTTAACCCCAATTGCCTCACTAAAAAAAAAAAAAAAAAACTACATGAAGGAAGAATTAGATGGCCGATTGGTCTTTTATAGGTTAAGATCCCCTTTGGTATTTTTAAGGCACTCTTCTCTTTTTAAAAAATAGATGTAGGGGCAGCTAGATGGCACAGTGGTTAAAGCACCGGCCCTGAATTCAGGAGTACCTGAGTTCAAATCCGGCCTCAGACACTTGACACTTACTAGCTGTGTGACCCTGGGCAAGTCACTTAACCCCCATTGCCTGCAAAAAAAAAAAAATAGATGTAAGGCTTAATAGAAGGACAAAGATGTTTATTAGTTGAATACTATTATTTTACATGTTTTATAAACCCCAATTTTTCTTAATTTCTTATAATTCCCTTAGAATCTGAATTGCCAGAAATAATTAAGACATCACCGGGTTTGCAGACCATGAATAATTTATCATATTTTGTTAAAACTATAAATGTTACTTTATATTTATTATGCAAGTAAACTATGCAATGTGGACTTTTGTTTAACCAGACCTGGGATTTCATCAGTGTAGGGAGTCCCCAGTGAGGCAAGGTTCTTAAGGCAGATTGAAATCTTCTCTGCAATTTATATTCTAACTGAGCAACTCAGTAACTTGCCCAGAGGCAGAGTCAAAATATATCACAAGCAGAATCTGAACTACTCTTGATACCTACAAAGCAACCATTCTATTTACTATATTACTATGCCATTCATATATTGAATAAAGTACTAACTTGTTTTTTAATTTAATATTTTTGAAGGATGTGTGATTTTTTTTTTCCATTTGGAAATCAAGACGGAGACTTTGAATGCTGCCAATTCTTTTACTGAGTCTTTTCACTATCATGGTTCCATTTTCTTTTTTTTTAATTTTAAAAAAATTTAAATTTTTTATGGTTCCATTTTCAATCCTCTCTTTCCTAACATTATTTAAGTTTTCTCATGTATATATTTTCCTGATATTTGCAAGTTGGATCTGATTTTTATGTTAGTTCAACTTAAAAAAAAATCTATCTTAAACAAAAATATATATAGGCATATTTCACCTAAATTCAACATTACTTTCTAAAACATTAGATTCTAGCTGAGACCATATTAAAGAGGTACTTAACTCCATTGGAGAAAATGTTACAAACAAGGAAAATGTTATAAATGAGTATCCAGTTTTTCACATTATTGTGGAATTTACATACTAAGTGTTAATAATTTCTCTCTTGCTCAATCAACTCGTGTCTCCCCATTGACTAAAGAAAAATATTACCTCTTCTATATAGCTTTTGGGCAGCTATATATAGCAGATTGAGTGTGGGTCCTGAAATTGGGAAAACTGATCTTCTTGAGTTTAAATCTGGCTTCAGATACTTGCTAACTGAATTTCCATGGGTAAGCATTTAACCCTTTTTGCTTCACTTCCTCATCCGTAAAATGAGCTGGAGAAGGAAATGGCAAATCACTCTAGTATCTTTACCAAGAAAATGGAGTCATGAGGAGCTAAACTCACCCTAAATAACTGAAATGAATAAACAACAATAAACAACATATAGCATTTAAAGTCATTCACAATTTGACCCCAAATGAGACCCATTGAACATCCAATTTCTGGGATCAAGTCAAACTTGTGTTCCTCAAAGTTGACACATTATTTCCTGCCTTTGTGATTTTGCAATGGTAGATGGAATTCATATGTTCCTTATTCACATCTGTCTCATAGAATCCCTCTCTTCCTTCAAGAGACAATTGAAATACTATGTTCTTCACTGACTCTTTTCCTTATGGCTTCCCTCTAAAACTACCTAATATTTAATTTCATTATTATCATTGATATTTATTCTTTTAATATGTACTTTGTATATACTTACATGCATTCTTATTGTCTTCCTGAATTATTTCATTCATTGTATTTATTTCCTCAGTTTCCCAGAAGAGTTCCTGGCATGTAGTAGGCATTAAATATAATGTTATTGGTTGAATTAAAATTATGTTGATCATGGCAACTTTAAGTGAAATATTTCCACATTTCTCAAATATGTTACTCTATTGTGTTATAGTAGCTGGCTCAAAGAGATCTTATAAATGATCTGGGGACATCCTTGCATTTTACAAGTGAATAAGTTGAGACAGAGAGAAAACAAGTGACTTATCCAAGATTACATGGATAGGCAGTTATTGAGTTTTTTCAGTCATGTCTGACTCTCCATGACCTTATTTGCAGTTTTCTTAACAAAGATACTGGAGTGATTTGCCATTTCCTTCTCCATAGTATGCAATAGAAATATGTAGCATTCAAACTCAGCTCTTCTGATTCTAAATATAGCATCTTTTTTTTTCTTTTACTATACCAGGAAACTAGACATAAAATGTAGATCTGCCTAGTGTTGGAGTCAGATTTTATTGATTTTCCTGCATCTGGAAATTCTTTTCAAATCTTTAAGTCCAGATTGTTCTTTGTCCAGGATCCTACTTTTCTGACTTACTAAAAAGTGTCTCTTCTCTTTCATTCCAAGGTGAATGTATCAACTCACTCAGCTGTGAAGTCTATTCATTTCCATCCAAAATATTTCATATCTAAAGTTTTTTCTTCTATGAATCTTCTTTCACTTCTAATATATTTGTGTATGCTCTTTTGATTTGGTGGAGTCATTCCTTTTACATCCACTTTACTATCATATCATAGCTATTTTCCTGTAAGATATATAAACATAGAAGAGAGAATATATTTTTTTAAATCATATATATTCAGTAAAGAGTAGCGGGCAGATTATTTTGTAACATAACCTGTTTTCTTCATTCCTTAAACATCATAGTGACCACTTGATGCATAAGTTTGTATAATTTATTTCCAATTTAGTTCATGGCACAGTCTATCCTATAATAATACTCACATTTACAACTGATATTGACCAATAAACTCCAATCAATGATGTCAGAATCTACACTGATGGTTAAGACAAGGGAAATAATTAGAATTATTATGGTACCACTTAGTCTTTTTTTTTAAACTATATATCCAGCCAGTATCTCAATAAGGAATGCATAGTTAGGTTCAGCCTCAAGATTCTTGGAAAAAATATGCAGTGAAACTACTGACTATGAAGAATGCCAGCACCCAAAAACATCTTCAAATAATTATAAACTGTCAAAATATAGCTTTATCATAGAAATACAATATGTGGATGATTATAGATGAGATATTTACTTGATGATGAATTCTGAACTAACAAACATTTCACATCAAGGACTTTAGTAGCTGCCAAATTTGTTTCAAACTCTTCTAGCAATTACAAAGCACATTAACATCACTAAAGAATGGGGTGAGGTAACCAAGGGAAGATTATTTTTGGTATGCTGTACTTTGGTAGGCTTAGGGAAATTGTGGATCTGCAAAGCCAAAAGAAGGAGGGGGATTTTTATCCTTATTTGATATTTTGTCACAAAAGTTTCAGGTTAATCTTTATTCTGTTATGTTAGTAATCAATTAACATAAAGTAAAAATAAACACTTAATGACTGATTTGCTTTTATTAAAAATATCTTTCTTTTTATGTATCTGAGTTAGAAACTTTTACCACTTAAATTATATTGTCCCATAAAGGAAGTGAAGTCTGAACTCTGTTTCCTTCTTTGCCACCACCATGGGATACATTTCTCTTGTACCACCTACCAAATCACACTAAAGCTATCTCTGTGGCAAGGAAGAACACACACACACACATCTATATATCTACATCTATATCTCTATATCTCTATGTATATCTATATCCATATCTCCCCATATCTATCTATCATCTATCTATATATGCATATAAAAGCTAGTTTTGTAATGACTAGAACTTCCCTCAAAATAATTAATCAAATCTGTCTTTTTGGTATCAAAACAAAATTTCCAAGAAAATATATGTTGGAAATTCATTTGTTTTCTTCCTTAGTTTTTATCTTCAACATCTTCTCTATCTCCACATCCAAAGAACATGGAAAGAAGAAATATTTTGAGTAAAAGAATATTTTAAGTTTCATAAACTTTGTCATATATCCAGCACTATGGTTTTTCTCAAGAATATTGCAGAAGTCAGATTCTACAGTGGTAAATTGGAACAACTTAAACCTGTTCTTTTTAATCCAAAATTGGATATAGTGAAGAATTATGTAATGGAGGAGAGGTAAATTCTTTGAGAATTACAGGTAGGGACTGAATTCAAAATATAGATGTATAGTTGCTCTGGATTCTTTAAAAATAATGAATGCATTTGCATATGTTATTCTAGTTCCAAACTTTCTCCATTTTGGCCCATTCTACTCCAATTATTGTTATAACAAAGACTTGTAATTTAAAAGGAGTTCCTTTAAAAAATCTAGGCACATTCTTGAATGAAAGACACATTTTTTTGGTCATATATCTTCTGGAATCCTTCCCAACTTGGTAAGAAGTATATAACTTGGTCTTGGTATATTTTATTTTTTTTAGAAATAATGATCCTCTAAGATCACAACAAAATATGAGACAGGAGAGAGAGAAAAGGAAAAAGGAAAAGAAGAGAGACAGAGACAGAGACAGAAAAAATAAATGTAAGAGAGTAGAATATCTATCTCTCTGCACATATGTGAACCATGTATACATGTATGTATATGTCCTAATTATACTAGTTCTTTCACTCTATCTTTGAAACATTTCAGATATACTGGGGCTTTGAAAATATACTAATGAATAAAGTTCTGAAAATATTTATAATAAGAAGGTGCCATTGATCCCCTTTTCTAAATCTGCTGATATAGTCACAGTGACTTTCTATTATATTAATTACTATGTTTATCCTTGAGAATTTCCTTGCAAATCTTCTAGTAGAATTTATTCAAGATTGGTTAAAGTAAGAGAAAGAATTTGATCTTAAGCTACCAGAGTTGTGTACATACCTGTATCCAATCAACAATACTCCAAAGGGTCACTCTACTCATATGAGTTTTGATATCATTTTCCCTGGTTTCTTTAAAGCAGCAAACCGAGACTGGGAAGCACACATTTCATAATCTTATAGCTACCAGATAATCTGTAGGCATGAATAGGGAGTTATTTTTGTCAAATGTTATTCTCAATGACTATCCATTAGTGGCTGTAAATCAAAGAAAAGTGCTTGTCTATAGGAATTAACAATATTTTGTTCTTGCTCCAGACTGGTCACTGGCCGGTACTTTTGGCCTCAGCACATCTTTTAAACACCAATTCAAATAATTTGATACAGATTAATAAATCTATAAAATTGTATATGCAAATATACACATATAAACATACATGCATGCATACATACATACATATATACATACATATATACATACATCTCAAGAATACCAAACTCTCTTACCATGCCTCAAATTTATTTTCCTCATTATGCCTTCTGATTTTAAATACTCTATGGGTTTCATAGGAGTTAAGCACCAGGCTGAATCCATTTATCCCTAGCATGGTCAAAGTGGAGAAGAAACCATGGAAACAGTACTGGAATTTAGCATATGGTAATGGTGGAATAAAGCAGGAATCTGATTATTGACATAAGAAAATTAAGATGGGAATATGACCAGGAGCTGTTAAATGGCTCCAGAAACAAGGACATCACAAAATTTTACCTTCCAAAAAATTTCTTATCACCATAATTCCTAAATTCTCTAAGATTTTTACAATGCAAAATAATCTCCTTAATCACTGGGTAAAAGTTATTGAAATTTTAAATAGAGCTTGGCAGTTAACCAAACCTGATTTAACTTACCTTTGTAACCTTACAGAAATAACTTCACCACTTCATCCTTCACTTTCTTTGCCTTTAAAACATGGGTTATGAGTCATCTAGGAAGATGGAAAATTATTATCTTTTCATATACCTTTTTAAACCTTGAACCCCTTCCTCTAAAAATTACATAACATATATAGGGCAATAACAGATTATGATTTATCCATAGAAGAAATAAAACTATATTCCAAAAAAAAAAGAACTCAATCTGCAACCCAGATAAATTTATGAAGAACCTTGCCTGAAAAAGTACTTTGCCTTCATGGGCTATATTCAGCCCCAAGAAAGAAATATGATATGTTACTAAAGGCAACTATTATGCAGAATATGTTGGAGTATGGGATATAGAGCTAAATATCAGTGTTTATGAAGGAAATTGTTCATAGTAAGAGCAATTAGTGGAGTTCAGTTCTACAGTAAAGAATATATATGCACACACATTTTTTTCCAGCATCATTTTTTTATCTTTACAAAAATACATCATTGCCCAAATAGAGAGGAATTGTGAATAAATGCAAAAAGGAAAAATACTAAATATATAATTTGCAGACCAAAAAATGAATTTAAAAAAATAAGATGAGTAAAAGTAAAGCACAGAAACCTAAATAAAGATTTAATAATGACATCCTATATAATGACTGATTAAAAGAAAAAAGCATAGAAAAATTAAAAAGTATTAAAGAGAAAATTTTTGTTATATTTGTCAGTGTGACAAAATTTCTGGCATGCAGCTAAAAGAGAAAAATATATACCTAACAATAATTAACAAAATAGGAAAAGAATTGAATAGACAACTTAGAAAAAAGCAAAAAAAATATCAATAAAACAATTCAAAATAAGCAAAAGAGAAGATATTTTGTAAATTAAAGAAGAAATAAAGTGAGAAACAGAAAGACTATTAGAAGGGTAGGCAAAACTAAAAGTGGGTTCTTTGAAATAACTAACAAAATTAATAAACGTAGCTAAGATGATTAAAAAGAAGAAAATAAGATTAATAAGATAAAAAATGAATAAGGTGAACTCACAAAGAAGAAATAAAAAGAATTATCAGAAGTTACTATTCAGTTATAGACCTAAAACCCTGATAATTCAAGAAAATATTTTCCTTAAAAATATCAATAAACGTATAAGAATGCAATACATTCCCCAAGTGATAAATGATCAAAGGATATGAATAGGCAGTTTTCAGATTAAGAAATCAAAACCATCGGGGGCAACTAGGTAGCGCAGTGGTTAAAGCACTGCCCTGGATTCAGGAGGACCTGAATTCAAATCTTACCTCAGACACTTGACACTTACTAGCTGTGTGACTCTGGGCAAGTCACTTAACCCTCATTCCCCCCCCCAAAAAAAACAAAAACAAAAACAAAAAAAAGAAATCAAAACCATCAATAGTCATATAAAAATGCTCTAAATCACTATTGACTAGAGAAATCCAAATTAAAACAACTCTGATGTACAACCTCAAATTTATGAGATTGGCTAATATGACAGAAAAGGGAAGTTGGGACACTAATGCACTGTTGGTGGAGTTTTGAAATGATCCAACCATTCTGGAGAGCCATTTGGAACTTTGACTAAAGGGCCATAATGTAGGAATACCACTACTAGGTCTGTATCCCAAAAGAACCTATATCTATGAAAATATTCATACTAGCATTTTTCTGGTGTTAAAGTATTGGAAACTAAGGGAATGCCCATCAATTCAGAAATAACTGAATGAGTTGTGGTATAGAGCTTAATTGAATACTATTACATTATAATAAATGATGACCAGGATGCTTTCAGGAAAACTTGGGAAGAATTATATGAATTGATGCAAAGTGAAATGAGCAGAAACAGGATAACAGTCTTCACAGTAACAGCAAAATTTTATGATAATAAATGCTGAATACAGCTCTTCTCAGCAATACAATGGCTATTGTGAAAGCGTTATGATGAAAGATGCTAACCACCCAGAGGTAAGAACTGACAGAGTCTGAATGAATATTGAAACATACTTTTTAAACTTGATTTTTCTTGAGCATTTTTTTGGTCTGTGTTTTTTTCACATGATGAATATGGAAATATGTTTTGCATGATTGCACTTGTATAACCTAAAGAAAACTGCTTGCCTTCTCAAGGAGAGGAAAGGAGAGAATTTGGATCTCAAAATTAAAAAAAAATAAAAAATTCTACATGAAATTGGAAAAAATATTAAAAATAGATTAAATACCCACCTTAACAAAAAGCCAAATACATATGTTAAGCAGCTTAACCATCTATAAACAAAATATCAAAGAAGAAAAGATTGTATTTCAGAGGGATTTATAGAAAAGTTTTAACAAACTCTTTTTAAAAATATTTATTTATTTATTTTAGTTTTCAACATTTTTGAGATAAGATTTCCAATTTCAAATGTTTCTCCCTCCCTTCCCTCCCACCCCTCCCTCCCCTATCTCCTAGACAGCAGGTAATCTGATATAGGTTATATCTATCTCCAGCTATATTATATATAGATATAATGTTAATCATGTTAATATATTAATATTACAGATCATAGATATATTGACATAGGATATAACTACATTATATAGCATAACATTGATATATCATATATAATCACATTATCTATCTATCTATCTGTCTGTCTGTCTGTCTATCTAATATATATAATAACATTAAACATATTTCTGCATTAGTCATATTATAAGAGAAGAACAAGAGCAAAAAGGAAAAACCTCAAAAAAGAAAAACAACAGCACCAAAAACAAAAGAAATATTATGGTCCACTCAGCATCCATATTCCACAGTTCCTTTTTTTTTTTTTTTTTTTTGATTTGGAGAGCCTTTTCCATTATGAGTCCTTTGGAATTTTCTTGTACCGTTGTATTGCTGAGAAGAACGAAGTCTATCACAGTTGATCAACACATAATGTTGATGATACTGTGCATAATGTTCTTCTGGTTCTGCTTATCTCACTCATTATCAGTTCATGCAAGTCCTTCTAGGTTTCTCTGAACTCCTCCTGCTCATCGTCTCTTACAGCACAATAGAATTCCATTACATCCATATACTATAACTTGTTCAGCCATTCCTCAATTGATGGACAGCCCCTCAATTTCCAATTCCTTGCCACCACAAAAAGAGCAGCTATAAATATTTTTGTACATGCAGGTCCTTTTCCATTTTTTATGATCTCTTTGAGAAATAGACCCAATAGTGGTATTGCTGGGTCAAAGGGTATGCACAACTTTATAGCCCTTTGGGCATAGTTCCAAACTGCTCTCCAAAAGGGTTGGATCAGTTCACAGCTCCACCAACAATGCATCAGTGTTCCATTTTTTCCACAGCTTCTCTGTTATTTATTATTTTCCTTTTTTGTTATATTAGCCCATCTGATAGGTGTCAAGTAGTACCTCACAGTTGTTTTAGTTTGCATTTCTCTAATCAATAGTGATTTAGAGCATTTTTTCATATGGGAATAGATAGCATTGATTTCTTCATCAGAAAACTGCCTGTTCATATTCTTTGATCATTCCTCAATTGGGGATATCAAACTCTTAAATAAGTATTAATATCTATACTACAAATTATTCGGGTTTTTTGCAGGTCAGTGATGGTTAAGTGACTTGCCCAGGGTCACAAAGCTAGTAAGTGCCAGGTGTCTGAGGCCGGATTTAAACTCAGGTCCTCCTGAATCCAGGGCTGGTACTCTATCCACTGTGCCACCTAGCTGCCCCCTGACACTTACTAGCTGTGTGACCCTGGGCAAGTCACTAAACCCTCATTACCCTGCAAAAAAAAAAAAAAAAAGAAAAAGAAAATATTCTACCAAACTCCTTTTGTTATACTGTGCCAAAATCTAATGTGGGGAAGTGTAAAGTAAAGAAACAAAATTATAGACCCATTTCATGAATAGATATGAATTTAACTATATTAAAAGGAATTTTTGCAAAAGATGAGCCAATATAGCCACATTCTTTTTCATTATGATAAAATTGAATTTATACTATGAAGGTAATGGTAATATAACATTAGGAAAACCTTTGACATAATAATATGAAGAAAAAATCATCAAAGCATGTCATATGTAAGAGGATAGGAACTAGACTTGTGATTTCATCAGTTTAAGGAACTTCTGGGTAAGAACACAGCCTATCCCAATTCAGGTTGAAAACTTCTCCATAATTTATATTCTTAGAGAGTTGCTTATACCCCTGACAGGTTAAATGCTCTGGCCAGGATCACATAGTCCATGCATGTCAGAAGTGTGACTTGAAACCTGGTCTTTCCAGCTTCTAAATTAACTGTCTTCAACTATGACACATTGGACCTATAAGTTTCTTTGTAGAGATGTAAAAAACAAAATAAAACAAGCAAACAAAACACATATGAATATAAAAAATTCTATAAAGCATAGACTTGTGAGGTGGACAGGGATGACTCAATAACCTATTATAAATTCAGTGATGGAATAAAATGAAACTTATGGGTGACTCAACATTTGAGAAAGGAGGTTTACTCAGCTGTAACAAAGAAAGGATATGTAACAAGGATCCTGGAAAAATTAGGATGCATCTTAAATTCCTCTTCTATCCATATGGAAAAGCATCTGGTTAGCAAGGCAAAGTCATAAAGGTAAGTTTATCACATTTCAGGGAAAACTAATCTAACTCATGTTACAGAGGGAGGCAAAATTCCTGGAAGGTAGTATCTTCACATCTTACCACTTAGTGGTAAGATGCTATGGATTTTTCTAGAGGCCTTTAATCATTTAATGGATATCCTGGTTTCACCCCGATCTTATTGAGAATGCCTCTAATTTATCCTTATTACATATAATATATGCTGATGGTTTTAGGCAGATGCTTATTATTTGAAGGAAAACCCCACATATTCCTATGCTCTCTAGTGTTTTTAATAGGAATGTGTGTCGTATTTTGTCAAACACTTTCTCTGTATCTAATGAGATAATCATATGATTCTGGTTAGTTTTGTTATTGATGTGGTTGATTATGTTGATACTTTTCCTAATGTTGAACCAGCTTTGCATTCCTGGTATATAAACCCCACCTGGTCATAATGTATTATCCTGGTAATGAATTGCTGTAATCTCCCTGATAATATATTTTATTTATGTTTTTTGCATCAACATTCATTAGGGAAATTGGTCTGTAATTTTCTTTTTCTGATTTGCCTCTGCCTGATTTAGGTATCAATACCATATTTGTGTCATGAAAGGAATTTGGTAGAACTACTTCACTTATTTTTCCAAATATTTTGTATAGTATTGGAATTAATTGTTCTGTAAATGTTTGGTAGAATTCACTTGTAAACCCCACTGGCCCTGGAGATTTTTTTCTTGGGCTGTTCATGGATAGCTTGTTCAATTAATTTTTCAAAAAATGGGCTTACTTAAGGATTTTATTTCCTCTTCAGTTAACCTGAGTAATTTGTATTTTTGTAAATATTTATCCATTTCATTTAGACTGTCAAATTTATTGACATACAGTTGGACAAAATAGCTCCTAATTATTGCTTTAATTTCCACTTCATTGGCGGTGAATTCACCCCTTTCATTTTTTATATTTGTAATTTGTTTTTCTTCTTTCTGTTTTTTAATCAAATGAACCAAAGGTTTATCTATTCTATTGTTTTTTTAATAAAACCATCTCTTAGTTTTATTGATCAATTCTATAGTTTTCTTGCTTTCAATTTTATTAATTTCTCCTTTGATTTTCAGGATTTCTAATTTAGTATTTAGTTGGGGATTTTTAATTTGTTCTTTTTCTAACTTTTTTTTGTTTGCATGCCCAATTCATTGAGCTCTTCTCTCTCTTTTTTATTGATGTAAGCATTTAGAGATATAAAATTTCCCCTAAGTACTGCTTTGTCTGCATCCCATAGATTTTGCTATGTTGTCTCATTATTGTCATACTCTTGGATGAAGTTATCAATTGTTTCTACGATTTGTTGTTTGACCCACTCAATATTTAGAATGAGGTTATTTAGTTTCCAATTAATTTTCAGTCTACCTTTCCATGGCTCTTTATCACATGTAATTTTTATTGCTTCATGATCTGAGAAGGATGTATTTACTATTTCTGCCTTTTTACATTTGACTATGTGGGTTTTGTGCCCTAATACATACTCAATTTTTGAGTATGTGCCACATATCACTGAGGCAAAGGTTTATTTCTTTCTATCCCTATTCAATTTTCTCCAGACATCTATCATATCTAAATTTTCTAATATTTTATTCACCACTTTAACTTCTTTGCTATTTATTTTGTGGTTAGATGTATCTAATTCTGAGAGGGAAAGGTTCTGATCCCCCCACTAGTATAGTTTTGCTGTCTATTTCCATTTGCAAATCATTTGATTTCTCCTTTAAGAATCTGGATGTTATACCACTTGGTGCATACATGTTTAGTACTGATATTACTTCATTATCTATGGTACCTTATAGCAAGATGTAGTTTACTTCTTTACCTCTTTTAATTAGATATATTTTTGCTTTTGCTTTGTCTCAAATGAGTTTTGTTGCCCCTGCTTTTTTTACTTCAGCTGAAGCATAATATATTCTGCTCCAACCTTTTACCTTTACTCTGCGTGTATCTCTCTACTTCACATGTGTTTCTTGTAAACAACATATTGTGGAATTCTGATTTTTAATCCACTCTGCTATTTGCTTCTCTTTTATGGTAGAGTTTATCTCATTCACATCCACAGTTAATATTACTAACTGTATATTTCCCTTTGTCCTCTTTTCCCCTTTGTTTGTACTCTTTTTTTCTTCTTTTACCCTATTCCTCTTCACCAGTGTTTTGCTTCTGACCAGGGCTTCCCTCAATCTGCCCTCCCTTTTATCAACCACCCTTCCTTTTCTTTCCCCTTTTTTCCTCTGCTTCTTCCCTCCCTTCTATCATTACCAGCCTTTCTGCCTTCCCCTTTTATTTCTTTAAAGAGTAAGATAAGTTCCTTTATAAAAATGGGTGTGTATGATATTCCCTCCCTGAACCAAATCGGAAGGGTATAAGGTTGAAACAATGCTCACCCCCTCCCTTCTTTCCCTCTATTGTAATACATTCTTTTATTTACCTCTTCATATGATGTAATTAACCCCATTCCACCTCCACTTCCCTAACCTCCCCCTATTCTCTTTTTATTCTGCTTCTTAAGTTTCTTTATATCATCATATCTGTCAATTTAAAAACAATGCCTTAATAGAAATATAGACTCCAAGAGTTAAAAGTATTATCCTCCCTCATAGGAATGTAAGTAGTTTAACCTCATTGAACAACCTTTTATCTTTACCTGTTTACCTTTTTATACTTCTCTTGAGTCTTGTATTTGGAGATCAAATTTTCTGTTCAGTTCTGGTCTTTTTTTTTTTCAGGAAACCTTGGAATTCCCCTGTTTCATTGAATGTCCATCTTTCCCCCTGAAAGATAATTAGCAATTTTGCTGGGTAGTTGATTTTTGGTTGTAATCCAAGCTCCTTTGCCTTCTGGAATATCATATTCGAAGCCTTGTCATTCTTTAATGTTGAAGCTGGCAGGTCCTCTCCAATCCTGACTTTGGCTCCATGATATTTAAATTGTTTCTTTCAGGTTGCTTTGAGTATTTTCTCCTTCAACAGGTAATTCTGAAATTTGACTATAATATTCCTTGGAATTTTCCTTTTGGGGTCTCTTTCAGGAGGTGATTGATGGATGCTTTCAATGATGATTTTATCTTTTGATTCTACAATATCAGGGCAGTTCTCCTTGATAATTTCCTGGAATATGGTGTCTAGATTTTTTTTTGATCATGGCTTTCAGGTAGTCTAATAATTCTCAGATTATCTCTCCTGGATAAGTTGTTTTTCTTTTTCCTTTAAAAAAAATTTTTTTTTAGATTAGGTTCAGTATTTTATTATTTTCCAGTTACATATTAGGATAGTTTTCAACATTTGGTTTCACAGGATTTTTAGTCCCAAATTATTCTCTCACCCTTCCTTCCCTCCCTCCTCCCCAAGACAGAAAGCAATCTAAAAAAGTTATATATGTGTAATCACATTAAACATATTTCTGCAATAATCATATTGTGAAGGAAGAGTCAGAGCCCAGGGGAAAAACCTCAACAAAGAAAGAAAAAAAATATATAGACCCAAAGTAGAAACAGTATGATTTAATCTACTTTCATGAACCACAGTTCTTTTTTCTACATGTTAAGAACATTTACTATCATGAAGTTCTTTGAAATTGTTTTGTACCATTGCATTGCTAAAAGGAGCCAAGTATATTCCCATTGTTCATCACACAGTGTTGACATTACTATGTACAAAGTTCTCCTGGTTCTGCTCCTGTGAGTCAGCATCAGTTCATGTATGTCTTTCCAGGTTTCTCTGAACTCCTCCTTTCCTCCTGCTCATTATGGTTTTTTGTTTGTTTGTTTTTGGTTTTGTTTTTGTTTTTGAGTGAGGCAATTGGGATTAAGTGACTTGCCCAGGGTCACACAGCTAGTAAGGGTTAAGTGTCTGAGGCCAGATTTGAACTCAGGTCCTCCTGAGTCCAGGGCCAATGCTCTATCCACTGCACCACCTAGCTGTCCCTCATCATTACTTTTCACCTTGATTTTTTCTTCCTCCTTCCCTCCTCATCCCTCCCTATGAAATCTAGCAATTCAATATAAATCATACTTCTGCAGTTATGCGAAACATCTTCTCATTAGTCAGGTTGTGAAAAAAATAGACAAAATACCTTTAGAAAAAGGAACTAACAGGGGCAGCTAGATGGCACAGTGGATAGAGCACCGGCCCTGGAGTCAGGAGTACCTGAGTTCAAATCCGGCCTCAGACACTTAACACTTACTAGCTGTGTGACCCTGGGCAAGTCACTTAACCCCAATTGCCTCACCAAACAAAAAAGAAAAGAAAAAGGAGCTAACAAATAAAATTATACCTCAATCTGTATTCAGGTACCATTGTTTCTCTGTTGATGGTTTGCATTTTTATGTGTCCTTCTAATATCATCCTGCTCATCATTTCTTTCACAGTTATTATTGCTAACTGTATTACCCTCTCATCTTATTCCCTCCCCTTGATGTTTACTCTATTTTCTATCTTCCTTCACCCTATCCCTCCTCAAAAGTGTTTTGCTTCATACTGCCACCTCCCCCAATCTGCCCTTTCTTCCTTTGCCTGTCCCCCTCATTTCCTTACCCTCCCACGTTCCCTCAGGGCACAATATATTACTATACCCACTTGAGTGTTTATGTTATTCCCTCTTTGAGCCAATAAGTAAGGTTCATTCACTCCCTTCCTCCTTCCCCCTCCTCGCCTCTACTCCATAAGCTTTATCTTTTTTTCTAATATGGGAGCTACTTTTCCCCAGTCCACCTCTCCCTTTCCATTTCTTTCAGTGAATTCCTCTTACTCCTTGACTTAATTTTGAAGATGTTATAATGGGTCAGATAGGTGGCATGGTGGATAAAGAACCAGCCCTGGACCCAGGAGGCCCCAAGCCCAAATCTGGACCCAGAAAAAAGACACCCCACCCTGTTTGCCTCATGAAGTACAAAACATAAATGCTTTACAGATATCATCCCTTCATATTCAGTTTAGATCTGTGTTTGCTGTGAATTCCTTACTGAGGAAGTTATTTCGAAGTATTATCTCCCCACGTAGGAATGTAAACAGTTTGATCTTCTAATATCCCTCATGAAGTCTTTTTCCTGTGTACCTTTTTATGCTTCTCCAGGGTCTTGTATTTGAAAGTCAAATTTTCTATTCAGTTCAGGTCTTTTCATCATAAATGCCTGGAAGTCCTCTTTTTCATTGAAGTCCCACTTTTTCCTCTGAAAGAGTATAATCAATTTGGCTGGGTACATGATTCTTGGCTGTAGTCCCAGTTCCTTTGCCCTCTGGAATATCATATTCCATGCCCTCTGGTCCTTTAATGTAGATGCTGCTAGATCCTGTTTTAGCCGTATTGGAGCTCTACTCGAATTGAATTTCTTTTATGTAGCTGTTTGCAATATTTTCATCTTGACCTGGGATCTCTGGAATTTGGCTATTAAATTCCTGGAAGTTTTCCTCTTGGGATCTCTTTCAGGAGCTGATCAGTGGATTCTTTCAATTTCTGTTTTACCTTATGCTTGTAGAATATCAGTGCAATTTCCCCTGATAATTTCTTGGAATGTCATGTCTAAACTCTTATTTTGGTCATAATTTTCAGGTAGTCCAATACATTTCAAATTATCTCTTCTGGATCTATTTTTCAGGTAAGCTGTATTTCCAAGGAGATATTTCATATTGCCCTCAATTTTTTTTCTTAAATTCTATTTGCTTTATTGTGTCTTGGTTTCTCATAAAGTCCCTAGCTTCCATTTGTTCAATCCTAATTCTTAGACAATAATTTTCTTCAGAGTGCTTTTGTATCTCCTTTTCCATTTGGCTTTTCAAGCTGTTGATTTTTTTCTCATGAGTCTCCTGAATTGCTCTCATTTCTCTTTCCATTCTTTCCTCCATTTCTCTAAATCTTCCTTCTTTCTCTCCTCTTTTCTCTTCAAAGTCCCTTTTGAGGGCTTCCATGGCCTGAGACCAATTCATATTTTTCTTGCAAGCTTTGGATGTTGGAGCTTAGACTTTGTTATTATCTTCTTCTGAGGGTGTATTCTGGTCTACCCCTCCCCCAAAGAAGCTGTCTATTGTCTGCTGTTTTCTTTGTCAACTCATCTCAACACAGAAGCAGATGTCTGATTGAAATCTGATTTTCTATGGTCAGAAGCTTAACGTGCCTGTGTCCCTCCCCCACTGGGCCACTACCACTCAGTTTGGCTCACTGGTTCAGAACCAGGTCACCTCACCCCAACTCCAGCAGACTGCAGCCATTTCACCCCGGCCAACCACCAAACCTGCTCAGCTGTCCATGACCTGAGCCTCAGAAGAAGCTACTGGTATTGAAGTCTCTGAGGGGTTGGAGGTGTGGTCTGTTCCTGGCTGGATCTGGACCCCACACTGAGCTCCTCTCTCAGCATGATCCGCAGGTGATCCCAATTGCATTCTTTGGCTGGAAAATAGTCTCACTCTCTTCTTAGATTGCATTAAGCTGCTCTTTTGTTTTTTGTTTTGTTTTTAGAGCATTATTTGGGATTGAGTAGACAGGTTTATTGGGAACTTGTATCAGTCACAGCCTCTCTTCTGCCATCTTGGCTCTGCCCTGTCAGTCATTTTTGCAATGAGATATTTATCATTTTCTTCTATTTGTCAGTATTTTTATTCTGCTGATTCTTGGTGTCTCACAGAGTCATTAGCTTCCATCTGCTCAATTTATTTTTTAAGGCATTATTTTCCTCAGTAAGCTTTTGCATCTCCTTTTCCATTTGGACAATTTGTTTTCTTCCACTTGCAATTGTATTTTTTTTTTTTTTGCCAATTGAATTTTATTTTATTTTATTTTATTTTTTTTAGTGAGGCAATTGGGGTTAAGCGAATTGCCCAGGGTCACACACCTAGTAAGTGTTAAGTGTCTGAGGCTGGATTTGAACTCAGGTACTCCTGACTCCAGGGCTGGTGCTCTATCCACTGTGCCATCTAGCTGCCCCACCAATTGTATTTTTTGAGGAATTGTTTTCTTCAGTCAGTTTTTGTGCTTCTTTTTCCAGCATAACTCTCATATCCCTCATTTCTTTTCCCATTTTTTTCTTCTACCTCTCTCATTTGATTTTTAAAAGCCTTTTTGACCCCTTCCAAGAAGGCCTTTTGGTCTTGAGGCAAGATTATCTTCCCACTTAAGTATTCACTTGTAGGCATTTTGATAAACTCATCTGAGTTTGAGTTTTGCTCTCCTCTTTCACAATAGAAGCTTTCAATGATGAGTCCTCTTTGTTTCTTACTAATATTGTAGCCTTCTTTTCAACTGATAAATTTCAAGTCTGCTCCTGGGGAAAAGGGGTCAGTGTTACAAGCTTCTTACTGCTCTTAGCTGTACTGCTCTCAGTTGTACTGCTCTCAGCTGTGATGAGCTGCTGCTGTGTCAAGCTGTGCTGAGCCATCCTCCCCTTTTGCCTAGTTAGACAGATCTTTCCTGAAGTTTTCTAAATTATCTCAAGTAAGAAGATTGTGACTCTGTCTTTTTGTAGCTTCTCTAGTTCCAGAATACATTTAGAGACTTGATTTAATGTTGTTTTGGGAGAAACATGGGAGAGCTCAGGCAACTTCCTGGCTTCTCTCCACCATCTAATTCTTAATTAATTGTAAAAGATCCCTTTCATCACTTAAATGTCTTGATAGCTTTTACAGTAAAATCCCAATCTCATAGAATCTTGTAACCTGAAAATATAGTAAAAATAAAATAACTATAGCAATAGCTACAGCAGGAACTACTGTAACTGTCACAACAATGACAACAGCAACTCATCTGACTTCCAAGGAATGTAGTTTTGTCTGTTTTATGATAGTTACATCAAATAAAAGAGGCATACCCAAATGAACCTCAGCAACTTTTAATATAGTTAATGGAAGGCATCTTATGGAAGGAAGCTTGGGAGCAGGTCCTCATAATGGTCTAAGCTGCAGATTGCATAGCTGACATATGAGCCTTAAGGGACAGTATCGAAGAGATTTTATCTAAATCAATTCTTGTGTGGTAGCGCTGGGGGAGGTAAATAGTTCTACCCCTTTGTAGATTTTTTTTTAATGTGACAAAAATGTGTACTTTAAATCAAAGGATAACTTTCCATGCAATAGAGAAGCTTTCATGCTACATTTAGTGAAAAAATCAGAACATCCCCTCCTACCATGTGACAAACTCTAGAAATACTGATAGCAACGACAAGAGAAATAAATTTTAAAATTAAATACCATCAAATAGATGACAAAACTATCCCATTTGCTAATAAAATTTTAGTTTAATGGGGGAAAAATCAGAGAATCAACAAAGAAATTGATTGAGACAATACCTTCAATAAAGCAGCAGGATACAAAATAAGCCCCCAAAATTAAAAAAAACATTTCTAAATAGAATAAAAAGAATTCTTGGAAGAAATTACATAAAATGAAATCCCTGTTGAGGTGTTTTCAAATTGTGACTCAAATCCCAAGTCTTACTCAAAATCCTTCTTAAATAAATAATACTGCCTATGTCAATTCATATATTTTGTACTATACCAAGATAATTAGCAAGGGGTTATTTTATAAAGCTAAAATAAATATCATAAAAGTCATTTGGAAGGAAAAGATAGAAAGAGATAGTTCTGGACCTCCCATTGCACAATAAAACTATAATCATTTTTTAAAAAAATTTTTTTCCTAGTATAATAAAATATAGAAAAGCATATTTGTGGAAAAAACAAGATCAAGAAGAGTCAGAAAAAATGAATTCAGCAACCTTATTTTTATAAACCTGAGAATATAAACTCAGATATTTTATATATATATATATATATATATATATATATATATATATATATATATATATATATATAAAATCCCTATTTGATATGATTTGCTAAGACACCACAGCTATTTGGCAGAATCAGACTTAGAACAATATCTTATAGCAATTGCCACAAAAAATCATAAATGTACTAAATTTTCTGCATAAAAAGATCATACTATTAAAAAAAAAAGAACCAGATCAAATACATTTCACAGTTATGGCTCAAGTCCCAATTTTTAACAAAAGAAGGAATAGAGGTTATTATAAAATAGAGTTTATGTGCCACAAATTCTATGAAATTTAAAAGGTTATACATGAACAAAAACATGTCAATAGGATAAGAAGGGGGTATTGTTAATTGAAGATTTATTATTTTATCAAAAATTTCTCATAAGGGTTTGCTATCCAAGATATTTAGGAACCCTTACTAATATATAGTACCAAAAGCCATTCCCTAATGGACATACTCAAATGATAAGAATGAGATAATTTCAAAAGAATTGCTTAGATAGAGAGCTGGTCTTAGAGTTAGGAAGACACATTTACATACCACTTCTGACATAAACTGGCTATTTACCATTGAAAGACATAAAATTATTCAGTGTCCCAAGCAATTTTTAAAGACTTCAAGTTGTATAACATTTACCGATTAGCATTTTTCATGAAAGTTCCTCACAGATAACTCCCTCCACTGAAGAAATTATAGATCCTTTAAAAATATTTAAAATAAAAAACCTCCAAAGTCACAATAACTAGTGAATACACATGCTTCCTCAAAACCTCAGGTTTTAATTAACTCCCCCAAAATTGTTTCAGATATCAAAAGATTAAAATAATCAAATGTGATAGAATCAGCATCTTCCAGGCTCCTACCTACCTACTCCATCTCTCTTTGAGGATAGGCTGGTTCTTTCTCAGAAGGAAAGAAAGCTGTATCCAGGACTAGATAATTATAGGAAACTAAAGGTCATCCATGCTTCTATGGTTTCCGTTTCCTTTCAGCCTTATAAAGGGTTCACTTAGTTTCTTGATCACCCAAGGTTCCTCTAAAAAGAACTGAGACCTTCAGATTTGGTGAAAACTCAAGGCCTCATGAGCCACCATACCCTGCCTGTCAAAATCATTCATTTTGTTTTGGAGTGAGACCAGGCCCTAAATATTTTTTTCCCTCTTGAGTACTTTTCCTATGCTGTGGCTAAGTACAATTTTTGTTAATGATTGGGCAAAATGCAAGTATTTCATTTCATTCCACTATCAGATCTAAAGAACCAGAGGCTGAGCCTAAGCCAGACACAGCACTTAACAACTATGTGGGAGGGGTTTTGGAAAAACAGTTGTGCATGTGTATATATATATATATATATATATATATATATATATTACACTCATTTATATATGCATACATATACAAATATGCACAAACACATGTATACATAAATATGATATACATACATATGTATATGCATATATACATGTTTATTTATATATTTACACATATGAGTATATATGTGTATATATATATTGTGTATATATGTGATATTGATATCTATCTCATCTATAGCTACATCTGCTTGGAAATTTTCATAAAAATAAAGTGAGAAGTCATAGTCACAAAATAATTTTTGAAAATCAAATATAATTTAAACATGTAGATAACAAAGTTACTGCTATGTCTAATAAAATGGAGATAACATGCCACAGAGAAAATTTGGACTCCATATATTATCAATCTATAATAATGGAAGTCATCCTGCAGAGACTCAAAGCAAACCATTGGCTGTCCCTGGCCAATGATATATAACTACCCAAAGGTTTATTAATCAAAATCTAGCCATTTGAATGAGTAGCTCAAAAGTTAATTTCTCCCTGTTTAAATATGAAATGGGTAGATTTTTTATGGCTTTTCTCCCAAACTATTCCTACCAGGAGCTCCACTAGTGCTTCATTAGAAAGCAATTTGCTTATTAAGGGAAGTTTCTGTTTTCATTTGTTAGATATCCTGAAAAACTATAATAAAGTAATCTGTTTTTCTCTGGACTTCAATAGTTATAGAATATCTCCCTGGACTTTATCCTATTTTGTAAAATTCTAGTGAAACTCTGGCTTACCTCACTCTAGTCTTGAAGAGGCTTAACTATTTTTTTTTCTTTCATGAAACTCTTTGGCAGTCTTTCAATGTCTATGGACCCTATCTGAAATAATATTTTAAATGCATAAAAAATGTAGAAACCAATTATATTGATGTACTTTTATCAAAATATTTTTTTTAAAAGTTCATGGACCCTAGGTTAAGACCTCCTCTCAGACAATAAAGAAATAAAGGACATCTTCTAAACATTTGTAAAGGGCATTATCAAATGTTAACACTGAATCATGGCTTTTTTTTTTTCCTGGAAAAGTCAACACCAAGAACAAGAGCAAGAGCACTAGGGAATACTGCCCACATATTAGATGCCAAAAAGAAAGTGATGGCTACATGAAATCTCCTCTTGAATAAGGACCCATCCCAAATTATTTAAAATACCTTTACCTACTACTGAGAAGTTTCTTCACATGTGATGCCTTCATTGGGATTATCTGCCTACATTGAAGAGATCAGTTCCAGGAAATATTATAGTCAAGGAAACAACAAACACTACATCCCCAGGCCCTTCGTAGTAGGACTATTTAGCTTATAAATATTCCTTCAAAATTATTAAGTACAGTCTGATAGAGGGAGAAAAAAGAGAGATCAGCATCAACTGATGTCAAGACAAAAGAGAATGTTAATGGTAGACAGGTGATTTTCAGAAAAGTTGAACATAAATCAAGAAGGATGAAGAATGAAAAAAGGGCATTGGGTATAGCAATTAATAGATCATTGGCAATCTTGGGAGAAAATAGTTTCATTCAAGCAGTTAATTAGTAGTCAGATTTCAGGAGACTATAATGTGAGTGAAAAGAAATGTGAGAGCATAGAGGAGGAGAGGGACAAAAGTGAATCATGGGAAGAATGAAGAAATAGGCTTTGGAGGTTCAAGGCAAAAACAGATTGAAAGATAGGAGGTTATGATTAGGGAGAGGAATTGTAGAGGATCTTGGAGGAAATACAAAATGATTTTGGTTAGATCCAGTGTGTGAAAAAAACTGTGTGACTAGGGTGGAGAGAGTATAGAGGTCATTTGAGTTTAGGTACTTGATGAAGTGGGAGGCTAAGGTGTTCAAGAGAACAAGAGTACATATATTGTAGAACAGAGTAGTATTTTATATTCTTTTTTATCCTTTTAAATGTGTTCTTTTCATTTTCATTTATTAAAATGGTTTTAAAATCTATGTGGTCCATGACTACTTATTGCATTTTTAAACATTGAACCTGATGGACTAAGGTTAATATAGTCTGACCACCAAGTTATTAGTACACTGTTTTCCTATGCTGTGGCTAAGTACAATTTTTGTTAATGATTTAGTAATGTTTTACTAAAATTCTGGAAAACAATAACTAGGGCAGAACAAGGTTTTGTTCTATGCCTAGGCTAGGGGCAGGGTGAACTGAGTAACCATGTCAATACAATAATACAATTATGGATCTTTAATGTCACAGAATCTCAGAATTAAAAGGGATTTAAGAGATTATCTAAAGTAACTGATGATTCAACAGAAATCTAGTCTTCAACAGACCTGGCCTGGTTATAGAAAAGCATCTGCTACAACTCTCTTCACATTTCAAATAGACTTTGAAGCATAGAGTGGTGTCTTTACAATGATAAAGCTCAAATGCCACTACAAGTATGCTTCTTCTATATCAATGATCACTTCATATAAATTAACCTGACAATCAGATTTTTGAAAGGAATCTTTATTAGCATAGTATAGTAAGAACTGATGGTACAAAATATCCCTCCAAAAGTCTGTAACATAAACACATGGAGGGTCCAGGGGAAAATGGGCTCAAGCTATAAAGATTTATGTGGCAAAGGTGCAATTCATAACTTCTGGTTGCTGGAAGTTCCTTTCTAATTTTTGTGGAGAACTGATGATGTTTCCACTAGGCATATTGTAACATCTCTGGTGGCTTACTTATGGATTCTTAAAGTTGTGTTACTCAAAATATCTTTTTTTTTCTTGTCTTTCAGTGTGGACACTACATCAACTATTACAAGGACAATTCCTGCCATTAAAAGTGAGGCTTGTGTCATAATTTATTAAAACCAGTTGAGATATTATAAATATTAAGCTATCATACCATACTGTCAAATATATATTTTAAAAATTATTTCTATTATTATTCAATGAATTATTTTTCAGCCACACCACACTTATCCTGTATTTTTTTTCAATCTTATACTTTTTTTTAGAGCTTCAGTTATTATCTGTAGACAGCACAGTGGATAGAATGCTGGGCCAGGATCAGGAATTCCTAAATTCAAATTCAACCTCAAATATTTTCTAGCTATGTGACCTTGGGAATGTCACTTATCTTCCATTTTCCTCAGTTTCTTCAGCTGAAAATCAAAATAACAAATATCACTTTACCTCCCAAGGCTGTTGTGAGGATCAAATATGTTAATATTTGTAAAGTACATAGCACAGTGCTTGACATATTGTAGTTAATATACAAATACTAGCTCTTTTATTGTTGTTGTCATTATTGTTACTTCATTCAGAACCCTTTCTTGGCTTGTCAAAATTATTTTGTACCCTTATTATATTGTTCGTTGTGTTAGTTCAGTTGGCTAAACATCATTTGATAACTTCATAAGCTTATCGTCAATAGCTTCACCTGAATCATCAATAAACAGTTAACAAAATAGCATCAAGGACAAATCCATGGGTTACCTCACTGAGAGACCTCCCTCTATTTGCATTTTGTTCCATTAATTATAGCTTTTGGGGTCAAGTAATTTAATCAGATCTAAATCCATGTAAGTACACTATTTTCTAAGCTATAGCTTTCCAAGTTTCCTCAGATATCATGAGAGATTTTTGGCAAATGTTTCCTGGAATGTCTACAAGATTCTTATGGTGCAGCAGTTCAGTAACCCTAGCAAAAAAAAAAAAATCAAAGTATACATCATGATACAAATACAGATATGAGGAGGAGAAGTAATGGGTAAGGGGAGGAAAGGAGAGTGTAAGATAGGAGAGGAGAATTAGAATGATGAAATAGGTAAAGAGATTTTCTTGAATTAAAGCAAACCTTTGTTCAATTCCCGACTTAAAGACATAAGAACTGTAAACCTGACCAATTTTTATGGCCCAATGAACTCACAGATCTTAATAGCTATTGATATCTTCTTTTTAAAAAAATTAGAATTTTATTTTTCCAAATTAAATGTAAAAACACATTTTGACATCTTTTTTTAAAATTTGTGTTCCAAATTCTTTTCCTCCCTTCCAACCTCCCCTCCAAGAACTCAAGCAATTCAATGTAAGTTATATATGAATAGTCATGCAAAGCATCTCCACGTTAGCCAGGTTGTGAAAGAAAAACGACAAAAACAACAGCAAACTTTTCCAGCATATTCTTTCTCCATGACATTAGTCTCATACCTGTAAGTAATCCTAGCCCTCTGTGAATAAGAAGCAGTGGGGGACTCTACTGACTCTTGGAGCAATCGCCATAGATCCTTAAACAGGGGATTACCCTCAAGAATTGATCATTCTGGGGGCACCTAGGTGGCACAGTGGATAAGGCACCAGTCCTGGATTCAGGAGGATCTGAGTTCAAATCCAGCCTCAGACACTTGTACTTACTAGCTGTGTGACCCTGGGCAAGTCATTTAACCCTCATTGCCCTGCAAAAAAAAAAAAAAAGAATTGGTCATTCTTCCAGCTCCCCCTCCTCTTATCTCTATGCTATAACATCTGCTGAAGAGAATAACCTCTCTTCTTCTAGTCCTAACCTACATCAATCTCCTTTCATCCTGATCTACATCAGCTCTCTCCCTCTAATTTATGAATTTTCCTCTGTCGTACTTTTCCATTGTACCCTCTATTTAAGGTACTGCTTAAATCTATTTTTCACTAGAAAAATGAGGCATGTCAATTGACTCAAAATATTATGATTTTACTTTAATTTACTTACAGTACAATATTACTGTGAAATATTTTTTCATTCAAATATTTTCAAAAATACCCATATAGATGTGTGTGTGTGTGTGTGCGTGTGTGTTGTGTGTGTGTGTGTGAGTTAGATGGTGCAGTGGATAAGGTGCTATCCTAGAGTCAGGAAGGCCTGTGTTTGAATATGACTTCAGACACTTACTACCTCTGTGACCCTAGGCAAGTTAGCTAATTCTGTTTACCTCAGTTGCTTCATATATAAAATGAGCTGGAGAAGGAAATGTGAAGTGTTTTAGTATTTTTGCCTAGAAACCCCCAAATGGGATAATGAACAGTTAGACATGGTTGAACTATCTATCTATCTGTCTGTCTGTCTATCTATCTATCTATCTATCTATCCATCCATCCACACATATGTATGTATGTATTTATCAGCTTGGTCTTTTGCGGTATTCTCAAATTCTAGTTCTAGTGTTAATAAACTCCTCTTTATGACAGATCTCTTCAGTTCTTTTCTTTTTCCTCATTTCCTTGGACTCTTAGAGAACTAGCTCTCCCCAGATAAAATTGTACCACTGGTCACTCACCTAATACATGACAATCTTCATGTAGTTCTTGAAGTATTGGTCCAAGATGGGGAGTCCCCACACTAACATCTTCTCTCTCAATTCCATTTTGTCCCTTTTCTACTGTCTCTCAAAAATATCTCTCCCATTTATGTTCATGGGAAAGGACAAGATATGCTTTAATGGAGCTGAGAATCATCATATGATTATCAAAGGTGAAAATGAACTCAACTGTCAATTAGCTACCTTTGAAGAAATACTTCTTAACTATCAATGCACTGACCATTTACAAGGTGATTGTGTTTAACTAATAAAGAACTGGAAGGCTGACTACAAGTCTTCATGTTCTATATCCAAGAGTCCAATGTTCTTGTTTTGTTTGGTTTTGGTTTTTTGGTGAGGCACTTGGGGTTAAGTGACTTGCCCAGGGTCACACAGTTAGTAAGTGTTAAGTGTCTGAGGTCAGATTTGAACTCAGGTCCTCCTGAGTCCAGGGCCAGTGCTCTATCCACTGCACCACCTAGCTGCCCCTCCAATGTTTTTTTTATCACAAAAATCATATTTTCTAATTGTAAATATAAGGAAACTCTTACTACTAATGGAGAATAGCACCTACTTTGGAATTAACATCCAGATTGATACATGCAGGTCATATCTGAACAATGGATCTAAAAGAAAGTTTAAAGTTAGAGATATATCTTAAGTCATCAAAAAATATGTTATAATTGAAGACAGAGGGGTATATGAAATTGTCAAGAAAGAGCATGTAGATTCCCAGAGAGAAAAAGAGAGATCATTCCAGCATAACAAGCTTTCATAGATATCTTCACATTACACCTAGGAGGAGAATCATAGTATCATATTTGTAGATCACTTAAGATATATATAAATATATATATATAAGGCATTTAAGATGAGGAAACTATGGGTATGAAAGTTTAAGAGACTTTCCTAAAGTATCATATATGTTAAGAGCCTTGATTCAAACCCAGGTCCTCTGACAATTCCATTTATCTTTCCATTTATCTTTTATTTCCATTTATCTTTTATCTTTGAATTGAATTACCGAGGGAAATTCATAAGAACAAAGGACAGAGGTTAACGGGACATTCAAGGTCATCTCATCTAACCCTCTGATTTTAGAGATAATGTTGATAAGAATTGAGATTGAAGGGTTAAGTGAATTACCCAAAGAATTTTATTTTTAAGCTTTGATTCTAAAGCCAGTGATCTTTCCAGTACACTGTACTTCCTGAACACAGTTATTTCTTAAACTTTTGGAATTGGGTGGCCTACAGATATTGATTTTTTTCTTATTATATTAGGAAACTGAGGCACAGAAAAGTTAAGAAAATTGCCAAAGGTTTATAATTAAGAAACAACAGAGCAAGGAAATGAATCCAGGCCATCTGATACTAAGTCCAGTTCCCTTTCTACTATTTTGTTGCTTTTCCTCCCAAATATTATTAACTTCTTAAATTTGATACTATTGATAGTGACAGTAAAGGCAGTTATGCAATCATTTGGTCTCTTATTTTAAACACATCTATGAAGTTGAATGATCATTTTTGTTGGCATACTCAAAACGTCATCCATAAATGATCTGAAAACAACATGTAACCTTCTAAAAATGAATGATTCAATAAGTTTACTACTGTTCCTGTCTCCTGCTATTACCTTCTTTTAGCTGTGTGCCTGTATATGTGTATTCTACCATTTATTTTCCTTAGTTAATAAGCAGAGTGACATCCTACAAGAAAATGAAATCCCTCAAGAACTGAACTTAAAACCACAGCTCTACTTTGGCAAGAGTCAGTAAACTGGGACTAAAGGACTTGGCAGATGAGGCTGTAATATATTAATGCTTGTCACAATCTTGGTAAAGGCTTGTCCCTCTTGGGCATGCATTTTAAATGACACCACATTTCAGTAGTCCTATTAATGGGCTTTATAGACTATGATGCTCAAGAATAAAAATATCATTAATCCTACAGAGTTTTATGAAATATAAATTTTGGCCACCGGCCAATATATGCAAGTAATTTCCCTCTGTCTTATTCCCTTATTGTCATTATGTTAGTTTGTAGTATCCCTTTTGTTAAATTAACAAAAAGCCTATATTAAAGTGATTGACTAGGGGAGGGAGAAAAAAAAAAGAAAAAAAATCCATTTTGATTCAGAGAAACTTGGTCTGAATTCCAGTTTTGTCACTTAATAGTTGAATGACTTTGGACAAGTCAAGTAATCTCTCTGGGAATAATTCTCATCTATAAAATTAATTGGGTGAACTTGACTATTTATTTGTTGTTTTTGTTGCTGTTGAGCCATTTCATTCATGTGTAGCTATTTATGACTCCATTTGGGGTTTTCTTAGCAGAGACACTGGAGTTGTTTGCCACTTCATTCTTCAGCTCATTTTATAGATGAGAAAGTTGAGGTACACAACATTAAGTGACTTGTTCTGGGCCACACAGCTAGTAAGTGTCAGGGGCCAGATTTGAAATCAGAAAGATAAATTTTTCTGACTCCAGGATGAACATTCTATCCATTGGGTCATCTAGCTGCCCCAGACAATTTATAAGATAATTTAAAGCTCCAACTCTATGATCCGATGCATAAACTTAACTATGAAGACCAAACTTAGTATAAAATTGTTTAAGTTTAAGTCAATAGACTATTTCTTTTTTTTTATGTATGAGGTATTTTATTTTTTCCATTATATGTAAAGATAGTTCTCAACTTTTGTTTATACATGCTTTACAATTTCAGATTTTTCTCCCTCCCACTCCTCCCTCCCTCCTCCCCTAGATAGCAGGTAATCTGATATAGGTTATATCTATATATCTCTATACATATACATATAGATATATATATACACACACATATATATATATATACACATAATAACATTAATCCTATTTCTGCATTAATCCTGTTACAAGAGAAAGAATCAGAGCAGTGATGCAAAACCTCAAAATAGAAAGAAAAAAAAAAAACAACAGCACCCAAAACAAAAGAAATAATATGGTTCAATCAGCATCTATACTCCACAGTTCTTTCTTTCTTTTTTTATCTTGGATTTGGAGATCCTCTTCTATCATGAGTTCCCTGGAACTCTTCTGTACCATTGCATTGGTGAGAAGAATATAGTCCATCACAGTAGGTCAACACTCAATGTTGATGATACTGTGTACAATGTTCTCCTGGTTCTGCTCATCTCACTCATCATCAGCTCACGTAAGACCCTCCAGGTTTCTCTGAACTCTTCCTGCTCATCATTTCTTACAGCACAATAGTATTCCATTGTATTCATATACCACAACTTGTCCAGTCATTCCCCAATTGATGGGCACCCCCTCAACTTCCAATTCCTTGCTACCACGTAAAGAGCAGCTATAAATATTTTTGTACATGTGGGTCCCTTTCCCCCTTCCATGATTTCTTTGGGCAAAAGACCTAAAAGTGGGATTGCTGGGTCAAAGGGTATGCACAGCTTTATTGCCCTTTGGGCATAATTCCAAATTGCTCTCCAGAATGGTTGCATCAGCTCACAGCTCCACCAACAATGCATTAGTGTTCCAATTTTCCCACAGCCTCTCCAACATTTATTATCTTCCTTTTTTGTCATTTTAGCCAATCTGATAGGTGTCAGGTGGTACCTCAGAGTTGTTTTAATTTGCATCTCTCTAATCATTAGGGATGTAGAGCATTTTTTCATATGGGAATAGATAGCTTTGGTTTCTTCATCAGAGAACTGCCTGTTCATATCCTTTGACCATTTCTCAATTGGGGAATGACTTGGATTCTTATAAATTTGATTTAATTCCCTATATATTTTAGAGATGAGGCCTTTATCAGAAGCACTGGCCTCAAAAATTGTTTCCCAGCTTTCTGCCTCCCTTCCAATTTTGGATGCATTGCTTCTGTTTGTACAAAATTTTTTAAATTTAATATAATCAAAATCATCCATTTTGCATTTTATAATATACTCTATCTCTTGTTTGGTCAAAAACTGTTTTCCTTTCCAAAGATCTGATAGGTACACTATTCCTTTCTCTCCTATTTACCTATGGTATCACCTCTTATGTCTAAATCATGTATCCATTTTGACCTTATTTTAGTATAAGGTGTAAGATGTTGGTCTATGCCTAATTTCTGCCATACTATCTTCCAGTTTTCCCAGCAGTTTTTGTCAAATACTGAGTTCCTATTCCAGAAGCTGGAGTCTTTGGGTTTATCAAACACTACATTACTAGTGTCATTTACTACTGCATTTCCTGAGCCTAGCCTATTCCATTGATCTACCACTCTATTTTTTAGCCAGTACCAGATAGTTTTGATGACTGCCGCTTTATAGTAAAGCTCCAGGTTTGGTACCGCTAACCCACCTTCCTGTGAATTTTTTTTCATTATTTCCCTGGATATTCTTGATTTTTTGTTTTTCCAGATGAATTTTGTTATTATTTTTTCTAGCTGTATAAAATAATTTTTAGGTAGTCTGATTGGTATGGCACTGAATAAGTAAATTAATTTAGGCAGTATTGTCATTTTTACTATATTAGCTCTGCCTATCCATGAGCAATTGATATCTTTCCAATTATTTAGATCTGATTTGATTTGTGTGAAGAGTGTTTGGTAGTTGTGTTCATAGAGTTCCTGGGTTTGTCTTGGCAAGTAGACTCCCAAGTATTTTATATTATCTACTGTTACTTTAAATGGAATTTCTCTTTCTATCTCTTGCTGCTGGACTTTGTTGGTCATGTATAGAAATGCTGATGATTTATGTGGATTTATTTTATATCCTGCTACTTTGCTAAAGTTGTTAATTGTTTCAAGTAATTTTTCAGTTGATTCTCTAGGATTCTTTATGTATATCATCATATCATCTGCAAAGAGTGATAGTTTTGTTTCCTCCTTGCCTATTCTAATTCCTTTAATTCCCTTCTCTTCTCTGATTGCTAAAGCTAACATTTCTAGAACAATATTAAATAATAGGGGTGATAATGGACATCCCTGTTTCACCCCTGATGTTATTGGGAAGGCCTCTAATTTATCTCCATTGCATATAATACTTGCTGATGGCTTTAGGTAGATACTGTTTATTATTCTAAGGAAAGCTCCCCCTATTCCTAAACTCTCTAGTGTTTTTATTAGGAATGGGTGCTGTACTTTGTCAAAAGCTTTCTCTGCATCTATTGAGATAATCATATGATTTTGGTTGGTTTTCTTATTGATGTGGTTGATTATGTTAATAGTTTTCCTAATGTTGAACCAGCCCTGCATTCCTGGTATAAATCTCACCTGGTCATAGTGTATTATCCTGGTGATCACTTGCTCTAATCTCCTTGCTAATATCTTATTTAAGATTTTAGCAACAATATTCATTAGGGAGATTGGTCTATAATTTTCTTTCTCTGTTTTTGCTTTGCCTGGTTTTGGTATCACCACCATATTTGTGTCATAAAACGAATTTGGTAGAACTCCTTCTTCCCCTATTTTTCCAAATAATTTGTATAATATTGGAATTAATTGTTCTTTAAATGTTTGGTAGAATTCACCTGTAAACCCATCTGGCCCTGGGGATTTTTTCTTAGGGAGTTCATTAATAGCTTGTTCAATTTCTTTTTCTAACATGGGTTTATTTAAGGATTTTATTTCCTCTTCAGTTAACCTGGGAAGTTTGTATCTTTGTAAATATTCATCCATTTCATTTAGATTGTCAAATTTATTGGCATACAGTTGGGCAAAATATTTCCTAATTATTGCTTTAATTTCCACTTCATTGGTGGTAACATCACCCTTTTCATTTTTGATACTGGTAATTTGGTTTTCTTATTTCTTTTTTTTAATCAAATTAACCAATATTTTATCTATTTTATTGGTTTTTTCATAAAACCAGCTCTTAGTTTTATTGATTAATTCTATAGTTTTTTTTACTTTCAATCTTATTAATTTCTCCTTTAATTTTCAGGATCTCTAATTTAGTGTCTAATTGGGGATTTCTTATTTGTTCTTTTTCTAACTTTTTAAGTTGCATGCCCAATTCATTAATCTCCTCTTTCTCTTTTTTATTCATGTAAGCATTTAGAGCTATAAATTTTCCCCTAAGCACTGCTTTGGCTGCATCCCATAGATTTTGGTGTGTTGTCTCATTATTGTCATTCTCTTGGATAAAGTTATTGATTATTTCTATGATTTCTTGTTTGGCCCATTCATTCTTTAGAATGAAATTATTTAGTTTCCAATTGATTTTCATTCTACTTTTCCCTGGCTCTTTCTTACATGTAATTTTTATTGCATCGTGATCTGAGAAGGATGCATTTACTATTTCTGCCTTTCTACATTTGACTATGATGTTTTTGTGCCCTAATACATGGTCAATTTTTGAAAATGTGCCATGTACTGCTGAGAAAAAGGTATATTCCTTTCTATCACCATTCAATTTTCTCCAGACATCTATCATGTCTAACTTTTCTAGTAATCTATTCACCTCTTTCACTTCTTTCTTATTTATTTTTTGGCTAGATTTATCTAATTCTGAGAGGGGGAGATTCAGATCCCCCACTAGTATAGTATTACTGTCTAATTCCTCTTGTAACTCATTTAACTTCTCCTCTAAGACCTTGGATGCTATACCACTTGGCACATACATATTTAATATTCATATTACTTCATTATCTATAGTACCTTTAAGTAAGATGTAATTTCCTTCCTTATCTCTTTTAATGAGATCTATTTTTGCCTGCACTTTGTCTGAGATAAGGATTGCTACCCCTGCCTTTTTTACTTTAGCTGAGGCATAATATATTCTGCTCCAGCCTTTTACCTTTACTCTGTGTGTATCTCTCTGCTTCAAATGTGTTTCTTGTAAACAGCATATTGTAGGGTTCTGGTTTTTAATCCACTCTGCAATTCGCTTCCGTTTTATAGCAGAGTTCATCCCATTCACATTCACAGTTATTATTACTGACTGTCTATTCCCCTCCATTCTATTTACCCCCTTTGTACTTTTCCCCCCTTCTTTCACCCTATTCCTCCTCACCAACGTTTTACTTCTTACCTCTGCCTCCCCCGATCTGCCCTCCCTTTTTATCACTCCCCTCTCTTTTCTTTACCCTTTTCTCCCTTGCTTTTGTCCTCCCTTCTATCAGTCCCCCCTTTCCCTTCCCCTTTTGTTTCCCTAAAGAATGAGTTAAGTTTCTTTATCCCAATGAACGTATATGTTATTCCCTCTTTGAGTCAAATCTAATGAGAATAGGGTTGAAACCATGTTCCCCCCTCCTTTCTTTCCCTCTATTGTAATAGGTTTTTTTCCACCTCTTCATATGATATAATTCACCCCATTCCACCTCCCCTTTCCTCTCCTCCCCATAGACTCCCTTTTTATCCCCTTAATTCTTTTGTATCATCACATCAAAGACAATTTATATTTATACCCTCTATTTAAAATCCTTCTCTCTGCCCAAATACATTTACAGTTCTTAAGAGTTATGAGTATTATCTTCCTGTGTAGAGATATAAACAGTTTAACCTAATAGGGTAACTTTTTTTTCCCCTCTGTTTACCTTTTTAAACTTCTCTTGAGTCTTGTATGTTGAGATCAAATTTTCTATTCAGTTCTGGTCTTTTCACCAGGAAAGATTGAAAGTCCCCAATATCATTAAATGTCCATCTTTTTCCCTGAAAGAAAATGCACATTTTTGCTGGGTAATAGATTCTCGGCTGCAAGCCAAGCTCCTTTGCTTTCTGGAATATCATATTCCAAGCCTTGCGGTCCTTTAATGTTGAAGCTGACAGGTCCTGAGCAATCCTGACTGTGGCTCCATGATATTTAAATTGCTTCTTTCTGACTGCTTGGAGTATTTTCTCCTTCACCTGATAATTCTGGAATTTGGCTACAATATTCCTTGGAGTTTTCCTTTTGGGGTCTCTTTCAGGAGGTGATCGGTGGATTCTTTCAATGATGATTTTATCCTCTGATTCTATGATATCAGGGCAGTTCTCCTTAATAATTTCCTGGAATATGGTGTCTAGATTCTTTTTCTGGTCATGGCTTTCATGCAGTCCAATGATTCTCAAATTGTCTCTCCTCGATCTGTTTTCCAGATCAGTTGTCTTTCCAATGAGGTATTTCACATTTTCTTCTATTTTTTCATTTTTTTTATTCTGCTTGACTGATTCTTGGTGTCTCATGGATTCCTTATCTTCCAACTGTCCCACTTTAATTTTTAAGGCATTGTTTTCTTCGGTGAGATTATGCACCTTTTTTTCCATTTGGCTAAGTGAATTTTTTAAGGTATTGTTTTCTTCAGTGAGATTATGCACCTTTTTTTCCATTTGGCCAAGTGAATTTTTTAAGGTATTGTTTTCTTCAGTGAGATTATGCAGCTTTTTTTCCATTTGGCCAAATGAATTTTTTAAGGCTTTGTTTTCTTTAGCTTCCTTTTCCAAGCTGTTGATTCTTTTTTCATAGTTTTTTTGTTTTGCTTTCATTTCTCTCCCCATTTTTTTCTTCTACCTCTTACAATTGATTTTTAAAATCCTTTTTGAGCTCTTCCAGGAAGGCTTTTTGTTCCTGAGACCAATTCACCTTCCCTTGTGAGGCTTCAGATGTAGCCAATTTGAGGCTATTGTCCTCATCTGAGTTTGTGTTGGCTTCTTCCCTATTGATACAGAAGCTCTCAATGGAGAGGGCTCTTTTTTGCTTCTTACTCATTATTGCAGCCTATTTATTTATTCTTTAAGTTGAGGTCTGCTCTGGGGGCACCAGGGTCCCTGTTTTGGGCTTCTTGTGCAGGTATATAGGTGCTGTGTGACCGGGCTTTTACTCTGAGGCCTTTATGGTGTGTGGAGATCCCCCGCCCTGCACTTCCTGTCTGATTGTGCTCGGCCAGCCAGGCGCCAGACCCCGGCGTCTGATCCCGCCATTCGTGGCCCTCTCGGCTGGTGCAGGTAGGTTTTTCCACTGTCCTTCTTGGCCACCAGATTTTTGAACCAGGTTCCGGGAGCCTCAGTTGTTCGGCTGTGGCCCGCAGCTCCTGCTGACTTGCCCCGACCCCCTCGGCACTGGGTTTCTGCCCTGCGCTGGGCCTCCCTTTTGCCCGAGTCAGACCGACCTTTTCCTGAAGTCTTCTAAATTATCTCTGGTTGGAGGACTGTGTCTCTCTGTCTCTTTGCAGGTTCTGTAGTTTCAGAATCCGTCCAGAGGCTTGATTTAATGTTTGTTTTGAGGGAACAGAAGGAGAGCTCAGGCACCTTCCTGCTTCCTCTCCACCATCTTGGCTCCACCCCCCTAGACTATTTCTCTCATCCAACTTACAACTATTCATATAGTTGACCTCATGGATCAAGTAATGTAGAACAAATATCTCTAGATTTCTAAAATGGGAAAATAGATAATGCTTTGCTACTTGAAAAGAATTATGATCTAACTACTCCCAGCATGACTTTGATACTCCTACCTTTTATATTTCCGTTTATCACCTTCAAATTTGGGAATGTGAAAATGAATACTTTAACAACATGAGAAGAACATTGGATTCTTTTGTATCAATGAGTAACTAGTTGTATGAACTTCACCTGTCTATGCCTCAGTTTCCTAATGTTTGAAAATAGCTAAGTGATACAATGGAGAGTTCTCTGTATCTGGAGTTAGGAATCTGAGTTCAAATCAACCTTCAGCATACACTAGCTCTTTGACCCTGAACAAATATTTTAGCCTCTGTCTGCTTCAGTTTCATCATTTATTAGATGGGGATAATAGTATTACCTACTTCATAGAGTTGTTATAAGAATAACATGTTTGTAGAGTACTTCGCAAACATTAAAGGATAATGATAGGAGGTGGAGGAGGAAGAATAAAAAGGTGGTTATTGTGATGTTAGTGTTCTTTTCTGCTCTATGTTTCTTATTTTGTTTCCATGTTTAAAAGTTTTTTGTATTTTGTACTTTTTGTATTTATTTATTTGCATTTTGTATTAATTTTTTAAGTAATATGAAAGCATTTGGGAAAGAGAGTTGTAGCAACTTTTATTTAAGTATGAATTAAAGGAAAGGGAAGTCTACATCAAATAAATCAAAAGCACCTTTTTTTTAAAAAAATGAAATACCACAAACTACAGAATCTTCAGATAACTTAAAAAAAAATCCCCAACTTTTGATTTCTGTAAATGTTATGATGAACCCCACCTAATGCAGGCAATGGAATGATTGATAATATTAGAAAAGCTACATTTTATCTATGCTTTATCAGTGTCAAAATGATTAAAACAACAAAATATGTAAATATTCTGGCTTGGCTACTGATTACATGCTTAGCAAATGATAATATCTTAAAGCCTATCTTTCAACAATTCAATCATTCCAAGTAAGCAATATTGCTGTTAGCATCCTGTGACCAAATTACATTCTTAGAATTTTCTCTGTGAGCTCATCTTTCCTCATTTTCATTAATTTACATAGTAACAAATCTGTCTTACAGAAGATTGCCAAATAGATTTTCAATCTGTTTCTACATGCTACCTGAAATAAATCAATCCCAGGCTTTTAAGGGCTAATCTGTCTTCAGGTTGTTGACAAAGAACATTTACTGTAAGTTCCAGAAGAATCTGTCTCCCTAGAGTCTGTTTTGATTTTCCATATCCTCAGGTATAATTTAGATGAAAGGTGGGGACAAGTTTTCAATAGGTGTGTAAAAAGACATGGAGGGGGGCAGCTAGGTGGCGCAGTGGATAGAGCACCAGCCCTGGAGTCAGGAGGACCTGAGTTCAAATCCAACCTCAGACACTTAACACTTACTAGCTGTGTGACCCTTGGCAAGTCACTTAACCCCAATTGCCTCACACACACAAAAAAAAGATATAGAGGGCAGAGAAAAGATGGCAAAGAGAAGCCAGGAAGTTGCCTGAGCTCTCCTCAGTTTTCCTCAAAATCGACATTAAGTCAAGCCTCTTAGTGGATTCTTGAACTACAGATGCTACAAAAAGGCAGAGAGACACAAGCTTCCAACTTGAAATAATTAAGAAAAGTTTGGCAAAGTTTGATCTCACTTGGGCAGCTCAGCTCAGCTCAGTGTGGAGAGAGTCTGGTTAAGTAAGCAGGAAGTTCCTGCCACAACACAGATAAGCAGCTTAGGCCCCTTGGTCCTGGCTAAGCAAGCTGGTGGCACAGCAGGCCTATTGTGAGACCCAACAGCTATGGCTGAGAGGGCAAATTGCCAGCTAAAGAACCACCCAAAGGACAGGCCCAAAGAGGCCAAGCCATCCCAGCACATGGAGTAAGAACAGGGTGGTGTGGAATCCTCAAGCAACAGAGGACCCAGAGCAGAAAGACAGTGACCAGGCCCCTATCCCCCAGGAAAAGAAGCTTTTACCAGTGGCCCTTATGCCCCAAGAGTAGAACTCAACTTTAAAAGTAAAAAAAATAAAAGCTACAATATGAATAAGAAACAGAAAAGGACCCTTACCATTGAGAGCTTCTATGGGACAGGGAAAACCAAAACACAAACTCAGATGAGGACAATACTGTCAAAATGCCAATATGTTAAGCCTCAAAGGGAAAGATCAATTGGTCTCAAGACCAAAAAGCCTTCTTGGATGAGCTCAAAAAGGATTTTAAAAATAAAATAAGAGAGATGGAAAAAATGGAAAATAAATGAGAGAAATTAGATTTACTCAAGAAAATTATGAAAAAAGAGTCAGTAGCTTGGAAAAGGAAGTACAAAAATTGACTGAAGAAAACAACTTGAAAAATACAATTGGCCAACTGGGCAAAAAATGACCAAAGGGAAAAGGAAGTACAAAGTCTTATTGAAGAAAATAATGCCTTAGAAATTAGAATGAGGGGCAGCTAGGTGTGCAGTGGATAGAGCACCATCCCTGGATTCAGGAGGACCTGAGTTCAAATGTGGCCTCAGACACTTAACACTTACTAGCTGTGTGACCCTGGTCAAGTCACTTAACCCAAATTGCCCCTCAAAAAAAACTAGAATGAGGCAGATGGAGGCTAAAGACTTTTTTGAGACACCAAGAATCATCAAATGAAATCAAAAGAATGAAAAAAATAGAAGAAAATGTAAAATACCTCAGTGAAAAGACAACTTACCCAAAAAATAGATCCAGAAGAGATAATTTGAGAATTATTGGACTACCTAGAAGCCGTGATCAGAAAAAGAGTCTAGACACCATATTCCAGGAAATTATTTAGGAGAACTTCCCTGATATTGTAGAATCAAAGGATAAATTAGTCATTGAAAGAAAACACAGGCAGCTAGGTGGCAAAGTGGATAAAGCACTGGCCCTGGATTCAGGAGGACCTGAGGTTAAATCTGGCCTCAGACACTTGAAACTTACTAGCTGTGTGACCTTGGGTAAGTCACTTAAACCTCATTGCCCTACAAAACAAAAAAACAAAACAAAAAAAAAGAACATACCAACCACCTCCTGAAAGAGACCCCCAAAAGAAACACTCCAAGGAATATTGTAGCCAAATTCCAGAATTAACAGGTGAAATAGAAAATGCTGCAAGTAGCCAGAAGGAAACAATTTAATTATCATGGAGTCATAGTCAAGAATACACAGGACCTGGCAGCTTCAACATTAAAGGATTGCCAAGGCTTGGAATATGATATTCTGGAAAGAAAAGGAACTTGGATTTCAACCAAGAATCAACCATCCAGCAAAATGTATCATTATTCCAAACCAAACCAACAAACAAAAAAAAGCTAGGGAGTGCAATAGATAAAGCACTGTACCTGGACTCAGGAGGACCTGAATTCAAATTCGGGCTCAGACACTTGACACTTACTAGCTGTGTGAACCTGGGCAAGTCAGTTAACCTTCATTGCCCCCACCAAAACAAACAAACAAACAAACAAACAAATTCAGCATTATCTTTCAGGGGAAAAGATGGACATTCAATAAAATAGGGGATTGGAAGGTTTCCTGATGAAAAGACCAGAAATGAACATAAAATTTGATCTTCATAAACTGGACTCAACAGAACTATAAAAAGGTAAACATGGGGAAAAAGAAATTAAATAATGATAAACTGTTTGAATCCCTCCATGGGAAAATAATAGTTATGATTCTGTGAACTATATCTCTATTTGGGCACATAGAAGGAGTATACACAGGGTTATAGGTATCAGTTGACTTTGCTTTGATAATATAAAGAAAATTAAGGAGTGAAAAAAAGGAGCATATGGGGAGAAGATGAAAGTGGTGATAGAATGGGGTTAATAACATCATATAAAGAGTTGCAAAAAACTTATTACAATTTATCAAAATAAGGGAGGGCTGAGGGTGGTGCCAACTTTACTTTCATCAGATTTGGTACAAAGACAGAACACACACTCATTGGGATGAAGAAACTTAACCTTTAGGAAAGTCAAAAAGTAAAGAAAAAAGGGAGGCACTGATAGAAGGGGGGCAGAAGCAAGGGAGGAAAGGGGAAAGAAAAGGGAAGGGAGTTATAAAATGTAGGGAGATTGAGGAAGGCAGTGCTCAGAAGCAAAACACAGGTGAGGAGGAATAGGGTGAAAGAAGAAAAAAGTACAAAGGGGAAAATTGGATGGATAGAAATACACAGTACTCATAACTGTGAATGTGAATGGGATGGACTCTCCCGTAAAATGGAAGCAAGTAGCAGAGTACATTAAAAATCAGAATTCTGCAATATGCTCTTTACAAGAAACACATTTGAAGTAAAAAGATACACACAGAGTAAAAGTAAATCGATGGGGCATAGTAAATTATGCTTCAGCTAAAGTAAAAAAGCAGGGGTAATCAGGGGCAGCTAGGTGGCACAGTGGATAAAGTACTGGCCTTGGATTCAGGAGGACCTGATTTCAAATCCAGCCTCAGACACTTAACATTAGCTGTGTGACCCTGGGCAAGTCACTTAACCCTCATTGCCCCTAAAAAACAAAACAAAACAAAAAACAAAAACAAAAAAGCAGGGGTAGCAATCCTTATCTCAGACAAAGCCAAAGGAAAAATAGATCTAATTAAAAGAGATAAAGAAGGAAACTACATCTTGATAAAAGGTAACATAGATAATGAAGTAATATCAATACTGAACATATATGCACCAAGTGATATAGAATCCAACTTCTTAGAGAAGTTAAATGAGTTACAAGAGGAAATAGACAGCAAAACTCTACTAGTGGGGGATTTAATCTTCCCCTCTCAGAACTAGATAAACCTAACCACAAAATAAATAAGAAAGAAGCTAAGAAGGGCAATAGAATTTTAGAAAAAGACATGATAGAACTTTGGAGAAAATTGAATGGGGATAGAAAGCAATATACCTTTGTCTCAGCAAAACATGACACATAAACAAAAATTGACCTTGTATTAAAGAACAAAAACCTCACAGTCAAATCTAGAAAGTCAGAAATAATATACACATCCTACTCAGATCATGATGCAATAAAAATTACATGCAACAAAGAGGCAAGGAAAGATAGATTGAAATTTGCTTGCAAACTAAATAATCTAATCCTAAACATGGAGTAGGTCAAACAAGAAATCTTAGATTCAATAACTTCACCCAAGAGAATGGCAATAATGAGACAAATGTACCAAAACTTATAGGATGCAGCCAAAGCAGTTCTTAGGGGAAATTTTATATCTCTAAATGTTTACATGAATATACAACAAATTAAAAATCCCCAATTAAATACTAAATTAGAAATTCTGAAAACCAAAGGAGAAATTAATAAAATTGAATGTAAGAAAACTATTTAATAAATAAAACTGAGAGCCAATTTTATGAAAAAAAATCAGTAAAATAGGTAAACCTTTGGTTCATTTGATTTAAATAAAGTAAGAAGAAAACCAAATTACCAGTATCAAAAATGAAAGGGGTGAATTGACCACCAATGAAGTTTAAATTAAAGCAATAATTAGAAACTATTTTACCTAATTTTATGCCAATAAATTTGATAATCTAAATGAAATGGATGAATATTTAAAAAATATATAAATTGCCCAGATTAACATGAGAGGAAATAAAATACCTGAATAGCCACCCTTTCAAAAACAATAAACTGACAAGACATAGAAAAAGAAATTCCATTTAAAGTAATGGTAGGCAATATAAAATACTTGGGAGTCTACCTGCTGAGACAAACCCAGGAACTCTATGAATACAATTACAAAACACTTTTATAAATAAAACCAGATCTATGTAATTGGAAAAATATCAATTGTTCAGGAATAGGCTAAGCTAATATAATAAAAATGACAATTCTACCGAATTAATTTACCTATTCAGTGCCATATGAATCAGACGACCTAAAAATATTTCATAGAGTTAAAAAATAATAACAAAATTCATCTGGAAAAACAAAAATCAAGAATATCAAGGGAACTAATGAAAAAAAAGCACAGGAAGGTGGGCTAGCAGTACCAAATTTGAAGCTATACTATAAAGTGGCAGTCATCAAAACTATTTGGTACTAAGAAATAGAGTGGTGGATCAATGGAATAGGTTAGGCACAGGAGACACAGTAGTAAATGACTATAGTAATCTACTGTTTGATAAACCCAAAGACTCTAGCTTCTGGGACAGAAACTCAGTATTTGACAAAATACTGAGAAGCAGTTCAACAATCCAAAACAATTTTAAAGAACTCATGATAGAAATTTTCTCAATATTCAGATAAAAGAACTGTGAATTGTGAATGCAGATTGAACCATCCTGTTTCTACTTTTGGACTGTTTTTTTTCCTTCTTTTTTGAGGATTTCCCCTTCTGCTGTGATTCTTATTTCACAAGATGACTAATGTAAAAATATGTTTAATGTGATTGTACATATACAACCTATATCAGACTGCTTTCTGTCTTGGGGAAGAGGGAGGGAAGAGAGGGTGGGAGAAAAAATTTGGAACTGAGAATCCTGTGAAAACAAATGTTGAAAACTATACTTATATGTAACTGGAAAATAATAAAATACTTTAAAAAAGGGAAAAAAAAGAAACTGAACAAGTCGTCACTGAACTCCTTAAGAAAAAATCTCCAGAGCCAGATGGGTTTACAAATGAATTCTTCCAAACATTTAAAAAACAATTAATTCCAATATTATATATATTATTTGGTAAAATAGGTGAAGGAGTTCTACCAAATTTGTTTTAGGAAACACATACAGTGTTAATACCTAAACCAGGCAAAACCAAACAGAGGAAAAATAATGGACCAATTTCCCTAATGAATGTCAATGCAAAAATTTTAAGCAACATATTAGTAAGGAGATTATAGCAATTTATTACCAGGATAATACACTATGACCAGGTAGGATTTATGCCTGGAATGCAGGGCTGGTTCCACATTAGGATAATTATCAACATAATCAACCACATCAAAAACAAAAGTAACCAAAATCATAGGATTATGTCAATGACCAGGCTCTTTTCAGATGAAGAAATCAAAGCTATCTATTCCCATATAAAAAATGCTCTAAATAACTATTGATTAGAGAAATGCAAATTAAAACAACTCTGAGGAACCACCTCACACCTATCAGACTAGCTAATATGACAAAAAAGGAAAATAATAAATGTTGGAGAAGTTGTGGAAAAAATGGAACACTAATGCCTTGTTGGTGGAGTTGTGAACTGATCCAACTACTCTAGACAGAAATTTGGAACTATGCCCAAAGGGCTATGGAGCTGTGTATTCCCTTTAACCCAGTAATACCACTTACTTGGTGTGTATCCCAAAGAGATCATAGAAAGGGACAAGAACCCATTTGTACAAAAGTATTTATAGCAGCCCTCTTTGTGGTGGCAAAGAATTGGAAATCAAGGAGATGCCCATCAATTGGGGAATGGCTGAACAAGTTGTGGTGTATAAATGTAATGGAATACTTCTGTGCTGTAAGAAAATATAAGCAGACAGATCTTAGAAAAACCTGGAAAGACTTAAGTGGACTGATGATGAGTGAAGTTAGCAGAACCAGAAGACAATTATACACAGTAACAGCACCACTGTGCAATGATCAACTGTAAACAACATAGCTCTTCTCAGCAATACAATGATCCAAGACAATTCCAAAGAATTCATGATAAAAATGCTCTTCACATCCAGAAAAAAAGAACTGTGGAATCTGGATGCATATTGAACCATACTGTTTCTACACTTTGTTTTTCCCTTTTGTTCTGACTCTTCTTTCACAACATGAATAATGCATAAATATGTGTAATGGGATTGTATATACATAATTTATGTCATATTGCTTTCTGTTTTGGGGAGGTGGAAGGGAAAGGAGGAATTTAGAAAAAATTGGAACTAGAAAACTTATAAAAACAAATGTTGAAAACTATGTTTACATGTAATTGGAAAATAATAAATACTTTTATGATTAAAAAAAGACATGGAAATAATCCTAATCAGGTAAGGTCAGGGCTACATTCTGCCATCATAACCATTTTTATTCATTCCTTTTTGGTGTTTGAGCAATTTTAACCAATACCAATAGAATGGATCTATTGTGAAATGAATCAATGTAGTAGTTAATACTGACTCATATCCACTGGATCTCTAATATACACTTTTTTATGCCCCTCCTCTTCTCATGGTATCTTCATGCTGTTCCTCCCTGGGTGTAACATATTTTTTCTAGGCATGAAACTCAACTGAGCTCACTGAGCCTGTACTGCTCTGAAACTTGACTGCCTATAAATAAGTCTAATTTTATCATGATTCCATGACTTGTTTTCTGCTCTCCTGACAAGGGCAAATGCAACCAGTGATCTTCTCTCAAGAGGTAAATACATCCCCCATTGCTGAGTCTCTTCCATGATTCCAGATCTCATGCTCTTCAGAGTTCTCTTACCTCCACAGTCTGCTTTTATGTATCTAATATATATATATTTATATATAGATATAGATATAGATATATAGATAGATATAGATATAGATATAGATATAGATATAGATGTAGATATATAGATATAGATATATGTATATAGATATAGATATAGATATATAGATATATACACATACATATATATATTAGATACATAAACATATTTATATATTTCTATCTATCATCTATCTATCTATCCATTTTAAAGAGTCATCAGGGAATTGAGACATCCTTCAGATTACCTGCCCTCAAATTAAATTAAGCTTGATCTAAGACTTCTAAATAATTTGTAAAAGATGACTCCCTCTAATTCCTTCAAACCCCTAAATGTTTTCTTTATACTTAGTTTTTAGTTTAGTTTTGTTTTTCAATTTTTGTTTTTTGCAGGCAATGGGGGTTAAGTGACTTGCCCAGGGTCACACAGCTAGTAAGTGTCAAGTGTCTGAGGCCAGATTAGAACTCAGGTACTCCTGAATCCAGGGCCGGTGCCATAACCACTGAGCCATCTAGCTGCCCCATACTTAGTTTTAAAATAAAGAATTTTAATGTGATGGACAGTGGTCCTGAATAGGAAAAAAAACAGATTACATCTTTATTTCAATATAATTGGTTTCCTTTATAATCTTATATATTTTATTTTATACATTTAAAACCAGTATCTTGAAAAGTCCATGGGTTTTACCAGACTGCCAATAGGGTCTCTGACATAAAACAGTTAAGAACCTCTAGTTTATGAACTGATCTTGATTCCTCATCATCTCTACCATCACACAGTTTACAATATGTGATACCATCAATATGCCTTCAAGGAGATAAAATATCCAAGGATGTCCTTATCAGTTCCCCTCCATGCTACATTTAAGGTCTTGCTCAGAACACTATTCCTTCATTAACTCAGTACATTCCAGTATTCTCATTTTAAAATTCACAACTGTTATTGTTAGTTCCACTAATTTATTTATCTAACATATTAACCTACTATATACTGTCCATAATCTCATATGTAATCACCTTTTTGATGAGTTTGTAAGGTCTTTAAAAGGAACAACCAAGTTTTATACTCTTTTGTATCTCTGACAGTGCCTAATGTAGTGCCTTGAACATATGGGTGCCCAATAAGACTTTGTTGATTGAGTGATCAATGAAATGAGAATTCAATCTTATACTTGCTTAAAATTCATAGGCCATTAAAAAATAACCAGTCTACAACTGTGATCCCACTTCCAATTACAAAATAATCATTGTATTCTTTGACTCTGCTTTGAGATTGTTTGCATTGGCTGTATGAATATAAATTTCATATTCAGCAATGGTTATCATAATTGATATACTTGCGTATGTGCAATAGATATACAACCCTATTAGTCAGACTGTAAGCAAGATATTTATTCAAAATTAACATAAGCAAAGAGAAGAAAGCAGTACCTATACATGCCTGTGGAATTATAAATAAATGAAAGGGGGAAGCTAGATGGTACAGTGGATAAAGCATTGGCCCTGGAGTCAGGAGTACCTGAATTCAAATCTGGCCTCAGACACTTAACACTTACTAGCTGTGTGACCCTGTGCAAGTCACTTAACCCCAATTGTCTCACTAAAAAACAAACAAATAATAAATAAACAAACAAACAAATTAATTAATTAATTAATTAATTAATTAATTCATGAAAGACTGAATTAAAGCAAGGGGAAATTACTGACTATAAAAACCTGGGTCAGTAATAGGGATTTCTAGTTGTTTTCACATCTATGTGGACTTTCTGGGGGCAAGAAGGCCCATTTTTTCATCAAATCTGTCCTTGATATCAATACTAACAAAAACTCCTTTTATGAGTTTTTTCTAGAGATCTTCATTTGTGTGATTGTAAGTCAAAGATTTTAAACATATATCCTCAAAATTTAACCTGAATAATATGAACCTCATCTGATTTGTGCCCATTCTTATATTTATACTTCACTTTTCAAACGTAAAGTGTGGCAAAAAAAGTTAAAGTTGTCAGAATATATTAGTTCCACCTATTCTCCATGGCTTTATTTTTAGCTCTTTAGTTCTAAAAATGTGAGATGGTTAGCTTACCTAGATATAGTCAAATCTTAGGAACACACCAGTCGTTTAATAATGATAGCACCAGAGTGGAAGAAGCTGTGTGATCTGTAGACATTGCCTTGCCAATTTAAGCTTTTATAATAAGGAACCCTTTTCTACAATTATCATACCCTACCAACCTGAATGGACACGTCACAGAGTCAGAATATTTTCTACCCTGGATTCTTTTGGAAACACACACACACACACACACACACACACACACACACACACACACACATACACACACACACATACACATACACACACATTCTTATTCTCTAATTATTTTTCCCCTCTAATCCACATTTCATTGTAATCTTATTTTCATATGACATTATATCACCTTCTTACAAACTTGCTTAATTTTAGATCTAATAATCTCCGTGAGATGAGAAATTGCTCTCTTTTACTTTCCTTACATCCACATGATATTAACAAATGGTCATTGATTAACCAGCTGGCCCAACTTGATACAGATCCATTATTTAATTTCTGTAGTTAGATCTTGATGAACAATTTCCCTTTATCAATACAATTTATACTCAGCTGCCTTGTGATGACTGTGAAATTAAATGATTTAGCCATGTCAAAAAGGATGTAAGAACCAAACAATGGAAGTCTACAAATTTACCATGCTCTTTAGAGTTAAGCTCAATCCTATAGAAATACAGAAAACTAATTCTATATCTTTCTTATCTATCTCTTTCTTCATAGGGAAAATATTCTCCCCTGGGACTTCCCTATACCAAGGAAGTAAAAGGTCTAATCCTTATTGATAATAGAAGATTTCCAGAAATCCCACTTATGCTTGCATTCTATTATTTAATATTACTCCAGAAATATTAATTCTATTGATATAAGCTTAATGTTTTACTATTGCTATATAAAGGCAGGTAACCAATTTAGATCCAATTTGGTTTCATACATCAAAATTGTAAACTACACTTACTCAACATGTAACAGAGTTATTCACCTAACCACATGGAGGTTCATTAAATACTTTATTGCCATCTGAAATGACTCAACAACAAAATGACCTTCCTAGGGTTATCAGCAAATGCTGATTGAATATGGCAAAATATTAGTTTTATTTGTATTGCTGCAATGATAACAAACCGACAGAGTGTGAAGGGAAGGAGTTGTGATAGAAAAAAAAATGTTAGGTAGGCAAATATTTGGAATATAAACACAGAATTTTCATTTCTGGCAATTAGCTAGTCCATAATATTCTTTGGAGGTAGCTTATTTTTACAAAACAGAAGTAAATACCTGATATTGAGAGTATGTGGAATTGAAGACTTGAACCTAGTTGTTACTCAGAAATAAAGCAAAGAAAAAAATGCAATGTAAATTTGGGGAGAAATTAAACTGAAAATTGTTTGATTTTTCCCCACTCAGGTATTTAGCACATACTACATACTTAATAAATGATTGTCAAATTGAATTTCCAACAATTTCTTTTGTCTTCTGGTTTCTAATATGTATTAAATCCAAAACCTATATTCCCCTTTCATGGCAATAGTTCACTAATTTGATGAATACAGTACGTGATCTTATGCAAGTGAGTACTCAATCCTATAGTGAGATCATAACCTGTTCATGCATTTTCATCATGTGTGACTTTGGTATACGCCCTCTCATAAATCCTCCTAAAGGGGTCCAGCCAACATTCTAGCAGCTTCTTTCTAAGTCTAAATATTATCAGCATGCCAGTGCAGACCTCAGGCTTTCCAACTATTATCCTTCACTCTTGCTGCTTGACCTCTGACAGCCTTTCCAGGGCACACATCTCTTTGATGATTTTTTCATCACATCTTGCATATAATTCGTCATGGGCAATATGCTACAGTCTATTTATACCCACCACATGTATATTCATTACCCTCTGAGTGACCTGGAATTTTGATTCATTGGAAATTGTTATATTTGTTGATTCATCACCATATAGTAATGCCAAAAAAATATTGATCTTTAAAAGATGGAGGGGCGGAGGTGGGTGATTTTATTGTTTCAAGAGGTAACTGGAGATCAAGAAAAATGCTGTGCAATTTCCCACATCTTTTTCCTACTAAATTCTGTGCTCATTTCATCTACAGTGTGTGCAGGATATACAGTATGTTTGACTATTCACAACAATGCAATGATCCAAGACAATCCCAAAGGACTATTGATGAAACATACTATCCACTTCCAAAGAAAGAACTGATATTGATGGAACAGACAGAAGCATGCTACTTTTCACTTTCTTTCATTTTCTTTCTTTTAATCATTTTCTTGTACAAAATGACAAATATGGGAAAGTTTTACATAATCCTACATGTATAAGCCATATTTGATTGTTTGCTGCTTCAGGGAGGAGAGATGGAAGGGGAAAAGGGGGGATAAAAAGTGGAACCCAAAACTATAAATGAAGATGTTTATTATTTTTTTAAAAAAGAAAACTATCTTTACATGTAACTAGAAAATAATAAAATAATTTTATTATTTCAAAAAAGAAGATAGACAGTATGCACTGTTCTCTTGGAAGATGCTGTGTAAACTCTTATTTTGGTCATGGTTTTCAGGTAGTCCCATGTTTTTCAAATTACCTCTCCTGGATATATTTTCCAATTCAGCTCTTTTTCCAAGGAGATATTTCATATTGCCCTCTATTTTTTTTATTCATTTGGATTTGCTTTACTGTGTCTTGGTTTCTCATAAAGTCACTAGCTTACATTTGTTCAAACCTAATTCTTAGGCAATAATTTTCTTTAGAACGCTTTTTTGTTTGTTTGTTTTTTGGCCAGGCAATGAGGGTTAAGTGACTTGCCCAGGGTCACACAGCTAGTGAGTGTCAAGGGTCTGAGGCCAGATTTGAACTCAGGTACTCCTGAATCCAGGGCTGGTGCTTTATCCACTGTGCCACCTAGATGCCCCCCCCTCGCCCCCCGCAAGTGCTTTTGTATCTCCTTTTACATTTGGCTTTTCAAGCTGTTGACTTTTCTCTCATGAGTCTACTGCATTGCTCTCATTTCTCTATCCATCCTTTCCTCCATCTCTCTAAATCTTCCTTCTATCTCTCCAACTTTCTCTTCAAAGTCCCTTTTGAGCACTTCCATGGCTTGAGATCAATTCATATTTTTCTTGGAAGCTTTGGATTTAGGGGCCCTGAGGTTGTTATCCTCTTCTGAGGGATCTTACTTGTCACTGAAGAAACTTTCTACAATTCTCAACTTTCTTTGCTTGCTCATCTTGCCCTTTTCTACTTGACTTTTAACTCCCTCTTACAGTGGGGCTCTACTTCCAAGCTACACTGTTCCAAGCTTCACAGGGTCTCAGGTGTTTCAGTTTGAGGGAGGGCAGATTTTTCTCTCACCTGGCCTGTTCTCTGCTCTGAAGATAACCCCAAGCCAACTTGCTAATTAAGCATCCAGCAAAACGTTTTGTGCTGTGGTTCTTATCTCACAATGAGCCTGTACCCCTCCCCTACCCAGTCCTCCTGCCACTCAAGATTTCTTCATGGTTCCCCACTGAGGTAGAACAGCTGAATTCCTCCTTATGTCCCACACACATCCCTGTATTTTTCACCCCCCACCCATGCAAGCCATTCAGCCCCCTCACACGACCATAAGCTTAGTTCCAGAAGACACTGATGCTGCAGCTGGTTTGGAGGTTTGGGGGTAAGTTTCTCTGTTGCAGCCTGCCTGGTGACTGTGTTGGCAAAATCATGGGGTTGGACCCTACTTGCAGCATAGCATAGCCCCTTTTAATCTGTCTTTGGCTGGAAAATTATCTCAGACCATTTTTTTGTGTGTTTTGCTGATCATGGGATTGTTTTATTACTGTTTTGGGGTTAATTGTGTCAGGAGCTCTGTGCATTTAATGTCTTTCCTCTGCCTTCTTGGCTCTTCCACCAGAAAACTTCTACTCAGTTCTCTATCTCCTTTAACCCTTTCCCTCCTCAAAGGTGTTTTGATTCTGAATGCCCCCTCCCCAAATCTGTCATCCTTCCCATCTCACCCCCTCTTCTTCCCTTCCCCTCCTCCTTTCCTACAGGGTTACATAGATTTCTATAGCCAATAGAATGTGTATGTTATACCTTCTTTGAGCCAATTCTGAGGAGAGTAAGGTTCACTCACCCCCCAGCACCTCCCTCATCTTTCCCTCCAGTGTATAAGCTTTTTTTTTTTTGCTTCTTTTACATGGAATCCTTTACCTCACTCCACCCCTCCTTTTCCCTTTCTCCCAGTGCATTCCACTCTCACCCCTTCATTTTATTTGTTTAAAGATATCAAACCTTTATATTCAACTCACACCTGTGACCTCTGTCTAACTATACTCCATCCAGCTGCCCTATGTAAGAAGCTAAAATTAGCCTCAGGCATGCTGTGGCTCCCTCTGACCCCACACCTTCTCCACTCCATTTCCTGCTCATCTCTACCCCCCAGGCCATAAAAACCTTTTCTCCCCTGAAACTCAGACTGACCATGCCCATGCACCCCAGGCTAATTCATTGGAACCCCCAAACTGCCCCTGAAGATGGCTTGGGGCAGGTAGACTCTGTGCTGGGCTCACCTGGAGCCTGGGCTGGGCTGAGAAACCCCTGGGGCACACCTAGATTTTCCCTTGCATATCCTGCTGAGGGGAGGGGGGGGGGCTCTGTGCTGGGCATGCCACTCCCCAAGCAGGTTTCAGGGAGAACATGCTGGAGGAGGGGGTGGCCTGTTCAGGGCACCTGAGGCTAATTTTAGCCTCTTACACCTAATAATGAGAAAGTTCTTTTGACCTATATGTATCATCTTCCCATGTAGGAATGAAAACAGTTTAACTTTTTAATATCCCCTTTGACTTATTTTTACTGTTTACCTTTTTATGCTTCTCTAGAGTCTTGTATTTTAAAATCAAATTTTCTATTCAACTTAGGGTTTTTCATCAAGATAGACTGAGAATCCTCTCTTTCATTGAATTCCCATTTTTTCCCTGAAGGATTATACTCATTTTTTCTGGGTAGGTGACTCTTGGTTGGAATCCCAGTTCTTTTGCCCTCTGGAATATAATACTCCAAGCTCTCTGATCCTTTAATGTAGAAACTGATAAATATTTTATCTTGACTGTTGCTTCACAATGCTTGAATTGTTTCTTTCTGGCTGCTTACAATATTTTCTCCTTGACCTGAAAGTTCTGGAATTTGGCTAAAATATACCAGTGAATTTTCATCTTAGGATCTCTTTCAGGAGGTGATTGGTGGATACTTTCAATTTCTATTTTACTTTCTGGTTCTAGAATATCAGAACAATTTCCCCAAACAATTTCTTGGAAGATGATGTCTAGGCTCTTTTTTTGATCATGGCTTTTAGGTAGTCAAATAATTCTCAAATAATCTCTTCTAGATCTATTTTCTAATCAGTTGTTTTTTAAAATTAGGTATTTCACATTGACTTTTATTTTTTCATTCTTGTGGTTTTGCTTTATTTTTTCTTGATTTCTGATAAAGTCATTAGCTTCCATTTGCTGAGTCCTAATTCTTAAGGGATTATTTTCTTCACTGAGCTTTTGTACCTCCTTTTCCATTTGGTCAATTCTGCTTTTCAAGGAATTTTTTTCTTCATTGGCTTTTTTGTACCTCTTTTACCATTTGACATAGTTGAGTTTTTTGGTATTATTTTCTTCAGTATTTATTTTTGTATGTCTCCTTTAACAAGCTGTTGACTTTTCTTTTATGATTTTCTAGTATCTGTCTCATTTCTCTTTCCATTTTTTCCTCTACCTCTTTTACTTTATTGTCAAAAGTCTTTTTAAACACTTCTGTGGATTGAGCCTAATTCATATTTTTCTTGGAAACTTTAGCAGTAGGAGCTTTGACTTTACTATCTTCTTCTGACCATGTATTTTGATCTTCCTTGTCACCATTGAAACTTTCTAGGGTCAGCAGTTTTTTTTTTCTTTTTGCTCATTTTCCCAGTCTATTTCTTGACTTTTAGTTCTTTGGTAGAGTTGGGTGCTACTTCCAGGGTGGTGGAGGTCACACTGTCCCAAACTTCAGGGGGTTTGTGCAGCTGTTTTCAGAGATACTTCTAGGAATTTGTAAGTTTTTAGTTCTTCCAAAGTTGTATGATTTAAGCAGAGATGTTTACTATTCTCCAGGCCTGTGTTTTGGTCTGCAAGCAACCCTAGGTCTACTTTTCTGCCCTGGAACTATGAACAGATTCCTGTTCCATTGTGGCTGCAAGCTCTGGTGTGCTTGTGCTCCTCCCCAACCTGGGACCACCACCAAAGACTATGAACTGGATCTGAGTCTTGCCTGATTGCTAGCAAAGAGATCCCTGTAATCTCCTTCTGGCCAATTATTCAACCCCCTTGCTGCAGCTACTGATTGAGAGTCTCCCAACATCTACCCCTGGTTTGCTGTGGCTAGGGCTGGCTCTCTGCTGGATCTGGGTCTGCACTGGGCTGTCCTCCACTCACACTCTCCACTCCCATTACAACAGACCTTTCGTGCTGACCTTCTAAGTTGTTTTTGGCTAGAAAAATATTTCACTCTGTCATTCTGTCAGTTCTGCTGCTCCAGGAATTGCCCTATGTAATTGTTTTCAGGTATTTTGAGGGATCTTGTTGAGAGCTCAGGCAAGTCACTGTCTTTTCTCCACCATCTTCGCTCTTGCACCCCCACTTTCCTTCACATGCGGGAAAATGTTACCTGGAAATCTTAAGAAAATTATCAATATCTGAGTAGTTTGAAAGAAAATCCATAGGTGCAAAGCATGTGGTTGAGTTGAGTATGAAGAGGGGATCTTAAAAGACAAAATCAGGTAGGGAGAGGTAAAATACAGCATTTATTTCATACAAATGAAGTATGAATAGGAGAATTTTTACAGTGGAGAGAGGAGGAAATGGGTGGCTGGTAGAGAACCTTATTTTCATCAGAACTAAGTTAAAGAAGGAATTATATATTCATCTATAAGGATACATTTGTGTGTTTTTGTTTTAGCTTTTTTGTTTTTGTTTTTGTGCAGGGCAATAAGTGTTAAGTGACTTGCCCATGGTCACACAGCTAAGTAAGTATTAAGTGTCTGAGGCCGGATTTGAACTCAGGTCCTCCTGAATGCAGGTGTGGAACTTTATCCACAGCACCACCTAGCTGCCTCTGTTTTTTTTTTTAACTTACAAACAAATAGAAGGATGAGAGGATAGGATAAGGGAGGAACTCTTAGAATTATGTTAAGATCAAGAAAGAGGAGGGAAAGGGGGGAGGATAAGGGAGGGACACTTAAAAGGGTGGGTACATTAAGGAATGAAAGGGTACTGAGAGAGGACAAGGGAGAAATTCTTTAAAGGGGTGGTGAAAGGGAGGCAGTGATTAGAAGTAAATTAGACATGTGAGAGGGGGAATAGGGTAAAAAGAGTGAAAGAAGGATAAGCAGGGAGGGGAAAAGGGATGTAATGAAATGTACAACTAGTAGTTATATCTTTGAATGGGAATGGGATGAATTCATATTAAATATGTTGTTTATAAAAACACATTTAAAAATGAGGGATATAAATGGAATAAAATAAAGGACAGGAGTAGAATTAATGATACTTCAGCTGATGCAAAAACAAAAAAAAGCAGGGATAGCAATCATTATCTCAGACACAGTTAAAGCTAATATATATTTAATTAAGAGATAAATAGGGCAACTGAATTATGATAAAAGTTACCTTAGATAACAAAGTAATATCAAGACTAAACCCATATTCACAAAATGCTATAGCATAGATTTTTAAAGAAAGGCTAAATGAATTACAGGTGAAAATAGATAGTAAAATTATAATAATGCGAGATGTCAACCTTCCCCTCTCAGAAAGATAAACCTAACCCCCAAAAAACAAATAAGAAAGGAGTAAAGGAGATGAATAGACTCATAGATAAGCTAGATATGATAAGTATCTGGAGAGAAGTGAATAAGAATATTAAAGAATACACCTTTTATCAATTATACATGGTACATTTACAAAAATGGACCTTATATTAGGGCATAAAAACAATAGTTAAATGCAGGAAAGTAGAAATATTAAATACATCCTTTTCAGATTATAATGCAATAAAATTATATTTAATAAAGGACTATGGAAATAAAGATTAAAATTTAATCAAAAATCAAATAACCCAATCTTAATGATTTAGTAGATTAAAGAACAGGTCACAGAAATAATAAATAATTTTATTAATGAAAATAAAAGTAATGAGACATCATACCAAAACCTTTGGATGCAGCAAAAGCAGAGATCAAATAAAACTTTATATCTTTAAATGGTTACATCAATAACATTAAGAGAAAAGATCAACAAACTAAAAATGGAATTTAAAAAATAGAAAAAGAAAAAAATTAAAAATCTCCAATTAAATACCACTACTAGGTATGTATGCAAAAAGATTTTTTTAAAAAGAGGAAAGTAAATATATGCACAAAAAATATTTATAACAGCTCTTTTCTGATGACAAAGAAATGGAAATTGAAGGGATTCCCATTAATTGGGGAAATGACTAAACAAACTGTTGTATGTGGTTATTATGGAATATTATTGTCCTATAAGAAATGGTGAGCAGTCTGCTCTCAGAAAAACCTGGAAACACATAAGCTTATGCAAAGTGAAATTACTGCACACAAAGTAAGAGCAATATTGTGAAATGATCATCTGTGAATAAAAACTATTCTCAGTAATACAATGATCCAACTCAACTCTGAAAGACATGATAAAAAAATGCTATCCAACCCCAGAGAAAGAACGGATGATGTCTGAATTAATACTGAAGCATATTTTTTACTTTATTTTTCTTGAGGTCTTCTGGTCTATGTTTTCTGTCATAACATGACTACTATGGAAATTTGTTTTGTGTGATTATACATGTATAATGCATATTGATTTGCCTACCTTCCCAATAAGGGGGGTGAGGAGTGAGGAAAGGGGAAAATCTGGAATTTAGAGTTTTAAAAACAAATGTTAAAAATTGCTTTTGCATGTAATTGGGGAAAAACAAAATACTAAACACAAAAATATTGAGAAAAACATCCCCAATTAAAAACCAAATTGGAAATCCTAAAAATGAAAGGAGAGATTAATAAAAATGAATGTAATAATTGAATTATTAAATAAAAGTAAGAGTTGATTTTATGAAAAAACAAGAAAATAGATAAATCATTCATTAATATATTTTAAAATAGAGAAGAAAAACAAACCATTAATATCAAAAGTGAAAAGGATTACTATACTATTAATGAAGATTAAATCAAAGTAATTATTAGGAGTGATTTTGCCCAATTACATGCCAATAAATTTCACAATTTAAGTGAAACTAAGAAATACTTACAAAAATAAACTATCCAGATTAAGAGAAAAAGAAATTGAACAGGACATAAATGATCTTTAAAAAGCATCAGAGCAAGGTATATTTATAGGTGAATTCTACCAAACATTGAAATTATAGGCAAAGGAGTCTTACCAAACTACCAAATGGTGTTCATACCTAAACCAGGAAGAACAGAAAGAGAAAGAAAATTATAGACCAATTTCATTAATAAATATATGTACACAAAAATCCTTATTAAAATGCTAACTAGGAGATTGCAATAATATATTACAAAGATCATGAATTTTGATAATGTATGATTTATACTAGTAAAACATTGATGATTTATCAGAAGGAAAACTACTGACAATTGATTATATCAATAACAAAAGCAACAAAAATCAAATATAAATAGATGCAGAAAAAGCTTTTGAGAAAATACAATGCTCCATATTAAGAAAAACACTTGAAAACAAACTAAAATTTATTTCACAGAGTTATAAAATAACAAAATTAATCTGGAAGAATAGGTCAAGAATGTCAATGCAATTAATCAAAAAAATGCAAACAAAGGTGGCCTTGCTCTACCAGATCTAAAAGTATATTATAAAGCAGTAACCATCAAAACTGTTTGGTACTGGAGGCAGCTAGGTGGTGCGGTGGATAAAGCACTGGCCGTGGATTCAGGATGACCTGAGTTCAAATCCAGCCTCAGTCACTTGACACTTACTAGCTATGTGACCCTGGGCAAGTTACTTAACCCTCATTGCCCCACAAAAACAAACAAAACAAAAAAAAACACTATTTGGAACTACAGGCTAAGAAATAGAGTGATGGATCAACAGAATAAGTTAGACACTCAAAATACCGCAGTAAGTAAATATAGCAATCTCCTGTTTGATAAAGCCAAAGACTATCGCCTCCATGATAAGAACTCACAATTTGTCAAAAACTGCTGGGAAAACTGGACAATAGCAGTGCAGGAACTAGACATAGATATACATCTTATACCATACTCAAAAGTGAAGTCATAATGGGTACATGATCTAGAAATAAAGAATGATGTCATAGACAAATTAGAAAAAGAAGGAATAACTTCTCAGATCTATGGAAAGGGGAATAATTTATGCCGAAATATGAGATAGAGAATATTATGAAATGCACACTGGATAATTTTATTACATTAAATTTAAAAAGTTTTACACAAACAAAACTAATGCAAATAAAATTAGAAGGAAAGCAGAAATCTGGGAAACAATTTTTACAGGCAGTGACTCTGATAAAGATATTAAATATATAGGAAACTGAATCAAATATATAATACAAATAATTCCTCATTTGAGAAATGTTCAAAGGATATGAACAGCAAGTTTTGAGATTTAAAAAATAGTTATCTATAGCCATATGAAAAAAATGTTCTCAATTACTACTGATTAGAGAAATGCAAATTAAAACTATCCTGAGGTTTGACCTCATACCTAACCAATTGACTAATATGACAAAAAAGGAAAATGATGAATGTTGGAGATGTGTGAAAACTGAAACACTAATGCACTATTAGGGTAGTTGTGAACTGGTCCAACAATTCTGGAGAACAATTTGGAACCATGCCCAAAAGCTTATAAAACTCTATATATCATATGACCCAGTAATACCACTTCTAGGTCTGTATCCCAAAGAGATCATAAAAAGTGGAAAGAACCTGCATGTACAAAAATATTTATAGCAGCTGTCTTTGTCGAGGCAAAAAACTGGAAATCAAGGAAATTTCAATCAATTGGGGAATGGATGAACAAGTTTTGGTATATGAATATTATGGAATACTTTTGTGCTATAAGAAATGATAAGCAGGCAGATTTCAGAAAAACCTGGAAAGACCTAAAGCCAACTGATGCTGAGTGAAATGACCAGAATCAGGATACCATTGTCCACAGTATCAATAATATTTTGTGATGAACTATGATGGACTTAGTTCTTCTCAACAATACAATGTTCCAAGACAATACCAAAAGATTCATCCTGGAAAATGCTTTCCAAAGAACAATAAAGAGCTATGGAGTCTGAATACAGATTGAAGAATACTGTTTTCATTTTTGTTGTTTTTGTTTCTTCTTTCTTGTGTTTTTTTTCCTTTTGTTCTTATTCTTCTCTTACAACATGACTAATGTGGAAATATATTTAACATGATTGCAGTGTATAACCTATATAAGATTTCTTGCTGACTTCAGGTAGAGGGAGGAAGAGAGGGTGGGAGAAAAATTTGGAACTCAAAATCTTACAAAAAATTAATTTTGAAAACTATCTTTACATGTGATTAGAAAAAATAAAGGTCTGTAGTGAAAAACACCTGAAAGTAATAGGTATAAATTGATCTTTTCATTCAAGTAAACTTGAAACCATCAGCAAGAATTATTTGTAATGGGGATAAGCTAGAAGCATTCCAAAAAATATCAGGAGTGAAACAAGGATGGTCATTATCATCAATAGTAATCAATATTGTATTACATATACCAGTAATTACAGTAACAGAAGAAAAAAATTGAAGGAATCAGAATGAGCAATGTGATAATATAACTATCGCTTTTTTGCAGAAAATATGATATATACTTAGAAAATACTAGATATTCAGCTAGAAAGTTAGTCTAAACAATTATTTTAGCAAAGTAAAAGAATATAAAATAATCCCACATAAGTGATCAGCATTTCTATATATCACCAACAAAACCCTGCAAGAAGAAAGAATGAGATACCCCATTTAAAATCACTATAGATGATATGAAATAACTGGCAGTCTACCTGCCAAGACAAACCCAGGAACCACATAAACATAATATAAAACAGTTTTTCATACAAACAAAGTAAGTTGTAAATAATTGGAGAAATATTAATTTTTCATGGGTGGGCAGAGTCAATATAATAACAATTATAAATCTAACTGATCTATTTATTCAACACTATCCCAATTAAATTACTGAAAAACTTTTATTGAGCTAGAAAAAGTAACATAATTCATTTGAAAGAATATACAGTCAAGGATATCAAAGGAATAAATGGAAAAATACGTAAAGAGAGGAGATTAACAGTACCAGATCTTAAACTATATTATTATTTTTTTTAGTGAGGCAATTGGGCTTAAGTGACTTGCTCAGGGTCACACAGCTAGTAAGTGTTAAGTGTCTGAGGCCAGATTTGAACTCAGGTACTCCTGACTCCAGGGCCAATGCTCTATCCTTTGCACCACCTAGCTGCCCCTTTAAACTATATTATAAAGCAGTAATTATCAAACCTATCTGATACCAGGTAAACAGTAGAAAGGTGAATCAATGGAATAGATTAGATATAAAATGCACAGTAGTTAATGATTACAGTAACCTTGTCTTTGATAAATTCAAAGATTTGATATTTGGAGATAAGATTCACTATTTGGTAAAAATTATAGGGAAAACTGAAAAGCAGTCTATCAAAAATTGGGTATAGACCAATATCTTATACCAAGATAATGTCAAAATGGGTACATGATCTACTTATTAAAAGGTGATGTCATAAGTAATTTAGAAGAATAGTGAACATATTATCTATCAAATTTATGAATTAGAAAAAAGAATTTATGAATAAAGAGAAAGATAGCAACATGAGATGTAAAATGGATAATTTTGTTTACATTTAGTTAAAAAGATTTTGTACAAATAACAATCAATATGGCCAATATTGGAAGAAAAGCAGAAAATTTGGTGATTTTTTTTTTTACAGTTTTTTGGATACAGGTCTCATATCTCAAATATATAGAGAGCTTGCCAAATTTATTAGAGTATAAGTTATTCCTCAATTGTTAAATCATCAAAGGATATAAATAAGCAGGTTTCACTGAAGAAATCAAAATTATATATAGTCATATGAATATGTTCTAAACCTTTATTAATTAGAAAAATGCAAATTAAAACAGCTTTGAGATAGCATCTCACCTATCAGATTGACTAAAATGATAGAAGGGGAAAATGACAAATGTGATAGGGGAGGTGGAAAAAAATGGGACATTAATACACTGTTGTTGGAACCTTGACCTGATCCAAATATTTTGGAGGGCAATCTGGAATTATACCCAAAGAGTTATAAGACTATATATACCCTTTGACTTAGCAATACTGCTATTAGGAGGTGATAAGGGGAAAAAAAACCCTATATGTTCTAAAATATTTATAGCAACTCTCTTTGTGGTGGAAAATAACTGGAAATTGAGGGCATATCCATCAATTGGGGGGAATGGCTAAACAAGTTGTGATATATTATTGTGATGGAATACTACTATGCTATAAGAAGTGATGAGCTGGTTGAATTTAGAAAAACACAGAAAGACTTTCATGAAATAATTAAGAGTGAAACAAGCAGAACCAAGAGAAGCATTCGGTAACATTTTATGAACAGTAATACTGTTCAAAGAACAACTGGATGACCAAGTTATTCTGAGTACAAAAATATTTAAATGAACTTCAAAGGACCTTTGAAAGAACATGCTATCCACCTCCAGAGAAAGAAGTATGCATATTATTGTTTGCATATAGAAATATATATGTGTGTATGTACATATATACAAATATGTATATGTACATTTATATATATATACATATACATTCACACATCACACGCATATGCCTGTCTGTCTATGTCTATATATGCATATATCTTTATGTGTGTATACATATATTCAGACATATATACATACACTCAGACACAAACATACATACACACACACACACATTTATAGGCCTTCTTTAGTGCTGGGTAGGGAAGGAGGGAGGGAGACAGTTGAGATCTTACAATGGAACAAAAAAAAATTAAAATAAAGTAAAAAAAAAGTCCCATCACATTCTAAAAAAAATAGCTCTTCACTTGAGAAAAACAAAACAAAACAAAACCTACTTCATATCAGCGAAAATCTTTTTATTTCCATGTTTTATTAGAAATTTTTTTTTTAGTGAGGCAATTGGGGTTAAGTGACTTGCCCAGGGTCACACAGCTAGTAAGTGTTAAGTGTCTGAGGCCAGATTTGAACTCAGGTACTCCTGACTCCAGGGCTGGTGCTCTATCCACTTCGCCATCTAGCTGCCCCTTTTATTAGAAATTTAAACAAATGAGAGCAGTCAGGTTTTTTATTTTTACTTTTATTGACATAATTGTGTGACTGTAGTTTTGTTATTAATATGATTAATATCCTAAAAAGAGTCTAATATTCTTTAATGCCTGCTAAAATTTCAACTTGGTCCCACTGAATTTTTAAATAAGCTCTTTTCATCTCTTTGTTAATATTTGGTTTAAAGGGTGGGTTTTGATGAGCCTGTCCTCAGTTAATTTACTTCTGATTAGTACTGAAGATAATAATATAACCTACCTCTCAGCGGTGTTGTGAGGACTAAATAATAATTATAAAGTACTTGGTACAGTTCTTGACACATAGTAAGCACTATAATAATGTTTGATATTATTGCAGTCAATGAATTCACGGAAGATACTGAACAGGGAACAGAAACAATGTCCTTGAATCAATTAAAACTAATACATGATCATACAATTTTAAGTGCAAATATTGAAAATGACATTTATATGAACAATGCACACCAAATGTATTTGTATTCTGTGATCCAAGACATCTTTTTAATTTTGTTTTTAATCTCTTTCAAAGTTCTAACTTAACATCTATACTATATCTATATTTCTAACCATTATGATGCCCTTGTTTACCACCTCCCTTGTTAAAAGAAAATTATTTAAGGAAAAATAGCCAACATTTCAACCACATTTGCTAATAAATCAAAGTTAAGAGGGTATTGCACATCTCCTCTGCTTAGTAATGGGAACTATTTTAAATCTTGGCCCCAATCTATCCACATATGATACATTATTCCCCTTTACATATTCTATATTGCAGTTAGATTGACCTTCCTTTTAACTATTCCTTACATATGACAGTCCATATCTAATCTCCAAGTTTTTACACAGGATGTTCCCCATACCCAGAATATACTCCCTTGTCATCACCACTCTTAGAGTCTCTAGTTTCCTTCAGTTCTCAGTTTAATTGCTATCCACTAAATGAGGTTTTTTCCTTATCCATTCATTTGCTTCCTACTGACAGTCCTGCCCTTTTATTTACTTTGTATATACTTACATAATAATTATTAAATAATAGGTAATGTTTATACAGTGCTTTTTTAATTTGTAGAGTGCTTTAGATACATTACCGCGTTTGATTTTCATCACATTTCTTTGAGATAGGTGATATTATCATCTCCATATACAGATGAAGAAATTGAGGCTGAAAGTTTTTGAATGACCTGCCCAGTGTCAAAGAGCTAGTGTCTCTGATATATTTTGAATTCAGATTTTTCTGAATCAAAGTTCCACATTCTATTTGTTATACCACCTATTTGTTCATTATGTGCTTATTTAAATATTTCAGCATACGCAGGACATTTATTTCGATCTTTAATCTAACTCCTCTGGTAGTGTTGGGACTATTCCCAGGCTTGGGATTGGTGGGTCAAAGGCCATAAGTAATTTAGTAACTTTTTTAGCATAATTTCAAATTCCTTTCCAGAAAGGTTGGACAAAGCCACATATTCACCAACCATATCACAGTGTAATTGTATTGTTTCTGTCTCTAAGATTATCATCTTCACTAATTTGACTAGATAAAATAAATCTGGGTGGTTTTAATTTTCATTCTTTTATTGGTGATTTGGAGGGTTTTTTCCCCAAAGAGCTGGTAATAGCAAATCTCCTTTAGATAAAAAAGTGTCCTTAATTAAATTGGGTCCCATGTCTATATCTTTCAACAAACACATTTTCTTTTAGTGTTTAAGTGCTCATGTGGCAAAAGTTGTTAAAATTTAATTATGTGCTGCTACCCATTACTGTTTAAAGAAATAGCATAGTCACAAATCCTAATTGCACTTGTGTTGATTTTATTCTACTGTAAATCAGAGAATATGTCATTCATTTTTGGCCATGTAGAGCCAATAAGTCCAGGATTACTGAAAATTCACCTTGTTAATCACACCTTTAAGTGATCCCAAGGAGTGAAGCATAGAATTTGACTTGTCATTTATTACAAGTAACTAGTCTGAGGATTTTCTCAACAAATTTCTAGTTAAATCACATTTTATTTATTTTTACTACACATATACTATTCACTATCAGTTTCATATATGTAATTTAACATGAGAACTAGATCAACTTATAGCTGATATGTCTTCACTCACCATCATAATTAAGTATACATTAGGGGAAAAAGGTGTTTAAAAATGTTTCCTTATTTTCAAGTTGTTAATTTCCTGGTATAATAACATCAAATCAACATAACATCAAATTTATTCCCATGAAGAAAAAAAAGCCATTGAGATCAACTTTCTCACTTCTGTTTTCTGGGTTAAATTACTTCTCTAATTATAGGGATAGAGGGAGAAGATTTTCCCAAGTACTTCACTCTTTAAGATTATCTAATTAGATGCAAGATAAAGCTAAGAAGAGAATTTCAGACCACAGAGCTAATGGTTTGCATGTAGCAATCTTTAAGGGTAGAGAGTAGACCTATGGTTTTATTAGTACAGGGAACACCTAGGTAAGAAAAGATCCCTCTACAAACACAGATTGTCAACTTCTCTGTAATCTGTAGTTCTAGAATTACCTAGAGGACCGAGAGGTTAAGTGACTTCCCTAGGGTCTTTGTTGTTCTCTCATTTTCAGTCATGTCTGACTCTTTGTGACCCCGTTTGTGTTTTGGAGGTTTTTTTGTCAAAAATTTTGGAATTTTTTCTTCTCCTGCTCATTTTATGGAGGAGGAACTGGGGTAAATAGGACTAAGTTGCTTGCCGAGGGTAACACAGATGTTAAGTGTCTGAAGTCATATTTGAAGTCCTCCTTATTTCTGGCCTGGCACTCTGTCCAATGAACCACTTAGCTATTTGCTTAGGTTCACAAGGCAATATCTTTTTGAAGGAGGACTTGAACCAGATCTTCCTGCCTTTGATGTGAGCTCTCTATCCATTACACCATTATGCTTCTATAATAATTACTTGACTTATAACTAAGTATTATTATACATGGGGAAATTTAATCTGCATCATAGGGTGAGAGGAAATGAGAGTACACAGAAGAAGGTCCAATTCTGGGTGCAGTTACACCTATAGGAGATTGCTCATACATGAAAGACTCTAGCCCCACCCACCAGGAGGTTATTACCCGGAGGAAGGTAGGCCCTGGAAGAGGGGACCCATGGAAATGTGACCATGAGGATGATTTCTCAGAGGAAGTTTTGCTCCATGACATTCACAGAGAACTTTGAAGTCAGTTATTGGAATTTTGTTTACTGTCAAGAAGCATAACCCCTCCACACTTACAAGTGTCACCACCCTGAGGCAAAGCCCCATCCACCCTATCTTAGCTAAGGCTTTGATGATTAATTCTTCTCTGTATCTGTACAAGACAACACATTTAATGGGGCCCCATCAAACTTCAAATCATATGATAATAATGAATTTTGAACTTGAAGGGACTATATGGTCTGTGTGTTTCATTGGATAGATTATCAACCAACGATCAGAAATGTTAGGTAACAAGTCAAATGTCAAACACATATTAGGTCACAGCCAGGATTTTCACACAGGTCCTCTAATTTTAAATACAGAATTCTTTCCACTACACCATATTGCCAATAGAAATATTGATTAAAGTTTCTCTTTTGTCTTACATCATTCTAGAATTCTTAATGTACAGTAAGCATTATTCTTGTCTTCATTCATTCACTTATTCAACAAATATGTACTATATTAAATATCTTCTATGTACATTTTGTAGCCAGTATTTAGGGCATACAAAAGAGATTTAATCTATGGTCCTGCTTATATTCTAGGGGCAAAGTTGTAAAAGCCTAAAGGTAGATTCTTGGAAGAAAAGTTAAGTTTATACCTTTAAAAAGAGATAAAGATTTTTTTACCTAGCTATTAAATATTCCAATGTTAAACAATAGGATGATGCTCTTGGGTTTTTTCCCCAGTACATTAGGTGTACACAAATGTCATAATCAATTAACTTATATTGGTTAAGGTTATAAATTAATCAGTTATTTTATAAGTTAGATTTTTATAAATTTAATTAGAAAGGAGAAAAAAAAGATCAGAGAGAAGAATTGGTTCATCAGTTAATGCAATGCCTAAGAATGAAAGGTACTTACATAAAATTTTCAAAATTTTATTCCAATATGCCCATTATCTTGATAGTCTCATCTCCCTTAGAAAAACTTTAACCACATAGAGATTTACAGTAATATTGGTGACTAACCTAAAACAGGGTACCCAGAGTCAGTTCAAAGTTACCTTCTTTATCAGACGCAGTGTGAGTACTATGAAAAGAACATATAGCCAGATGGTTTCCTGTCTTCCTTTCTAAAATGTCTACACTCTTTGCTTCTAAAAATGAGATTAGACTCAAAGACCTCTAAGATCCTGTACAATGCTAGATCTCTGATTCTTTGAACACTGTGAATGAGTGTTATACATGAGTTAAAATAAAGATGCTCACTCTATTGGGTTGATTCAAGGATCAGACTTTTGCTGAAGTACAAATTTGTATCATTCATTTGCCTTAAAATATAGTAGGAGGGGGGCAACTGACTGGTGCAGTGGATGGAGCACCAGCCCTGGATTCACGAGGACCGGAGTTCAAATCCAGCCTCAGACCCTTGACACTTACTAGCTGTGTGACCCTGGGCAACTCACTTAACCCCAATTGCCTCACTAAATATATGTTTGTGTGTGTATATATATATATATATATATATATATATATATATATATATATATATATATATATATATATATATATACACACACACACACATATATATATACATATATATATATTTAGTGAGGAAAAGTAATGAAATTCAAAACCATATCCACGTTTTTTTATGCAAAATCATCAAATTAGATTAGACATTTTGAAAAACCATGACATTATATCCTCAAATTTAAAAAAAACTGGGGTAAAAATCATACGATAATATAAGCTTTTAAAATTCTGTCATCTTTGCTATTTTCTAAAATACAAATAGACTGAGCTAAGAAATCTTTTCCAAGGAAATATATAGATGAAATAAAATAATTATAAAATCAGTGAGTGAAAGATAAAATGGCATATTATCAAAAATTCCTTTAGTGGAGATTGATAGAATTTTTGAACTGCAAAGTATCTTAGAGATAATCTATTTAATCCTTCCCATATTGAGGACAGAAAATGCTGATTAAGTGAAATAATGAGTTAGGGTGAACTTCAAGATGGACTCAGGCCTCCTGATCTGGTCATTCAGAACTTATCCATCTTTCCTATTGTAGCTTTCTTTTTGCTCAGAAAACTATCGTATATGATTATGAGTACTAAATATAAAATATTTAAAACTATATTTGCAAAAAGATCTCTCAGCTCTATACATTTTCTTGTTTCCTTTTAAGCAAGTAGGATTCCAAAGCAAACTTCAAGGCTCTGTTTGACTTCATCTCCCTCATGTCTCAATTATTTAACCTCAGATGTACTTATTGACAGATAGACTATCCCCAAAGGTTTTCAACATTATAAGGAAAATGCCCCCAAACAATCTTTTTGCAATATATTTTAACAAATAATAATTAACACTGACTCTGAATGGATTTGTTTTGGAATCTTCCAAGGATATAACTGTTTTTATTTCTCTCATCATATATATTGTTTCATGTAAATATGTCATCAGGCATGTATCACACAGATAAATAAATTGAAAAGATTGTCACATTTCTTATTTTTTAAAAATCATTTCCTGCTACTTGAAAGTTTTGTCTTAGGTATATGGCGTGCAATGTAGGACATTCCTGTGGCTTTGATGGAGGCATGTTTTAAAATAAATAACCCCACAGCTTTTCCTTAAGGATTTGCCTAGGATTCACTTTGATGAATGAGAAATGTTGATTACATGCCTGAAATAGTCATGTATGCATTTCAAGTAGCAATAAAACACCTTTTGTCAAACACCTGCTTTCAAACAAGATCACAAAGAAATAAAATGTTCATTATTGGTGAGCTACATAAAACCAGAGATTTATAGATTGTATTTTAGCTCATGTCTGAAAATTCTGAAAAGAAAACCATAAATTTATATTTTGCAACAGGAACTTAGTAGAATACTCTATTTCATACATATACAGAGAGAGAGAGAGAGAGAGAGAGAGAGAGAGAGAGAGAGAGAGAGAGAGAAAGAGAGAGAGGGAGGTTAAATAGCACCAATTTAGAGGGATTACCCTGGAGGTGAATTAAAAAAAACAATTAGTTGAAAAAATATGTATGTTTATTTATTTATTGGATAAAGATGAGAAGGCTAAGAGAATGCATTTGCTTCCATTATTGTAAATATTTTTTTAGTATAAGCTACATATAAAAGTAGTACTATGATTATATTCATGAAATAATAGAACTAAAAATTACACATTCTTAATATTTAATAAAATAAGAGGCACATATGATGTAAGAGATCTTGTAGAAGAATGTCACAAAAATTGACTGAAAACATTTAATTGAGTAGGAAGGAATAAAGATAACATTAATTTGTGACGGTATGGTTGCTTATATTCAACTCTTCTTCTGATTTCTTCATCATAGTGCCAATTATATTATGAGAATGTAAAATTTTGGTTTATCAAGTTTGTTTTTGTTCCTAGAAAATTTAAATTAATGCCATAGCTGGCTTATTATTTTTGAGTAAACAGCACATTAAATATATATTTAACAAAAACATTTTACAAGTAATTTTACCTTATCCTAAGGATTGAGAAGATACTAGTAGTGACTTGGAATTTATTATGAATAACAAATACAAAATTAATGGACTGGAAGAGCAGAAAATTTCATTAATGGAAATATTTTGATTTATAGTTGGATAAACTGGATCTTATTTTCATGGACCTACATTGCTAACATGGTTTTGAGACTATCACTTTAACTATGGTAGTATTTGCTCAAATAACCTAATTTCAGTCACTTGGGCCATTGCTTACTAGATCAAATGGACAACTCATGTATCAGTAAACTATCATTCTGAAAATGATCACTTAGATCAGTTATATGTGTATGAACTCTATCACATTATGATAAAATCAGGGAAATAGGAGTGGAAGAATGTAAGGGGCTAATTTTGAGCTAGTCTGTAAAATATCTGAGTGGTCGCCAATAAATTATAAGCTTTAGCAAGAGTTAGACTTTTTAGCATTTATTAAGGAGAATAAGAATTTGGTGAAGAGAGAGAGAAAGGCCTAGAATCATCTATCTATTAAAGGGAGAGCACATTTCTAGCTCCACTCTCTATCAGCATCCTGATGAAAGAGAGCGAGAGCACCAACCTCTTCCTCCCACAAGCAAATGTCACTTTCTGATGCCAAAGAGCCACATGTCTTGCCCTCACTCACCTTCTCCTCATGGCAGAGCATCCTGCACTAAGTCTCCAGCAGGTAACATCATTCCAATGATTACAAGAAATATAAATATTTTATTTTTAACACCAAAAAAAAGTGGTGATAAAATGACACTGCCCTTCTCAAATGTTGTGAAGCTGAAGCAATTAAGAATAGCTCTCATTTATACTATATAGATGGCTAACAACTAATCAGCCCCACTGACAATCATAGTCAGTACTACTGCTTTAACAACTCTGTCTCTCTAATAAGGATACAACTTGCATCTTTGTTTTTTGTGCCCAATAGATCATTTTAAATTTATGTAAAAACATGAAAAATACAAAATATTCATTGAGTTCATATTTATTCACATATTTATTATGGGAAGTTTAAGTTTTCCCAGATCTGATAATTTGAGGCTTTTCATCTTTTTCTTCCCCAGTTTGAATTTTGTTCCATATTTTTACATGATGAGAAGGGCTATTTCCACATGACACTAACACAAGCAGCTGCAGAGTGAAAATTTTAGCCCAGTAAACTCCTTTACCCTTTACAAAGCCAAATAACCAATGTGGGTAATTGAAAAAAATCAATAATATATTTTAAGATATATTACATATGTATACTAACAAATAAGTATGCTACAAACCAAAATGTGATGAGACCAAGAAGATTTAATAAATAAAAGAATGAACAAATGAGTGGATAAATAAATAAATAAACTAACAAACAAATAAAGAAAATGCCCTAGGAAACAAAGGTAATTTATAGAAGAAGGGATAAGGAAGGTTTAATGGAAGAAGAGTCTCTTAATCTGGTTCTTGGAAGAATAGATTCAATAAAAGAATGTAGAAGTGCATTCAATTTTAGAAACTATGAAACAATGATGGCAGCATTCAGATCTCTTTTAAATTAATGACAGATTAAAAAACACTATTGAATTATAACCTGAAGTATTAAGAAGAATTGCTTCAACACAGAAAAAAAAAGCTTTCTAAAAATAGAGTTAAACAATAGAGAGAAGCTATACCAGTCGTTGGAGGGTTTCCTATCACTGGAGGTTTTTAAGTAGAATCTGGATGACCACTTACCAGTGGTCGCACAAAGGAGATTTCTATCCGGGTACACACTAGGCTAGACAACTTTCCAAGTGTCTTCTTAGTTAGAGATTCTGTAATTCTATAGAATTACTTATTACATGCTAATCATAAATTTCAAGTTAAAGCATTGGAGTTGCAGAGGAATAATCAGGATAGGTTGCACAGTGGATAGAGAGCTGAGCCTAGAGTCAGAAAGACTTCTCTTCCTGAGTTCAAACCCATCCTCAGTCACGTCCTAACTGTGTGACCCTGATCAAGTCATTTAGCCCTGTTTACCTGTTTCTCAGTTATAAAATGAGCTAGAGAAAAAAATGGCAAACCACTCAGGTATCTTTACCAAGAAAACCCCAAATAGAGTCACAAGCATTCAGACACAAGTGAAAAATGACTAAACAACAATTATAACTGGGTGATTGTTGCCCATGGAGGTTTACCATAGTTCACAAAATAAGTCAGTGGTCAAGCTACTCTGAGAATCTAATTCCATTCTAAAAGTTGTATATTTTCTGTTAAATCATGTTTTCTCCATTATCTGCTATGAGTATATTTATCACTTGCCAAAGCTGATCTAAGTGAGTTACTCCCTTTAAAGTAATAGAAAAACTGTATGCAGATTATCTTGGCAGGGATATATATCAAATTGAGAGATGGATTACAGAATTTTCATCTTTAGAGAGTTTTTTCTTCGTTCTCCTTTCAGCATTTCATTGTTTGGGATGACAAAGCTTGTCAAATCTTCTTTAAGAGAAAAGAAAACCACAGAAAGAACTTCAAATAATACCCATGATAAAGCATTCCAGCTTTAGCTAGCAACAAAGCAGAGTATAGAAGACCGTTTTCTTCCCATAATGATCTCTGACAACATGTTATCTTTATACTTCGCATAAAGTAGATAATACATTTTGACATATATTATTCCACCCTTAAAATGAAACACATTTATACATGTTTATATTATAATAGTCCCTTTGGCCTTTCTTGATTTCATAATTTAATTTATTTTGAATTAGTTATTTTGTAGGTCCAATGGTTAAAAACCTGAAGGGAATCTTAGTGATGTGAGATTTAAAATTGGATATTAGATCATAAATCTCCCCTACTTAACTTTTCCCTTAATTTATCTCCCAGACTAGTAAATGGAAGAAGCTTCTGGTTTTCTAGTTAGAGCTTTTATTGTATGGTAGTTACAAGGTGATGTTGATTAGAGGGATAGGAAAGTAGAAATACAAAGCAAATCTTCTTAAGTCTAAGCTTGGTCTGTATTCCGTATAAAACTCACCAAAAACCCAAGGCCACTTTTGGGGAGAGAGAGAGAGAGACCGAGTCAAGCGTGTGTTGCTAACCGAGAGCCGGGCTGAGTCAAACTCCAGTCAGCGTCTGTCTGTGCAGCGCAGCCAGGAGACCAGCGGAGCAGGAAAAAGCCACCCACTTCCGTTCTCTCCTTGCCTTTTAAGCTCGCACCCCGGAAGTCGAGTGCTCAGCAGGCAATCTGGCGTGCGTCGCAGGTGGACTGGTGTGTGTAGCTCATGCCATTGGTCTCCTCCCCAAAAGGGTGGTCCTAAAAAAAAACTGGTGTCTTTCAGTTATCCTAACTGACTGTTAAAAAACTTTCTTTTTTTTTTTTTTAACCACAGGGACAATGTAGTCAAACCTTCACATTTTGTAGGTGAGGAAACTAATGTAAGGAAGAGTGAGGAGGCTTCTCATTATTTAAAGCAATTCCCATTTTGTCCCTGGAATCTGAATCATGATGAAATGTGCATTTGTATTTTAAAGTATAACATTATGAGATAAAATATTTCCCCCTCAAGCAAAGTTTTCTGTTTCTCTGTTTACGATTTCATTGACACTTATGGGACAGTAGGAAGAGCACTGGACTTGATGTTGGGTAACCTGGGTTCAAATCCTGGCTCTAACATTACTAATCCATACAACCTTGTGAAAGTTCTTCAACCTTTTGGGGCTTATGTTACAGTGAAAAGAGAAGAAGCTTTGTAGTCAAAGGACATGGATTTAAATTCTACATATGACCTTTATCCTATCCATGTGACTTCAGGTAAGACATTTCACACTCCGTGGTTATCAGTTGCTTCATCTATAAAGTGAGGAGGTTGAACTGTATGACTCCTGAGGTCTTTTCCAGTTCTAGATCTATGATCGCATAAAAATATGAAGGATTTGGATTATATGACTTCTACATTAATTTCTGACTCTAAATCTGTGATCCTTTGTCTTGTTCTGACCAGGACCTCTTCAAGATTGCCAGCTCTAAACCTCCACTTCCATTCTAGCCATCATACTCATCTCTTTTCCAGTGGAACCTTGAACTCTTCTTGCTAGAATGACCCAAGCTCTGGAAAGTGAATAATTTATTTTATCTATCCTGGAAATAGGCCTCCACTCCCGTTTCAGTCACCTCCTCCAAATTTGTCAAGTACTTAGCACAGTACCTGGCACTTGTATGATATTTGATAAATTCTTATTCTTTCTAGCTGTATATAATGCCTCCAACCCAATTCCCTCACATTACATAGAATAAAGTATCAACTATTCATTATTATGGCTATAATAGTGAATTGAAGATGGCTGGAAAAGTTAAAGTTCACTATTTTTTTTGAAAAGCAATTTTGCTGAGGCAGCCAGGTGCCACAGTGGATAGAGCACCAGCCTTGGAGTCAGGAGGACCTGAGTTCAAATCCGGCCTCAGACACTTAACACTTACTAGCTGTGTGACCCTGAGCAAGTCACTTAACCCCAATTGCCTCACCAAAAACAAACAAAAAAACAATCAAAAATGAAAAGTAATTATGCCAATGTTTTTCAAACCATAAAAAAGGCCACAGTTATACATGTAATATTTTTCTATTTCACTTATGAACTGCGACATAACCAAGTTCCTTTCATGTATAGTTTCTTACTACCCTTCAATACTTTGGCATTTAAAATGTCACACCTTTTCTATAAAAGAGGCAAGCCCTTGATGAAATATAATTGCCTATATGTAATCCAGGAAAAAAGATAGGATTCTTATTTTGTGACCTTTATTTGAACCCCAATGGTGGTTAACAAGTGGGTGAGCAAAAGTGTGTTATACATGTGTTAAATGACTGAGTGTCCACTTGACACACATAATTCTCCTCCCTGGTTGTTATTTATGCACAATGTGCTAACCTGAAACAGATTTTCATAGCAAATGGAGCTTTGAGTTACAGTGCTGTCATCAGTTTTGTGAGTTTTATATGGACTGTTTTGAATCCAAGTTTTGGGGGAGAAACCAATTAACTCTGCATACAAGAGGTGATTTCTAATAGGGAAATACTTATGGGTCTGCTACTTCCCTCTTAACAATACCCTTTATCATATTTGGAAGAAGGTGCTCTTATTCTGTACAAAATTTTTATCAATGATATCTATTAAGGTACATATTATCACATTATGTATCATAAAAAGCTGAGAGGATTAGCTAATATCATGGATAAGAATATTGTGATCCAAAGAGATTTCATCAAAGATAACAATGGGCCAAACCTAATAAGACAAAATTTAGTGGTGATAACATAAATAATTATTCCTCCTTGTATATTTGATGCTTGTAGTACAAATCACTGTATCACAGAATTTCAGAGTTTGAAGGAAACTCAAGGCTGGGCCATCTAGTTAAATCTTTATCTTAAGAAAGTCTCTCTACAACCTTCCCAGAAAGTGATCATCTAACCCTTATTTGGAGTCCTTCAATGAAGGAGAAAGCACTGAGGTAACCCATTCCACTTTTGCATGGCTCACCTGAGTAAATTTTGTTTTGTTTCCCTATATCAAGTCTAAATTAGTCTCTTTCCAACTCTTGGAATATTTAGTTCTATTCCCTGGGGCCAAACATAAGCCTACTTCCCATTCCAGGTGTCAACCCTTTATATATTTAAAGCCTCTTCCTTTTACTTCTTCTTTTGAATGGATTATTATACTTAATCTGTGAGACTAATGGTTTCATACTTTTGGTTGGGAATAGACTATTTTAGCATTACTCCACTTAAATACTATCATGTTTTCCCTAAGATTTTTTTTATTTTATTTTATTTACTATAATTTCATTCAGGTTACAATCAATGTGATGTTTTTTACTATCTAAATTTAGTCTTTGGATAAGTCTTTTAATGTGCCTAAAATTGAATCATGTTATTGACTATTTCTTTACTATTATATATTGTTATAATAACTATATCTATAGTAAAGGCTTTTGCAATCCTTAAGGTGATGAATAAATTTTAACTATTATAATTGCTATCACTATTATTAATCTAAAACATAAATGTTAAAAAACTTTTAGAGTTTTTAAATTTAAGAGGTAGAGTGACACAGTGAATAAAAGCATTGGCTTAGGAGTTAGAGGACTTGAATTGAAATCTTGCCTCTTACTTTTAGTACTCATTTGACTTTTGGAAAGTCAATTAATTTCCCTGGACTTCAGGTTCCTAACCTATAAATTGAGAAGGTTGAACTTGATGGACTTCGAGATCCCTGCTAGCACAAATTATATAAGCCTATGAAATAAAATAATTGAATAATACTTACTTTCCATTTTAAAAGATTTTAAAATTGTTTTGGTTAATATATAGATGATAGATCAATAGATAGATTGATGAATGGATCACTTATTATATACTTACTATGTGGCAGTCACCAGATGCAGCACCAGTGACACAAAGAGGAGAAAATAGGATCATCTTTACTCCGAAGGAGCTTGCATCCTAACAACTGAAGAGAAAACTCAAAGGAGAGTTAAATTCAGGGGTAAAAGGGTTAAGGAGAAGTGACCTACTGAGAACTAAGATTGTTGGGGGAAATGTGGAGTATTCTGGAGAGTGGATTGAACTAGAAATTAAATTAGTGTGGCTGAGGTTCTTCATGGAATGGAGATGCATGTCTGAGTGTGTCTGTGTATGTGTTTGTGCACAAATTCTATAAACTACAAGCAAAGGCTCCCAAAGTCTAGATGCCTATGATTTAAAAGAGTCACAGATGCATAGAGGAGGTAGTGTTGGCAGAAGCAGTGTTTGAAAATGACTGAAAATATTGAGAAAAAGTGATACAAGTTCTACGGAGCCAAGGAAGTTAATTTGCCACCTCAAGAAATGTAAAGGTGCGCTCTCTCTCTCTCTCTCTCTCTCTCTCTCTCTCTCTCTCTCTCTCTCTCTCTCTCTCTCTCTCTCTCACACACACACACACACACACACACTAACTCTCTCTCTTGCTCTCTCCACCTATCATCTATCTATCTATCCATCTATCCTTCCATCTACCTATCCTTCCAACCATCCATCCATCCATCCATCCATCCCATCTATCTATCTATCTATCTATCTATCTATCTATCTATCTATCTATCTATCTATCTATCTATCTATCTATCCATCCACAGATACATATATGTGTAGATGTATATATGTATGTATCTATACAGAGGGCAGTTAGGTTCTAGAGTCAGAAATATTTATCTTTCTGAGTTCAAATCTGGCCTCAGACACTTATTACCTATGTGATCCTGGGCAAATCATTCAACCCTGTTTATATCAGTTTTTTCATCTGTAAAATGAGCTGGAAAAGGAAATGGCAAAGTGCTCCAGTGTCTTTGCTAAGAAAATCCCAAAAGGGGTCAGGAAGAGTCAGACTCTACTGAAAACAATGTGTGTATGTATGTATGTATGTATGTGTGTGTGTCTATACATATATTCAGTACAGTATAATATATGTATGTATGCATACATCTACATCTAAAGCTACATCTACATCTACATATATATTACATCTTCTGGCATAACTTAAGTTACTTAGAACTTAATTCTATACTTCATTTAAGATGAATCACCTGTACATATGCAGTATGAGACAGCTCCTGATGATTCTTCCAACTACAACATTTTGGATTCTATGAAGACGTGGTAGTGTATTTGTGAGAGCAGTGCATTGAAATGCATTGAAAACCATCATTCAGCATCTTTTGTAAAAAAAAAAAGCTACATGAATTTTAGTAGTCTCAATATGAGGCAAATGTACAACATAATGGCTAAAAATGAAATAATAAAGCTAATATTAAGGGTTATTCTAATACAATTATAATTTAGGCAATAGAGAGGTGAGAGCCTCAAGGTATTCTGACCTAGTCAGATGACACTAGTAATACTCTGTTCAGTTGGGGGCATCACATTTTGGAAAGGATATTCTCAAATTAGAGACTATCCTTAAAAGAGCAACCAGGGAAGTTGACATTAGGTCATATGATCTTCAGTAAAATATCTGGTACTGTTTAGCCTGGAAAATAAAAGGCTTAGTGGGCCCGTGATAGCTACTTTGATGTAGTTGAAAGGCTGTTATGTGAAATATGGATTAGAATTTCTTTGCATGTCCTCAGAATGCAGGACTGGAATGAATGAATTTATGCTCTAGAAAGACAGATTCTGGCCTTATATTTGAAAAATAATCCTAACATTTAGAATTAGCCACAAACAGAAAAAATGCTGCTTTAGAAGCAGTGAGATTTCCCATCCATGGAGATCTTCAGACAAGCTCTATGATTACTTGTCAAGATGATTATAGAGAACATTCCTACTCATCTATAGGTCGGAGCTCTGAAATCTTGTCCAATTCTGAGTTTCTGGGATTCTATTATTTATATGAACTGAGTTTTGTCTTTTCAGTTTTGAAGTAGTAACCATGAGCTTACAGGACCAAAGATCTAAAATGGCAAGGGATCTCAAAGACCATTTTGTCCAAATACTTCACTTTAAGGATGAGAAAATTGAAGCTCTGAGAGGTTAAGTGACTTACATTAGGTTTTGAAAGTATATTTGCTATTCATTATAACAAATACTGAAAGTCCAGAAGTCCTCCATTCAGTAAAAGATTAAAACTAAATTTTAGGCTTCTTAATTTTTAAGTATGATTTTAAGATTGTAGTGTCTCAATTTTTTATTAATGTCCAAGTTGGATCGCCTACTTTAAGTATCATCTGTTGTTGTTTGTCCTTCATTATCAAAGAGGACCATGACATCTAGGTGATGTCATGACTTGCAATGAATTTGATTTTAAGTGAGGGAGGGCTGTGCAAGGTCACCAATTTCACTCTCTCCTCCAGAATCATCTGGGTCCAGTGGCCAGAGATTATATACATACATAAACACATACATACACACACACACACACACACACACACATATATATATATATATATATATATATATATATATATATATATATATATATATATATATATATATATACAAACTGTAATTTTACAATTAAGGACTATATTTAATGCATATGAAGCCACTTGTGCCAAAGTTACTTGTCTTGTGGAAACTTTACTATCCCCGAGTGAGATTACAGATATTATCTCAGCAGGAAATACCCTGGTGGCAAAATGTCAGGCAGTTATAGCATGGCCTCTCAGGGACCTGAATTGGTATTATTATAACGACAAACAATTCAAGAAATTAAAAGACGCTAGGGAAACACTTCTGAAGGGAATGTAATCTTGCTCTAGAAAACCTGAAAACTGGCAGAAATTCTTAAGCCTAGAGCGAGTCACCCAAATAACACTCTGTATATCAAATTTTGGCCCTCTCAACACACACACACACACACACAGATCAATCTCTCTCTTTATATGTGTATATGTATGTGTATATATATGTATATATACATATACACACATGCATGCATACATACATATCTACATATCTATATCTATATCTATATCTATATCTATATCTATATCTATATCTATATCTATATCTATATCTATATCTATATCTATATCTATATCAGGACGACTAGAGATCGCCCCAGATGTTTTAAGGCAATTGGGGTTAATTGACTTGCCCAGGGTCATACAACTAGTAAGTGTCAGAGGAGATTTGAACTCAGGACCTCCACACTTCAGGGCTAGTTCTTTATCTACTGTGCCATCCAGCTTCTGCAAATATAATCTAGAATTCAATGCAAAGATATTTTTTCAGGATCTCTATCTGAAAAGGCAGCTATCTAATGCAGTGGATAGAGTGCTGGGCCTGGAGTCAAGACTGATATTCCTGAGTTCAATTCTGTCCCCATATATTCTAATATATACATATACACACATATATACATATACATGTATATATACCTATATTTACACATACATTATAACTTATATTCACACTATGTACATGACTACATGTGTGTGTATATATATATACATGTATGCATACATGTGTGCATGTGTATATGCATTTAAATACCATAAGCAAAGGGGTGGCAATATAGCTTTTTTTGTAGAGAAGTGACATTATCACTCCTGTGATTTAGAAATATTATTATGATAGCTGAGTGGAGAATGAATTGTAGAGAGCTGAGATTATAAGAAATAGAGTCAAATAGGTATTTTAAAAGACAGATAATAAGTGACAAATTTGTTAACTAATGAAGTAACTATGTTAGTTCAGAGAAGAGGATCAGTGAAAGTTATTGTAGCTATAAAGTCCACATGATTTTGCAATTGATTTAATATGGAGGAGGAAAGGAAAGAAAAAGTGACATTATTTCAAGGTTTTGAACCTAGCTGAATAAGGGGAGAATAGTGTTATAAGCAGAAATAGACAAATTTACAGAAGGAGCAGGTTTAGAAACAAAATTATTTTTATATATATTGCATTTGAAATGACTAAATGAGGAGAAAATGTAACTGTTCTAGTCATAATGCTTCTATAAATGTAGGTTTTGTATATAATAAAAAAAATCAGAGAATCTCGGGAGTGATCAATAATAATACCTTCTACAATATCCTCATCAAGTGGTTATTCATCATTTGTTTAAGGATATCTAGTGAGGTCTTCCCTACTAGCTCCTGAAGTAGACACATTAAAATATATTCCAAATAAACTTAAATCTTACTCCCAATAATGTCAATTCATTGTTTCCAGCTTTATTTTCAAGTGTCAAGCCAAAAAATTCTACTTAAACTTATACATATATTCCCTTCGTCTTCTTTTCTTGAAGCCAAATTTCCCCATTCCCATCATCTAATCATTTTATCACTTTTTTCTACAATTCTAGTCAAACTTTTCTTGTAATATATTCACTTGTGAATGATCTTCATAAAATGCGGCACCCAGAATTGAATACATAACTAGAGATACATTCTGATTAGGAAAGTTTATAACATTAATTATCCTGAATGCAATGCTTCTCATAAGGTTACTCAGTTGACTTATTACCTGTTTTAACAAGTAGACAGTCCCAGGAGATAGTTTTTAAAATAAAAACTCACGTTTATTTATTTTCCCCACATGAACAGTTGTCAGGGCCTGCTTCCCTTATCTTCTATATGTAGGTGATTTTAATGTAATTGTGGGATTTTATATACGTTCCCACTAAATTTCATATTTTTTGTTTAAGTCTATTTTCTTATCTTCTGTAGATCATTTGGGGATCCTGATTCTGTCATTCATCATACAAAGTATCCCTCCTGAAATCATATCATTTGAAAATTTGATAAGCTTGTCTTCTATGCATTCACCCTTCCAACTAATTGATATAAATGTTGAACAGACCAGGGCCAAGGGCAGATCCCTGGAGTACTCCACTAGAGATCTTTTTTTAGGATGACTTTGCAACATTAATCATTTGTTGGATTATGTCATTTAAATGGCTCCAAATTGACCTAATTGTGCTGTTATCCAGACCACATTATCTGTCTTGCTCACAAGGATAAACTGAGACATTTTGTCAAATTCCTTGCTGAAATTCAGGTATATGGTGTCTATGACATTCTTCTAGTATACTAGTTTTATAATTCTTAAGAAGAAAAAAAGGATATGAAATTAATGCTGGCTGAGAGTTATTGCGTTTCTCTTTCTTATTAACATACAACCATCTCTTTAATAATGAATTCTATGATTTTGCCAAGTACTGATATCAACTTTATGGCATAAAATTTGAAAAATTTACCCTCTTTCCACTTTTGAAAATCTAATTTACTTTTCCATATCTCCAGTGACTGTGAGTGTTCAAAGATCACCAAAAGTTAATGGAACAAAAATCATATCCGCACATTCTTTCATTCTCCTGGGGGAAAAGTTCATCTACACACAATTTGAATTTTATTGAGGTATACACCTATCATTTCTTCATTTAACTTGATTTTTCCTTCTTCATATTTCATTTCCTTCCTCAACAGTGTCCAAATCTGAAGATTATGCCTCAAAAAAAAGAAGCAAAATAGGTGTTCAATCTTTGTTCTTTCTGGTAATTCTAATTTCCCCAAATTCTAGCTTATTCTAAGGTTTAGTGTTACTAACACTATTTTTAAAGGAACCTTTTTATATTCATTCTTAATTATCTGGACTTGTTTAATATTTATGTGATGCACTTTTTCTTTTTAAAATTATGTATTTTAACACTATTTTCTTTTTCACTTTTTATTTTTAAATTTAATTTTAAATTCTCTCCCTGCCTCCCACTGAGAAAGCAAGAAAATATCAATCTGATATGTGAAATCATGCAAAATATATCTTTGTATTAGCTATATCAAATAATTAAGAAAATAAGAAAGTTTACTTGAATTTGCACTCAGAATTCATCAGTTCTCTCTCTAAAGAAAAATAGCATTTTTTTTTTTACTTTATGAGTTCTTCGAAATTTTCTTCTATCATAGTATTGATTGGAGTAGCAAGGTATTTCACAATCATCATTACAACATTGTTATTACTGTGTACAATGACCTTCCACTTCTGACTTCACTTAGAATTAGTTCATATAGTTCTTGACTTGATTTTTCTGAAATCACTCCCACCAGTCATTTATTAAAGTACAATAGTACTTCACAATAATGTGCCACAACTTTTTTTTTTTTTTTTTTTTTTTTTTTTTTTTTTTTTAGTGAGGCAATTGGGATTAAGTGACTTGCCCAGGATCACACAGCTAGTAAGTGTTAAGTGTCTGAGGCTGGATTTGAACTCAGGTACTCCTGACTCCAGGGCCGGTGCTCTATCCACGTGCCACAACTTTTTAAGCCATTCTCCAATTAATGTGCATCACCTCTATTTCTAACTCTTTGCCACCACAAAGCAGCTGCTATAAATATTTTTTGTGCATATAGGTTTCCTTTCTCTTTGATCTTTTTGGAGAACTAGAACTGGTATTGTTATTGCTGCATCAAAAGGCCTTAATAGTTTTATAACTTTTGGGCATAGTTTTAAATTGTTCTCCAAATTGGTTTGAACAGTTCACAATTCAATCAACAAATTTTTTATGGTTCTTATTTTCCCTCATCCCATCAGAGTTGGCACCTCAGAGTTACTTTAATTTGTATTTCTATAATCAATAATGAATTAAAGCATTTTATATGACTATAGGGAACTTTGACTTCTTCTGAAAAGTTCTTGTTCATATGTTCTGACCATTTATCAACTGGTGAATGGCTCTTATTTTTTGTTTGTTTGTTTTTCGTGGGGCAATGAGGGTTAAGTGACTTGCTCAGGGTCACACAGCTAGTGTTGAGTGTCTGAGGCTGGATTTAGATTCAGGTCCACCTGAATCCTGAGCTAGTGCTTTATTCACTGTGCCACCTAGCTGCCCCATTCTCACTTATTTTTAATAATTTCAACTGTTTCCTATAAATATGAGAGAAGAGACTTTATCAAAGAAACTTGCTGTATTTTTAATTGCTTCATTTTCTATGGTACCATTTAGCAAAATATGGTTTCCCTAATTAATTGCTTTTAATTGGTGTCTCTTTTTTATTTTGCTTTGTCTGAGATTATGATTGCTAACCCTGTGTGTTTTTCCTACTTCTACTGAAGCATAAAAAGATTTGGCTACAACTATTTTAGCTCTGTGTGTTTCCATTTCAAGTATTTGTCTGATAAGCAATGTATTGTTCGATACTGGTTTCTAATTTATTTTGCTATCTGCTTTCCATTTTATGTTGAACTCATCCCATTCACATTCCTAACTATTATTACTGGGTATTTCTCTCCATCCTGTTTTATTCTGTTTAACCTTCTCTCTATCTCTCTTTTTTTTTATCCTGGGTCTCCTCAAAAAAAAAAAGTGTTTTGCTTCTTACCACTGCCTGCCTTGATACTCCCTACCTTTTATCATCCTCCACCTGTATCTCTTATGCCCTTACTCTCCTATTCCCCTATTAGGTAAGTCAGATTTCTATACTCAAATAAATGTGCATATATTCCTACCTCTTTGAACCAATTCTGATGATAGTGAGGTTCAAACATTCCTCTACACAACTACCCTTATTTTCCCTCCCCTATAAAAGCTCTTCTTGCAAGCCTCTTTATGAAAGAAAAATTTCCCCATTCTTCTTCTCCCTTTCTCTTTCTCCCAGTACATCCTTCTTCCTCACCCCTTTTTTTTCTTTTTCTAGAGATCATTAAAAAATAATTGACTCATATTTATGCTCCAACTGCACCAATAGAGTTTTTAGGAGTTAGTTATATGAATCAGCTTCCCACATAGAAATATAAACAGTTTAACTTTACTGAGTCTCTTAAGATTACTCTTTCATTTTTACCTTTTTGTTTCTCTTATATTCAAATGTCAAATTTTCTATTCAACTCTGATCTTTTCATAAGGAATTCTTGAAAGTCCCATATTTCATTACATTTTTACACTCAGTTTTGCAGTATAGGTTATTGTTGATTGTAATCTTATATTCTAAGGTCTCTACTCCTTTAAAATAGAAGTTGTTACAAGAAACCATTCTTTCAGACTATTTGCAGTATTTTATTCTTGAACTTGTAGCTCTAAAATTTGGTTGTAATATTCCTGGGTGTTTTCATTCTGGGACATCTTTCAGGATATGATTGGTGGATTCATTCAACTTCTATATTACCCCCGGTTCTAAGATATTGAAACAGTTTTCCTTGATGATTTCTTCATATATATATATGTGTGTGTGTGTGTGTGTGTGTGTGTTCCTTTTTTATCATTATATTCAGGTACTTCAGTAATTTTTAAATTATCTCTCATATCTATTTTCCAGGTCAATTATCTGTCATAAGATATTTCACATTTTCTCCTAATTTTTCATTCTTTAGACTTTGTTTGAGTGTTTCTTTTTGTCTCAGGGAATCATTAGCTTATACTTTGTCAAATATTATTGTTAAAGAATGGTTTTCTTGGGGCGGCTAGGTGGCGCAGTGGAAAGAGCACCGGCCCTGGAGTCAGGAGTACCTGAGTTCAAAATCCGGCCTCAGACACTTAACACTTACTAGCTGTGTGACCCTGGGTAAGTCACTTAACCCCAATTGCCTCACTTAAAAAAAAAAAAAAGAATGGTTTTCTTCATTGAGCTTTTGTATCTCTTTTACATTTGGTGTATTCTGCCTTTTAAGGAGCTCTTTTCTGCAGTGAATTTTTGTGTCTCTTTTGACCACTTCACTAATTCTGTTTTTCAAGTTTGCCATCTTCACTCTACCCCCCTCAAGGAATATTGAATGAATTTAAGTTATACATGGAAAACGCAGTGATGAAGGAGAATTTCTGAGACAGCATTTTGAATGGAATAGTGTTTTTATAACCAATAAACAGCAAGTAAAGTGGAACACTTACAGTCTCTGTACCTTTCTGTAAATTACATATGTATATATGTGGTGTAAAATAGTAGAACATTTTCAAAAGTACAATGGGAAATCATGTATGAACACAAATTAAATATAAATTGTGTCTGTCTGGCATGCTCATACACTCTTTTTTGGGGGTGAGGGGGTGAGGCAATTAGGGTTAAGTGACTTGCCCAGGGTCACACAGCTAGTAAGTGTTAAGTGTCTGAGGCTGCATTTGAACTCAGGTCCTCCTGACTCCAGGGCCGGTGCTCTATCCATTGCACCACCTAGCTGCCCCGATGCTCATACACTCTTGCTAGAACGATGAATGAATATTTTTTTTCTGAAACATTATTGGAATTAACCCAGAGTGATTATAATGTCATACTTTATTTTTTTAGTTAGGTACCTGGGGTTAAGTGACTTGCCCAGGGTAACACAGCTAGTAAGGGTTAAGTGTCTGAGGCCAGATTTGAACTCAGGTATTCCTGACTCCAGGGCTGGTGCTCTATCCACTGCACCATCTAGCTGCCCCTAATGTCATACTTTTTGATCCCGATATCTTAGTGCTAGGAAATTTTAGCACCAATGCAATGACAAATAAATAAACAAACTTTTCATGGTACCAGAGAACTAGAAACAAATCAGGTATCCTTCAATTTTCAATTCAGGAATATCCAAAAATAATATGTAACATGAATGTAAGGAAATAACAAATATGATAACTTTAGTGAAATATTACTAAACATTTGAAATGATACAAAATGAAGTAAGCATATCTGAAAAATACTATTCTTAATGAATAAAAAAATAGAAAAAATTAAATTAAATTGAATAATATGGAATTCTAGTAACCAAGTCTGGCATATGGAATATCTGAGAAAATGAACCTCCCTCCATTCATTTCAGGGGCAGGAACTATAGGTATGGAATGTTGTTAGGTATGATGGATATGTTGACTGGGTTTCTTGAACTTTTTTTGGTATTTTTACTGTTATAAGAAAAAACACAGTGTATTAGATGGAGGCATGGATTGGGAAATGAATGCAGTATATAAACAAAATCCATGAATATATAATTAAAAGTGTACCTGTAACAGTCATATTTTCATCAATCATGTCTTTTCATAAGTTTAAATTAATTTCATAAAGGCTTTAGAGTTGAGAAAGTAGACACATGAGATTTATTTTTTTTTATTTTGTAATTTTTTCCAGTAATAAACATATTTCCTTTAAAATCAGTTGTCATTGGGGTAACTAGGTAGTGCAGTGGATAAAGCACTGGCCCTGGATTCAGGAGGTCCTGAGTTCAAATCTCGGCTTGGACACTTGATACTTACTAGCTGTGTGACCCTGGGCAAGTCACTTAGCCCTCATTACCCACCCCCCCCAAAAAAAAAGAGCAAATAAAATAAATTGTCATCTTTCAAATATTTTGAAATTGATTGCTTCATGTCCTCAACATTTTGTCACATTCCACATGCGCCATTTTTGTATAATTTTTATGCTCAATATGGTGGAGCTCTCCTCTCTGTGTTTGTCTTCTTAAATAGTTCAACCTCCTCATGCAGAAATCCATATATAAGGACTTTAGTGTCATTAATGGAGGAAATATCTGGTTCTATTATCACGACAGTTATTTTCTGGTTTTCCCCTGATCTGTTGCTTTTCCAGTTATATCCTTTACTGTTCTGCAGATAATCTCACTTAATTGAATTTATTAGCAAAGTTTCTATCACTCCCACCCCTTTAAATAACACCATAGGTACACAAATTTAGAGCTGAAAGGGATTTTAATAATGTTCATCTGTTCCTTGTCCCTCATTTTAGAAATGAAGAACCTGATGTCCATATAGGTTTTGGTGATTTGTCCAAGGTCACTAAGATAGTAAGTAGAACTTCACGAGATTATATGCATTGCTTTCCCTATTTTTCAGTAAGATTTTACAAATGTATATTCTAAACTGGTATTTCTCTTGGCTGCCATATCTCTGATAAAAAAAAGATGACATAATTCACGAATGGCAATTTTTGGGCTCTTTTGGCGCATCCATTCTGGTTATTTACTGCGCATCTTTTGAGTTTATTTAAATACACTTAACCCTAGTCTTCCAATACAGCCCTTAAGATAATATTTTAATGTTAAGCATAGTTCTATTAAGAACTACTTATGGGGCAGCTAGGTGGTGCAGTGGATAAAGCACTGTCCCTGGATTCAGAAGGACCTGAGTTCAAATCCAGCCTCAGACACTTGACACTTACTAGCTGTGTGACCCTGGGCAAGTCACTTAACCCCAATCGCCTCACCAAAACAAAACAAAACAAAAAAAGAACTACTTATAGATTCTGGATGCATAGTTTTGTGTAAAAGGAAATGCAATGAAATTATACATTCTAATGAACATCAATTTGAAAGCAGAATGTCATCTGGATCCTAAATAACATTGAAGGAATTTCCACTCAATGGGGAAGCTTCAGATTTTGCACAAGAATAAAAATTATGACAATTTTATTAAGAGCCTGATCACCAAGTCCCTGTAGTGGGAGTTTTATATTGTGGCATGATCACAAACATCACACTACTGTTTGTGAGAGCATAGCAACAGGATACTAAGGAATATATCTTATTTCAGAAACAATGGTGAGGCCTCTAGGCAGCCCTGTGCAGTGTAGAGAGGCTGGTCACTGCTGCTCCAGAGGAATTCCACATCTGCCATCCTGTGCAGTATTCTATGACTCACAGCTCTTACACTTCATTCCTAATATGTGGAACTGGATTGTAGAGCGGGCACTGCAATCATCATAGAGAATTTTCACAGTCCTATTCTGATATTCTGTTGGTATTGGAGTTTGTGCAATTTCATTATCCAACTGTCGCCAATAGTAAATCATATCTAGAGCAGAGTGCATACATAATGGACACCTGTAGCCTTCTTTTAACACTGCTTCGTAACATGTTCTGTGTAGAAGATGCCCACACAGCAAGACATGAGCAACAACCCGGGATGTGTTGATGTCCTCCAAACATATGGGACAATCCTGCCTCCTGACATTCTCAATGCACTTGTGATGTCCTCGGGGACTCAAGGATAGACATAGGTTACATTTCAAACAGTGAAAAAAGTCCTCCTTCAGACCAATGCTACAAATCTCACACTTCTCACAATGGTATGTTCTTTGTCAAATAGGTGGCATATGTTGCAATAAAATTCTCCCAACACAGTGCCGCATTCTTCACAAGTTTGTTGAACATTCTGAAGGTTTCCATACATTGTACAATGTACTTTTTTGACTTTAAACGAATTCAGGGGATGATCTTCATTGTTATCATGGCATAAGTGGCAGATGTAAAGTTTACCACAGCAAGGAGCCTTGAGGGAGCATCTGCCGTTGTAGTGCTCGCAACCTCGGCTCCGTGGTCCATGGCTCCTGCTGCCATCTTTGCCGTCGACTGTCCCCACTGCTGTCGCCATCTCCTTTCCTCTTTCTCCTCCTGCCCAGCACCAAGACCAAGCTGTAGTCAGAGCCCGTGTCAAAGATTAGCCAAGGCCGCTCTAGGCCACCGCGGCCTCTATGGCCCAGCAACTCAGTTGCAGCGAGCAGAGGCGCTGTGGGCACGTGACCTACTGTGCATCTTTTAAACTTCCTTAGAAAATGGTGAAAATTGATGCTCATTTTTGTTCTCTTATATACTTCACATTGTTAAACATCAGAAATTTGTTTGAATAAGTCTGATTGAAATTGTTTCAATTTTATCTTCTTACTTTTTCTTTTTTCTAACATTTTGTAATTTGTTTCTAACATTTTTCTAACTTATTACTGCTATGTGATCCTTGCTTTAATAAATCACTTATCTGAATCCATAGATGACTGATTCATAAATATTTCCTGCAATGATAATCAATTATTTCCTATCTGTTAAATGCAGATCATTTCAGCTTGTATAATGTTACTTGACTCTTGTCATGACCAACACTTCCTGACTTTTTCTTTGGAGAAAGTATTTGAATTCATGATTCAGTATATTTGAATTTGACATTCTTTCTACCATTCGAATAAATACACACAAGAGCAAAGATTATGAGATTTAAAATAGCTTTTCTCTGTGGAAAAGTAGACTGTGAAGTAGCTGTGTAGTATGACTACTGGACACAGATAAAAATTGGAAGACCAGTTTCTTGTGCCCTTATATGGTTTTTTTTTACATATAAAGAATTCATACAATTACAAACTATTGAGAGCATATAAGGAATGATTTTGGTATATGAGGCTTTTTTTTAAATGAAAGAAGAACCTTGAATGTATATAAAAAGATATTCTAGAGTTAGCATTCTCAAAACTTATCCAAACTAAAAAATCCCAAACATGGCAATTTAATATATTCCAGATAATAATATTAGGAGCTTTGGTACTGCTTTATGATACTGTAAGAGTCAGTGAGGAAAAAGTCTCAAAAACAATTCAGAAGCCCAATGTGGTTTGAATGCTCATTCTACAAATTCTTTTCTTTGAGTTGGCATAGCCATTGTGATCAGTTGAGATAATATCACTAAGATCTTTGAAACTGATCTCTCTTCAGAAATATTGGAATATTGCATGCAAGATCCTTGACTCTGAAAGGTACTTTTCTTGCTAGTCCAACATATTTTTCACTACATGAACAATTAGGGCCCAATGAAAAGCTTATCTCTTTTTTCTGACATTTTTTTTTTCCTGTAGGCAGACTTAAAAAGAAGGCATGCATATAATGATAAGGAAATGGATGACTAGGGATACCCAACATTTTGGGTGTATACTGTTCACTCAGAAATAATTAGGCATATATTTACTCTTCTATTGAACTTGGACAAAGTTCATATTAACAAATTTATATACTTTAGATATTTGTATACTTACATAGGTGATGTTTCACAAGTCCTAGAGTGCTAGGAAAACAGTATTGTCAACTCCAAAGAACGTTAGATTTTGAGTCAGAAGACTTGGGTTTGAATGATAGCCTTGCCATTCAGCAGCTTGGTGACTGTGAACAAGTCACTAAACCATTATGATTCTTAGTATTTCCATATGTTATATGTTATGCCTACTACACAGGGATATAATAAAAAATTTTGTAAAGGAGTCAGTGTGGCATTGTAGAGAAGCATTACATTTGGAATACCTGAGTTTGATGTGTGTGTGTGTGTGTGTGTTTTAATAAAGATTATAACAGATCAGATAGTGTATAAAGTTCTGGATTTGTAATCAGCAAGACCCAAGTTTGAAGCTCATCTCAAATCTTTATGAGCTGTGCAACCCAGTATAAGCCATTTAACCTTTCTGGGCCTGTTTCCTTATATGTGAAATGGGAATAATAATGGCACCCATTTCATAGAATATTTGTGAGGATCAAATGAGATAATTTGTGTAAAGTTTGTTCCAAACTGAAAGCACTATGCAAATACTAGATATTATTAATATTTTTGTTAATTGAGTATTGTTATAAATAAAAGACTCTGAAAAAAAGAAAGAAAGAAAAAAGGTGCAGTTGGTGGTGCAGTAGATAAAGTACTGGCCCTGGATTTAGGAGGACCTGAGTTCAAATCTACCTCAGACACTTGACACTTACTAGCTGTGTGACTCTGGGTAAGTCACTGAACCCCAATTGCCTCACCAAAAAGAAAGGAAAACAAAAATGCACTTTGTAAAGCTTAAGGCAATATGCATGAGTATGTCATCATTATTATTGATAACTATAAGGCATTACCCAGTAAGTTATTTAATTAAACTCAGAAAAATACATATTAAGGACCTACTGTGCAAGTTACTGGGTATATAAGGGTAGAAATGAAATAGTCTCTATTCTCAAGAAACCTACATTTCTATGTTTAGGGAGAAAGATTTGACTTGTATACAAATAAGTATATTTCAAAGCACTTAAAGTTGAAGTAAAGAAGAAATACAGCGGAATTGCTTTGGGAATATTTGAAGGAGATAACGCCTTCAACTGAGAGGATCACAGAAGAAAGGTTTATACTATAGAGAAAGATATGGATTCTAAAAGGCAGAGAAAAGGAAAGTATATTTTAAGTATGGCAAATAGCATGTAAAAATATAGAGTTAGGAAATAAGTTAATAGTTCAGCTTGACTGAAACATGAAGTATGCTAATATGATACATGGCTTACAAAACACATTGGAGAACATTATATAACAGGTTAATGAATTCATATTCTTTCCTAGATAAAATAGAGGAGGCCTAAAGGTTTTAGATCTGGATAGCAAAATTATTAGACCTATGTCTTAGGAAGATTTTTAATAGTAATACTGAAGATAAATATGATAGAAGAAAGATTGGAGACAGAAAAACCAATTAGCATGCTATTTCAAAAATCTAGACAAGTGGGGATGGTGAGGGTATGAACTACTTTTGTTTTGTGTGAATGGAGAAAAGATCAGAATGGATATGAGATTTGCTGAAATAGAATCAAAATTTTGCAAATGAGGAAATATAGTGGAGAGAGTAAAAGAAATGGAAACATTAAGATCATGCTGAAATTTTGAATGTGTCCTGTTGAACTGCTATATTATTCTTTGCTACACAATGGTTCTATATTTTGTTCCTTGCTCTGTCTGAAACCACTTCAAAATAAACCAGAGGCAGGATTTTCATACTCACCCAAGTATGTCTAATACCTTTGAATTACTGGAATTGCTAGATGTTATCCTCCTAAGGCAATTGATTCTTGTGGGCAGAGTTCCCATCTTGAATTCTTCTTTGAGGATAAATTCTTATGAGAGTGTTGTCCAATCAGATGCCATTCTGGAAGCTGCAGAAAGAGTGAGACCTTGGATTGACCTTACATTTATAAAGAATCTCCCATCACACTATAGTAAAAACACTTGTTAAAAGTGGATATGAACCAAAGAACATTTACTAGCAGCTGATAGCCACAAACAGAACAAGCTGATTTTTAGCCAACACAGTAGCCTTTTCAGAGCAGACTAAACTTGGTCACTGCTGCAGGCTCAGTAGTTAGATTTTATACACCCATACACTGAAAGGGAAAAAAAGGGAGATTTAACAAAAAACAAGGACCCATAGACTCTTTTGGATGGTACTGCCAGGATTCCTTGCATAGGGCCATGTGTATTGTAATGATAAAAGTGTGACTTATTTGGATACTAATTGAAATAAAACAAAAACCTTTCTCATTTGAATAAATCTACAACAACAAACTTTATCAACATATTTTTATTCTTGTTACAAAATGTAGCATCTTTGGAGTGTGAACCTCATTCTACTTTTTCAATATATCTTCTTTAGTCAGTTCAGTGCCATTCTTCAATCTCTAGAGGGAACAGGAACATACAGATGAAAGGCAAGCTTTATTTCTATCTGACTGCCAAATTCTGCATCCATTAGAGATGGGCTGAGCAAATGTTAATGGATAAAGGCCAATTAATAAGATCTTAGGGAAAAATTATTCCTGTGGTGAAGGGCATATTTTACATCCTGATTTAAAGGGGGAAATGGGATGTTTATTCAAATCAACCCAGAATTCAGCGTGTAACCAAGGATATGATGGGAGAAAGAAAATGGATTTCATAGGTGCAGCCTAAAGCTAGCAATATTGGCAGGAAGTAAATGAGGCTACATTATAAAGAGAAATAGTAGTCATCAGAAAGATGACAATTTTCCTCATCTATTTCCTCTACCTGAGACAGCACTCTTTTATGTATTTGGGAACAAACACATAATTCTTCTTAGACCTTCAAAGCCATTTATTACAGCTGTGGTTCCAGATGCTTCTCTCCAAGGATTTTTTTAAAACATGTAATAGATTTATAATATTAAATGAATTATTCCATTAAAATGGTTTTCATCAGTTTTAATTTATAGTGTAAATAATATAACTGACATGAACAAAAGCACTGCAAGGTGATCAATAATTTTTAAAACATGAAGATGTCCTAAGACAAAAAGTTTGGTCTGAGAATATAACTCTAATCATATCACTTGTCTTTAAACACCTTCAGTAGTTCACCATTATCTACCAAGTACTGTCAAATTCTTGGGCACAGAGGACATTCAAATCCCTAAATTTCTTTCTTCATTCTTTTTCTTCCATCTTTTGAGAAACCCAGCTTTCCCTACTATGGCAGTCCCTAAATATGCTTTGCAGTTTCCTACCATGGAAAAGACTGCTATTATGTTTCTTCTTGTTCTGAATTCAAGGATTTTTTAAAAAATGAAATGGTGCCCAGACAGAGTTCTAAAATCAATCTGCTATTGTTCAAAGCTATCTTCTTTGACTCAGGAGAAAAAAGACAGCATGATAGCATAGTATTTTGGAGCAGGAACAGTATTTAGAAATCATTCTTTCCAGTTCTACACTCTTCTTATCTTTATTACAGATGAAAATCTGAGGCATTAGAGTATCAGGCAACCTGCTCAAGCTCAAATAGGTCATTGGTGATGGATCCAGGACTAGAGATACCATGGCACATTAATTTGTTGCCCGAGAATCAAAGAAGCCTAATAAAATCAACCAGTCAATCAGCAAGCATTTATTAAACTATTATACACCAGGCACCATTTTAGTAGCTTACATACAAAGACAAAAATGAAATAATCCCTACCTTCAAAGAGCTTCTATTCTATTAGAGGATAAAACATATACATACACAGGTTCATACAAAAACAATACAAGTATTTTGGTTTGTTTGGTTTTGGTTTTGGTGAGAAGGAACCAGCAGCAAAGGTAGTACAAGAGCTAAGATTTCTTTTTTTTAGTTTGTTTATTTAGAATTTTATTTTCCCCAATTATATATAAAACATTTGGGGGAGGCAGGGCAATGACAGTTAAGTAACTTGCCCAGGGTCACATAGCTAGTGTCAAGTGTCTGAGATTGGATTTGAACTCAGGTCCTCCTGAATCCAAGGCCAGTGCTTTATCCACTGTACCACCTAGCTGCTCCCAAAAACAATTTTAACATACATTTTGAGGACATTGGCTTCCAAATTCTCTTCCTTCCTCCCCAAACCCCTTTAATAAGGCAAAAAAATCTATATAAGTTATACATGTGTAGTCATACAAAATATTTCCATATTAGTAAGGTTTTAAAACAAAATAGAAAAAAACTCAAGAAAAATAAATTTTAAAATATACTTCAATCTGTATTCACATAATCATCAGTTTTTTCCCTGGGGGTGGATAAGATTTTTCATCATAAGCCCTTCAGAGTTGTGTTGAATCATTGTATTGCTGAAAATAGCAAAGTCATTCACAACTGATCATCTTACAATATTGTGGTTATTTTGTACACAGTACAGTTCACTTTGCATCAGCTCATGTAAATCTTTCTAGGTTTTTCTGAGAATCTCCTGCTCATCATTTCTTATAGCACAATTGTGTTCCATCATAATATCATCCCACAATTTGTTCAATCATTCCCTAATTGAAGGGCATCCCCTCAGTTTTGAATTCTTAGCCACCAGAAAAGAGCTGCCATAAATATTTTTGAACATATATCCTTTAACTTTTTGTTTTTTAATCTCTTTTTGGATACCTACCTGGTAGTGGTATTTCTAAGTCAAAGAATATGCATTTTTATAACCCTTTGTCCATAGTTCTAAATTGCACTACAGAATGTTTGAATCAGTTTTCAACTTCACCGAAAGTGCATTAATGTCACATTTTCTCCATATCCCCTACAACATTTGTCATTTTCCTCTGTCATCCTATTATCCAATCCAATAGGTATGAGGAAGTACCCCAGAATTGTTTTGACTTTTATCTTTCTAATCAATAGTGAGTTTGAACATTTTTAATGACTATAAACAGTTTTTATTCTTTCATCTAAAACTGTTCATATTTTTGATCATTTATCAATTGGGGAATGGTTATTATTTTAGTAAATTTGACTCAGTTCTCTCTATGTCTCAGAAATAAGGCCTTTATCAGACAGACTTGCTTTAAAAATTTTTTCACATTTATATAGCTCTCCCTCCATGAGAAAATAATGGGATTTGGCAGATACTCAAAAGCTCACCTGGAGATTAATCTAAGCTGATTGAATTAAGTGAAAGTATTGACTTTGCTGATTAGGCTACTTTAAGTAAACTAGATTTTAACCACACCTGGCTAGCCCTTAAGGAGATGTTGTTCTTATAAGCTAAGGACTTTGAACTCAACTAGAAACCACCTTCAAGTCCAGTGAACCAAGGGATTTGGCTGGTGTTTACCAATCAGCTTGAAGCAGTTTGTAAGGACCACCTCTGCTCCAGACCTATAAAAAGTTTCCACACTCAGTTTGAGGGGAGCTCATGGTTGAAGCAAGCTCATGGCAGAGGACTTGAGGAAGAACCATGCCAGGTTGGAACTCTAGGTTAGATAAACCTTTTCTTAACTCCACATGTTCTCTGTTTTCTAATACCTAGTATGTTTTAATAAATGATTAATTCCCAAAGACTGGTGCTAAAGCTTCTAATTTAAAGCAACCACACATTAGATATTTTAGACATCACATTTAGATTTTAAACATCACACCTCCATCCTATTCCCTGCCCACACCACTTATTTAATTATCTATCTCATTTAACTCTCTTCCTCCTCAAGTGTTTTGCTTCTGACTCACACCTGTTCCCTCTGTCTAAACATAATCCATCCTGCTGCCCAAATAATGAGGAACTTCTGATAAGTTACAAGAATCATCTTCCCATGTAGTAAACAGTTTTATCTTTTATTGTTCCTTATGGTTTCTTTTTCCTGTTTATCTTTTAATATTTTCCTGGAGTCTTGTATTTGAAAGTCTTTTTTTTTTAAATTCAGGTAAAGTCTTTTCATCAAGAATGACTGAAAGGCTGTGTGACCCTGGGCAAGTCATTTAACCCCAATTGCCTAACCAAAGAAAAAAAAATGACGGAAAGTCTTCTCTTTAAGTGAATGCCCATATTTCTCTCTGAAGGATTATACACAGTTTTGCTGGGTAGGTAATTCTTGGTTGTAGTCCCAGTTCCTTTGCCCTCCAGAATATTATATTATAAGCTCTGTGATGTTTTAGTGTAAAAGCTGCTAAATCTTGTGTTATCTTGACTGTTGGCTCCACAATATTTGAATTGTTTCTTTCTGTATTCTTGCAATATTTTCTCCTTGACCTGAGAGCTCTGGAATTTAGCTATAATAATCTTGGAAGTTTTCATTTCAGGATTTCTTTCAGGAGGTGATTGGTGGATTCCTTTAATTTCTATTTTACCCTCTGGTTCTAAAATATCAGAGCAATTTTCCATGACAATTTCCTGGAAGATGATGCCTGGACTCTTTTTTTTAAATTGTGGCTTACAGGTAGTCCAATCATTTTCAAATTATCTCTCCTGTATCTATTTTCCAAGTCAGTTGTTTTTCCAATTATGTATTTCACATTGCCATCTATTTTTCATTCTTTTATTTTTGATTTATTGTTTTTTGATTTCTCTTAAAGTCATTTGCTCAATCCTAATTTTTAAGGAGTTATTTTCTTCAGTGAGGTTTTGTACCTCCTTTTTACATTTTGCCCATTCTGCTTTTCAAGGCATTCTTTTCCTCATTAGCTTTTTGAAGCTCTTTTACCATTTGGCATAGTATGTTTGTTAAGGTGTTATTTTCTTATATATTTTTGTGTCTCCTTTACTGAGCTGTTGATTTTTCCCCATAATTTTCTTGCATCACTCTCATTTCTCTTCCCATTTTTCTTCTACCTCTCTTTCTCTATTTCCAAAGTCCTTTAGTGAGGCTTCTATAGTCTGAGACAAATTAATAATTTTTCTTGGAAGTTTTGGATGTAGGACCTTTGACTTTATTATCTTCTTCTGAGGGTATATTTTGATTTTCCTTGTCAAAATAGAAACTTTCTATGATCAGAATTTTTTCTGTTTGCTCATTTTTCCAGCATATATCTTGACTTTTAACTTCTTGTTAAAGTGGGGCACTGCTTCCAAAGTGAAGGGCACACTTTCCCAGTTTTCAGGGAGTTTGTGCAGCTGTTTTCAGAGATTCTTCTAGGGATTTGTAAGTTTTCAGTTCTTCCAAGGTGATATGATATACAGACAGGTATGTTTACTACTCTCCTGGTTTGTGCTCTGGTCTGCAGGTAACCACAAACCTTTATTTGTGCTCTGGAAATATTAGGAGTGTCTGGTCCACTGTGGCTGCCACCTCTGGTGTGCTAGTGCTCCTCTCTGCCTTGGACTGCTACCTAAGACCATGACCTGGATCTCAGTTTTGGCAAAACAAGAGAGTCCTGCCTCAGTGCCAGAAAAAAAAAAAGAGCCCTGTGATCTACTTCTGGACAATTGTTTGACCCCCTTACCCTCTGTGGGCTGAAATGCAGAAGCAGAAACTGTGGCTGCTGATTCAGTGGCTCACAAAGCCTGCTCATGGTTTACTGGGGCTTGGCCTATGCTGGTACAGCCCATGCTGGATTGTAACCCACTCTCCCTACAATGCAACTGACCTTTCCTGTGTCTCTTCTAAGTTTCCTTGGGTGGAAAATTATTTCACCTTTTGCTTTTATAAGTTATGCTGCGCTAGGAATTTTCTTATGGCATTATTTTAAGGTATTTAGGAGGGGTCTTGGGGAGAGCTCTGGGGAGTCACTGCCTTTCTTTAGCCATCATGGCTCCTCCTCCAAATGTCAAGAGTTCAGATTTCAACAAAAGTATGGATTCCCAGAAGTGTAAATGAATAGAATGTATATGTTGCATATAGGGCAGCCTTTGTAAAGTGAGATAGAGTATCATGTATGAAGAAAAGCAAGAAGTCCAGTTTGATTATATTATAAGATGCATAGAAATTTAATGTATAGGTCTGGAATAATAGGTTGAAATTAAGTTGCAATGAGTTCTGAATGTGAAACAGAAAAGATGATATTTGATCTGTAAGATATGATAGGCTTCTTGTCAATGCCAAAAGGCTCCATCCAGAGGAGATTAATCTAGACTGATTGAATTAAGACTGACTGAGAGTAATTGACTTTGCTGATTAGCCTGCTTAAAGTTAATTAAATTAAAACCACACCTGCCTCATTCCTAAGAGGGAGTATTCTCAGAAGCTCTGGATTATGTGATCAACACAAGACCACTCTCAATCAATTAGCTTGAAGGACTTCCCCTTAAGGGGGAGGGAGATAGGAAGTAGGGAGTGAGGTTAGCTCCCTGGCTCTGTCTCTTTTCAGTCAGGGACCTCAAGTTGGTGGCTAAAGAGGAGGAGTCCAGTCTGCATCCTAGGGTAGATATTCTTTGCTATCTTTCTGAACTCCACGTGTTCTCTCTTTACTAACCCCTAATATACTTTAATAAAAGCTTAATGCCTATACTGTGGCTGAAGCTTCTACTTTATAAGTAAATCCTAGCTAGTTTCCCCACCACACATACTGGGGGTGGAAAAAGGTGACCACACACATTAGATTTTAAACATCACTGATCCTAAAAGAAATGGGGAGCTACTGCAATTCATTGATTAAGTTAATTACCCACTCAGACCTGTGAGTTAGGAAAATCACTTTGTTTGGTGTGAAAAGTGGATTGAAAGGAATAGTGATTTCAGGGGGTAAGAATAAGGAAATAAGGACACAGAACAATAAAACTTCACAGGGGGCCCAAACAAGATTAAAATGTAATGGGGAAATATTTAAGAAAATAAAATAATACAATAGAATATGGATAATCTTAATATGTACTTTTATAAGTCAATATGGATTCTCATAATGAACTGTTCTATTTAATTTTATGCCTCTGATATCAATGATGAGAGATTATAGTAACGAAGATCTATAGATCTATATATCTAACCAAGAGATAGACAAAAGTGAACATTAAAGAGTAGTTTGCTGATTGGCAAAAGCAAAGGTATTCAATGACTACTTCTAGCCTTCTGGACAGGATGGTCAATCCATTTCAGAGAGGCAAGTTGCCAAAAAAAATGAAGTATTGAACAAAAATACTAAACAAATGATAACCTAAATAGCTAGCATGTTATAGAATACAGAGACTAATATTTGCATACTACTTCAACATAAACCCAAAATATCCCACTCTAGAGCTACTTTTCCTTTCCCTTGTACTCTCTGGAATGTCTGCTTCATAAGTAACACAGTTGGTTTCATCTTAGATCCTTTGCTATTTATTTTTTGTTTTGTTTTGTTTTGTTTAGATTTGTTTAGAATTTTATTTTCCCCAGATACATGTAAAAACAATTTTAATGTGCCTTTTAAATATATAGTGCTAGAAATTCACTTCCTTCCTCCCTCCCCCCTTAGAAGGCAAGCTAAAAAATATAAATTATACATGTGTAGTGATGCAAAACATTTTGATATTAGTCAAGTTGTGAAAGAAAACAGGCAAAAAAAAACCTCAAGAAAAATAAATTATGCTTCAATCTGTATTTAGACACCATCAGTTCTTTCTGTGGAGATGGATCACATTTTTCGTCATAAGTTATTTAGAGTTGTCTTGGATCATTGTATTGCTGATAATAGCAAAATCATTCACAGTACATTTCACTTTGCATCAGAGCATGTAAATCTTTCCGGCTTTTACTGAAGGAATCCTGCTCATCATTTCTTATAGCACAATAGTGTTCCATCATAATCACATCCTACAATTTGTCCAACCATTCCCCAAGTGATGGGCATGCCATTAATTTCAAATTCTTTGTGTTAGAAAAGAGCTGCCATAAATATTTTTGTACATATAGATCTGTTTGTTTTTTCTTTTTTCTTTTTTTTTTTTTTTTTTTGTGCTGGGCAATGAGGGTTACACAGCTAGTGTCAAGTGTCTGAGGCCGGATTTGAACTCAGGTGCTCCTGAATCCAGCGCCAGTGCTTTATCCATTGTGCCACCTAGTTACCCCCCATATAGGTCTTTTAACATTTTGGTTTTTATATCTTTTTGTATATTGACCTAGGAGTGGCATTACTAGGTCAAAGAGTATGCATGGTGATGACACAAATATGGTGTTGATACCTAAACCAGGCAGAGCCAAAACAGAAAGAAAATTACAGACCAATTTCCCTAATGAATATCGATATAAAAATCTTAAATAAAATATTATCAAGGATATTATAGCAAGGGATCACAAGGATAATACACTATGACCAGGTGGGATTTACACCAGGAATGCAAGGCTGGTTCAAAATTAGAAAAACTATTAATATAATCAACCACATCAATAACAAAACTAACCAAAATCATATGACTATCTCAATAGATTCAGAGAAAGCAATTGACAAAATATATCACTCATTCCTAATAAAAAACACTAGAGAGCATACAAATAGGTGGAACTTTCCTTAAAATAATAAACAGTATCTACCTAAAAACATCAACAAGCATTATATGTAATGGAGATAAGTTAGAGGCCTTCCCAATAAGATCAGGGGTGAAACCAGGATGTCCATTATCACCTCTTATTATTTAATATTGTACTATAAATGTTAGCTTTAGCAATCAGAGAAGAAAAAGGAATTAAAGGAATTAGAATAGGCAAGGAGGAAACAAAACTATCACTCTTTGCAGATGATATGATGGTATACTTAGAGAATCCTAGAGAATCAACTAAAAAGTTACTTGAAACAATAACTTTAGGAAAGTTGCAGGATATAAAATAAACCCACATAAATCCTTAGCATTTCTATACATGACCAACAAAGCTCAGCAGCAAGAGATAGAAAGAGAAATTCCATTTAAAGTAACAACAGACAATATAAAATACTTGGGAGTCTACCTGCTAAAACAAACCCAGGAACTCTATGAACACAATTACAAAACACTTTTCACAAAATTATATTAGATCTATGTGACTGGAAAAATATCAATTGCTCATGGACAGGCTGAACTAATTTAATAAAAATGACAATTCTACCTAAATTAATTTACTTATTCAATGCCATACCAATCAGACTAACTAAAAATTGTCTTTTAGAGCTAGAAGAAATAATAACAAAATTCATCTGGAAAAACAAAAAGTCAAGAATATCAAGGGAACTAATGGAAAAAATGCACAGGAAGGTGGGCTAGCAGTATGAAATTTGAAGCTATACTATAAAGTGGCAATCATCAAAACTATTTGGTACTGGCTAAGAAATAGAGAGATCAGTGCAATAGGTTAGGCACAGGAGACAGAGGAGTAAATGACTATAGTAATCTACTGTTTGATAAAAACAAAGACTCCAGCTTCTAAGGTAAGAACTCAGTAAGTATTTGACATGTGATGTTTAAAATCTAATGTGGGTCCTTACCTGCCCCCCCATTTTGGGAGGAAACTAGCTAAGATATACTGATAAATTTATCAAGAGTTTAGGCTCTTAAAGATTTATTAAAGAATAAAGACAACACATGGGGGCCCTCTCTTTTTCTCTATCTGCTGCCAAGTCAAAATCCCAGATGTAAAAAGAGCAAGATCCAGTGAGCTAGCCTCACCTTCCTACCTCCTGTCTCCCTCCTCAGAAGGGGAGGTCCTTCAAGCTGATTGGTTGAGGGTGGTCTCCTGTTGATGTTATAGTCCACCCCACTCAGGGCCAACCAGGTGTAGTCTCGATTTAATCATCCTTAAATAGGTTCTCAGTCAGTCTCTCAGTCTCACCCAATTCAAACAATTCCAAATTAATCTTCAGGTGGGTCCCCTAGGCATCTGCCAAATCTGATTATTTTATCACAGACAAAAACTGTTGAGAAAACTGTAAGATAGTATGGCAGAAACTAGGCATAGTCAACATCTTACACTTTATACTAAAATAAGGTCAAAATGGGTTCAAAGTTTAGGCATAAGGGGTGGCATCATAGATAAATTAGGAGAGGAAGGAATAGTTTACCTTTCAGATCTATGGAGAGGAAAACAATTTATGTCCAAACAAGAGATAGAGAATATGAAATGAAGATCGAAGGCTTTGATTACATTAAATTAAAAAGTTGTTGTACAAACAGAATGTACAAACAGAATTTGGCAATGTAGCCAAAATTAGAAGGGAGGCAGAAAACTGGGAAACAATTTTTACAGCCAGCATTTCTGATAAAGGCCTCATTTCTGAAATACATAAGGAATTAAATAAAATTTATAAGAATTCAAGTCATTCCCCAATTGAGAAATGGTAAAAGCATATGAACAGGTACTTTTCTTATGAAGAAGTCAAAGCTATCTATTACCATATGAAAAAATGCTCTAAATAACTATTGATCAGAGAAATGCAAATTAAAACAACTCTGAGGTACCACCTCACACCTATCAGATTGGATAATATGACAAAAAAAGGAAAATAATAAATGTTGGAGAAGCTGTGGAAAAATTGGAACACTAATGCATTGTTGGTGGAGCTGTGAACTGATCTAACCATTCTGGAGAGCAATTTGGAACTATGCCCAAAGGGCTATGGGGCAGTTCATACCCTTTGACCCAATGGTACCACTGTTAGATCTGTATCCCAAAGAGACCACATATACAAAAATATTTATAGTTGCTCTTTTTCTGGTGGCAAGGAATTAGAAATTGATGGGATGCCCATCAATTGGGGAATGGCTGAATAAGTTGTGGTATATGAATGTAATGGAATACTATTGTGCTGTAAGAAACAATGCTCTCCAAATCCAGAAAATAAGAACTGTGGCATCTAGATGCAGATTGAACCATACTCGCTTTATTTATGTTTTTCTTTTTTGAGGTTTTTCCTTTTTTCTCTGATTCTTCTTACACAGCATGACTAATACAGAAATATATTTAATAACATATATCAAATTGCTTGCTGTCTTGGGAAGGGGGGGAGCGAGTGGAGGGAGGGAGAAAAATTTCAAACTAGAAATCTTATAAAAACAAATGTTGAAAACTATCTCTACATATAACTGGAATATAATAAAATATTTTCTGAAAAAAATCATCCCTTCATATTCAACTCACACCTGTGTTCTCTATCTAAATATGTTCCATCCAGCTGCCCTAATAATGAGAAAGTTCTTAGGAGTTACAATACTTTCCTTTTTCACTCCTTCCATCTTCTTTCAGTCACTGAGATATGGTTCTCTTCTGATGATACAGCCTCCCTTGAGGAGGAAAAGAAGAAAGTCAAAAGAAAAAGAAAACACAGAACACATAAAATATCTTACATCAAAAACAAGTAATGTGGAAAATATGAAGGGAGAAAATAACTAGTCAAAGAATCAAAGAAAAAGAAAAGAAAGGTTAGCATTTGTTTTTGATTCCTTCAGTCATGTCTAAATTTTGTGATGCCATTTGGAATTTTCTTTTTTTTTTCTTTCTCTTTTTTTTAGTGAGGCAATTGGGGTTAAGTGACTTGTCCAGGGTCACACAGCTAGCAAGTGTTAAGTGTCTGAGACCGGATTTGAACTCAGGTACTCCTGACTCCAAGGCTGGCGCTCTATCCACTGTGCCATCTAGCTGCCCATGGAATTTTCTTAGCAAAGATATTGGTATGATTTGCCATTTCCTTCTCTACTTTATTTTACACATGAAGAAAGTCAGGCATACAGGGTTAAGTGACTTCTCCAGGGTCACACAACTAATAAGTATATAAGGTTGGATTTGAATTCAGGTCTTTTTTACTTCAGGCATGGTTCTCTATTGCACCATCTAGCTGCCCAAAGTTTGGCAAATAATATAGTAAAAAGGAAAAAATATCTATAGCCAAGCTAATTTATCCTGAAAAACTAAGGATAATCCTAGAGGAAAGAAAACAAGAATTTAATAGACTATATGACTTACAAATAGTACTCTCGAAGTAACCATACCTGCATAAAAATATTTTTAAACTTGAATGGAGGAGACAACAGAAACCTAGAGAAGTGAGCAAGTTTGAGCAACTTGAAAGAACTAAATGCTGATTAAATACTTACATCCTAAGACATTCTCCCCTCCCCAACTCCAGTCTTCACTAGGAGACTTTAACATACAAAATGTTGCTCAAATACTATAACTTCCTAATTCCTCACTTTACTTGTTTTCCATGACCTGCTTCTCAACCCCACCACACCTACACACAGAAAGATGGTAATACACTTGTTTTTGCCATCTCTGACAAGTGTACAACATCACTGTTCATGAACTTTGAAATTTCTTCATCTGATTGTCATTGATTCCTTTATCTATTATCATTCCACTCTTTCTCCAACTCCAGAGTCTTTTTGCTGTCCTCTCTGTTACCAGTAGGGCTTCTAACTCTCAGTTTTTTTCCAGTTCATCAAACGTGACCTGATTACATTATTTTCCTTTCCTCATTTTGGCCCTTTCTTTAACCAGTTCAACTCTACACTATTCTCTTCCCTTGAAACTACTGACCCTCTATCATATCATAGAATTTGCCCTCCAAAACTTCACTCCTGGATTATTCCCATGATCTTCTGCCTTTATTCCTACTCACATGCTGCTGAATAAAGCTAGAGAAAACCATTAAACTGTGCTAAATTGGCACACAGATTTATGTTTTATGTTCCAGAATTGTAGAAGGTAGACTTCTGGGCCTAGAGTCAGGAAGACCTGAGTTCAAATTTTGCCTCAGATCCTTATTAGTTGTATTACTGTGGGCAAATCACTTAATCCTGTTTGCCTCAGTTTCCTCATATGTAAAATTATTTGGGGAAGGAAATTGCAAATGATTTCTGTGTCTTTGCAAAGAAAACACCAAAATGGCATAAAGAAGTGTAAGACTCAACTAAAAAAATGGGAAAACAACAACAAAATGTCAAAGCAAGTCTTTTATATCTCTCTAATTGTTTCACTATCCTGCTTATCACACTGTATTTTAGATACCTTTTCAGCCATCCTCAAACATTCCACAGCTTTCCTTTACTCTACCATCTCAGCTGAGATCTTTGCCTCAGATATCACTGAAAAAAATTAGGGTCTTTTCTATGAGTTCTCCTCCCTTCTTCATCATCTAAGATCAGATGTTGTTTGTTTTGGGGTTTTTTTTGTCACTGTGGTGATCTACTTCATCCCATCTTTTCCATCATAATGTCTGTTCTATCATCCCTTTACTCCACTAATTTTATATCATTCTCTGTCTCCTGGCTGCTTCTCCACTAACATATCCCCTCTACTCTCAAAAAACCTTTGATCCATTCATCCCCACTAATTATCTTCCTATATAGCTGAAGACCAACCACAATAAATTCCTCCACTTTCTTTTCTTTCACTCTCTTTACTATGATCTGGATTCAGATTTCATTATTTAAACAAAACTATTTTCTCCAAACTCTCTAATGATCCCTTGTTTGATAAATCTAATGGCCCTTTCTCAGTCCTCATCCTTATTGTGCACTTTGCAACCTTTGACACAATTGATCAACCTTTTCTCTCTTCTTTCTATGTTTGTGTGATGCTGTTTTCTACTGCTCTCCTCTGTTCTTTATTAATCTCCTATGCTGGAAACAGATTATAATTATTAGATACAGATGAGGCTTAAGACTCTCTACTGGGCCTTCTCTTTATCTCTATAATATTTCACTTAGTTATATTATCGGCTCTAATTTTTTCAATTATAATCTCTATGCAGATAATTTTCATATCTACTTTTCCAGCCCTAACCTCTATCCTAAAGTCTGTGCTCATAACCCCAACTGCATATTAGGGAACTGGGTATTCCATGGAAATTTTATCTCAATATGTCTAAAACTGACCTTATTACTTTTCCCAAAAAACCTTCCCCTTCTCCTAACTTCTCATTACTTTTCCCCAAAAACCTTCCCCTCCTCCTAATTTCTCTGTTAATACTGAGGGTATTACCATGCTCCCAGTCACATAGACTCACTATCTAGGAGTCATTTTTGATTCCTCCCCCTCCCTCACTTTTCACATACAATCAGTTTTCAAATCCTGTCATTTGTACCTTTGTAAGATCTCTTAATTATGCCTCCTCTCCTCTGAACCACCTTGAAACCAGTCCTCAAAATTTTAGACCTAGACAATGGTCTGTTGGTTGATTTCTCTGCCTCAAGTCTCTTCTCTTTCCAGTGCATCCTCTTCTTATTTGTCAAACTACTCTTCCTAAAATTCAGGTCTTACCATATCATCATCCTCTATTCAATAAACTCCAGTGGCTCCCTATTCCATTCAAGATCAAATATCAAATTCTCATTTTGGCTTTTAAAGCCTTTCATAATCTTGTCCCTTCCTATTGGGACAGCAAGGTGATGCAATAGATAGAGTACTATCCCTAAAGTTGGGAGAACCTGAGTTCAAATCTCACCTCAACATGGTACTAGCTGTGTGACTCTGTACAAATCACTTAACCTCTATTGCCTTACAACATCTGGGGCCATCTTCAGTGATCCTGATGTATATCTTGCCACTGGATCCAGATGGCTCTGGAGGAGAGTGAGGTTGGTGACCTTGCACAGCTCTCCCTCACTTAAATCCAATTCAATGTAAAGTCACAACATCACCCTGATGTCATGTTTCTCTTCAAGAATGAAGGAAAACAACACAAACAGCAACCATTCCTATCTTAGCAGTCTTCTTAAACCTTTTTCTGCTTCACTGATAATCCCCAACCAGTCATGCTAGCCAGACAAGCCATCTCCCAACTCTAATCACATTTACCAATTATCTTCATATCTGAAACTTTTTATTCCTCATCTCTACCTCCTAGGCTTTCTGGCTTCCTTCAGTTTTTAGCTAAAACCTCACCTTCTGTAAGAAAATTCCCTTAATATTGATGCCTTCCCTCTAAGTCTACCCCAAATGTAGCCTGTACATACTTGTTCTCATGTTTTCTCTTTTATCAGATTTTGATTTCCTGGAAAGGAGGGACCAATTTTCCCCTTGCTTTCTATCTCTGTGACTTAGCAGAGTGACTATTACATGGTACATACTTAATATATGCTGGTTGAGGGGCAGCTAGATGCTACAGTGGATAGAGCACTGGCCCTGGAGTCAGGAGTACCTGAGTTCAAATCCGGTCTCAGACACTTAACACTTACTAGCTGTGTGACCCTGGGCAAGTCACTTAACCCCAATTGCCTCACTAAAAAGTGTATATATATATATATATATATATATATATATATATATATATATATATATATATATATATATATATATATATATATATATATATATATATATATATATATATATATATATATATATACTGGTTTACTTTGAGGGGAAGAGACTATTAACCCTTTAGAATCTGATCTCACAGGGGCAGCTAGGTGGCACAGTAGGACTGATTTCAAATCTGGCTTCAGATACTTAACACTAGCTTTGTGACTCTGGGCAAGACATAACCCTCATGGCCCTGCAAAAACAAAACAAGACAAAACAAAGAAAACAAACAAACCAACAAACAAAAAAAGAATTTGATCTCACCATCTTTGAGGACAAAGAGGAGACAAAGAAGTGACTTACGAATCAGCTCCTGTCAATGTGTATGTATGGAAATGATTTTCAGCTCCTATCAATGTGTATGTATGGAAATGAGAGAGAGAGAAAGAAAAGAGATACTGAGGTATACTTGAAGAATAATGAAAAGGTAATTGTTAAATAAAAAGAAAAGACTAGAGGCAGCTAGGTGGAGCAATGGATAGAGCACCGGCCCTGGATTCAGGAGAACCTGAGTTCAAATCCGGCCTCAGACACTTAACACTTACTAGCTGTGTGACCCTGGGCAAGTCACTTAACCCCAATTGCCTCACCAGAAAAAAAAAGAAAAAAAAAAGACTACATAACATATTGGATACATAATCATGGAGATAGTGCAGGACAATGTGAATTTCATGAACTTTACTTATGTCTAAATAAGATAAAGTCAGTTTGGTAGGGACAAGTACAGTTGAGAAATACAAAATTTAAAAAGTCACCAAGCATGGAAAGGGAAATTGGAATTAAAGAGAGAAAATGGAGATGGGAAGGGACAATAACAAACAAATAAATTTAAAATATATGTAACTGATTATAATGTAGAGGAAAGGATAAAAGAAAGGGAGAGAAAGATCAGGATCAGCAAAGGAGAGGTGAAGGAACTGAAATAAATGGGATCCAAATATGAATTACTAGTGTTAATAGAATTCCATTTCTTGTCCCTTTGTCTTTTTCCTTGAAAATATGGGATTCAGGACAAGAATGTAATGGAGAAAAGGAATCCTAACTATGAATATAAATGGAATGAACACACACACAAAATGTAGGAAGGTGACAGAATGAATTAAAAAGCAACACTGAACAATGTATTGTTTACAAAAAAATCCACAATACTTTTTTCATCAGCATTACTACCATGATCATTTACATTGATATCTTCCTCACCACAACTGCCATCATCATCATCAACAGCAGCAGCAACCTATCTCATTCTCAAGGTGGTACTAGCTCTTTGTTAACACCCTTATCTCCAATATAACCTTGAAATATTTACTAAATAAGTTTCTAAGAAGTTAGAGTTAAAAAAAAATTTGAGATGCAAGAACTATCAGTAATGAGTAAAATTTATAAGAAACCTAATTATGGTTCAAGACGAGAAAGCATTTCCAAATTAGAGTTCTAAAAATATCATGAATTACATAATTAGGGAAAGTTCCCCATTACTGGATGTGATAAAGCAAAGACCAAATAACCATTTATTAGTTAATTGTTTCAGAGAGGGAAAGTAAAGCTAGTGTTTTCAATGATGTCAAGCTGATGTCATTTTTTTTTCCAATTTTATCATAATCTGGTTTGGGTTATCCTTGGAAATGTTGTGGATTCTATGTGGCCTGAAGTTCACATTTGACACTTTTTCACTAGAAAATCTCCAAAGTCCTTCCCATCCATTATCCTTACACAATTTATTGGATTAAAATTCTTCATGACTCACATGTCAGTTGGTAAATTCAGTCTTCCATAAACAAGATTAAGACACTGATTAAAGTTAAATATACAAAGACACATGTTAATATCTTCTAGACCTGGAAGTTTTGTGGTATTTTTGGCATTAGATGAACTTGGTTTGAAACTTGTGTGACTTACAGAAGATCATATTCTTTGCCCTGTTTAAACCTTAATTTCTTAATCTGTATTACTCATAGATGAATAAGATTTATCTAAACTCTCCTCAATCTCTTATTTTCTATGTTCCTGTTTCCTTTTTTATAAGAACAAACAGTAGTTTGATTTAAATAAGAATTTAATAACTTTAAGAGTAACTTAAAATTTGGAATAGGTTATGTTTCTTATATGACAAATCAGAAGATAATCTTGAAAGGTCTACTGATAGAATTTTTTGGGGAAAGATTTTTTCCATACTGCAAAATGGCATGGATGGTAAGAAGAAAGGAAAAAGGGCTCCCCCCGCCCATTTGGACTTCTTCCTCTTTGAGTACAATAATAGCTTTCTGGCCCTTAACAAAACAAAAAGTCATACACTACAACATAGCGTGTCTCCCATTCCAGAGTAGTTTTCTTGTTCTAATTTTCTAAATTTCCTAATTTCATCCACATGGCTTTCCCTATTGCATAAAGCCAAATCAAAGAATGAAGGGCTGATCTGAAAATCATCTATCTGCTTAAAAGCTGTACAGAATGCCAAGCTTTCCATAGAGTGCTCCAGAAGGTTTAGATCGGCCATGGGATAGTAGATGTCTCCATACCACTTGTTTATATCACGGCATTAGCAAGGAACAGCCTGACCTCAGTTCAAGGCCCAACAGAGTGGTTATGAACAAGTATTGGATAGACCCAGACTAAACAGGCATGGGTACTGAAGAAAAAGACTAGAACAAAACGACATTGTCTGTAATGCATTCAATTACCCAGTCTTCTATGTTTTCTCCACACTATTTAAGCAAATATAATGTACTATTTATAATACTTTCTATAAATCTATGAGCTCCTTTACTCAAGAGAAGATCATTGTATACCAAATCTGTCAACAGGCCATTAAATAAATGGTATTTGACACCTTGGGAAAGGGATGAAATCTCTTCTTGATTAATAGTTGTCTTCACCTAACAGAGTAAAATAAGTGAACATTTAATATTTAACATAAATATGTATATATTTACTAATGGCTAAATAACCATATACATACATATTTATATATGGATATACTTATATATGATTTTTATGGGTATAATATATATATATGTGTGTGTGTGTTAACAAAAAAGTATCATCATACTACATGATTATGAGCAATATTGCAAGCATTACAGAAAGAGGATTTTAATGGGGTTAATCTGAGTTCACCAACAATTCATTTGTTTTATGCTTGTGTTTATATCCATAGAGATAGGGATGATATAAATATATAGATATATTTAAGTTAATACACACACATGTATGACAAATTAGAGTATGGATAAGTTAGAAGGAAGAGGATATATAGCTAGAAGGGGGGATTTTAAATATAAACCCACCTAAATAAGCTGTATTTATAAATATTCTTCCAGTTGGTGTAGTTAGTCAATAGTCAAAGTCAATTAAAAAAAATGTTTTTCTTTTAGGCTATGATGGCATCAAGAAGGGAATTTTAAAAGTGATTGGGGGGTAGCTCTGTGGTGTAGTGGATGAAGCACCAGCCCTGGATTCAGGAAGACCTGAGTTCAAATCTGGCCATGGAAACTTGACACTTACTAGCTTTGTGACCCTGGGCAAGTCATTTAACCCTCATTGCCCTGCAAAAAAGAAAAGAAAAAAGAAAAAAAAAGGGATCAGACTACCATTGGGAGTAGATGGAACAATAAAAACAGAGGACATGATTGCTTTGCACACTGCATGGCTCATAGTCAGGACTCAATAAACAGTTATTAACAGAGAATTCAGTTCTCATTTTATTTATTTTTTTCTCTGCTAAGCAGGATGATTTTTGTAATGGAAGGAACAGAAAGCTGAAGTTCAAGGTAAAAGAAGAAATTACAAGAATGAATTTAACTGTGTTCTATGTGTTTGAATCACCAGATCCAAATGAACTACATCCAAGGATACTGGAAGAACTACCTAATGTGATTTTGTATTTGAAAAACTGGGGAAAGTGGAAGTGGTGCTAAAGGACATAAAATCTATGTCCAAATTAAATTGAGAGTTAGAGACAAAGAGAAAGAGATAGAGACAGAAAATGACAGATAACATCAAACTTGAAATCAAAGTCATTAGTCTATTGTAAATTATTGACAAATTTCTAAAAACCACAATCAATGGAATGTTTAGGAAGGGATTTAGAAAATCATCTGGTGAAATTTTTTAACTATATCTTCATCAAAATCAGAATATGCCAAACTATTTTTTTCTCTTTTTGCTAGGGTCAGTACACTCCATTATTCTAAAACACTCACTTCTTGTTACCTTATAATAGCAGAATGGGACACTGTATTCTTGAAGGCATTGCCTTCAAAAACAAGCTCTGTGAGATTCTAACAAACTAGAAAGTCTTTGAGAGCACTTCCAGTGAAAAATTTATTCTGTTTCCTAGAGACTAATCTAGTTTTTATAGTGGAGCAAAACAGATTCATCACTAGAGGTTGAATTATTTGGCCTACATTAACTCTCTACATAAAAAGTCATTATTTAAAACAAATAAAAATATAAATGAGGCTCATCTAATGTTTCTATTTTTAATGATATTAATATAGTATAGTGGAAAAGGAAGGAGAAAAAGCCAAAACAAATCATTATTTTAGGCTGTATTTGAATATTAATTTTACTTTTGACACTATAAATGTGATGTCCTCATTTTGAGACCAAACTTTGGCATACTATTCAAGAAACAGAATCATGACAATAATAACATTCCTCTTATAAAGGTAATCAGAAGACAGAAAGTTGTAGTCAAGTATAAAGGTGGTTCACAAGATTTTGTTGATATGTGAATAAAGAAGTGGGCAGAATTGACATCAATATACACCCAAGTGTCAGTATTTAAGGAAACAATTGAGCATCTCAACAAGCCTTATGAACATAAGCAAAATAAGGCAGGAAGATACTTTTTTTCTTATCTGCTATACTTTTTTCAATGAATAAAGTGGTTAAGAAAATTTAAGAACTGAACAAGTTCCTTCTAAGTATGCCAATCTAAACTTTATTGCTAGCAGACTTCGAAACAAATGTGAGCATGGGGAGGATGACAATAATTAAGCTGGAAAATATGGTTTAAGATGCAAAAGAAGTCAAGTAATTACATAATATAAAAACCTTATATTATTAAGGTTTTCTTCAAGAAGACAGTAAGAAGTATGGTGGTAGGTTACATAAGAAGGAGAGTGGTGTATACCACCTTTCTTGACATGAATTTTGTAATGGTAGAAGAAGCTTGCATTTCAGAGTCAATTTGTATTTATGTCTAACCTACAAGTTTTACTTCCCTTTACTCCAGATTTTGGGCAAGGCCAACTAAAAACAGAGTCCACTCTGTTTCATACTCCCAAGGACAATTTTAGACTAATAAATTAGAAAATCTCTGTCCCTTCTCCTAGAATACATCAAACAGACCCTAAAGTTACAGACTAAACATACAGAAACTGAGCATGACCATATTCTCTGTGTACTATATATAAGTGCAAAAAATATGAAATAGCAGTGCTCGCTTTAGCGGCACATACACTAAAACTGCAATGATACAGAGAAGATTAGCATGGCCCCTGTGCAAGGATTACACGCAAATTCGTGAAGCGTTCCATATTTTAAAAAAATGATATGAAATAGCAGTGGCAAAAAAATTGATGAGCACATGTTTCCCTGTTTAAAACCTTGCCTGACAATAGTGAGGATTGTTAAATAATAATCTTGGTAGATGCATTGCATTTATGCAAAAATTGCATAGTGTTATTCCCGAGAGATTCCTTGTTAAAGATCCTTTAATCATGAATTCAGTGTGTAAATTTTTTTTTAAAAATAGTCAATGAACAACAAATAGCAGTATTGTGCATTCTCTGCATCTTCAATTATAATAGTCTGTAGTGAAAGATCGTTTGTAAAAATATGCCTATACATTTCTTATATTTTCATCTAGAATACCAATGATATGTGTGTAGCTCGAAAGTATTTTTGTAGAGATAAGACAATAACCATGAGTATTGTGTAAAAATATATATATTATTTTGCATATAGTATGAGATTTTAAGTTGCGGTGGTCTTTAGAGGTGATTTGTTGTTTTTGTTGAGTCATTTAATAATGCACCCATGAATGTTGTCCATGGGATTTTCTTGGCAAAGGAGCTGGAATGGTTTGCCATTTCCTTCTCTAGTGTTTCCCCATTTTATAGATGAGGAAGTGAGACAAAGAGAGGTTAAGTGGTTTGCCCAAAGTCTCACCACAAGCAAGTGTCTGAGGACAGATTTGAACTCAGAACTTCCTGACTCTGGGCCAGGTGCTCTATTTTCGAACACCCAGCTACCCCAGAGATAATGTAGTCATACCTCATTATTTTACGAATAAGGAAATTGAAATCCACAGCTATCAAGTGATAAGAGCCAGATTTTCAACCCAAGTTCATTAAATCCAAACCCATTGTTCTTTCTGCTCTATCACACAAGTGATGATTTTTACATTCTTTCCTTAGATATTTTATAAAAGAACCCTTCAATGCTTTAAAGATTATGTTGCCTCTAAAACAGATGTCCTTTTGTACTTGTCCTGGCCCAGCTGCTCTTCTTGCATCATCTTCTTAATCACGATTTCTAATTCCTCTTATAGTATATCAAGGATTGATATTTTTAGAACCTGAACATTGTAGATCCACTACCATTGATGATGAGAAGAGATTCTTATAGACATTATAACAAAATTTTGCCATATCTTTATGTTTTCTTGTCAATTTATGAACATTCCTAAGATGAAATGTCCTACTTGAGTTTCATCCCAAGCTTTATATCTTTTACAAGCATATAACTCAAAATCTTCACATCTTACTCCATATCATTTTACAAATGATCTCACACCCTTAATACAAAAGGCATTTAAATGCATTTTAAATAGTTCAGGATACTTGCCTTTAGAATATGTTCCAACAGTTATGTTCATAAATATATTCAGAGTAGGAAAGTATTCGAGTTGGACAAAGTGAGTTCTGATGTTAGATGTATGAAATCAAATCACTTCTCATTCAGCCTCAGTTTCTTCATCTATAAACAGATTAGTGACACTATCTACATCAATCAATATGCATTTATGAAGCATCTACTATGTGCCATGTCCTGTAGTACTTAAAAGGAGTTATTGTGAAGAAAGTGCCTTGTAATCTCAAAGGGAGTCAACAGCCTGACATAGTGGCCAAAACAGCTTTGCTATCCTCACCTGCATATTTTCAAATTTTCCCCCTCTTTTTCAGTAAATAATCAAATCACTATTACTGATTATTCTTCCAGAAAAGAAGAATAAATGATTTCACTTCTGCTTATACTGACTTTCCCTATTACTTTCAAGATCAAAGCATCCTTTTGTATCCTCTGTATTGCCGTTTATAGAATGTTAGCTTGTGATGAGCAGAGACCACTTTTCTCTTTTTACTCACATCCCAAGTGCTTAGCACATAGTAGTAGTTCTTGAATAAATGTTTTTACCCTCTTCATTCATTGACTCTTTACTTTCCCCACATGTAATCATTTAAGGAAAGCATTGTTGTTGCTGCTGCTGAGTTATTTTTCAGTTATGTCTGACTCTTCTTGACCACATTTAGAGTTTTCTTGGCAAAGATACAGTAATGGTTTGCCATTTCCTTTTCCAGCTCATTTTACAGATGAAGATCTGAGTCAAGTAAGGTTAAGTGACTTGCCCAGGGTCACACAGATAGTAAGTATCTGAGGCCAGATTTGAACTCAGGAAGAGTCTTCCTGCCTCCCAGCCTGGCACTCGATCCACTGCACCACCTAGTGATTTATGGATTGTACCTCTACAACATCTGTTAATATCTCTATACCTTTCATTCCATTCACAGTGCTGTTTCCCTAGTTTATTTTCTTCTCATCTCTCATCTAGACAATTTAATAGATTTCTAAAATGTTTTCCTTTCTTCTAGACTCTCTCCTTTTGGATTTTATCCTCCACATAAATAAATAGGTCTAATTTAGGCATTCCCCTTCTCAAAAATCTTTAATGGAATTTTATTGATTCTAGTTTAAAATATAAACACCTTGCTCTCCAAAATCTGACTCTGCCTTTACAGACTTATTCCATAAGTCTCCCTTTAATATGCTATACTTTTGCATAGACTTCCTTCCCATACCAAATAGGAATTCTTCATCATTTCCATCTCAGAAAAATACCTAGCACACTTTAAGACTCACTTCAGAAAAAAATACCTATCACCCTTTTAAGACTCGTGCCAGAGGCTACATCCTATGTATCAGGAGTTTCAGATAACACTTGGGAACTAGAATTAGTAAACACCATATTTCAAATTCTGTCTCACTAGTTTTATAATTCTGAAGTTTATTCTAATTTCTCAAACTCAGTTTCATCTCTAACATGTTGAAATTATATCAGTAAGACATAGTTCATGAGGTTGTTGTAGGAATCCCTGAGATAATAATATATGCATTTGTACATAAATGCATAGCATTTATTATTATGTCTTTCCAGATCTAAGATTTCTTTTTCATTTTTATGTCCTGAATCAGCACAGTAAAGGATATTGTGGATAGAGGGCCATATAGAGAGCCTGCAAGCATTGAGTTCAAATGTTGTGTCAGATACTTCCTAGTTTGTGTCAGGCAGACTATTAACTTCTCTGTCTTAGGTTCCTACTCAGCAATACGGGAATGATAATAGCACCTATCTTTACAAGGGTATTAGAAGAATCAAATCAGATATTATATGAAAAATACTTTCTGGCAGTCACTTTAACATGCAGTCTGTTCTTCAGACATGATCCGCATCTTTCCCACAGGAATCTTGGACTACAATGCTATACCCCATCCTCTTTCCCAAATCCTGATATGTTCTCAATTGAAGACCATTAGCTTAGAGACTATCTTGCTTATGTGTATTTGTATACTTACCAAAGTGCAGGGTATGTGCAATACATTTAATAAATGTTCTATATCTAGCCATCTGTCTGCTCATTTACCTTTTGTCTATCTTTCTATCTAAATCATTTTACAAACCACAAGACAATACATAAATGTAATCCATAGCCTAACATCTTATACTTAGTATTATTTCCCACCTCAAAATACACTGAATTTCCTTATCTGTGTGTAGTGAGGTAGAATAGACAACTCTAACCTCTTCTATTCCCATTCTTCTTCAAGGGAGACTTTAATTCCTGCTAAGAAGGGAAATAGGATTTTGGAGCCAGAAATTTGGCCACTTCACTCTAAAAAAAAAGAAAAAACTAAAAAAAAAAAGAAAAGGAAAAAAAAGTGGGTGGGGTAGTGCTAAATTAGAATTATATCTCTTCCTTAAATATTCTTACTCTTTGAGATGTAATTACCAGGTTCAAGCACAATTTCTGATTTCTGTTTATTAATCTAACAATCAGTAAATATTTATTAAATTCCCACTATGTGCCAGGCACAGTGCTAGGCACTAGAGATACAAAAAGAGAAAAGACAGTGCCTGCCCTCAAGGAGCTTACAATTTAATGAGGAAAAAACATGTAAACAAATATATACAAAGCAAGTGTGTGTAGACATATATGTATGTATATATGTGTGTGCACATATATATGTGTACATATATATATGTATATATGTATATGTATATGTATATGTATATGTATATATATATATATATATATATATATATATATATAGCATAAATAGAAAATAATTAACAGAGGAGTTGTGGTTGGGAATTAAAGGTTAGTAATATGAGATGAGGAAGTAGAGCATTCTACTCTGGTGACAGCCAGAGAGAACAGTCAGGGGGCAGTGTCACTAGATGGAATACATGTTGGGTAGTAAGGTATAAGAATATTGGAAAGGTAGGAAGTAGTTTTATTATGAAGGGCTTTGAATGACAAACAAAATTTTGTATTTTTTTCTGGAAGCCACTGGAATTTTTTAAGTAGGAGCATTGACATGACAACATGTACATTTAAGGAAAATAATCTTAATGGCTGAATAGAGAATGGAATGGAGAGGCAACAGACTTGAGGCAGGCAGATCCACCATTGGGTTACTTCAATAATGTGGTCATGAAGTGATGAGGGCCTATGCTAGAGAGATGGCAGTGTCAGGTAGTGTCAGGTGGTATCAGATGGTGTCAGACCATGTCAGATGAGAGAAAGGGGTGTATTTGAGAGATGTTTCAATTGTGCAATTGGCAGGCCTTGGCAACAGCTAGGATATAGGAGATGAGAGATATTGAAGAATTCAGTATAAATCCTTATTTGCAAACTTAAGGGACTGGGAGGATAGCGTCGCCCTCTACAGTAATGGGGAAAGGGTGGGGGATGGAGAGGGAAGATTTAGGTGAAAATAAAATAAGTTCTGTTTGGGCATGTTTAGTTTAAGATGTCTACTGGATATCCAGTTTGAAATGTCTGAAAAGTATTCGGAGATATAAGACTGGATTTCAGTAGAGAGATCGGGGCCCAAAAGGTACATTTGAGAATCATTATTGTAGAAGTGGAAATTAAATCCATGAGAACTGATGAGATCATGAAGTAATGTAGAGAGAGAAGAGAAAGGAATCCAGGACAGGACCCTGGGTGACAGTCAATTGTTAAATTTTCAGTGTGAATATTTATACCTCAGAAATCAGTCCTTACAAATCAGGACTTGATTTATTTTGCTGATAGTTGAGACTTAAAAAAATTAAAAACTAATAGAGAAAATGTTAACGTCAATTGAACTTAAAAGTGTGTCACCCCTTTTCAGAGGGCTGGACTTTGAAAATTTGTCAGCACACTCTTGTCTGAAGTTTTGTTTTATTAGTGACTCTCTTCTGTCTTCCATAACGTAATTGTCCTATGATGCTACTCTTCCTCCTGTGTTCTATCTGCTATTTTCTGTTGTACCATACTTGTCAGATTTATATGGTCAGTTTTGTTATTACCCACCTCCCTCACCACCACTTCTACTACCACAATATTTTTGCATTATAAAGCTCCTTATTAGACTAATGACTCTAGACAAATATACTTTAATTGTCCCAAAAAGATTCTATTTAAGCTGTGACACAGAATTTCAAATCTCATTCTCAAACATCATACAGCCTTGCTCACGTCCAATATTTGTCTTTCTCTTCTGATATTGCTACTTTTAGCCTAGAAGAGTGAGGAAAACACAGCCTATGACCTAAAGATCTTCATTTTTATGTCCAGAATCTCATTTTCATTACAAAGGTTCCTATGATCTTTTTGGTGATGTCATCTTTTTTTGTTGTTGTTGCTGTTGTTCTCATCCATCACCAGAAGTGATACCAAAAAAAAAATGTTAGTGGAAGTCAAAATGATGTTTTGCATTATTACAAAAATAAAGATAAAATGAATGACTATTTCAATATTTCAAGGATGTATGATTTAATCAGAAAAGGTTCTCTTCTCATGCTTTTGGATGATTTTATGAGTTTCTATGTCCCAAAATGACACCTGATGGTAAAGCACCTGGTAATGAGTCTTTCTGTTCATAACCTTTCTGGTTCTCAGATAATAAAAAGTTCCTCACTAGAGTGGTACTTCAAGCATTTTCAATATAGAAGGAACAGCCAGACTTGATGCTTTGCTGGAATGCCTTTTGAGAAGTTGAAGTCATCTCCATTTCTGAGATTCTGGAGAAAGTAAAGGAAACCAGGTTTCTAAACTGAGATTTGCATATACATGAAAAGCATATAACTATATATTGCTCATTCAGTGACTAAGAGTAGAGTGATTTTAAGAAAGCATCTGGTATTTATTATTATGTGTTCATGGCTATATGACATTGTCTTTTTATCTTTTTGCATTAGAAAAATAAGACAGATCTTAAACAATAAAATATTTTATTTTATCCGAACACATACACAAAAAGGAAGGAACTATATTGAATACACTGCTGTACCACTTATCTACAATTTGGAAAGCACATGATCATGCTAAGTAGTAAATATCCATTTTGTGCCAAAGTCTATAAAGACCTAAGCAGAGTGGTTTATACAATGGGATCCAAAACTTTTGCAGTTGAACTAAATTTTAAATACATGTAAGTTTGTAACTCCCAGGTTTATTTTCTCTGAAATAATTTGTATTTTATTGATGTGATGAAATAGACCATCCTATCCACCCCTCCCATTCCCTTACTCCTACCAGTGGGAAGCCCCTAAGGAGAAGTTTCTCCTAGCCAATTTTCAAATACGACTGACTATGGTTAATTTTTTTTTTTTTGCTACTGCTACTGATTCATAAAGGAGGTACTTAGCTCCTGATGAACACAGTCCTGTGTCCATAGCCTTTTTGCATTTTTTATTCTCCAGTGGTGCCTCTTCCTCTATTCTGTCCTTTCATATCCATTATATAGTCTAGCATATATTTTAAATGCATGCATGCATACTTACTAATCACTTCCATTGTGAGGGAATTTAGGAGTATATGTGTATACATATATATATGCATATAAGTGCATATGTATTCATCTCTGTGTGCATATATGTGCATGTGTTTGAGACAAATTATAAAGTCTCACATTCCTCAATGATCCTAGTCCAGATTTAAAGCACAAAGCATTCCCTTCAAGGTGCTCCCAATTATCATTCAAAAGACCTCTCTTCTTCTGTAAAGTATATCTAACTTCTGCCCTTAGTCAAAGCTTCTTTAGAAAAAAAAAATAATAATCTCAATTCCCAGAAGAATGGTTTCTCCAACATTGTGTACACACACACACACACACACACACACACACACACACGTACATTGGCTTCTACCTCCAGAGTTCAGGTCTAAAGTACCCAAATTGAAGACACCTAATGTGCCAATTAAGTTGGTTTTATTGTCTCCAAATCCTGGAGTTACTTTACTATGTTCTTTGACTGAATCTTCATTTACATCAGTGCATCCTAAATTCAATGAGCTTTCCAGTGCTTTCTTATTTGATCTATCTCTCTGTCTTTGCTCCTAAAGTATTTCTAGTAAGCTATACATGCCACCCCAGTTCATGCCATTTCCTTTTTCCCCTTAAAGAAAATTTTCTGCTTTTATCCCTTATATTGTAAAAATGAATGTAAGAAATAACCACAATTCCAAAATATAATAAAAACAAATTTTCTAGTGGACACTATCAACTTTCAGAATGATTATCTCAAGGAAAGATACTTGCTATGATGGGGAAATCATTGAACAAAGAAACACAGGGCCTGAATTCAAAGCCCAGCTATGCTCTGTACTTTCTGTATGACTGTGCAAGTCACTTAACAGTTCTGTGTCTCATTTCCTCATCTGTAAAATGAGACAAATGAGCTGTATGAGATCTAAAATTCCTTTTGGCTTTATGTCTATGATCCTATGGTGATCAAAACTGGCCTAGGATACTTAACTTTCAATTCGTATTAATGGTTAATATGTTCTCATCTTTTCATAGTGATGTTGGCTATCAAGAAAAGACATTCATGGAGCATCTATCAGTAGCATTAAAAGTCCTGACAGTTCCAACATACAGCTCAGCTAGTACCATCATTCAATAAGAGTTCACAAATATTCAAAAAGCATTGATTACATGCTTATTCTAGGTATAGCACTAAGGTATAGTGGGAGGGAGGTAACAAGGTGCTTTTTTTTTCTTTCTCTTACAGCATATTAGAGGGAATGACATGTACAAATGATTCCATGGCAAATTGTAATATGATTGGTACATTTGAGAGATACAAAGTCATGTGGTTTCCAGTTGTGGGTGAAAGGTGTTGGAGTAGCGATTAAAGATAGTGTATTGAAATAACTGCTTAAATAAAATATAAAAAATTAAGGATTTTAATTTTTTTTTCATTTTAGTTATGTTAACAATATGTGGTTATTAGGATCTACTCCAAGGGATAGCAGTCCAATGACATTTCTTGAACCAGAGGTGAGAAAGAACATAAGAAAGGAAAATATCCATTATACGTTGTCTCTCAGGGTCTGTCAAAAGCCAGAATGCAGCACAAAAGCCAATGATTTTGTTGCCTACAGTTATGGATAATAAAGGCAAGAATGTGGAAGAGGGATGGGGGTCAAGGACACTGCCAAGTCACTCATTCATTTGTTTATATTTTCATTGGGTTTATTTTTACTCTAATCAGGGAGCATTTAAGATGCTTGTGGGAGGCCATATCTCCCCTTCTCCCACACATTTCCTATGTGATTTTTTGGGGGGAGGAGTAACAGAATCTAAAATGGATTGGCAACACAAACTGACAATAAGAAATTTTCTTGAAAGGAATTGGTCATCAAGTTAGCACAAGGATAAAATAAGACCAATGGATATACTACCTCTTAGTCTTTTGGTATCATTTTGCTTTTTATTAGCTACCTGGATGTGGGGGAGGCTCATATACCTCAGCTATCTATTGAAAAGTTTTAGCCCTCCCTTGACAGGGAAAAGCTCACTAATAACCTGTACTATACTAAATGGTAGCAGAGAGTAGCTTAGTAACAACAAGACTAGTGAAGAGATGAATACCAAAATGTCTATGATTTTGTAAACTTGGGGAGGTCCAAGCAAACAATGCAGACTGCAACCCATCCTGGACTTATTAGATAGGTTTTAATAATTTAGTAATACTTTCAACAAACATACAATAATTATACAAAATATAGAAACAATCTCCCCCAACCCTTAGGATATAAACTATTTAAATTTTGATTAGAAAAATGTAGTCTATAAATTCTAGCAAAATAATTTGCTCTGTGTCCCCTTCTGAATTAATAAATATACTTTTGAAATGTTGCCTTTTTATATAGCTGTAGCAAAATATTGCATTGTTTCTTGCTCTGATACAATTTATCAGTTAATATATTATAGTTTTCAATATTATAAGTAAATTAATTATGAATATTTTATACACATTAGTCTTTTTTCTATTATCAGTATATTTAACATAACTGAAAGATTGATAGTTATCCCTTCTACATAACAACTTTCCCCATTATGATTTTGATATATATGGGACAGCATAAGAAATTAAATGGGAATTTTTAGAGAGTTTTGAGAAAGCTGTATATGACATATGAAGGCCAGCATATGACACAATTTAGAAATTCAGAAATACACAAAATCTATGTATGATATTATATAATATCAACTGAAATTTTACAATAAGTTTCAGTAAGCACCCCATAAAAGAAAAAGACAAAAAATCAGATTTCTTCCCTAAGATGAAAGGAGGGCCAAAAACATTTTACATAGATTTTCCAGAGATCTGGAGGTGTGGGGGAGGGTGTACCATTTCCCCCTAACCCTGTGACATGGAAGGGATAACTTTAGAAAGGAGAAATGAGAGCAAATAAATCCCTCATTGCATTCTACCTGCAAGACTTTAGGGAAGTTTAGAGAAACCCAAAGAGCTCATCTGTGCATGCAAAACCTTAAGGGAATGCCAGTCTACCAAGTCCAGGGCAGGGCAATTAGGAAAGAAAAGTATAAGACTATGGGCTGCAAAATATATGTTAAACCTGAAACTATCTTAAAAGGTTTAATGAATAATGTGGCATTTTTTCTGAGTCTTAAAAAACATTTAGGATTTCTACTAATTGGGAAAAATCCATGATTTCCTCCATGAAAGAGAAAAGGTTCTTCTCCAACAGAAAGATAAGAAGTCACAGGTTAAATCTGCAAGGACAAATACCTATAATGTGAGTTAGTTCAGTTTTTTTTTCCCTTGAGAGAATTTTCTTTAAACTTTAAATGATTTAATAATTACTTGTTCAAGGTTCTAAGAGTCCACAAAAGACATTAATAAAGACCATGGTTAAAACATTCATTTTCCTTTTATATAACAACAGTGAAAGAGTCATCTGCTTTTTTTCAAGCATCATTAGTCTTGATTGAATCATTCCTCCCAAAGGGAAGAGGCCAAAGAGTCAAGATTAAGTAGAAAATATTGTGAATGGGAATGGGAATGCTTTGTTATTTACTGTAGTAATACTTTATTCTGTAACTCTCTATTATATTAAATCATTTGAAGAGGGTGTGTTTTTCTTAGATAATAATACATTTGTTTCATTTTAATGCTGCCTTGCTGGCCATTGTGTCAGAGGTGGGAAAGATATTTCCTTTTTTAAAAGAATGTATGAGCTGGATCCAGGACTAGACTATAACCAGGGGTCACTTAAAGAAAATATTGGACACCTCCAGTTCTCCATTAGAAACAACATATGTTCAACTGGCTTTTAAAGACCATGTGTGCACTAATGCTTGCATTTATCTATGGCTCATGATACATGACCAGCTGTTCAGTCTCCAGCAGGGTAACCTAAAGTTCTGTGTTAGGGAATGATTTCTTTTTAACCATAAGGTACCTCATTTATATTAGATTGAAGTTGGCAAGAACACAGAAGATACATGTTCTTGCACTTATCAAAGGTTGTGAATGTCAACAGCATCCCTAAAATATGTTTCTCACTCAGACCAGCTACAAACACAACTGTGATCTCAAAGGTGATGAAAAGAAGACCGTTTGAAATAGGTGGTCTATGTACAAACCAAGTTAAATTTTGTGCACTTCAGACATTCAGTCCATGATGGATTTACTGTTAGAATCTCATTCTACATACCATGTTGTATAAGACATCACAACTATAGACTATGATTCTCTGAAATTCAGCAAGTCCTACTGATAGTGTTTTTAAGAAGGTGAAATCAGGGACTTATAAAATAATCTAACCTTGGGTTTGCTTTAGGAACTATATTAGATCTCAGATTTCCAGATCTCTAAATGTCCTATCTTGATAGATATTAGAAAGAGGTATCCAACTTGCCTTTCAAGCCAAACTGAAATACCTACCCTACCACAAGGGTTGTCTGTGTTTTCCCATCCCCAAAATTTTGTTCAGGCTATTCCCTATATCTGCAATTCCTTGATCTCTATCTGACACTATTGCAATAATACATATCCTTCAAGGCCAAGATGGCATATCACCTTTTACAATAAGTCTGAAATTAAGTGGTATGGTGGATAGAGCACTGGACTTGAAGTCAAGAAGATTCAAGTTTGAATCTTGCTTCAGAACCTCACTAACTCCCTTGACTAGTCAAGTCTCAGTCTGTCTCAGCCTCAAATTTTTAATCTTCAAAATGGAAATAACAGGGTTTTTATGATGATCAAAGGGTATAGGACATAAAAGTAAAATACTTTTCCAACCTAAAAACTTTAGGTTCTTGCTGTTATTATCTCCTTGGCAAGAAATAATCTCTCCTTCATCAACACTGAAAAATAATACTTTCTTTATACAATAGAATTCAATTCATGTTCATTTGTTGCAAGAAGGTGGCACAACGGGTAAAATCCTTTTATTGAGTCAGAAGGACCTAAATTTAAGCCCTGTAGTAGAAAATTACTTCCCTCTGTGACCCTGAGCAAATGATTTAACTTCAGCTTCCTCACCTATAAAATAGAGGTAATGAGATTATCTCCTTTATAAGGTCATGAGAATCAAATGAAATAGAGCTTTTCAAAACCTTATGTGCTTGGGGCAGCTAGTGGATAAAGCACTGGCCCTGGATTCAGGAGGACCTAAGTCCAAATCTGGCCTCCGACACTTGACACTTACTAGCTATTTGATCCTGGGCAAGTCACTTAACCTTCATTGCCCCCTACCCCCCACCCCTTCCAAAAAACAAACAAACAAACAAACAAACAAGAAAAGCAACCTTAAGAGCTCTCACACCATGTATTGAAATAAGGTTTACTCATAAAAGGTGATACCATAAGCAAATCAAGAGACCATATAATAGTTTATCTATCATATTTCTGGAAAAAGGAACAAGTTAGGACCAAAGAAGATATAGAGAGGATTGCAAAACTTAAAATAGATAATTTTGATTATATAAAATTAAAAAGCTTTTGTACACAAAAAACCAATGCAATCAAAATTGTAAGGAAAGCAGAAAACTGGGAAATAATTTTTACAAGTATCTCTAATAAAGGACTAATTTCTGAAATGCATAGAGAACTGAGTCAAATTGATAAAAATACAAGTCATTCTCCAATTGATAAATTGTCAAAAGATATGAACAGGCAGTTTTCAGACAAAGAAATCAGTTATCTATAGTCATATGAAAAAAGTGTTCTAAATCACTATTGATTAGATAAATGCCAACTAAAACAACTCAGAGGCCACCTCATACCTAAATTTAAAAATTAAAAAAGATGTTTCTTAAAGGAAAAAACTTATGTGCTATATAAATTTGATCAATGATGATGATGGTGCTGGTGGTGGTGGTGATTGTGAAGATGAAGATGAGGATGATGATAAACCATCCTTACTAAATTCCAAACTTCTTGAGGACAGGAAATATTGATGTTTGTCTTTATATTCCACTTAATACATTGCATAATGCTTTGCACAAAATCAGAGAAATTAAACTGGGAATTTATCATAAGGCTCCAAAATTTGGAGGGTACGCATAGCATTTAGATTCTTTCAGCAATCAAGAAACAACTGAATATAATGCATAATTATCAAGATTAATTAAACTAGATAGATTGATACTGGTGGTGCACTTCCTGCTGTCCCCTCTTCCTTTTTCCTACCTTAATCCCTGAAAATTCAGTCTGAGTGTAGTCCACCCTTGGAGAAACTTGACAATACCCCCATCTTGAAACATCTGGCCATCGTCCCTTGTGTTTTACTGGGGGGGGGGGGAGAGATCTCCTGCCATGGCATATTTTACTTCCAAAGCTATAGACTCAGTTGAATATTGTAATGATTGGAATGATGCCACCTACTGGAGACTTGCTGTGGGAAAGCTCCGCCATGAGGAAAATGCCTCAGAGGCATTGTGGCTTTTCCTTGGCGTCAGGAAATGACGTTTACTCATGGGTGCTGTCTTTCAAGGCTACCAGCCAATCAACTTGAGGAGCCTCCTATTTTCTGGGAGGAGACAGGAAGGAGGAAAAGGAGCCTGCGCAGAGAGCTCTTGCACTTTTTGGGTTCCTGACTTGATGGTGGTGGTGGCGGCAGAGGACTTCACAGGAAATTTGAGGAAAGATAGGAATGCCAGGCTGTTGGAATTCTGTTCTCAATCTTTTTCTTTCTATTTTCCAATAAACCCTTAAAAACCTAAACTCATTTTATCAGTGATTTTAGTCAGTTTCCCCCAAAACTGGGGGAACAGATTAGAATCCACATTTAGAATCTTAAATTATACAATATCTTAAACAAATCTTGGTTTGACATACTTTTAGTCTGATTCCCTTGATTCATTCTGTGGACATGGGCATCAGAATTATGTGATATGACCTGCATATAACAGCCACATTAAAAATATTTATTAGATGTGCTTAAGCAAATTAACATAATTATGGATGGCTTTTGAATCATAAATTCTGAATTGTTCCATAGTGTCATGTTCATTCTTATCTTGTTAAAAAGTGCATCATAATTCCAAAGAAGAAGAAGGAGACAGGAAAGACAGTTTAGAATTCTGCAGTAGAAAGAAATGACAGGAGGCAGAGCCAAGATGGTGGAGGAAAGACAGCAAGCCCTCAGCCCTCCTGACACAATTACCCCAAAAAACTGAAAACACAGTCATAAGACAACTCCTGGACCAACAGAACCCACAAAAAAGATGTGCTGAGATCATTTTCTAGCCAAAAATGGCTTAGAAATTTGGCAGGAAGGGACTGCTGTGCCAGGGTGAGAGTGGATCCCAACCCTATTGTTGCACCAATACATATCCAGACCCAGGCAGGCTGTACCAGAGAAATTTATCCCTAAGCCTCCAAATAAGCTGCAGCACGATCATCTTCTGGAACTAAATTCATGGTCTGGTGAGAGGGCTGAACAGCTGGTCATGGGAGAGACCACAGGGGTATCTGCAGGAGCCAAGGAGGAATTCAGTTGTCCTATGTCAGTAGGGAACTAGGAATAAATACTGAGTGGCAGTGGCCCAAGTGGGGGAGGAGCACAGGCTCCTCAGAGCTAACAACCACAGAAAACAATATTTTGATGCCTGGCTAATTACCAAGTTGGCCTGGGGTTATTTACAGACCAGAGAATAGGCCAGGTGAGTGAAGAGCCTGCTGCTCCTTAAATCATAACACCTGGGAACCCTTGAAACTTGGGACAGTGCAGCCTGGAATCAGGGTCCCACTTTAAGAAGGAGTTGAAAGTCAAGTACAAAATGGGCAAGATGACCAGGCAGAGAGATGCAAACCATAGAAAGTTTCTTTAGTGACAAGGAAGATCAAGGTACACCATCAGAAAAAGATAGCAGTGTCAGGACTGCTACATCCAAAGCTTCTAATAAAAATATGAATTGCTTTCAGGCCATAGAGGCAGTCAAAAAAGGACTTTGAAGATAAAGTAAGAGGTAGAGGAAAACATGGAAAGAGAAATGAGAGCAATACAGGAGAGTCATGAGAAAAAGTCAACAGCTTGAAAAGCCAAATGGAAAAGGAGGTACAAAAGATCTCTGAATAAAATAATTGCCTAAGAATTAGGATTGAACAAATGGAAGCTGGTGACTTTATGAGAAATCAAGACACAATAAAGCAAATCCAAATGAATAAAAAAAATAGAGGACAATATGAAATATCTTCTTGGAAAAACTGCTGACCTGGAAAATAGATGTAGGAGAGAGAATTTGAAAATTATTGGACTACCTGAAAACCATGATCAAATTAATTGCTTAAGCATCATCTTCCAAGAGATGGTCATGGAAAATTGCCTTGATATTCTAGAACCAGAAGGAAAAATAGAAATTGAAAGAATATACCAATAACCTCCAGAAAGAGATCCCAAAAGGAAAAATTCTAGGAATATTATGGCCAAATTCCAAAGCTCCCAGGTTAAGGAGAAAATATTGCAAGCAGCTAGAAAATAAACAGTTCAAATACAGTGGAGTAATGGTCAGGATAGCACAGGATCTAGCAAATTCTACATTAAAGTTTTCAGCGGACATGGAATATGATAATCCAAAGGGCAAAGAAATTGGGATTACAACCAAAAATCACCTACTCAGCAAAACTGATTATAGTTTTTCAGGAGAAAAAAATGGGACTTCAATGAAAAAGAGGACTTTCAGGTATTTGTGATGAAAAGAACTGAATGGAACAGAAAATTTGACTTTCAAATGCAAGATCCTGGAGAAGCATAAAAAGGTGAAGAGGAAAAAGAAATCATGAGAGATATTAAAAGGTTAAACTGTTTACCTTCCTACTTGTGAAGATGATATGTCTAAATCATGAGAGCTTTCTGAGAAATGGAGCAAATGATAGGAATAAATTGAGACAGAGGGCACAGGTGGGAACTGTTTATGGAGGGATGATATCTGTAAAGGACTTATTTTTTATCTATTTTTTGTGGGGCAGTCAGGGTTGAGTGGCATGCCTGGGGTCATGGGGTTGGTGAGTGTCTTGTGTCAGAGGCCAGATTTGGGCTTGTTTCCTTCTGGCTCCAGGAAGGGTGCTTTGTCCACTGTGGCACATAGCTACCCTATAATGGCATCTTTAGGGTAAAATTGAGAAGGGTGAGAATTGCACTTGGGGAGGGGGAAGGGGAAAGATAGAATGGGGTATAATCTCACATTAAAGAACAAAGAAAGGGTTTATGGAATGGGGTAAGAGATGGGGGAGAAGTGGGGCAGTCAATGAGCCTTACACTCATAAGAATTAGCTCAAAGACCTTAATCTCATCAGAGTTGGCTCAAGGAGGGATTAACCTACACACTCAATTGGGTGGACTGATCTATCTAATACTGCAGGAAAGTAATAGGGGAAGGGGACAAGGAGGAGGGTGAAAGAAGGGAGGGTAGAGCAGGGGAGGGGACGATAAGAAGGAAAACACTTTTTGGGAAGGGATAGGGTAAAAGAAGATAGAAAATAGAGTAAATATTATGGGAAGGGAATATGATGGAGGGAAACAGTTAATAGTAATTGTGAAAAAATATTTTGAAGATTAAGGAATTGTCAAAAAAAATATGATTCAATCTGTTTTCATCTACCATCAGTTCTTTTTCTGTATATGGATTGTAATTTTCATAAGTCCTTCAGAGTTATCTTGGATCATTGCACTGCTAAAAATAAACAAGTCATTCACAGTAGATCATCTTATAATATTGCTGTTATTTTGTATAAAGTACATTTCACTCTGCTTCACTTCATGTAGGTCTTTCCAGCTTTTTCTGATAGCATCCTGTTTATCATAACTTTTATATAGTATCTTTATTTTACCTTTGATTTATTGGCTTTATCACACTTCATAGAAACCCAACATCCCAAAGTACTTAAACATTAAATAGCAGAGTGTGCCTCAAAAATAGGGCATCCCTGACTCCATTTTTGACAAGCCTCACATGGCTTAGAGTAGTCACAGTAACTAAAGATTATTATTAGGATCTTTTTTTGAGGTGATAGATAACATTCCTGCAAACAGCTTCTTAGAAACATTGCAGTTTGGAAGAGATAATTGGGGGTACTCATGACAGCTAACACAGTGTGCTTTTAAGATAATGCAGAGAGGGAAACCAACGTCTTCCTGTGATTTTTCCAGGACTTGATCCCTAGTTTATCCATTTTATGCAAATACTGGGAGTCTTGAGTGAGCTACCTCCTCCCCTCTATTTCTGCCCTATATCCTTAGAATTCCAAATCTTTATATGTTCCTTAAATTCACTAAATAATCTCATTTGTTAAATATTTGTCCTATTTAGAATTAGGAAGCTAGCCCCTTAAGGAAATCACATGTTGAGGTAAAATTTTCTCTGATTGTAGGGGACTGATTCCATGGCCTCCAAAATTATTTTCCTCCCTTTTTTGTCTATCCTAATCAAAATTCTTGTACTCAATTATCAGCCATTGATGTGATCTATACCATCAGAACCTAGAGAGAAAACAAGTTAGATTAGCTGAGAACAGGTTTTTGGTTTTTTGTGTGTGTGTTTTTTTTTTTTTTTGCAGGGCAATGGGGGTTAAGTGACTTGCCCAGGGTCATACAGCTAGTAAGTGTCAAGTGTCTGAGGCCGGAATTGAACTCAGGTACTCCTGAATCCAGGGCCAGTGCTTATCCACTGCACCACCTAGCTGCCCCCAAGAACAGGTTTTTAAAACCATTTCATTTGTAATAGTAAGTGATTGATGAGGACCTAACTTTACCAGAGGTATGTGTAATTTTTTTTTTAAAAGAATGCTCTAGGGGCAGCTAGGTGGCACAGTGGATAGAGCACTGGCCCTGGATTCAGGAGAACCTGAGTTCAAATCCAGCCTCAGACACGTAATACTTACTAGCTGTGTGACCCTGGGCAAGTCACTCAACCCCAATTGCCCCACAAATAAATAAATAAACAGACAGGTAGATAGATAGATAGACAGACAGACAGACAGACAGACAGACAGACAGACAGACAGACAGACAGACAGACAGATAGATAGATAGATAGATAGATAGATAGATAGATAGATAGATAGATAAGAATAAAGAATGCTCTATTTACCCAATTGAGTATTAAACTCCAAATTTCAAGCAATAAAGGGAAAGGAGTGGCTTGATGTGGGAGGGAGTCTGTCTTCCCTCAAGGAAGCTCCCTTTTAGTTACTAATCTTGCTTTTTTCACAGTGTCTTCCACTCAGAGATCTACTGAGTGTCTAAAAGTAGAAAATGGGAACATTTCAGATAATGTGCAATATTGAAACTCTAAAAACCCTCATTTTTATATAAAGACAAAAACCTTTCATAGTGTTTGTTTTTTCCTTGTGGCTCTGCTTAGTAGTCTCAAACACATCTTTGAACTGAGATGGCTTAGCTCTTCCACAGCATTCTGCTTGACCCTTCAGTTCTGGTCTCTGTGAAGTCAGATTGGGATCCCCAGACAAAGTATGGGATAGTACCATTCTGGGCACTGAGATATGCCCAGTGGAGGCCAAGACAAAATACAAGTGGGTATGCCCCAGATCCTAGGAGGTGATGGCTCTGACTAACTTGGGGTTCCTCAACTTGCTTGTTAGGAATCTGTTCCACCAATAGAGAGTTTATATTTTGACCAGAAAAGCAGAGGTCATTAACTTAGATCCAACAACTCTGCAGCATATAAGGAAGCCAAGTCTTTCTGAATACTTTCAAAGAATGCCACCATTTCCGGGTTCAATCTGATCTGAAAAGAGAATTCTGCCATCACTGGGCTTTTTTCCACCTCTGGTATGGTCAGTAAGGCAGCCACAGCTCTCATAGCAGAGGGCTTGAGTTCATCTTGCTTTTCAAATTCTTGTTTGATCAAACCAGCTTTTACCTTGGAGGTGAAGGTTGCTAGCAGTGGTTCCACCAGGCGATCTGACCTCTGTAGGACAGCGTTGGGACACAGAGTGGACAGCTGGGCCAACATGATGAAAGTCGGCATCCTGATCCTTCATCCTTCATCCTTGAGCCCATCTTCCACGTGGTTTAAATACTCATAGATGTCCAGTTGGTCCAGGCAGCTGTCCAGGAGTGTGTACATGCACTCAAAGGCTGCTTTCCTGACATCCAACCTGTCACCCACAGTATACTTGAACGGCCCCAGGTGAGCTCCTTTTGGACTTTGGTCTCATTGTACAAGTGGGGAAGTGTGTTATCCAGAAAGTATCAGATGAGGGTGAGCTTGTATAGTATAGACTTTTGTATTGTACCTTACACTTGATAAAGACTTTTCTTCAAAATAAACCAGCAGAGTGGGTACCATACATTTTGCCATTATAGTTAATCATAACTATTTCCTTTCATCATATACCCTTTCCATGATATTTACTCTATTTTCTGTCTTCTTTTACCCTATTCCTTCTCAAAAGTGATTTATTTCTGACTGCCCCCTCCCCTGCTCTGCCCTTTCTTCTTTCACCCTTCACTCCTTATCCTCTTCCCCTCCTAATTTCCTGTAGGGTTATATAGATTACTCCACCCATTTGGGTGTGTATGCTATTCCCTCCTTGAGCCCACTCTGATGAGATTAAGATTTTTGAGCTAATTCTGTGTTGTAAATTTTTCTTCCTCCCTCCCTCCTCAACCCTCCCTATGAAATCAAACAATTCAATATGTCATACATGTGCAGTTATGCAGAACATCTTCAACTTCCTCAAAAGTGTTTTGCCTTTTTACTGCTCCCTCCCCAAATCTGCCCCTCTCTCCTTCCCCTCTTCAGTCCCTTTATCTCCTTCCCCTCCCACTTTCCCTCAGGGAATAAATATATTACTATAATCACTTAAATATGTATGTTATACCCTCTTTGGGCCAATTCTGATGATAGTAAGATTCACTCATTCCCCCACTAATGCTTGCATTTATCTATGGCTAGCTGCCCCTGTTGGTTGGTTGTTGTCCTTCATTTTTGAAAGGGACCAAAATGGCATCACTATGTTTGAGGAAAGGTACAGTTTGTCTTATTGTGACTGACCAAACTAATATGAGGTTGAAATGTGCTACCACAAATTAGACATAGATAGTCCATATGAACATTTGGGGTGGAGATGTCTAAATTTGCACATCTCAAATTTCTTCTGAGCTATTGCTGGTGGTCCTTTGCCAGGATCTCCCAAGTCATGCAAACAATTCCAGAGGTTTTCAGAGAGACCTTGAGAGTGTCCTTGTATTGTTTTGTCTGACCACAATGTGAGTATTGTCCTTGTGTGAGTTCTCCATAAAATAATACTTTAGGCAAACACGCATTTGGCATTCCAACAACATGGCCAGGCCATTGAAGTTGTTCCCTCTTTAGTAGAGTTTGAAGGTTCATATAAATGATCTCAGTATCTGGTACCTTATCTTGATTGTGGTCTCCTGAAGCAGGCACCAAGTTTTTTGAAAGCTTGTAAGACTACCAAGGTTTATATTTGCTCTTTGATGTAAAGGTAAGAGAAGTTGATTATTTATAGGCAAGGAAGATACATACAAGCCTTGATTTATTTAGATGACACTTCATGCAGTGGAGAAAAGGGTCCTGACATAGGAAAATGAATGAAATAGCATTTGGTTTGAGAAAAGATAGTTTAAAAAATAATAGGGGTAGGGTCCTACTCCTTCATAGTTTCTTCTGTGGTAAAAGTTTTCATACATCATTATGACATTTATACATACTATTTTATGGGCTTAAATTTGCACGTCTAGAACTGAGAAGGCTTATTACTTTCTCTTGGGTGATATAATGCATTGCATAGTTGATTAAGCACTAGACTTGGAACCAGGAGATATGTGCTTGGCCCCTATTTATGGGCTGTCTCTTCACAGACAAGTCACTTCACTTCTCAGAGACCATTTCCTCATCTTTAAAATGAGAAATTACAATACTTGGCTGCATACTTCACATATTTCTTGTGAGGTAAGCACTTGGCAGACTTAAAACTCTACATTCATGAGACTTTTTTGCCTAAGGAAGTCATGGCCTTCCTAAGCCTATTTCCTCATCTACTTAATGGGGAAATCAGTATTTCTACTACATACCTAATAAAGTTTTTGAGAAGAAATAAATTTGTAAACTTTAAATACTACATAAAAGAGAATTATTTATTTTTGCTTGAGATTGTAGTAATGGTCATCGAGAGGCAATGGGACATTTATTATTACATAGTACAAACACTTACCAAATACTTTAATCATATTTCCACCAGAGAATATTTCTCCCCTACTCATTTTTGGAATGAGGAAGAGTCTCTTTGTCTTGGAAATGAGGGAATATAGTATGAAAAGATTAAGTGAGCAATACATGAATATGAAAGCCTAAGTATGCTGAAAGAAATAGGTAGACTGGACAGGCATTAAGTTAAAAGTGTAATTGAGAAAAGCAGTTGGGAAGGAAGAAACTGATAGTGTACATTTGGAAGGCTAATTTCAAAAAATAGAGTCTAATCATTTCATGTATCTTACCTTTAGAAATTCTTTCCAAATGGGCAAACTAGCCTGATTGATTTAATTGGTCAGAGTCATGTGTTCTGTCAGACTCTTAGCTGAATCTATGGCTATAATCATATTCAAATTTAATATTTCCTGTAGTTTCTCCAATGAACTATAAGCTACCTTACCAAGAAGACATTTTAAGTTTATCAGAAGGCTGATAAAATGTGCAGAGCAGATCCATAAAAATGTGTAATGAGGTATTATTTTGAGTTATGAAATAGAGGTGATACATCTGCAAAGACCTCTTGCAGGTTTCTCTGTTCCAGACTACTCTTCAATTATCCAACATAAAGTTTTCTTCCAACACTTTCCAAAAAAAAAATATACTGAAAAACTATTGAAACTTGACAAAAATGACTGGGAATAAGAGTAGGAGAAAGATGACAGCCTATGGTGAACAAATGATAACAAAATATATCACACCTGATGGTTCATATCTTTATCAAAATATTAAAAATTTGACCAAATTTTGAAGCATGTAAGTTTAAATGATAGTCTGGCTTTCTTTATTATTTGTTTTAAAATGTGAACTTTATAAACACTAGGAAATATAAGTTAGAATGAAATATGACAGTATATACAATCTCTACTAAAGGAAACAGAGCTATGTCAAACTGAAACTTCACTTTCCAGCAAAAATACAGACTTAACTGTCTCCAGTGCTCTTCTTATAGTAATGGTGTGTGTGTGTGTGTGTGTGTGTGTGTTTCTAAATCCTTTACAGGCTGAAATCTGTTTAAGTATAATGTGAAATTCTTCAAGTTCATAAGATGTAGAGCCTATAGAATAAAGGAACCTGGTCACCTATTGGATGCTGGACCAGGTAAGCAATTCATTTTGTTTGTTTCTTTCTTTCTTATGGCAGTATGGGCAATCTGTAGATGTTATGTCATAAAATAGAAAAAATGCTATTTCCCCTGGAAGTTTTTCCTGTACTTTCTCAGTCCACAATGAAATTTAACCTTGAATTATATAACTTAGTCTTCACCTGTGATCATTGAAAATAATTCCAACTGCTGTGGAGTATTTTTAATCATTTTTTTCTGCAAACACTTAACACTTAAACACTTATAACACTTAAATGTTGATTCTTACCTATAAGAAATGTCTTTAAAGTATGTCAAATTTCATGTAAGGTTATATTATAAAAGTTTCTGTGGGGCAGATGGCGGGGGGGGGGGGTGACAAACTGCTTACAGAAAAAATGAGCTTTGTTAAGAACAAAATGGAATTTTAGACAAATAGTATTAGATGCTATAACCACAATATGATGTTTTGCATTTTTCCTCCTCCATTTCCCATCTTATTATTGTTCAGTCATTTTCAATAGTGTTCAACTCTTTGTTACCCCATTTGGGGTTTTCAAGGAAGAAATACTGAAGTGGTTTCAATTTTCTTCTTTAGATCATTTTACAGATGAGGAAACTAAGGCAAAGAGGGTTGTTGTCTCACCCAGGACCAAACAGCTAGTAAGTGTCTGACCCCAGATTTGAACTCAGGAAGCTGAGTCTTCCTGACTCCAGTACTGGTATTCTATATCGCTGCCCTATTTCCCTCCTTTGGAATAAGTATATTCACTCTGAAAGAATATGATCCTTCTCAGTGAATTTAAATACTTAGCCTTTCTCAAAATAATCATTTAATAAATATATGCTAATTTTAAAAAATAATTAGAATATTAATTCAACAAACTTTTATTAAGTGTGTAATGTGTGCAATGTCTTTGTTTTACAAAGATTGAACAATGCCACAAGCATTAAGAAGCTTGCATTCTACTAGATGAGATAGGTACTCATGACTAAGGAGAGGGACAGAGACTAGACAGCCATGGAGACAAAGAAAAGATCTAGGTATAGCACTCTAGGAAAATTTGAGAATGGGAATATTTTGTGCTCTTGGAATAGGAAAAACCCTTAAATATGAGGTGATATCTGGTCCAAACCTTCAAGAAAGAGAAAGGTCTTCGAAGTCAAGAATAAGGAAGAAATGAATTGCAGTCCTGGACATATGTAAATTTGTGGAAATTTACTGGAGTATAGATTACCAAAAGAGAGAGAGAGAGAGAGAGAGAGAGAGAGAGAGAGAGAGAGAGAGAGAGGTGAAATAAACTTTCAATTAGAACCAAACATGCAAAATAGTTATATATAAAATTAAATTTGAATAGGATGAATGAGAGAAATCTGTTATGTCCTTCATGCTTTTAGCAGAAAAACCAATAAACTCATGTGTCAGAGCCCTAAGATTTTAACTATTTTTACTAACCTTAGTCAAGTAGTCAATTTAATCAAAATAACTAATTGATTCTGTGAAGAACTTAAGTCATTCAAAATGGTTATTTTGGTAGTCCCATGTAACATTTAGCCTAGAAATGTGTTATTTATTAAATATCAACATAGGATAGGCTTGGCATTGAGAATATCCCTTTTTTAAATCAAGCAAATAATATATTTAATTATATTCAAGTATTCCTCTTATTTAGATACTGTATGTAAGCTTCTGGTTTTACTAAGGAAGGTATATTTTATCTATTACACATGGACATGATAACCATTTCATTTGCAAAGTAGAACCATGAACAATGATACAACATTATCTGGTATTATTTAGCTTTGTTGCTTGCAGAGCCTTGAAACTGGAAAATAAAAGGGATGGTTATGTTAGTATTCCAAACAATCTAAATGGGTTAAAGAATGAATGAATTCAGAGTATTTGTGCATGTCTATTTATTTAAAAGGACAGCTAGCTGGTGCAGTGGATAGCATGCTGGGCCTGAAGTCAGGAAGACTCATCTTTCCTGTTTGCCTCAGTTCCTCATCTGTAAAATTAACTGTAGAAAGAAATGGCAAACTGCTGTAGTAACTTTGCCAAGAAAATCCCAAATAGTGTCACAAAAAGTTGGATACAACTAATATGACTGTATAGAAAAAACAACTTTTTAAAAAATAATATATATAATACCCTTGTCCAGATGCAATGAGGCCACAAAGTTAATTCATACTAGGAGAAAGACAGTACTTAATGTGAAAACTTTCAATTCAATTCAATCAGTATTTATGAAGTATCTACTACATAAGATAGGACCTAGACATCAAGGAAAGAAAGAAAGAAAGAAAGAAAGAAAGAGGGAAGGGAAGGGAAGGGAAAGATACTGTATCTACTCTCAATTAGGTATTTTACAGTCTTTTGAAGGGGAACAATATGTACACATATTTAAAGTTTTCTATAATAAATTAGTATACATATATTAGATATGCATATATGTAAATTGTGTATGCATGTAAACACATATTTGTGTTGATATACACAGATGCATACAGATTGATAAAAAGTAATTCTGGTGGTTAGAGCTCTTTAACAACTTGGGGGATCACTAGAGTTGTCAGATAGATGGTAGCATTTTAGTTGAGGCTTGATCTAGGAATTGTAAGAAACATAGTTAAGGAGGTATATCAGTCTGTGCAAAGTCACTGAGTTTAAAAATGCAAATGACACAGTTGGCAAAGTTGTTTGAAATTTGAAAAGTAGTAATATGAAATTTGTCTGGAAAGATAGCTTAAGGCCAGATTGTGAAACTCTTCAAATGTCAGTGGAGATTGCATGTTATCCTTAGTAGTAATGGAGATCAATTGAACTTCTTGATCAGGAAAATGATATGATCACACATGTACTTTAGGAATTGTAATTTAATGGTGGTCTGGAAGATGTATTACAGAGGGAAGAGACTGAAGCAAGGCATATTAGTTATGATATTAAAAGGTTAATGCAAGAGTTCAAGGCAGATTTTATAACAGCCTGAGAAGGTAGTGGATGAGTGAATGGATGAAAGGGAATAGTTAAAAAAGATGTTGTGGAGACAAAATCAATCATTCTTAGTGCTTGACTGGATATTGGTGTTGAGAAAGAGTCAAAAATTGAAGATGATTCCATCGTGAATGTAAGGATGATGATCCTCTTGATAGAAATAGGTAAGATAGCAATAAGGTGGGATTCAAGAGGAAAAATAAGTTCCATTTTAGACTTACTGAGTCTCAGATAACTATGTTTTATCCTATTGAAGATGTCTAGTAGATAGTAGGTTACATAATTTTGGTGCTTAGGAGAAACATGTTCAGGAAGGTGATGGTATGTAGTACAAAAAATAGATATGAGGCAAGATTGGAACCTCTATGAGGTTACATGGCACTGACACTTCAGCATGCTCTAGTTGTTAGAAATAAGGCAAATACCTCTGCAAGCTTTTTCATTGGTTGCACCTCACTGCTCCACCTCCATCCCCACCATCACCCACCCTGGAATGGTTTCTAGCCTTGTTTCTGCCTCCTGGCTTCCCTAGCAGCTTTCAAGTCTCAGCTTAAATCCTACTTTTTGCAGGAAGCCATTCAAGGTCCCCCTCCTTGCTAGTGCCTTCTCTCTTTGATTACCTCTAGGTAACCCTGTATATACCAGATATACATAGTTGTTAAGCTGTTGTCTCTCCTATTAGATTATGAGGTTCTCATTGGGACTGACTTTTTTTTTTTTTTACTATCTTTGTGTCTCTGGCACTTAGCACAGTTTCTGACAAACACTAAGGACTTAATAAATGCTTGTTGAGTTGACTTGACTACTCTATCCATACTACTGCTAAGAATAACTAGCCCATTTTCCATAATTGGCATCCTTTACTCTGAGTCTCACACTATTTAACAAATCCCAACTATTATAACATACAAATGAGGAAAGCATGCTTTATGCTACCAAATAGAAACCTGAGCTATGAGCCTTTCTTGGTGGTTGTCGTGTTGTTGTTTTTTCCCCAAAGTTAACTGAAATATCTATGTCTTAAAGAATTCCTATGTAGGAGCTATATTTAAGTTCTCCTTAGAAAACAAGAGAGCCCTAAACTAATACAGAATGGGTGAGAAATTCATAGAATGCTTTTCAACATGATGTAGGTGACAAGAAGAAATAATAACATATCTGCAGATAGAACTGAAACACTGGAAGATTCTTATAACCAGAATGTCAAATTGATAGGTATAATCTTTATCTGTGTATAAATAGAGAGCTGTTGGGGGCCTCCAGGCTTGGCTTAGTGATCTAAGCAACCCAACCAGAGTGCCCAGACTGCCTGGAGCCATAGCTTTAAATCCTGTCAACCCAACCCTTCCTTTTCCTGAAGCAGATACAAGGAGTTTCATGTAGTGTCCTCTGTGTGTTCGTGGTGGGGGTTGAAAAGGGGAGGGGGGGGTGAATTCTTTCAAATGACACCTTCAAAGCCAAGTGCTAACTGCACTTGGGAGACTTTAAAGACTCTTTTGTCTCTTTTTCTTTTCTCCCCCTCCCTCCAAAGTATAAGTTTGCTTTTTGCCACAGTACTGGGAGCTAGACCAAAATAGTGGGTGGCCTAACACCCACCTGATCCCTTTAGGGTATTCAGCACTTTAAAACAACTTCATTCCTTTTATTGATATTGGAGATATGTAAAAGGGAAAGGACTAACAGTATATCCAAACTTTAGAGAGATCCACTTTGACAGCACTTTTGAGCCACTTTAAGCTCTGGTTTATGTATTGAAAAAAAAAAAAAGGAATCACAACAACGGAAATCTACTATGAACCACCTGGGCTTATGAGAAAATGAAAGGTGGAAGAAAAGCACAGGTTGTCACACTCAGTGGAACTTTAATCTCCCAGACATCTGCTGGGTAAGGAATATGGCTAGGCATACCTCATTAAAGGTACTTGTAGGATACAAGTTTGGCAATTTAATGATCCAAAAAGAATTTTAAAAAACAAAAAACAAAAAGGAATTTGACTAGAGAAAAGTGCATCTTGATTTTATGGAAAAGCTTACATTGAGAACATGCAAATAAGAGGATCATATTCTCATAACCAAGAAGCACCTCTAACACCATCATTTTGCAGATCAGATGAGGGAGCTAAGATACACAGAGGTTAAGTGATTTGTGTAAAGTTACACAGTTAAGGTAGTGACAGAAGCAGAAAGTGAAACTGGGTCCTCTGACTTCAAGCTGGTTTTCATTTCCAGTGTAGCACAAAATTTTTCAGAGAATGAAAGTGTTTTAAACTGAATACATACTAAAACTGATGTCTCAGAGTTGCAGCTTTCATGTCTTATGACTCTCAAACACTTAGAAGAATGCAGTAGCAATTCGGAAATCAATTTTCCTCAAAGATAAGTAGCTTGGGCTGCTAAATTATCATGCTATCACAAAACTGCCCTTTTGAATTGAGCATTTCTATCAATCACTAAGCATTTATTTATTATTTATTATTTTTATTTTTACTTATTTTTATTAAGTATTTATTTTTAATCTTCTATGTGGTTGACATTCTTCTAGGCATTTGGGATACAAAGGTGAAAATGAAAGACTTACTGTCCCTTAGTTTACATTCTATCCAAGGTGACAATTAATACATATAATAATATACTAGCTAACCCTTTTATAAATTTTGTTTTCAAAGCTATGTGTGTGTATGTGTGTGTGATTTCACCTAAACTCCTTAACAAATCCTGTGAAATAAGTGATATTTGTGTCCCTATTTTACTGATGAATAAATTTAGGCTGAAAAAGATTACATGATTTGTCATGGGTCACATAGCTAAAAAGTATCTGAGGAGGAATTTGATCAAGCCCACTAATCTATCTACTAAATAATATTGCCTCCTACATATAAGGGTATGCAAAATATATGCAAAGTAAAGTACAAGGTAATGGTACAGTGGGAAAATGAAAGGCCTGTTATAGAACACAGGGCTTGAGATAGGTTTTGATTCAAAATATGGATTGTACTGGACAGACTGGAAAAAGGCATAGAAAAATGCAATGGAATGCAAAGTTGTTGTTTGTCCTTCATTCTTTTTTTCTTTTTTCTTTTTTGTGGGGCAATCAGGGTTAAGTGACTTGCCCAGGGCCACATAGCTAATAAGTGTCACATGTCTGAGGCTGGATTTGAACTCAGGTTCTCCTGACTCCAAAGCCAGTACTCTATCCATTGAGCCACCTAGTTGCCCCTGTCCTTCATTCTTGAAGAGGACCATGATATCAAGAAGGAGATATCATGACTTGCACTGAATTGGATTTAAGTGAAGAAGAGCTGTGCAAAGTCATCAGCTTCACTCTCTACTCCAGAACCATCTGGGTACAGAGGCAAAATATAGTTCAGGATGACTGGAGTTGGCCCCAGATGCAGTTTGAGACCGGCATTTTTAAGCTAAGGTCTTTACTAGGTCTGTTTGTCTGAGACAATGCCCATTCAGTGATTAAAACTAGGTAAGAAATGAGACAAATATTGGTCAAAAAACAAAACAAAAGAATCTGGGAGGTAAAAACCCGCAGGGTTTCTGGCCAAAACAGAAAGAATTCCTATTGACACTCACTCTGAGACATCAGAGCCTAAACAATGACATAAGACTTATGATGGGACCTATTGTTGCACAATCAATGAGAGCCACAGTGATTTAGGTTTAAAGCATGATACTTAAAAAATAAATTTAGCCCCAAAACACCAAGATATCTTTCATTGATCAAAATTTATATTCCTTTGGGTAGAGCACCTGAAGGTAATGGTATGATTTCCTATATGGACAGAAGGAGAGGAGGAAGGGAGGGAGGGATAAAAGGAGGAAGGAGGGAGAGAAGAAAGGAAGGAAGGAAGGAAGGAGCTGTGTTGCCCAACTGGAACTGGCCAGTTGGGTTCCCAGTGGGACAGCTACTACTACTCACAGGTTTATTTTTGCTTTTGTTTATTTTATCCTTTGTTCTCAAAAAGGACCATGACATCATGAAGGAGATATTACCCTATAGGGAATTAGGAGGGGAAGAGAAAAAGAAAGGGAGGGCAGTGATAGAAGGGAGGTCAGACTGGGGGAGGTGATGGTCAGAAGCAAAACACTGGTGAGGAGGGACAGGGGGAAAGGTGGGAGAGAATGGTATAAACAGGAGTAAAATAGGGTGAAGGGAAATACACAATTAATAATCATAATTGTGAATACAAATGGGATGAACTCTCCCATAAAAAGGAACTGCATAGCAGACTAGATTAAAAAACAGAATCTTACAATATGCTGTTTACAAGAAAAATTTGTAGCAGAGAGACACACACAGAGTAAAGGTAAAAGTCTGGAGCAGATTATTATGCTTCAGCTGAAGTAAAAAACAAAACAAAACAAAACAAAAACAGCAATTCTGATCTCAAAGCGAAAATAAAAACAAAAAAATAGATCTAATTCAAAGAGACAAGGAAGGAAACTACATCTTTTTAAAATAGCAAAGAAGGCCACTTTGACTAAAGAAGAGATGTGAAGAGAAGTAACGTAACAAGCAGGGAATGGCAGATTAAGGGCATGTTGTGAAAGGCTTTAAAAGCCAAACTGAGAAATTGATATTTGAATTCCCCATAGGAAGCCATTGGAGGTAATTGGCAGGATTAAACCTAGGTTTTAGGAAAATTACTTTAGCAACTATATACAGCATGCATTAGAGAGGACGTACTTGAGAAAGGGAAATTTATTAAAAGGGTATTATAATAGTACTTGATGGAAATGATGAGGACCTGTTCTATCGTGGTTGCCATTTTTGTTGAGGTAAAAGACTTCTTCCTTTGGAAATTACCAAATCATAACTACAGCACAGGAGACACAATTGTATGATTCCTTTCCATCACTGCAGCCCATTTTCTTACCAGAAATTCAACATACTAGGAAAGCATCCCAAAATATCTATATAAATGCAGAGGTCCCAATAATTCAACTACAACTATAGCAGTGATCTACCTTACAAAATGAATCCTTATTTGTGTTCATCACTCTGGCCACCTGTAATTCATTTCAGAGTAAGAAACACCAGGTTAAGAACTGTTCTTATATCACATTCATCTTCCTTCTTAAATATGCAAGCTAAATATCTCTCCTACCCATCAGGATGATGCAATTCCTCCTAATACAACTCATCTGATGCCCTTTAGCAAAACTCAAATTATTTTGTCACAGTGCTAATAGAAAATATGAAACTACAACTCATTTCAAAAATGTAAAAATCTCAAATTACTTTTTAAGAAGTCTTAACATTGTGCATATATAATATACAAATGTGTATGGACCTATAAATACATACTCACACACTTATATAGCCAAAGGTCATTCCCCAAAAGATAAGTTGTCAAAGGTCATAAACAGTTCTCAAAAGAATCACAAACCATAATAACCACATGAAAGACTACTCCAAATCATTAATAAAAGAAATCAAAATCAAAGCAACCCTGGTGTTTTACCTGACAACCAGCAAATTGGCAAAGACAAAAGATGAGAATAGTCAGTGTTGATGGAGTTGTGGAAAGATACAAGTACATTGTTTTTGAAGCTGTGATTCCATGCAACCCTTTTGGAAAGTAATTTGGGATTATGCAGATAAACTGACTGAAATGTCTAGACCCTTCAACTCAGGAATTCCATTACTAAACATATTCCCCTAGGAATTAATTGATAAGAACAAAATCTGTCTGTCTCTCTGTCTCTGTCTCTCAGTCTCTCTCTATGTATACATGTATTATGTATGTGTGTGTGTGTGTGTGTGTAAAATACATGTAACATCACTTTTTGTAGTCAAAGAGAGCAAAGCACAAAATAGATTCCAACAAGGTAGTACCCCTAACAAAGCAGATTGTGGTATACTAATGTAATGGAGCACTGCTGTGCTATAAGCCATGGTAAATGTCAGGAATATGGAAAATCATTGAAGTACTATAAATTATTGCTAAGTGAGAGAAGCAGAGCTAAGAAAACATAAAATGAAAGAAGCACATTTATTAAGTGCCTAATATGTTCCAAACACCTTGCTAAGGGCTTTAAAAATATGGCCTCATTTAATCCTCACAACAACCTTAGGAGACAGGCACTATTACTGTTCCCATTTTACAGATGAGAAAATTCAGGTCAACAGAGGTTCCCAGAGACACATAATTTACATATATGTCTGAAGTTATATTTGAACTCAGGTATTTTCACTAGGTCCAGCTAGGTAGCAAAGAGAATAAAGCAAAAGGCCTGGAGTCAGGAACACCTGAGTTCAAAACTGGCATTAGATATTTACTATCTGTGTGATACTGGACAAATCAGTTAGCCTTGTATAGTGTAACGATTGGAATGATGCCATCTGCTGGAGACTTACTGTAGAAGAGTTCAGCCCATGAAGGGAAGGTCTTTGAAGGTAAGACCAGGAGTCTTTTCTTTGGCATTAGGAAGTGACATTGGGGAGTGGGAGGAAGAAGGAAGAGACTAGCGCTCGGTCTCACTCTCTTTCCTGAGGATGCTGGTGGAGAGGGGAGCTAGAAATGTGCTCTCCCTTTAATAGATAGGAATCTAGGCCTTTCTCTCTTTACCAAATTCTTATTCTCCTTAATAAATGCTTAAAAGTCTAACTCTTGCTAAAGCTAATAATTTATTGGCGACCACTCATTAGATATTTTAGACAGTTTAGCTAGAATTTTAACCCTTAACAATAGCTCATCTATAAAATGAACTGGAGAAGGAAATGGCAAATCACTCCAGTAGCTTTACCAAGAAAACCCAAAATGAAATAACTAAGAGTCTGAAATGACTGAACAACTTTCTGACTCCAGGCCCAGGGTCCAGGGTCTACTAAAATATAAGTAGAAAAAATAGTAATACAAAGTACAAGAACCTACAAAAAGAGAGACACAATCCTGCTAATTTAGAAGACTTCAGGAAAGGTCTGTCTCACCTGGGTCAAAGGGGAGGGCAGCTCAGCACTACTCATCTCAGCTGGCAGCTCGACTCAGTAGACAGCTTGCTCAGCACAGGTCAGTTCAGTGGGCAGCTCAACACTGCTGCAACTTAGCACAACTGAGAGTGGGGTAGCTGAGAGGAGTAAGAAGCTTGCAACAGTGAACCCTGTGCTCCAGGAGCAGACTTCAACTTTTTAAGTTTAAAAATAGGCTACAACATGAGCAAGAACTTCTATGGTGAAAGGGAAGACCAAAACTCAAACTCAGATGAGTTGGTCAAAATGCCTATAAGCGAAGGCTCAAGTGGGGAGATGATCTTGTCTCTAGACCAAAAAGCCTTCTCTGAAGAGCTAAAAAAGGTTTTTTTAAAACCAAATAAGAGAGGTGGAAGAAAAAATGGAAAAAGAAATGAGAGAAATGAGAGTTACACTGCAAAAAGAAGCACAAAAATTGACTGAGGAAAACAATTACCTAAAAAAAGACAATTGGCCAAATGAGAGAAAACAATGGCTACATTGGGGGGCAGCTAGATGGCACAGTGGATAAAGCACCAGCCCTGGATTCAGGAGTACCTGAGTGCAAATCTGGCCTCAGACACTTAACACTTACTAGCTGTGTGACCCTGGGCAAGTCACTTAACCCCGATTGCCTCACCCCCCCAAAAAAATATGGCCACATTGGAGAAAAAATTGGCCAAATGGAAAAAGAAATGCAAAAGCTTACTGGGAAAATAAGACCTTCAAATGAAAAAAAAGGTGCAAAAGCTTACTGAGGAAAGTAATCCTTTTAAAATAAAAATTGGGAAGAGGGAAGCTGATAACTCCATGAGACAACAAGGATCTGCTGAGCAGAATCAAAAGACTGAAAAAATAGAAGAAAATGTGGAATACCTCATTGGAAAAACAACTGACCTGGAAAACAGATACAAGAGAGATAATCTGAGAATTATTGGACTACCTGAAAGCCATGATCAAGAAAAGAGTCTAGACACCATATTCCAGGAAATTATTAAGGAGAACTGCCCTGAAATTGTAGAATCAGAGGATCAGTGAAAGAATCCACTGATCACCTCCTAAAAGAGACCCCAAAAGGAACACTTCAAGGAATATTGTAGCCAAACTCCAGAATTATCAGGTGAAGGAGAAAATACTACAATCAGCCAGAAAGAAACCATTTAAATATCATGGAACCACAGTCAGGATTGCACATGACCTGGCAGCTTCAACATTAAAGGATCACAGGGCTTGGAATATGATATTCAGAAATGCAAAGGATCTTGGATTACAACCCATGATACAGCTTGGATTACAACCCAGCAAAACTGATCATTCTCTTTCAGAGTAAAAGATGGACATTCAATGAATTAGGGGACTTCCTAGGCTTCCTGAGAAAAAGATCAGAACTTAACAGAAAATGTGATCTCCAAATACAAGACTCTAGAGAAATATAAAGAGGTAAATAAGGGGTGGGGGTGGGGGGAAAGGTTGTTCAAGTGTGTTAAACTGCTTGCATCCTTATGAGGAAGGATAATACTTTTAACTCTTGGGATCTGTATCTCTGTTAAGGTATCGTTATTAAATCAACTTTGATGTGATAATATAAAGAAACTTAAGGGGCAGAATAAAAGAAGACTAGGGGGAGGAGAGGAATAGGGAGGTGGAATGGGGTTAATTACATCATATGAAGAGCCACAAAAGGAACCCTTTACAATAGAGGGAAAGAAGGGAGGAGTGGGCATTGTTGCGACCTTACTCTCATCAGATTTGGTTCAGAGAAGGAATAAAATACACTCACATTTGTATAAAGAAACTTATCTTACTCTTTAAGGAAACAAAAGGGGAAGGGGGAAAATGATGGTATTGATAGAAGGGAGGGCACAAGCAGGGGGGGAAAGGGGGCAAGAAAAAGAAGGCAGCTAATAAAAGGTAGGGCAGATGGAGGGAACCAGTGGTCAGAAGCAAAATATTTGTCAAGTGCAATAGGGTGAAAGAAGGGGAAAAAAGAGTACAAACAAAGGGGAAAAGAAGGTGGAGGGAAATAAACAGTTAATACTTTTAACTGTGAATGTGAATGGCATGAACTCTCCCATAAAACAGAAGCAAATAGCAGAGTGGATTAAAAATCAGAATCCTACAATATGTTGTTTACAAGAAACATATTTGAAGCAGAGAAATACAGACAGAGTAAAGGTAAAAGGTTGGAGCAAAATATATTATGCTTCAGCTGAGGTCAAAAAAGCAGGCATAGCAATTCTTATCTCAGACAAAGCAAAAGCAAAAATAGACCTAATTAAAAGTAATAAGGGGTGGGGGGCAGCTAGGTGGCCCAGTGGATAAACCACTGGCCCTGGATTCAGGAGTATGTGAGTTCAAATCCAGCCTCAGACACTTGACACTCACTAGCTGTGTGACCCTAGGAAAGTCACTTAACCCTCATTGCCCAGCAAAAAACAAAAACAAAAAAAGTGATAAGGAAGGACACTACATCTTGCTAAAAGGTATGGTAAATAATGAAGTAATATCAATACTAAACATGTATGCACCAAGTAGTATAGCACCCAGTTTCTTATAGATGTCAAATGAGTTACAAAAGGAAATAGACAGCAAAACTATACTAGTGGGGGATCTGAAACTTCCCCTCTCAGAATTTGATAAATCTAGCCAAAAAATAAATAAGAAAGAAGTTAAAGAGGTATATAGAATATTTTTTAGAAAGTTAGATATGATAGTTATCTGGAGAAAACTGAATGGGAATAGAAAGTAATATACCTTTTTCTCAGCAGTACATGGCACATACTCAAAAATTGACCATGTATTAGGGCATAAAAACCTCATAGTCAAATGGAGAAAGGCAGAAATAGCAAATGCATCCTTCTCAGATTATGATGCAATAAAAATTACATGTAGTAAAGAGCCATGAAAAGGTAGCTTGAAACTTAATTGGAAACTAAACAATCTCATCCTAAAGAATGAGTGGGTCAAACAACAAATCATAGAAATAATTGATAACTTCATCCAAGAGAATGATAATAATGAGACAACATACCAAAATCTATGGGATGCAGACAAAGCAGTGTTTAGGGGAAAATTTATATCTCTAAATGCTTACATCAATAAAAACAAGAAAGAAGAGGTCAATGAATTTAGCATGCAACTGAAAAAGTTAGAAAAAGAACAAATTAAAAATCCCCAACTAAATACTAAATTAAAAATCCTGAAAATCAAAGGAGAAATTAATAAAATTGAAAGCAAGAAAACTATAGAAGTAATCAACAAAACTAAGAGCTGGTTCTATGAAAAAAAAATAAAATAGTTAAGCCTTTGTTAATTTAATTTTTAAAAAAAGAAAGAAGAAAACAAAAATTTAAAAACCAAATTACCAGTATCAAAAATGAAAGGGGTGAATTCACCACCAATGAAGTGGAAATTAAAGCAATAATTAGGAGCTATTTTTCCCAACTGTATACCAATAAATTTGACAATATAAATGAAATTGATAAATATTTGCAAAAATACAAATTGCAGGGGCAGCTAGATGGTGCAGTGGATAGAGCACCAGCCCTGGAGTCAGGAGGACCTGAGCTCATATCCAGGCTCAGACACTTAACACTTACTAGCTGTGTGACCATAGGCAAGTCACTTAACCCCAATTGCCTCACAAAAAAAAAATACAAATTACCCAAGTTAACTGAAGTGGAAATAAAATCCTATTATAGGCCCATTTTAGAAAAAGAAATTGAATGAGTCATCAATGAACTCCCTAAGAAAAAATCTCCAGTCCAGATGGGTTTACAAGTGAATTCTACCAAACATTTAATGAACAATTAATTCCAATACTATACAAACTATTTGGAAAAATAGATGAAGAAGGAGTTCTACCAAACTCCTTTTATAACTCAAATATGGTGTTCATACCTAAACCAGGCAGAGCCAAAACAGAGAAAGAAAATTACAGACCAATTTCCCTAATGAATATTGATTCAAAAATATTAAATAAGATATTAGCAAGGAGATTACAGCAAGTGATCACCAGGATAATACACTATGACCAGGTGGCATTTTTACCAGGAATGCAGGGCTGGTTCAACATTAGGAAAACTATTAACATAATCAACCACATCAATAAGAAAACCAACCAAAATCATATGATTATCTCAATAGATGCACAGAAAGCATTTGACAAAATACAACACTCATTCCTATGAAAAACACTAGAGAGCATAGGAATAGGTAGAGCTTTCCTTAAAATAATAAGCAGCATCTACCTAAAACCATCAGCAAACATTATATGTAATGGGGATAAGTTAGAGGCATTAGGGGTGAAACAGGGATATCCATTATCACCTCTATTATTTGATATTGTATTAGAAAGGTTAGCTATAGCAATAAGAGAAGAAAAAGGAATTAAAGTAATTAGAATCGGCAAGGAAGAAACAAAACTCTCACTCTGCAGATGATATGATTGTATACTTTGAGAATTCTAAAGAATAAACTAAAAAACTGCTTGAAACAATTAACAACTTTAGCAAAGTTGAAGGATATAAAATAAACTCACATAAATAATCAGCATTTCTATAAATGACAAACAAAGCTCAGCAGCAAGAGATGGAGAAATTTCATTTAAAGTAATGGTAGACAATATAAAATACTTTGGAGTCTACCCGCCAAGACAAACCCAGGAACTCTACAAACACAATTATAAAACACTTTTCACAAAAATAAAATCATATCTATGTAATTGGAATAATATCAATTGCTCATGGATAGGCCAAGCTAATATAAGAAAAATGACACTTCTACCTAAATTAATTTGCCTATTCAGTGCCATACCAATCAGACTACCAAAAAATTATGTTATAGAGCTAGAAAAAAGAATAACAGAATTTATCCAGAAAAACAAAAAGTCAAGAATATCGCATTTATTAATGAAAAAACAATGCACATGAAGGTAGGCTAGCCGTAATAAATTTGAAGCTATACTATAAAGTGGCAGTCATCAAAACTATGTGGTACTGGCTAAGAAATAGAGTGGTGGATCAATGGAATAGGTTAGGCACAGGAGACACAGTTGTAAATCACTATAGTAATCTACTGTTTAAAAAGACTCCTGCTTCTGGGATAGGAATTCAATATTTGACAAAAACTGCTGGGAAAACTGGAAGATAGTATGGTGAAAACTAGGAATAGACCAACATCTTAAACCTTATACAAAAATAAGGTCAAAATGGTTTCAAGATTTAGACATCAAGGGTGATAACATAGATATATTAGGAGAGGAAGGAATAGTTTACCTGTCAGATCTATGGAAAGGAAAACAATTTATGTACAAACAAGAGATAGAGAATATTATGAAAAGCAAGATGGAATACTTTGATTACATTAAATTAAAAAGCTTTTGTTCAAACAGAAGCAATGCAGCCAAAATTGGAAAGGAGGCAGAAAACTGGGAAACAATTTTTACAGCCAGCATTTCTGATAAAGGCCTCATTTCTAAAATATATAGGGAACTAAATCAAATTTATAAGAAACCAAGTGATTCCCCAATTAAGAAATGGTCAAAGTATATGAACAGGCAGTTTTCTGATGAAGAAGTCAAAGCTATCTATTGCCATATGGAAAAATGCTCTAAATCATTATTGATCAGAGAAATGTAAATTTAAACAACTTTGAGATACCACCTCACACCTATCAGATTGGTTAATATGACAAAAAAGGAAAATAATAAATGTTGTAGAATCTGTGGAAAAATTGGAACACTAATGCATTGTTGGCGGAGCAGTGAACTGATCCAACCATTCTGGAGAGCAATTTGGACCTATGCCCAAAGGGCTATGGGACTGTTCATACATACCTGTTGACCCAGTGGTACCACTGCTAGGTCTGTATCCCAAAGAGACCATAGAAAAGGGAAAAGCACTCACACATACAAAAATATTTGTAGCAGCTCTCTTTGTGGTGGCAAAGAATTGGAAATTGAGGAAATGCCCATCAATAGGGGAATGGCTAAACAAGTTGTGGTATATGAATGCAATGGAATACTATTATGCTGTAAGAAATGATGAGCAGGAGGAGTTCAGAGAAACATGGAAGGACTTACATGAATTGATACTGACTGAGAGGAGCAGAACCAGGAGAATATTGTACACAGTAACAACAACTTTGTGTGATGAACAATGGGGATAACAGTGCAACAATCCAAAACAGTTTCAAAGAACTCATGATAGAAAATGTTCTCAACATCCAGAGAAAAGAACTGTGAATTATGAATGCAGTTGAATCATACTGTTTCTATTTTTGGACTGTTTTTTTTTTTTCCTTCTTGTTGGAGGTTTTTCCTTCGTGCTCTTATTCTTCTTTCACAAGATGACTAATGTAGAAATATGTTTGATGTGATTGTACATATACAACCTATATCAGACTGCTTTTCATCTTGGGGAGGAGGGAAGTAAGGGGGGAGGAGAAAAGAAAAATTTGGACCTAAAAATCCAGTGAAAACAAATGTTGAAAACTATCCTCACATGTAATATGTAACTGGAAAATAATAAAATTAAATTTTAAAAAATAAAATAAAATAAGCCGGATAATGAAATTGCAAACCACTCTAGTATCTCTGACAAGAAAATCCCTAATAGGGTTAAAAGGAGTGGGACACAACCAAAATGACTCAACAACAACAACAAAACAACAATGCAGTTTTACCAATTAAGTGTTTCTATAATGAAAATTCTTCATTAATAGGTAAATAATCACTAGGGAACTTATAAGGAAGACAGAGGACAAACACAGAACACTGATAGCTTTAGGCATTGGCACAATCTTGTTGACACATATTTAGTAGAGCTCTCCAGTTCTGACCCATGGTGCCTGACCAAATTCCTTTTAGTTTCCCCAAAAAGGGGGTTAGGGATTTATGTCAAGCCTCACGTTAAGAAGCAGGGGGCCCTTAGCATATACATTGGACCATGGTGCCTAGAGATAGCTCTATTGGTTTCTTGCATTTTTACAAGATTCTTCTCTCTGTGTCTCTCTCTCTGTCTCTGTCTCTCTTTGTCTCTGTCTCTGTCTCTGTCTCTCTCTCTCTCTCTCACACACACACACACACACACACACACACACACACATATGAACATATATAATGACCTGTTAAGTAACATGAATTAACTCCACTCCTACCCCAAGCCAAGTAGGCTTTGGTGGTTCCCTGAATGACAGTTTTGTGAAGTTGCATGTTGGATATATGAAGGAGAAGGCATTCCTTTTTGGTTGAGAAAGCATTTAGTCTGGGATAGTTTGAAAAGCACAGAAGAGGGAAATGTCACTTGAAAATGCATTGGGAAAATGACAGAAAGATATAAATTATTTACGGTAAGTAAAGTAAGGGACAAACTTTGGAATGTCAAATGGAAATCCATGGAGCAAAAGTCATGTAGGGAGAGCTGGTTTTCCAAAATATCCCATGATTCCCATCCCCTGCCAATCTAGAGTCTACTAAGTACTGATACTTGTGAATTTTTGGATTGTTGTATCCTTGCTTGAGCTGAAATTGTATGAGTTCCTGAGGAAAAGTGTCTATTTTTTTTATTCTATTGTCTACCCTAATCTTTATATAACTACTCTGATTTCTTTTTTATAGATTTCTTTAATTAACATGTGTTATGTGTTTGCTAGCTGTACAGGATTATCTTTTGTTTGCAAACATCTGCTGGGAGGGAGCTTCAATAGGCCAAGAGCAAGCCAACTATTATCTCCTTGATCTGGAGCAGGACTACTCCAACTCAGAGTAATTCAGAAAGTTGCCTTTTATTCTGAACCCTCAAAAGAGCATTATTTGTACCTCTAGCCTATAAATATCTGATGTATAATTTGCATACATACATATATGAATATATGTGTTTTGTGAGATTTAAAATTGGATATTAGATCATAAATCTCCCCTACTTAACCTTTTCCTTAATTTATCTCCCAGACTAACTGTGAGATTTAAAATTGGATATTAGATCATAAATTTCCCCTACTTAACCTTTCCCTTAATTTATCTCCCAGACTAGTAAATGGAAGAAGCTTTTGGTTTTCTAGATAGACCTTTTATTGTTATGGTAGTCACAAGTTGATGTTGATTAGAATGATAGGAAAGTAGAAACACAATACAAATCATCTTAAGTCTAAGCTTAGTCTATATTCCTTATAAAAACTCACCAAAACCGAAGGCCACCTTTGGGGAGAGAGAGACCGTCTGTGCAGCGCAGTCAGGAGACTAGCAGAGCAGGAAAAAGCCCCACTTCTGTTCTCTCCTTGCCTTTTAAGCTCACACCCTGGAAGTCGAGTGTGTAGCAGGCAGTCTGACGTGTGCAGCAGGCGGACTTTGGTCTCCTCCCCAAAAGGGTGGTCCTTCAAAAACTGGAGTCTTTCAGTTATCCTAACCGACTGTTAAAAAACTTTCATATTTTTTTACCACAGTGTGCATATGTGTATTTGAAGTTCTAAACCAATTCTCTCTTCCAGTAACAAGAATGGAGGTGAGAAATCCCCATCATAGCTGTCTTGTCTTTCTACTCAGCCCAAACATGGATACTGCTGTATCTCTTGGAGAAATAGAATGCAGTTTTCCAGAGATCAGATTATATCTGTTCATATATATTCCCCCAAATAGGAAGGCATTGTTCCTTGTGTCTAGTTTAAACACTGTAACATGAGAAAATCAGTAGTACATAAATATAAAATTAAATGAGGAATTTCAAACTCTCATATCTAACTGGAACAGCTGAGAAGGGACAATGGGAAAACCAAGAAGTAAAGGGAGTGATTAGCAAACAAGTATACTCACTTCTTCCTGATAGGAGGAAGAGGATGGGGATAAAGGGAAGCACTCCTGTCCTCTCTAGTCTTACTTGATCTGTATTGAAGAATAAGACTGGCATATGCTGACACTTTGAACTCATTTATCATTGCCTACTATGGTCTATTGTATTGTCACCTATGGTTTAACCACGCACTGATAGCTGTCAGGTCCAAAGGGTTCTTCTGCCCAGAAGGGTAGTCAAGTTCAAGGTTAGGAACTAGAGAGCAAGAACTTGGGGAATTATCTGTAAACCCCACCATGTTCATCCAACTATTAGGTAGATACCTAGACTCCTTAAGGCTTCTATGTCAATGCCCCTATGGGTGAGGTCAAAAGGGAAAGTTATAAGCAATTATTCTACTAAGAAATGACTCTCTTCTGCTGTTAAGAAATTTAACAAGCCTGTACCATAAAATTTAAAAAAATTAGAGTTCTGTTTAATTTTTAAAACCATTTGCAATCTGGTCCCTTCCTCCCTTTCCATTCTCTCTTACATTTTACTCTATTCCTTGCTGTTCCTCTAATACTACATTGTATTTTCCAAATTTCTCTCTTTTCCTGGCTGATATCCATGCCTGGAATTCTCTCCCCCTTATCTCTGCCTCTTAGCTTCCCTGTCTTCCATTGAGATTCAGCTCAAATTCCACCTTCTGCAAGAGACTTGTCTTTATCCTCCTTAATGCTAAAGCCTTCCCTCTGAGATTATATTTTCACTATATAGATTTTATGTACATATAGTTATTTGCATGTCATATCCCCCATATAATTTGAGCTTTTGAGTGTATGGACTATGTTTTTGCTTTTCTTTTGATCCCCAGTCATTAGCACAGTTGTCTGGCACATAGAAAGCATTAATTAAATGCTCCTTGATTGATGAATTGATTGACCCAGTTGTTTCAGAGATTTGTGCAAAGGACCTATTAAGAGTCTCCAGGGTGCCAGTTGCTTAATTGGCCTGACTTTTTCTCTCTTCTTTCTAGTCCTTTTATTAACTCCTTTTAATAGTGTGCCTAGAGGTAAGATGTATTCTGCTGTAGCCCTGAAGCAACTTACCCCCTTTTAAAATAAGGCATATATTGTGAATAAAGGAAAGTTACTTTACTCCCCTTCCCCCTAGGATGTAAATTCTGCTTCCTGTAGGCTGGCTACCCTGTCCCATTGTTAGCAGTTGAAATGCATGGCTGATCTCTTCTCCACAGGATCCATTTCCCTGGATGATGTCCTTGGGGAGGAAAAAAGGGGATAGCTAGAATTAGCAACAGTGGTTTGATGGGCTTGCTATTGTTCCCTGAGTCTTACATGTTCATTGATTACAGTTGATCAGCATTTGGTTTTGGTAATATTACATAGAACATTACCCATCCAACTTGCTCCCCTCATTGATGGCTATGGGGTTAAGTCTTAAAGTTGGTCAGTGGCCCAGAGGATACTACTACTTCCTGGACTTTTGGCTTCAGGATACCATCTTCACTGGGGTCAGCCTATTTCCTCATAGGAAAATAGGGATAATTATACTCAAGAGGTTAGTATGAAGATCAAATGAGATAAAGTCTGTAAAGTATTATTTAAATGTTACCTACTGTTAAGGGTTAAAATTCTAGCTAAACTGTCTAAAATATCTAATGAGTGGTCACCAATCAATTACAAGCTTTAGCAAGAGTTAGGTTTTTAAGCATTTATTAAGGAGAATAAGAATTTGGTAAAGAGAGAGAGAAAGGCCTAGATTCCTATCTATTAAAGGGAGAGCACATTTCTAGCTCCCTTCTCCGCCAGCGTCCTCAGGAAAAAACCCCAGACCGAGCGCCAGTCTCTTCCTTCCTCCTCCCACTCGTCCGCGTCACTTCCTGATGCCTGGTCTTGCCCTCAAAGACCTTTGCTTCATGGGCAGAACTCTTCTACAGTAAGTATCCAGCAGGTGGCGTTATTCCAATCGTTACACTACTATTGCCATGATCAGTCATACAGATCACTGCAGAGAAACTGAACTCCTATTATGTATTTATGCATCACTATTGTACCAGTGAAAATTGCATGGATGTGATATTTCAAAGGCAAATCCTGCATACTGAAATAATGGTTGATAGTTATATTTTGAAAAAGCAGCCTAATTTTAAAAAATAAAAGTTTATTTTTTTCTGCTTATCAATATATTACAATATAATGTGAAAAGTCACTATAACCTCTGAATCAAGCACACAACAATAAATGTTGTATTATTTAAAATCAATTTTAAAAGACCCTACTATGTTCTTTAGAAATCCATAGAAAAGGAATTTTTAAATACCATATCTCTACTTGTCTTTCTGGGATACATAACCTAAGAACATAAGATTAGATAGACAATGAAACTCAGAAGACAAAGAAAAAAACAACTTTCATAGACCGATGAATACATTATTTAACACTCCTGTGGAGAAAGAAAAAGAACACTAACATAAAAGGCTAGAACAGAGATTTGTCATAGGTGTGTACCATAGTCAGTTGAGATTGAGTAAGTGAATATGATCCTCAAATGGCTTATTTTACTTAAATATTTAATCCTAGGGAGCAAAACCATTTAACTTGTCCTGTTCCAGATAGAATATCTGTTCAGGTACAGATTGGACTAGATGATCTCTGAGCTCCTTTTTAACTCAAATTCAATGATTCTTTCAGTTTCTCACCAATGAAGACCATACTTGGTAGACTGAAAGCAAATAAAAATAAATGAGATTTTTAAAAGACCACATACTTTTGTAAATAAAATATCATCACTACCCAAAAGTAATAAAAAGAATGTAGCCCCCAAAATGGGTAATTCTAAATGCAACAAAATTTTAGTTATAAAAAATTAATAATAATAATTTGGAATCCTAGCAAATGTTTATTTTTATAGACAAAGAGATTCCAAGAAGTAACACAAAGATAGAGGTCAGCATGATGATTTGTGGTCTTCAACATTCTGGTGTAAAGGCTACTCTCTCTCTCTGTCTCTCTGTCTCTCTGTCTCTCTGTCTCTCTGTCTCTCTGTCTCTCTCTTTCTTTCCATATATACATATACATATATATATATATATATATATATATATATATATATATATATATATATACACACACACACACACATATATATACATACTCCATATATACACACACACATACACATATGTAAGTATAAGTATATATGTGTGTGTATATATGTATACATATATATATAAAACTTTTCAAAAGAAACCTCATAAAAGAGCAATTGTAATGCGCAGAGGGGGCAACATTTTACCAGCTATATTGTTATAGCTCCATAAGTGCCCTGCCCCACCCCTTATACCATATGTACTATATTATTTTAATGGATAAAATATTGTGAAAATATCTGAGTCCTTTTAATAAATCCTTTTATATTCTCATGTATCAGAAGACTTTGATTATACTCACTGTACGGCCTCCCATGCTTAGAACTCAGAATAATAGGGATTATGATAATATTTTCTGTAGAAAAGTTATATTTCCAAAATATCTAGTTTGATATTTTTTATATACAACTTTCCATGTCTCACATCAATATATGTATATAGGGCTTTGATCATTCATAATGGCCAGAAGAGGACAGAAAGTTAAAGATATCAGAAATACATGCAGCTCAAGGAACAAAAGGGCTTTTTATGCTAGATGCTACATGTACCTGATACTGAAACAAATATAAGCATAAATATGTTTATTCCATGGCCCAATAACAGTGTGATGGTCAATTACTGGTCTGCTTCCTAGAAAAGGATCCAAAACACAGAATTAAGAGCCAACTTTATAGTATGCAGCAAAACAACTGGGTATTCCAGCTTTTCATTACATATAATGGTCATCAGTATTCCCTGTCCTGATTGTGCACAGTTTGCAAGGTTGTAGGAATTTATGTAAGCTATATCTTGTTCACATTTCAACTAGTGGATACAAGTATCATATTCTAGAAGTTTGAAAAATATTTTTAAAGAAGTCATATGCAATTGGAGTGGACTGCCAAAAGTTTGTGTTTTCATAGAGAACCCTGTAGTCCTGAACAATGACTTATGTGAATAACAATAAAATGTTCCTTAGCAGCAAACCATTATCATGTAATGACAATGAATAAGCCAATTATCTCCCACTTTATAAGGGTCTTAGTGGGTAATTAGTCTATCATTTTGTCCTCACTATATTATATAAATAGATAGATGGTATATGCATGCATGCATGTATGTTTGTATATGCACATGTGTATATGTGTAATTTTATATGTTCATGTATACACATATACATACACACACATACACACTATGTCAGTGTTTAGACTTTTAATTCCTTGAGGCGGGGACTTACTTTTTCCCCGTTAATCAGTCATATTGCCAAGCATGGTACTGTACATATGGTCAGCAAAGTTCCCTTTCTATTTCCACCCCCAAGATCAGATTGCTCTGTTGAGGGTAGTCTATAATACGCAAGAGACAGAAGAGAGACACTCCATTCCTAAAGACAGATATCAAAGGTTGTGCAAATTAAAACTAAATCTATTTGTCACCAGTGTATAGATATATTGAATATGTAAAAAGAAAAACTCATTGTTTGCAAAATTCATTTAGGTGACTGACCTTTGAGATGCAACTCGATTTTGACCACGAAGTTCCTGAGTTTTGAGTTGTCTGGAGCATGTTACTTAGAGTTTCAATTTTCATGTGTGTGTGTGTGTGTGTAACTGTGAGTATATGTGTGGGGAGACAGAGACAGAGACAGGGAGACAGACAACATACTATCTGTGGAAGTCTGGGTAAGCTGCTTAACTTCTCAGTAAGTCCTGGAAACTCTCTAAGACCCTGAGGTGCAGGGTAGGTACCAGCCTATATATTGGTAGAGGGAGTTCTTTTTACTAGGAGCTCTCTACAAGAAACAAAGTCACAGTCCAATCATTACTTTTTCTCTTATATAAATTAATGCTTTCTTCTTAGATGCTTTATGGGTTGTCAGGATGCAGGGGTATAATATATTTGAAATCAAATGAAAGGTGCCATGTAAAACAGCAAATATTGATCCAATTTGGATGAAAAAAATTTGAATGGTTTCCACACCTCTGATCAATGTTATTTCCTCATCTTTTGTTTTGTTTTTCATCCATTCTGGAGCCACTGTGTCTTGAGGTATTAGTACATAGTTAACAAGTGGAATACAGGTACAGCTGGATCTTTTTTTAAACAAGATAAGGAAATTCCCATTATGTTTGCTTTCCAAATAATTTATTAAAGATCCCTTATGTTTGCTATCCATTTTCTTAGTACACATTTCTTCAATATCTTTAAATACAAGATGTGCTCTTCTATCAGAGAAGTGAACATCTGTGATTAAATACCTCAATAGCTAAACTGAATACCATTTTTGTTATTGTTATTCAAAGGAATGGTATGGAAATCTGCTTTTTCCATTTAGAATATATATTTTTATATTTTCAAATACCAGACGGTCAAATCCCCTGCTGTTAACTTCGAACAGTAGATACTCTGTTACCATCAATAGAGACATAAAGCTGGTTTGACTTTTCTTTTCCCTTAGTGTTTGTTCTTCTTCCTGGAGCTGATTGACAGACAGGCTATAATACTAAACCTTCATAAAACTATAGAATTTTAATGGGTTTAAAAGGAGAGAGACAGAGAGAGAGAGTTCATATAAAATAAAAAACATCACTGATCATTAGTTTAAATTGCTCTTTCAAATTTATTTGATTAGTTAAAATGTGTTGGATTGGTAAAAATTGGCTATGAATAGAGCAGAAAGGACTTCCATTGTATCACTTGCCTTTCAGTTCTGTAAAATGTTTCTTTTGCATTTTGGCTAGCAACCTGAAGGAAAGAAGGCATCACAAGGTTATGTGTGCTTTTGGATTTCTGTTTATGGACACTGCTCAGGTTAACATAGTCACTTATCAAGCAAGCCTTAAGGCATGATAGTATCTAAAAAAATGTTTAAAGAACACAAACTATTCTGGAGTTTCTAACTGAATCAATGGAGATGGTCACATAAAGTAATTCAAGAAAAAACAGAACAAAATTAAAATGTAGGTACTAAAATAGCCATATTGCTCCAGTGATCTAAATAAAATAATGCTAGTTAGGCATGTCTTAAGACGTTGTTAGTCAGTCAGTTAAATTCTTAATGGATATGGGACATGAATATAGTGAATGAAATTGATAACCAACCGTTTTTTTTTATATTGCTACTCCAAGTTTTAAAATGAATAATGTATTTTCCTAAGTGCTTAATATATTGCCAAGAAGTAATTTAGTCCTAGAGAAAAGTGAAGGCCACTAAATATTCAGATTTTGTAATTCATTTTCATATTTCAGAATTAATATCAAACATTTTCTGTAAATAGATAAAATTTCAGATTTATTCAAAATATCTATGTGATTCTCCCTAGCTTTTACTGAAAAGACACTATCTATGAAAACTTTGAAACCTATAATATTATCTTTTAACACCAAATTCATTTAATTAATATAGTGTATTTTTTAAATAATTTCATTCTTTATTTCTAGAATCACTATCTAAGTTCCTTTATTTCAATATTGGAAATTATTAGCAAATTTATTTTCTTTGAAGGAAAATTATCTAAATGAGTAAAAATATATTGTTGCATGAATAATAAAGTAATGCTTCATTTTGTTAATTGTAAAAAAAAAATGACTGGTTCTACTATGAATTTTCCCCTATAATTTAAGGTTAAAAATTTGAGACCATCCTTTTTAAAAATGATTGCCATTTTTTGGAAAACTCTGTCTTAAATATGTTAATGCTTCTTTACCTTTTAAAATAAATTATGTTAATCAGTAATTTGACCATGGTTCAAAATTACGGTAAAGAGATCATTGTATGGTGATATTATATAATGATTTCATCAGGATTGACCAAGGTGTGTAGATATATTAATTCATTTTCTTGTTGACATCAGGCAGCCAAAAAATATAGACCTTCTAATCTAGAATGGACTTTAGGTATTATCTTATCCAACTTCTTTATTTACAGACAAAGGAACTTAAGGTTGTTTCTTGCCTAAGATTACATAGTGAAGATCTAGCACTAAAACCAAGATCTCCTGACTCCTTTGTCTATGTTTTGTTTGTTTTGTTTTGTTTTGTTGTTCTGACAGACCAAGTGGCCTGCTTTTCCTATCACCTTACCTGCCTCTAGCTGTGTGGTCTTTGCCTTCTAATCCTTTGTCTCTAATCAGGAACTAGGAACTAAGTAGTCTATGGTTATCTTTTGCTAATTACTTTGTAAATTAGATAACCAACATTCTTGTATAATATAAAGTGATTATTTTAAGTCAATTGATTCTGAATCACTCCTATTGAGTAAAGTATATGAAATTTCTGAGAGCTCCTTCACCTGCTTAGAAACATTTTTTTTTCAGTGTCTTTCAGGTTTACAGCAGCAGTCATCGAATTCCAAAATGGTTGAGATTGTGGTATGTTTGAATGCTTATGTAGAGAATAGATGTTACTGTTTTTTCAAATATCTCTCTATGCATGTATCAAACAGGAATACTGATTTTTCCCTTTGTTTAGATTTTTAGAAATATTGTTACAGCTGATTAGTTGATCAAATGAATTGTCACAATATGAACTGATCATTAACAGAACCAAAACAATTAACTAATTAAAAACAAGTGTGAATTTTTCATTTCCCATTCTATGGACCAATCTTTTTTTTTAATTATTATAGTAACAATTTTATAGAAAATGCAAAACATGTCATGCTACAAGTATCAAGATAAAGGCATATAAATTGCCTTGTAATTTTTCATTCACAAAAATGATACAAAATAAAACATATTTTTAAAATTTAGTAACACTTCTATAAGTGGCTCTATTTGATAGATATAATAGAAAATCTATAAAAATAATCCAACAAATGGTTTTGTCTCTATATAAGTTAATAAATTCAAACTCTTATTTTTTTTTCTTTTTTTGTTGACACATTTTTAGTTTAGGACATATTCCTTTTTTAATCTCCCTCAATCCTCTTCTTCCCTACAGTTAAAAGCATATGTCTATAAAATGTCCACCAAACAGCAAAATGTATCACTTTAGTTAAATTATCAATTCATTTATTTGAAAAAGGGGGGATCAAGCAAGTAAACTCACTCAATCCATGCATGTGGCAATTCTGTTAAAATAGTCAATCAGGTAGCCATGTAAAGAAGAAATCATTTATTATAGGAAGTTACCTTAATTATAAATAGCTATCACAGCTTTGCCATTTCCTACTCTAAAGATTTTTATATTCCTAAAACAATGTATTTAGTGTTCTGCATCTCTACCTTTGACTAAAAGGGTCATTTACTTTTATGAGCATTTGCTCTACTGTGCATTGTGGGTTCTGATTCCCAAAATAACTCCCTGCCAAAAATTTTCCCTCCCCCCAAAAAATAAGAGCCTATTATTTGTTAATATTCAATAATGGGAAATAAAATTAGCAAGGATTTTTATGTTTAGCTATCTATACTTATATGTGTTTAGTCTTATGGGCTTAATGGGAAACATTTTTTATACCAGAGATTCAATTTTATTTAATGGAATGAGCAAGGGATATTTAGCAGCTATTACTTAAAGTTAGTTCACAAATTGTTGTTTACAAATTGTAAAGACAGATCTATTCATTTGCTTTTTATTTATATATATGTTCTTCAATTTTACCATTATAAAACCCTAACTTATTTTGCTCTACTAATTCAATGGGGCAACTGTCATGTAGTGGCCAGAGTGCAGGATTTGGAGTCAGGGTCCCTTTGTGAGTTTAAGCAAATCATATGGTCTCTCTGAGATGGTTTCCCTATTTTCAAACTGAGTGGATTAAAATGGATTAACCAGTTTTAACTTCTCTGAATTATTATTTCTATTTTTGTTAACCCCCTATTTGAATATTTCCTTGAACTGAATTTATCTTTATCGGCATGCTATATTATACTTATTTCTTTATTTCAAGAGTAAAACAATGGTACAGAACTGATAACAAAATCAAAATCCCTTCCCTTCAAGCATATTTAGCAAAAATAGATCTCATAGGTATGAATTACAACATCAGTATAGATGATGCATCTTTTTGACCCTAGCACGTCTAACGTAGTGTCAAAAGTCTATTATGATTCAAAAATACTTAATTCCCATGCTATAAAGTTATTTGTATGAAGTGAGAAACAACATTATAATCACATTTAGGTCACGCGATTTTATTTGGAATTATCAAGAATTCCAAAGTTTGACTAGTGCTATGAATAGTTGTACAGCTCATGCTGGGACAACAGAGTTAGAGTTGTGAGATTATATGAGTGATTTGAAAATGTGTCTGAAAAATGATGATCAGCAAAATTACATTTCTGGAAATGTCAAAGTACAGCAAATGAGTGACAGAGAGCCTGGAAAAATACAGTAGTGTAAATAGGATGCTAAATTTATCACATGGATTAGTTCCTGAAAGCCCAATACAAAACCTCATGCAATTTGCAGCCATCAATTTATTTCCCCACCCAAACCCATAATAATTGTATCCAGCATTCAAATTAATTGTTTATGAATGATTATAATCTCTCATTACATTGTTAGATCTGTTATAGTCAATAAAACAGTTGGTGCCTATAAGGACCAAATTTTCTGAATCATGTCAATCTGAGAAATGATACTGTTTCTGTAAATTTTTATTAGAAGTATACTTTTTTGGGACAGCTAGATGGCGCAGTGGTTAAAGCACCAGCCCTGGATTCAGGAGTACCTAAGTTCAAATCTGGCCTCAGACACTTGACACTTACTAGCTGTGTGAGGGTGGGCAAGTCACTTAACCCCCATTGCCTAAAAAAAAAAAAAAAAGAAAGAAAAAAGTATACTTTTTTATGGAAATGAGGACTTTCCTGTAAATTCTGATATGTATCATTGCCATATCCATACCTGACCAATTTCCAAAGAACTGTGAATTTTGGCATTCTTTTAAATTAATTTGGAGGGGGCAGCTAGGTGGCGCAGTGGATAAAACACTGGCCCTGGAGGAACTGAGTACAAATTCAGCCTCAGACACTTGACACTTACTAGCTGTGTGACCCTGGGCAAGTCACTTAACCCTCATTGCCCCACCCCCACTCCCCCCAAAAAAACAACATAATAAATGTCACACAAAAAAAGTAAATTAATTTGGAAACAAACTTTTTAAGTATATCATTTTATTAAGATTAAAGTACTTAGATGAATAAATCATCTGAAAATGGAGTGCCTTAAGACCAGGTTAAATCTATGTTGATGTTGTTAATGAATTTTTTGCTTTTTTTTTTTAGATTTATTATAGTTTTGAAGGAAATAAACCAATTTAATATAAAATTATTATAACATATATTGATGTTTATAGTATAAACTAGTTATAATAATCAGTCTATTAGTTGGGCTTGCACTTTGATAGAAAGTATTTTCAAAATATTCTGTCATTGATGATATTGCTTCTCATCATTCTTTTTCATCTACTTACATTTATTTTATTTCCTTGTGCCTCACAATATCCTTTCCTCCACTGGAGATTTTTTAAATAAAATTGTTAAACATTTAATGCAATATATAGTCTGGCAATACACATTTCCACATTAGCCTTATAATGAAAACATGCCTCTCTTAATTTTGCATTCATTACTTCTATGGAAGGACACAAGTGGCTGTTTTCATTTTCATTATGTTAGACTTGTGGGTTAACATCTTGTGGCTAAGGGTTCTAAGATCTTTCAATTTGGTTTTTCTCTATAACATTATCATTATATAAATTGGTCTTGTTTGCCTCACTTTTTTTTTCTTCATCAATCCATAGAGGTCTTCTCAGTTTCCTCTATAACTATCTATTTCCTAATTTCTTATAGCACAATAACATTCCATTATTATTTTCATGTTTTTTACATTAGCTTCAATGAAAAGGACAGCTATGAATAGACAATTTTTAAAAATGGGTCTTTACCCCCCTCTTTGATTTCTTTGGGTATAGGTATAGGAGTGGCATTACTGATTCAAAGGACAGATACAATTAGTAACCTTTCAGGCACAGTTCCAAATTGATCTCCAGAATGGCTAGACCAATTCACCACCATATTTTAAAATTATGAATAAGTATGTACTATCCAGGTAATTTTTAGAAAAAACATTTAACTTACTTAGTCCTCAGTTTTTTTATGTGTAAAATGAGAGAATTGAAGTATTTTACCCTTGCTATATCCCCTTTTCCCACCTACCACATTAGAAATAGCAAAGTATCTCATGGGAGTGAAATAAGGAAGGACCTGATAAGTTATTTTAAACTACTGATTAATCCCCTGATTACATTTTATTGTAAATGAGATTGTTAGCCCATTGATTCAATTAGCATTTCTACTTTATGCACTTTATATCTAGATGTTGAATGAAAAATTTAACTCCCATTAGAGGAAGTTTAGATAGATTGATCAGATTGTGAAGCAAAAAAATACTGGAAATCATAATAGAACTTTTGAAAAGAACTAACTCTAAACTTGTCTGATTCAATCCTTTTACGGTGATTAGGTGGTGGTCTTGGTGGGAGATAGAGCATAAAGTATGCTTTAGCAATAGCCTAACCCTTCCCCCCACCACCCATGCAAGCTGGCTAGTTTTTCCTCAAAATGGTATTGAGAATTTCTTCTATAATAGCTTTGCTTAGGAGAAGTCTTAGACTATTGATGTCACTTTTTCATTACCTGAGAACTTTGAGGTCCAGTAGAAGTTAAAACTTTGCCTGGTAGATTAAAATGGATAGACAGGTAATTTAGGTATAAAAGTTTTCATTCAGTTGAATCAATTTAAGGTCTTCTTAATACTTAACATTTTTTAATATCCTTTTTCTGTTATGGCTAAGTAGGTCACCTTTTTCTTAGTTGTTTGATGACTTAAAAGTGTCTCATTTTGTTCCAGTATCGAATCTAAACTATCAGGACACTTATCTGAATAAGACAAAACCCAGGAAATTCGAAATAGTCAGAAGTATTGTTGTTTGTCCTTCATTCTCAAAGAAGACCATTATATCTGGGTAATATGATGCCTTTCACTGAATTTGATTTGAGGGACAGCTGTGCAGGGTCACCAACCTCACTCTCTCCTCCAGAACCATCTGGGTCCAGTGGCAAGATGTACATCAGGACTACTGGAGATGGCCCTGGATGCTTAAGGCAATTGGGACTAAGTGACTTGCCCAGGGTCACACAGCTGTGTCCATGAATAAGGGAGAGGCTGGAGAGAGGGAAAAAATTTGGAGTCAATTTTTTAAAAATAATGTTAAAAATAAATAATAAATTTAAAGGGTAAAAAGGATTATTCCTTATTGTGAGGTATTCTACACTCCTGGTGATGTAGGAAGCAAAAAGGGGTTAATAGAAAAACCTAAGATCCAAGCTCTAATTCAGATATTAGCTGTCTTTTCTTTCACTATTAGAGAGATGCCTTTCCACTATTCTGGTTCTCTCCCTGTGTTCAATCACAGTATTGCAATAAAACTTGTGAAATTGAGTCAGTGAGTCTTGTAATTCTTTTGGGACGACTCATGATTAATTTGACCCCAAATTCCATCCCACATCACTGGGACATTAGAAACTAAACTGCTTATGGCCATTCAACAGAAAAGAAACAAACAAACAAACAAAAACAAAAAATGCTCTGAGTATGCTCTAAGTCATTAAAGAGTGAATTTTAAAGATAATTGTGGTAAATAGTATTCTAGGCCCTCCAGCTTTGTTGAGCTTTCAAGACTGATGACAAAATCCTCTTCAATTTGTACTAGGAGAATAACTTCAGAACTCATTTTACCTACAAAACATATTGGTGCAATTGAGGGTTTTGGTTTTTTGGTTTTTGTTTTTGGGTAAGAGAGAGAGAGAGAGAGAGAGAGAGAGAGAGAGAGAGAGAGAGAGAGAGAGAGAGAGAGAGAGAGAGAGAGAGAAATTCAGAACTTTATGTTCTTTCTGACCTTACTGAAACTGGATGCCTTTGTATTGCTAATGCTCATCAACACCCAATTGCCTCAAAAAGAAAAAAAGAAAAAGGTCCCTCTCAGTTTTAAGTGATTCATATTCATGTAAACAGTTTGCTTTTGAATGGATTTTTGGAAATGACCATGTAGATGAACCAGAAGTCATCCCCAATCCTATAATTGTATAAGTACAAAGGAAAGCATTGTGGGATGGCATGGGGACTCAAAAGTGAGAAAATGCCAACCGAGGAATATCCCTGGAATTTTAATATCTTCTAACAATTGTCCTGAGGAAACAGTGTTTTATTTGTTAGTTTGTTTTTAATTTGGAATTTGAAAAATAAAGTGGTTTTGCCATAGGGGTTTTACTGTGATTCTTTGGTGTAAGCCAATATGGGGGGGAGGGGAGGTAAGGGGACACTTGAAAGATAATGCTAAATTCTCCCAGGTACCCAGATATATTTCAGGAATCAAGGATATGGATAAATGTACTAATTGTATATCCATTTAATTAGCTAAGGACAAGTAAGAGGTGTTGCATCTGTTTTAAAAGTTTCTACTCTTACCTCTCAATTGTGAACTATGAATGAAAATTTTCTCCCAATGAAGATTCCAATAAGAGATCTCTGAAGAGCACAGAACTCAGACCCCAGAAATATTTCACATGCTACTGCAGAAATAACTGCTGCTTGTACTCGCACTTTGCTTCTTTTCTCCAGCTTAGGAAAATGGAAGGAAGCCCCAGTAGGAGCAATATCAAAAGCTCTTGTGCTTAACCTAGGAGGGCACCAGCAGCATAAACTAACAGGAACCTTCTAAATAGGGAAAAAATGTCCGATGTGAGATAGTCGGAACAACTCAGGACTCTATCAGGGACAGTCCCTATAACAATGGACAGAGCAACAGACAGCAGATTGGCTCACAACAACAGTAGCAGCCAAGTAGGAGAGTAGTATGTCCAATGGCAAAAGAAAAGTCCACTGCAACTCATTGATACTCTAATATAAAATTGGTGAGCATCTCTACATTGTTTCCAATATAAGGCCCATTGAACACTGTACAACTCCTACGCAGGAAGGGATTGGAGGGAAAAAGAGTGAAATCATTGGGAGCTACTATGCTTTATGGCAACCAGGTTGGAGGGTGGATAAAAGCGTCTAACCAGGCCTCACAAAATAAAGAGATCAGTCCCTCAGAGACCTCTCCTAAGGCAATTCTCCCTTATCCAATAGGAGATCAGGGAAATCTCATAATAAAAGATCAATGCCTATTTAGATGAATAACTATGCAGGAAATGTCATCATCTCTATAGCCCTGTTCCTACTTATATTAACATTTTTCCATTGAGGGATCCATCCTGAATTGTAAAGATTTAGCTTCAACCACCACATGGACCTGATTATTTCAGCCCAGAACTCCATCCCTTCCTGGGACTCTCCCAGATTCCATCACTGATCTTTTCCTGTTATCATTAAGTAATCTTTCTGTTTAATGTTGGATGACTTATGTTATGGGGAAAACAGGTAGGGGTTTGGGATAGGGGTTTTCAGGAATTCCTCTTTAAAGAATTACACCCTCTTCACACAAATCCAATTAGAATAAAATAGTAGTTTATTTAGGGTGCTAGGGAAAGGGAACCAAGAGAGAAATACTTAGACTTCTCATGGGGAGAAGGCATGGCACAGAGGCGTGGCTCTGAGATAGCTGTCTCCTTGAGCAGGGAGAGGCAGATACTTTTATAGAGGACTGATGAGGGTGATCATCTGACTGGATCATTTGGGGGAGGATTATCCCCCACTGGTAGTGGCTGGGGGAAGTTGGGTGAGGGGTGGCTATGGATCTCTCAAGCCATCTCTGTCCTCATGCCACAAAGGCAGCAGCCACACCTAATCTTATCTCCCTGAGAGGTGGGGGAGGCTGGAATGAAGGGTGATGGTCCTGGAGCTAGCTCAGGCCAGATCAGGTACCACTTATCTCTTTAGGTGTGTTTGTCCTTTGGTTTAGTTTCTCAGGAACAACATTCTTTGATTTACCACAGAGAACTTCTGGGGTATGCTAGGTTGGTACTTACATATGTCTTATTTGGTTCCAATGTTAAAACCAAACTACTGTAGTAATGGCCTGAGTCAGCTAAAAGAAACAGCTTCTCCCTTAAACCCCACCTTATATCCCCCTGGGAAGCATGAACCTACAGCTATAGCTACTGGAATTGATTTGAGATGGAATTTGGGGTCAAATTGATCATGAGTTGTCCCCAAAGCATTATAAGTCTCAGTGACTCAGTTTCCCAACTTTTATTGCAATACTGTGAGTGATCACAGGAGAGAACCGGAAAAGTGGAAAGGTTATATCTCAAATAGTGAAAGAAAAGACAGTTATATTTATAGTACAGATAAATTGATTTATCAATCTCATTATAATAATCTCCTCATTATAATATTCTCCACCTAGGGGTGTTTCAGGGGAGATCTTATCCTAATTTGGAATTCCTGGGGTCCTAAGCCAACCCCCAAGGTGGGTACCTTTTACAGTGGAGATGTGTTTTGGGGGTTTACACATCATAAGGTGACTCTGGGGACAAATTTGGCCTTTTCTGCACATGACTCTTTCTGGTTCCCATAACTAGTTTCAAAACATCTCCATTTTTCATTAGAATTTCTATATCCTTGTCATTTAGTCTAAGGTCATCATGGCCTCTCTCCCTCTGTTCCCATTATGGGCACTGATTTCCGTGGGTATGAGAACCTAGCATAAGTTATCCATTAACTGGTATCTGACTCCCTTTTAGAGCTCATATCTGAGTTAGAGCTTGGGTCTTAGGTTTGTCTGTTGACCCCTTTTTGCCTCCTACATCAGAATCTTCCCAAGGGTTGTGTCCTAGACATCACCAGCTTTTCCTAGGACATGGACTCCATCCTACCTTAGCAACTATATTTCCACTAAACATACCTCGACCCCTCTCTAACCATCTTAAGCCCAAATAGAACTCTCTTCCTCAGTTCCTTTCTCTCTCTCCCTCTCTCTCTTTCTCTCTCTCTCTGTCTCTCTCTCTCTCTCCTTCTCTCTCCCTTTTTCTCGCTCTCTCTCTCCCACTTCGTGTATCCATAGTTTCTCAGAAGCATGTTTTACAGAATGCAACACTTTCTAATTAAAATGTTATATTTATAATATCTAGAATTCTTAATCATATTCCTATTAACAGTGAGCAGAAACACATTATCTCTCTAAACAATATATTCCATACATGAATAGAGCTAATTGCTCATAATTGTCCCCTCCCCTTGTTTCAAAGTAAACTTTGCCTCTCTGCAACTTCTACCTGTTTCTCCTAGTTAATTAATTCATTGAATTAATTCAAACATTCATTTTACATTTGAAAAAGAATCATGTCATAAGTAGTCTCTTTTATTTAACATAATTCTATATTGTTTATTATATAACTCAATTATAACTATGTCATTATTGATCCCATCAGTATTGAAAGAATTTTCACTACTATATTGAGAAGTGATATCATCAAAAATAATAAAAATGTAGCCATAGTCATGCTACAGAAACAAAAATAACAACAGATTAATTATCAAATATATGCAATAATAATTTATCACTTCAACAGGACACTCAACTTTCAAAAACAAGCATGTGAATGTCAATTAATAAATATTTCTTTAAAACCACAGAACAGTCCATTGGGAGGAAAAATTAGTCTTTCCATAAAGAAAAAGAAGGGAAAATCTTTTTAAATGGTGAGCACTTTGAATTTTAATCAGTTAAATGCCTGATCCAGTGACTGAGGAGAAATCAGTGCAGTGTTTGCCGTGTTAAAAAGGTTAGCTTGCTAAAGTAGTTGCTTGTTTATTTTACTTTTTTCCACCAGACCTTTACCTGCCAAATAAATAGCACTTGGAGGAAAATGAATCATTTCCAAATGAGCTGTTGTGTGACCTATACCTTGATGTCTCTGATTGCCTTTGGACTTTACTAGCAATGGGGCTTCCCTGCGTGACTGGATTTTGTGGGTACATTTCTGCCATGTGGGCTGATACTTTATCATAATGTAAATTGTGCTTTTTTTGAATGATACACATTCTAAATTAAATCAAGATGTCTCAGCACAGCATGTGAAAGTGCCACTTGACTGGGTGCCAAATTCAGGTGCTTATAAAAACAAATGTGAGGAGCAGCATTAATTTTAAATCCTACTGAGCTGCATACAGTAAATTCAGATTATGGAAATACTTCCAGCTTTATAGTCTCTCAAAATGGAAAGTGATCAGGGTTCTGGGCATTTGTTCTTTAGAGGGATTTTCCAAATAGCAGTGCTTTGGAAAATGGGATCCATGTGGTCTTATTTACCTGACACCATTCCAAGGAAAAACCGAATGTTTATATATGAAAATTCAACATACATTGACTTAATGTCTAGCCAATACAAAGAACATCTGTAGTTTGACTATGACCTGCCCATTCAATTTGTAGTAAATGCAATTGTTAAATGTAAATCACTAGTGTTTCTATTACTCTCACCAGTTCATAACATGCCAATACACAAAGAATTCTTTTGTGCAAAGAAAATAGCAAAGGTTGAAGCCAAAAATTTAATTCTGAAAATAAAGGATGGCGTGGGGGTTATTTTTCCCTTCATTTTCAAAGGCAATGGAAACAAGAATTTTTGGTAAAGCTGTTCAGAGCTAAAAAGGGACAAAATGTGACCTGGAATTCAACTATTCCACTAGTAGAGGGGTCAGCAAAAAAGAGCAAAAGGCCAAATCCAACCTGTTTTTGAATGATGGTACAAAGATTTCACAGACATTTTGTCCCATTTGGCTTAATGACACTCACTGTATCTATTCATTTTCTGTTTAACAGCTAAAAAAACCTTTTGAAGGAGTATAAATGTCCTTTGAGATTTCAAACATGGAATAGAAAACAATAATAACAATAATAGAAAGTGAGATATTATGCCAAACCAGATTCCTTTTTTTTAAAGCCTGAATGAACCTAATATAATGTGAGCTCCTTGAGAAGAGTGTAAGACTTTTGCTTTTCTTTGTATTTGTAGTCTTTCATATGGGGCCTGATATGAAGTAGGCACTCACTTTTTCTTTATCCTTCATTATCTCTTTTTTTTATTTTTTTAGGCAATTGGTGTTATGTGACTTGCCCAGGGTCACACAGTTAGTAAGTGTCAAATGTCTAAGGTCGAATTTGAAATCAGGTCCTCCTGAATCCAGGGCCAGTGCTCTATCCACTGTGCCACCTAGCTGCCCCTTATCCTTCATTCTCAAAGAGGATCATGATATTGTCATGAAGTGATGTTATGACTTGCAATGAAATGAATTTAAGTGAAGGAGGGCTGAGCAAAGCCATCTGGGTCCAGTGGCAAGATATATATCAGAACAATTGGAGAAGGCCCCAGGTGTTTAAGGAAATTTGATTTAAGTGACTTGCCCAGGGTCACATAGCTACTAAGTGTCTGAGTTGAAATTTGAACTTAGGTCCTCCCAACTTTGGGGATAGTCCTCAATCCACTACACTACCTAGCTGCCCCACTCATTAAATGTTTATTGAGCCACCTATTGGCTACCTTACCAGAGTTCAGATGACCAAATAATTGCCAATCAAACAATTAACAATCATTTATTAGACACGTATTCTGGGCCAGGCATTGGGCTAAATAATGGAGATGAAAAGATAAGAAAATGAAAAAGTGTCTGCCTTCAATTAGCTGACCTATCAAAGACTACATTTATCCTTATTAGCATAGACAAAATAAATATAGTATATGGGACAATGGGAAACCAGCAGCTGCAGAGGAACAGAACAAGCCTCAAGTAAAAATTGGCACTTGAGCTGAGTTCTTCAAGGGAAAAAAATAGAGATTTTAAGAGGTGGAGATGAGGATCACCCATTAATTGTAGGCATAGGGGAAAGCCAGTACAAACAGCCAGAGATAAGAGATGGAGTGTCATGTGTATGGAACAGCAGGCAGACCAATTTGGTCAGAGAATGGAATGTGGGAAAAGGAGTAATGTAAATTCAGGAAGGGTAGGTAAGACTGGGTTTAGAAAATTCTAAAGTAATCAATTATCTCTTAAATACCAAAAAAGAGGAGTTTATATTTGATTCCAGAAGTACTGTGGCGTAAAAGGGCAGCTAGGTAGTATGGTGGATAGAGTGCCAGGCATGAAGTCAGAAAGACTCATCTTTCTGAGTTCAAATCCAGCCTCAGACACTTACTAGCTGTGTGGCCTCACGCAAGTGACCATTTACCTCCGTTCTCCACCTGGACCAAATCACCCCTGTATCTTTGTCAAGAAAACCCCAAATGAGATTACAGAGCATAACTGAAATGACTGACAAACAAGCATCAGGCTACAATTTGTTGATTAAGAAAACTACGTGGCTGGATGTGTTTTAGGAAGATTTTATTAGAATTTGTGTGGAAAATATATGTGAGAGTGCAGTGGTGAGCCAAGAAGATAATTTGGTAGTTTTTGCAAACAGAGGTGATAAGGACTTGAACTTGGGGTTCTAAGAGGCTGATAAGGAAAGAGGGCATTCAGGATATCAGGGGGTCTACTATACAACCCAATAAACTGAACAATATAGGGAATTTTACAGGAGTAGACAAGGGGTTATTCTTATCCAAATGAAAGTCCCAGATCTTTCAAAAACTTATTCTTCTTCACTCATCCCCTTACTAAAGCAACTATGATAACAAGTTGGAAAAATTAATAACCACCACCACTGCAGCCATATTCACTATTATTAAAATCTCAGCTTTAAGAAAGGGCACTCACAATGGATGCACCCCCCAAAATATCTTAATTCTCCTGTAGCTATTATGTTCTTTCAATGTTTCTTTGGGTCACTGACTTTGTTATGGAAATCTTACTAAATTCAATCAAATGGTAGATTTGTGAATTTTAACTCATGGAACTACAGATCTGTCACCACCTAAAAATGGCATGTATTTTCAAAGCACGTAGTTCTTAAAGTCAGCAAACTTTCACCATCTGAACAACAAATATAGAGCACTAAAAAGTAAATTCAAAAGAAGACTTCCTAACTCTGGCTCCACAAGAGATGAGAGGGAAATGACAGCTGTCTTCAACAAGGGTGAGTCAATTTCAGACTTCTTTTTTAAAGTTTTTTGATAATGAGGACATTTATTTTATCATCTGCATACCACAATTGCCATGATGCTAGAGAGAACATTAGCTCAGTTCTTTGAGCCAGAAATCAGTGAATATTATTAGTTAATTCCTTGAAATAATAATGGAAACATATATGAAGTTTTTCCAGAGGCAAAATGTATTCAGAAGCATGTTCTACTTTTTTTTCTGTGTGTGTGTATGTGTGTGTGCTTTCACAATGAAAACTATAAACAATGACAGATGAAGCAGTAAGTGGGAGAAATGTGCCAGAGGTGTGTTGGCAGTCTAATACTCACAATACATTTGTAGAGATGTACCTTAGGCATCTGTTTTATATACAATATATTTTGAAAGCTATTAATTCACCATCCTTTTTTAAAAATTTCTCAGTCCAATATGTTGATAAATGTATTCTGCCAGTAATCTGTAGTTGAAAAGCTATTCATATGAATGAAAGGCAAGGATCATAGGATTATAGATCTTTCTGAAAGGAGCTTTGGAAGCCTTAAAGACAAACCCCCTCATTTTACAGGTGAGGTCCATAGAGGTCCCAAGCAAAGAGTATTTTCAGCAAGGGCTAATGCTCTTAGTGAGAATCTTGATGTCATCTCAGGCTGTGAGCAATACCTGAAGTAAAATTGCTGCAAACCATATGAAGTTTGTTGAACTCCATAAGACTAACATACCTGAGCTCATTGCTATAGAGAGAAATGGGTAGATGATTCTTCCTGGCTAATGAGAATGAATTAAGTTTCAGGAACTCAAGAAATCCCAAGTTCAAATTCATGTTGCTTTTCCCCTGGTATTCTTAGAAATGAAAGGTCATAAATTTAGAGCTAAAAGAGCCTTTAGAAGCCAACATGTCTAACTCTCTCCCTTTACATATGAGTGGACTGAGGGGACAGGAGCTTAATGTTTGGTTTTTGTTTTTGTGGGGCAATGAGGGTTAAGTGACTTGCCTGGGGTCCCACAGCTAGTAAATGTCAAGTGTCTGTGATGGTTTTTGAACTCAGGTCTTCCTGAATCCAGGGCCAGTGATTTATCCACTGTGCCACCTAGCTGCCCCTGGAAAGGAGCTTTAAATAACTTGCCTACGGTCATATGGTTAGAAAGTGTCTCAGGTGGAATTTGAACCCAGTTTCTCTTTAATTCAATTCTAGTGTGCTATCCACTCAACAATGCCACAATAACAGAGGAAAGCACATAGAATACATGGCCACATAAATAACACTGCACTTTTAATTCAACAAGTATTTGTTGTTGTTTGTCCTTCCTCATAGGGTAATATTTTTACTTGAATTGGATTTAAGTGAGGCAGAGTTGCATAGTCATCAGCCTCATTCTCTATTCCTGAGTTATTGAAGTCCATTGGAAGGACAAAAATCAAAATGACTGGTGGTGGCCTGGGATGCAGTGGATAATCATAGCATCTTTGATGTCTGACCAAGCTCTAATTGCTCCACAGCATGTGCTTCAGCCATCTTCAACCATCGATTTCATGAGGGGAAGTCTTCACATGCTTGGGAAAGACATCCCCCTAACTCATTAAAGGGTGTAAGGCCTATTGGTTATCTTCAACCTGGTTTAGTCTATCTGCAAAGAGGGTTTCACTGTGGTGTGGCTTGCCCCACGCTGTAGCTTCTAGGAGCCACAGGTGAGAATCAGCTGGAAGGTGGACACCAAAAGTGGATGAGTAGTACTAAAAAGTCCTGAAGGGGAAAAAAAAAGATTTGAGCTCAAATCTGGCTTTTAATACATATTGTCTGTGACTCTAGGGTGAGTCATTTAACTTTTCACTGCTCAGGACAATGTTCAAAGCTGTAAATTGTTGAGGAAGTATTAACTTGCATTGATAGAGGGAGCTTCCTCTTTTAGGGGATCCTTATAACACTGAAATCATAGCTCCCTTCTGTTAGTTTTATGGTGGCAGTATAACAGTTGATAACTTCTGTGCCTAGAAAATAAATGAGTTAGATTCTTGAACTTATGATGTGATCTTGAGAAATGTTCTTAATCTCTATGTCCTGTACCCTGCCCCATAACTCCTTAAGAAAAGGCACTTATGGGGGCAGCTAGGTGGTGCAGTGGGTAAAGTACTGGCCTTGGATTCAGGAGGACCTGAGTTCAAATCCAGCCTCAGACACTTGACACTTAACTAGCTCTGTGACCCTGGGCAAGTCACTTAACCCTTATTGCCCTGCAAAACAACAACAACAACAAAAAAACAACAACAACAACAACAAAAAGGCACTTATTTTCTATGTCTGCCTGCCTGACTCCACACTCCCCATAACCCTCTAGGATTTATCTGCTAATTCACTAGGATACTATCTGTATTGACAGGGAGTTTTCTCATTTGGAGTTCTTTACACTTACAAAAACAAAGAACCTTATCATATTTTAAACACTATAGAAGATAATAGCTACTAACATTTTCATAGAACCTTAGAAAGCCCTTGCCTCACAACAAGATTTCTAAAATAGATAATATCACTATTATGATCTGCATTTCATGAGGAAATAGAATCAAAGTTAATTATTTGCCAATGGTCACACAGCTACTAAGATTCAGAGATGGGACCCAAAGTATAGGTATAGATGTGAAAGGGACACTAGAAATCATCTGGTTTATGCTCACCTTTCTTCTCCCTCTAGCCCCAAGTTTACAGATAAAGAAGTTGAGGTCCATAGATTTTATGTGGCATGCCGAAAGTCATAGATAGAAGCACTAGGACTTTTGAGTCCAGTATGCCTAATACGATACTCTGTTCCTACTCCCAAGAAACTTATACTCCCAAGAAATGTATAACCTAATGTGGTGATAAAGCTTCATAATAGCAACTTGGTATAGTATTAGACTTGGAATCAGGAAAATCTGCATCCAAATCCTGCCTCAGTCAGATATTAGCTCTCTAACCCTGGATGTGTCACTTAAATATTTTAAGCATCAGGTTCCTCATTTGTAATATGAAGAAATTAGACTGGATGATCTATAAGGTCCCTTCCAGATCTGATTATGTGATCCTGTGAGAAAAGTGAAAAAATCTGTGAATTAATATCTAATAACAATATTTAATTTGGGATGTTAATAATGAAAGTTTAGAAATAAAATATGTATTATAAATATTTTAAACTTTTCACTAAGTCCTATTGTAAACTAATGGCATCTTTATCATCCCAGTAATGCTCATTCAAATCATTAAGATGCAAGGTGAAAAGTAAGGTCAGCCCTACATAAAAGTAAAGCGGGCAGCTAGTTTTCTAATAGGATTCAGGAGGCACCCAAAAGTTTTCTGGCCAAAATTAACTTACTTGTCATAAGCAGTGGAATTTTGGCCCCTCGAGTCAGTTCTCAAGAGCATTTGGGGGCTGAGATACTGTGTTATCAGAGAGGAAAGCACATTAGCAATTACCAGGTCCAGCTCTTGCTTCCTTTAATTGCACTATAAGGAAAGCTGAGCTCTGTAGAATTGACACTTTTGAGTTGTGGTGCTGGAGGATCTTTTTGAGAGTCCCTTGGATATTAAGGAGATCAAATAAGTTAATACTTAAAGAGATTAATTCATACTATTCACTTGCAGTTCAAATACTGAAGCTGGAGCTTAAATACTTTGGCCACATATTGAAAAGACAGGACTTTTTGGAGAGGATCTGATCTTGGGAAAGATTGAAGGCAAAAGGAAAAGGGGATGGCAGAGAATGAGATGGTTAAAAAGGGGAATGGAAACAACAAGCATGAATTTGGACAGACTTTGGTAGTGGACAATAGAAGAACCTGACATGCTATGGTCCATGGGATCATAAAGAGTCAGACGTGACCAAACAATTGAACAACAACAAATTTTAACATTACCGAAGATCCCCAATTTCAAATGGATATGTAGTAATTGTACTGACAGAGATCCCTGGTCACTCCAAAGCTTCATAGATGTGTATAATGAGTGGCTATGGCCTGTTGACCGATCTCCTAATGATGAACCTGTCCAAACTTACTTTTGCCTTTAGACAAGAGATATTGTACATATTATATACCAGTGATTGGGCTCAAGATTGGATAGGGATGGGGGCAGCTAAGTGGCACAGTGGATGAAGCACTGACCTTGGATTCAGGAGGACCCGAGTTCAAATCTGACCTCTATCTGTGTGTGACCCTGGGCAAGGGCAAGTCACTTAACCCTCATTGCCCTGAAAAAAAAAAAAGAAAAAAAAAAAGATTGGATAGGGATGATCAAAATGTATGACAGAGGGAAAGAAAAGCTAAATTTCATTTTTTGTTCTTTTTCTTTATAGTTATACTTATTTATTGTATAATTGTCATTATTGTGTATTTTGTTTTACTAATTCTACTTCACTCTACATTTAATCACATATCTTCATGCTTGTATGTTCTTTACTTTCACATGTCACAAAGCATAGTAGCATTCCTTTACATTCAAGTACTCTAATTTGTTTAGTCATTTCCTAATTGACTGGTAACTATTATGGATGTAGATTATTTGCTACCACAAAAAATATATTGCTATTAATATATTGCGGTATAAGGAATTTTTTTTTTCTGTCTTTGATGTCCCTGTAGTGGGATCTATGGATCCAAGATATGGTCATTTTAATCACTCTGCTTCACAAATACTTAAACTGAGTTAAAGCTCCATCTACAGTGTATCACTGTACCTTTCTTCCTACAGGCCCTCAAATATTGATTTTTCCCATCTTTTATCATCTATGTAATTTTTTTTATTTTATATGTATAAGAAACTGCAGATATTCTGTTATTGAATTATTTTATTATTATTAAAGATTTGGAAGAATCTGTCAAATGATTGTCAGTAGTTTCAAATATTTTAAGACCTTTGTTTTATTTTGTTTTGTTTGGGGAGCAATGAGGGTTAAGTGACTTGCCCAGGATCACACAGCTAGTAAAGTGTCAAGTGTCTGAAGCCGGATTTGAACTCAGGTCCTCCTGAATCCAGGGCTGGTACCTTATCCACTGTGCCATCTAGCTGCCCCCCAATTTTTTTTTGTTGGTTTGGGTTTTTTTTTAAATTCTGAATAGAATTTTACTTTCCAAAATATATGTAAAAACAAAATTTTAACATCGATTTTTTAAAAACTTTGTGTTCCGACTTCTCTTCCCCCCTCCATTCCCACCCTCCACCCACAAGAACTCAAGCAATTCAAAATAAGTTATACATGAGTAGTCATGGAAAAATTCCCATATTAGCTATTTGTGAGAGAAAACAGTCAAAAACCCCCAAAACTTCAGATTAAGGAATTTTCAAGAAATGAAAAAAAAATTTTAAAGGTGTTTCCATCTGTTTTCAGACACTATCATTTCTTTCTCTGCAGATGAGCTGCAATCTTCATAAGTCTTTCAGGGTTATATTGGATCATTGCCTTGCTGAAAATAACCACATGCTTCCCAGAAGATCATCCCCCACGATTGCTGTTATTTTGTATACAGTACATTTCATTCTGCTTCAGTTCATGTAGGTCTTTACAGGTTTTCCTGATAGTATCCTGTTCATCATAACCTTATATAGTAGCTTAAGCTTGACAGAGAATTTTCTTCATAAAAGCACAGCAAAGTAGGTACCATACATTTTGCCATTATAATCAATCATCATAACTATTTCCCTCCATCCCACTCCCTTCCCATGACATGTAATCTATCTTTTTTTACCTATTCCTCTTCAGAGGTATTTTACTTCTTACTATCCTCTCCCTCGCTCTGCACTCCCTTTTTTCACCCTTCCTTCCTTGTCCTCTTCCCCTCCTATTTTCCTGCAGGTTTAATTAGATTGCTCCTCCCAATTGGGTATAAAAGCTATTCCCTCCATGAGCCCACTCCAATGAGATCAGGGTACCTGAGCTAATTCTGTGTTCTAAACTTTTCTTCCTCCCTCCCTCCTCAACTCCCCCTATGAGATCCAGCAATTCAATATGTCATACTGGTGCAGTAATGCAGAACATCTTCATCTTCCTTGAAAGTGTTTTGCTTTTTACTGCTCTCTCCCCCAATCTGCCCTTTCCTCCTTCTCTTCCTCCCCCCCACTCCTTTTCTCCCTCCCCCCCAGGGCAAAAATATATTTCTATACCTACTTGAGTATGTATGTTAGTCCTTCTTTGAGCCAATTCTGATGATATTAAGGTTCACTCACTCCCCAACTCCTTCCCCGCTTCTGCTCTCCTCCATAAGCTTTCTTTTTGTTTCCTTCATGTGAACTACCTCTCCCCAGATCATCTCTCCCCTTCTCCCTCCCCCAGTTTATTCCTCCTACACCTCAACCCTATTTTAATGATGTCATCATGGATTAGTTAGGTGGCACAGTGGACAAAGCACCAGCCTTGGACCCAGGAGGCCCCAAGCCCAAATCCAGCCCCAGACATAAGACATCCCACCCTGTCTGCCCTACAAAGAACAAAACGTAAATGCTTTACAGATATCATCCCTTCATACTCAGTTCAGCCATGTCTTCTGTGAATTTCTTGTGAAGATTTTTTATTTTGTTTTGTTTTTTAGTGAGGCAATTGGGGTTAAATGACTTGCCCAGGGTCACACAGCTAGCAATTTTCAAGTGTCCGAGGTCACATTTGAACTCAGGTTCTCCCAAGTCCAGGGCCAGAGCTCCATCCACTGTGCCACCCAGCTGCCCCTGAATTTCTGAGATAGTTCTTATGATTTCAAAGTATTATCTTCCCATGTAGGAATGTAAACAGTTTGGTCTTTTAATATCCCTCATGAAGTCTTTTTGCTGTTTACCTTTTTATGCTTCTCCAGGATCTTATATTTGAAAGTCAAATTTTCTATTCAGTTCAGGTCTTTTCATCACAAATCCTTGAAAGACCTCTTTCTCATTGAAATCCCATTTTTGCCTCTGAAAAATTATACTCAATTTTGCTGGGTATGTGATTTTTGGCTGAAGTCCCAGTTCCTTTGCCCTCTGGAATATCATATTCCATGCCTGTCGGTCTTTTAATGGAGAAGCTCCTAGATCTTGCTTTATCCTTATTGGAGCTCCACAGTATTTGAATTCCTTTTTTCTAGCTGCTTGCAGTATTTTCTCCTTGACCTGGGAGTTCTGGAATTTGGATATACTATTGCTGGAGGTTTTCCTTTTGTGATCTCTTTCAGGAGGTGATCGGTGGATTCTTTCAATTTCTATTTTAGCTTCTGCTTCTAGAATATAAGGAGAATTTTCCCTCACAATCTCTTGGAGGATGGTGTCTAAGCTTTTGTTTTGATCATGGCTTTCAGGTAGTCCAATGATTTTCAAATGATCTCTCCTAGATTTATTTTCTAGGTCAGCTGTTTTTCCAAGGTGATATTTCACATTGCCCTCTATTTTTTCATTAAATTGGATTTGCTTTACTGTGTCTTGGTTTCTCATAAGGTCACTAGCTTCCATTTGTTTAATTCTAATTCTTAGGCAATTATTTTCAGACAGTTTTTTAATCTCCTTTTCCATTTGGCTTTTCAAACTGTTGACTTTTTTCTCATGACTCTCCTACATTGCTCTCATTTCCTTTTCCATTCTTTCCTTCTTTTCTCTACATCTTCTTTCTATTTCTCCTACTTTCTCTTCAAATTCCCTTTTGAGAGCTTCCATGGCCTGAGACCAGTTCATATTTTTCTTGGAAGCTTTGGATTTTGGAGCTTTGACCCTGTTATTATCTTCTTCTTCTGAGATTGTATTGTGGTCTACCTTACCCCCAAAGAAGTTTTCGAAGGTCTTCTGCTTTCTCTGCCTACTCATCCTGGCTTACTATTTCTTGGCTTTTAACTCCTTCTTAAAGTGTAGCACTGCTTCGAGGATACACTGTTCAAGCTACAGCGTGGCCCAAGGGATGGTTGGGCTTCTTCTCAGCCTGCCTGGCCCTGCTTTCATTTCATTTCATTGATTTTAAACTCTCCACGGCCAGAGGGGGGGTGGGGGGAAGGCTGCTTCTCAGCTCCACTCCTGTTCTCAGCTTCAGAGGGTCTCAGGTGTTTTGAGTTGAGGAGGGGCAGGCTTTATTCTCACCTGGCCTGTTCTCAGGTCCGGAGATAACCTCAGGTCTACTTTACTAAGCATCCAACCAGCAAAGCTTTCTGTGGTGTGGTTCTCAGCTTCCAATGAGACTGCTCGACTGCTCCCCTGCTCCCCTCACCCACCTGTGTCTCCCACCACTCATGATTTCTTTCTGGTTCCCTGTTGGGTGGCAGTGTCAAATCCTTGCCCCCAGTCCACTGGTACCCCTACACATACCCCCCCAACCCCCCCCCCCCACCAGCTGTTCAGTCAGACCATGAGCTCAGTTCCAGAAAATGCTGGTGCTGAAGCCGATTCAGCGGCACTGGGGCAAATTCCTCTGGCAGGTGTCCGGTGTGTCAGCCCGATTGCTGGGTTAGGCTTTATTCATGGCCCAGCACAGCCCCCTGAAATCTATAGCTGGAGAAAACTCTCAGCCCTTATTTTTGTGTGTTTTTCTGCCCCAAGGGTTCTTTTATTGCTATTTTGGGGGTTATTGTATCAGGAGCCTATGGGTTTAATGTCTTTCCTCTGCCATCTTGGCTATGCCCCCCTTCACTGCCCTCAGATTTTAAGACCTTTGCTTGTATCCTCTGACCACATTGAGAATTGTTTCTTTGTCATATATTTGTGTTAATTCTCTGAAAATCTGTGACATTAGACCCCCATCAGAGATTTGTGATACATACATACAAACATATACACATATATAAATATATACACATATACATACATATATATATATACACGCATATACATATATGTATGTGTCATTTGAAAATATATGGGGGAACTTAGCTGGGGTTTCTAATATATTGTTACTTATAAATTAGAGGCTATAGCACCAGTCTTTGTGCATTAAGCATTTATTAAAGCATATTAGTAGTAGTAGTAGTAGTAGTAGGCCTCCATCAGTCATGCACGACCATGGATCAGCGCCTTGAAGAGCCACAGGCCACAGTGTGGCTCTGCAGTCTAATACGGGAGCCACAGCTCCTGAGTGATTTATAACTGGTAACTGCCTCATCCCGTGTTGTATCTACCCCATGAGGAGTAGTTGGAGTGTCCTCTCCAAGGCGCTGGCCTGGGTGGATCAATATGGAAAATAAGCTGTTGCCCATGCAGCAGGTTTTCCCTCTCCGCGACATTGGTGGATCCAAAGAAGAGTCAAAGCCAATACAGTTTGACATCAGTGCTGCCACAAGAGTTGCCAGAGGGATATGATGTCCAACATCCACCTGCATATGATTCTGAAAGTTCAGAAGCCCTACATTACCTAGGAAAGAGAGAGAGCTAGGGGGCTGCTTGGCTGCTTCCTCCAGCATCCCAGCCAAGAGCTTGAGTGAGAGAGGAAAAGCTTCCTGAGGCCTGGAGGAGAGGCAGCCCTTACACACTGCTCAAAGCTAATTGGCTAGAATCATTCAAATCTATTGGTTTACTGGACTTAAAGGTGGTCCATATATATTAAAAGGAGCAGTACAGGCTGAGGTCAGAGTCCAGAGGACAGACCCTCTGAGGGGAAAGGCTTTCATGTAGGTGTGCTTTTTATCTCTATTGTCTCTATTCAGAGACCAAAGTTCAACTTTACTGACTCTGGGCTGGCCTTAAAAGAGGTCAGGCAAGGCTCCAGAGTTAGGCCCTCAAGAGGACTAAAGAACATAGAATGTCTTTTAGTCAGAAAACCTTTTATTTTCTTACCAAGGAAAGAGACATGACAGCCAAGGGCAATGCTAGGTTAGAATATAAAGTCATTTGCAAAATGTTATAGAGTAGTCTGCTAGAAGATTACAAGCTAAATCACATCATAAAATATCCAGTCATGGTTGAAATAAAAAAAAAAGAATGAACCTGGAAAAGTCTTGGTATGTGACAGCAGTAGCATTTTTTTTTTTTTAGTGAGGCAATTGGGGTTAAGTGACTTGCCCAGGGTCACACAGCTAGTAAGAGTTAAGTGTCTGAGGCCGGATTTGAACTCAGGTACTCCTGACTCCAGGGCCGGTGCTCTATCCACTGCACCATCTAGCTGCCCCTTTTGTTTTGTTTTGTTTTGTTTTGTTTTTTAGTAGCATTTTTAAATGAAACTTGTGGACAAATTAGTAGAAGAATGAAACAAATCTGCCACCTTTTTAAAACAAATTGCTTTCATAATGTATATCAATAAACCCATTTCTAACTGTAGTAGACTATGATATGTTGTATGAGAAAGTAGAAATTATTCTTAGGAAAATGAAGTCAAGAAGAATAAAAAAGAACCCAAGAGGTCAATGTTTGAGGTGACAAGTTTTAAAAAGTATTAGGAGGGGGCAGCTAGGTGGCACAGTGGATAAAGCACCAGCCCTGGATTCAGGAAGACCTGAGTTCAAATCCAGCCTCAGTCACTTGACACTTACTAGCTGTGTGACCCTGGGCAAGTCACTTAACCCTCATTGCCTCACAAAAATAAAAAATAAATAAAAGTATTAGGATACTTCTTAAGTGAGTTGAAGTACAGATGGAAGCTGAATAATGAGAGCAAGAAATGTCCCATTATACAACCAGAAGAATTATCAAAGGCACATTAATAACTACTGACTCATGAGTCTATTAAATGTACTCCTTAAAATATTCATTCTTATCAATTAATAAGCATTTATTAAGTATCTACTACATGCCAGTCATCATGCTAGGTACTGAGGGTACAATTAAAAAGAATGAAATAAACTATACTCTCAGGGAGCTTACATGCTATGGAAGAGGCAATAAGTATCTATAAAATATATTCAGAATACATGTAAATTATTATTTATATGCATATGTATACACATCTGTATATGTGTGTTGCAAGGTATTCTTAGAGGGAGGAAACTAGAAGCTAGGAAAATCAGAAAATCATTCAAAAGATGGTGCTTGAACAATTTCTTTAAGGAAAAGAGGGATTCAATAAGGAAAAAGTCCATTACATATGCCTAAAACAGACAGTGCAAAATTATAAAGAGAGGACTTTGGATTGTGTGTGTGTGTGTGTGTGTGTGTGTGTGTGTGTGTGTGTGTGTGTGTGTGTGTGTATAACAGACTGAAGGGCAATTGTTCTCCAAAATAGAGATGGGGAGAGGGAATGATATCCAATGAGGCCAAAAGTGCTAGAATGTAATTAATGCTCAGTTTTGCCTCTTATGATCCCTAGCTGCATTCAAAACTCAACTCAAGCATCACCTCCTACCTGAAAGTGTTTTCTGATTCCCTCAGCTATTAGTGTCTCAGCTCTCCATCTACTTACATCATGCTTCCCCTGACAAACAAAACATATGCTCCCTAAAGTTGATCAATATGATCATGGCTAATATTCTAGATTCCAAATAGAAAAGGAATTTACTATAGATAATGAAGTCATCCTGATTATCTAGATTAACTAGATTTGCAGGTGAATTTGTGTTGATTTCATCTTATTCCATAACACTACCAGACATTTTGACAAGTTTTGCACACTAGAAACTGATCAAACTAATAGTGCCTATAGAAAAAACTAAATAAATAAAGGACATTTCTTATCTAGACTATGGTGTATAGTTGGGCAGTCAATACACTAACATCTCAAAAGCTATAGCTATCTTGGTGGATAGTGAAGATTGATAATAAAGTGACCCTAGTATGAAATAATAGGAAGGATGTCGGTTTGTTAACTTGGAAAATTGCACACCACTTTTAACAGTCTCAAATGACTTGCCAACATACACAGATACCCACCCTAAAAACACACATACAAATCTTTACAAAAAATCAATATTATTTTGTTATTATCATATCATATAAATTCATGGAATACCATTCATGCAATTTCGATGACTGAACGCTACATATAATCTAAAAGAAAATAGAAAAATTCACAGTGAAAATAAGTAAAATACATGTTAGCAATGATGAATTACATAGAAGTGATATAAATTATATAATCCATGAAATGTTCCATTTGAAAAAGGTGGCCTGCTGGTCATGTAGCAAGGGCAGAAGATACAATATGGATCCCTCAATTCTGCACTTCTAACTACGGAGTATAAAAGTTCCAGAAATAGTTGGCTAGTCTATTGTAGGGATTGTGGAAGTAATTAGATAAAAATCAAACAGGATGAGAAGGTAGAGATGAATTGTGTTCTGGACCATTGTGGGGAATAGTAACATTGATGATACCACAAAGTCATTGATATCTTTTAAAATTTTATTTATTCTGAACTTAAGAAATGAAGCAAGTATTTCCAATATGTAGTAGAATAGAAGGGGAAAAGATGATTACATATGAAACTGCAACTTTGTTATATACAGCTTGCTATTCCAACTAAATATATAATAAAATTATCATGTAACTTTTTTTTCTTCTTTCCTTTTCTCCTCCTAGTCCTTGAGATGGCAACCATTAAAAAGATATGTATGTGCGGGACAGCTAGGTGGTACAGTGGATAAAGCACTGGCTCTGGATTCAGGAGTACCTGAGTTCAAATCTGGCCTCAGTCACTTGACACTTACTAGCTGTGTGACCCTGGGCAAGTCACTTAACCCTCATTGCCACACCAAAAAAAAAAAAAAAGGAAAGAAAGAAATGTATATATGTAAAATCATTCTATACATGCTTCTATTTATTATTTCCTTCTCTGGATGCAGATAACAGCTTCCTTCTGTGAGATTTAAAATTGGATATATGAACGTTAAACTCCCCCTTTTAACTTTTCCCTCTATGTCTCCCAGACCACTAAGAAAAAGAAGTCTCTGAGCTTAAATCTATGAGGGATTAGTTTTTATTACTTGGGAATTAATTAGACAACAAAAGGTGATACCAATTAGGGAAATAGGGAAGTAGAAATACAAATGAATAATCTTAGATCTAAGCTTAGTCTATTTTCCTTTATAAAACTCACCAAATCCCAAATTGCCCCACAGGCCAAGAACCAGCACACGCGCACCCCACCACAGCTAAGTTTAAAAAACCAGAGAGAGCCCCACTTCTGTTTCTCCTTCAGTTTTTAAACTGCTGTCCTGGAAGTTGGTGCCCTTGGACACAGGATGCTTGGCCAGCTCTCTGGGCAGCAGCAGGAGCACAGCTGTTCATCGCGGTCTCCTCCCCAAAAGGGCGGTCCTTCAAAAGCCGCTTCAGTAGCATGCGCTCAACTCTCAAATGATTCACCTAAAACTTCCATTTTTTACCACACTTCTTAGGTCCTTTGTGCTTAATTTGTATGTTTCTAAGAGTCAAAATGACTTAGTTGTTCAAAGTTCTTAAAATTATATTGCTGTTACTATATACAATATATTCTTTTTTTTTAATTTTTTTTTGTGAGACAATTGGGGTTAAGTGACTTATCCAGGGTCACACAACTAGTAAGTGTCAAGTGTCTGAGGCCAGATTTGAACTCAGGTCTTCCTAAATCCAGGGCCAGTACTCTATCCACTGCGCCACCTAGCTGCCCCTATAAAATGTTTTCTTGGTTCTGCTCATTTTATTCTTCATTATTTCATGCAAGTCTGTCCATGTTTTTCTTTAAGGTCATAAAACTCATCATTAATTACATCACAGTAGCATTACATCATGATCATGTACCACAACTTGTTCCACCATTCCCCTATTGATAAGCATCCCCATTTTGAAGTATCCATGTAATAAACCAATCACTTAAGCATTTATTAACTGCTTCCTATGTGGTGGGCACTGGAGATATAAAGGCAAAAGGAAATAGTTTCTACCTTCAAGGACCTTATAGTTTATCAAAATGGACATATTCAGTAGACTGGCTACACATGAAAAATAATTTCAAAGGAAAATAAGAAAATGAATAGTTACAATCTGCTCTACTAGAAGGAGAATACCCATATAGTTAAGATCACAAATCCAATGAAATACCTAACTTGGTACAGCAAATCATTTCAATATGGAGTAAATAGGCTGACATCTTCCTATAGTATAAAAAGTTAGTGATAAAACAGGAAGTAATATCTTGAAACACTTCTGTAGTTAAATTTTACAGAGCTATATAGAATTGTGTTCCATAAAATCATAAACCATTTCACCATTTCTTGCTTCTGACAACAGCACATAAGTCAAAATATTTGGAACAAAGCAAATACTGAAATGAGAATAAAATATATGTATGTATATATCTATACACAAATCTCTATATAGGTATACATATGTATTTATATGCATGATGTTGTCACATGTATTCATTACGTAACATTCAATTACACATATGTTCTCGCTTTACAATGCAGCTTTAACAATATCATCTTTCTATTTACTGATCAGAAAAAAGTAGGAAGAACTGACTATCCCCATTTTGCAGGTGAAAATACTAAGGCTTCACACAAACTTGATAAGTTAAGGCAAGTAAAAAATATTAAATAGCTGTTACATATTAATCATTTAGTAAACACATGCTGATGACTTGGTTTAGTAAATTTAGGTGATGTGATAAAGCTCAAATAGCTAGAAAGTGGCAAATCTATTAGCCAACACAAAGTTTTCTGAGTGTAGTTCAATGTTCTTTCGAATATATTGCATCCATTGCCTCTTAAGTACCTAAGAAAATATTGTTACAAGTAACACAACTTAACATTGGGCTCATCTCTGAATACAGAGAACAGACCTAAAATGGTTTTAAGTTATTTCTCAGGGTCTTATATCATTGGCTTCCAAACATTTTACAGGAAATGAGAAAATACATCTTTAAAAAATGCCTAAGCTTTCACATTTATTGAAAGCCTAAGGTATGATCTATAACATGATATGTATTTAGACATAACAGCCTGGACTATATCAGTATCATTTGTGAAAGCAAAAAATTATTATATCAGTCTACCATGTAGCAATGAACTTAAATTCAGTGCATTTTACATATATACATATACATATGCATGTATATATGTAAAATGTACTGAATTTAAGTAAAAATATGTGTATGCATATATGTATATAGAGAGCATATATGTTTATAAATATATATCCACACATATATCCACATACATATAATGCATGCTCTTATTATCCTTTCATTTTTCAGTGAGAGTTTTAGCCAGCATCAGAGCCCAGAAAGTTATTTATCATTTTCTACTTTTGCCATTTTTTTATTTGATCAGGTAAAGAATCAATAATTGACATAGGAATTACACAATGAAAAGTTAATGCTGATACCTACACTTTCCTTAAAATATTCAAAAAGAGCCCAATATCCTTCAGTCAATATTACTTCCACTTAAAGCTTCTTTTCTGGCCTGATGAGAGAATAACTAGAAACCTGAACCCACTACCTTTTGAAAAACTTTCAAATGCATGTTTAGCTTTATAAAAATTTGATTCCACAACACCAAGAGAGTATCTTGAAGATTTCAAAACTTAGATTAAATAATGGTTTTGTTTAAATGACAAAGAAAAAAATCTGACTAACATTTTCAGTGACAACTAGGATGGCCAATTAAATTGGAGAAAAATTATTATTGAGGTTGGCAAAAACAAGGATAATTAGGCTAATGACCACATATAAATATGACCTAAAATTAGCATATACCACAGGTTCAGGGTCTAGTCAAATAAAGGTAACAAACAAGTTAAGAATGTTTCTTTTGCTTCACACATTTTTGGAGGTATGATTTCTGCTTTCATGTTCCTATAACAGTTATTAGTAAACTTTGGTAATAGAAAGAAGGTGAAATGTTTCAAAATAGTAAAAATTCTTTGAAACATAATTTTATTTTTTTTACATCCAGTCAATCTTGTAAAGACTCCCAGAAGTGTTCATATTCCTGAAGTGTCTACCTGAAATAACACCATAAATCTTGATATTCCATGATCTACAGTATGCAATTAACAAATATCTGCAGAATAAATTAATAAATAATGATTATGCTAAAAGTATTTAGAAGTACTAATATATTCAATATGCTTTGACTTATTCAGAAGGAAAGCTCTCAACAGATATAACAAATCAATAATTCATAAAATAACATGGTCATTTTTTTTAAAAGATAGTTTCTTCTTGTCTATCAGTTTCTTTTGTGCATGATAACTAAAGAATGGAAAGGACAATTAAAAATTCAAAACAATTATTGGAAGGTACCATCTAAGTCTGATGTCATTAATCAAATATAAGTAAATACAAATTTTCTCTGTACATGCATATGTCCCTTAGTATCTAGAATATAACACTAGTTTCCAAATGATAATAAGTTTACTTTTCACTATAAAAATAAACAAATGTATTCCTTGACAATTTGCCAATTGTTCATGTGTTTAAAAAGGGGAAATCAAGGAAATTTTTTTCCATCTGCCAAAGTAAACCCATCCCTACTTTTTTGGAACATAAACTGAAACACAATGAATTGTGAGATAATTCTGTCCCAGCACTGCTCTAGCCAAAATCCCCAAAAGTTCCTATTTAAAGGAGTAATTTGAGTAATAAAGGAGTTTACTTAGCTAAAATCAACATTCTTTTTTTTTTTTTGAACTGGAAGTCAATTTGTGCCTTTGACTTTAAACCAGTATATAAAAATAATGCATGTGAGTGCCACAAACAAGATTCTTTATATTCATTAAGGTTATTATTTCCCCATCAAGTAGTAGAATTGAATGAAAACATCAAAGTTTGGAAGTCAGGAATGAGGCCTGGGTTCTCTTTGTGGTTTCATGATTTTTGAGTTATTATATATAAACCAATTAATATTTCTACAGAAAAATTTCTGCCTTTGAAAAATCTAGATAATTATTCTGTTTAACTATGGACTTCCTCACAGAATTAGTAGATCTAAATACTCAGGAATGAAAAATGCTCTCCTCCCCTTCTATAGAGATAGCCAGTGATAATATTCTTATTGGGTGGATGAAGTGTCATGATCAAGGAAAAAAAAGAAAGCCACTGTATCACAGAGTACATGGAGGAAAGTAAGGTAGAAGAATGGAAAGAAGGGAAAGGACTAGTTTGTGAAGGTCTTTAAAATTCAAGCACTGAATTTTGTATTTCATTCTGCAGGAAATAGGGAGCCACTGGAGTTTACTGGATAAAGGTTCATGTGGTCAAACTTGTGCTTTAGGAAGGTCAGTTTGACAGTGAGTTGATGGTAGATTTAATTTGGAAGACACTTGAGGTAGAGAAACCAACTAGCAGTTTGATGCAATAATCCAGAAGTGTGGAGAGGTGATGAGGACCTGCATTATATGAAAGACGTTATGAAAGTAAAAATATCAAGACTTGGTAACTCATTGTCTAAGGGAAGTGGGAGGAAGTGGAATGAGAGAAAGTGAGGAGTCAAGTATAAAACCTAGGTTATAAGTCTGGGTAAAAGAGAGAATGATGGTACCATAAACTATATTAGAGAAGTTAGGGGGAAAAACGAAGTTTTGGGGGTGGGTGGGGATGAATTCCATTTTGGACATATTGAGTTTAATTTATCTATAAAACTTCCAGTTTGAAATACATAATAGACAATTAGAGATGGGACACTTGATGTGAGCAGAAAGATTAAGGCTGAATAAGTAAATCTGAGAGTCATGTGCATCGAGATGATCATTGAATTCATAAAAGCTATGGATTTCATCAAGTGAAATATAGTATAGAATAGGATAGAGGGAAAAGAAAAAACAGGCACAAGACAGAACCTTAGGGGACCCACAGAGATGGCTTGATCTCTCTCTAGCAAAAGAAGACAGATAAAGGGAAATCAGACAGGAGGAGGACCAAGAGTGAGCAGTGTCATGAGAATTTAGTGAGAATAGGTATTGAGCAGACAATGATGATCAACAGTGTCAAAGGGTACGGAAGGATGATTGGGAAAAACTTGAATTTGGAAATTATGAGATCATTGGTAACTTTGTAGAGAACAGTTTTAGTTGAATGATGAGATTTAGAGGTCATTGAGCCCTATCTCTATATTTTATGCATGAAGAAGCTGAGGCTCAGTCAGGGACAAAGAGTTGGAATTGAACACAGGCCCTCTGACTCTGAAACCAGCATTCCTTTCATACATAATATTCAGTAACATAGTTCTACACTATCCATTTAATTAGCCATACAATTCATTAAATTCAGTCATCAAATAAATGGAAAACAATGACTCAGCTGTCCTTAGCCTTTGTTGTTGCTATTAATGGATAAACGTGTCTTCAGACTAGCTGAGATATACCTAACAAAGTTGTGTGATCTTATATGGCCTGGCTATCACTGGCTGCTGCCAAACACCCACATTTAAGATATTATGAGAATCTAGTCTGAAACATGCAAATTCAATAACCAGATTTGAGTCATCTAATTAGACTGATTTCCATAAAGTTAGTGGTAAAGTCTGCTTTGCATTTGCACACAAAAGACCAAGCCATTTTAGTTAGTATACTTCCTAAAAATTATATATCAAAGTATAGAAATGTAATAAGAGTGTTTTATATTCATATGTGTGTCTACATGCGTGTGGATGTGTTTGTGTGTCCAGAGAATTAGAAGGCTTTGGGTATAGTTTCATTTTTATGTCATTTAATCTCTCACTGTGCAGTCTTGGCAGGGCCATAATATTGAATAAAGGATCCAAGAATCATAGGATGCCAGATTTAAAGCTGGGAGGTAGCTCAGAGGCCATCCAGGCCAACCTGCTCATTTTACAAATGAGAAAAATGAGACCCAGAATGGTCAGTCTGCCCCTCTCCTAATACCACCTCTAATTCTTTTTAATTCTCCATGGCCCAAGAGCCTCAACCTTTCTTTCTCCTCCAGTTTATGAGCTGTTCATTGGAACTTCCATGTGAGGAAGTAGCAAAAGCATGCACCCTCCTTTATTCCACTCTTCACTCTGCTTCTACCTCTTACAATTTCTCTACTTTGAGCCTGTGTTGTACATTGAGACAACTCCTCCTCCAACCTCTTTCATCTCCTATTTCAGTCTCTATGTTTCGTCTTCCCCCATTAGATTATAATGCCCTTGAGGGCAGGGCCTTTCTTTTTTATTGTGTTTATAGGATCACTGCTTAGCAAAGTGCCTGGTATAATAAATGTTTTACCTAACTTTATCTTGTGACTTGTCCAATGCCATGAGGTAGTAGGTATCAGAGGCCGCATTTGAACTCTGAGGGAAAGAGAGGAGAGGAACAGGAGAAAAAAGAGGAAAGAGAAAGAGAAGAGGAGAAAGGAGAGAAGACAGCACAGAGAGGAGAGGGTGGAGGATGGAGGAAAGCACTTTCTTTTTCCTTTTAATTTAAACTCCAGTTAAGACTTGAAAACCCTTTTGTTAATAGATTTTACTTTCTTCCAGTCCTCACTTTTAGAATGTAAGGATGACTTTCTGCCTTCTTGGAAGATAGAATATATAAAACTGAACTATTCATCCTTTTTTTTCCTTAAGAGCATTGATCTTAAGGATACATGAGTGCATTATCCAAACTACCATTTAAGACTGAAACTCATTTAAGATTTTTCATCTGTGTGTGTCTGTGTGCACACATGTGCATGTGTGTGTTGGGGGGGGTAACCAAAACATTTTTCTGTATTAAATTTAAAAAAAAAACCAACCTTTTTTGAAACAATAGGTTGACTTTGTCTTTAACTCATTAGGGGGGCTCTTTTAAAAACCAGAATGGTATTTTCATTTCCCAAGTATTTTTCAGCTCAGCTTTAGTTACTTAGTGACAGTACAGCAAGTGGTGTCTGGCTTGGCCATGATCTCTCACAGATTTTTTTAATAATCTCAAATCAAGAGCATCTATTCCTTATACTTTCCTCTCCAAATGCATCCATGCACTTTGACATTTCAGATTTCATGATGCCTCAACATGAAGAAAATAAAAGGAGTTTGCTTTGGCTAACCCCTCCTTCCTTTTTCAAAAATCTTTAAGTATTCTCTTTGGGAGATACTTAAGTATATGAAAGCATTCTGGGAAAATAAAAATTAAAAATGATGTTGTTATTTCATATTTCTAAATTTTGACAGCCTGCAACCTTTAAGCCATGTTGTAGTGATAAAGAAAAGGCTAATAACTCCCTTATCCCAAAATCACCTTGTATTTATTATCTATATGTTTATATGTGGTCATGTTGTTTCTCCCTATAGAATAGAAATTCCTTTAGAATAAGGACTATTTCACTTTTGTCTTTTAAAAAATATTAGGCCTGTAATAAATGCATAGTGATTGATTGGAGTTGGCTTTTCTCTAAATAGTGTGTGATGCTAAAAAAAAGTTGAATGAGTATTCTATTGGAATATTTTACATAGACTTCTGAGAATAAAACTAATCACTTTGTTTCCTAGCATGATTTACCATTTCACCCATTAGTATAACTAAGTTGTGAGATCAAAATTAGAATAAGAAGATCTCAACAGACCAGAACAGAGGTGTGGTAAAAGGATGATTGAGTTAGGAGTCACAGAACTAGAATTCAAATTCTGGCTATTATTTAGTAGTTGTATGACATTATACAGTACAAGTCATAGTCATCATACATTTAGAATTAGAAAGTACCTTAGAGGTCATCTGGACCAAACTTCCTATTTTATAAATAAGAAAATTGGATGTGAGAAAGGTTAAATGACATACCTATCATCATACAATTGCTTAACCTCTCTTGGTCTTCATCTGAAAATGAGAATATTGTTTGATTATGACCTCTAAGGTCCTTTTCCTGCTCTAAATTTATGATCCTAAGCAGACAGAACTATTTGGTTCAATCTAACATGATGAAAATTAATAAGGGCAAATGTAAAGTTCTGTTTGGCTTTTACATGTATGAGATGCTAGAAACCAGTTCTCCTGAAAAACATCTGGGGAATTCATTGGACTAGAAGGTGAATATGAATTGACACTGTGAAATAACAGCCAAAAAATCTGACAGATCTCAGGTTGTTTAAAGAGAGAACTAGTATGTAGAATTAAGGAAATGATAGTACTCTTTTGCTCAGCTCTACTTAGACCACATCCAAGATATCATATTCAGCTCTGGATACCACATTTCAGGGAAAACATTGATAAACTCAAGAATAGCCAGAAGAAGAAAATGATAATAATAAGAGTTTTTGAAATATTACCTCATTTTCTCCCTCACAACAACCCTGAGAATGCTAATAACATCTCCATTTTACAGTTGAGGGAACTAAAGCCAACAGACATATGAATTACATACAGTCATACAGGTGTTAAGTATCTGAGTCTGGATTTGAACACTAATTTTCCTGATTTCAGTACTAGTGCTCTATCTACTGTACCACCTAGCTTCCTGGAGGACAAATCATTTGAAAATTGGTTGAAGGGATTCAGGATCGTTAACCTGGAGAAGGGAAGAATTAGAGGCAATATAATAAAAGTCATCAAGTGTTTGAAGAGCTACCATTTGGAAAACAAAAGTTAGAAATATTCTACTTGCCTCCAGAAAACACAAAAAAAGCCCAATGAGAAGGAGTTGCAGTGAAGAATATTCTTTCTCCCTATAACTATTCCTAATCTTTAGATCAATCCTCCAGTGGACTGAGATGACTCAGGGGGGTCTTCGTTTCTGCTTTCACAGTGAAAATCAGATAAGCCTTTGCCATATATGTCATAGAAGACAGAATCCCAGGTATTTTTGCCCTTCATGACTTTGGGTTTCTTCCTTTGCTTTGAGATTCTAGGAAGGGGATGGACTTGCGGTTAGGACGCTTGCTTTTGAATCCTATCTCAGACACTTACTAGCTCTATAATTGGGGAGGAGGGACAAGCTACATGATCTCACATAGCTTCAATTTCCTTATTAGTAAAATGAGGTCCATAATACTTGCACCACTGACCTCACAGGTTTGTTGTAAGGAAATCATGTTTTAAACCTTAAAATGCTATGTAAATATGGCATGCATAGGTGTAGCTTTCCTTTCTATTTGGCAATATTGGACTGTCAGTTTACTTCACTGAATTTCATGCAATTTTTCACCAGATGGAAACACATAGAGATCATATCATTTATCCAGAATGTTACCTAACACTATGTTAAGTCACTTGGAATGTGTATAGAGTCTTTAAAGACTTTCAATTTAAAGAAAAAAGGGGGGGCAGCTAAGTGGAACAGTGGATAAAGCACTGGCCCTGGATTTAGGAGGATCTGAGTTCAAATCTGAACTCAGACACTTGACACTTACTTAGCTGTGTGACCCTGGGCAAGTCACTTAACCCTCATTGACCATCAAAAAAAAATAAAAAATAAAAAGAAGTAATTGTTTTTCAACAGAAGGCTGCTTAAATAGAACCTAAGCATTTTGAATGCTGTTGGAACTGAAATAAATGAAGAATGAAAGCTTAGGAAGCAATATCATGCTTTAGAAATGGAGCAGACACATTTAAGGTGTCTCTTCGTGACCTAGTCTTGGGAGCAGTGAAATCTCCAAACTGTAACCTTGGTGTTAAGACAACTTGAATTGTTGAGAAAGAAGATCTTATGCTTTGAAGGTCATAAGGTCATGAGCGCCTGATGTTTTTGTTTTTCTTTTCCTCCAGATGCTCCAAGCAGGCAGGATTCCAACTTCTTCACATTGCTTGGGCCTCATGATGGTCTATAATTTGCACGAGCTGTGTTTGTCATCCACCTGCTTTGCAATGACAGTTTTGACATTTTAGGCACCCTCTGCAAGATTTCTTTATAGCTCCTTATGGCTCTGTGTTAAGTACGAACTTTGGCACATCATCTTGAATTAAGATCTTGATTAATCCACTCTCTCAGGTCAGGAAGGTAGAACAGCTACTCACTTCCCTGTTCAGCAGATGTCAGGGATGTGGAAAAATCAAGGATAATAGGGGCCTTTCATAAGATGCTTTGGGGATGAAGAAGCCTAATAAATTCTAAACATGTGCTATATATGGCACACAAATCACTAAATACTAGGAAGAATGCCACTTTAAACAATATTTTTATTATGATCAAGAGGAAAAAACAGTGTGGGTTGGAAAATCACATTTTTATCACCATGCTTATATTTAAATATATTGGGTGATAGTTTTCACTGTGATAAAAAATATCCAAGGAATTTTTATAGTTGTGAGTTACTATTACTAACAATGATAATAATGGATGAAAAATGCAGATGTGTAACTTCTAAAATGATGATTAAAATTTCTCCATATGAAAAATCTTAAGGTGGCTTGGGGGGCATTTGTTCCAAATTATTATTATTTTTTTAATTAATAAAGTATTTTATTCCCATTACATGTAAAGATAGTTCTCAACTTTTGTTTATACAAGCTTTCCAATTTCAGATTTTTCTCCCTCACTCCCCTCCCTCCCCCCTCCCCTAGACAGCAGGTAATCTGATATAGGTTTTATATATATATATATATATATATATATATATATATACACAAACATACACAAACACACACATAATAACATTACGCATATTTCTGTATTAGTCATGTTATAAGAGACAAATCAGAGCAATGACGAAAAACCTCAAAATAGAAAAACATCAGCACCAAAAACAAGAGAAATAGTATGGTTCATGCAGCATCTATACTCCACAGTTTTGTTTTGTTTTGTTTTTCCTGGATTTAGAGATCCTCCTCTATCATGAGTTCCCTGGAACTCTTCTGTACCATTGCATTGGTGAGAAGAATATAGTCCATCACAGTAGATCAACATACAATGTTGATGATACTGTGTATAATGTTCTTCTGGTTCTGCTCATCTCACTCATCATCAGTCAATGCAAGACCCTCCAGGTTTCTCTGAACTCCTCCTGTTCATCGTTTCTTACAGCACAATACTACTCCATTGTATTCATACACCACAACTTGTCCACCCATTCCCCAATTGATGGGCATCCCCTCAACTTCCAATTCCTTGCCAACACGTAAAGAACAGACATAAATATTTTTGTATATGTGGGTCCCTTTTCCCTTTCCATGATTTCTTTTGGCAAAGGACCCAAAAGTGGTATTGCTGGGTCAAAGGGTATGCACAGCTTCATAGCCCTTTGGGCATAATTCCAAATTGCTCTCCAGAATGGTTGGATCAGTTCACAGCTCCACCAACAATGGATTAGTGTTCCAATTTTTCCACAACTTCTCCAACATTTATTATTTTCCTTTTTTGTCATTTTAGCCAATCTGATAGGTGTCAGGTGGTACCTCAGAGTTGTTTTAATTTGCATCTCTCTAATCATTAGAGATTTAGAGCATTTTTTCATATGGGAATAGATAGCTTTGGTTTCTTCATCAGAAAACTGCCTGCTCATATCCTTTGACCATTTTTCAATTGGGGAATGACTTGGATTCTTATAAATTTGATTTAGTTCCCTATATATTTTAGAAATGAGGCCTTTATCAGAAGTACTGGCCACAAAAATTGTTTCACAGCTTTCTGCCTCCCTTCTAATTTTGGATGCATTGCATCTGTTTGTACATTTTTTTTAATTTAATGTAATCAAAATCATCCATTTTGCATTTTATAATATACTCTATCTCTTGTTTGATCATAAACTGTTTTCCTTTCCAAAGATCTGATAGTTAGACTATTCCTTTATCTCCTAATTTACCTATGGTATCACCTCTTATGTCTAAATCATGCATCCATTTTGACCTTATTTTAGTATAAGGTGTAAGATGTTGGTCTATGCCTAATTTCTGCCGTACTATCTTCCAGTTTTCCCAGCAGTTTTTGTCAAATACTGAGTTCCTATCTCAGAAGCTGGAGTCTTTGGGTTTATCAAACACTACATTAGTGTCATTTACTATGCATTTCCTGTGCCTAGCCTATTTCATTGATCCTCCACCCTATTTTTTAGCCAGTACCAGATAATTTTGATGACTGCCACTTTATAGTAAAGCTCCAGGTTCGGGACCGCTAACCCACCTTCCTGTGAATTTTTTTTCATTATTTCCCTGGATATTCTTGATTTTTTGTTTTTCCAGATCAATTTTGTTATTATTTTTTCTAGCTCTCTAAAATAATTTTAGGTAGTCGGGTATGGCACTGAATATGTAAATTAATTTAGGCAGTATTGTCATTTTTACTATATTAGCTCTGCCTATGCATGAGCAATTAATATCTTTCCAATTATTTAGATCTGATTTGATTTGTGTGAAGAGTGTTTGGTAGTTGTGTTCATAGAGTTCCTGGGTTTGTCTTGGCAAGTAGACTCCCAAGTATTTTATATTATCTACCATTACTTTAAATGGAATTTCTCTTTCTATCTCTTGCTGCTGGACTTTGTTGGTCATGTATAGAAATGTTGATGATTTATGTGGATTTATTTTATATCCTGCTGATTTGCTAAAGTTGTTAGTTGTTTCAAGTAATTTTTGAGTTGATTCTCTAGGATTCTTTAAGTACACCATCATATCATCTGCAAAGAGTGATAGTTTTGTTTCCTCCTTACTTATTCTAATTCCTTTAATTCCTTTTTCTTCTCTGATTTCTAAAGCTAACATTTCTAGGACAATATTAAATAATAGGGGTGATAATGGACATTCCTGTTTCACCCCTGATCTTATTGGGAAGCCCTCTAATTTATCTCTATTGCATATAATACTTGCTGATGGCTTCAGGTAGATACTGTTTATTATTTTAAGGAAAGCTCCCCCTATTCCTCAACTCTCCAGTGTTTTTATTAGGAATGGGTGTTGTATTTTGTCGAAAGCTTTCTCTACATCTATTGAGATAATCATATGATTTTGGTTGGTTTTCTTATTGTTGTGGTTGATTATGTTAATAGTTTTCCTAATGTTGAACCAGCCCTGCATTCCTGGTATAAATCTCACCTGGTCATAGTGTATTATCCTGGTGATCACTTGCTCTAATCTCCTTGCTAATATCTTATTTAAGATTTTAGCAACAATATTCATTAGGGAAATTGGTCTATAATTTTCTTTCTCTGTTTTTGCTTTGCCTGGTTTTGGTATCACCACCATATTTGTGTCATAAAACGAATTTGGTAGAACTGCTTCTTCACCTATTTATCCAAATAATTTGTATAATATTATAATTAACTGTTCTTTACATATTTGGTAAAATTCACCTGTAAACCCATCTGTCCCTGGGGATTTTTTCTTAGGGAGTTCATTAATGGCTTGTTCAATTTCTTTTTCTAACATGGGTTTATTTAAGGATTTGATTTCCTCTTCAGTTAACCTGGGCAGTTTTTATTTTTGTAAATATTCATCCATTTCATTTATATTGTCAATTTATTGGCATACAGTTGGGCAAAATGGTTCCTAATTATTGATTTAATTTCCATTTCATTGGTGGTAACATCACCCTTTTCATTTTTGATACTGGTAATTTGGTTTTCTTCTTTATTTTTTTTAATCTAATTAACCAATATTTTATCTATTTTATAGTGTTTTTTTCATAAAACCAGCTCTTACTTTTATTGATTAATTCTATAGTTTTTTTTAATTTCAATCTTATTAATTTCTCCTTTAATTTTCAGGATCTCAAGTTTAGTATTTAATTGGGGATTTCTAATTTATTCTTTTTCTAGCTTTTTAAGTTGTATGCCCAATTCATTAATCTCCTCTTTCTCTTTTTTATTCATGTAAGCATTTAGAGCTATAAATTTTCCCCTAAGCACTGCTTTGGCTGCACCCCAGAGATTTTGGTATGTTGTCTCGTTATTGTCATTCTCCTGGCTATAGTTATTGGTTGTTCCTATGATTTGTTGTTTGGCCCATTCATTCTTTAGAATGAAATTATTTAGTTTCCAATTGATTTTCATTCTACTTTTCCCTGGCTCTTTCTCACATGTAATTTTTATTGCATCATGTTCTGAAAAGGATGCATTTACTATAATCTGCCTTCTACATTTGACTATGATGTTTTTGTGCCCTAATACATGGTCAATTTTTGAAAATGTGCCATGTACTGATGAGAAAAAGGTATATTCCTTTCTATCCCCATTCAATTTTATCCAGACATCTATCATGTCTAACTTTTCTAGTAATCTACTCACTTCTTTCACTTCTTTCTTATTTATTTTTTGGCTAGATTTATCTAATTCTGAGAGTGGGAGATTCAGATCCCCCACTAGTATAGTATTACTGTCTAATTCCTCTTGTAACTCATTTAACTTCTCCTCTAAGAACTTGGATGCTATACCACTTGGCACATACATATTTAATATTGATATTACTTCATTATCTATAGTACCTTTTAGCAAGATGTAATTTCCATCGTTATCTCATTTAATGAGATCTATTTTTGCCTGAGCTTTGTCTAAGATAAGGATTGCTACCCCTGCTTTTTTTTACTTTACCTGAGGCATAATATATTCTGCTCCAGCCTTTTATCTTTACTCTGTGTGTATCTCTCTGCTTCAAATGTGTTTCTTGTAAACAGCATATTGTAGGATTCTAGTTTTTAATCCACTCTGCAATTCGCTTCCGTTTTATAGCAGAGTTCATCCCATTCACATTCACAGTTATTATTTTTGACTATCTATTCCCCTCCATTTTATTTACCCCCTTTGTACTTTTCCCTCCTTCTTTCACCCTATTCCTCCTTGCCGACGGTTTACTTCTTACCCCTGCCTCCTCCAATCTGCCCTCCCTTTTTATCACCCCCTTCTCTTTTCTTTACCCTTTTCTCCCTTGCTTTTGTCCTCCCTTCCATCAGTCCCCCCTTTCCCTTCCCCTTTTGCTTCCCTAAAGAATGAGCTAAGTTTCTTTATCCCAATGAACATATATGTTATTCCCTCTTTTAATCAAATCTAATGAGAGTACGGTTGAAACAATGTTCACCCCTCCTTTCTTTCCCTCTATTGTAATAGGGTTTCTTTTCACCTCTTCATATGATATAATTCATCCCATTCCACCTCCCCTTTCCTCTCCTCCCCATAGACTCCCTTTTTAACCCCTTAATTTTTTTTTGTATCATCACATCAAAGACAATTTATATTTATACCCTCTGTGTAAAGTCGTCGTCTCTGCCCAAATACATTTACAATTCTTAAGAGTTATGAGTATTATCTTCCCATGTAGGTATATAAACAGTTTAACCTAATTGAGTAACCTTTATTTCTTTTTCCCTCTCTTTACCTTTTTAAACTTCTCTTGAGTCTTGTATGTTAAGATCGAATTTTCTGTTCAGTTCTTGTCTTTTCACCAGGAAAGATTGAAAGTCTCCAATGTCATTAAATGTACATCCTTTCCCCTGAAAGAAAATGCACATTTTTGCTGGGTAATAGATTCTTGGCTGAAATCCAAGCTCCCTTTGCCTTCCAGAATATCATATTCCAAGCCTTGCAGTCCTTTAATGTTGAAGCTGCCAAGTCCTGAGAAATCCTGACTGTGGCTCCATTATATTTAAATTGCTTCTTTCTGACTGCTTGGAGTATTTTCTCCTTCACCTGATAATTCTGGAATTTGGCTACAGTATTCCTTGGAGTTTTCCTTTTGGGGTCTCTTTCAGGAGGTGATCGATGGATTCTTTCAATGATGATTTTATCCTCTGATTCTATGATATCAGGGCAGTTTTCCTTAATAATTTCCTGGAATATGGTATCTAGATTCTTTTTCTGGTCATGGCTTTCAGGCAGTCCAATGATTCTTAAATTGTCTCTCCTGGTTCTGTTTTCCAGCTCAGTTGTCTTTCCAATGAGGTATTTCATATTTTCTTCAATTTTTTCATTCCTTTGATTCTGCTTGACTGATTCCTGGTGTCTCATGGATTCCTTATTTTCCAAACGTCCAATTTTCATTTTGAAGGCATTGTTTTCTTCAGTGAGATTCGGCACCCTTTTTTCCATTTGGCCAAATGAATTTTTTAAGGCATTGTTTTCTTCAGTGAAATTATGCACTTTTTTTTCCCATTTGGCCAGTCAATCTTTGTGCTTCCTTTTCCAAGCTGCTGATTCTTTTTTCATAGTTTTCTTGTTTTGCTTTCATTTCTCTCCCCATTTTTTTCTTCTACCTCTCTCAATTGATTTTTTAAATACTTTTTGAGCTCTTCCAGGAAGGCTTTTTGTTCTTGAGACCAATTCACCTTCCCTCGTGAGGCTTCACACGTAGTCAATTTGAGGGCATTGTCCTCATCTGAGTTTTCATTGGCTTCTTTCCTATTGATACAGAAGCTCTCAATGGAGAGGGCTCTTTTTTGCTTCTTACTCATTATTGCAGCTTATTTATTTATTCTTTAAGTTGAGGTCTGCTCTGGGGGCACCAGGGTCCCTGTTTTGGGCTTCTTGTGCAGGGGTATAGGTGCTGTGTGACTGGCTTTTTACTCTGAGGCCTTCATAGTGTGTGCAGTTTGCCCCCCTGCACTTCCTGTCTGAGAGTGCTCGTTCTGGTGCCTGATCCCGCCTATCCTGTTCGTGGCCCTACCACTGGCAACTTGCCCTCTTGGCTGGTGCAGGTAGGTTTTTCCATTGTCCTTCTTGGCCACCAGGTGATGATTTTTGAGCCAAGTTGCAGGGGCCTCAGTTGTTCGGCTGTGGACCACAGCTCCTGCTGACTTGCCCCAACCCCCTCGGCACTGCGCTGCTGCCCTGCGCTGGGCCTCCTTTTTGCCCGAGTCAGACCAACCTTTTCCTGAAGTCTTCTAAATTATCTCTGGTTGGAAGACTGTGTCTCTCTGTCTCTTTGCAGGTTCTATAGTTTCAGAATCCGTCTAGAGGCTTGATTTAATGTTCTATTTGAGGGAACAGAAGGAGAGCTCAGGCAGCTTGCTGCTTCCTCTCCACCATCTTGGCTCTGCCCCCCCATTTTTTCCAAATTATTAAAGTGAAAAATTAGACATAAAATTTCCTGCACTTAGAAATTCAAAATAAAAACTTATATAATCCTAGCAAACTGTATTTGCCAGATGGTTGTCCATATGATTATTAAAAGAAGCCATCTTCAACAAAGTTATTCCCAACTGAGGTGTTTAAGAAAAGCTTTGAGGTAAAAATGCTTCTGAAAATTATGAAAGAAAGTACAATTTGTATGAGAATGCTCCTGTGTCTCGCTTGTCTTATGTAGAATAGGTAGGAGGCAATGAAATGCAGTAAAAAGAACATTGAATTTAGAATCTGAAGACCTGGATTCAAACATTACTACCAGACGGTGTGGGATAAGTCATTTCAATGCTTGGGTTTCAGTTTCTTCATCCATAAAATAAGGGTGTAGAACAAAATTATTTCTAATATCTCTGATGACTAGATACTATAATTATATGATTTTATGATTTGAAAGTTTTTCTACCTTTTAAAAGGCAAAAATGAAAAAGTCACTCAAACAAACACAAATATGGTTATAGCACAGTGTCTGACATATAGTAGGCATGTAATAAAAATGTATTGATTATTGATTAATTCTAGTTGCGATTAAGGATTTCTGTGCTCTCCCAACTATTCAAAGTCCTACAAAAGAGCTTTAGACATATAGTCTTGTGTCTTAGGTCCTAATCCTGAACCTGTGTTCTGCTTTGGGCAAGATCAGATCTTTTGCATATTATTCAAAACTCATTTCTCCCAATTATAGAAATTTTGGTGATAAGAATTATGGGAAATGTTTCATTCTTTCTGAAGCTTCGTTTAAGCTCTACAACCAATCTGCTTCTAACTTTTACATTGTTGCAGAAAACATCACAATAAAGATCATGTCCAACAACACATCTGCATTGTTGTAGGCCAAGTCTTCATCACCTAGCGCTTTACAACTCACACCATCTTTGTACCACTCTAACAGCTCTCCTTTCTTCTAATCATTCTGAAGCCTAATTAGTCCTTCAGACAGCTGTCAGAATGACCTTTGCTAAATATCCTTTCATTAAACACACACACACACACACACACACACACACACAACCATCTGAAAACTTAAAAGAATTGTCTAGATAACAGGAACTTCCTAGTTTAAATATTCAAGAGTCTCCTCTCAAGTGTCCTCCCTCATTCTTTTCCAAACTTCACTGGTTTTATTATATTCCATTGAGCCTCTTCTCAAAAAAAAAAAAAAATCAGTTTGTTAACAATTCCCTGTGTTTGAGTGGCTTTCTTTCTTGCAGAATCTTTTTTTTCCTTTTAAATGCAATTCACCTCACCTAAAATACTTGTCTTTTTCTTCCCTTCTACTAATTCCCACCCTTCTTTTATGTTGCATTTTAGAATTAATGTTAAAACTAATTATAATGGCTATCACTTACAAAGCGATTTATGAGTTACATGGCACTTTTTCATTTCATCCTCACAACTGATATCAGAATTAGATAAAAGAATTATTGTCACTCTCATATAAGCAAGTAAACTGAGGGACAAAGGGGTGTAAGAGTTTATCTGGGGTCACCAAGATAGGTAATGGCAAAGCTAGAATCCAAACCTAAATCCCTCTATTGTATATCCCATGTTCTTTCCAATATACCACAGGGTTCCCATACCTCCCCTACACTTCCTCTAATTTATTCCCTATTTATATCATACATTCAGGATCAGATGGATTTTTAGAGGCAGGTAGTACAACCATCTCATTTTACAGAAGAAGAAATTTTGGAAATCTAATATATTCCTTCATACTTTCTAAAAAGTGCTCAATTTAAAAAAACAAATCTTCAGAGATTGGTACCTCTGAGCCACGTGCTTTGTGCCTATCTCCCCATGAGAAGTCCAAGGATTTCTTTTATGGTTCCCCCCCCCCTTCCCTTCCCTTGGCCCTAAATAAACTACCACCTTATTCTAACTACTTTTGTGTGCAAGAGGGTGTAATTCTTTAAAGAGGAATTCCTAAGAAGCCCAACCCCTACCCCAAACCTGTACCCCATTTCCCCCTTTACATTTTCGCGGCCGAATGTCTGAAGGGACACAGGAATTTCTTCTTTCCGCTTGGCACACAAAACTGGGGGGTAGGAACCTCCCTTCTGGGTTTCCTTTCTCCCTCTCCCACCTGACTCAACCTCCCATTCAAGTCACAGAGAGGTAGAGAGACGGTCAGCTTCCACACGACAGTGGAGGGCAGCTTGAGTCTCCCTCCCTCGCCGAAAGCTCAACCAGACGTCTGGACCACGCTTGACACACAAAACCTGGAGGTAGGGCCCTACCTTCTGGGTTTCTCTTCTCCCTCTCCCACTGGACTCAACCTCCCATTTGAGTCACACAGAGGTAGAGACGGTCGGCGTCTGCATGACAGCAGAGAGCAGCCCGGGACTCTTAGATGTCCAAACCACTCTCGGACCCTCAGACTACTCGTTTCTGGCAGGTTATCTCAGATTAAAGAGAAATTGGGGAGCTACTCAGAGAACCCCACAAAGTTCATAGATGGCTTTAAGTCTGTGACACTGGAGTTTGACCTTTCCTGGACCTATTTGCAAATTATTCTTGCCAGCTGACAAGAAAAAAACAGATTTGGGACCTGGCGGTAGAAGTTGTAGATGAACACTCGCAGTCTGTTCCATCTAGGCTCAAGGATTCACGGCAGATACCCATTGTGCCTATGTGCCACCTCCAACCCTCTGGCTTCTCTAGGCCCCTCAAAGCTCCTCGCATTCCAGGCCTTCTCCACTTCTCTTCCCTCCCCCTCCCTTGCACTGTGATTTCTTCGACCCCCGGTCAGCATGAAGCAGTTTCAGAAGAATCTTCGTCCCCATTCCTTATATAGAGAGAAGTGGGGAAAGGTCATGGGGTGCAGAGCACCCCAGAAGTTCTCTGGGGCACATCAAGGAATCTTCTCCTTGAGAAACTAAACCAGAGGACATATAAAGCCTAGAGAGATAAGCGGAACCAAATTGGACTGAGCTAGCTTCTGATTCCCACCCTTCATTCTGGTCTTCCTTACCCTGGGGAGATAAATTTGGGTGTGGCTTCAGCCTTTGTGTCCTGAAGAGGGATCCGTAGCCACGCCTCACCCACTTCCTCCAGTGGGGGATGGTCCTCCACTCCTCACCCAATTCCCCCAGCTACCACCAGTGAGAGATGCTCCTCCCTCACTAAAGGAACTTTCCACAATCAAATGGTCACCCCTCCCCACATCAGTCCTATAAAAGTACCTGCCAATCTCCTGCTGGAGGAGTTTGGTACCTCTGAGCCATGTGCTTTGTGCCTATCTCCCCATGAGAAGTCCAAGGATCTCTTTCATGGTTTCCCTTCCCACCACCCCTTCCCTTCCCTTGCCCCTAAATAAACTACCACCTTATTCTAACTTAAAAAAAAAAATCTTCAAAAATAAGCACTATCTACATACTCTCTGTAAATTATCTTCCTTGGAGATTGCCCTGTAGGTTAATGTTATTTTCCATTTAGTGAATTTGCACATGAAGTTTATTTCATGTTTTAGAACACAACAGAATCCCATTATAAAGTTGGTTTGGGCAGGTAAGGGGGTTGCCAATATTTAAAGGTATTTAGATATCAGAAGTTTAGGACTCTAAAGAAAGTTGGAAATGAATATTTCAGCCATGCTTTTATATTATCAACTTATGTAAGATTTAAAGTATGAAAAGAACTTTCCTCATGACCATTTTTTAAGGTAGCAAATGAAGAAATTGAATCTCAGAGGGGAAAAACGATCTCATCAAGGTTATGTAGCCAGTTAGTGGTAAAGACTGAACTAGAACCAGTTCTCCTGAATCCAATAAAATCAAATGTTGCTTTACTATAGTGCTTCATCTCATCATGTACATGGGATTATAAGAATAATAATTACAGCTCACATATATAGCATTTAACCTCCATAAAAGCCATCTCCTGACACTTCATCATGGCATGAAAGTGGCCCTGATTTCTTAAAGACTATGCCAAAGGAAAAGAAACTGTGGCAGATTTTGCCAAGCTGAAAGAGTTTCAAGTACCAACAACTATATCTCTGTTGTTTGAGAAACAGTCCATCTAAGACCAAATCGGCTCACCCTCAAACAGGCTATTAGGTGATATATTTTTTTAGCCCCCAAAGCTTTCATCTATTATCTACACTGATACAGATGGCTATGATTTAAATAGGTAGAACGAAGGTCCAGATAGAAACCACTAACCTTGGGGCAGCTAGGTGGCGCAGTGGATAAAGCACAGGCCCTGAATTCAGGAGGACCTGAGTTAAAAACCGGCCTCAGACACTTGACAGATACAAGTGGTGTGACCCTGGGCAAGTCATTTAACCCTCATTGCCCTGGGGAAAAAAAAATCGCTAACCTTTGAAAGCATGCAGTACAATGAAAAGAGCATTCATTGGCTCTGGAGTTAAGGGACTTGGGTGATAGTGTTGATTTAGATGATTACTACCTGTGTGACTTGAGCAAGTCAACTTACCATCCTTGGACCTAATTTTCTTCATTTATTAAATGAGATGGTTGAAGCAGATCTAGTATCCCAGTGAAACATATAGAAGTATCTGCCATTATAAATTCTACAAGGGGCTTTCCTTAGAGCCACCCTATAATATAGATAATGGAAGTCCCATAATTCCCATTTTACACATAAAGAAATTCCCACTACACATAAAGAAATAGTGGCACAAAGAGGTTATACAGAGTGCCAGCACTCAAACCTCAACCAGGCCTACTGGATCTAAAATCAGGTCTCTTTAATGACATTGAAGCAAAATGGAGGTGCATAATATAACTTTAATGTTCTTTGTTTTCAGGAGAAACTATGAGAAGATTTAAAAAGGTAAAAAAAGTTGTTTGAAACTATGGTCCATATGAAGTCTTTGAAACAGTGTAGAAGGAATATTGGAGAGTTTTAGAAAGGGATTTTCATGTTTCAGACACCCACTCTTCTCTTTTGTAGCTGAGTCTCTTAACAGAAGAGGACAAGTTAGTTAATCAATCAATCCAAAAGTATTTATTGTCTGCTACATGCTAGGCACTGTTAGGCAATAAGAATAAGAAGAAAAACATTAAGAAGTCCCTTTCATCAAGATGTTTACATTGCACACAATGTAGATTCCTGGAGAAATGTAATGGGGGTAGGGAGTAATGCATTCCAGTCACAGGGGGCAGCCAGTTCAAAGGTCTGGAGAGGAGAAGTGCATTATTATATATAGTGAATAAGCAAATATGTTATGGACAATATAAAGCATGAAAGGGAGTAATGTGTGATAGGGCCAGAGAGTTGGAGCAAGGTTATGTATGTCAAAGAGAATGGTGTATATTTGATCTTATAAGTGATAGGGAGTCAATGCTGCCTTTTGAACAAGGGAGTAATATGGTCAGAATTATAACTTAGGAAAATCATTTCAGCAACTGTGTTAAAGGAGAAAAGGAATGGAAAGGAACTTGAAGAAGCAGACCAATCAGGAGTCTGTTAAAACACTCAAGTTGAGATGGTTAGGGCCTTGAATTAAGGGAGTAGCTCTATAGGTGGTGAGAGTGAGATGGATTGGGGAGATAGGAAGATAAACTGACAAGATGGCAACTGATTGGATAACTGGGGTGGACAATAGTAAGAAATCAAGGATAATACAAGAATATGAATGCAGGTGACTGGAAGAGGGTGATACCCTCTAGAGAAATATACAAAAAAAAGTGTTTAGAGATGTAGATTTGGAGGAAAAGATAATCAGTTCTGTTTTAGATATTATGAGTTTGAGATGTCTCTGGGATATTAGGTTAAATATTCAATAGGCAGTTAATGAGGTGGAAGAAGAATTCAAGGAAGAGACTATAGTATATACCCACATTCACATATATGTCATCTGTATAGAGATAATAGGAAAATAAAGAAATTACTGAGTGTTGTTGTTTGTCCTTTATTCTCCAAGAATGGCATCACAATGATGTCAGGAGTGGCACTAAATTGAGGGAGGGCTGTGCAAGGTCACCAAACTCACTCTCTCCTCCAGAGCCATGTGGGTCCAGTGGCAAGACATATATCAGGACTACTAGAGATGGCCCTGGATGGTTAAGGCAGTTAGGATAAAGTGACTTACCTAGAGTCATATAGCTAGTAAGTGTATGAGGTCAGATTTCATTTCAGGTCCTCCTGACTTCATGGCCAGTGCTCTCTATGCATTGTGCCAGCTATCTGTCCTTACTAAGTGAGGGGTAGCAAAGAGAAGAGAAGATAGTCTAGATCATAACTTTTAGGCATACCATAATTAAAGTGTTATATGGTTATGATTCTAGCAAAGAAGAGTTTATTACAGAAGGGTTGTGATATGCACTTATTTGGAAAAATATGCACAGATAAAATTGCTTGTCCTTAAAGGCTTAAAACAATCCCTGGACAGAACATCAAATAGGTATTTTAAACTATTAAATCTCTGAAAAGGAAATTGAAATAACAATGAAGGAATTCCCAGTGTTGTGGGGAGGTGGTAGACATAGATTTACATTTATTTAAGTCATCATTTTAAAATATTTCACAAATACTTCATATAGTTATGTTTCACAGTGTTCCCAAAATTGTAAAAAGAAAGTAGTCTACTAAATTCATTTTGTGAGATCAAAATAGTCCTCATAACTATCCTGAAAAAGGCTAAACTATATATTAAATAATTGATTACTATGTATATTGATTAAAAATTTAAAAATAAAATCCATACCAAAAAAAAATTATAGCAATTTGATCCAAATGATCATCTTGGATTCACATTGTGGATACAAAGATGTTCAACACTGAACAATTAACATGATGAATCATATTAAAAACCAAACCATCTAATACCACATGATAATACATTCAGAAAAAAGCTTTTGACAAAGTACGATGATCATGTAGGTTAAAAACCTACAAATCATAGTATAGAAGTTTATTTTAAAATGTTATAAAAAGAATTTACCTAAAACCAAGGACTGACAGTATATGCAATGAGGAAACAGTAGATGCTTTCTTAATAAATATAGGAGTAAAGCAAAGATTCCTCTTTTCTCATGGTTATTTGACATATTTCTAACTATATTACTATCAGTAGCAATAAATCAAGTAAAAAGTGAATATATTCAAAATAGTTAACAAAGAAAAAATGCATCCTTATTTGATGATACCATAATGGGGAAAAAACTAAGCTAAACTAATTTAGATTATTAATAGCTTTAGTAAAGTTATAGGCCTCAAAATAAACCCACAAAACTAAAATGTATTTCTAAATAAAAAGAACAAAATTCTGGAGTCAATAAGTCTTATTAAAGACATCTACGAAATGCTTAAAAATATCACAGAATCAACTACCAAACACATTAAATCTCTGTTTAGAAACATTTACAAAATGTTCCTTAATGATATAAAAAAGCAACTTAAATAACTGGAAGGGTATTCTGTGCTGTTCTGAGCTTTGGCCCTGCTTACATTATACATCTGAAATTGATATTGAAATTTATTTAGATGTATTACTGTAAGGTTTAAGCTAGTAAAATTACACTTTATTGAGGTAAACAAAATAAAATTTGTTGGAGGAATAAAAGAACTAGAATATCAAGGAAAATGATTAAAAAGTAAAAAATAAAAATAAAAAGTAAATAGCCTGTGTCAAAATAATAATCAAAACTACTTAGTACTGGTTAAAAAAATAAAATAGAAGTAGGCCAATGGAACAGACTAATCAATGAAGAATCAAAAAATAATTTAACTCAATAACAAACTGTTTGAAACATCTTTAAAAAAATCTAAGAAAGAATTCCCTATTTGAAAAATAATTTCAGAGGAAACTAGAAAGCAATCTTGTAGAAATTAGATTGGCATCACCATTTAATGCTATATTAAAGAATAAATTCAAAATGGACATACTATCTGAATACTAAAATTCATGTCATTAAGAAATTCAGGGGTGGCTAGGTGGTGCAGTGGATAAAGCACTGGCCCTGGATTCAGGAGTTCCTGAGTTCAAATCCAGTCTCAGACACTTGACACTTACTAGCTGTGTGACCTTGGGCAAGTCATTTAATCCCCACTGCCCCGCAAAAAAAACAAAACAAAAAAAAAAAAAGAAATTCAAAGAGAAGAAGATTGAATACATTTCACAAGTATTTTAGATAGTAAATTATTAACAAAATAAGAGTTAGAGTGGATTGGAATATGTGAAATAATTTGATTACATGAAAATGAGAGTTTTGCATGAACAAAATTAATGTAAATAGGAAAGTAAGCTATGTAGGAAAAATCTTGGCATCTAGTAAGTCTATTAAACATCTGATATCCAATATACATATGTATATATCTGTAGAAATATATAATATCAAAATCGATCAAAAAACTCAATATTTTTCAAGAATATAAAGAAAGAAGGAAACAGGCATTTATAAAGGACCTACTGTATATTTTTAGTCACTGTAATTGGCACTTTACAAAAATTACCTCAGTTCATCCTCACAACTACCCTCAGAGAAAAATATTATTATCCCCACTTTACATATTAGAAAACTAAGGCAGAAAGAGATTAAGTGACTTGCCCAGAATCACATATTTAAGAACTGTTTAGGATCAGAGTTGAATTCAGCTCTTCTTGACTCTAGGTCTAGTACTCATCATTCTAAATCCAGTGAATTATCTATCTACTTCAAAAAAAGAATAATCAGCTGTTAACAACTATAGGAAAGAAGAGCCCAAATTGCTAGAAATGAAAGAACTATGATCTAAAATAATTCCAAAATTTTACCTTACAATTAGCTAATTGGCAAAAATAACAAAAGATGGGAATAATGGGTGTTGGAAAGCAGGGCACACATGCATTTTTGTTGGCACTATGGATTTATTTAACCATTCTGAAAAGCACTTTGGAATTATTGTGGAATAATTTAAATGCCCATTGCACTTGAACCAGAGATTTTACTCCTATGCATATACCCCAAGGAGTTCATTGATTTACAAAAAAACCCATAAATTCTCCTTTAAATATGAATATTTGTGGCAGCACTTTTATTTGTAGTAAAAAATAAATCATTAGATATCAGTCAATTATAGGAAATTAGCCAAACAAATTATGGTACATGTATGGAATATTACTATACTATAAGAAACAATGAGTATAATGAAGAAGAGGAATTTTCTGGTAACTTGTATGAACTGATGCAAATGAAGTAAGTAGCACTATGATTACATGATAAAAACATGATTACAAGATAAATGGAAAGAACAACAATAACAAAACAATCGCAACTGAATACAGTGAAATCATGACAGATTGTTCCCAAAGAAAAGTGAAGACACTGCCCCCCATTTTTTTTTAGATACAGGGTACTGTAAGTCTGGAACACTTTAAATAACCAGACTATGGTATATTACTAAGTTTGGTGAGACTTTTCTTTTTTACTTTTTTCATTCTTTATCATAAGTGATTTCTCTCTCAGTGGGAGGAAAGGAATAAATAACACAAGGAAATATTGGAGAAATGAAAACCAAAGATGTCAATAAAATGTTTTTTTTAATATAACACTAATTAAAGAAATAAACAGCTGGAAAATAGCATTTTGAAATTAGAGAATACATTCATGCAGCCATAAAAATAGTTTTCAGACTCTAGTAGTCATCATAGAAAATGGATTGGCCTCATCAAACTTTTGTTGGCACCATCCATAATTATCAAGTCTCTACACTCTTAATTTCTTCATCATCTTGACCCTCTTTATCATGACCAAAATCAAAATCATGCATCAAAAATTCAGGTTATGTTATTCTATCAATTCAAATAAAGACTGGATTCCAACAGTCATTATGATAGATGAATCACATTGATAATGTTCTTGTAAGTTTTTTTTTTTTTTAAACTCAACCATCATAACAGGAAAGATGATCAGCCACATAGAAATACATTACCATGAAAATTATGGCTGTGTCTATATGACCATCCCCTGAAATATTTAGGAAGTAGAAAAATGGTGATTTAATGATTATTAGAATGCCTCAAATATTTTCACTACAAAGTACCCAGTCATTAAAAGGAGAGTAACTATTTGTCCTTTGAGGGTTCAGGGGATTCTTTTATTTTGTTTTGATTTTTACCTTAGCTCAAGTTACCCTGTTTTACACTGAAAGAGCTAATAGCTAAAAGTGATACTGGATATAGTGACTGATGTGGTAATACCCAAATATGGTAAATATATGTGATGGTTATGTCAAGACAATTATTAACTTTAAGTCCTAGTGTATAACTAGCCAATAACTTTTAAAAAGTATTATCATAATGCCTTCTAATATTTATATAGTATGTGGCACTTAAAATCTAATTCCCTCTTTTTTGTTTTGTTTGGTTTGGTTTGGTTTTTTTGCAGGGCAGTGATGGTTAAGTGATTTGCCCAGGGTCACACAGCTAGTAAGTGTCAAATGTCTGAGGCTGGATTTGAACTCAGGTCCTCCTGAATCCAGGACCTGTGCTTTATCTATTGTGCCACCTAGCTGCCCCCTAATTCCCTCTTTAACTGGCTCAACTCAATTAACCTTTATCAATTAATTACCTATGATTTGGGGGCAGAGAAGATACAAAGCTTAGTCCCTGCCTTCATGATTTTTACATTCTAACAGAGGGATGAGACAGATAGACAATCTGCAGTAGTGAAAGAATTACTAGGCTTAAAATGAGTATTAAACTTGTTTTGACTTCTGTTTCTCTGACATTAGCTATATGTAGGCCCATGAACAAGATAAAAAATCTTTGACTTTCAATTTCCTCATTTATTTAATGGGCATGGTAATAATAGAACCTGCTTCAGTGTGCTTCTGGTGCTCAAATGAAAGTCCTATGTAGAATGTAGAGTGCTAAATAGAGAATTACTGTTACAATACAAAATGACAAATAATTTTAATAGGTGAAACTGATGCCTTGTTTTAAAACTTACAAGTTGCCTGGTCATTATTCTTCACAAATGAGGAATGATGAATAAGAATTTTGATGTTGTTGGTATCTCAAGGACATGCAAGCACACACAGAGTTCTAGTTGCTTTACCCAGATGAATTTATCACATTATTGTTTATAAGCAAATGAAAAACTTCTTCCTAGATTTTCATCTTGACCAAAGATGATGTAGTTCTGTATGACCAAGAGTAGAATAAATAAAAAGTTTTCTCTGAAGTGACTCTGGGACTTAAAAAAGAAAAGGGTTTTGTTTTTATTTTTTTTAATCCAACATTGAACTTCATCACAAGCACCTGAACTTGTTTAATCATTTATATATAACTTCATTAATTTAAATATATAAGGTATTAAATGCATAAGGTATTATAACTATTTTAATCACTAGAAGCTCTATCAGAAGTCTTTGTCTAAACATTCTCACTTAATTTTCCTCAGATGATCCTAGATCACTCACACGCCTTCTAATTTACATGATTTCATTAAGGTCTTTTCAGACTTCTTTGTCTTCCTAATACTTGTTCTTAATTGCATTAAAACAAACCATTACATTATTGTACTATTATTTATTTGACCATACCCCTATTTTTACCTTTTTTACTTTGTTTCCAGCTGGGGTTTTTTTATGTATAATGTTTCTTTGGAGAGCTTTGAATTATCTGCTCTCCCTTTTTGATTTGTTTGTTTGTTTTTGATAATGCTTTCATCATATATTCCTAACAGTGGAATTAAGTCAAACAAAGAATAATAATTATTTTTTAACTTTTATATCTTGCTTCCAGATTATTTTCCCAAAATATTCTCTAATGTTTCAATTATACTAATAATTAATAATAAATATACCTATTTCTCCAAAATCCTTACAAAATTGAATTTTATTTTAGTTATATTTCTTCATTTGACAAGTAACATGTGGTATCACATTTTTTTAAATTTATATTACTAGTGATTTTCAGTATTTTTCAAGATATTAAAATGTGTACTTATTTTGAAAAAAATCACATTCTTATAAATCACTTTTTAGCATTGTGACTACTTAGCAATTCCTTATATAATTTAGATGTTATGTTTTTAATCTATTATAGTTATCACTTTTTCAGTCTCTATTCCCTTATTCCTTTAGTTTTATTTTTGTTTTATAGAAATTTTGTAATTTTAATGTAATTAAGGCTGTATGATGGGGGAAATGTTTCATTAAATCTCCACTAATCTCTCATGTTAGCATGAAGATGACCACTGGTTCTTGAAGCCCTATGCCTATAGAACTCAAAGTCTAGCAAGTGCTACCAAATTGAATAGACTTCATGTAAGGGCTAAGTGACACGCTTTCATCTGTGTCTGTGCCTAACTTTGTTTTGGAGGATCGATAACTAGAAAGTAGTGAGAGGTTAAGAGGTTTTTCTGGGAAATTTTTTTTTAAATTATAAAGACATGGGGGAGGGGGCAGCTAGGTGGTGCAGTGGATAAAGCACCTGCCCTGGATTCAGGAGGACCTGAGTTCAAAGCCAGCCTCAGACACTTGACACTAGCTGTGTGACCATGGGCAAGTCACTTAACCCTCACTGCCCTGCAAAAAAAAAAATTATAAAGACATGTTAGGATATAGAATAATTGGCACATGCATTGATAGAGCAGTTGACCATATTAATAAAAGCATGAATCATCAAAGAGATGACATGTTCAGTGAGCTAGGGAGTGAAGAAGATAGACAACACAAAGACAGTCTAGGTCTCTCTTATGAGGGACATTAAACATACGCAAATAACTATAATATAAGATTGCTTATGACTGTAATATGTGTGTGGGGGGTATAATATAAGAAACATATAATGCTTTCAGAGTGGAAAGAAATAGTTTCCCTGTGAGTATCAAGTAAAGATGGTAATTAAGACGAAAAGAGTCTGGGATTTCTAGTCAGAGGATTTAGATTAAAATTCTGGTTCTAAATTCCCTCCTCTATGTCCATGAGCAAGTCATGTAGCTTTGTGATTCAGTGTTTGGAGCATTAGTCCTAGAGTCAGGAAGGCCTGAATTCAAACCTAGCCTTATACACTTTCTTTTCTTTTCTTTTTTTTTTGTGTGTGTGTGTGTGTGTGTGTGTGTGAGGCAATTGGGGTTAAGTGACTTGCCCAGGGTCACACAGCTAGTAAGTATTAAGTGTCTGAGGCTGGATTTGAACTCAGGTCCTCCTGAATCCTGGGCCAGTGCTCTATCCACTGTACCACCTAGCTGCCCCCCATACACTTTCTATATTAGCTTTGTGATGCTGGGCAAGTCATTTAAGTGCTGTTGACTCAATTTCACTAACTGTAAAATGGGGCTAATAACTACCCTTAGCTCCTAAAGCTGTTATGAGGTTAAATGAGATAAAAAACTCTGCAGTGCTATATAAATACTAGCTACTGTTATTAATATTAGCATGGTGATCAATAAGAAAAGTGATATCTCTTCTCTGGACTTTGCTAAGGTAGAAATCAAAGAAAACATCTTGGGCTGCTTCACTTAGTTCCATAGACAATGTATAAGGAAAGTGAACAATTGATTTTTCCACAGACTACATAGAAATGTATATGTATGAATATATATGTATATATGTGTGTATGTATGCATATATGTGTGTTTGTGTATTCCAATATCCCAAAGGAATGCCAAAAGGATTTCTTTTCCTCATAATTTTGCCTTCAGTCAGCTCTACAGTCAATATCTCAACAAATAAACACATTTATCAGGGAGATTATTTATATCATTAAACTGTAAACACATACCCCTGTTCCCATGTATAAACAATATCATACATCTATGGTTCCATAGTGCTATCACCAACTTTTCATTAATACTTTACATATTTTGTACTTAATCCTGAGTCTTACTGAGACTGCTAGGCCAGTGGTTACTACCACTTGCAATCAGATTCTCTTAAAAGATGAGGCTCATATTGAAGACAAAAGAGGGCCTTGTACTCTTAGATTTTAACACATATTACAAAGCAGTTATCATCAAAACTAATTGATACTGAGCAATAAAGAGAAACATTGGTCAGAGGAATGAAATCGAAATTTCAGACTTCCAACCAGAGGGGTCCAACTAAACATTAATGTTTGGCAAATCTTTAGAAAATAAACTAGGGAAAGAATCCATTATCGAACCAATTTGGGGGGAAAATTACAGGTTTACTTGGTAGGGAAGGGGTTTGGACCTACCTTTTTTTTTTTCAACATATCCATGTGAAAGAGAGAATGGATGAGAGATTTGCTTTTTCTAAACCTCTAAAAATGGAAGAAAAGTGATGGAACTAAATAGGGGAAATTTGGGAGGGAGTAGAGAAGGCAGAAATTAAAATAATTATTTGTCTCAAAATCAATGTTGAGTGTCGGTTTAAAGCTGCCTAAAAATGATCTTATCCCCATACTTGTCATAGGAACCTAGCCAGAGCTGGAAGGCTAGCTAAGTGCAACTCCTTCATTTAACAGATGAGGAAACCAAGGCACAGAACCTTTATATGACTTGCTCAGGATTACATACTTAGTAGTATCTAAGATGATATTTAAGCCTAGGTCTTCCTGATTGCAACTTAAGTGCCCTGTCAACTCCACCCTGCTGGTATTCTTAAAACAAATTTTGCTGAATCAATTAATCCGAGGCAATTCAAGCTGCCCATTCCCCATCCACTGAACACACATACCAGACCTTAGCTCTTCCTTCTCCCTGGGGTGTGAAGTGTGGGGTATGAGGCCAGAAGGCTCACCCAGGCCAGAGAAGGAATTTTCTGCCTTCTTACAATCAATAAATATTTGTTTAAAAATTGAATAAGTGAATATAAAGCATTTCCCTCTCCTTGCAGTCCTCTTTGAAAATGCAAATAATCTGGAGAGTGACTCCTTAGTCTGAATGAGTTCATTAGTTATTTTTGCTGGGGGAAAAGATAGAGGAGGACAGCATGAAATTGTGAAGGCCAACATGAGAACACTGAGTGTCTGGGGGAAAAGAAGGAAAGAGGATACAGAAGACAAAGGATTATGCCAAAAGCAACTTTATTTTCCTCATAATTTTGCCTTAACCCAGCTCTGCAGCCACCATAAGAAAAATAAATAAAAATATATAAAGTTCCCCATTAAATCTACTACTTTGTTCTCATTGACCTTGCTCTATTTTTTTTGTTTGCTTGAACATATTTTAGGCTCTGGGTATATGCTATAAGTGAATGAGAATTTAGAAGTTTGCATATTAGAAAGACTGAAAAAGAATGGCAACAAATAATAGATCATTTTGTTGGTTGTAGACTTACTTAAGTAGGGTACTGTGGGCCCTAGACTATGATTTCTGATCCTAAGTGTCATAGAAGGTATATTGATTTAGGGACAGATAGAGGTAGAAATATATACCTCTGTATAGTGTGAGAATCAGGGTGCCACCCTCTTGCTGAGAAAGACATTGTGAGAACCAGGGCAGCGCCACCCTGAGGCGAAAGCATGTGACTAGTGTCCAGAAATTACATCTATTCATAGAACCGCCTGTAAGTAATGTCAATCAATGCTACCAGCCATTTAGCTTAGAGCTGTGTGTGTGGACCATCCCTCTTGTGGTCCCACAAGGAGCTTCCAGTAGAGAAGAACGGGAGATCCTCCTTTCGGTTGGAGGTAGCAGCAACAGATCCAAGGAGCTAGGCTCTTTCTTTCTGAATTCCATGTGTTCTTCCTCTCTCTTTTGCTAACTTCTAAATACTTTAATAAATGCTTAATTCCCAAAGACTGGACCTATAAACTTCTAATTTAAGGTGACTACCCATTAGATTTTAGTCATAACAATTAGATTTTAAACATCATGATAGATAAAGATCCAAATATCTGTCTATCTCATCTATCTATATCTACATCTACCTACCTACTTGGAATTATTATCATTAACATATAATTATCACCACTACCACCACCATCATCAGTCAACATTCTGAGAATCAAGTTCCATATATTAAATAAGTACTCACTGTGTGCCAGGGATAATACAATAACCTATATTTTCACAATACCTTAGTCCTTTTTCTGGTATTGACTATATTCCCTTCCCTCCCCTAGCTTGAACACTTCATGAGCCAACTCATGAATAGAGGGTTTTCTACCCTCTATTCACTCATCTCTTTATCCTATCACATCTTACCAAGCCTTAAGCCATTCGAATTTGTTCTTTTTCACCTGCTTCTTCTAAGCAGAGTAGGAGAAAATCATGAAAGTATCCCAATTGGACCCACAGAAATTTAGCTTATCTAGTTTCAACTGGGCCTTCAGTGCAGCAGTCAGCATTCTATTCTTCCCTAAATAATTTGGTATCCCACTCCACAACAGCTGCTTCAAACCTTTTCATCTCTTCTCTATCGTCGTATAGTGCTGAATCCCCAACCCCCTCAGCTGAAGACCTGGCCTTACACTTAACAAAATAAAAACAAAAACAAAATAGGTCATTTACTGAGAGCTTCCCCTTCTTCCTTCCTCGTTCTATAACATCATCCTCCACTCCCTTTTTCATTCCAATCTCAGCTAAAGAGGTAGTTTCTCCTTCCCTAGGCCAGCTCCTTTACATATATGCTTGAACCTATTCACTTCTGTCTTCTCCAGAAGTTTGTATCCACTCCACTATCATATTCTCTCTCTCTCTCTCTCTCTCTCTCTCTCTCTCTCTCTCTCTCTCTCTCTCTCTCTCTCTCTCCCCCCCCCCCTGGCTCCTTCTCTGTTACTTACAAACATAAATTGAACTGGATTTCCCATTAGTATTTCAAATTCAAAATGTACAAAATAGAACTTTCCTCTCAAACCTTCCCCTCTTTCCAAATTCCTTACAACTCTGGAGGATACCACCAACTTTCTTAACTATGTTGACAACCTTGATATTATCCTTGATTTCTCATTCTCAATCACCATATATATCTGATCCATTGCTGAAGCTTGATGTTTCTACCTTTACAACATCTCCCATACATGTGCCACCCCCCCCCTTATCCATTCACAAACCATACATATTATTCACACACTAATATTTTCTTGCCTGGGCTATTGAAATAATCTTCTAACTGGTCTCCCTGCCTTACATCTCTCACCACTCTAATCCATGCTCCAATCAATTCCAAGGTGACTTTCTTAAAGCAATAAATTTCAGGATTAAATACAAAATCTTCTGTCACTTAAAGCTCTTCATGACTCAGATCCTTCACATCTTTCCAGTCTTCCAGATTAGACAGTCCTCTAGGTCCCTCTTTTACATTTTACATCCCCCCTCTCTATAATCTAATTCATGTAATGATTGGAATGATGCCACCTGCTGGAGATTTACTGTAGAAAAGCTCTGCCATGAAAGGAAGGTCTTTGAGGGCAAGACCATGCGTCTTTTCTTTGGCATCAGGAAGTGACGTGGCTGGTGGGAGGAGGAAGGGGTAGCTGGGTGCTCTGTCTCTCTCTCTTTCCTTTGGACTCTGGTGGAGAGCGGAGCTAGAAATGTGCTCTCACTTTAATAGATAGATGAATATAGGCCTTTCTCTCTCTTTTTACCAAATTCTTATTCTCCTTAATAAATGCTTAAAAGCCTAACTCTTGCTGAAGCTTATAATTTATTGGCAACCACTCATTAGATATTTTAGACAGACTAGCTAGAATTTTAGCCTTAACACTCACTATCCCACTTACATTCCTTAAACACAACACCCCATCTCCTGCTTGTATGTTTTGCATTGCTTGTTTGCCAATCCTGGAATGTTTTGTGCTCATGGCTCCACTTCTTAGTTTCCCTGGATTATGTCAAGATTCAGTTCAAATCTCACCTTTTTCAGGTGGCTTTTCCCAGTCCCTCTTCCACCTGTTCCACCTTCACATTTTAGTATTTTCCCCACTAAGGTTACTTTCCACTTACTCTGCATATATATTATATATACTTCCTTATTTATATTTTGTTTCCCACATTAGAATGTTAGTTTCTTGAGAGTAGGAGCTTTTTTTGCCTTTCACTGTATCCTTATAGCTTAGCACAATGCTTAGAATATACATGTTGTTCCTTGAATAGTTAAACCCAGACTGAGAATGGTCTGGTAGATCCCTTCATTTTAATATACCCTATGTCCAAATTTAATTAACAAATCAGATTTGATTGGAGTTCAATGGAACACCTCTTGTCCAAAAGGCATAAAAACCTGAAGAAGTAGCCACATGGCCTCTTTAAACTATGAGAGGTTAAGGAACCATTTTTTTGTCTATCTCTTACCAGATGTGATTGATAAAAAATAATTATAATTTACCCAGGAAAAAATATACATGCTAGCTGACTGACAGTTCATAAGACTCTGATCTTGGTCGAAGACTTATCAAGATACAGGTATGTTGTCCTTGGTTCAACATGGTGGTGATAAAGAACTGTTAAACACATGAGATTTTAGAAGAACAATACAGGAAGAAACTACCCACAGGCTAATTGATGATGGCTGACTTTAATCCAATGTTCATAAATTCTTTCAGAAGTCTATATTTGACCTTTCTGTTGAACATCTTACTTAGACTGACTATTCTATAGGCATTTTGAACTTAACTCATCCAAAAGTGAACTGATTATCTTTCTCCCTAAATATAGTCTTCCCCTTATCTCCAAAGTAAGGTGGGCTCAAGTTTAAGATGGTTTCTGTAAAGCATTGAGCCCACCAAATTCTCTTCTGAATGGGGTAACAGATGGAGCACCACCCATGGTTGCACGCTGTAGCATGCAACATGAATTTTCCATTGCTAATCTAGGTCTCACAGGTCACCAGGCAAACTCTGCTATGAATTTCAGTTTCTGGCCTTTTCAAATCTATGAAGGCTCCGTACCAAAGAAAGGAAGATACAAACCAGAAAGTGGCCTCCTCACAAACAAAAACTTCCCTCTAAGTCCACAAATTGACAGGTGGGGGGGGCGGGTAAAGAGAGAAGAGGGAAAGATAATTAGAGTAGCTGTACCCCAACCCTCATCCTTTCAGAACTCAGAGAACTCTAATTATACTTATACTTCATGGAGAACAAAAATGAATGAGAACAAATTTTTGCTTTGTTTGGTATAGTTTGGTGTGAGTCGTTTGTATGCACAACCAATTACAGCTCACAATCGAAAGGCCTTTCCTTAGCCATACATAGAGAGTAACAGAATACCTTCACCTGGTTTTCATACATCCTCACAGATTTCCAAAACTGGGTTTGTCATGGCTCAACACAAGTCCCCTCTGCATGACCTCAAACTGATCTCTCATTGTATTATTACATTTATGTGTTTTATATTTACCTATATCTATATGTTGTTTCCCCCTTGGAATGAAAGATCCTTGAGAGTAAGACCTACCTCACTTTTGTCTTTGTTGCTCTAACACCTAGTACAGCACCCTGCCCATTGTCTAAATTTGATAAGTGTTTGTTGGATCGGATTGAATTGAATTTTCACTCAACTTGCTTTGACTGAATAGAGATAGCCAATATACATTTTTTTCGGGCAATGAAGGTTAAGTGACTTGTCCAGAGTCACACAGCTAATAAGTGTCAAGTGTCTGAGACTGGATTTGAACTCAGGTCTTCCTGAATCCAGGGCCGGTATTTTATCCACTGTGCCACCTAACTGCCCCCTCAATATAATCCTTAATGAGTCACCAAATTAGTTTGGTATTCGTTTTTTTTTTTTGGTCTATTAAATGGGGCTATATGTTGGAAGGAAGGAAGGAAAAAAGGAAGGAAAGAAAGAAAGAAGGAAGGAAGGAAAGAAAGAAGGAAGGAAGGAAGGAAAGAAGGAAGGAAGGAAAGAAGGAAGGAAGAAAAGAAGGAAGGAAGGAAAGAAGGAAGGAAGGAAAGAAGGAAGGAAGGAAGGAAGGAAGGAAGGAAGGAAGGAAGGAAGGAAGGAAGGAAGGAAGGAAGGAACTTATTAAGCACCTACTATGTAACAAGAACTGTGCTAAGTGCTTTACAAACATTAGCTCATTTTGTTCTTAAAACACCTTTGGGAAGTAGATGCTCTTATTACCTCTATTTTACAGTTAAGAAACATGAGATAAACAGAGGTTCAAGGGCTTGCCCAGGGTCATAAACCTAGTAATGTTTCAGGCTGAATGTGAAATCAAGTATCCCTACTCTGGGCCCAGGACTTTATCCACTAGGTCATGCAGCTGCCTATGGTGGCCAAACATTACAGAACAATTTTGGAAATCATCAATTAATTAGGAAAAATCCTTTGCATGTCAAAATGCTATAATTCTGTGGCCACTACCTTTAAACATGTTGGTATACTCATTTGCCATCTTTCCTATATGAAAATCAGCCCACATAGAACTCTACTCAGAATCACTGATGATTGCTGATTTTAGCATCATGTTAATCTGTTCCTCAAAGAGCATATTATCACCCCACCTCCTAGATACTCCTATTGGATTTCCTATCGATATTAAATTCAACATGTCTAGATCTCAGCTCATTACCTCTCCCCACTCCCAACCTACTCCCTTAAATCTTTGGAATTGTGTTGTCCTGATATTTGTGATAGCTGTATGTACTGAGATAGTATAAACTGTTTCATTGTCCCTACTGTCTCACCTAATGCATTTCAATATTTCATATTGGTGACACAGCTGGCCATGGTTCAGGTATGTAGCCTATGGCTTTGGAACATAGATTGTTCTCTATTCAAAGCTTACTGGGTCGTAAAAATACTGAAAATCTTGGCCTTCATTAACACTATGCAATCATTAACTGGGTGATCCCTCTGAATAAAATCCAAGGATAGCTGTATTTGTTTGATTTGTTTAGAAGGGGTTTACTTAAGTCTAGCTATAAAAATCAAAACTCATGAAAATGTTAATATTAGAAAGGGGAAAAACTTGGTAAGCATGCAACAGCTAAGTAAGTTTATAGCTGTGCAAAAACAGATTTTTCATTTTGACTTTAATAGACCCCTAGAAATGATCCAATCTTTAGTGACAATCTAGCTCAGCCCTACATTTTGCAGATGAAAACACTGAGGCCCATGGAAGTTAAGTGAATTGCTTAGTCATGTAACAAATTAGTGACAGAGCTCCAGCTAGAAACCTCTACCTCCTGGTCTGGTGTTCTTTTTAGTACACCCTGCTAACCTCCCTCCATTCTTCCATGATTTTGTTTTTGTTTTTCTTGACTTACAAAATCCTTCCAATGAAAGGGTTTTATTATTGACATTGTGTTCCTCAGCATACTCTGGCTATTTTCTGTTAAGAAGAATGTTATTGCATTAATTTGGAATGGAATTGAGGCCAAACAAAATTGACCCACTCATCTTTATACCAAAAAGAATTTTGAAATCTTGAAGCCTTCCCATTTGTGGAATAGGAATCCACAAAGGCTCTATTCCAACATATCCCTGGAAACATAACATTAGAAAGGCCTCCAAAAAGTTAATAGACTCAGTATACTGCTAATGTTAATTCCAGTAATAAACTAGGAATTGTGATCATCGCATGGCCTCCTCGCTTGAGGAAAATTTTAAGTTGACATGGCTGAAGATTTCAAAATATCACAGAAGTAATTCCTTCACCAAGTGAAATTAATAGACTAGGTTGGCCTCATATATAGTCAGAGCAGGCAGCCATCCCCTTCATGGCTTGATTTTAGGAATTACAAGATTTTATCCTCTTCAGTAAAATATCTCCCCTATTCATATGCCATGTCTGAAATTTCATCACTAGAAATGCCATTATTTTTTTGCATGAAAGTTCCAAGAGTCAGCTGCAAAACACAAATACTTCTAGGAGAGAAAATTCACTGTTATCAGTCATTAAAACTTTGTTGCAGACCCAGTAACCCAGATGAACAAAGGGACAGATAGTGAAGAGTAAGACTTCTTGGTAATGACAAAGAAAAATCCTAGTTTTGGTAATGTAGGAATTGTGATATCTGAAATAAAAGGCATCATGTATTCAATAATTCATTCAGTCATTCAACAAATTTATTTATTCAATGCCTCCTATTTAGAGAAAATTGGCTAGCCTACCCTCAGAGAGGTTCTTAAGCTTCTTTCTTTTTTTTTCTTTTTTCTTTTTTTTTTTACATCATGGACCCTGTTAAGAGTAGTCTTATGCAGCCTATGAACCCCTTCTCAGAATATTTTTCAAACTATCAAATAAAATACATAGGATCACAAAGTAAACCAATTAAATTGAAATAGAGCTATTAAAATATTTTAAAGTAAAAAAATGCCATATTAGGAACTCCCCTGATAGGAAGGAAGGATAAGATAAAATACAAATAATTATAGATAAAACAAAATTTCTTAAAAATATAAATATTAAGAATCATAGGTAGAGAAAAGTATCTCAGAGAGCCACGCCTCTGTGCCATGCCTTCTCCCCATGAGAAGTCCAAGGACTTCTCTCTTGGTTTCCTTTCCCTAGTACCTAACTAAAATATTATTTTGTTCTAAAAACAAAGAATCATAAGTAGCAGGGTAGCCTAGAGGACTGTGTGGTCCTGTAATCAGCATTCTGAACTACTATACATTCTCTCTTCATGCTCTGATGATACCTGGAATTTTACTTCTGGATTCCCTCCACTCTTCTTCTCAGCATTTGGTATCCTTGCTGCCTATACTATTTAAAAAATTTTTGTTTTCCATCAGTCTGCATATCTAGGTTCCTGTGAATGGCCTGAAAATTAGATGCTGATTACTAGAAATAATAATTTAGTTATTTTTATTACTAAAGCTAATAATCTAGCTAATAACATTATCTAACTAAAATGTGATCTAATAGTCAATTACTACATGGTGCTGTTGAAGAGAAATTCATGGATGGTTTTAAAATTTTAAACAAATTCACTGAAGCAACCACAACTGAAAGTTCTTGACAGGATAGTCTTAAAGATTTCCTAGTTCTCTAAACTGGGCTCCAGTCAAAATCATCTGAATATAATCAAAATCTGAAGGCATCTGTAAATGTCTTAGGTTCCCAGATCCCTTTGGAAGAGAAAAAGAATGCAATGTCAGTATTTAAAATAATGGAAGTATGAGCATGGCTCACTGGAGCTCAGAGATGAGAGTTGCGATATCAAGGTTCCAATCCCAGCCCTCCTATTGAATATATGAATGATTTTAATAAAGTTACTTTACTATTCTAGACCTCAGTTTCTAGATTAGAAAAATGAGTGAGTTTAATTAGATAAGACTAGTTACAACTCTAACACACTCTTTTTTCAACATAAATGAATGTCAATGCTTTAGAAAACATTCCCTAAAACCTTATCTTAGAAATGTAGTACAATATTTCCTGAAGGAATGCAAAAGGGACAAAATCCATTGCTATGTTTTACCATCACAAGCTATAGTACCCATATATAATAAAACATTAAATCCAAACCCTGGGGTCCAAGCCCTGGAGAGAGACTCAGAAGGTCTATAATGAGGAGTCCAGGGTAACTAAGGATAGTATCAGAGCTCTGGATCCTAGGGATAGAAGTAGGAAAAAAAGGAAAAATGCCAAAGCAGGCCTGGGGATGAAAATGTGGCCCCTTCTTACATTTCTAGTATTCTCATAAACTTACTGACCCCTTTCCCTATACCATGTTGATCCAGTGGCACAGGTCTGCTTGCTCATTGCTGTATAAGACATTCCATCTCCAGACTCCAGGCATTTTCAATGTCTATTTCCTACGCCTGTAATTCTTTCCTTCCTTATTTCCACCTCCTCACTTTCCTGACTTTCATCAAGTCCCAGCTAAAATCCTCCTTTCTAAAATAATCCTTTCCTGATTCCCTCTGATCAAATAAAATCGTATTTATAGAGTGCTTAGCATGGTGCCCTGCATATTTTAAGGGCTTAATAAATGCTTGTTCCAATTGCTTTCATTACCCTTAATGCTAGTGCTTTACCTCTTTTCATTATTTCTAATGCATTTAGAGTCTTTGAACAGTTGTAATCATGTTGTCTCCCCCATTAGTCTGCTAGCTCCTTGAGGGCAGGGACTGTCTTTTGCCATATTTATGTCTGTCTATGTCTATGTCTATGTCTAGTCTATGTCTATGTCTATGTCTATGTCTATGTCTATGTCTATGTCTATGTCTATGTCTATGTCTATGTCTATGTCTATGTCTATGTCTATGTCTATGTTTATGTCTATGTCTACATCTATGGCTATGGCTATGGCTGTATACCTGTATCTGTGTCTGTATCTGTATGTATATATATTTACATCTACATGTATCTATCTATCTCTCTCTCTCTATCACTATCTCTATCTCATCTCTATTTCTATCTCTATCTGTACCTCTACCTCTACCTAGACCTAGACCTAGACCTCTATCTATCTAACTAGACCTAGACCTCTAACCATATCTAACCCCAGTATTAAACACCATGCCAGTGCTTTATTAACTGTACCAAAGGGGAAAAATTGTCTCAGGCTAAGTTAACTGGTTCTACAATGACCCATTCTTGATCCTGCTTCATCTACCAGAAAAGAGCCAACATATTCTTTAACCACTCCCCTTTCTCCAAAGGGCAAAAGGAGAACTAAGCCCCCACTGAGACACTAGCTATTATGTTGGCACTATTTGGAGCAGTTATAAATATGCAGCTAGGTGGCACAACTGATAAGAGTACTGTGTCTGGATCAAGACATTCTTCCTCAGTTTAAATCTGGCTTTACACACTTCCAGCTATGTCATCCTGGTCAAGTCACTTAACCCTGTTTACCTCAGTTCTCCTCATCTGTAAAATAAGGAGGTGAAGGAAATGGAAAACCTCTCCAGTATCTTTGCCAAAAAAAAAGGGGGTCACAGAGAGTCAGACACAACCAAAACAATTCAGCAAGAACAAAAAATGCATTCAAAGTATTCAAAAAACAAACAGAAAAGGAATTGAAACCATAGGTTTAGAAGGGAAGGGACTTTGGATGCCTTTTAGTCCAATCTCTTCATTTGACAGATAGGGAAATGGAGGTGTAGAGAGGTACCTTGCTCAGCATTACATCATAGTAAGTATCTAAGGCAGAATTGAAATTCAGGTATCCCAACTCCAAAGACAACACTCTCTACACTGTGTCAACTACGAGAATCCTATAACAAACAGCCCTACATGAAGATTTAAAGCTCCCCTCCCTGTTCTTTTCGCCCCTTTCTCATGAGTTGTAGAAAAGGAGTGAACATTGCAGTTAAACTTTGAATGAACATTGTGTTTGTGTTTGTTTTATTTTGTTTTGTTTTTTAATCATAGTTGCTTATGGCTTGAATTGAAATTTGAAAAAAAAATCATTTAAAAAAATTATTCAAAAGTTGAAATATTGATCTTATACCCCCAAAGTGGTACCAGCATGATTCTCTGGAAAGCCTCCTGCTTCTTTATACATAGAATAAATAAGACTTCCTGGCAATTTTCCAGAGAGTAGAATTCTCCCTACCATACTTTCCCTCACTCCTCATTGAGAAAACTGCTATGAAAAAAGGAACATAAGTTTCTTGGTGGTCTTCAAGGTTAGAACCACAGAGTATGCTGCTTTAGTCCAATCTGGCTAGAAGCCTGGTTTTCTAATTTCTATCCCTTTTCCTCTGTCCACTACACCATATCCTTTTGTTTTACATAGCCCATGTCGAGCAATTACACTACATTTTTTAATGTGCTAATTGAGAAAATTCATATAATGTTCATTTATGAACATGCATTCTAAATGCAGAAGTTATCTATAATTGTTAATAATTTGCTTGACTGCTGTCATAAGTCCTAGTCTACACAGAGAAAATCTTTAGCTTTTAAATGGGAAGAAAGAGGCACACATGTTTTAACTGAACACAGCTTCACTCAATTGCAGTGTTCTTCAAAGGTGCCAAGCCACAGCAGAATAAAAAGCGTATGTTGGGATTTTATAATCCACTAATACTCTTAGACACATTATGAGTTGGACTCTAGCTTACAAAGCAATGTTTCTAGTCTTTTAAGATGAGGTGGCTGCATCTTTTTTACATAAAATTCATTTTTTTATGATTTGCTTAGGACATAAGAGGATGATTAACCACATTTCATGAACAATACAGTTTAATAAGTGGTACATATAACAGAGGCTTAGGACTCTTTCATTGCAGTGCATTAATGGAATGAAATGCTTAATAGTCCCGCAGTACTCTAGAAGTGATTTTAAAAAACCCTTTCTCTGACAGTTTACAGACAAGAAAACTCATCTTCATTTAAGTTCTTTAAAGATTGATACCATATCCACTGATAACAATATTATAGCTTATGATCATCACCATGTTAGATGTTTTATTGAGTAAACTGACATTCTCGATTTATCTATCTCTAGTTATAGTTGAACAATGGCAAAGGAGCACTAAAGTGGGACAGCCTGCTTGAAATTCAAGTAGAGCATAACTGTACTGATGAGAAAAGTAGTTTTCTAGAAATTTCTATATTCTAAGACCTATCCTCAAATCCAAAAATAAGAAAACAAAAAATTCCAATATTTAATAGAAAGCACTTCCATACTATTTCCATAGGTCTTCACCATAGGCTCCTTGACTTTTTTCTAACACGTATTTTCTGAAAAAGTTTAGTTAGATGATTTTCCTGCCCTTGGCACAATAGAAATAGCAAACAATAAGGATGAAAGAGTCATTGGATATGAGCACCTGACAGCAGAAGGGGAAATAAGAAAGAAGGGAAATAAAAAGAGCAAATAATAGCTAGAATTGGCAGAGTGGGTAGAGTGCCAGGCCTGCAGTCAGAAAGCCTCATCTTCCTGAGTTCAAATCTGGCTTCAGATGCTTCCTAGCTATGTGACCCTGGGCAAGTCATATAATCCTTTGTAGCTCAATTACTCATCTGTAAAATATACCAAAGAAGGAAATAGCAAACCATTTCAATATCTTTGCCAAGAAACCACCAAAATGGGGTCACAGAGAACTGGACACAACTAAAGTGACTCAACAAAAATACCTGACTAGAAAGTATCTGTGGCTAGATTTGAACTCTGGTCTTCTGGATTCCAACTCTCCACTACACAAACTTTTTTTTTTTTTTTGGAACTGGGGAACTAAAAAGGAGCCATAAGACTATATTACTACTCTGATGAATAATCGATCACAATGACTTAATGCCTATGAATGAACATTCTGGACATCACTTAAAGTTGTTTTATTTTTTAAAGTAAAATGTTTTTGTTTCTTTTTAAGAAAACAGAAATGTAATTTCAGGAGGAGAATATTTAAAATATTTTCTCACTTTCTTCTGTGATGTGTAAAATTAAATGTGTGGTTGCCTTATTTCTGTCCCAAGTTTGGGGAAAATTAGCTGAAGTTTCTAATATATTTGTTACTTATAAATTAGAAGCTTTAGCACCAGTTTGGGGGCATTAAGCATTTATTAAAGCATACCAAGTATTAGTAAAAAGAGAACACCTGGGTCAGAAAGTTAAGAAAAGGCCTATCTAGCCTAGAGCTCCAGCCTGGCCTGCTTCTTCCTCCAAGTCTTCCACCATGAGCCTGTCCGAGAGACAAACTGTGAATAGAAGCTCTCTCTGCATCTGGAGGAGAAGTGGTCCTTACACACTGCTTCAAGCTAATTGGCTATCATCACCCAAACTCATTATTTCACTAGACTGGAGGGTGGTCCATGAGCAGAATGTGCCAAGGTCAGAGAATCCACCCCCTGAGAGCCAGCATCTCAGGTAGGTGTGATTTCAATCAAGTCAACTTTAAGTGAGTTAATCAGCAGAGTCAATCCAATCAATCTTAATCCAATCAATCTCCTCTGGCTGAGGCCTTTGGGTATTCCAAAACCCATTATTGTCTCACACTTCAATACATGATTATAGAGTTAATAGCTTGTATTTATGTACACAGAGATTCCCAAAATAACAAATTCACTGAAACAAATAGTTGTTTTAATTAAAGTTGTTGTTGACTATTGTTAAAACTCAATGTCGTAGAATGTCAATAAGAATCCCTAGATTTCAAAAATCTTGTGTCAGGCTTATCTAACACTTTCATCTGCTGAACACATAATCAAAAAATACAACTTGATTCAAGTTATTGAAAAGAAAAATATAAATGGAGGTATAATCTATTAAGTTAGTCATTGTTCTTCCTTTTTATAGCTATTACCCAATGTTTGTGGAACAACAGAATCATAAAATTAGAAAGGACTCCAGAGGTTAACCACTCTAACTGTAGTTGTTATTGTTGTTGGGTCATTTTTCAGTCCTGTCTGACTCTTTGTCACCCCATTTGGGGTTTTCTTGCTGAAGATATTGTAGCGGTTTGCCATTTCCTTTTCCAACTTCAACCTGTATCTAGCTAAGAATTCCCCAACTATATATCTGATAGATGGACATCCAGCTTTAAAAAAAAAATTAAAATAAATAAGCATTCAGTGTGAGGGATCTCATTATCTCCTGAGGCAGCTCATTCAACTTTGGGATAGCTGTATAGTTGAAAATTTCCTGACATTGTGCATAGTTCCCCCTCTGCCAGTTTTACCCATGGTTCCAAATTCTACCACTTGTGGCTGAGAGGAATGTGCTTTCACTATGTCTTCCACATAACTATCCTGAACATGCTTTAAGTTACATTTCATCCCCCACCAACCCCCCAACTTTTCTTTCCAAGCTAAAAATCACTCCCCTACCCCCCACACATATACACTGCATTATTAGGATGCCTCTTTTAAAACATCCCTACTCTCCCATGAGTGGGTTTATTTCTGTTTTGTTTTGTTTTCCCTAGGATCCTTAAGGCTCATTTGGAGACAGAAAATGGTCTTCTTTTTCCAAGTAGAAGAAGAGACTCAACTTATATTTCCTTTCATCTGGAAAACCAAAGATAATGACCTAATCTGGAGAATGGGGAATCACAAAATGAGAACATTCTAAAAAAATAGCTTTGGGGAAAACCTCTTCAAATCTCTGAGTGGCCATGTGTATATACACTTTCTCCTCCATGTGGCAAAGTCTTTTGGAGAAAGAACAGTGTCTCTCTTTCTGCTCTTTGTAGTCTCTAAGTTCTATTTATTTATCAAATCTCAGCACAATGATACTCAAGTCTCATTGCAAAGAATTTTATTACTTTGCTCACTGTGATTAGAAATCCCGAGAAGACTGGAAAAATAGGGGTTTTTGAGTATGATTGTCATAATGTAAAAGTATTTTCATTGCAAACATTTCAGCAATGTAAGTCTCCCATCCCCATTCCTGAGACCTTTGAAAAATTAAGATAGTAATAATAAAAACATCCATAATTGCATGGTTATATAGAAAAGAATAAGGAATAAACCTCTTATTTCATTGGTGAAAGAAACTATCCATGAGGAAACTTCCTCTACCAATGTTGGCCAGCTGGTATCTTCTCTGTCTAGACTAGATTACAGAAAAAGTCAGTGACTTTCCCAGGGTCATATAACCAATATGTGACAAAAGAAGGGCTTGAATCCAGTTCTTCCTGGCTTCAAGGCTAGTTCTTGTTTCTACCATGCCACATTGCTTCTGGTAACAGTGACAATGACAACAACAATGACAACAACTGCTACTGCTGCAGCAACTACAACTACTACTAATACTAATATGACGCCGATAATGATGCCAACAACAACTACTACTACTATGTTGTGGCCTTCCTCTGAGCCTACCTATAAAGGTTTTGCTTTCCTTATAATATGGTCTCTGTTCACAGAAGTCTTTAGTCTTTGGGGGGAAGATTCTTTATTAGGAAGATCTCACTAGAATTCCATGGCTACTGGGAAAAAGTGAAGAAACCTTCCTACTAATAAAATCAGTCCAGCTATTCAATGTCAGTACATAAAGTAGGTAAAATAACTACTTTCCAAAGAATGTACAGACTTTTAAATTTTTCCTGAAATTGTTGTAAAGTCCTCTTATACAGAAATAATTACTGTGTGCCAATTTCATTGTAGCATTTTTTTTGTGGGGCAATGGAGTTTAAGTTACTTGCCCAGGGTCACACAGCTAGTAGGTGTCAAGTGTCTGCATCCAAATTTGAACTCAAGTCCTCCTGAATCCAGGGCCAGTGCTTTATCTACTGAGCCACCTAGCTGCCCCCCTCCATTCACTTTTTTTTAAAATATTTATTTTATTTTTAATTTACAAAATAAAACAAGCATTTCCATAACAGTATATTTTTTAAAAAGATGTTTGCACATGAAACTGCAAATTTATTAAGTACAGTTATCTATTCCTTTTAAATATATGATAGTTATCATATGAATTTCTTTTTTCCTTCCTTTTTTTTCCTTACCTTTCCTCCCTGCCCCAGAAATGGCTACTGTTAGACAGGGAATCACTACCCATTTATGGGGATTAAAATTGTCTCCTGACACTGTGACAGAGCTCTGAGCCAATGGCACTTTATAAAAGGGTCCATGGTCCTCAGTGGACCTCAGATCTTCTTCATGATCTGAGATATCTCCTCCTGCTAGGGTCTTGGTTTTATAGGGTTTGATACCCAAATACACAAAAGAGGCATGGTGAAATACAGAATCTCATTGGTTCATAGACCTTGCCCCTGAAAGCCAAAAATGACCAATCAGCCAGAGAGGGGTGGAAGGTGGCACAGGCTGAGCAAAGCACAGGACATCTCTGCTAAGTGGTAAAAGATGGTCACTTGCTCATGTTGGACAAGAGAGAGAGAAGTCTGGAAGTACAAAAATAAGTTGGAGGACTTTCCATGCAATTGAGTCACCTCTGCTGTACTGGGCTTGGTCACCATGACAAGGGAAAACAAGGGTGGAGGGTCTCTGCTTAGCTTCCTATGATTAAGCAAGTGAACTTACAATCTGCAGCTCATAATATACAGAATTTATAATCACTACTTTTATGGAATCATATCAAACTGATTAATACTGATTGGAACAGAGTAGGGGTCCAAATGAATTATTTCTCAAACCTTATAAGAAAGGTTAAAGAAGCAAAACACAAAACTAACCATTTCTGGCAGCATATGCAATATTTCATATTCATAATCCCCCACCTTCCAGTGAAAGGACATACTTAGTCCTTACACTTATACAATGAACAGTTTAGATTTTGTTGTTTTTCTTTCTGTACACAATATGTATTGATTTCCTAATTTTGCTTATTCAACCTTCATCAGTTCATGGGAACACACCATGGTATAATCTCCCTGAAACTCAGGTTCCTCATCTGTAAAATGAGGAATTTGGACTAGGTGACCTCTAAGATCCCCTTCTACCTTTGTGTGGGCTTGAGTTTCCTCATTTGTGAAAGGAGAGGGTTGTACATGTGAAGTACCTTCCAACTCTTAACACTATTATCACTCACTAGACCTTGGAAAAGTCACTTGACATCTAAGTTTTCTAGCTCTAGATTTTTAATCCCCACATACGTTGCCATGTTTATCTGAATTCATCATGTTTGTCATTTCTTGAATTGCTTTTGAATTATATATTCAACTGCATTAGTGTACCACAATTTGTTTAACCGTTCCTCAATATATGGATGAATCTTCCATTCACAAATCATGTTGACCACAAATAATGTTGCTCTGAACGATTTGGAATATATGCTATCATTGGCCTTTTGGATATACCTTGATTTTAGCAGTGGCATCTCTGAGATATAGTATATTTCAATTGCTTTTTCACATAATTCCAATACTGATTATTTCTATCCTTTATCATTTTGATCAATGTTTATTTTTAAAATGAGTATCAATATGGCCTAGTACTTAAAAGATTGTGAGATAAATGATTATTAATAACCAATTATTTGGAGACATTCAGATTTACACCTTTTTCTTTTATCCTCTTCAAGAATTCAGTCTCCAAAGGTTGAATTAACCTTCTATTCTAGCCAGCCCTCACCTAGGTGAGGCAACCATTGTGCTCTACTCAGGTTTGAGCGGGGATAAACTCATTGAATAGATTGCCCAAGGCTGGGGATAACTTAGAAGTAAACGACATAATCAAAGTTCAGGTCCATTAATTAATTAATTTCTAACCAATTGGAGGAGATTGCCACCAGGAACACCCCTCTTCCAATGGGCATATAAGCCTTGAGCCTGATGCCATGATTAACTTTGGTCAAAGGGTGAGACATCCAAATGACAATCCCTTTATTAAAATGTTGGCATTATTAACAACATGATTAAATTACCCAAAAATTATGACTCATGAACCTTTTTAGACACCATAATTAAACATGGAGTTAATAAGATCTGTGATAAAGCTATGGCTCTGAGGCCTGCTAACTATGCACATGCACATATCATGTCTGAATGAAAGAATGATTGAATGAATGAATGAATAAAGAAAAACACCTATTAGGCACTATGCTAAATATTAGAAATGCAAATAAAAACAAAATAACAGTCTTTGTCCTGAGGAAATATATTCCAGTAAGGAAAAAAATAACAGATTAGGAAAGCTACCAGAGAGAAATGTTTTGGACAGAGAAATCAGGGAGATGGTGATGGGAGTCATGAGGCAATTAATTAAAACATCCTTTTCAACAAGGTAATGTTGATTTTATGTTTCTTGTCAGAGCTAGTGTTAGAAAGTGTTTGAGGCAGGTATGTGAGCCATGGGGGCAGCTAGGTGGTTCAATAGATACAATACCAGTTCTGGAGTCAGGAAGACCTTAGTTGAAATCCAGCCTCAGACACTTACTGTCTATATGACCCTGGAGAAGTAATTTAACCCTTTTGCCTCAGTTTCCTCATTTGTAAGAACAAGCTGGAGAAGTAAATGCAAACCACTCTAGTACCTTTGCCAAGAAAACCCTAAATGAGGTCATGAGTTGGACACAAACAACATGAGTCATGGTAGAGCATGAAGATTGCTAGGAAGTAATATTAGCAGTCTATGCCTTAGCAAAGTATGGTGAACTTTCAGCAATCAGAATTTGAGAGTCTGAGGTGACAGAGCTTGGATTCGGGTTTGAAGGTGGCAGCTAGACCACTGGAGCATGACAACCTAAAGATGCTCCAGAAGTGGATCTGTTTCCAGGCTAGATAACTACAACAATAGAAATGGTAAGAATAGCAATAAGACAATGAAAAAAAATGCTGAAGGCTGCAAAATAATAAATGATCGAATCTGACCACAAAGCAACAATAATATTTTCCTTCCCTCTTCTTTGCAGATGTAGAGGACTCTGGGCAGATGATGTTGCATATAATGGCAAGATTTTGTCAATGTGTAGTGCCATAGGCAAATTTAAAATTTTAAATCGAAATGTGTGGTCGCCTTAAATTAGAAGCTTTAGCACCAGTCTTTGGGCATTAAGCATTTATTAAAGCATACCAGATATTCACATGGAGTTCAGAAAGTTAAGAAAAGGCTTATCTAGCCTAGAGTTCCAGCCTGGTCAGGCTCTTCCTCAAGTCCTCCGCCATGAGCCTGCTTCAATCACGAACACTTTAAGACTGTTATCAAAAATAGATTGCCAGAGGCAGCTAGGTGGCACAGTGGATAAAGCACTAGCCTTGGATTAAGGAGGACCTGAGTTCAAATTCAGCTTCAGACACTTGACACTTACCTAGCTGTGTGACCCTGGGCAAGTCACTTAACCCTCATTGCCCTGCCCCCCCCCAAAAAAAAAAAGAAAAAGAAAAAGAAAATAGATTGCCGATCTTTATCTAATGAGACAGCCTCTATACTGGGAATTTCACCTCCATATTGATGAAATCACACATCCAGACTCACTTCCCCCTAAAAAGGAAAAAAAATCAAAATACTAATTGAGAATAGAGCTCATTTTATTCTGTGTATTTATCCTTGGTACCTAATACATTACTTGTCACATAGTGTTGCTGTTGTTTAGTCATTTTCAATCACGACCAACTCTTTATGACCCACATTTGTGGTTTTCTTGGCAAAGATACTGGAGTGGTTTGCCTCTTCCTTCTCCAACTCATTTTACATATGAGCAAACTGAGACAAACAGGGTTAAGTGACTTGCCCAGGGTCACACAGCTAGTAAGTGTCTGAGGCCAGATTTGATCTCAGAGTTTCCTAACTCCAGGCCTGACATGCCATTCAATGTGTCACCTAGCTGCTATCTACTTCCTAGTGGGCATTTAATAAATTTCTTGCAGCTTGACTGAAATGAATAGCAGTTAAACAACCAAGTAATTAAAGGACTTCAAAGGTGCTAAGTCCAAAAACTCTTCTCTGGGAAAATAAGCAATACCATAAAATACAAGGGATATATACATTTCTTAACTAAATGTTTCTTAATCTCAAATATTCAAGCAAATTGCCTTATGTTACTCCTATCTATGCATTATACATCATGAGATGACTACAAACATTTAAGTCATCTTTACTTGCCACATATTTAAGATATACTATACATTTACCATGAAATATTAATCCAAAAAGCTGCCTTTGAAGCATAATCAATTTAGTACTCAGAGGAAATCTAATGGTGAAAAGCAAAATATATCTCTTAGTTTCCACTTTTGCCATCAATCAATTAGAAAGAAAATGATAATGCTACTTTGCACACCTCCCCAGTACTTTTAACTCACTTAACATGCTAAGTGTTTGGCAAATGAGAATTAATGAAACCACTAAACACCACTCTGAGTTAGGTAAATATTATTTCAGTCATTTACATATCTGTAATCCAATGGCTTTGACAGTTAAGTGACTTGCCCAAGGACACAGATCAAATCACCAGAGCTTGAAGTCAGCAGCTCTGGCTGCCAGCTTCCCACTGAGCTATTTGCTGTGTATAGCAATGTCGGATTCATGTAAAAATAAAGAACAGACATGTAGTTTTAATTTAAATCTAATTTATCAAGGCCTTCACTGCCTCAGCTTTTAAAGCACCCTTCCTCTTTCTGGATCACATCCACAGGTTTTCTGGGATGCCAAATCACTCGGCTTCGCGGCTGTAATTTGTCTTTCCTGATTTCCTGCTAACCTCTATGGATTCTTGAAATCGTGCCTATCTCTTCCCTTGTGTCCAATGCAGATTCTTCAAGTGAAAAGGAATTTACATCAGATGGGGAGGAATTCTTTCCAATTTGGAAGAGAGCTGCCACAAATTTAAATTGGAAGAGAGAGGTCCATAAGTCGAACATTCTAGATACCCCCTCCTCCCTTGATGCTCTCTCCCTGTCTTCCAGTGCATACCATTAAATATGCTTTACATTTTTTTTCTCCTGACATGTCTTATTCACCACCTCTGGTCTAAGGATGAACTTTCCATTACTGACATGATATACAGAGGTGTGCATTGCAGATGGGCTTAAAGGAAAAAGAAAAACCTAGGCAAACATCAAAAGTATTGAGACAAAAGGATTATCTATAAATACATTTTTAAAAGTAGTCAGCATTCTGGCATAACAACACATTTAAAACAAAGATCAAGAGTTTAGGTAACATACATTTCTCTTCTTTCTTTTCTTTCTTTCTTTCTTCCTTCCTTTCTTTCTTTCTTTCTTTCTTTCTTTCTTTCTTTCTTTCTTTCTTTCTTTCTTTCTTTCTTTCTTTCTTCCTTCCTTTCTTTTTTTTTGGCAGGGCAATGAGTGTTAAGTGACTTGCCCAGGGTCACACAGCTAGTAAGTGTCAAGTGTCTGAGGCCAGATGTGAACTCAGGTCCTCCTGAATCCAGGGCTGGTGCTTTATCCACTGCACCATCTAGCTGCCCCCAGTAATATACATTTCTAGCAAAAAACAAAAACAAGCCATAAACCTTGGTGAAAGACTGCCATGAATTTAAACCAAGATGGTAAAATTGTAGAGATAATTTAAAATGTTTAGTATTATTAATAATATATGAAGAGATATATAAATATTTGGATAGGTACTACCACCATACTTTTGCTTGCCTAATAGCACATAAATAACAATCATAATACTCTCTTTTTTCACCAGTGGTAGTGTGAAGGGACCATGATTCTTTGGTATCGAGAACTCCCTCTGAGGAAATTCTCTCCACCAGTGCAGATCAGCACCCTCAGGAACTTACAGTATTTGAGAATTGCCTGAAAATAATATTGTTAACTGGAAAGCAGAATGCTTTCCAGTTAACAAAAGCAATGGCACTTGACTGTCAAAACAAGCCCATAAAATATGAAGGACAGAAATTAACATGCCCATTTTAAAGTTGAGAAAACCAAAGGTCAAAGAGAAATAGTTTGTTTAAAGTAATAATCTAATAAATGGTAAAATCAGGAATTAAACACAGGTTATCTAATTTGTATTACAGTGCCCTTTTCAAAGCATCAACACAATATGAACTCTAGATTTACCCATATATCTCATCACTCAGGATTAAATCTTTGAGCACGAAAGAATCTGGTTCAATCATTTCCACCTTAATATTTTTTATCCCTGATACTCAATCCATGGTAAGCCTCTCAGAGCATCATAGTTTTTGAAAAAGGAAGTTATATTTTAATTACGAATATACAGATAGGGACTGGACCTCTGATTCACTGGTATTGGAAATTTTCTAATTATGAAACTCCTACCAATAAGACTTGAAAACAGATTTCCTGGCTCTGGACTCTACCATTTGTTCCATTGTTTTCAGTCTTGTCTGACTCTTGGTGACCCCATTTAGAGATTTCTTGACAGAGAAACCACTGGAGCGGTTTGTCATTTCCTTCTCCAACTCATTTTACAGATAAGGAAAGGAAAACAGGGTTAACTGACTTGCCCAGGGTCACATAGCTAGTGTCCAAGGCCAGATTTGAACCCAGAAAGAGGAGTCTTCCTGACTCCAGGCCTAGCACTCTCTTCACTGTACCACCTAGCTACTCCCATTATGCCATGATGCCTTTCTTTACCTAAGAACATAGCAATAAACAAACAAGCAAATGAATAAATAAATAAATGGATAGAAAGACAAAGATAGATTAATGAATCACTATGTATACACTCATAGTTTAGTGAGGCTGGATATAGATGCTACACAGGAAAACAGCAAGGTCATCACAGACTCCTGAAATTGGATAGCTGACTATTTCACCTATTCAAGCCCATCTTTATTACATAAAGCCTAGGTGCAGCACTGATCTTCAACTTTCCCCAGCCTCTTTCTTTCCCCTGGGTTGCTTCTATCTCACTAACTCCATTTATATCTACTTCTGCCGGTTGAAATGGGTCCCCCAGAAATGCAATAACATGGGTATTTTACTCTATTTCATCTCTAATTCAACTCTATTCAACTTTAATTCTCAGAGTTCTAGGGGTAACCTGTGACTGATCATTCACATTTATACTATTGCTCTTGAGCAATGTATTTCCCATCAACAAGTTAGCCACTTATATTCAATCTATCTTAACCAAAACATTTATTGAAAATGTACAGCAAATACATCATATTGACATAACATTCCACCCATAAACCTCAGTTACACACTTCTACTAATGCACACCGTTTCTGTGGATGGGAAAATGGAAGCACACCTTAATTCCAACATAGTCTAGTATATATAGAGAGAATATATTTGGCCAGAATAATTCAAAACTCTGGAACTTTACACTTTCATGTCCTCTTTTTGTCTCAAGAATCAACCATGAAAGTTTTCTGATTAATATATCTTCTGTTTTTAAGAGATTATTTTTACTGATAAGTTAAATTGATCTATATTGGGCTTGATCAACAAATCAGATGATAGATTGACTGAGTTCCAGGTTCAGTCTTAGATTATATCTTCAAATGAAGTAATGCTATGCTCTTATAAACAAAAGACAATAATCTTTATCCTAAAATTAGAAAATATTTCTAACTCTGCTCATTTAAAAAAAAAATCTCCTCCACCTCTAAACAACAGCAGGTGGCCATTGCCATAGTCATATTTTCTATCTTCTCTTTTCTCACTTATTTTCAGCAGCAAATCATAATAGGAGTCACTATTCCTTTTTATTATTTTTTTAGCAACAGGTGGCAGTAGAGAGCACTAAAGCTTCTCATTGGCCACATAATATTTCCATCAACCCTTGACTGTCTCTCTGACAATTTGGCAACAGAACAACATGCAAAGAACGTGTCATTGTCTTTCTTATATTTCTGGAATGTGTTCATTCATCTCTTTCCTTTCTTTCTCCTAACAATTCATAGCTCAGTAATTGATCTGCTCTGTGAATATTATCTCAGCTTGAGGTTAATAACCAAATCCTACTTTTTGTTTGTTTTTTTGTTGACAGTCAGGTAAATTAAACTTTTATAAGTATTTTTGTATCCACAGTTTCTCAATTAAATGTTCTATGCTCTCTGCAACTACTATATCAGAACAGAAATCTAAGTCAGAAATAATTCAGTAACTCCTTCTTTTAGACTGAATCAGATCTATGCCTGGACAATTGAACAATCAAGACAATTTTAACTGGGTAGCTAATTTATAAGAAAATTCATGTCCTAGACAATGGAAATATAAAGGATCACACATTTACAGACAAAAATACTAGAAGGGTCTATGAATTTTTTTTTCCAGCATGGAGGACGTGCATCATAGAAAATCCCTCTTCTAATTCGGGTCACAAAATAACTGTGCTGTTTTAGATAAATCCTAGGGAATTGCTTGGGTCACATAACTTGCCTAGTATTATCTAGATGCTAAGTTTCAGAAACAAAAATTGAACCCAACATTCTACTTTGACACATTGTCTGTACCCCTATTTAGAAATAGAGGGGAAAAAGATAAATAAGGATAAAATAATGAATGAAAAATGTAATGACCATGCAAGTTCATGATCTTCTTATAGGCTTTTAACATATTTGGATCAAAACTACATTTTCTAGTTGAGAGAGCCAAAAAAAGAAGATTGCTATCTTTATTCTTTGTACATTTGCAACTTAAACTAATGTGTAAGTGAATAATCAGGTAGCATGTGATTTAGCATTCAGGCAGAAGTCTTTACAAGAATGTATTTGGATTTCCATTCCAGAAATGATCTATTTTGTAGATAGCAACTAAAGAGATTATTTTAACCTGATTTGTTCCATCTTTCCTAGTACATTAATCACTTGTACCTACTTGGAAGCTGAATCAGAATCATAGAAATATTTTCAAAATCATATCAGGGATACATTTGGTGTGTCTATATTCCTCCACCCTATTCTCTCAATATTTCAAACATTTTGATCATGTCTGCTTTTAAACAATTCACTTTCGTACTTTTTAACATCAGGGTAGATTAGACGACAGAATGTATTTCCTCCTCACAATGTACTCCTTTGATTGTTGGGTGCAGACAGAAGCTGTAGTGATGAGATAGTGATCAGAGAACATTTGCTTTTAGAGTATTGACAATTTGATGGATTTATCACCTGGTTTTATCGCATGCTTTATAAGTATCTGCTTCATTCCATGCCATCTTTTTCCATAGACATTCTTATAATAGTTGCTAAATAGTTTCTGAAACCAGGTTTGTCATTTCATCTGTAAGGGGCTAAAATTCTAACTAGTCTGTCTAAAATATCCAATGAGTGGTGACCAATAAATTATAAGCTTTAGCAAGAGTTAGACTTTTAAGCATTTATTAAGGAGAATAAGAATTTGGTGGAGAGAGAGAAAAAAGGCCTACATTCATCTATCTATCAAAGGGAGTCTGCATTTTAACTCCACTCTCCATGAGAGTCCTCACAAAAGAGCACGAACCACACCTTCCTCAATCCCACAAGCCTCCTGTAAAACTGGAAATATCCTGTCCCCACACACATAGCCAAGCTAATTGGCTGATAGCTTTGATCAATAGTACCCACAAGCAAACATCACTTCCTTATGCCAAGGACCTGACCATATGGCTTGCCCTCAGACACCTTCTCCTCATGGCAGAGCTTACCTACAGTAGCTCTCCAGCAGGTGGCATCATTCCAATCATTACACATCTGTATAGGGTGCTCACAGCAAGGAACTCCTTCTATTGATGCAGATATGGCACCTTGTCTACATTTTGTGGTCCTAACTCACTACCTGAGGTACTGAGAAATGAAGTGATTTGCCCAGAGTCCAACAGTTAATATATGTCAGCAGCAGGAATTGAGTCTTCCCTCACCCAAGCTAATGATTCCATAAGGAATCTTATCTACATGGAAATATTGATATGCCTTGTAAAAGATAGGGATTTACAGATGAAAATTGATATATAAATAATATTTGGGGAATATAAGCATTCTAGAAAGCACTTTAGAAGCCAAAAGTGATCTTAACAGCTATACTGATATAAGTAATATTTATTATAGGAGCTGAACATATGACATAATGGTAAACACTATAGACTAGAGTCAACAGTGTTGGGTAAGATGAGCTTTATGGGACGGTCAGAGATCTGGAGTTGGAAAGGCCCTAAGAAGACAGTTAGTCCAACTCCCTCATTATTATGGATGAGGAAGCTAAGGCCAAAAAATGTCAAGTGACTTACCCAAGGTCACACAGGTATTCAGCATTAAAGGTATGCTTTTATATAGATAGACAGATAGATAGATGGATAGATATATGATAGATAAGAAAGTGATTTTTGCTAATTATATATCTATATCTATCTTTATGAATAGATAAATAGATATGTATATATGGGTATATAGATAGATATAGATATAGATATAGATATAGATATAGATATAGATATAGATATAGATATAGATATAGATATAGATATAGATATAGATATAGATATAGATATATAGATGTAGATGTAGATGTAGATGTAGATGTAGATGTAGATGTAGATGTAGATGTAGATGTAGATGTAGATGTAGATGTAGATGTAGATGTAGATGTAGATGTAGATGTGGATGTGGATATGGATATGGATATGGATATGGATATGGATATGGATATGGATATGGATATGGATATGGATATGGATATGGATATGGATATAGATATAGATATAGATATAGATATAGATATAGATATAGATATAGATATAGATATAGATATAGATATAGATATAGATATAGATATAGATATAGATATAGATATAGATAGATATATAATCAGTAAAAATTCACCTTCTTTTCCTCCTATCCTAAGCCTATCTTCCACTTGTAATGAAATGAAACTTTAAAACCCTTTTACAAACATAGTCAAACAAAACAAATTTCCTTATCAGCCATGCCAAGGTAGGTAGGTGAATGGATGGATAGATAGATAGATAGATAGATAGATAGATAGATAGATAGATAGATAGATAGATAGATAGATAGATAGATAGATAGATAGATAGATATAGATAGATATTTCTTTCTTCACTCAGAGACCCTCACCTCTATAAGGAGGTGAATAGCATGTTTCATTATTAGTACTCTGTAATTGTGCATAGTTATACTGATCAGAGTTCCTAATTCTTTCAAAGTTGTCTGTAGTTACCATATTGTTGTCAGTGTGTGTGTGTGTGTGTGTGTGTGTGTGTGTGTGTGTGTGTAATCAGTTGTTTCGGTTATGTCTGACTCTTTGTGAACTCATTTGAGGTTTTCTTGCAAAGACACTGAGGTTAACAAGATTAAGTGATTTCCCCAGAGTCACATAGCTTGTAAGTGTCTGAGGCTAGATTTGAATTCAGGTCTTCCTGCCTCCAGGCTTGGCCCTCTATCTACTGGGCAATACACACATGCACATATATACACATGTGTGTCTGTAAAAAGGATAGATATAGATAGTGCTCCTTGTTCTCACTAGACAATACATCACTTCATAAAATACTATAAATGAGACATTATTATTTATAATTATTATTATGCTATATTTCTCATAAACTTCTCAAGACTAATAAGTTATTGATCTAGAAGTAGAAGATGCTGTCTTATTCAGGGTCTTAAAAATATTTTTGGTATCATGAACTTCTCTGGAAGTCTGGTAAAATCTATAGATTCCTCAGGGAAAAAAAATGTTAAGTACATAAAATAAATTGGGTTCTAAAGAAAACCAATTATATTGGAATATCGTTATCAAAATGTTTTGTTTTTCAAAAGTTCACACAGCCCCAGTTAAGAACCCCTGATTAGGGGGCAGCTAGCTGGTGCAATGGATAAAGCTCTGGCCCTGGATTCAGGAGGAACTGAGTGCAAGTCTGGTCTCAGGTACTTGACACTTGCTAGCTGTGTGACCCTAGGCAAGTCACTTAATCCTCATTGCCCAAAAAAAAAACCCCAAAAACTGATCAAATCTAATCTCATTTTTCTTAAAATATGAAGAATCTGAGACCCCAAAAAGGTTAAATGATTTGTCAAGTCACCAAGCAGTATTTGAAGCCAGGTCCTACAACTTTTATCCTGAGCTATGTTTCTTTGTAAACTAATTCAGGCCATTTTTAGCATAAAATTTTAATATTCCACTCTAGGGAGATTGGATAAGTAATGAAGCCTGAATTCTATCTGTCCTGCTGAAAGCCTTGTTGTCTGCCTTGGGCTTTGATGACTCTGGAGGAAAGAGTGAAGATGAAGACTTTAAGTGGCCTTACCTAACTTAAATCCAATTCACACTGAAGTCAAGAAATCACCCATGTGATGTCATTGGTCTTCTTACACAAGGAAGATGAAACAACAACAAACTCAGAGATTTTGATAACATTATCAATCTGATAACATTACTTAATAGCAAGAAGCATTCTTAAAGGCTTAGATAATGACCACCGGGTGGCAGTATGTATGCAAAAGTGGGAAGAGAAGAATTAAAATGCATGTTAGATGCTTTTAGTTGCAAGTGATGAGAGCTTCTTTAAAAGATTTTCTTAGATTTTTGTTTATTTGTTTTAATGCGTAATGGACTTAAAACTGCAGTCACAGCGCTTACAATTATATTTCAATAGAAAAGTACCTGGCTGTCACCTTGAGAGGCACAAAGACCTAAATCAAGAATTAGCTCAGTTTCCTGGAAAGTGGGAATTTGCAGCTCGTCTTTTCCTTGATGATTCCTTGCACCAATTAATGTAGAATGTGGATCATACTATCATGGCCTGTACTTGATTCCAATTTTTTGCTGAGTTTCTCTGTGTTGCTCTCTTGAGTTCCTTGAGAACAGGAACTATCTTTTGCATTTCTTTGTATACCCAGAGTTTAGCAGAGTGCCTGGAATATAGTTGCTGGTTAATAAATGTTTAGTGGCTAAATGACTCATGTACACAAAGAAACAACAATCTAAACAAAAGAATATGGGAAAGGGGCAGCTAGGTGATGCAGTGGATAGAGCACTGGCCCTGGATTCAGGAGGACCTGAGTTCAAATCTGACCTCAGATACTTGACACTTGCTAGCTGTGTGACCCTGGGCAAGTCACTTAACCCTTAGTGCCCTGCAAACACACACACACACACACACACACCCTTGGCAGGTAAGAATCAATTGAAAGAAATTAGTATTTTAGCCTGAAGAAGACATGGAAGGTATGTGGTAATTATATTCAGAATTTTGAAGGAGTGTCTCATGAAAGTAAAATTCATCTTATTTTACTTGATATTGTGGGCCAGAATTAGGAATAAATGCTTGCAAATTAGAGTGAAGTAGACTTAAGTTGCATAAGGATGGACTGCCTAAAAATTAGAGTTGCTCTAAAATGCAATGGAGGTACAGTGAATATAGGGCAGGACTTGAGGTCAGGAAGACTCATCTTCCTGACTTCAAATCTGGCCTCAGACAGTTACTAGCTGTGTGACCCTGGATAAGTCACTTAACCCTGTTTGTCTCAGCTTCCGCATCCATAAAATGAGCTGGAGAAAGAAGTGGCAAATCACCCTAGTATCTGCCAAGAAAACCCTAAATGGGGTCACAAAGAGTCAGACAGAATTGAAAAATTACTAAGCCCCACCCAAAATATATGTCTGTCTGTCTGTCTGTCTGTCTATCTATCTATCTATCTACCTATCTAATCTCATTTGATCCTCCTTTGAGGAAAGACATATTAAATTAACAGTCCCTGATCTTATCTTCTCACACAAAGATCTCAAGGACAGTAGGGATGAGGATGAGGGCAAGCAGCAGGAATTACATGGAGTCAAAAGCACATCTCTATCAGCAGCTGTTGTCAAATATGATATGTTAACCTCAAAGGGTTTGCCTTGTACCTTTCCAATTTGTTTCTTTGTTTATAAATTTTACACTTCTTTCTCCATAATCTTTTTTTGTTTTTTGTCTCTTTATGAATTTATATATCCACTTTTCAAAATATTCTAGGTTGAATATGCCCTTCCTAAAATATGGTACCACAAACCGAAGACAATATTACACGTAATGTTTAAGCAAGTCAATGTATAGCTATATAAACCCTCTCCTTCTGAACTTGATCTCCAAAAGGAATGTGAGATGCATTCATACATCATTGTAAAGGACTGATAGCTTAAAGTATTATTTCACCTAAGTAAAATGCACATTATATAGGAAGTTCAATCTTGAGCTAAGGAATTAAGTTTACATTGATCTCTTTATATAATCTTTGGCATCAAGAAGTGGGTGGGAGAAACAGTTGTAGGGTTTGAAGGGTAGTAGTAGGCTATAGCATGGAATTTTTCCTCAGATCTCTCAAATTATACCGGGCACACAGGCCAGTTTTCTATGCCACATGATTCTCTGAAATCTAGTTGTCCAGGAATAAGAAGATTCCAACTCAAGATCCTAGACATAATGCAGGTGTTATTAGATGCAACTTTGGTTCAGGTTTTCCAGAAGTATGTTAATTCAGCTTTGGTTGGGCAAATTATATCATTCTGAAAAGTACCAAAAGTTAGATTCAAGTTTATAGATGCTTTAAAAAATATTGAAATAGTTTTGATGATTTTATGATTTTCTCACTCCACTACTGCTGTAGTAAAAACAAAAGCAGGTCATACAAGACTGAATGTTTTTTTTTTAATTTTGATTCACTTGGGAGGGGTGTTTTAAATATAGGGAACATAGGGAGAGATATTATTAAAGAGGTAGAACATGAACATATATGAAATTGTATTTCTTTCTAATAGCCCTTCTTTGTCCTGAATTTGTCTTTGGATTCAAGTTTTGTAGAAGGCAATGAGGAGCCATTGAGGTTTTCTCCCCTAAAAAACCAACAAGATGAAAAATATATACTGTAAAACATTTGAATTACATAATTATTTTAAATAAAAGTATAAAATGTTAGAAAAAATTATTTTTATTAAATTTAATTAAAATAAGTATCGTGGATTCCAATTTTGATTGGAGGAAAGTCTTTTCAATTCTTGTCTTTGGATATAATAAAAATTACTTATTTTTGACATGAGTTGCTTACAAAGTTTTAGCTATTTAAAAAAGGAAACACTTCTCTTGTTCATCTTGCTTGGCCTTTTTACCAGAACCCATATATAATATATTTCCTGCTAATTGGCAGTTTTCATGGAGTGAATGCTATAAATTTCTGTGAGTAAGGATAACTTTTGACTATAGTTGCCTTGACCGGCAAGAATAATATCTAAAAATATCAAGTTCCTATTTAATAGGTTATTTTTTTCAAGACTCAGTGACAGTAATTAGTTTACTAATATTTCCCCAATTATAATGGAAACATAAATTCAATAACATCTGGATCTGTGTGTGCATTTGCTTCCCTTTCACTTTGAATTATTCAAGTAAAGGCAACAGCTCTTGCTAACAAGAAATTTACCAAGACTAAGGTGGGAAAATAAGTGACAAAAATTAGATGTAAGATAAATTAGTTTTGGGGGAAGCTAGGTTGCACAGTGGATAAAGCTGGATTCAGTAGGACCTGAGTTCAAATCTGACCTCAGACACTTGACACTTACTAGCTGTGTGACCTTGGGCAAGTCACTTAATCCTTATTGCCCTTCCCTTCCCCCAAAAATGATATATGAGTCGTTCATTATTTTACCATTCTTTATACAAATGCTAGAAATTTTTGACCAACAAGAGGTAGTCTCTATTCTGAAATGATTCACATGAACACAGTTATGACCTTTTGGACATGTGGAACATATCTATTGCTTGATTAGGGAGGAGGAGCACAGAAATTTGTATAGACAAACTTGGACTAATTAGATATTGGCTATCTTTTTCATGGTCATTTTATCCAAACAGTATGCTCAGTTTACTCAAATTATAAAGAAATAGTTTAGATTTTAGAAAATAGTTGATTCACTGGCTGTAGTCCTTGGCCTCATTTGAGTTGATAATTCAAAATCCTATCTGTATGCATGTGGTAGAATTTGGGAACAATTAAAAGATACTATTTTGAGGGGCAGGGCAATGAGGGTTAAGGGATTTGCCCAGGGTCACACAGTTAGTAAGTGTCAAGTGTCTGAGACCAGATTTGAACTCAGGTCCTCCTGAATCCAGGGCTGGTGCTCTATCCACTACGCCACCTAGTTGCCCCCAAAAGATAATATTAATTCAATTCTTTATGGCTTATTAAGATATATGTTCCCCCCAGAAATGGGCCATTATTTGTGTTTTGCTAGTCTACCACTGAAATTACATTATAGATACATATATATGTATGTATACATGTGTATGTATAGGTGTGTATAGGTATGTATATGTGTGTGGGGATATTCTCATTTTATCTAATTCTGTCATAGGTATGTAGACCCAGTCTATGTCGGTAAGATATAAAATATTTATTTATGTATATAATAGAGATGCATTTTTATTAAGATGTCTGTACTATACATATTCAAACACCAATTGAAAAAGAAAAAAAAATTAGGTAATTTTCTATTCTTAATTAATATGGTATATAATCCCTCCCTGTGTCACAAGAAAGTTAAAAGGAAAAACAAACTGATTCTGTCAGGTATGTCATGGTTGTTGTATAGAAAGTACCTATGTACATGCCAACACTTAGCATAAAAAGCGGTTACAGTCAGAGTCACTGTGTGGTTTGAAATCAGACAGGGTATTCCAAAAACTTAGTGCAATTTTAAACTCTTAAACTATTTAAACTTTTGAAGCTTAAAACTTTAGACTTTCAGAATTCCCTATATAGAATTTCATGAAAACAACGAACTTGTTCCTTAACTTTTTTTTTTAGTTTCATTTGGGGATGAAGTATTATTTATCATCTGATCAGAAAAGGAGGTAGGGCAGTCTTATTGTGAGAACAAGGCATAAAGGGCAGCCCAAGTGATTCACTGGTACCAAAGGAATGTTAAGAAGGGCAGCTGGTGGCAGAGTAGCTAAGAGGTATGAGCCAAAAGTCAGGAGGAGCCATGTTTTAATCCAATCTCACATACTCACTCAATAGCTGGGCAAGTCACTTAAATGTTGTGTGCCTCTGTTTCCTTATCTGTAAAATGGAGATAATAAAATAATTTATCTCCAAGGGTTATTGTGAGGACAAAATAAGATCATATCTTTAAAACACTTTGCAAATTTTAAAGTATTATATAAAATTTATTATTATTGTCATTGCCATTGCCATTACCATTATTGTACCATCTTTATCACCAGCATTGTCATCATCATCATCATTAGCCCCATAGTATAGGGAATAGAGCACTGAGCTTAGAGTCAGGAAGACCTGAATTCAAACTTGGCCTCAGAAACTAGCTGTGTGACCCTGGACAAATTATATTATACCTTCCTTCCCAGAGTTGTTATGAGGATCAAACGTGGTAATATTTGCAAAGCTCTTAGTGTAGTACCTGAAGACATATTTGGTTGTTCCCATTTATAAACTCATGTTTTCATCTGCTAAAAAGAACTATAGGGAGACGTCAAGCACAATGATTGAATCTTCTGTGAAGGATCCATGGGAGAACATAGAAGTGTGTAACCAAGTAAGGGAGAATATAGCGGGGTTTAAGACCCAGTGATTGAAAGCATAGTCACATTAAGAAGCTTCATTGAAAAAAAAAGAAACAAAGAAAGAAAAAAAATTAAAATTTTTAAATTTTTTTAAAAAAGAAAACAAAGCTACGTTGAATCATTCTTTTCTATATATCAAAGAAGAGATTGATGCACATTTATTTGGTGAAAGGAAAAGCTCTAGTATGTTTCCGTCCCACCCCTTTGGAATCATTCATTCATTCACTTCATTCAATATATTGAATATTTACTCTCTGTATGACATATACTTTAGGAGGCCAAGGATCTGGTGCCTACAAATATTCAAGTTGTATGACTTATAAAGTGTCAGTCTAGAATCCAAATGAGATAGAAACAGATGAACCAAGTTAGAGGCAGGCTAAAAAACAAAATCCAGCCCAAGGCAAAAAAAAAAAAATAACGCCCTAAATTCAGACTACGAAAAGCAAAAGCAGACATGCTACTCAAGACACTGAATAACAGCCAAACTCAAGTAGACATTAGCTAAGAAATGGCTTTCAAATACCCATAAATCATTACTATTATTATTGGTCCTCAAATGAAGACCGGACAAGAAAAAGAAAAACTACTTGGTGGCAAAGAACTAGTGAAACTGTTTAAAAAAAAAAGAATTTGAGTGAATTATTTTTAATGTTGCTTGTCACTCTTCAGCTTGTTCCAAAACTCCTGACTTTTTTTTTCTTTTGCATCATCCTATAGATTCTAAATGTAGAATACCAAGGACCTAGAGGCCTAAATCATGTATATAATTGAATAGGTAACAATTCTTGAAAACTGTACAAATGATCATTTAAATAAAGGGGGGGGGAGGTACATTACAAAGTATGCTAAAAATGTGGCCTAATTGTACCACAAAGAATTTGCTATCCAGTGAAAGATTTCTCCCATCCCAGTAGGACAAGATAGGTTTATTTTTGCTTTCTACTGACTTGTTTAAATTCAGTTTAATTATTTTTTACTTTAACAAGGTAGATGGCTAGAAGAAGGAAATCCTGCAGAAAGGATGCTATAATTACTATTCGTGTTGACATAAAGGAACAGGTTCATTTCTAATAATACATAGGATATGCATTTTTCACACAAAAACACATTTCTGTATGCAGTTGTAGAATTTCTGCAATTCTTTCAAATGAGTTTTTTATTTCTTTATCTTTCCTTGCTCAGAATCCAAATTGCTTTTGATCACTACTATAAAATCTATAAAGGCTTCAAAAAATTAAAAAAGAAGGGGAAATGCTTTTCTATCATTGTAAATATTCTTTATGGAAGTTATAGTAATAGACATGTCATCAATCTCATTTGTTGTTGCTGGTGATAATCTGACACCCTGGTAAAAATGTAAGTTCCTTGAAGGGCAAAAGAGACTGTCTTTGTCTTTCTTTGTATCCCCATTACACAACACAATGCCTGGCACATAGTCTGTGCTTCTTGACTGACTAACTGACCTTTAAAGTTTTACCTATAGGGAAACTGAAATGAGGGTAATGGATATTTTCATAAGCAAACACAGAGAAGTGTCATCACTGAACGATGTTTTCCTGCCAACAGAAGAGTATCCAGATCCAGGCTGTCAGTACAAAAGTATTGTAAGAACATTTTTAAATTATGAGTTTGGCAGCTTTCCCCAGGAACAATAACAATGAAAAGGGTGCCTTTAGAATCACACAATGGAGCATTTCATATCATGCTATCAAGATAGAACAGTGTCACCTTGATATGAGACCTCTCCATAGCCCCCTCCCCTTAAAGTGAACCCCCTCAAATAAAAAAGGGAAAAGACTTAGGAGTAAATAGTTCTGAACAGGTAGACAAATTCAAACAATTTAAGAAGCTACATCAGTCCAAGGGCAAAGTTTATTTTTAACCATCACATATGAGGATACATTTAAAACTTGGCTTTCTACCTCGGCTATGAAGTTGCAATGTTTTATAATATTAGAGGTTTTTCAAGTAAGCCAGTATTGACAATAATATTTATATTACCAGTCTTTCTATCCCCAAAGAAATCATAATTATGTGTCCTGTAAAAAACAGTAAAGCAAAAAGAGTAAGTCTCCTTTCTGCTGATCAGAAGACATTTAATAAATTAATTAATTAATTGAAAAAAGAAAAAAAAGAGAAGACAGATAATAGCATTTCTTAGCAGAAATTAAAGCTATCTGCTTTGTTTTAAGAAATGCTGATCGGAGCAGCTAGGTGGCACAGTGCATAGATCACTGGCCCTGGAGTCAGGAGTACCTGAGTTCAAATCCGGCCTCAGACACTTAACACTTACTAGCTGTGTGACCCTGGGCAAGTCACTTAACCCCCATTGCCCCACAAAAAAAAAAAAAAAGAATTGCTGATGTTTGTTAGCTGAGAAATTTGGAATTTTAATGATAACTGTATTTGATTATTTGGAGTTATTTTCAGGTATGCTGGATATATCAACTTGTTTGAAAGAAATATAGAGAAAAATGAAAAGTTAACATATAGACATCCTGGAAGGCCTCTGTGAAGATAAGAAAAAGGTGGGCCCTCTAAGTGGTGCCAGCCTGCTACTGGAATATGCTCCCTGTTTGTACTCACAAAATCTCAGAACCCAGGGCAATCCTTCATTTCTTCCCTGAGGAGGGAGTTGTATTGCTAAGAAAAATAATGGATTTAGTTCAATTCTTCCAATACTACCATCACCTTCCCTCTACCCCTCACTTGAAACCCCATCTTTCTATTTTGCACAGTAATGGAAGTGCTGAAGAAATTTTAATAAAGAGAATGTTTATGCATATGAATAAATACCCACACATATATACCTGTGGATATATAATATACATATATGTATATACAAACACATATGTGATTGTATATATAAATATGCTTTGTAATATGTGCATATGTGTTTTATATGTATCATGCATTTATACACATTATAGTATGTATATATACATATATCTGAAAAGACATATACACATACACATGTATGGAGAAAGAGAGAGAGGAGAGAGAGAGAGGAGAGAGAGAGAGTCTTAGTGCTATTTTAACCATTAATAGCTTAATAGCTTTAATAAAATTACTTTTAAACTTTTGGGACAGCCTACATATGTGCGTATATGTGTTTTGTATGTATGCCCATAAAAATTGTGCCAAAAAAGAGTATACATTCAATAAGCTTCCCTTTCATAAATAATACTGTTATCCCTGTCACCACCACCACAAATCACATAGAACAATTCTAAAAGCAAAAAGAAATATATACATTTCCTCATAAAAGAGAAAGGAGGGTAGAGCAGGTTACTAACACAGACCTTTCTCTCTCCAGCCCCTCTGAACACTTCAGTTTTGCAATTGTAATGATTGGAATGACGCCACCTGCTGGAGATTTACTGTAGAAGAGTTCTGCCCATTAAGCAAAGGTCTTTGAGAGCAAGACCAGGAGTCTTTTCTTGGGCATCAGGAAGTGACATTGGCTAGTGGGAGGAAGAAGGAAGAGACTGGCGCTCGGTCTTGCTCTTTTTCCTGAGGACTTCAGCGGAGAAGGGAGCTAGAAATGCACTCTCCCTTTAATAGATAAGAATCTAGGCCTTTCTCTCTCTCTTTACCAAATTCTTATTCTCCTTAATAAATGCTTAAAAGTCTAACTCTTGCTAAAGCTTATAATTTATTGGCAGCCACTCATTAGATATTTTAGACAGACTAGCTAGAATTTTAGCCCTTAACACTACCAATTATCTTCCTTTGGGTCTGTTGGCTTCTCCCTTCTTTTCTCAAGACTTGGTTATCCCAGCTCCCTAAGTAGTGTTATTACTTTATGGGAATGGTTATAAAATCAGGCATCATCAGCTCCTACACCCACTCCACACATACTCAACATGGAATCAGCTTTTAGTGCCACACTTGTACTATATCCCTTCCAGACAGTCTCTTCCCTGTTGTTAAACACTCACTCCACCCATTTTCTATCATTTCTTTCTCTTCCTCTCTTCTCTTCCACTCCCATTCATTTCCATCCCCTCTTTCCCTTCTTTTCATTTCCTTCTCACTCTTCTCCCCTGTTCTCTATCTTTTCTTCTTTTCTCTCTTCTTCCTCTTCTGTCTATAATTCTATTTCACTCATTTTTTAAGCTTCCTACTATTCTTTGTCATAAACATGCATAGGAAGGCTAGATTTTAAGAGTCAAAGCAAAGCACATAATCACCAAATCAAAGGAATATTGTGATAACCTTCACAGAGCTTAGATCTCTCTCTCTCTCTCTCTCTCTCTCTCTCTCTCTCTCTCTCTCTCTCTCTCTCTCTCTCTCTCTCTCCCTGTGTTAAGGTGATGGGGGGGGCATTTTTTTTTTTTTTTTGCTTTAAAGGTGCACGAAAACACAGTAGCTTCCCTGGGCAACTTACCTTTGGAATTCTTAACCCTAAGTTAGATATATAGAAGATATAGATTAGATATAAATGTGTATGTATGTTTGTATTTCTACATATATATTCACACATGCATGTGTCTCTATATTAAATATTTATTGAAATGTATTTTATTATTTAAATCATTATTTTAAATATATACATATATGTTTATTCACATGCATGTATATTCACATACACATATGCATGTATCCTAACCCACTCCTAGAAAGATGAAGATTTTTAGTTTTTAATAAAAATGAAGATTGTAAATATGTTAACAGTGTGAAGGCCACAATTTCTAAAGTAGAAGATAAAAAACATGTTTAATTGGGACCACCCTCCCCTTTTCCCAAGATTTATTTTTACTAATAAAAAGACCATGGATAAGTAGGAATTTAATTTGTGTGGCATCTTCCTTTTTTCCCCTCCCTCATCCCTTGTACTAAATCAGTTGAATGGTTAGTGAGAGGAAAATTATTTTGAAAATAACAATTGTTTCATTATCATAAAATCTGAGATCCATTTTTTCTAATGTCTACTTTGTTATATTTTCTAGGCTTTTATGTATATTTCCTTTTCTATAACAGTCTTTTATATCTCAGAATATAAATAATCAGAGTACTATTAAAATATCTATTTCTGCATATGAGACATTGCTTAATATCACAAACACCAGTAATTCATTCTCCCTTGTTTATCATACATATGTCTCAGTTTACATAACAATGCTAGGTAAGTTCTATAAATTTCCCATTTAGTATCTACTTTAAACATCAGGATCTGTTTCATTTCATGCTACTCTCAGAAATTCAAGATAAAGCCATTCAAAATTAGAAGAATTGAAATGATATTATAAGATAAGACCATGTTTACACAACTGTAGCAGAACTGGACAATAAATTTGGTGAGGATAATGCCATTTAAATGTATAAAAACCAGTGGAGATTAAATCTATTGCATATATCCTAACAAAGAACACTAGACTTGGAGTAAGAAGACCTGGGTAAGGTTCCAAACTGTCACTTAAAAGATCTATGACCTTAATAGATTCATGACATAATTTCATTCTGTCTCACTTTCATCATCATTAAAATGTTGACCAAATGAGATCATGCATATAAAAGTGCTTTATCATTTGAAAAGTACCATACAAATGTAAATTATTGCAAATAAAGAGCATTATAATATAAAGCACTAATATTACTGATAACAATAACAATACATCTACTTCCTTGTGTGTTATTCCCCCTACTCAAAAGCCTTCAGTGGTTCCCTGTTACCTAGAGGATAAAATGTAATCTCCTCATCCTGGTATTTAAGGCCCTCATTAATCTGAGTCTAACCTACATTCCCAGTTTTACTTCACATTATTCCTATTTACATGGTCTTCAGTGCTGCCAAAATGTGCTACTAACTTTTACTCACACTTAACTTTTTATTTCCTACCCCCATGCACAAGCAATCTTCTACTCCTAGAATGCAGTTTGTTTTGTATCTTTATCTCCTTTGAAGCTCAGCTCAGATGTTACCTAATCCATGAAGCCTTCCCTAACGTTCCCAGGTGGTCATGCTATTTCATTCTTCATATTATGTTGTACTCATTTATATTTCTTTCTGTACCTGTCTGATTTCCCAAGTGGAATATAAGGTCTTTAATGGAAGACACTTTTCATTTTTCTTTTGTATCCAAGAGTTTGCACACAGTAAGCATTTAATAAATACTGAATTATAAAGAATTGTTCTGAAAAACATGGTTCTCAAATACTTTGCCAGCCCTCTGAAGCACAGATGACTTTGACAGTAGATACATTTGACAGAGATTGACCCAAAACTTTAATGAATTTGCCATATTTCAAATGTATCCACAAGATAGTTCAGTTTCCTGAAGATTACCCAATACAAAATATTCTAATGCATCTAGCTATAATTCCTTGAAGAATTAGTCATACACGGGCCCAGATGGTATAGAAACCCACAAGAAGACTTTCATGTTTGGCGTAAATTGTTATTCATCAAGGAATTGGCAGCCAACTGCGGAGTAATTCTTATGAAATTTATTATGCAATCATTTACTGTAGAGCTAAATGCATCTTAACACAGATGAGTCATTCTAAAAGAAACATGGGACCTCAAAGAAAAATAGCCATTCTTTCTGGGATAGCTTTTCTTTTTTTTAATCAAGTCACTAAATCAGCCAGCAAGAATTTATTGGGCTTCCACTAAGTATGCAGCATTCTGGCTCTATGAGGCATCAAAAAAAAAAAAATGTAACATAATATTTGTCCACAAGAAGCATAAAATCAGATTGAAGAGGCATATAGAAAAGTCCATCCCATGGAACATGCTCAGAATTGGGGGTTTTTGTTTGTTTTGTTTTGTTTTTTGCGGGGCAATGGGGGTTAAGTGAGTTGCCCGGGGGTCACACAGCTAGCAAGTGTCAAGTGTCTGAGGCCGGATTTGAACTCAGGTACTCCTGAATCCAGGGCTGGTGATTTATCCACTGTGCCACCTAGCTGCTCCCTCAGAGTTGGGTTTTAAGTGAGAATGTGGAAGCTTTAGGACATTGTTGCTTCTGGTGATATAAGACTCATCAGTGGGGGCTTGCACTTCTAGATGATGAGAAGGCCCTTTCTTTGTTATGAATCCCAAAAGACTGATAACTCAAGGAATGTTTAAAAGTGACCATATGCTCTATCCTTTCTTCTTTTTCAGCTGAAAATAGTGAATAATGTTTGAGCACCATCCTGAGAGGGAGATGGGGGTAAGTTCCATTCCTGGTTTACTTGAAACCATGAATACATGGCATGTAAAGTATTTATCCTATGAAATTAAGCCTGAACCTGAATTTAAGCTGCCTCTTTTTTGTTTATTCTTTTCTGATCTTAAACAAATGAATACCTATACTGAGAGGAATGTGCACAGGACTGGAAAGAATGACCTTGTAAGTTTGGGAGAGTCTGATGTCCTGAGTCCAAATGAGTCAGAGATAAGTGGTAGCAGGGGAATAGACTACTGAACTACTCAAGTAATCTTTTATTTATGTATGTATTTATTTTTTCCCCAGGCAATGAGGGTTAAATGACTTGCCCAGGGTCACACAGTTAGTAACTGTCAAGTGTCTGAGGCAGAATTTGAACTCATGTCCTCCTGAATCCAGGGCTGGTGATTTATCCACTGTGCCACCTAGCTGCCAGCACTCAAGTAATCTTGAAGAGGACAGACACATCAATAGGATTGACTTGGGCCTAGATCTTTTACCAACAAACATAGCAGGAGTTGTTAGAAAATATAGAGCCAAAATGAAATTTTAAATGCCTAATTAGAAGTCCTGGGAACTGTTTCATATTTGGGTGAGGTTCAATATATTGAGGCTGACATAGTCACCCAGAAAGATTGTAACAATAGCTATGTTAAGTTGTCTAGTTCTGTTTAAAACTGTTCTGTTACAAAGTGTGAAGCTTTTATGTTAGCATATCTTTATGGTGTACAAACTTGTTATCCCATTCCTGGGTTATATTGTATAGTGATTTATTTTTTAAAATGACTCCCATTTTCAGGAAACCATATTATAAATGTGGGATAGAAACCTTACCTCTAATGTGGTTATAATGCCTTGCACAGAAGATAATTCAATGTGAGTACAGGGCCTGTATACCTTCTTGAAAAAATCATAAGCCATTGTATGAGAAACAAGGCTAGACCCAAAGGAATTTACATAAAAGTGAGATGCTATCTCAAAACCTGGGATTATGGGGAGGGAAATACTTTGAGCATCTGAATTCTGGAGTTTAGAGCAACTATGGAATAATTAGATCACTGAGCTAGGGTAGAGAAGAGCAATAGAAATAAGAGTGGTTGACTCTACAAGCTGATGAGAGAATCCAATATACATTAGGGACCATTTTATTGCCCTAACTCTTAAAATATTTTTTGTAGGGGCAGCTAGATGGCTCAGTGGATAAATCACCAACCATGGATTCAGGAGGACCTGAGTTAAAATTTGGCCTCAGACACTTAACACTTACCAACTGTGTGACCCTGGGCAAGTCACTTAAACCTCATTGCCCTGCAAAACAAAACAAAACAAAACAAAAAAAAGCAGTGACTGGGGACTTAGGGTAGCTAGAGGAAACAGTGGATAGAGTGCTCCTTATGGAGTCAGAAAGACTCATCTTCCTGAGTTCAAATCTGACTTCAGATACTTACTAGCTGTGTGACCCTGGACAAGTCACTTAATCCTCATTGCCCCTCAAAAAAAATTAAAAAAATATATTGTATATATATATGTGTGTGTGTATATATGTATGTATGTATATTTGTAACAGATTGTTTTGCTATATATGCTTCATAATCTAAACTATAAGTAAAATTTACCATAAGGCACTGCTCATTGAGCTAAAATATGTGAAAAAAATTAAAAACCTACCTCCTCCCCCATCTTCATTAAATGTCTGGTTCCCCTGGACAGATCTTGATCCATATCTCATGCCTGGATACAGAACAATGAGTAGAGCAGTACTCCAGACCCTGTGGGACTAGCAGAAGTTCTTTTTAAGATTAGAACAGGGGTGTTTGGGTAAATGTTCTAGCCTATTTTACAGATAAAGAAACTTAGGCCAAAAGGGTTAAGTGACTTGCAAAGGGTCACAGAGATAATAAGTGTTTGAGGCCAGATTTGAATTGCGGAAGTTAAATCTTCCTGACTTCAAGGCTGGCATTCTACCCACAGCACTCTATCTAGGTTCTTCTGTGTATTCATATATTCAATGAAATACTTCAAAAGACACATAATTCCATTTCTGTGAGCTTTTTACAATTTCTAACCTAGATCAAAATCCCTTTTGAGCTTTAGCAAGTTCATCGGTTTCTGTTACCAAAAGCATTCCACCATATTATGACCAACATTCACATCACTGAACTTCTCTTAAGTTAATTAATCTGGTCCTTGACTGACATAGTATCTCCCTATCCTCTCACAGCAGCCTTTTAGATTTGTAAAAAAAAATTAATTATTAATAAGTATATCTAATATATAATTTTGTGTATGTAAAATTATAAGTATATGAAAATGATATTTTTAGAGACATTATAATTGGGCCGTAAGTCCTACTGCAGTCGCCATTCAAATGTAGAAATATTTTAGCTAGCTGGGGCTAATTTGGGGGGCTAAATCTGACTGGGGTACTAATTCTGGGACTCTTGACTATTTGGCTATCTGACTGCTACTATTTTAATGTGGGCCGTTTATAACGTTCCACCACACTGCTCCCAAATTGATAAACAAAGGATTAAGAAGCCTCTTAACTAAATAATCAAAGCAGAGTTTATTTATGAGATACTATTTAAAATTATGAATACAGGGAAATAAAATGTACAACCTGACTGCATTCCAGTGCTTCCTTCCACCTGCTGAGCCTAGAACCTTTTTAATACAATAAGGGCCTTAGCTGCCTCTCATCTAAGGGTATGTTACACTTTCCCTGCTCAGCTACTTTCTTCTAACTCCTCTTAATCTTCACTTTCTCCAACCTGTATCCTGTGCTGATGCTTCTGTGCTCTCCACTGCCTCCTGGTCAGTCTGTCTGTCTGCTCTGTCAGTCTGCCCTCTGTCGCCTTTGCCGCCCCTCTAATCTTGTCCACCTCTCTTAATCTTGTCCGCCGGCCTTTCCTCCTTTCTCCTAGTCCTGCGTTACTGTTTGTCTCGTCCCCCCAGTCCTCCTGTCTCTCTATCTCCAACCTTTCTAATCTCATCAGCCCCTCTGAGTCTAACTCCCAGGTCTATATAAACCTTTTCTTCTCTCCACTCAAATCTCGGGGCTTTTTGTACCCACACACCAAGCTAATCCGCCAGCCAGGGCAGCAGCTGGGGCTGGGGGGATGCTCAAGCATCCCATGCCTCAGCACAGGCTATCCGGGATCATTCGGATAGCTCTGCTCAGATGAGAGGGAGCTGGGGGCTTTTTTTTTTCCCCCAGCTGTCTGACCTGGTGTCTTGTATAGCCCACGGGGCTTTTTGGCTCAGCTGAAGCAGAGGGGGAAGGGTACCAGCACCTCTCACACAGAAGAGACCCTGAGGGCCTAAGGTTTTCTAATCTCAGCCTAAAGGTAGGCTCCCCAAATCAAAATAAATTTCCACAGATTGCTAGGCCCTGACATTACATTTAGCTACACCAGTAGGGATTTCAGGAACCATAGTTGACCTCTATACAAGAATGGGATATGATAGTAGCAAAAGAGTAGCATAATTGTAAAATATAGAATTTTGTGTAGGAAAAAAAAATCTGGAGGAGGTCTTCATGAACGATAAGGTCAATGGTAGTGAAAAGTATAATATGGCAGCAAAAGAAAGGAAAAAAGGTAATGTAAGCTAATACCCAATAAATGAATGGGTGATAGTACTCTGCTATACTCAGACTACAGCTGGAATATTGCTCTCAGTTCTTGATCCCATAACTCAGGAGGGATATCAAGAAGATGGATACTATGCAGAGGTGAGCAACCAGCATGATGAAGGATCCTACATCCATGTCATAAAAGAAGTAGGAAGATTTAGCCTAGAAAAGTATTGATTCAGGGGTATATATGATAACTACTTTCATGTAATTCTTGGGTTATTCCTATTAAAGAGACCAGAAGAAATAGTCTAAAGTTGCAAATAAGAAAATTTAGGATAAATAGAAAAAAATATTCCTGACAGAAACTTACTAGGTAGAATGGGATGCTTCTGTAAAGGCTGAGTTCTTTCTCACTGGTTGTCTTTGAGGAGATCTTGGCCCACTATTTGTCAGGTGAGTTATAATGGGGGTTATTTGGAGGATATAGATTAGAATAGATGACTACTGGGGCACCTAGGTGGCACAGTGGTTAGAGCACTGGCCCTGGAGTCAGGAGTACCTGAGTTCAAATCCGGCCTCAGACACTTAACACTTACTAGCTGTGTGACCCTGGGCAAGTCACTTAACCCCAATTGCCTCACTAAAAAAAAAAATTAAAATTAAAATTAAAAAAATTTTTAAAAAAGAATAGATGATTACTGAGGTCCCTCCAATGATAAAGTTCCCTGACTTCAGTGACCTATAAGATGATATGATAGGTAAAATAGATTATGAAATATAACAATGTAAAAATGTATGAGAAAGATAATTAGAGAAAGGATAATATATACCACAGTGTTAATTGTCTGGTACACACAATACTTATACAACAAACTAGAGAACAAATAAATCAGTTAGGCTTTCATGTCACAGAGAGCTTTTGGGAGGGGGCAGGGGGAGATGGGACTTCATCTAGTCCTTGAAGGATGAGGTAGAAGAAGAAGTGGTGGAGAAGCAGAGAGAAGAGAATGAGTCAAGGCATATAGCGAACACATTAGAGAATGAGGTAGAGTATAGGGCATTGATAGGCAATATCAGAGCCAAAATATCATATGCCAACCTGGTTTTAAGTTTTAAGTAATGACAAGGATGTACATGATACAATTTTCCTTTGAAAACTTCCTTATTATCTGTTTCAACAATATCCCTACTGTCTATTGAGAATTGCCCTGAGCATGAATAGAGGAGAAAAAAGAGCAAAGAAAAAAAAAAGTAGACTGTCTTCACCATCACAAAAGAAAAGTTGAAGATACATGACAGACACATCTGAAAAAGTCAAGGTCATTTAAAAACCTACATTCAAGTGAGCAGTGGAGAATATAGTCCAAAGTGCAAAGGCAGTAATAAGTGCTGGAGACAAAAAAGACTCTAAGAATCAGCAGAGGAGATACAGTGTGGCTAATCAAGCAAAGTTTCCTAGAGGTATTAAGATAGTGTTTTATAGCTTTTAAAAATATGAACATTATATTCACACATGTTTTAGACATTGCCATGTGAACTCTCTTTTCCTTGTCTGACACATATCTCCTATACGTAAGTGAAAAGAGCTTTGGATATAGGAGTTAGAAATTTTGGGATCTAAAGCTGCCCTAGCCATTGGTAACCTGGGACAAATCACTTTACCTGTCTTAGATTTGACTTCCACAACTGTAAAAACTGGGGGGGGGGGGAGGTACATTAGAAGTTCTACAAACTCCTCTCCATCTCTAACATTCTCCAATTCTTTTAATGAGTGTGAGATGAGCAATATTTCCTGAAGACCTCCAGTGTAGAATGGGTTGTTTTTTCCTAAGACTGTGCTCTTTTTTTAAATTTTTTTTTAGTGAGGCAATTGGGGTTAAGTGACTTACCCAGGGTCACACAGCTAGTAAGTGTTAAGTGTCTGAGGCTGGATTTGAATTCAGGTACTCCTGACTCCAAGGCCTGTGCTCTATCCACTGTGCCACCTAGCTGCCCAGACCCTGTTCTTTTTAAGGCTATTTTTATACGGCATTACCATTTTAAGACTGCTTTAGTTTTCCTGAAGAGTGAAACTCTCTTTGAAATTCAATTGAGAACAGGAAGGTTTCAGAAAAAATCCTGGAAAGACAAATAAACTGATACCAAGTGAATTTAGCAGAGCAAGCAGAGCATTGAGCAGAGTAACAGCAATACTGTAATTATGATCCACTGTAAAATACTTCACTATTCTGATCAATATAATGATCCAAGAAAATTCTAAAGGATTCATGATGAAAAATGCTATGTATCCAGAGAAAGAATTGATCAACTCTGAGTATAAATTTAAGTATAGTTTTCTCACTTTATTTTTCTTGCCTTTTTTTTTCCAATACGTCTAATTCAGGAATATTTTGCATGATTTCGCATGTATAATTTAAGCCAAGAAATTTAAAACAAAAAGAAAGAAATTCAATTGACTAAGGGGACTAAGTTTCAGAGTACGACAGAACTTTTTGGTCACTAGCACAAGACTAGTTGAGAATGTTTCAAGAAGCTTCAGACTTGCAGATAAGCAGCATGACAGATACTTTAGGCAAGGGTGATCAGAAAGAGAGTAATGTCTTTGATAGTAAGAGGGAGATTCAGAAGGAGGAGGGTTCAAGGGGAAAAATAATCAGTCTTGTTTTGATATGTTGAGTTTGAAATGAGAAGGGGACATTTAGATTTAAATGCTTCAAAAGTATTTGGTGATATGGGACGATAGCTTAGAAGAGAGACTTTTCTTGTTGAATTGTTTCAGTTGTGTCTGACTCTCCATGACAACATTTGGGGTTACCTTAACAAAGAGACTGAAGTAGTTTGCCATTTCATTCTCTAGCTCATTTTACAGATGAGGAAATGGAGGCAAATAGGGTTAAGTGACTTGCCCAGGGTCATGCAATTATTAATAGTCTGAGGCTGGATTTGAACTCAGGAAGATGAGTCTCCCTCATTCCAAGCCCAGTGCTCTATCTACTGTGCAACCTAGCTTCCCAGGAGAGAAACTAGGGCTAGATGTATAGATACAGGAATTATCTGCATAAACAATAGTTTCAATGGAATTATGAAGTTAGAAGCCAAGTTGCAATAGTGTTAGGAACAGGAGGCATCAAAGGAAGAAATTTTTTTCCTAGGAATTTGCAAAAAAAAAAAAAATGAGAGATATATGTCAATAGCTTGAAGTAATTGAAGATAGTGTTTAGTGAGGTTTTTTTGTTTGTTTGTTTTTTAAGGTTTGGAGAAATGCATATGTTTGAACATTTCCTAAAAAGAATAGATTGGAAAAGAATAGATTAGAGGGAGAGAGGTAATGATCTAGAAGCCAATTTAAAGAAGGAGCCCAGGGGAGATATCACAGTCACTTATAGACATGGTTTTCTTGGCAACTAGAAAGGCTGAATTTTTATCAAAAACTGAAGGAAAGGAGGAAAGAATAGGGAATGATAACAAGCAGTTTTGAGATGAAGAGAAGAGGAAAGAAAGGAATGAATAGTCTCACTTTTCTCTATAAAGTAAAAGGATGGCATCAGCTGAAAGGAAGATGTGGTTGAAACCTTTCCTCTTTGACCTCATATAGTACTTTCTTTTAAAATTCTCTTTTTTGCTATGTAATATTGTATATTATAATTCCCTACAATCTAGTCTTTTCCTGCTGCAAGCTCTGTTGGCAAAAAGACCACATCTTATCTGAACTTTGTGTCTCTCTTAGCTCTTAACACAATGCTAAATAAATGTTAGTTGAATGAATGAATGAATTTTTAACTCTCATGGGACTAGATCCCTCATGAAATTTTAAAATAACACATATGAACAGTTTCTGGGTGAATTCCATTCTCTTCAACTAACAAACATTGGGTACTTGCCTATGATAGAGTCTCTGTGCTATGCTGAGGATATAAAGAAAATAAAATGGGATGGCAACCCTCCACAAAGAGCTTAAATTTGGATAAAGGGATCTAACCTTTCTAAAAATAATTATAAAGTAAATATAATTTGAAGATAGAGTGCTAATAACTGAGGGAGTTAGGAAAGACCCAAGGAGGTGATACCTGATTTTATGGGTGGAAATGAAGGATTCTAACCTAAGGAAGGATATTTTAAATATGGGCAAAGAAAAAAAGGCAGGAGAGGGGAATAGTTAGCAATGAAATTTGATTGTAATTGATAGCAGGAAGTAGAATAATATAAAATGAAATTGAAAAAGTAGGTGGGAGCCATCCTTTGGAGTGGAGGCTTTAAAAAGCAGCCTGAGGATCTTCTAATTTATTCTAGAGTCAATAGACAGCCATGAAAGATATTTGATGGGCAGAGGGGAGTAGATGATGTGAAACATTACTATGGGGGCAGCCTAGGAGACACAGTGGATAAAGCACTGCCCCTACCTGAGTTCAAATCTGGCCCTCAGACACTTGACACTAGCTGTGTGACCCTGGGGAAGTCACTTAATCCTCATTGCCCCACAAAACACAAAAAAAGAAGAAACATTACCGTGATGATAATAAAGTAGATTTAAAATAATTTTCTTTGCCTGTTTTTCTATGTGTTATCATCCATACCCCAAATTTGCTTTATAATTTTTCTGAATAATCAGTGGTATTAAACTACTATACTAGAATATATTATGTGGTTGGTTGGAGTTTGTTCAGTTCTCTCAAACTCTGTGAAGATTCCTAGCTTTATAAAAATCCCTTTTAAATTTAAACTTGGATCCTCAGCAACATCATAAGGTATTGTGTTTGTTTTATTTTGAAATTCAGCCAAAGAATATGTTTTTATTAATATGCCTTGGTGATTTCATTCAGAATAATTAAAAAATCAATTTCATCAAGTAAAAAGAGCATTAAAATTACGAAAAATAAGTAATTGTTGCCATGAGGTTTCTTGGAACATTGTAGACCTAATGTAGTATATTACTTCTGAGCTTTCTACCTAAAGCTAAAAGGCTGACAGAAAAAGAAAATATTGTTTTGTTATTCTTATTTAAAGTTATTATTATTATTTTTAAATATTGGTGTGTTGTTTTTTGTGGAAATGTACTTGGGGAATTTCATTAATTTAATCTCTGTGAATTTATTTTATGAAGAATAATGTTAGCATGTAACTAGCACTTTACAGATACTGTTTCATATGAGATGGCAATTCTGTGGGATAGATGATAGCATTATTCCCATTTTACAGATGAGAAAGTGGATGCTGAGTAATTTAGAAGGGTTTACACAGCTTGTAAATGTCAGAGGCTGCATTTGAATTCAGATCTTCCTGTTTTTACATTCACTGGCCTATCCAATAGAACACCTACTTCCCTCCTGAAGAGTATATTAAATTTAGATAATTTATTAAGGTTTTAGAAAAACCTCACTGAGGTAAGGCAGACATGTTTCAGATAAGTTTGTTTAATAGCCAACAAAACAAGGTTTAATAAGTTACAATAAGGGAAGGGCATTTAGAACAGAAAAATGGATATTGAGGAAGGATAAAGTGCCAATTCTTGGGATCTCAGCTTTCCCAGTTTTTGTCGTACTGCTTGTCTGACAATCTGAAGCCTCAGGAAGAATCCTTAATTTTTATTATTTTTTTTTAAATGCTGGTGCCCGGAAGGCCTGCTTGGTCATTCTAGGGATCTTAGTCCCTTTAGTCAATTGAATGTCAAAGAGTTTAAGTGTTCAGGAAAAATGAAAACAAACCCACCAAACAAAAGAAAAACCTAAAAAGATTAAGGTCTTCAAAATATAGCCTTAAAAACAAGCTTATCTCAGTCTACACTGCTGGCCTCAGGGATATATTGCTCCTTTCACAATCAATCAAAGAATTGCAGAATGCTAGAAATGGAGAACTTTGTTGAACTTCTAATCTACTCCCCTCTCCCCCCATATTTGCAGTTGAGGAAATCAAGTCCAAGACAGGTAAAGTGATTTGTCCAGGTTACTCAATTGCTGGGACAGCTCTAAATCCCAAATTTTCTAACTCCTAAGTGCAAAGCTTTTTTTCACTTATAGATGGAAGATAGGTGGCAGACAAAGAAAAAAGATTTCCCATGGCAATGTTTAAAACATGTGTGAATATAATGTTCATATTTGTAAAATACTGTCTTGTCACTTCTAGGAAGTTGAGGCACACAGCTCTGCTCCTCTGCTCCTTCTGAGACTGTCTCCAGCACTTTATCACTATCTTTGGGCTATATTCCCCACTGCTCATTTGAATGTGGGTTTTTAAATGACCTTGAGTTTTTCAGATGGGTTTGTCATGTATCTTCAACTTTCTTTTGTGATGGTGAAGACAGTATTCTTTTTTTTTTTTCCCTTGCTCTTTTTATCCCTTCCTCATGCTCAGGGCAATTCTCAATAGACAGTAGGTACCTTGTTGAAACAGATAATAAGGAAGTTCAAACTGGTGAGTTGGAACCCAAAGGGAAGTTGTATAAGGTACATCCTTGTCTTTACTTAAAACTTAAAATCAGGTTGGCACATGATATTTTGGTTATCATTTCACTGCAGTCTCCCTCATTTTCTATATTCATTCTAACCCTTCACCCATTTTCTTCTCTCTGCCTACTGCTTCCCCCATCTCTACCCATATCCTATTCATCCTTCAAGGCCTAGATCAAGTCCCATCTCATTCCTCCCCCAAAACTCTCTGTGACATGAAAGACCAATTGATTTATTTGTGTTCTACAACTCTTTGTGTATTGTGCCTATTACATAATTAACACATTTTGTATTATGATTTTTTCCAAATATCTTTTCTATATATTTTCATATTGTTATATATTATATCTCATTTGTATCATATCATTTTGAACAAAAGCATCTCAGAATTAGAAGAAACCTAGAGATTTCCTGGTATAATCCTTTCCTGAGTCATGCAATCTCTATATAAAATTAGCTACATTTTAGGTATCTAACTTCTGTTTATAGACGTCCAGGGATAAGGAACTCATTAACTTTTAAGATAGTCAATTCCATTGTTTCTGAGCCTTATGGTTAACCAAAATCTGCCTGCCCACAATTTCACCTTAATAATTCTAGTTCATCCTGAAGCAAAAAAGAAAAAAAAAACTGATTACCCTTCAACAAGACAGCCTTTAAAAATATTTAAAGACAGTTCTCATACTCCTCAATAGTTTCCATTCTATGCCTTTTGTACTTTTACCATCACTTCTACCTCCTCCTTAGCGTTAAACTGAACTCTCTTAAATCATTTGGTTCTCTTAGCTGAGCTTTTACCTTTGTAAGTGTCCAAACCTCAATACCAGTTCCCACCTATTCCATTCCATGCTGCAATACATAAACTCTTCCTCTTTCTAGCTCACCTTTGTGTATGATTTTTTCATCATTACAATGTAGGCTACTTGAAGTCAAGAACTACCTTGTTTTTTTGTCTACTTTTTTCCATAGCTCAGGAAAGTGCCTGTCACATAGCAAGTTGTGTGTGTGTGTGTGTGTGTGAATCTTCAGAATAAATATCACTTATTCCTTCCGTAGTAAGTGAGGAAAAAATAACCAAAATACCAGGATTCCAATTCCCTTTATACTAGGGAACCAAAGAGATTGCTCATTGGGAGCAATTGATTGCAATAATTTTGTAATATTTTTCCCAGAAAGTGGTATTTCTGCCCGAGTAATAATTTCATTATATGAGGAGTTTGACTAGTGAGAAGCTTTATACAAGCTCATAAAAGTGGTGCTCTCAGAGATACAGTAATCAGAGATAAAGTAGCAAGCTGAAGGTTGTGGTCAGGAGGAAGATAAAAAGCAGGGAGTATGATGCTTTAGCACTTCTGAAAGAGTTTTAATAGTTGCTTGATAATCCTAGATGTAAATGAAGCAACTTCAACATACTCTAGGCATCCATATGAGATATTCATAGAATTCTATGTGGCTAATGGGATTGAACTATAAAGGAGTTTTTTGGTTTCTTTTTCTTCTTCTTCTTTTTCATTTTGTTTTATTTTGTTTTGTTTAACTACTGGGCTTCTTGTTCTGAAGTAACTGGTTGTCCTTTAATATGTAGGGGGAATTGAGTAGAAATTCATTATATCTTCTTGGGATCTGTGATGGATTGCATCTATTTATGCATAAGCCAAAGAATAATTCTACTACTTCATTCTTTCTAGTTATTTACACTGATTTTATATCTTAATTAAAAGCTTTTGATTTTTGTGGTTCATACATAATCAGTAATAGAAATATTGTCCTTTTGAAAGCTTAGGGGAGTGGTTTTGGAGAAAAAAATCTTACCTCAAATTACCTATGTTTAACTTGGAGGAAGTAACAAAGAACCCACATTTTTACAGACAGTATTTTATTTTCATTTCTATTCCTAAACTATGTTCTCATATCCTTTCACTATACTGTCTCTCTCCCCTAGACCCATTGCAGCTTATCAAAGTTCCTCCTAAAATCTGACACCCAAATTTGACACACAAATCTTATCTGACCAGGGTACAATATAGCAAAACAATCATATTCTTTAATTTTGGATACTGTGTTTCATTAATGTAACCTAAGATATAATTACTTTTTTGTTTGGTTTATTTTGGCTACCAGTATTGAGCTCATAGTTAACTAACTATAAGTTTCATCAAGCCACTTCTCCCAAACTGTAATTGTGCCATTCATTTTTTTTTTGAAACCTTATTATAGATTCGGGCAGTTTTTAGAAGATAAAATCCAAGTCATGAATAACCACATGAAAATGCCTCAAATCATTAATCATTAAAGAAATACAAATCAGACATCTCTGAAGTGCCACTTATAACTTTTATCAGATTGACAAAGTTAGCAAAAATGGAAAACAAATATTTGAGAGACTATGTTAAAAACAGGTACACTAATACATTATTAATGGTGCTGTGAATTGGTCCAACCATTCTGGAAAGCAATTTGGCACTATGCCCTAAAAGCTTCTGAATTGTATATAACCTTTGCTGTAGTGATACCACTAATACAGAACAAAGAAAGAGGAAAAGAACCTATTTATACAAAATATTTCTAGCAACTTTTCTTTTTTAATGGTAAAAATCTGGAAACAAAAGGGGTAGCCATCAAGTCGGGGATGGCTGAATTAATTATGGTTTATGTACATTTTAAAATACCATTGTGTTTTAAGAAATAATGAGAGACAGATTTAGAGAAATTTTACAAGATTTGTATGAACTGAAGCAGAGGGGAATGAACAGAACAAGGAGAACAATTTATACAATAACAGCATCATTTAAAAGACAAAGCTTGGTGGGCAGCTAGGTGGCACAGTGGATAATGCACCAGCCCTGGATTCAGAAAGACCTGAGTTCAAATCTGGCCTCACACACTTGACACTTACTAGCTGTGTGACCTTGGGCAAGTCACTTAACCCTTATTGCCCCACCAAAAAAGAACCTTATCAATGTGAGTGTTTTGCTTGACAATTCATATTTGTTATGGTAATGTTTGTTTTGGGTTTGTTTGTTTGTTTATTTTTGTTTTTTGTTCTTTTTTTGCTGGGCCATGAGGGTTAAGTGACTTGCCCAAGATCATACAGCTGGTAAGTGTCAAGTGTCTGAGATCAAATTTGAATTCAGGTCCTTCTGAATCCAGGGCCTGTGCTTTATTCACCACCCCACCTAGCTTTCCCATTTGATTTTTGTTAGGTTTTTTTTGTTTGTTTTCTAACCTTGTTTTGGAACCAGCCTAAAGGAAAGAGATGGAGATTGTTTCTTTTTTGTTGTTGTTTTGTTTTGTTTTGTTTTGTTTTTGGTAGGGCAATGAGGGTTAAGTGACTTGCCCAGAGTCACACAGCTATTAAGTGTCAAGTGTCTGAGGCCAGATTTGAACTCAGGTACTCCTGAATCCAGGGCCGGTACTTTATCCACTGTGCCATCTTGCTGCCCCCAGAGATTGTTTCTTTTGTCTAGATAAATTGAGCTGATGGGATTAAACTACATCTACCTGGATTTTTCCTGCCTTGCCCTTCAGAGACAGTCTTTTGCATATTTCTCCATTAGGTAATAGGTAGAGTTCATTTTAGTTTGGACCACACTCAGGTCATGTCAACCAATGGAATTGAATGATGCTAACCAATTGGCTTTGATCAGTGTATGATGACCTTCCTCTAGCAAAAGAGGAATGAGGGTCTAGAGGTTGGTGCCATCTTGGCTTATGCTTTTGCCTCAGAATGCTGTCTCTAGGTGTTTGCTAACCTCTTAAGACAGAGTAGGAAATGTAGGGCTTCTGAACTTTGCTTGAGACCACATGCTGTCTGAGAGACAGCATGAGTCCTCTGGGGCCTTTCTCCTGTTTGTGCTGAACTGCCACTTGGTCAATTCTTTACTGATCTTCAATAATAATTAATAATAAATGCTTCCAAAATGTATGTAATAACCATTATTATATAGCCATTAATATATGAGTAAAAATAATAATTTTTAGCAAGTACAGTAGTAACCAGTAATTTAAAAAACACAGTTGGAAGGGTAGGGGAGGTTGAAGTGAGTGTTAACCTGTTGTTAAGGGTTAAAATTCTAGCTAAACTGTCTAAAATATTTAATGAGTGGTCGCCAATAAATTATAAGCTTTAGCAAGAGTTAGACTTTTAAGTATTTATTAAGGAGAATAAGAATTTGGTAAAGAGAGAGAGAAAGGCCTAGATTCCTATCTATTAAAGGGAGAGCACATTTCTAGCTCCGCTCTCCACCAGAGTCCTCAGGAAAAGAGTCCGAGACTGAGCGCCAGTCTCTTCCTTCCTCCTCCCACTAGCCCGCGTCACTTCCTTTTCCAAAGAAAAGACTCCTGGTCTTGCCCTCAAAGACCTTCGCTTCATGGGTGGAACTCTTCTACAGTAAGTCTCCAGCAGGTGGCATCATTCCAATCGTTACAGTTCCCCGCTTTGTTTCCTCAAGACACGGTACGTTTCCTTGATGAAACAGTCAAAAATAACAGAATATAATAACCTATGCTAACTAACAATATAATATCAATATAGAAAAAGGAGAGAGGAAAGCTTTTGTCCAGAGGGGCAATTTTTTGTCCTCATGAACCGACGCTTTGACATTGGTCTTGCAAAGGGAGGACCTCTGCAGAGAGTACATGTTACAGATGGTGTATATTATAACAGAAAGAGAAAAGAGAAAAAAACAAAAACAAAACAAAACTGTTCATTTAAAGTCTCTGAAAGTCTTTTCTCAGATGTCCTCTAGGTATAGTCGTGGAATGGAAGTCTTTTCAGGGGTTGATGTGTGGATGCTGGTAGTCAGCCAGGAAAATTTCCTACAAAATTGAGCTTAACACAACTTTAAAATAGCTTTGTCAATAATCAAATCAAACAATGAAAGTTCTCAAAAACATGTCTAAGGGAATTCAGAATCTTAGTTGTTACACATGAAAAACAAAAATTGAAACATTCTTTAAAATTAATATTAATACAGTCCCCCCTTATGGAGGGTAATTGAGAAGACAATTGCTGCGATATTAATTTTTAAAAATAATTTTTATCTTTGTTTCATCACTTTTTGCATCGTATACCTAATTATCCTCATGCCATTATGAGAAATTCAAAAATCTAATATAATTGGTAACAGGTGTCAAGGCCAAATTCAACACTGTATTTATCATGAAACCTGAGAAAATTATGGGGGTTACCATAAAAGAACAGAGAAATGATGGGATATGAGCATTCCCACACTTGAGCAATATGTACTGCCCATACAGTATGCCAGGCTTAAAATAGGTGGATGGAATATATGTCCAAGCCACCGAACATATTGGAGGAAACTGAGTCAGATTTAATCAGATGCATGGGATTGAGATGTCCATGGCATCAGGCATATAGGAAGGAGCATAGAAGCCAGGTGTAGAAGTGAGATGGGTGGGATGAATACTTCTAGCCATCTGTACAATATTGTGGGGAAAAATAAAATAAAATATTAAACCAAGAGAATCCAACCTCAACATTAGTCAAAAGCCGTTCCCTCGGCCATACCTTGACTTCACGCATGTCTCCCCTCATGTGACAGTTCAGTGTCTGCTCTTGCATGTATTCCTCTTGTGATTGGATGGCATCTTGGCCAAGTGGCATCTGATAACTCAGAATAAAGGCAATTAATATCTTAAATGATAAGTTCCCATAATCCAAGTCTCATATGGATTTAAAAATTGAGGATAATAAATGATTGCAAAAAATGTGAATACATCTTGACTCAGAATATAATATATAATTATGCAACAATTTCAAATAATACCCCTTTTTTTTACTTAGTATACAATTACTTTTGTGAAAAATCAGAACATATTTAAATACAAGTTAAAGCACAACAGAATCTCAAAGAAAAGTTTTTTTTTTGAAAAAAGAAAACTTTTACAAATGTTCCCCACTTTTTTGGAATATGCTTATCAAAAATAATACTTCTAGAATCAATTTACATTTGCCGTGGCAACCAATTTGCCAGGGAAATGCTTTAAAGAGTTTGATCAAATAATCAGTTGAGAAAAAATAACAAAAACAAACAACTCAGAATATGGGAGCACAAAACTCCTAGAATTAACATTGTATTATGAAATCAAAACCATCTTGTAGTGTTTCAAAATTAGAGAGATGAATAAATAGAAAAAAAATACACATGGAACAATAAAAGACAATGAAATTCAAACTAAGGAAATCTAAATGAGCATGAACTTAATATTAATAAGAGTATTATAAAATATAAACTTGATCACATGACTATAAAAAGCTTTTACAAATATTCTCCTTGTTTTAGAAACTAAGTATAAAACACAATCTCAAATGCATGAAAATCTCTATGAAAATAAACCCATACCATTAATTTCAAAATGTATATATAATAGCATAGAAATCCTATGTAACCTCTGAACTGATACTATTACTCTGAGTGAATTCAGAACACTTTTGATTCCGGTATCTAAAATCCCCAATACTCCTATCAATACCTTGCTGTTTACTTCTACATTTCTGTACAATATATACCCTTCCATGGCAAAAGAAGCAGAGTCTTGAACTATGTTGATGATTGTCATTCTTATTCAGCTTAAGTTTTTCTTCTTTAATCCCTCTATATTGTCTGTCAGTCTTTTCACCATACAAATGCTTTATAAGATTACTAATTAAAGACAAAAGCAGGTTAGCAAAATTATGAACAAATCAAGCATATCTGGAATTTAAAGGGTTTTCTAAGGTTGTCTCAGAAGCACAGCCAGGCTGGGGAAGGGCTGAGCCTGAAGCTGCAAATGTAGTTAGAGAAAGTTGAGCATGTGCATCAGCTCTCTGGACTTCCCAGGCAGGGGAAGCAATGGGCTTGGCCATGGGAGGAGTAGAGGGTGGGGTTTGGAGAGGAGGGGAGGGACCAGCACAATTTGAATCAGACTTGATTTTGAACTCAGGCCTGGATTCCTCTTCCCCCACTTTGCCTCCAGGTGCTAGGGGATTAAAAACTTCTAGAGGTTGGGTCGTTGCCTCCAGGCATGCAAAATTAGAGCAACAATTAGTGTTAGAACTGGGAAAAGCTGCAGGAATCTCTTCAGGTTTCTCTGAAAAAGCATGGTTGGGAGAGGGGGAGATATTTCCTTGTGTTATGTTGCTGGCTCTTCTAACAAAAATAAAAAGAAAAATAGAAAATCCACAAAAACAAAGCATTAACATGATCTTATCTCCCATTTGTCTGGTTAAACAGACTAAAATAAAAAATAGGGTAATTAGGGAGTTTAAAAGGTCCATTTGAAAAAATTTAAAGGGAAAACACAGGACAATTCAGCAGTACTTCAGATTTAAAGGGTTAGGGTAGGGGAAATTTCTTACCCAACCGAAAGATCAGAAGTGAGGTTCAGCTTTCCTCTTCATGGTTGCCATCTGTTAAGGGTTAAAATTCTAGCTAAACTGTCTAAAACATTTAATGAGTGGTCGCCAATAAATTATAAGAGTTAGACTTTTAAGCATTTATTAAGGAGAATAAGAATTTGGTAAAGAGAGAGAAAGGCCTAGATTCCTATCTATTAAAGGGAGAGCACATTTCTAGCTCCGCTCTCCACCAGAGTCCAAAGGAATGAGCGTCAGAGCGAGCGCCAGTCTCTTCCTTCCTCCTCCCACTAGCCCGCATCACGTCCTTTTCCAAAGAAAAGACTCCTGGTCTTGCCCTCAAAGACCTTAGCTTCATGGGCGGAACTCTTCTACAGTAAATCTCCAGCAGGTGGCGTCATTCCAATCGTTACACTGTCAATTAAGGAAACAATCAATATAGGAGAAAATTAGGTCTTTAATGGCCAGGGAGGGGGCAGAGGAACTATAGCTTGTGGTATCACAAGGCAAGAAGCTAGGAATACCCAAAGATGGGAATGGAGGACAGGCTTTTTATGAGGTAACAGAACAAAAGGTAACCAAAAAACCTCTCCAGAGTTAGTACAACTACTTAATGTAAATGAACCTTTGACAAAAGACACTATAGAACTGCTCCTGAGCTAAGTATAGAAGCTACTTAACTCTAAATAGAAACTACTTAATGTAAGTGGACCCTTTTACATAATAACATAAAGTCCAAGGAGTTAGGTGGGGGAATCATTGGGAGGGGATAGTTTTCTTGGGGGAGATCCATAAGTCAATCAAAAGTCTGGAACTGACAAAGATTCATTAGCCCCAGGCCATTCATTGGCCTGGGATTGGAGAGTAGGTGGGGATCAGTCAGTTCTCAGTAAATTTGTAGTTAACATAAGAAAAACAGATTTTTTTTCTTTCTTGAAAATAATCAAATTTAATTTAAAAATAAGACCTAAGTAGGAACCTATTGCAATGATTCATTAGAGGGATCATGAGAGCCTGATTTTTTGTTGGGGGAGAGGAAGAGTCATAGTGGTATTGAAAAAAAATGGATATAATATATTTTGGAGGTAGAATTTTGTAAGTTGTTGAATATGGAAAGAGATAGGTAAGAATAAAACGATGACTTAGAATTTCAAATCTGGTAGTACTGTAAAATGTTAACCCCATTAGTAGAAATAGATGAATTCAAAAGTATGGTAGATTGATGAGGGATCAGGAGGAAAAATATGGGTTTAGTTTTGGATATGATGAAATTGAGGTGACAAAGAAGTTTGATAATATGAGACTGTGGCTTAGGAGAGAAGCAGGGCAAAAAATAAATATATGTGAAAGTAATCAGCATTGAAATGATAATTGAAGTCATGGGAGTAAATGAGATTACCGAGGAAGAAAACATTCTAGAAATGAGAGAAAAGAGCCAAGAACAGATCCTTGGGAAGTACCCAACCGAAAGAGGAAAGGTACAATCCAGGAAAGGTGACTTAGAAGGATTGTTTAAAGAAACAGGAGAAAAAAAACAAGTTTGTTTATTTGGCTTCCCAAGGCATAACATGTTAGAAAAGGCAAATCAGGTACTAAAAGTTAATTTTATAGAGCTAGGCAGTCAGACAGCAACAAGAAGTAATAGCTCTCTGGCAACAAAGAAGAGATGGAATAACTATAGATAGCATGCAGAATGTCAAAAGAACAACAGTTTTGGCTCATTTGCCAAAAAGAATAATATCTGGGTAGACTGTTAAGGTATCACTGTGTTGTTGGGTACAGCATCATGATGGGTCATAATGGTAAAAATATATGAAGCAGTGTGATGTTATGGAGAAATCACTGGCCTAGGTGTCAAGAAAGCAAGGTTTGCGGGGCAGCTAGATGGCGCAGTGGATAGAGCACTGGCCCTGGATTCAGGAGTACCTGAGTTCAAATCCGGCCTCAGACACTTAACACTTACTAGCTGTGTGACCCTGGGCAAGTCACTTAACCCCAATTGCCCCGCAAAAAAAAAAAAAAAAAAGAAAGCAAGGTTTGAGACTTGGCATTGTAGATTGTTATCTTTATGACACTGATTAAATCAATTTTAAAAGTTCAATTTCCATCATCTATAAAATTGGATAAGAATGTTTCCATAACCTATCTCATAGTGTGATTAGGACAAAATAAATACAGACAAATATTCTTGGTAAACTCTATATAAATATGAACTATTATATGTCTACCTCTGATGCATGGTATTTAAGGCATTGAAGTACTTAATAAATTTTAGATTCCAATTCAGAATGGTTAAAAATATTGGTAGAGTTATATTTCTGTTTTTCCTTCTTTGTATTTAATGAGGCTAGTGTGGGGACCAATTTTTAATTGGGGAGTGCTAGTTAAGTGGCTCACCGTAATATTAGGGCAAGGAAGGAAACCGGCAGCCTCCCTCAAAACAGAACAAGATTTATTTTAACAAGAACGAACTTAAAAAAAACAAACAAACAAACAAACAGGATCAGTAGGATCAAGGGAAAGGAAATAAAAAGGGGGGAAGGGAAATTATAATACCTGAAAAATACCACCACCCAGGAATCAGCTGAAAATACACAGCAGAATGCCTGTCACTCTCCAGCTTCCACCTAGAATCTCCAATTCTCCTCCCCCAAACCTGGAAACACCCCACACAGTCCCAGCCAATGGGATGGCCGCTCTGACAGTCACATGACTGCCCTCACTAGGCTTCCAGTCATTATAATTTTGCCAGGCCCATGTAGGCGTCGGCTAGTGGTGAAGATGTAAGGTGCCAGAGCCCTGGCAATGGCTACAACCAGTGGGTAGAGCACCCTGCGGTTTGTGGAGCCCCAGGTCAGTGCTCGCCAGGCATAAAACCCTCAAATAACAATTAATTCTTTACACTAGGGAACTATTTGACTTATCTATTCCAACCCCTTACCATGGATATTACAGATATTGGTCCTGGATAATTTAAATAACATTTCCCAGTTGTCCGCAGAGAAACTCATAGGGCTTGAAGGACAACTGAAAGAAAATTACCAAACTGATGGAAAGTGTTTCAATTAGGCAAAAACCACACTGGGCTGACCCTGGGAGGAAGAGAATATCCCAGGTAAACTAAGTCTATTCCAAAGGACTTTTGAGGACAGGAAACTATATGGAGGTAAAAGCAGCAGGGTATATTTTGCATTCCTAGGAGAATTTTAGTGAGAGGCCATAGGTCAGTGAGAACTGTTAACCCAAGAGAGGTTTCATAACATTGTCATATGGATCTTCCACTATATTTAAGTTGTTATATAGAGAGTTATTGCATCTCCTATCATGAGAGAGAAGCTTGCTGTTTTCCCTTTGGCACACTTTCATAAAAGAGCAAAATCTTGTTCTCCTTGAGGGAAGTTGGCAGGGGTAGGGGGAAGTGATAGAGGAGTGTCTAGAGATGCTACCTCCTGGTGACTGCAGAGACATACAGGATGAATGATAGGGACCAATGACTGACTTCTGGGAGATAAAAAGAATTACAAATTATTGAGTTTCATTAGACACTGTATTGTGAGGAATTACAAGTAGCAATGTCTGCTGGAAGCCCTATCTAGGCCATGATTGTAAGCGATACAGGTTATGACAATCTCTAAGGGAAGGTTGTTTATTAGTGGGTATCTCTGTATTTCCAAGAACTCTTATGACAGAGCTCTTGAAGAAGGTAGGACAGAGTGAATAGGTGGCTAGCCTCATCCCCAATAAGGCCTGTAATCAATTCCCATCTCTGACACATACTGGCAGTGTGACCCTGAAAAAGTCACTTAAATTCTCAGTACTCTAGGCAACTAAGATTATAAGGTGTGGAGAAGGTGTCACCCTCTGATGGTTGAAACAGTTTCCTATACCCTATCCCCCCATAAGTTACATTTGTTTTAGTTAGCATGTAAATGACTGGCTATTTCTTAAGGTATGTGCTCAAAAGGGGAATTTGTAATAGCACAATAGATGGTATCCGCATTCCCAGATCTTTGGGGTGCAGTAATAAACTGATGAACCAGAAAAATGAGAAATTCCACCACAGATCTAGGCCATTCATTCACTCTGAAAACTATAAACTTCATGCTTTTCTTCCCTTCCACTCCCCACCCTGGCCCATATCCATGCACCACATGTGCTTAAAGAAGTAACTTGATTCCTTTATGATAATTTTTGTGTGTGGGGGGGGGGCAATGAGGGTGAAGTGATTTGCCTAGGGTAACACAGCTAGTAAGTGTCAAGTGTCTGAGGCCGGATTTGAACTCAGGTACTCCTGACTCCAGGGCCCGTGCTCTATCCACTGCGCCACCTAGCTGCCCCCTCCCTTATAATAATGTAATACATACAGAATTTAAGCTTACTCCCCCACCTCATGCTACAACAAATGGGTTTGATTGCCAGAGCAAGGCTACTGCTACACACAGATTTCTAGGAGTAACCCAGAAAGTTTGGGAGGTTTCTCTAATACAGTTATTTACAAACCAACATCCAAATTATTCCCAAAATTATGAATCACCAATGAATGTGTTTCCCTAATGTCAATCAACCAGTTACCAGTTACTTCAATATTATATAATCAGTGATTCTTGTTCCAATATAATTTTGACCAATTGGCTTCTCAATGTCAAATAACCTTTAATATCAATTAGCTTTTTTAACGTACCTAGTAGTGTAGTAGATAAAGTATTGGACATAGAGTCATGAAGACCTGAGCTCAAATCAAACTTAGACACCAACTGTGTGGCCCTGACCAAGTTGCTTTACCTTTTATTTGCCTCAGTTTCCTAAATTGTAAAAAGGGGAGAATAATAACACTTACCCCACAGAATTGTTGTGAGGACCAAATGACATATTTGAAAAAGTGTTTATCACAGAGTCTGATACATAACAGGCTTTATATAAAAGCTTATTCTCTTTACTTCCCCTCTTTTACACACAGACATTTACAGAGAAAATTAAATAGGAAAGAATAGAATCTTCTACCACTTAGCCCTTAGGGAGAATAGACTCAGCCCATGCCCCCAAGTTCACTTCATATAACTGATCCTGGCTTGTAGGACCTATATGTGGGTAAATCGCTGGACATAGTTGTTACTGGCAGATTCCTCTATGGACTCCAGTTGCTGAATATCTGGTGGCTCTTTTTACCTTCTGAACTTTGTAAGACCATAACCTGGTCTCTTCCATTTCTAAAACTCATCCCCTTAAGAACAAGATTGAACAGACACAAAGAAACAAGAAAAAAAAAGTGGTAAGGTGCATTACCCACATGGCTACTGTTGGGGGTAAGGAAGGGGTGCAGAGGTACACTTCACTTAATAACATTTCCTCCTCCTCAGCCCTGATATTCTAGAAGCAGAAGCTAAAATAGAAATTGAAAGAATCCACTGATCACCACCTGAAAGAGATCCCAAAAGGAAAACCTCCAGGAATATTATAGCCAAATTCCAGAACTCCCAGGTCAAGGAGAAAATACTGCAAGCAGCTAGAAAAAAGGAATTCAAATACTGTGGAGCTCCAATAAGGATAAAGCAAGATCTAGGAGCTTCTACATTAAAGGACCAAAGGGTATGGAATATGATATTCCAGAGGGCAAAGGAACTTGGACTTTAGCCAAAAATCATGTGCCCAGCAAAACTGAGCATAATTTTTCAGAGGCAAAAATGGGATTTCAATGAGAAAGAGGCCTTTCAAGCATTTGTGATGAAAAGACCTGAACTGAAAAGAAAATTTGACTTTCAAATACAAGATCCTAGAGAAACATAAAAAGGTAAACAGGAAAAAGACTTCATGAGGGGTATTAAAATATCAAACTGTTTACATTCCTAAATGGGAGGATAATACTTTGAAATCATAAGAACTATATCAGTAAGAAATTCAGGGGTAGCTGGGTGGTGCAGTGGATAGAATGCCGGCCCTGGACTCAGGAGAACCTGAGTTCAAATGTGACCTCAGACACTTGACAGTTACTAGCTGTGTGACCCTAGGCAAGTCACTTAACCCCAATTGCCTCACCAAGAAACAAAACAAAACAAAAAGTCTTCACAAGAAATTCACAGAAGATAGAGCTGAATTGAATATGAAGTGATATCTGTAAAGCATTTATGTTTTGTTCTTTGTAGGGCAGACAGGGTGGGATGTCTTATGTCTAGGGCTGGATTTTGGCTTGGGGCCTCCTGGGTCCAGGGCTGGTGCGCTGTCCACTGTGCCACCTAACTAATCCATGATGACATCATTAAAATAGGGTTGAGGTGTAGGAGGAATAAACTGGGGGAGGGCGAAGGGGAGAGATGGTCTGGGAAGAGGTAGTTCACATGAAGGAAACAAAAAGAAAGCTTATGGAGGAAAGTAGAAGGGGGAAAGGAGTTGGGGAGTGAGTGAACCTTAATATCATCAGAATTGGCTCAAAGAAGGACTAACATACATACTCAAGTAGGTATAGTAATATATTTTTGCCCTGAGAGGGGCAAGGGAGAAAAGGGTGGGGGAGAAGGGAAGGAGGAAAGGGCAGATAGGGGGAGAGAGCAGTAAAAAGCAAAACACTTTCAAGGAAGATGAAAATGTTCTGAATTACTGCACCAGTATGACATATTGAATTGCTTGATCTCATAGGGGGGGGTTGAGGAGGGAGGGAGGAAGAAAAGTTTAGAACACAGAATTAGCTCAGGGACCCTGATCTCATTGGAGTGGGTTCATGGAGGGAATAGCTTTCATTCCCAATTGCGAGGAGCAATCTATTTAGCCCTGCAGGAAAATAGGAGGGGAAATATGCCCAGAATAGTTAATAATTTCTAGTAGCTTTTTAGTTGATTCTCGAGGATTTATTGTGCTATAAGAAATGACAAGCAGGATGATTTCAGAAAGGCCTGGAAAGAATTGTATAAACTGATGTATAGTGAAGAGAACAGAACCAAGAGAACATTGTGCACAGAGACAGCGATGCTGTTTGATGAAGAACTGTGAGACTTAACTATTCTCAGGAATACAATGATCCAAGACAATCCCAAAGGACTATTGATGAAACATACTATCCATCTCCAAAGAAAGAACTCATATTGATGGAACACAGACTGAAGCATGCTATTATTTATTTTCATTTTTTTCTTTTATCCAAGTTTTTTTATACAATGACTAATATGATAATGTTTTACCATGCATAACCTATATCTGATTGTTTACTGCCTGGGGGGGTGGGGAGGAAGGAAAGGAGGGATAAAAATTGGAACCAAAACTATAAATAAAAATGTTTATTACTTTAAAAAAAAAAGAAATATGCCCAGAAAATGAGACTGATTTCAACTATTTAGTATATAGTGTGTATTTGTATGAATAGTCAAATCCAACTCAGCAGGAATTATAAAGGTTTTTTGAAACTAACAAAAAACAATCACAAATACCTAACCATCCTGAAGTGAGGCATTATGCATTCTGAGAAACTGTCTCACCAAAATACCACCTACTAGAGCAGCAGGTGGAGAATATTGTGCTTTCTCTAAGAACTGTGCTTTCATTGGGGAGTCTCCCTCCTGTATGAATAAAGGAGGTGTTTTTATATAAGAATAAAAAACACTTCCATACTTTTTTTTTATATTTACATTGAAATCAACTAGGCAAATCAATAAGCATTTATCAAGTGGTTACTATGTTTCAGACACTGGCCTAAGTTCTAGAAATACAAACACACCCACTAAGAAATCCAGTACCTACCCTAAAGAAGCTTATAGCCTAATGGGGGAAGACAAAACATAAAAAGAAACTGAGGAAGCTGCAGGAACCTCTACCCTGGGGCATGGTGGGAAAAAAAAAAAGTCAAGCAGGAAGCCCAGAAACAATGAATGAACATGGCTCACTTGGGGCTTTCTTTAAAATGAAGGTTCTGGGATCAACAGACAATTCAGAGGAAGGGGCCTCTAGAAGAGAGAGATCTTCTAAGGTTAAAAGACCACAAACAAAATTACTTTTCAGTATTCATGTCTTTATATGCTATTGGGCTTAATCTCTTTTTGTTTAAATTGATGTTAAAAAATAACCTGAAGTGGGGCAGCTAGGTGGCCAGCGGATAGAGCACTGGCCCTGGAGTCAGGAGGACCTGAGTTCAAATTCAGACTCAGACACTTAACACTTACTAGCTGTTTGAACCTGGGCAAGTCACTTAACCCCAATTGCCTCACTAAAAACACACACACACACACACACACACACACACACACACACAACCCACACACACACACACACACACAAAATAACCTGAAGCCTGATTAAATTAAACTAAACTAAAGCGTAAATAAAGCAAACAATAGAAAAGGTAGCATAGTAGATAAAGAGCTGGACTGAGTCATCAAACCTGAATTTAAGTCCCAATTCTGACTTAGACTCGCTGTCCGACATCATGTAAGTAACTTACTCTCAGTGACTTGAATATTTCCAAACAATTGTTGTTGTTTGTGCTTCATTCTCAAAGAGAGGAACATGATATCCGGAGCTGATGTCATGACTTGCAGTGAATTGAATTTAAGTGAGTCGGGGCTGTGTAAAGTCACCAGACTCACTCTCTCCTTTGGAGCCATCTGGGTCCAGTGGTAAAATATAGATTAAGACAAGTGGAGGAGACCTTGGCCTTTTTAAGCCAAGGCCTTTCACAGGTTTCAGATTGCCCAAGGCAATGCCCATTCAGTGATTAAGGCTATATAAGAAAGGAAGCAAAGAAACAATAAAACATAGAATTGTCAATCAGCATTAGTAAAGGGAATTTCCTCACTGGGAGTTCTCTACCCCAATTAAGTCAGGGGTCTAGACCAATTAATACTATGACAATAATAATAATTTGTGTTGCTGTATCCCCTGTAAATTGAGTAATAAGAAGAGATGAGCTGAGAGATTAAGGAAAAGGCATTTTAGAATTTAAAATGATAGACAATTTAGAAAGAGGGCAAAGACTATAATTTATACCAGGACTTCTTAAGTTTTTTCCATTCGTGAACCCTTTTTGCCCAAGAAATTTTTATGCAACCCTGGATATATAGATGTATAAAATGGGTATACATATCCTTTTACTGTTGCCAAATTTTTCACAACCCCCACATTCACTTATGCAACCCCATATGGGTCAAGACCCACAGTTTAAGAAGCTTTGTTTATACAATTAAAATTACACGTTAAAACACCTTTATCTTATTACTTTATTTTATTTATATTACATAATTTATCTTCCTAATTATTTTCTGAAATAGTGTTCCATATTTCTATTTAAGTTATGCCTTTTGTTTTTACATCATTCATTTTCTTATATTCTTCTACCCTTCTCACAAAAACACTACTTTGTTTTGTTTTGTTTTTAGCGAGGCAATTGGGGCTAAGTGACTTGCCCAGGGTCACACAGCTAGTAAGTGTTAAGTGTTTGAGGCCGAATTTGAACTCAGGTCCTCCTGACGCCAGGGCCGGGGCTCTATCCACTGCACCATCCAGCTGCCCCCAAAACACTACTTTCTAACAAAGAGACAAACCAAAACTGACCAGTGTAGCTAGTGGATCTGACAGTATTTGCAAAACACCATATCCATAGTGTCCTATCCTTCTACTGGGAAAAAGAAACTGTGATTATTCATCATCTGTTCTTTGCAATCATGATTGGTGATTGGGTTTAATCTAAATCCAGTTGGCTTTCAGTACTGTTTTCATTTACAATAGTTTAGACATTGTGAGAATGTGTGTTTGCTGTTTTCTTCATTCTTCCACCAATTTATTCAAGTCTTCCTACATTGATCTTAATGTCTTCCTATATTCATTGTTTCTCATAATGTGATATTATTCTAGTTCCATTAATATTCTACAATTTGTCCAGTGATTCCTCAATTTATAGACACCTACTAAATTTCAAGGTATTTTTTTCCACCAGAAAAATTATTGCTATGAATATTCTACCAGAACTTACCTTTGTATTTCTTAAAAATCCTGAATCAGTTGCATTGCATGCCCCAAATCATACCTTCTAGTTAAATTCTCTAAAACACCACTCAGCTCTGAAGCTAAATTTTCTCATTTTTTTAAATGAAAGAAAACTAAATTTTAAAAAAATCCACCTCATGTAGGCAAAAAGCCAGCCCTTCTCATAGGGAAAGTAAATAGTTCCATGGGTGATTGATTCTCCTGTCTTTTCTTGCTTCCTCCCTACCTTCCCTCACCAGCTTCCTGGTGTTTGATTTTCCTTTAAGAGGCACAAGACCTTTTATTTCCCATTATAAATATGGCTTAAAAGGCAAATATTTACCTCTAAAAGAGGTAACAGGCTACATTTTTATTGATGTATATAAATGACTGTTCTTAGAATGCAGATCTGTTTTGGACAAGAAATTACTGGAGGGAGAGAAGATAGAATGAGTGCAGCAAAAAGGAAGAACACAAAGAATTGTTCACCCCAGTTGGTTTAATTGTGTTGGAAGAGAGTTGCTTGGAGCAGCTAGGTGGCACAGTGGATAAAGAATTGGCCCTGGATTCAGGAGGACCTGAGTTCAAATCTGGCCTCAGACACTTGACACTTACTAGCTGTGTGACCCTGGGCAAGTCACTTAATCCTCATTGCCCTGCAAAAAATAAATAAATAAATAAGGAAGAGAGTTGCTTATGCCCCAGTTCTGAACCTATTCCCATGCAGCCCAAAGTCCTTGACCTTCCAACACTGAAGAGACAGAGGAGGGAACTCAAGTTAATAGTGGCACTCAGAATCTTGTCCCCTTCAATCAGGAACAAAGCTCTAGTTGCCTCCTCTGCTTTCAATTTTGAAAAAGAGTAAGAATTCACTGGGTAACTGAAAAAGAGAGAGAAGGGAGTCCCTACCATCAGCACAAATATTTCTCAATTTTTCCTGGGACAAGCTTTCTCTAAGTAAAGTGTGCATGAATAACATATTAGTGTATACACACACACACACACACACACACACATGCGCACACACACATTCTTATTGTACAAAGGGAATATTTCAGACAGCACGAATAATGTCAACAGAACCAGAAGCTTGTGATTTATGGTCCTCCCTCTTGCACCTCCCCAGCACTCCTCATCCCATCACTTGAGGCAGGACTGTTCCCTGGAGTTCTGGCACAAAAGGAGCCTGCATGTATATGTAGACTACAAAACTTACATATCAGTTTGTTATTTGGTATTCTTTATCATGCTGGAAATATGCCACATGGCAAATAAATTCAATACCACAATGCTTATACAACAAAATTCTTTCTGAATTTTTTTCCTCCCTCCCCAAGTGTTTTGTTACTTTCATTTGTTTTCTTTAAAATTCCATGTATTCCTGTCCATAGTTGGTTGTTTCCAGGATACTTCACTCACAAAGAACATTGATGAGCATTATTAAGTTAAAAACTGATGCATATCCATTTTCTCCTTATGGGGAGGGGGTGATGCTAGGAATGTCTGGAGAGTCCTTTAAATGAATGGGCTTAAAGGGAAGTCTATGGATTAATGAACTTCCTAGAAAGTTATCTCCTTTCAGTGCTTGGAATTTTTCATTTCTCTTGCGTGTATTATGCTCTCAAGATGTAGGGGGAAGCTTACACAGACAAAAAAATCAAGGCTCTCCTAGTATTGTGAGGAAATCTGTTGAAGTGGAGAGAAGCAGGTGTGTCTAAAGAAGACTAATCATAAAATATTTTTCCTTTTTCTTTTCTTTTCTCTCTTTCTTTTTCTACTTTTTGGCTCATTGACTTGGATGTTTCATTACACATATGGTTTCGTCTCTTGTTCATCAATGGGATAAACCACAATTTTTAAACTCAAATATATTTTGCAAACATGAGTTAAGCATATGTTTGTACAGAGCACTATGGTAAGTTCTGTATTGGAAAAAAAAGAAAGTTGAAATAAAGTAGTGTTCCTGATCAGAAGAAACTTAAAATCTAGTAGGGGAATATTAGATAAACAAGGACAGTGTGAAATAGAGGAAAGGGTGCTCAGCTTGAAGACAGGGGACTTGGAATCAGCCTGGGCTTGGGGATTTTGCGTTTCTGTTTATGGGTGTACTCCAGGGTTCTATCCCTGACCTTTTTCTCTTCTCTCCCCACATTCTCATTTTCTTGGTGATCTCAACAGCCCTTGTGAATTCAATGACTATCCCCATGAAGATGATCCATTGTGGCATAGAGGATATGGTGCTGGACTTGGAGCTGAGAATGCTTGGGCTCGAATTCCACCCCTAATACTCATTAGGTGACTATGCACAAGTTGCTTAACCTCTCTGAGTATCAGTTTCCTCATCTGTAAAATAAGGTTGTACAAGATGACCTCCAAGGTCCCTTACAACTCTAAATCTTTGATGCTATGGTCTTTTGACTTTCAGATCTGCATGTTTCCTTAGTCTAACCTCCAGTTCAACAGTCTTTGAACATCAACTCAATAACCTGAGGGGTTTCCAATGCTAGCATCCCCAGAATAGAAACTCATGATATTTCTCCTTCAACAAATTCCACTCCTAACTCTTCTACTGCTGTCAAGTACACTATCATCCTTCAAGTCATTCAGGTTCACAGTTCAGTTATCAGTCAGCAGGTATCCTCAACTAGGACACTGTCAATAATCCCTCATATCAACTCCATTGTCAAGTCCCTCATCTCTGATATCTACCTCTTCTCCCTTACACAGCCACATTCTAGATCAGTCACCTGTCACCTTTCCTTTATAATATTGCACTGTCCTTATAATCAGTATCCTGAACCTCCAGTCTCTCTCTTCTCTGATGCATGTGCCATTGCCAAACTGTCTTAACTATGTTACTCTGGAAAGATTTTTAAAAAAATATTTTATCAGATAAATACTCAAACCAACTACTAATGACCTATGAAGGAAGATGCTATCCACCCCCAGAGAAAGAACTGATAAATAGAAGTATGTATAGTCTAGTTTTACATGTGTGTTTAATCATGGGTAGCCTTCTCTAGGGTGGGATGGAGACAAAATGATAAAAAATTAAAAGTGCACAGCAGAGAACAAAAAAACAAAAGAAAATTTAGAAAGAAGCAGAGAAAAGTAGGGTAGCTTCGAAAATAATATGTACTATTTATTGCATAGTTGTTATTTTTAAAGTAAACAGTCTGAAATGGAAATTTATTGTTTTATATTGAATCCTCTCTTTGTGTTGTGCTGTGTACATGTAAATCTTTCTTTTTGTCTTTTTGTATTTAAGTTAAAAATAAATATTTTAAAATATTTTATCAGATTTGAAAGTGAAGAGGTTTGTCACCTTCTACGTGCTCAGAATTATATAATATGAAAATTTCATTGTTCAATCGAAAGAGATCTTACTTCCCAAGGGTATATATATATATATATATATATATATATATATATATATATATATATATATATATATATATATATATATATATATATATATATATATATATACCAGAAGTGTCTCATATGCAGTTCAGGACTTTCAAGTCCAACCAAACTAGTTTAAAATGAAATAGTGAAATATTTAACAAAATAAATAAAAATATAGTAGACATTGATAATAGCAATGTGTGGTTTCCAAAATCAACATGTGGCATGAAGGGATCTTTATGTATATTTTAGTGTTCCCATTTCTATTTGAATTTGACACTTCTGCTATACACAACTATATTGATGACATAATGATGACCAGGCCACATGAGGCCACATTGGCAGAAGCCCTAGATCATATGGTGACTCATATTGAAACAAGGGATAGAAAATAAACCCTAAGAAAAATCTTGTGTGCAGCTCACTCAGTCAAGCTTTGGACAATTGAATGGATGGCAGAAGCCCAGAGGATTCTAAATGGTTGAGAATAAGTTATTGACATTTGCTTTCCCAGGTTCTAAAAAGGAAGCCCAGAGATTTATTGGATTCTTTAGATTCTGGAAAACCCACATTCCTGCCCCAAATATCTTGATGGCCCTGAATCACCCACTAATCAATGAATTTTAAATCGGTCCCAGAATAGGGCACATCGTTGGCAGATGTAAAGCAGGCAGTCCAGCAATCTCTCACCTTCAACCCATATGACCTTGTAAGGCCCATTTCTCTGGAAATCTCTATCCATGAAGATGAGGCTGGATGGAGCCACCAAGCAGTGGCCAGAACAAGCTACCAGTAGCTATCTGAAGCTCCAGATTCCCACTTACTCTACTGGTAATTGCACTTGCCTCTTACAGGGCCCTTGTTTCTGAACAGTTGACACAGGGATTTTATTCAGAGTTGTCTATTAGAGATTGGGTAATGCAAGATGGTCTTTCTAGCAAGACAGGCAAAGCATAGAAAGTTTCTGTTGCTAAATGGGAATTGTACATTAGGAATCATACTTGCTTGCATCCATCTGGTATTTATCACCATAAGAAAATGGTGACTACACCAGAGATTGTGGCTTCCAGTCCTGACCCTGAAACTCTGATTTGTCCACTGGAACAGTGGACTCTAACCTATACAGACCTGGCTCCTGAAGAATACTATTTTTGCCTGGTTATCCAGTGGTTCCATCAGCTATATGAGAAGCACATGCAACTAAACTTCAACAGTCACTAATCTAGTAAGAAGAGATACCATAGGTAGTAGGGTACTGGCAAGTCCTTCCAATTAACTGAGGTCTAAGCCTTATGACTGGTATGTGAGAAATTCTTGACAGATGGAACAAAGATCTTCATCTCCTCATCTATACTAGTTCCTGGGCAGATCAGTATTTGGTCTGGCCAAGTTATTTGGGGTAAGGAGAGCAAAAGACCAGTCAATTGGAAAATGATTGCTTTGCTATCAGAAGTTTTGCTGATACCTCCCACTGCACACATATCTTTGTGGGACATGTCAGTACTATGTGATATATGCTAAAAAAAAAAAAATTGGAACTGTCTTAAAAGAGCAGAGGCTAGGGAGTGGGAATCCTTTGTCAATTTGGATATTTCACTAATGATACCAGGTTATGCTGGACACAGGACCCTTACTAAGGACAAGGTAGCTATTCCTAACCCAAGTAGCCCTCAATCTGTCCCCAACTGGCAAAATTGTTATCTCCAATCTGAGGGCAAGAGATTTTTCTCTAATGACAAACAGCTGCATTAAATGCATCTGACTGCCCAGATCAAATATCTGACCTCTCAGAAGTCATGTCCATGACAAATTAATGTTGCTCATGAAAGGGGAAGGACTTCTTTTTCCAGTAGTTTCTTGGATCCGATCTTCAGAAAAAAACTTGTCTGATAATAAGAGACTGATTTTGGACATAATCTTGACTGATTCCCTCCAGCTCTTTTTTATTCCTTCCCTACCACAGAATGACCTTATCCTTAAAGTGCTTGCCCCCTCAGAATAATAAGGAAGAGAGTTGCTTATGCCCCTCAGAATCACCTTGTGTCCACATTAATTGACAAATTTCCTTTCCTTTGAGATGGTTCAGGCAGCTTTTTTCTCATAAAGGGCTTGGGGGACAGAGGGTTGGTATTCTTTGGGGGCATCTTGTTACCTTATAGCATGGGGCAGGTGACATTGTAACTATGAAAATGGGTTTGCGTGTATTTACCTGAAAGAAAGGATATCCCTTAGTTTATTTGGTTGTAACTCCAAGTCACTGGATAAAAATGAGTCATGACCTCTAAAACTTGGTGGGTGCTTGAGATTACACAAATTGTCATATTCTGATGATTGATTTACCAGATGTATTTCCAGATGAAGATGGGTGGGGGCGGGGATGGCCTAATCCAAAGTAGCTATGTGCCACTGTATCTTTGTTACATATCCTTGCTGTGTAAGGACAAGGTAAACCTTTTCCTTTGTTAAATGTTCAGTGACTTGCAAGTGCATCATTTAATCTCTATATTAACACTGAACTAAGAGGGTGCTGGTTTTAGTCATGTCTTCAGCATGTAAGACATGTTTATTACATGTTAGTAAATGAATCAATAAGTAAATGACAACACACTTTATGATTCTCTGACATTGAGGAATATATAATCAAATGCTATATCATTATTGTGTTTATATATACACAAATAATAAGCATATAATTATTTCACATAGATATTTATGGCTATAAATCATAAAGAGTATAATGTTTAAATAAGGGAGTAAAAAACCCCTGAATATAGTGAAATAATCATTGATCTAATTTGCCACAGCTTTTCTACACCATCCATATAGCTGAGGACCCAAAATATGGGTTGAATCCACTTGTAGACTATTATAACAAAATCTGGACAAATCAGACTAAACAAATCTTTTCTTTATGAGTTTAACAAAGTAATATCAATATATTTGTGAAGTATGGTAAAGTGGAAAGAAATCTATATTTGGAGTTATAGAACCTGGGTCCAGGTTCTTAGATTTTGGTTGTTGTTGTTGTTTGTTTTTCATTAATTATGTTTTTTTTTTTAAGCAAATAACTTCACCAGTCTTGGCTTCAGCTATTTCATCTATAAAATTAGGGGGCTAAATCAGATGGCCTTTAATGTCTTTCTCCAAATCTGTAACTTCTATTAATACTTACTTCTGTTAATCATTTTGATGTATCATTTTTGCATCTGTGATATCAGCATAAAACCCAGAAGCCTGGCATATATTTTCCTTTGTCTTTTGATGTTGCTCCACTCATCTGTCCTTGTCTTATATCACCACTCTCCTCCTATTTTTTGATGCTCTGGTTATATTGGATTCTTCCTTGCTAACCCTAATTTCTTCTTTGCTCCCAGAAGAGGTCTTGTGCCCATAGTAGCAAGTACTGTTCTCCTAGGTAGACGTTTATCAATATTTGCTATTTGTTAGATGTGGTTTCTTTTGGTGCAAGGAATTATATTTTAAATTATTTATGTTATTTATGTAACATGCCTTTGATGTGTGTCATTTGTTTTGGAGGAAATAGAGGAGGTAGGTATTCAAAAGCTCTCTAGGGAACCATAGGAATTGTAGTTCAGGAGGTAGCAATATCCTTCCCTTTCTCCCTCCCCTTTGCCCTTTGAGAGAATATCAAGAGACTTGAAATGGGCTATTTGAATTCATTCAGGACTGAGGGATTCTTTGAACTGTGTTGGAGGAGAAAGGCCATAATATAGCAGCAAGAGAGGGAGATAAAACAAGGCACAGAATTATCCTGAGAGGCACAAGATTACTATGCTGATTGAGATTGTGGAAAAGTAGAGATTGGCAGTAGAATGCCAATCTGAGGAATCCTGTGTTTACTTGGAAGCCCTGTCCTCTGTAACAACTGCGAAAAAGCTCCACAAAAAGTTTCTCCAACTTTCTTTCCCTCCCTCTGAATGCTATCATCTATTTCTTTTTTTTCCAATTTTTTCAATTTTTCCAATTACATGTAAAGATATTTTTTGAGTTTCAAATTTTTCTTCCATCCTCCCAAAGCCAACAAGCAATCTGATATAGGTTATATATTAGAATCATGTTAAATATACTTCCACATTAGTCATGTTGTAAGAGAAGAATCAGAATAAAAGGGAAAATGCAGGAAAGAATAAACAACAAAAGTGAAAATAATAAGCTTCAATCTGCATTCACACACTATAGTTCTTTTTTTCTGAATATAGAGACAATTTTCCACCATGAGACCTTTGGCATTGTCTTAGATCATTGTATTGCTGAGAAGAGTTAAGTCTATCACAATTGATCATCACACAATGTTATTGATACTGTGCACTATGTTCTCTTGGTGCTGCCCAATTCACTCAGCATCAATTCATGTAAGTCTTTCCAGGTTTTTCTGAAATCCGTCTACTCATAATGTCTTACAGCACAATAGTATTCCATTACATTCATAGACCACAACTTTTTTAGCCATTCCCCAATAAATGGGCATCCCCTCAATTAATAATTGCCACCACAAAAAGAGCAGCTATAAATATTTTTGTGCATGTGGGTCCTTTTCCCATTTTTATTATCTCTTTGGGATATAGACCTAGTAGTGTTATTGCTGGATCAAAGGGTATGCACAGTGTTATAGCCTCTTGCGCATTTTTTCAATTTGTTCTCCAGAATGGTTGGATCATAACTCCACCAACAGTGTGTTAGTGTTCCAATTTTCCCATATCTTCTCCAACATTTATCATTTTTTTTCTTTTTTGTCATATTAGCCAATTGGATAGGTGTGAGGTGGTACCTCAGAGTAGTTTTTTTTTTTTTAATGTGAGGCAATTGGGGTTAAGTGACTTGCCCAGGGTCACACAGCTAGTAAGTGTTAAGTGTCTAAGGCCGAATTTGAACTCAGGTCCTCTTGACTCCAGGACAGGTACTCTATGCACTGTTCCACCTAGCTGCCTTCAGAGTAGTTTTTTTATTTATTTAATTTTTTTTTTTTTTGGCAGGGCAATGGGGGTTAAGTGACTTGCCCAGGGTCACACAGCTATTAAGTGTCAAGTGTCTGAGGCCAGATTTGAACTCAGGTACTCCTGAATCCAGGGCCGGTGCTTTATCCTCTGTGCCACCTAGCTGCCCCCCTTCAGAGTAGTTTTAATTTGCATTTCTCTAATCAGTAGTGATTGTGAATTTTTTTTTCATGTGACTGTAGGTAGTTTTAATTTCTTCATCTGAAAACTGCCTGTTCATATTATAAAGAATTAATTGTGATTTCAGGTTTCTATGACCCCATCTTTGCCTAAAATTAGAAACCCCATGTGCCCTGACCCCAGCATGTGCCCAAGTGCCCTGACCTCACTCTGGCACACACCCAAGCACCTGCATGGGCCTGGCCAAATTATAATGCGGGCAGCCCTGCCATGACTGGAAGCCAGGTGAGGGCACTCAGGTGACCTCTGGCATCTGGAAGCTGAAGGGGGGCTGGCAGTTGTAGAGCATCTTGTTAATTATGTCAATCAGGGATGCCAATTAGCTTGAGGCTGTGTATCTGTCTGCCCTGTTTCCTGGGAGCCCAGGGGTTGCTGGTAAGGAGAAAGGAGGAGTTTTGTCATTCTGGCTTGGAGCCGGAAAGAGACAGGATGCAGCAATGTGTTCTGCTGAGCCCTGGGCAGCGGTGTGATTCAGGTTGTATTGTTTTCCTTCCCCCATTCCTTTTTTCTTCCTTTCCCTTAATTCTACTAATCTTACTTGTGTTGTTAAGTTTGTTCTTGTTAATAAACCCTGTTCTGTTTTTGAAAGAGGCTGTTAATCTCCTTCCTTGCCCCAATATTGTGGTGAGCTGCCTAACTAATACTCCCCAATTAAAATTTGTCCCCTACAATCTCCTTTGGCCATTTCCATTTGGGGAATGACTTGCATTCTTATATATTTGTTTCATTTCTGTATATATTTTAGACATGAGGCTTCAAGAAACACTGTTTGTAAATTTTTCCCCCAGCTTTCTACTTGCCTTCTAAACTTGTTGGCCTTGGTTTTGTTTGTGCAAAACTTTTTTTAATATAATATGGTCAAAATGATCCATTCTGCATATCATAATATTTTCTGTCTGTCATTTTTATTATATTAGCACAGCCTACCCATGAGCAATTAATATTTTCCATTTGTTTAGATCTGATTTTATTTGTGTGAAAAGTGTTTTGTAATTGTGTTCATATAGTTCCCGTGTTTACCTTAGCAGGTAGATTCCCAAGTATTTTATATTATTTGGTAAAATTCACTGGTAAACCCATCAGGCCCTGAAGATTTTTTCTTAGGTAACTCATTAATGGCTTGTTCAATTTCTTTTTCTAAAATGGGTTTATTTAGTCTGGGCAGTTTATATTTTTGTAAATATTCATCCATTTCACATAGATTGTCAAATTTATTGGCATTTAGTTGGGCAAAATAGCTCCTAATTTTTGCCTTAATTTCCCCTTTGTTGGTGTTAAGTTTATCTATTTTATTGCTTATCTATTTTGTTGGTTTTTTCATAGAACCAGCTCTTAGTTTTATTTATTAATTCTATAGTTTTTTTTTACTTTCAATTTTGTTAATCTCTCCTTTAATTTTCAGAATTACTCATTTAGTATTTAACTGGAGATTTTTAATTTGTTCTTTTCTAACTTTTTTATTCGCATGCCCAAATCATTGAAAAAGTACTGGAAAAATTTCTCCAACTTTCTTTACCTTCCTCTAAGTGCTGTCTGTCATCTATCTCTGATATATCTTTTTTTTCTTTGTGTTCCAAGTTTTTCCTTTATATTAACTATATTTTCTCAGCAACAAACTGGATGATGAATCAGGGTACCTTGGTAATACCCAGAGAGTACACATATGGAAATCTTTTCCTGGTTGACTATGGAGAATTTAACTAACTTTGATGTTTCTTTTCCAAAATGGTGATAAGGAGGGGAATGATGAACTATTACAATTTTTATTAATAATTCATAAAGAGGCAGTTGCTTTAGATTGATTTCAGATATTTTTTTCACTTCTAGAAAGATGAACCTATTATTGTAATATAAAGGCATGATTATCTAAATCACCAATATCAACTAAATTCAGAGAACATGGAGGGGAGCATAATATGGAGCTTTTTAGCCTTAGAGAAGAACAGTGGTCCTTATCATAAAGGAGTAAAAAAAATGGGATGGATGACATTAGGGAGTGTTTTGCCTCCAACTGGCTTTAGTTTGAGAATATGTTTGTGGACTGGGGGGATTTCATGCCACCTCTTTTCCTGGAAGGAAGAGAGACTGAGAAGCAAGTTATCAGCTCTCTGCTACAGTTCTCTACTATCAGTTCTCTACTACAAAGTTTAACTTGTAACCCATAAATTAGAAATAATAAAAGCAATTAATGATTAAAGGAATTTTTTAAGCTGAACATAAATAGGGCCAAATGCTAATTTTCTGGTAAATGAAACCTCCTCCATAATTAGTTATTGGACACCTAGAAGATTGTTGTTTGTCCTTCTTTATTAAAGAGAACCATGATATCAGGAGGTGATGTCATGACTTGGAGTGCACTGGATTTAAGTGAGGGGAGGACTCTGCAAAGTAACTAGCCTCACTCTTAGCTCCAGAGCCATCTGGGTCCAGTGGAAAGATATATCAGGACTGGAGATAGCCTCCATGAAGTGAGAGGCTTTGACCTTTTTAAGCTAAGCAAAAGGGGAAGGGGGAGAGAAGGAGGGAGGGAGGAAAAGACAAAGGAGGGAAGGAAGGAATGATGGAGGGAGTGAGGGAGGGAGGAAGGGAGGAAGGGAAGGAAAGAAGGAAATTCTGGGAGGGGAAGACCCTGAGAATTTCTGGCTCTAACAGAACCAATTGCTATTTACACTCACTCTGACCATTAAAAGTCCAAAACAATGGCCAATGAGGCTTAGCCTGGGATCAATTGTTGCACAATCTATGAGAGTCAGAGTTATTTAAGGTTAAAGCATGCTCCTTAACAAATCTAAGTAAAAAACCCCAAGATATCCTATGAGGTGTTAGGGGCTAATGCAAGTCCCCCTTTCACTGTTCAAGCAAAACTCACAGACAGAAACCCCCCTTCCATAAAATATGCTCTGATTCTTAGTTAGCCCTTGATAAGAGGGCTGTAAACCACAATGACCCTTCCTGGATGCGGATGCATTTGCATAGGCACCAAGGAAACTTCAAAGGACAGAAACATGCTCCTCATCATAAATAAGGCCTACATGGCCCAAGGTCTATGAACCAATCCCCTCATCCTGTTCTTTTGGTGCCAACTTCACACAAAGACATTCCTTTTGCTCACCTCAAATATAAAAATATTGGACTGTCCAAATAAACTTTGCCCTTTGCCTCCTCCTGAGTGCATGGGGCCCTTCCAATCCTATGTCTCTGTGTCTTTTTTCCTTAACATCTTACCTGTAGCAGTGCTTAACCTGTTCTAGCAGCCCCCCAGATCTGAAACTGTCAATGAGGTTTAAGCAATCAAAACTTAGACAGAGCACCCACAGATAAGGGTATGATTCCCTATATGAACATACAAATACCTTGAAAGAAAAACTTTAACATCTCCAAAGGGGCAATTCTGCTGGTTGCCCACATTTCAAATCACTTCACTTTGGGACTTACCAATGAAAAGTTCAGTCATATAACACCATCAGCAATAAGATCCAAAGAGCATCAGTCTGTAAGATGTCCAGAGACCTGTGTTTATCTACTTGTAGTAATAATAAATATTGATTATAATAGCATTTAAATAACACTTTAAAGTTTGCAAATCATTTTACAAGAACATCTCATTTTTTCCTCACAAAGACTATGGAAGATAGGTGCTATTCTTTACAAATGAGAAAACTGGGGCAGCTAGGTGGTGCAATGGATAGAGCACCGGCCCTGGAGTCAGGAGTACCTGAGTTCAAATCCGACCTCAGACACTTAACACTTACTAGCTGTGTGACCCTGGGCAAGTCACTTAACCCCAATTGCCTCACTAAAAAAAAAAAAAAACCACCAAATGAGAAAACTAAGGCAGGAGTTATATAACTTGTCCAGGGTCATGCAGTTAGTACCTGAGGCTGTATTCAAGTCTTCCCATGTCCAGTGATTTATTCATTGTGCCACTTATCTACAGAAGATTATAGAATTTCTAACCTTATATCAGGGACAGATTTGAAAAAAGATTGATAAAGCCTGTTTTACAAGCTCACATTTTCACCCTCAAGAACATTCTTTCAAATCTCCATGTAAGCCAGTCAAACCAAATTATAAACTGAAACTTTAAAGGTAAGCATTGTGTTAAGGGCAGCAATGTGGCATAGTAAGTAGATGGAGTGTCAGGTCTGAAGTCAGGAAGACTCATCTTCCTAAGTTCAATTCTAGCCTCAGATACTTACTAGCTGTGTGACCCTAGGCAAGTCACTTAACCTCATTTGTCTCCATTTCTTTATGTGTAATATAAGCTGAAGAAGGAAATGCAAACCATTCTAGTAATTTTGCCAAGAAAACCCCAAATGGGGTCACAAAGAGTTGCATACAACTGAACAAAAATATGTTGTGAATCTTTATATCTTAAGTGTGAGACCTAGTTGAACAAATACTCAGAATCTTAATATTCATTCATTCCTTATCTGCTTATGATCAGATGAAGCTTTGTATTTCTTAAAAAGAACTGCGGGGCAGCTAGGTGGCACAGTGGATAGAGCACTGGCCCTGGAGTCAGGAGTACCTGAGTTCAAATCCGGCCTCAGACACTTAACACTTACTAGCTGTGTGACCCTGGGCAAGTCACTTAACCCCAATTGTCTCACTAAAAAAAAAAAAAAAAGAATTGCTCCATTTGCTGTCTCTTCCACAAGGAAATGGATCAGTTTGTTTCATTTCTTCCAAGGTAACTCTCAACAAAACCACTTTTTGTTCTAAATGGGACAGATCTTATATTCAAAAACTCAAGGAAGGTAATCAAAGAGAAACTAATTATTTTGTGTACCTTACACAAAAGAGTATAAAATGATTTCTCTTAGTAGATAGATTTTTCTTTTCTCTATGTAGGTTGATATGCAGGCCTTATTCTGCTTTGAACATAAGCTTCATTTGTTCATTGTTCGATAAAAGCAAAACTTTTATTCCACCTGCCAGACTGACAATTTTGAATTAGTTCTATGATTTCTGGTAATTGTGTTTAGAAAATGGTCTTAATATTTGTTGTACTTTCTGAGAGGAAGTAAACTGACTGCTGATTTAGAATGGTCCTTTTTAATTGTACATGCATATGTAAGTTTTTATTTTTAGAATAGAATTTGCTTTAGTGGTAAATTCTTAAATTGTCTTTGCATCATAAATCATTTTAAAGCAGTTCAATAAAACATAAATAAAATAAATTTTAAAGGAAGCAGGCCTTGGGTACCAACTGTGGATTCATTGGTTTGTGGAAAAGATTATGCGAAAGAAATGCAGCAAAAGTAGACCAAAAAGGAAAAGTAAATAATTTTTTTTTCCAGAGGCTGAAATTATAGCTGATAATACTGAGACATCATTGTTATTTTTCTAAGGTTAGAAATTTTACCATAAAGAGGCATGTTTTCTTACAGATGGATGCTCTGTGGATATTGGTAATAACTGTTTGCCATCTTTGACATTGAATTGTAAATCAGTCAGCCCAGAGGGAAGTGGTGATTTAACAGTTACCCAGTTCATGTGGTCAATGGACAGAGCCAGAGCAAATAATTCAGCGCCCAATAGACAACTGGATATCTGTCTAATTTAGGCACACAGAGCAATGATCGAGGTGTTATAAAACACCATCATCAGCAAGCACTAGCTGTTCATAGGACCTCTGTAATAGTATATGTCAAAGTCAGGATTGAAACAAGGTCTTCCACCTATTATACCAAACTGTTTATATTTTTAAATTTTATTTCTTTACATGATCATTTAAAAATATTACTTGTATCATATCTACATTATTCAATTTATACACTAAGTAAACATGATATATAATATAAATGTGATAAAGTTTTGGGAGTGCCTCATACATTTGGTTTCCTTTTGTTTTGGGGTTGGGTATATTGTTCATTTGTTTGTTTGTTTGTTTGTTTTTGGTGAGGTAATTGGGGTTAAGAGACTTGCCCAGGTAAGTGTCAAGTGTCTGAGGCCAGATTTCAATTTCTGTCCTCTTGACTCCAGGGTTGGTGCTTTATCCATTATGCCACCTAGCTGCCGCAATACAAATATACTTAAATGAAGGAAAATTAAAATTCATGCTTCAAATTCCAAGCCACCTAGTTGATCCTGTATATTTGGAAAGAATGTACATTTCCTCCCTGTTCCATTCACTTATTTCCATATATCTATTCATTGCAACTTATTAAGCATTTTGAATCTATGATTTTTGTTATTGCTAATCTTTCACATTTAATTCAACAGAACAGAGTATTGAGGACCCTAGTATTATGATGTTTTTATCTAATTAATTCTTATCATTGATGATTTCGTATGTTCAGTGAGCAAATATTTATTAAGTGGTTTCTTTTCCAGTCACTATGACAAATGCTTGGGTTGTAAAAAGAGGCAAAAGTAATAGTCCGTGCCCTCAAGGATATGCTTTCTCTCTTCCTTCCTTCCTTCCTTCCTTCCTTCCTTCCTTCCTTCCTTCCTTCCTTCCTTCCTTCCTTCCTTCCTTCCTTCCCTCCCTCCCTCCCTCCCTCCCTCCCTCCTTCCTTTCTTCCTTCCTTCCTTTCTTTCTTTCTTTCTTTCTTTCTTTCTTTCTTTCTTTCTTTCTTTCTTTCTTTCTTTCTTTCTTTCTTTCTTTCTTTCTTTTTGTGAGGCAATGAGGTTTAAGTGACTTGCCCAGAGCCACACAGCTAGTAAGTGTCAAGTGTCTGAGGCCGGATTTGAACTCATGTCCTTCTGAAACCAGGGCTGGTGCTTTATCCACTGTGCCACCTAGCCACCCCAAGGATATACTTTCTTATGAAGATGATGACATATAAATAAGTACAAAATATTTGAGATATATTCAGAATAAATAGCAAAGAAAATGAAAAGAAAAGGCATTAGCAACTGTGGTGGCGGAAAGGATTGGAAAAAGCTTTTTGAAAAAACTGAGGATTAATTTGAGTCTTAAAGGAAGCTAAGGAAACTTAACAGGCAAAGGGAAGGAGGGAAGGTATTCCAGGCACAGAAAACAGACATAACATAGACATAGAGATGGGTAATAGAATTTCATGTTTAAGGAATTACAATTAAACAAGTAGGAATAGATTGTAGAATATGTATAGAGGAGTAAGGTATAAGAAGACAAGAAAAGTAGGAAAAAAGTGCCAAAGTTAAAAATAGAGTAGAAAACAAATTAATTAAAGGAGGATTTAATTCAATTTGTCTCAGTTAGAAAAAAGAGCAGATAATGAAATAGTTGAATTGATCTAATAGAAGATAAAAGCATTGCTATTTTTAATTGAACTTGTGAAGGATTTTTTTTCTTCTTTGGTTTTTAATGTTATATAATGTCTTCATTCAATTAATACTCATAGCATTATTCTGGGATGGGAATGATAACAGAGGCACAGCTCCAAAATACAACATTGGCAAAATCTTGAACTGCTGATTCATTATCCTGGCCTCCTCATTCATCATCATTTCACATATGTAATAAGTTTCCATTTCTAATTTTCCCAAAATTTCTTTCATCTGACCCCTCTTTACATTAGATGAAGCATAATAGAGACTAATTAGGAGACTGTTCCAATGATCTACATCAAAAGTGATGAAAACTTGGATCAATTGAATGGATCAAAGAACAAATCATGGAATCAATAGATTATTTCATTAAAGGTAATGATAACACAACAACATGCCAACTTTTGTGGATACAATCAAAGGGGTTATTAGGAAAATTTTTTATCTTAAAATACTTTTGTCAAAGAGCAAGTAGATTAATAAATTGGAAATGAAACCACAGAAATTAGAAAACCATCAAATTAAGAAACTTCAGTTAAACTCTAAAACAGAAATTCTGAAAAATCAAAGAAGAGATGAACAAAATTTAAAACAAAAATATGAATTAAAAATAAAACTAGGAGCTAATTTTTAGAGGGGAATAAAAAGGTATCATCTTTATAAAAATAAAATATGTAAATGAAATTATTAGTATCAAAAATTTTAAAGATGAACAACCAACAAATGACATAAAAGAAAATCCTTAAAAATTATTTCATCCAATTATATGCCAAAAATTGATTAAATGAAAATACAAAATACTCATATTAACAGAATTAGAAATTAGATTTATTCTGAGAAAAAGAATGTTTTATAAATCAACATAAAATGAAAAACACATCAAAACTCTTGGACCAGATAGTTTTACAAGTGATTTCTATCAAATATTCAAAGAATAATTAATTTCAATATTGCATAAGTGGTTTTAAAATATAAAGGAAGGGTTCTACCAGATTTTATCCCATAATACAAATATGGTCTTAGTACCTATATAGGAAATGTCAAATCAAAGAACAAGACTATAAAACAATATCTCTGATAAACAATGATGCAAAAAAAAATAGCAAAAAGACTACAGCAGTGTGTCACAAGGACTATATTTTATGACCAAGTTGGATTTAAACACAGAATTAAGGATTGATTAAATATCAGGAAAACTATTGACACAACAAGTCCTATTAATAACGGGTTTAAACACAGAATTAAGGATTGATTAAATATCAGGAAAATTATTGACACAACAAACCCTATTAATAATGAGAACAATATAAAATCATATGATGATATCAATAGATGAAGAAATTGCTTTTGGCAAGATAGAAAACCTATTCCAGTTAAAAGTACTAGGAAATATAGGAATGATTGGCTCTTTCCTTTATATGATTAATAATAGCTTTCTGAAACAAGAAGGCAGAGTTATAGGCTTTAATTTACAGCTTTTCCAATAAGATTGAAATAATCAAAGTTGTCTATTTTCAGTGCTCCTATTTGAGTTCGGGCTACAAATAGTAATCAATGTTATAAATATACAAAAAGAGTAAGTTTTTTTTTAAAAAGTGGTCTTATCATTTATTATGAGTATCATAGAAATACTCTAATTTCACCAAATAATTGGTGGAATATTAATTGCTTATGAAATGGCTGAGACAGTACTATAAAAGTGACAATACTACCTAATTCAATTTGCTTGTTCAATGATACAAAAAACTGCCAAATGATTAATTTATAGAGGCAAAAATCATAATAAAATCCATATAGAGCAACAAAGACCCAAAAATAAAAAAGGGGAATAATGGGGGGAAAAGTGGAAAGAAAAGGGTCCTAGTAGTATCAGATCTCAAACTCTCCTACACAACAGTAATCATTAACAAAATTTGCTACTCATTAATAAACAGAGGAGTCTATCACTGGAACAGATTAGATATGAAATATATGGAAGCAAATAAGCACAGTAGCCTCTCTCACAAAGGAGTAGTGTTTAATAAATCCAATGACCTTCTACTTGAGTATGAAGTCATTACTCATCAAAAGCTTCTGGAAAAACTAGAAAGAAGTCTGGGATGAAGTAGGTGTATATACGTGTGTATATGTATGTATGTATATGAATATGTATATGTTTTCAAAGCAATGACACACTATGACTCCAGAAAACACAAGATAAAATATTGTCCTTACCACTATGATATATAAAAATGTTAGAGGGATATATTCTCTGGCTAATTTAATCACCTTATTAATAAGGCCAGCAGGTTATTAATAAAAAGATCGTCATTTGTACATTCTCTTAGACCAAAGACAATCATGGCAGTGTACTCAAAATTGGTATACCCTTCAAATTAGTATGTGGTTCATCGAACAGCAATCCAATCTAATTGGTTAACATGAATTGAGGTTGGCTATATGGAAATGAAGATCTGAGTACCTCTTGAATAGGTAAAGTATCTCTATATCAGACCACACATAGCTTTAGGCTATCAATTTAAAGAATGTATACCCCACATAAGCATGAGCAGAACAAAATGGGCTTTACCACCCTAGATGAAAGTTTTTGCAAGGTTGGGTGGGGTCTCACCAAGATCTAGGAAAATCAGTGAAATCCCATTATCAGTAATATCTTTCAAGAAAAAGGAACTTTTAAAATGAGGAATTTAAAAGGGAAGAGATTCTGAATCTCCCTAAAATATTAGTTATTAATAATCATTTCTCATATCACCTGATATAGAAATTATATGCTCAGGGTATAATTTGAGACATTACTTTTTTTTTTTTTACATGGACAATGTGGTAATTTGTTTTGCTTGATGAAGTATATTTATAAGATTCCCCCCCCCCCCAATTTGGACTCCTGTTCCAGGGGAAAATTAGGGTTTGGAAGGAAAGAATATAGATTCTTAAATTTTTCAAGTAACAATTCAGCAGTCAATTTTACAAGTTATTTAAGTGCTCATTGATGTAATTTATCCTGGCCAGGTAAACTGAATTTATATAGGTGATCACATACTGTTTCTTCACTTATTTGTTATCTCAGTTCTCTCTAAATAATATTGATTTTATCCTTTCCAATAAGAAACTAAAATGACATAATATTGAAGGAGCTTTGGAAATTTTAAAAGAGCTATATCCATACTAGCTATCAAAATCATGATTACCATAAATGATAGAGAAAAAAATTGAAATAGTGGTAGAGATGCTATCATCTGTTATGAGTGCTCTAATCTACATAAACCAATAGAACCCATTCATTGTTTTTTTGTCTTCTTTCATTAAAAATAAAACTTTTTTATGAATGCAGATTTCCCACAAACACAACATAAGTAATGAATTGAGATATTTTGTGTTATTGAGGCATATATGAATGTAGACATAGATTTGTTTTACTATGAGTTAAGTTTACAGGGACTTTTGAATAAAGAAGGAACTACATTCCATGATGAAGTCATGCAGCTAAGATGGGAAGAAGCCATTCAGAGAACCAAAGCAAAAGGAGTACTGGGTATTGCTTCCTTGAAGGTAATTAAATAGTACCCGAGACCTTTTGACATCAAGAAGCATGCACCTAGACAAAGTGAGATGCAGTGAGTCAGGCCAAAGGGAGCTAAATGGATGATAAAAAAGTGAATTAAGAACCAGCTGTTATAGAAGTTGAAAATAGCACCAGAATCTAATCCAGTTCTTTTCCTCACTTTCCTAGAAGGCTTCCTGGGGAAGCTTCCTTCCATATGCCTCTACAACAACTCTCTTCTTGTTTCTCCTCTAACCATGAAGCAGTAATGAAGAGGTTCACCAATCAGCATCAGCTGCTGCTGTCTATAAGTAAATACTTTTAAGCAGATCCTTTAAATTTCTGTTGCCTAAAATTGATATTGAAGTATAAGGCAATTTAGCATGACTTGTGTCCAGGTTTATAAAAGTCCGATTTTAGAATAAGAGAGAATTTAACCAAAAATGGAAATGAAATTTATCCTTAATTCAGGTTGAGCAGTGGTGAAGCAAGTCAGTTAGAATGAGATGTTTTACAAAGTTTACAATGTCTATTATCCATACCTCATAGAAAGTTAATGAACCCAGAGAGCAACTTAACAACAAAAGGGAGGCAGAACCAAGATGGCAGAGAGAAGCAAAGAAGTGGATAGAAATCTCCCCAGTTTCCCTCAAAAACAATGTTAAATCAAGTCTCTTTAGAATTCTAAAGTGACAGAAACCACAAAAAGAAGAAGTAAAACATTTTTCCTTTCCAAAATAACTTAGAAAGACTTCAGGAATGGTTTTTCTCACTTGGGTAAAAGACAAATGCAGCCCAATGCAGACAGTGTCCAGGCAAGCCAGAGAGAGGCTCTTAGCCACAGCATAGATAAGCAATGAAGGGCCCGAGGTCCTGGCCCAGAAAACCAATGGCATAGCAGGCCAGCTGTGAGACATCTAACCCAAGGATAGCAGGCAAACTGCCATCCTGAGAACTCAGAGTACACCAGGTGCTACTAAGCCAGGCCACCCTAACACAGTATGTAAGCCACCAGCACCAGAGGCCCTGGCAGAAAAGACCAGGGGCAAGGTCCCTAACCCCCAGTACTAGAAACTTGGGATAGTACCCCCTATCTCACAGGAAAAGAATTCAATTTTTTTCAATGACCAAAAATCAAAAGGGAGAACTGACCATAGAAAGCTACAAGGGTGATGGGGAAGATCAAAACACAAACTTAGAAGAAGAAAACAATGTCAATTCCTACATGCAAAGCCTTGAAGGGGAATATGGATTGGTCTCAAGTCCAAAAAAGTCCTCTTAGAAGAGCTCAAAAAAGATTTTTAAAATCAAGTAAGAGAGGGAAAAGAAAAATCAGAAAAACAAATGAGTTATACAAGAAAATTATGAAAAAAGTCAAAAACATGGAAAAGAAAGCACAAAAATTGACTAAAGAAAACAATTCCTTAAAAAAATAGAACTGGCCAAATGGGGGAAAAAATCCAATAAAGAAAACAACTTCTTTAAAAGAAGAATTGTTCAAAAGGAAAAGGAGGTACAAGAGCTAATTGAAAAAAATCATCCCTTAAAAATTAGAATTGGGCAACTAGAAGCTGATCACTCTCTGTGACATCAAGAATGAGTCAAATGAAACCAAAAGAATGAAAAAAATAGAAGAAAATGTAAAATACTTTATCGAACAACTAACCTGAAAAATAGATCTAAGAGAGATAATTTAAGAATCATTGTGCTATCTGAAAGCCATGATAAAGAAAGAGCCTAGACAGTATCCTTCAAGAAATTACCAAGGAAACCTGCCCTGATATCTTAGAACAAAAGGGTAAAAGTCATTGAAAAAGTCCACAAATCACCTCCTGAAAGAGATCCCAAGATAAAAACTCCAAGGAATATTATAGTCAAATTACAGAAGTTATCAGGTCAAGAAGAAAATATTGTAAGTGGCAAGAAACAATTCAAATATCAAGGAGTTACAGTCAGGATCTTATAGGATTTAACAGCTTTAAAATGAAAGGATCAGAGGGCTTAGAATATGACATTCCAGAAGGCAGAAGAGCTTGGATTAAAACCAAGAATCAACTACCTGGCAAAATTGAGCATAATCTTTTGGTGGGGGGGAGGGAAATGAACACTCATCTAAAAAGGGGACTTTCAAACTTTCCTGATGAAAAGACCAAAGCTGAACAGAAAATTTATTCTTTAAATAAAAGACTCAAAGGACGCATAGAAAGGTAAGTGGGAAAGAAAAATATGTGGTATTCAATAAGTTTAAACTTTTTAAATCCCTACATGGGAAAATGATACTTTGTAAATCTTAAAAACTGTATCTCTTTTAGGGCAGTTAAAAGTAGTATACTTAGACAGAGGGTGTGAGCATAAGTAGACTTTGATGTGATGATAGAAAAAAAATTAATGGATAAAAAATGCATTTTACTGGGAGATGAGGAAAGGGGAAGGCAGATGAGTAAATTACAGCACATGAAGAGGCACAAGAGACCTATTAGAATAGACGGAAAAAAGGGAGAGGTGAGCATTGTTTGATTCTTACTTTCGTCACATTTGAATCAAAGAGGGAATAACACACTCAGGTAGGTATAGAAATCTATCTTATCATATAGAGAAGTAGGAGGGGAAAGGGGAAAGAAAAGGGAGAGGAGCTAATACAAGAAAGGGCCCAGTGCAGGAGGCAGTCATCAGAAGCAAAACAATTGTAAGCAGGGACAAGGTGAAAGGAGAGAGAAAAGTATAAAACGGAGGATAGGAGGGAGGGAAATGAACAGCTAGTAATCATAACCTTGAATTGTGAATAGAATGAACTTTTTCATAAAATGAAAGTGGATAATAGAATAGATTGAAAACCCCAGTCCTACAATATATTGTTTACAATAAACATATCTAAAGCAGAGAGACACACTGAGAATAAAGGTAAAAGTCTGGAGCAGAATATATTGTGCTTCAGTTAAAGTAAAACAAAAAAAAAGGAGGGGTAGCAAACCTAATCTCAGGCAAAACAAAAGCAAAAATATATCTAATTAAAAGAGACGGGGGCAGCTAGATGGCACAGTGGATAAAGCACTGGCCCTGGATTCAGGAGTACCTGAGTTCAAATCCGGCCTCAGACACTTTACACTTACTAGCTGTGTGACCCTGGGCAAGTCACTTAACCCTCATTGCCCTACCAAAAAAAAAAAATTAAAAGAGATAAGAGGGAGCAGCTAGGTGGCACAGTGGAAGCATCAGCCCTGGATTCAGGAGGACCTCAGTTCAAATCTGGCCTCAGACACTTGACACTAACTAGCTGTGTGACCCTGGGCAAGTCAGGTAACCCTCATTGCCCAGCCAAAAAAAAAAAAGATAAGAAAGGAAAGTGTATCTTGAAAAAGGTATCATAGACAATGAAGTAATATCAGTACTAAACATATATGCAACAAGTTATTTAGCATCCAGATCCTTAGAAGTTAAGTGAGGAAGAAATAGATAGCAAAAATATACTAGTAAAAGATTTCAATCTCACTGTCTCCAAACTAGATAAATCTATCCAAAAAATAAATAAGAAAGTTAAGGAGGTGAACATAATTTTAGAAAATTTAGACATAGTAGACCTCTGGAGAAAATTGAATGGGGATATAAAGGAATATATCTTTTATTCAGTGGTATATGATATCTACATGTGTTAGGATATAAAATTCCTCAAAATCAAAGGCAGAAAGGCTTAGAAATATTACATGCAACCCTTTCAGAGCATGAAAAAATAAAAATTACATTAAGAATTTATTGGAAACTAAAGAATCTCATCCTAAAGAATGAAGGGGTCAAACAACAAATCATAGGAATAATCAAAAATTTCATCAACAGAATGACAATAATGAGACAACATACCAAAACATGGGATTCTGCAAAAGCAGTGATTAAGGAAAATTTTATATCTCTAAATGCTTACATGAATAAAATACAGAAATAACAGCTCAATGAATTGGGCATGAAATTTTTTAAAAAACTAAAAAAATAACAAATTAAAAATCTTCAATTTAATACCAAATTAAAAATCCTAAAAATCAAAGGAGAGATAAATAACATTAAAAGAAAACTATTGAATTAATAAATAAAACTATGAGCTTGTTTTATGAAAAAAATAAAATAGATAAACAATTGGTTAATTTGAATAAAAACAAAGAAGAAATCCAAATTACTAGCATCAAAAATTAAAAGGGTGAATCTACTACCAATAAAGAAGATATTAAAGCAATAATTAGGAGCTATTTTGCCTAACTGTATGCCAATACATCTTACAATCTAAGTGAAATGGATGAATATGTGCATAAATATAAATTTCACATATTAATAGTAAAGGAAATTAAATAATAAAATAACCCAATTTTAGAAAAAGAAATTGGACAAACCATCAATGAACTCCCTAATGTCCAGGGCCAGATAGATTTACAAGTGAATTATGCCAAACATTTATAGAACAATACATTCTAATGTATATAAACTATTTGGAAAAATAGGCAAAGTAGTTCTACCAAATTCTTTTTATGACATGATTATGGCACTGATACCTAAACCAGGAAAAGCCAAAATGGAGCAAGAAAATTATACACCAATTTCCCTAATAAATATTCATGTAAAAATTTTAAACAAAACATTAGCAAAGAGATTATAGCCATTTGTTATTAGGATAATACACTGTGGCCAAGTGGGAGTTACACCAGGAATACAGGGCTGGTTCAATATTAGGAAAACTATTAGCATAATTCACCATATCAATAACAAAACCAACAGAAATCATAGTATTCTCTCAACAGATGCAGAAAAATCTTTTGACAAAATATAGCACCTATTCCCATTAAAAAACACTTGAGAGGGACAGCTAGGATAAGAATGGATATCAGTGGATAAAGCCCATCAATTAGGGAATGGCTAAACAAGTTCTGGTATATGAATGTAATAGAATACTATTTTGGTAATAAGAAATGATGAGGAGGCAGATTTCAGAAAAACCTGAAAAGACTTGCATGAACTGATCCTGAGTGAAGGGAACAGAACCAGGAGAACAAATGATCCAAAATATTTCTAAAGGATTCATGATGGAAAATGCTATCCATATCCAGAGAAAGAACTATGGAGTCTGAATGCAGATAGAAGCTTTTTTTGTATGTGGCTTTTCCCTTTTGTTTTGTTTCTTCTTGTACAACATGACTAATATAGAAATATGTTTACATGATTGCCCATGTATAACCCATAATAGATTGCTAGCCATCTTGTAGAGTGGGAATGGAACAGAGGGAGGGCAAAAAAATTTCAAATTCAAAAATCTTATAAAACTGAATGTTAAAACTATCTTTACACATAATTGGAAAAAAATAAAATACTATTTACAAAAACAACAACAAGGAAATGAGTCTTTAACACTGAAACATGACATTTGCTATATTAATTCAGTGCCCTACAGGGCTATTCTAATTCAAATAATTTTCTTTCTTTCTTTCTTTTTTCTTTTATAAGCTTTAGCTCATTCTGGCCTTTAGCCTTCTCTTAATATAATGCCTATCAAACATCCCATCTTTTATTTATATACATCAATTTCCATATTTTCATGTTTTGAGTGTCAATAAATTGCCCACATAGTTCATTAATCCAAAAAAAAAAATACTTGGAGCAAAAGCTAGTACCAAGTTGAGGGAAGAGTATCAAGAATCAAGGAGAATGGGCAGCTAGGTGGCACAGTGGATAAAGCACTGGCCTTGGATTAAGAGGACCCGAGTTCAAATCCAGCCTCAGACACTTGACACTTAACTAGCTGTGTGACCCTGGGCAAGTCACTTAACCCTCATTGCCCTGAAAAAAACAAAACAAAACAAAACAAACAAACAAAAAAAAGAATCAAGGAGAATGGAAGGAAGAGACATTTGGAAGAAGCAGTACATTTGTCAAGCCAGGAGTCAGGAGGAGGTAATAAAGTAAATGTAAGAGCAAGATAGAAGACCAGTACCATAAACAGGTACATGCTTAAGAAAGCAGAAATTTATAGAAAATCTTGTATAGAACCCAGATGTCAAGATGAGAAATAATTCAAAACCAGGTAAGTAGTCAGAGCAATAGAAGTAAAGATGGTACAAGAAGTCTTTGAAAATGATGCAAAGACTGACTTCTATAGGAAGTCTTAGACTTACAGGTTCCAAGCCTATTTAGTGAAGCAAGCAGTCATACCTCCCATATTCTCAGGAAAAGTTATACTGTTTCAAATAAATCATCCAACCTACTGTGTAGATGCTCATATTCCATGAATAATATTGATAGAATTACAAAATTGTTAAACATAGAGTCTGAATTATACACTGAAAACCAGAGAGAACATTTACAATTTAATAATGTTTTCTAAAAAAAGATAATGTCTCACATGGATTAGTGTTGTGTGATGAGAGCTGCAAATTCATTTCCCTGGCTCACCACAGCTATCAACACAATGAAGCTAACTGAAGCAAAAGTAACAAGGGCTTGTTGGTTTTCCCATATTAAAGCTGTTTTTAATGCCAAATAATTAAAATAATGTAGCTTGGTTGCTTCTTCTCTGATTAATTTTGAAATAACATTAGCAAATTTACTGCCACCCAGGTTGAAGAAAACACATTAACTTCAATGTCAATTGTTTTAAATCACACACTGACTAAATTTCATTTGAATTAACATCTGTTCAACATGTTAACATCTGTCCATCATATTTCATTATTTAGGATATAAAATTAAGACTCAACCATTAAAAGACCCTTTTACTCACAAATTCAACTTTAGTCACCTCTAAAGTCAAACTGAAATCTTGAAGCAATTTTCCAGATATTTCAAGGAATGGAGAAAGAAGGAGCGATTATTTTTACATGAATAATATACATGCTTATGTCAAATCTTTGTTTTACTTTGACTGTAGAAAATATAATATCTACTTCTTGCTCATTTGGGGCTAAGATCAAGTAGAGAAATAATGTTGACCATGGGAGCACAATGAAATATTTTGGTTTTGAGAACATTATTTTCCATGACATTAAAGTACAGGTATTATGCTCAGAGACCAAGAATAAGAAATATATAATTTATTCAAAGTGGATAGAAAACAAAAACCTAAATTTCTTATATTCATTTCTTATAACATGTCAGTTTGTCCTCTGCAAAGATAGACTATCAAAGTCATATTTTTGAAGCATAAACATAAGACTATATAATTGTATTTATTTCAGCAGGGATAACTAGCTATCTGATTCCTCTCTGCAGCTTTGACTCTTCTTTCCTGTCACAAACTAGATTACTTATACTTTCCTCTCTTCTTAACCTTATCTCTTCTTCCTTCCTCATTTTTTAAACTCTTCTTCACCCGTCAAATCATCAAATGACAATAATGTAGATGGGGTGGTATGTTTGGGTTTGGTATATGTGTATAAGAAATTAATTTTCAAAAATTATTTTCACCACTTCAGCACTTTAGGGTGTTGAATTTTCTTGTCAAGTAAGTAATTGGACCAATGCCTCTGGGCCCCTAAGGCATAAATAGTTTATATTGATGCATCATTTAAAAATAAATAACTAGTTATAGTCCATCTTAATACAGCCATCATAGGTATAAAAGTCATTACTTTACAAGTTGCTACACAGTTCATATTTCTTTGTTCTTTGGTTCAAAAAACTTATTCCATCATTCTGAAAACAACTTTTTTAATGAAGAAAAAACATATATGATGCGTTGTGATACAGCTGACAAAATATTTTTTCATTTCATCTGAGCTCACATCTGGACTCAAATTTAAATAGGACTGACATGCATTTGGAAAATTTCAAAATACATTCAAAGATGCCATGTTGCTCCTTGATACAGAACCCTATATCAAGAATATTAATATTCTTCCATTGATGACACATGATTTTGAATCCTTTAATAAAACAATATCTGAAGACCTAGGAGGTAGTGGGAAGGCATATATGGTGGTTTAGGAAATTGTTTTGATTTGTGTTTCTCCTTTTACTAGTGATTTAGAGTTCCCTTGTCTTATCACTTGCTCTTGTTTTGAAAAACTTCTAACTCGGAATTATTCCCACTGTCTGTCTCTTCTACACTGATAGATGTAATCATTGTGTCCTCCATAGAATGTAATTATGGTAAGAACTTTTCTCATTTTGTCTTTGTATCCTAAAACATAGCATGAATAGAGCATGGTAAATGATTAATAAAGTCTTGATTGGCTCAACCTTAAAGAGTTAGAAGAATTATTAAAAAGGGAGAAAAGGATATTTAATAGAATTAATGACTTCTAAGTCCACTTCGTTGGAGAAAGCAGGGCTGGGCAGTCTTTGAACTTCAAACACATCAGACAAAAGAAACTTAAAAAAAGATAAACAAGTATGAACCCCTCAAAAATCTAAGTAATGATCCAATGGTTACATTCTAAAAGGCAGAGAAAACATTATACTGTATAGTCTTTCTCTTCTCTCATCATTCATAAGGGCCAGTGAGGAAACAGAGACTAGAAGACTAGTTTGTAATTTAAATACTAAAAAAATAAAAAATAAAAAAAAACCCACAGGAAAAAAAATCCCCTGGGGAAGGAGGAGATATAGCAAAAAAAGAACCTGGGGGCATTACAGGTTAATAATAACAACAACAATAAGAGCTAATGTTTACATGGTGTTTAATCTGTGCTGTCTCTTTTGATGCATACAACAACCCAGGTAGAAAGATGGTAGTATTAACTCCATTTTACTGAGGCAAGCAGAGCTTAAGTGACTTGTCCAAGGTCAAACAGCTTGGAAGTAGATAAGGTCAACTTTAAACTCAGGTCTTCTTTGCTCCAGGCTCAGAATTCTAGTCACTACACCGTCTAGCTGATGAAGACCTTTCAAACACAGAAGTAGAAAAGAAAAAAATGTGAATCTTTTTTTTTTTAATTCTGGCTAGAAAGGACTGTTTAAGCAAGAAATCATAGTGATAGAATTATAATAACCCATGGATTAAAGATCTGGTCTTGGAGGGAAGATGATCTAACTATATAACTCTAGGCAAGATAATTAACTTTTCAGCCTTTCTTTTCTCATCTGTAGTATGAGATGATATCGACACCTACTTCATAGAGTTGTTCTGAGAATCAAAAGAGACAAGTAAATTGCTTTGTTAACCTTCAAAAATGTAAATTTAGTTTAGTGTCATTATACTTTATCTTCCTCACATTTGTTGAATCTTGGCCAGCAACCCTATTTCCCTTTCCCTTCCTTCAAGTTCCGTGCTGTCTTTACCAAACAGAATGTAAACTCTTTAAGAGGAACTATTGTCTTGTTTGGTTGTATTTGTATCATTGGGGCTTAACACAGGGCTCTGCATGCCCTATTTAACTAGTTAGGGGACTGAGTTATAAGAGGGAGTTTGAGAGGAAAATTGAAATTGCTGAGGGAAATGTTTCAATCAAAATGACAACTAACTTAAGCTGTTATGAGGAAGTTTTCTACTTGGAAAAGATGGAAAAGATCATGGGATTTGGGACTAGATTTTATTTTGATAGGAGGGATAATTCTAATTCACATTAACCACCTAATGTGAATTTCAGTTGCTTTTTTCCACCTAAATTGGAGGCAAGGAGGAGGTAGAAGAAATATTACTCTCTGAAAGTGGACAAAGACAAACTTAGCAATCATACCTATGAGTATGAATGGGCTGAACAGGTCCTCAAATGAATGAGAGTGACTGAATAGATAGTAAAGTAAAACCTAACAATTTTCTGTAAGCAATAAATGATTGTGTCAGTGGGCTTTTGATGTATGCCCAGATCATTTAAGATGGAGGCAAGCATGTTGGAAACACCAGTTCTGGGAGCAAACATTGTATGTTCTCCTACCATGGTATGTGGGAGCAGAAATCTTTTTATTTGCTGCCTCTAAATCTACCGGACAGAGGCAGAATTGGCTTCTCTTTCCAGCTACTGACAGGGGTAAAGGTTTCATTCACCCATAGCATGAGCCAAAGCACCAAGCTGGTAAGGGAAAGATAGCCTTCACCTTCATTGAGGCCCCATTAGAGTAATAGTTTTGTCAGTTTTGTTTGTTCTTAGTTCTAAGTGCAGAGGATAGAAGAGAAGCCCCCCCCCCACCTCCCAATAACCTCCAGCTGAGACCTTGAGCCATGGTTACCCCGGATCCAGGATTCCAGACCAGATATTGCTTTGGTCCCAGCGGGGAAGTCCTGAGAAACCAAGATGCCAGGATTGAATGTAGTACTGCTTTAGCATTACAAAAATTACAACTGTTTAAAGACCATATTAATAACAAAAATAATAATCACTTGATCACAGCAATAGCTACAGGCAAGGTTTTGCCAAAGCATAACACTTATGTTAACCAAAATATATAAAAATATAAATGTAGTTTGCCTTAGTAAGGTAAACATAAACTATCTGAAACCAAGAAATAATGTAATTTGCATTGAAGAAACAATAGCGTTCTTTCTAATAAGATCAAAAATGAAGAAAAAAAATTTAAATGAAGCAAGATTATCCTATCACCACTATTATTTGATATCATTATAAAAATGTTATTTCAATAGCTAGCAATTAGGCATAAAAATAAGATTAAGGGAAGAGAATAGGCAAAATGAAGAAACAAAATTATTTCTATTTTGTAGATGATATGACAGTTTCCTTAGATTACTCCTTTTGTATATTACTGCTCAATAAGAAATATAAGAAATTCTATCCAAAATGACTATAGTATTTATGATCTCTGAGAGCCTTCATACAAAGATATATTGAAGATTTATGTGAATACAACTATAAAAAAATTTATTTTTTTTTTAGTGAGACAATTGGGGTTAAGTGACTTGCCCAGAGTCACACAGCTAGTAAGTGTTAAGTGTCTGAGGCCAGATTTGAACTCAGGTACTCCTGACTACAGGGCCAGTACTCTATCCACCGTGCCACCTAACTGCCCCTATAAAAATCTTTTTAAAGAAATAAAAAGACTTTATTGGAGAGATATGAAGAGATCTTTCTGCCATGTTAATAAATTTTTTTTAATCGCCATATATTAGCTTACACTTGAAGTGCCAAATAGTTATTTTGCAGAATAAATAAAATTATAAAATTCCTCTAAAGAAACAAAAGACCAAAACATTTTTAAAGAAATAATAGGAAGGGGGCCGCTAGGTGGCGCGGTGGATAAAGCACTGGCCCTGGATTTAGAAGGACCTGAGTTCAAATCTGGCTCCATTGCCCTGCAAAAAAAATAATAATAATGATAGGAAACAAATATGAATCAAGGGGTCTAGGTGTACTATAATTCAACTGTTCTATAAAGCAGTAATAAAATAAAGTATTTGGTACTTACTGGTAAAAGAATTCAACAACTGATCAATGGTAAAAAATGGTAAAAAAAAAAAATCAGAAGCAATGGAACATTGTGGCATATTGGTTGATACATCCAAGGACAACAACTATTATCATAAGTAATCTCTCTTCCACGAAAATTGTTGGAATAAAGATACAATGGTTTGGCAGCCAAAAGGTATAAACTGCCCTTCACATAAAATAGCCCTATCAGTTACAAATTAATTTGATGAAATATTTTTAAACAAATAGCTCCAATGCTACATCAATAGCTTGCAAGAATAGAGCAAAGAGATATCTTACCGAAGTTATTATTATATGAGGAAATAATGGTTCTCATACCTGGCCAGGAGAAATAAAGCAAAATTTATTTTTTTTTTTAGTGAGGCAAATTGGGGTTAGGTGACTTGCCCAGGGTCACACAGCTAGTAAGTGTTAAGTGTCTGAGGCCGGATTTGAACTCAGGTACTCCTGACTCCAGGGCCGGTGCTCTATCCACTGCGCCACCTAGCTGCCCCTAAAGCAAATTTTAAAAAGGAAATAAAAGCCTTTAGACAACATGTTGCTAATGAAACACAGGGGGGAAAAGTAGAAAAATTAATTCTATTTATAATAATAGCAAATGCATTATATGACTGGAAATAACACATATAACCTATGTAAACACAAATACAAAAGGATGCTTATATAAATCCTAGAAAACCAAAAGTATTTAAAATATATTCAATATTCATAATTGGGCCAGGTAAATACAGTAAACATTATATTTCCCAAATTAAAAATTTAGTGTTATAATAAAGTACCAAAATGATAATTTATGTAATTGGTAGTGGTTAGTGATGACACACTCTTTGTGACCCCATTTGGAATTTTCTTGGAAAAGATACTAGAATGGCTTACCATTTTCTTCTCCAGATCATTTACATATGAGGAATTGAGCCAAATGGGGTTAATTGACTTGCCCAGGTCACACAGCTAGTAAGTTTCTGAGGCCAGATTTGAATTCAAGAGGAGCCACCTACCTGCCCCATGTAATTAGATGTAGCAACAACAGAATTTATTTGAAGGGGAAAATCAATTATGACATATAATGATATAAATTTGAAAGAATGGGTGTTTGATACTATCAGATTTCAAAATATGTTTGTGGTGGAAAATATCTTAAGGCTCTGTGTAAGTTAGGCTAGTTGTTCTAAAAAATCTATTGAAACTGTTCTAAAACTTAATTGACTCATGTGACTAAATCTCAGATCATTGATGTAAATTCCTGGTCTCCAGAGGACCAAACACATTGTACACAAGTTAGTCAATAAATATTTATTAAGTGCCTGTCATGTGCCAGACCCTATACTAAAGGCAGCGCCTAGAAAAAGAGGCAAAACATAGTTGTTGTAGTTGTTATTCAGTCTTGTCCAGACCCTTCTTGACTACCTTCAAGGAACTCACAATCTAATGGTGGAGAAAGGAAGCAAACAATTATGTACAAATAAGCTATACACAATATAAATAGGAAATAATTAACAGAGGGAAGGCCCTGTAATTAAGAGGGTTTATGAAATTTTCCTGTACAAGACAGGATTTTAACTGAGACTTAAAACAAGTCAGGGAAAACAGGAGGTATAGATTAAGAGGGAGAGCATTCTAGTAATGTGGGATGGTCTCCAGCTAAGAGGTGGAGTGTCTAGTTCCTAGAAGATCAAGGAGGTCAATATCCTTCTATCAATGAGAATTTGGTGTGCAGTAAGACTGGAAAGGTAGGATGGGACTAGGTTATGAAGAGCTTTTAATACCAAAGGATTTTGGAATTCATAAATGAAACAACCAAGAGTGTGAAAAAGGCCTACATAACTAATGAAATAAATTTATCAATACATCAAAAAGTTTAGACTAAAAAGGAAAAAGAAAAAAGTCCTTTATTAATTTAGAAATTTTGGGGAAAGCTATTGGATGAAATGGAGTGATACCACTCAGAAAGTGTGTTGAAATTAGTTTAGGACACTTATTCATGCCCTGTGGGTGTTGTATAAAATAGCAAGTCAACCGCCAATCCAAGATTACTGATAGTTTAGTAGTGAAAGACTTGACTAAGGTCTTGGGAAGGAATAATTTAGGTATCTTCCCCTTTACCCTCTACATTGGAAGAGAAACTAATGAGCCTTGAAAGATCTAGATGATTTTGGACTTTTTATTAATGTCCTATCAGTATCATCAGAATAGCAATGGAAGTATCTCTATCAGCAGCCAAGCAAGGGTTAAAAGCAATGAGGAAAGAAAAGACTAAAGCTATAGAAAGAGTCCAACAGAAAACTACACCATACTGAAGGGAAAGATCCTAAGAACTCCACAAAAATAAAAAAGGATCTACAGAAGCTGTGTATCACCACTGTACCACATGACCTCTCTCAGCTTTCAGTCCACTTTTCTCAATCTCTTTATATCCTTTTGGGAGAGTATGTAATAGACATACCAACTTTCTTCCTATACCACCTTAATTAATACCTCTTTCTAAAAGCTAATGAAGTTTGGGGAACTAATTGATTTCAATTGATAATCATGGGTTTAAAACATATTGGTAAGGGTTTATTACTTATATCATTATTAAAAAACAAAAAAAAGCAAACCTTCTTCAGGGCTACCCTAGACTCTGAGGAAATTGATCTCAGCCACCCGCTGGAGACCAAACCTATTAAGTTTGAGAGAGTAAATCCTAGACCCCACATACTACACTTGCATGAAATTATACAGAGGGGAAAACAAATTACATGCATATATATGTAATGTATGTACATGTATATATACATGTGTATGTGTCTATATACATACAAATATATACATATGTATATATGCTATGTATATGTGTATATGTAAACAATACAATATACAGTGCAGACACGCTAAAACATATACAAGGACAATACAATCAATTATATCATCAAAAAAGAAAACAAAACCCCATTTAAATGCAATGGTCAATATTAGCATTATATTATATCAGAGTTAAATGATACAGCTCTTTTATATGTAAAAAACAACAGATAATGAAACTTTTTCATGAACACTGTGTTTTGTAAAGGGTTTTAGTTGAGTGTTATGGGAGGTATCTATTGAGTCAAAAGAAAATTTATTAATAAAGATTGTTATTGTTAGATTAAAAACAAAACAAAGTTAGGTATTCCTAGCTGAAATAAACTCAGACACCATTATGTAATGTCTAAGAATGGTTATGATGCTCAAGGGTAACTTTAATTGGAGTTGTAATTAAGATATATGTAAGCTCCTTCTTACTAATCTTTTCTTTTGCATGTATTTATTAGTTCTCTTTTCTAAGAGTCCTACTGTGATTTTTTTTCTAGTTCTTTCAAAGACATGCCAACAGTTTCAATCCCTTCTAATCACCTTTTCTAATTTATAATGAGACCTATGCAAATAACTTTACTAGTTGGGATTTGCAGCTTTCAGTGTTAACATCCTTCTAATCCTAAAAGTGTGATTAGACAACAAAGAAAAGGAAATGTGAAAAGAACATGATGTAACTCTTTTTGGCCACAAGATAAGGTTTCACTTGGAGGCAATCTGGAGGAAATTCAGTCCTGCTGCTTTTGTAGTTTGTTAATTCTGGTAGTTTAGTACAAATTCAACTGTATAATCATAGCTTTCTAAAATTTTTAAGAATTTAGACAATGGCCACCAATTGAATGATGCCTAGTTTTTATTACAGACTTCTTTTAACCAATTTGGAAAGTAGAATTTCTCTGTTTAGTCATGTTTAATAGTTCAAGGTTTCTACATTAAAGAGGAAACATAATAAATTTTGTCCCTTATTTTATTACTCAAGGGGGAATAATATAACAACTTTGTTCTTTTGTTACTTATAATGTGCAGAGAACTTGATTTTAACACTCAGTGTTAATTTCTGTCACAAGGAATAAAAATAGTTCTATTAATCAGTATTTAGCTTTATTGTTCTGTTCTCACACAAAAGACCACTATGAATGCAATTTTTAAAAATACACCATTCTTTTTCACTACATTTTTAATCTTGCATATTTCAGAAGTATTATTGTTAATGTGAATAATGCGTGATCATATTTAATTGGAGCTAGGGGATATAAAATTATATCATATTTTTCTATAAACCAATTTCCCATTATTCAAATTTTATAAATCAAAAACTAAAAGACACTCATTTTTATAACAATAAGATCCTTTAAACTTATTTTATATCAAATATTTCTCAACTTTAATGGACATTCTATTACATTTATATACACTTTGAATTCATATTCAGGGTTAAGAAGTAACTACCTAATTATTTTTATCTTGTTTTTCACATGAAATTTAAAAAATAGAAACAATGCTATCTGAAACAATCCCCTGCAAGATGTTTTCTTTAAATAATCTAATGTGTTATTTATTTATTGTTAGAATTCTTTTCTTCTTTTAGAGTTCTAAGTTTTCTTCCTTCCTCCCACGCCCTTCTTTATCCACTCATAAGGCTAGAAATATGATATCAATATGCAAAATCATGCAAATCATGCATTATTTCTATATTTGCCATATTTCAAAAATCAATTAAAATAAAATGAAAATTATACTTCATTTTGCACTCAGGCTTTGTCAGTTTCTGGAGGTGGATAGGAATTTTTTCATCATGAGTCTTTTAGAATTGTTTTGGATAATTGTATTGATCAGAGAAGTCAACATTTTCATAGTTGATCATCCTTAAAATATTGATGTTACTATCCACAATGATCTCCCAGTTCTTTTCACTTCACTTTGCATGAGTTCATATAGATTTTAATATCTTCTTTCTGAAACCAACCCCCTCTTAATTTCTTATAGTAAAATAATATTCCATCATAATCATATGCCACAATTTGTTCAGCCTTTCCCCAAATGATAAGCATCCTCTTGATTTTCAATTTCCTGCTGCAAGATATGTTATATTTCCCCTACCGTGGTAGTTTGTTAAAGTATAATACTATTAAAATTTTATATTTTCATAATATATTTAAAATGTTTGAAACCTTTGCACTGGCTCCATTTTAGGAGAGCTGAATTATTATCACACCATGAAAACTACAGCCATATTTCCTACACTGTTTCATTGTGTATATACTCCTTTTGATATATGGAGTGTTCAAGGAGGACTAACACCTCTTATGTGACACTGGAGGAGAGAGTGAGGATGATGACTTTATGCAATTCTGCCTCACTTAAATCCAATTCATTCATGAATCAAGACATCACCCCATGATGTCACTGGCCTCTTCAAAACTGAAGACCAAACAACAACAGCAACAATACACCTTGGCCAACATGATATGACTTTTCCCTATGGCTCATTCATTTTACAATATAACTGATTCAATTTCATGGATTGATAAGTAGAATCAATCAACATTTTATTCTCAGAAGAATGTTTTGCTAATTCTGACTTTTACTATAATCAAAATGTCACTGTAATCATATGTTCAAATTTTAACACATATGTATCTATATATACATATATATACATATATACATGTATCTATATATACATATATATACATAGATACATATATATATATATATATATATATATATACATACACGAATAGAGATAGAGACAGAGATGACAGTCATGGAAATGGAGATAGAATAGAGATAGAGATATACATTTTGTCATTTAGCAGCTGGTTTTGTAGTGTTCCATGAATAAAATGAAGTTTAGGCAATATTTTGTCAGTAGATAAAGTCTAGAAAATCAGGATGTGAGTATAGAGAGAAGAAAGGAAGGAAGGAAGGAAGGAAGGAAGGAAGGAAGGAAGGAAGGAAGGAAGGAAGGAAGGAAGGAAGGAAGGAAGGAAGGAAGGAAGGATGGGTAGGTAGATTGATGGATTTCTTAAGTACCTATTATGAGCCAGGAACTGTGATAAGTATTTTATAAACATTATCTCATTATTTCCTCACCACAACTCCAGAAGGTGCTATTATTGTCCCCATTTTGTAGTTGAGGCACTTAGCCCCTATCTGCTGCCTCACTTTCCAAGATTAAAGATAAAACACCTCAGTGGTAGAATGACATGCTAGGGTTGTCCAATCATTTTAACTCAACCACCCCTTTTCTCCATCTCATTTTCCTTTAGAAGCTCTGGCACATTCATCATTCTGGACAGTTCATGTGGAAGAAAAGTCCCCCATGTTTCCTTTCCAATATTTAAAAATAATTTAATTTTGAATGAAATTTTAAATTTTCTTTGAAGCATAGTATTGGACATTTGGAAATTGACTTTTCATGGAAATAAATCAATAAGTAAAAGCAAGGGTCCAAAAGGAGTACCATGAGCTAATGAAGAATCAAGGAATTGTTACTAGAGTATTTGAGGTTGATGCTCAGTGTTTTCCTTGGCTACAGTGAGAAACTCTAAAATCTGAAGGGTTTCTTTAGCATAGGACAATGTGTCCCCAAGAGGAGAAACCGGGAGAGAGGGGGATGAAAAGTATGTTCAGCAAAAAGAAGCTATTATAGTCTCTGTAACTTTGATCTTAGCCAGCATGAGTTAGTAGTGGTTAGAGCAGAGGCCTGTAAAAATACTATTTGTGTATAAAGTACATGGAGATCCTTAGTTCCAAAATATTACCCGAGAAACCCCATAGAGAAAAGAAAATGAGCCTATGAGGAAGCGTCCAAAAACGGCAAAGCATAGACAGGGAGGCCTTGGTCACCTAGCTCAAGTTTCAGATGTGTGTGCTTGCCATACATTCTCACCTCAATGGCTTCTCAAATACTTCTCATTGAGGAACCATATCTAGGGAAGGTAGATTTAGAGCTGGAAGGAACATCAGATGCGATCTATCTCCCTCTCTTTATAAATAAGAAAACTGAGGCCTCAGAGGTTAAGTGACTTGCTTAAGGCCATACAGTAGATGAAGTGTGTGAAGTGAGATTCCAGGTCTTTCTGGCTCCATGTTCTATCTCTTTCCACTGCTGCTCACAAAACATAAAAGGCCCATTTTATATGTGCATTTACAGTTAGAAAAGAGAACTCAAAGACATCTCCAGGTTATCAATGAGCCCTTTCTAAAAGCCATGGACCAGATACTTGATGTAATAATAGTGATGGCTGGTTGTTTCATATTGCCTAGAGTCCAGCTCCAGTCTGAAAACCTTTCAGGGCTTAGACCCTCGTATGACATTCAAAGAAATCAAATCATAAGAAACACAAGTAGATGGAACTGTAGAAAGAGAAATGGAGCCTTAAGGGTCTACCTCCTGCTGAATATTTACCTTTATCCCTGAATACAAAAGTATCTGTACCTGCCTGTAGCTGTACCATTTAAAAATGACTCAATTTAGTATTTCTGCTAAGGATTCAGGAGAATGTCACTTCAACAAAAATGACCGATTCAAGTACATAGCAAAGTAAAAATAGATTTCAGAGATTAAAGAAAAAGTTGCAAAATACCCAAAGGGAATCAAAAGAGCTGTCAAACTTTTATAGGTCTTTAAGAACCCTAAATAGCATCCATTATGTCTGGTAGATTGCAACATCGCTAAAGTTCCAATGATATAAATATTTACAAGGTCTGTTAGAACTAGCAATGTTTAGAGAATTGTAATTAAACAACTAAATCAAAAACCCATCTCCACAGTTCATTTAATTATTCAGTTACACGCCAGCACTGTATTCCGTTAAATAAATATGCATCCTATTGTGTAGCCCACCATGACAATGTGGCTGTGTATATGTGCAGAAGTACAGCCTCTCTGATCGCTGATTCAGCAGGGGTAGAACAGACACTGGAAAAGCTCAGCTGTTTTCAAAGGAGTCATAGTGTGAAAGAAAGGAGGTGAAAGTCAAAGTTTATCAAGACCCAGCATCAGATACAGGATTTACTGTAGTGTACAAACCACAAATCAGAATCGGCTGAAAGCTTTTGTGTGCAGCTTCCCTTTACCCTAGCCCCCAACTCCTAATGCTAATGTCTCATCCTGGATAGGCAGGGGCTACTCACTACTCATGATATACAGGGTGAAAAGTGTCCTTGGTATTTCAAACTCCACCAGAAATGCTGCCTTTCTGATGCATAGTTAACTATATACCTTTCTTTCAATGTCTGACTGTGAAGGAAGCTGTCAATTTAAGGGAAGTTCTACATTTTGGTCCTCAAACTAGAATAGATACATACAGTCTCCTACCTCCCAACCAATTGTTGTGTATTCATTTGTTGTTTTTATAATTGAAGAAGATCAAAATGACATCACAATGTTGAGGTCAGTATATAGTATGTGACTGTGACTGATCAGACCAATACAAGCCCAGAAGGCTCTACCACAGGTCTGGTACAAATAGTCCAAAGGAACATTTGGAATGAAGATGTTTCTAAATTTTCCTATCTTAAATTTCTTTTGAGCTACTGCAATTCTGCTTTGTCTTTGAATGCAATATCTTTCTTGATGTGTTCCACACTCTATCTACTCTGCCACCTAACAGCTTCTAACTGCTTCTAGGTATATGGAAAATAGATATACAATCAGTGCAATGTTATTATAATAGACAGATGATTGAAAGGAGGAGGAGGTTAGACCACCTTTGGTTGGTATACTTACACTGAATTTTAAAAGAAATTAGTGATTCTAAAAAACTGAAGTAGAAGGGATGCATTTCAGCCTTGAAGGACAGATAGCACAAAGATATAGTTGGAAGATGAAGCATTGTCTCTCATTGTCTGTAAAATAAAGTCCAAACTCTTCATCTTATATCCAAGGCTCTACATAATTTGACCCCCATTTCACCCTTTAAGGACTTACCAACCAACTTCAGCCAGAAAACTTTATCCAGTGTCTTAGATCACAAGCTAGTAGAGTTAGAGACAGAAGGTACTTTAGAGGTCAAGGAGTCTAGTGCCCTTATTTCACAAATTAGGAAATTTAGGTCTAGAAGCTAAGTAACTTTCTTAAGGTCACAGAGCTAATAGTTAACAGATCTTGAATTTGAACCCAGCTCTTATGTCTCCAAATCTGGAGCTCTTTCCCCTAAGTCTTACTATCTCTGAGCCTACAATTTTTGTTTGGCTTCTATGCTTTTGTTTCCACTTTTGTTTTTTCCTGAAGTGTCTTCTCTACTTTTTCCACTTATATGAATTCTACTAATCTCCCAAAGGCCAAATTAAGTCACAGATGAAGTGCCATTTACTTTCATGAAGGTTTACCTTGCCATGCCATCACAGTTGTCTTTTTCTCCTCTGAATTCCAATAGAACTTTTATTGTCTTCATGATTCATTTGACAGTCATTACATTGAGCAACAACTTGACATATTCAGTAGAGATCTGTCTAGGAAGACATGCAAACAGTTCCTATTTCTGGACACTCACTTAGTATATGACACTGGGCAAGTCATTTAACATTGTAGTGATCCAGGCAAGTTCTTTTAAGAATTTAAATTGCAGGGCAGTTGATGATCTGCATATGTAGAAGAAGGTTCTTCTCTGGGAATTAATTCTCTATATCTAAATGGCTAAGTGGGTAAAGCACTATGCTTGAAATCAGGAAGACTCATTTTCCTTAGTTCAAATTTGGCCTCTGACACTTACTAGTTGTGTGACCCTGGCAAGTCACTTAACCATGTTTGCCTCAGTTTCCTCATCTGTAAAATGCACTGGAAATAGAAATGACAAACTGATCCAGAATTTTTGTCAAGAAAACCCTAAATGGGGTCATGAAGAATCAGCCATGAGTGCAATGACTCAACACAACAACAAATCAATGAAATCCCAAGTGTGGTTCAAAACAATATTTTTACTTTTTTGTTTGTATCATCTCCTCAGTTATATTCCAAACATCTCAACAACAAGGGCCATCTCTGATATTACTTTTGTATCCTGAGGACTATCTCACGTGTAATAGATGCCAATGAGTGTTTAATGATTGATAGCTTTACCATCTCAGCAAACTGCATACACATGAACCACTAAATGCAGGCTTAACTGCCTTCAATGACTAGAGGAAAACCAAAATATCCACTTAAGGGAATCTCCCTCCCCAGGTGGTATTCCTGTCTCTGTGTGAATCACTGTAAACACTTGGATGGTTGATAGGAATCTGCTTGTGGAGCTTGTTGCTTTTTTTGTTTTGTCTTAAACTGGAAGAGACCCTGGGGGAGTACTATCTGCAAGTGGAGAATAATCCTCATTCCCTTTCCATTCAGGTATTCACCACATTCAGGAGTCATAAACTACCAACGAAATGGAAACATATGCTCTCATCCTGCTCTTTTTTGGCAAGAAAGCCGGTGACCATCTTGTCCCCCATGCTCATTGCTGATTCAGGCAGAGGAAATGAAAGAGAACCATTGGTACAGTTGGGCTAGCAGCCCAGACACAAGCCTACACTTACTGCCAGCTGTAAGAAAAGAACAGAAGGAAGGAGACATGCCTTGAACCACCAAAACCAAATATTTTCTTGGTAAATGAAAACTCAGTGCCCAATAGTCTGCATTTAAAGGGCATCAAACAACTTTCCAGGATTGGATGCATTTCAGTGAAGGTACATTTGTCTTATTTTACATTCAGCACTTGCTTAACATTAAAATACACATTCACAGGGAGAAATGAACATATTACAAGCAGATGATTAGTTTATTCTGTTCTCTCCATAAATGCTACAAAACTATATTGAGTATAGCATGATTTTACTACATTTTGTATAGCTAATATAAAAATATAGATTCATTGTTACAGTTAAATATTGTAAAAAGCTGGGCAAAGATATCTGTTCCATGAGCTTAATTGTTTCTGTTTAACAATTGCTTTATATTGGGGCAGCTAAATGGCACAGTGGATAGAGCACCGGCCCTGGAATCAGGAGTACCTGAGTTCAAATCCGGCCTCAGACACTTAACACTTACTAGCTGTGTGACCCTGGGCAAGTCACTTAACCCCAATTACCTCACTAAAAAACAAACAAACAAACAAACAAAAAACCCAATTGCTTTATATTTATGTATAGAAAATATACAAAAAAAGTACATTAACCACATCAAGATATATAAAAATCTATGAGTTCAATGAAGGAGAAAAGGTACAGTTCTGTTAGATTGGCTTCCATATTCTTCAGTGTTTTTCTGTTCCATGTGGGTCAGAATATGGTCTACCAGATTAAATTTTTTTTTTATGTGGATATTTACAAACCAGATGTCAGTTGTCCTTGGTCAGCAGAAAAAGTGGAACCATTCATTTTGGTTTACCATAGCCAGTCAACTTAGGATCATAGATCAAGAGCTCATCTTTAGGTGTCATCAAGTCTCAATTGCCTCCTCCTCATTTTATAGATAAGGAACCTGAGGCCTAGAGAGGAAAAGCGAGTGACTCAAGGCCACATGGGTAACTGAAGCAGCTTCCTAAACTGAGATCCTATGATTCCAAAGCATACTTTCCATTGTAGAAGTGTGCATTTCTAAGATGCCTTAGAATTCATTTAGGTCAAACCCTTATTTTGCAGATTGAGGAAATGCATATTTTTTTTGGCATCCATAATACAGCAGACCCATGTAATTGTTAGTTTGTAGCCTTAAAATAGCTTTTTGTTTGTTTGTTTTTATAAAGTTAGCTGAATTATATAGTATAAAATCTGAACCTTGACCTGATTTTAACTGTACCTGAATTAACCACCTCAAAAAAATATAAACAGTATAGGAGAAATTAGAAAAGACATAGACACTAATCTCAAAAGTACATATTTTGAAACTTGGTTGTCTGGTCTGCATATTCTAATGTGGACTGTATCAGAGTCCTAGTTACTGGATTGTCACCATAAAGACCAATACAGTCCATTGGCTAAGTTTCTAAGGCATAAATAGTAATAGAATCATTATGATTGCTTTGTGTTAAACCTTTGAAATCTATACATATTCTAATACATATTTGGATGCACTTCCTACAATACCTTGGCTCATTTTTATAATATCTTCTTTAATGACCCCTAATTTCTCCCTGAATCAAAGATTTTAATATCAATGTTCTATCAATATTGTTTTATGGTAGCCAAAATTACATTGCCATAGCCTCTAAAGAGGAGTACTAAATTTCAGTTTCTCTCATAGAGCAACTGAAAGGCACATATAAGAATAAAGCAGACTGAAATATAACACATATGGAACTATGAAGAATTAGAACAAAAAATATCATCAAAGAAATGTATAATTGGAAAAGAAGATGGGTTATCACATTTTGAGAGTAAGGCATAACAACTGGATGCTCCAGGTGTTTCACTGATGTACTTATGTTGTTAGAAGAAAAAGAGAAAGCACCTCAGATCATTGACCCACCATGATGGACATTTATTTGGGAGGAAATGGATAAGAATCACACAGAATGGTTAGGTTTAGATGGGCATTTTGTCTAGACAGTCAGTCATGAATGAGTTAGAATTTATATTATTCATAGTAACAACTGTATTGATGAGATTATATTACAGATTAGTTTGAGCATTTGGGCACTGGGAATATGTTTATTTAAAAAAAATTCATCTTCATACAAACAAAACTACACTAGGGGGAGAACTAAAATAATTTGCCCTAAGAGTAGTTTTTTTGTTTTTTGTTTTTTTACTGGACTTTTTTTTTTACTTTTCTTTTTGCGACTTCAAATGTACCTTCCTCAGTAACATATCCCATGGTTCCATTGTTTGACCATACTCATTTTCAGGAACTCCAAGGAAAATCAAATCAATATTCCTACAGTGGTTAAGTTCTTGACTTGTTATCTTTTGCCTAGTAGAGGAGGAAAACGTTTGGTTTCTGTAGTATATTCATAAGAAGGCCTCTAATTTTTTTATTTTACAGAGACAATGTTGTCTGTATTGAATTCTGAATTTCCCATCAGAAAGACCTGGGTTTAAATAACAACTCTGCAGGCAAGAGCCAAAATGGCGCAGGAAAGGCAGTAACTTGTCTGAGCTCTTCCCAATATTCCTTCAAATACCGTCAAATAATGCCATAAGACAATTTCTGGAGCACCATAAACCACAAAAAGAGAGGGTGAAATAATTTTCCAGCCAAAGACAACTTAGAATGTTGGCAGGAAAGGTCTGTTCTACCAAGGTGAGAGTGGAGCACAGCCCATCACAGGCTGCACCAGTGCAGATCCAACCCCAGCACAGAGCCAGCCCCATTGAACCAGGACCAAGTCTTGGGAGCCTCTGAATCAGCAGCAGAACTCAGGCCACAGATGTTAAGGGAGTCAAACAACTGGACGGAAGGAGATTACAGTGGTCTCTTTGCTAGCACTGAGGCAGGACTCTGTTGTTTTGCCCATAGTTGGATCCAGGTCACAGTCTTGGGTAGCAGTCCCAGGCAGGGGAGGAGCACAAGCACACAAGAGCATGTAGCCATAGTGGAGAAGGCTTCATACTTCCAGGGCAAAAAAGCAGGCCTGTGGTAGCTTGGAGGACAGAGGTATGTTGACCACTCCTGGAGAGTGGTGAACATACTGCTCCTTAAATCATACAACCTTGGAAGAATTAAGGACTTACAAATTACTAGAAATATCTCAGAGAACAGCTGCTCAAAACCCCTGAAGCTTGGGACAGTGCACCCTCCACCCTGGAAGGAGTGCCCCACTTTAACAAAGAGTTAAAATTCAAGAAATAGGTTGGGAAAATGAGCAAACAGAAAAAAATGCTGACCCTAGAAAGTTTCTATGGTGACAAAGAAGATTCAAATACACCCTCAGAAGAAGATAACAACGTCAAAGCTCCTACATCTAAAACTTCCAAGAAAAATACGAATTGGTCCCAGGCCATAGAAGCTCTCAAAAAGGACTTTGAAAATAAAATAGGGGAGGTGGAAGAAAAAATGGAAAGAGAAAAGAGAGTAACGCAAGAAAATCATGAAGAATAAAGTAAACAGCTTGGTAAAGGGGACACAAAAAAATTCTGAAGAAAATAATGCCTTAAAAACAGACTGGGCAAATTGGTAAAAGAGACACAAAAGCCAATGAAGAAAAGAATGCCTTGAAAAGCCAAATTGGCCAAATTGGCCAAATGGAAAAGGCATGTATAAAAGCTCTCTGAAGAAAATAATTGCTTAAAAATTAGGACCGAGAAAATGGAAGCAATGACTTTAGGAGAAATCAAGAAACAATAAAGCAAAACCAAAACAATGAAAAAATAGAAGGCAATATGAAATCTTATTCGAAAAACAATCAACTTGGAAATAAATCCAGAAGAGGTAATTTGAAAATTATTGGACTACCTGAAAGAAATAATCAAAAAAAGAACCTTGGCATAATCTTCCAAGAAATTTCAGGGAAAATTACCCTGATATTCTAGAACCAGAAGGTAAAATAGAAATTGAAAGAATCCACCGTTCACCTCCTGAAAAAAGTTCCAAAATGAAAACTTCCTGGAATATTATAGCCAAATTCTATATATCTATACAGCAAAACTTTGTATAATCCTTCAGGGGAAAAACTGAGAATTCAATAAAAGAAAGGACTCTCAGGCATTGTTGATTAAAAGACCTGAGCTGAATAGACAATTTTACTTTCAAATACAAGACCCTAGAGAAGCATAAAAAGGTAAACAGGAAAAGAAATCATAAGGTTAAATTAAAAGGTTAAATTGTTTATATTCCTATGTGGGAAGATGATACTTGTAACTCATAAGAACTTTCTCATTATTAGGGCTGTTGAATGGAGTATATTTAGTCAGAGGGCACAGGTATAAGTTGAATATGAAGGAATGATATCTTTAAAAAATAAAATTAAGGGGTGAGAGGAATGCACTGGGAAAAACAGGAAGGGAGAAGTGGAATGTGGTAAAGTATCTCACACAAAAGAAACAAGAAAAAGCTTATAGAGAGGAGGGGAAGATGGGGGAGGTACTGGGGAGTGAGTGTACCTTACTCTCATCAAAATTGGCTTAAAGAGGGAATAACATACAGATTCAATTAGATATAGTAGTCTATCTTACCCTTCAGGAAAGTAGGAGTGGAAGGAGGTAAGGGGAGTGTTAGAAGGGGGACAGACTGGTGGAGGGGGCAGTCAGAAGCAAAACAACTTTGAGGAAGGACAGAGTGAAAGAAGATAGAAAATAGAGTAAATGTCATGGGGAGGGAATAGGACGGAGGGAAACACAATTAGCAATAGTAACTGTGAAAACAATTTGAAGCAAATTTGTCTGACAGGCATTATTTCTCAAACACATAGAGAACTGAGTCAAATGAATTAAGAGCCATTCCCCAATTGACAGATGATCATAAGATATAAAATTTTCAAATGAAATAATCAAAGCTACATATGAAAAAAATGTTCTAACTCACTATTGATTGGAGAGATGCAGGTCAAAACAGTGCTGGGTTACTACCTCATACCCACTGGATTGGATAATAGGACAACAAATGAAAATGACAAGTATTGTAGGGGATATGGGTAAAATGAGACATTAATCGACTCTTGGTTAAGTTGTAAACTGATTAAAACATTCTGTAGAGCAATTTGGAACTATGGTCAAAGGGCTATAAAACCATGTATACTCTTTGGCCTGATAATATCACTACTAGGTCATTATCGAAAAAGAGATTTTTTTTTTAAGTTGAATTTGAAATTGAGGAGATACCCATCAGTTGAGGAAAGGCTGAACAAATTGTGGGATGAGATTATGATGGAACACTATTGTGCTCTAAGAAATGATGAGCAGGATGCTATCAGAAAAACTTAGAAAGACTTACATGAGCTGATACAAAGTTAAATGTATAAATGTTAAATGTGCAAAGTAACAGCAATATTGTAAGATGATCAGCTGTGAATGAGTTAGCTATTTTCAACTCTGAAGGACCTATGAAAAATTTAGTCCATCTACAGAGAAAGAACTGATGATGTCTGAATACAGATTGAAAGATATTTTTTAGTTCCTTTTTCTTAATGTGTTTTTGTCTGTTTTCTTTCATGACCTGACTAATGTGGAGAAGTTTTGCGTGACTACATGACTACACGTGTATAATTTATATTGAATTGCTTATGGTTTTTTGTTTGTTTTTTGTGGGGCAATGAGGGTTAAGTGACTTGCCCAGGGTCACACAGTTAGTGTCAAGTGTCTGGGGTCTGATTTGAATTCAGGTCCTCCTGAATCCAGGGCCCATGCTTTATCCACTGCACCACCTAGCTACCCCCAAATTACTTGCTCTCTTAAGGGAGGAGGTTGGTGGGGAGGAAGAGAATTTGGAGAACAAAATTTTCAAAATCAACATTAAAATTCTTTTAACATGTAATTTGGAAAAAATAAAATTCTAAATAAATGGGCAACTAACTAAATAAATAAAAACCCTGAAACTTATTACCTGTGTAAACTTATTACCATGGCCAAATCACACATCTCTCAGTTTTTTAATCTAATAAAATGGAGATAATTTAAAAAATTGGGTTTTTTTAGTCTCAAGTTGAGCATATATGTGCATGTGTGTATATGTCTATATGAGTATATGTATCTAGATACTCATATACATATATACAAACATACATGGGAGGGCAAATTTTAAAGCACTATCAACCTGTCTCTTATTATGATGGGGGGATGGAGGGTAACAATATGTCCAAAGGAATGAATGTGAAAAATGAAACATGATGTGACTCAATCTTATCTAAAACTAGCAACAGCTTTTTGTCATAATGTGCTACCTTTATCACACCTGAATGGTGCCCTTATTTGTCATTTCAAGTACCCATTTAGAACACACTGTATCTTTTCTGGTAAATTGCTATTGCCTAGTTGGTGTTCAACACATGTTAAATACAAGTAATTAAAATTATAGGGCCCTTAAGCAAAGCTTTAAAGTTTTGGATTCCAAAAGACTCTCATTAAAACCATATGACATATCTTGGCAGATAGAGTAATGGGGGTGGGGGAGAGGTAGGGGACAGTCCACCTCTCTAATTTACTTAAATCTATTGACTTATGAAGCTAAAACATAATTGTAAAAATTATCTAGCCTCTTTCCAGGTAATGTATTTTTTTAATGAAACTTTCTGAAACCATGGCTATTTCTCTTCTTCATACAAATGTCAAGGAAGAATATTCAAGTCTTCTTTAGAAACTCTTTTTACTGACTAATCTCATTACAATAAACTTGTCCTTGATTCTAGTATGGCTGAAGTTCTTCCAGATGTTATTTAAGCCCATTTACTCTTGGTCTGTCCCCAGAGAGGAACTGTTGTCCTTCTTAACTGGGGTCATTATAAGGTTGATATTTCAGTCAAAAGCTCTCTTAATAAATAGATAATCCAAAATGTGTCTCTTTCCTGCCCCTTTTAATGAAAAGCAATTTGATTTGATCTGTTGTGTATTTTATAGAGATATCTCAACTCTCTAATTAGCTACTTATACCACTAAATAGTCAGTAAAGTTTATACTCCTACAGTTACTGGGCTAGTTTACCAGTATGAGCCAATTATTCAGCCACCCTTCATTAAAGAAAAAAAAAAAGTAAGGCAATTTTATCTCAGAATCACTGATATTCATTTATTTAACCCCTTGTTACTTATTTAATAACTGACCCATAGCAATTTAATGAGTTAATGCTTAGATAATGTATTACAATTCACAAATAACCACTGAAATATATATATATGCATATATACATATACATACATACATACATATCTATATATCTACCTATCTTCAGTTGGAAATTATCTATCAGTAGCTGTGTTCACATTAATGGGTATGCTAGTCATGAAACCCATAGAAAATTATGAGACAAATATATCCCAAATGCTATGATATTTTTAATTGTATTGTTTTAACAAACACTTTCCACTTCCATTAGGAGCATGTTCCAGTGTTAAATACATATGTAACCAACCCATCCCTTTTGACATTATGATGTGAACCAACATCATGAGTAATTTAGTAAAAACAATTTGGTATCAGAGATCAACACAATGACATGATTCACCTCATTCTGATGAAAGAGAAGCTAGACAGACTAACTTTTGGAGTTCATGTCACTTTTCAAATGCTAAGTCAAATGCTGCATTTCCTCCCACACCTGCTTTCATTGGGAGAAGTCTACTGGTTGAGCACAGGCTACAGCCCATTATAACTCATTCATTATATTGACACATAAGGCTAATTTTGTCATCTCCACTGAGAATTGGAGTTCTGAGAAGAGTAAAAAATAGAGGGAAATTAATACATATTTTTATGTGTGTCAAACATTAGGCAAAATACAAGGACTATTTCCTCAATATATCATTCTAGAGATGGAATTTGAATAACATCTTGAGTTTCATTTTATTCACTAAATTCCCCTGGTACAAAAGAAACACATATAATTCCCTTAACATTAAACAAATCACATTTCTTCACACTAGTCTAAGCTTTACTTTTCATTGCATGGTAAAAGACACATGCATGCTCTTAATTGAAACAACAGAACTAGAAATGTTTTTTTTTTTCTTTTTCCAATGTGAATCTAGCTAGAATTCTAAATTATTAGGTGATATTAAGCTATTTATGGGGAATTAATTTCTTTCTCCATATATGGATATAATAATCTAGTGATTTGTGTAATTTAGTGTTTGGCTTAGCATGACCATACTTTCTTGTTGATTTGAAGCAACAGCAATAACAATAAAAACAGCATATCTTTTCTTTTGTAGCACTCAATGATAATTATTTTATCTCCCTTTTATGTGGTTTCTAGGAATATTATATTATAGATACTTTTCGTGTTCTTGGAAATGAAAAGCAGCCTGACTAACTAGAGAGAGAATAAAGAAAAGGTGTTTGAAGATACAACTATGCATTGTCTGTGCTTTCAGTTATCTGTGTTGACATCTGGAGTTCTGTTGGAAAAAAAATCAGAACTATAGCTACTAAAGTTTCCAAGCAAATTAAGATAAAGCATAAATCCTCCTAAAACTAGAGCTTGTCTTTTTGCCACAGGCAGACTGGAAATAGGGCCATAAAATGCTGTATTTAGTCATGTAAATAGGGCAGTTTGGGGACCCATGTACTTAACAGGATATAGTTGGCTCACTGGGATTGGTGATGTTCATTTTCACTTGGTCCCTTTGCCTTTTACCCATTACATTATCCAATCATAGAAATACATTACTAGAGTTGGCTTTATAGTCCAAACCCCATCTTTTAGAGATAAAGAAACCAAGGACCAGACAGATAAACTACCTGGCTCAATGCCATACATGTAGGGATTACTTTCTAATTTATTGTCTTTCTTCAACTAAAAACTTTGATAGATCCAGGATTTTAACAATGTAAATACTTGTTCCTTGATGAAACTCCTCCATATCTCACCCTGTATGATTTCTGTGCATGTTTTCACTATCATACTCTATATGGGAAAGGTTCTTAACCTTTCTGTGTCATGGACTCTTCTGACATGAACCTTTTCTCATAATAGCATTTTAAATGAATAAAATAAAATGAAATGAAATATACACAGTCATAGTGTTTATTCAAATGAAACCATTTGAATTATCTTTTTTCTAATTAATGAACCCCAGGAAAAGAACCCCTGAATATATAACTTCTATCCAATGTACTGGAAACATTACTGATGTTCATTTTATATACAAGAGTTGGCAGTATTACAATCAATCTATTCATCTATTATCTCTCATTCTATAACATTATCAACCCACTTCCCTTCCCAGTCAAATGACTGCTTCATAATGCCTTGTATATTGCTTCTCCAGTGTAAGTCATGATAGATAATATCCTTTAACCAGTCTCAATAAAACTCAGCTAAGATTTTTTTTCTCTACTTAGATACCCACATGCTTCTTTGCATTGCTCCTTGGAGTATTTGTAATTTTAATGCTATGGAGATTGTGATGTTCCATAATTCATAGCCTAGAACATGATCAGGAGAAGACTTAAAGAGAAAGATTTTCAAAGGAGTAGTTGTTTGGTATCATTGGGACTTTTGCATCTCTCTAGAATCCCCTTTAAAATATTCTATGCATTCATCAAAGATGCAGTGAAAATTTGGACAGGGAGAGGGCTAAATAAATTATTTCCTAGAGGATATACATTTTTCTAGTCACAAAATGTTGAGTGAGATGTGTGGAGAAAAAAGATCGAAATGGTGTTTATTTGTTTATTGATTTTTAAGAAATCATTTGCATCTATACAACTATATATATATATCCTTTTAGGATAAGATCTTTTGTAAGCATATATCAAAATCATATATAATTCTGTTGTAAATGCAACTACAGAGATAATTGTTCAATAATCTATGGATTACTGTCATCAAGCAAGTAATTATGCAGTAATATAAATATTTGTCCAAAGATTTTGGAAAGTCAATGGAAAAGCAAATTTAATAAACATTTATTAATCACCTAATATTTTCAAGGCACTGGAATATGGACAGATATGGGACAAAAAAAAGGATTTCCTACTGATATGGAAGTTCAATACCTATTAATACAATTCCTATTCAAAGTAGGCATTTTAATATGGTAACTATACTGAGCCCTGAAACACTGCAAAGCTTTCTCAAAGAAATCTGCTATATTGACAATGTGAAAAAGATGACTATAACCAAGAATAATGGAAAAAACTTAAGGGATAAAAATCCAGTGTGAACCAGACTATATCTATATGAAGGCAACCAGGCAGGTTGTCAAATTAGATCACTGGAATAAGAATTTTTAACAAATATTCTAGATAGACAATGAACTAGGCCTCAGATAGAGTAGGATAAGGGCATCAGGTGGAACTGTATTATGCTTTCTTGTTTTATGTGGCATATTTGTTTTAATTCCAGTAATGTTTGGGGGCAATATAATAGAGGAGAGAGAGCTCACTTCTGAGTCAGGAAAACTTGGGTGTAAGACCCACCTGTGACACCTAGGCCCTATGTGTTCTTGGGCAAATCCTTTGACCTCCCGATTGCCTACACAACTCTCTAAAACTAAAAGTTGTAGAATATCCACTAGTGTAAATTGACAAAGAGAATTTCTTCAGTAGGAAATTCTTATGGTGAAGAAATCACAACAGCTTCCCTCGCTTCCCACCCCTCTCCTCCACAAATGTAGATTCATGTACTGCATGTGCATTTAAGGGAATACATGAGAATGTGGGAATAAAGGGGTTGCCCTCATGCAATTAGACATGACCTAATTTTCCACGTGACTTAGTCTTTGTAATTTTAGCACTTTGGAGAACTCCTTGCATGGGAATTTCTACCCAGCCTCCTTCTCGGGAGCCCTCAGCAAACCCTCTGTTACAGACAGTCTTAGAGAGTTGTCAGCATCTGTCAGAGGCAGGATTTGAACCCAGGTCACCCACCCTCTAAGACTGGCCCTCTAATCAGTATGTCATGCTTTTTCCCAGTTAAGCAAAACCTATGAAGATTATGAACCTGGTGCTTATAAGTGAGAACATTATATATATATATATATATATATATATATATATATATGTGTGTGTGTGTGTGTGTGTGTGTGTGTGTGTGTGTGTATGTATATATATATATATATGTGTGTGTGTGTGTGTGTGTGTGTATATATATATATATGTGTGTGTGTGTGTGTGTGTGTGTATACACACATGCATATTTATAATATACTAATATATTTTAAATATTTTCATTTGAGGAAATTAAATTTAGTTTCACTTGGATTTCTGCCTCAAGTTTTAGGATTCTGTTGTTTATTTGTTTTACGTCATGTCTGATTCTTCATGATCCCATTTCAGGTTTTCTTGGCAAAGATACTGGAAGATACTGGAGTACTTTGCCATGTTCTTCTCCAGCTCATTTTATAGATGAGGAAACTGAGGTAAACAAGGTTAAGTGACTTGCCCAAGGTCACATAGCTAGAAATTGTCTGAGGCCTAATTTGAACTCAAGTCTTCCTGACTCCAGGTCTGGCTCTCTAACCATTGTGCTACCTGGATACTATTTTCATAAAGTTCTAATCCTATTCCAGATGTCCCAATGAACAGCAGCAATGAAGACTAATCTCAATGAAGATTTGTTTTTATTGTCTAATGCATATTTTATTCCTACTATATAGTACTATAATTCCCTACAAATAGTAGATAGTCAATAAATGTATAATATTGATTACCTTCATAAATTCTTTCCTTAAACTGAAAATTTAAGCTAATTTATATTCCCCAAAAAGCTTCTTAGAAAGTTTTTTACAGGCCAGACATGGTGATAAATACCTCTCAGCCCAGCTGCCTGGCAGAAGAAGCTAGAAGTTTTCTAGCTCAGGCATTATAAGCTACATGGGGCTAAGCTGATCAGGGCAACTCCCTTGGAGTGGGAGGCCACTAGGTTGCATAAGGAGTGGAAAAGCCACCCAGACTGAAAATGGAGCAGGTAAAAGAAAGGTCTTGTGCCGATCAGTAGAGGCATCAGGTCAATTAGTAAACCCTGCACTGGGTGAGAAATGATTCAGTCTTTAAAAAGAAAAGAAATTGTTATAAAAGTAGACATACTGCCCCCTTGCTGCACACACCCCCCCCCAAAAAAAAGTGGGGCAGACAGTGTAATACAGGGAAAAGGAAATCAGAGGAGATCTGGTTTCAAATCTTAACTCTGACACTAATTATATGACAGTGAAAAAAATCACTTAACTTCCCTGAGCCTGTTTGCTCGCCTGAAAAATGTCGATAAGAGCTGGAGCACATAACTTTTACATCAATGGTGTTAAGATTAAATGAGATCATGTATTATACTTTACAAGCATGAACCATCCAAATTTTAGGAGCTCTAAAATTGACAGATTTCCATACATAAAAAGATGCTTTGGAAAATATTGAAAAGAACCTTGACCATATCTCAAATTTTAATGGATAAAAGGGGGATATAGTGGAATGAACACAAAATCTGTAGGCAAAGAACTCCAAGTTCATATCCCAACTCTGTCATTTACTACTGGGTAACCTTGGGAATGTCACTCACCTCTTTCTGAATCTGTTGTCTCATCTGTAAAATGAGGTGGTTGGACTAGAAAACCCCTCAGGGCCCTTCTGATTATAAGTCTATTACTCTAGATAATTATTGTTAATATTGATGCAAGTAGATTATTTTCTTATAAGATAATAATTTAATTGTTGATGTCAAATTCTTATAGATATTAAACATCAACACAGAGTACATCATCATGTTGAAATGGGAATTCAATGATTTTAATGATCAATTTAATTAAAGCTTAAACAATATCCAATGTGGACTTCTCTGGGGAACATATAGACACCCTTGAGGAGCCTTTTGAATCTGTCTAGTTTGTCTACCTTGGAGCATTCTATCATCTCCTTCCACGTGGGTAGTGGTAGTCTTCTTTATTTGGCTGCTTGAGTCAAACTGGTGAGATTGAGCCATTCATCCACTTTCTGCTGATGATTTCAATAATTCTTATCTACTTTGTTCAGAAGGTGAAGATCACCATTCACTCATAACATTGACACCATGAACTTAAAGGGTGAGAAAGGATTGTCTTTCTCCTGCTCCCCCTTTTTACCAGTCTCTGAGGAATGGACCTGGGGATGTTAGTTTTTATTTTGTATTGCTTATCCTTCCTCAATTTCAGATGATGGAAGTGATTCATACAAGACCTAGGAGTTCAAGCCATGGTGACACTGGAGATAGGATTGGAAGCTAGATGGTATAACCAGTCACCCCGGCATAGAAGCCTTGAGAAGTCAGGGTGCCTGGGAATTTTAGGCTTGGAACTGGGACTATGCTCTATGGGAACCAAGCTAAACTGAGAACCTAATCCCCTTCCATTCCTCAGAGACTGAGGTGTTGTAACAGGGAGAAGGATCATGCTTCCTGTGTTTGGAGGAATAGGTCTATATATTTGTGATTAAAACTTTTGAAATATTTTTGAAAGAAATATTTCTGTGAAAAAGATAATCTGAGTGTTAGTGGTTGCAGTTGGGATGTAGGGCGCCTACCTGCCTACAACTGCTGGAAGGAAACACTATTTGTGGGGCCTAGAGTCATTTGAGCAGGGCCTAGACATACCCAAAACTTCCTTAAGGATACAAGAGAACCCTAGGAGAGTGGTGAAATCTAACCTACCTGGTCTTCAGGCATGGGGGCCAAAGTGGTCTATGATGTATTTATGTATACACACACACACATATCGCTTACTAACTTAGTTGAAAACTATACGTTGGAGGGTGCATGACCCAAACTCTGGTCACAGAGATCATTTCAAGTTGAACTCCCAGTCAAGCTTAAGTTCTCTTACCAAATTTGGTATATCGTAAGTAGCACTCAGCTCCCATAAATACAGACAACATGAAAGGCCCACACCACATCAGAGTTTGGGTAACACTTCATTTCACCAAACACAAATATAATATAACTTCTCCATTCTATACTTATGGTGCAGGTGTTGACCTTCTAATAACAAGCTTGCTAAAGTAATGTTAACTGGGAAAGTATAGACTATGCTTGGTGTTGGTATATACAGTGAGTTCTTGGGGGAAAGCACACTCTTTATTTCTGTTTTCCAAACTGGAGGGCAGGTCACAGCGCATAGCAATTACTTTGAGGCTTTCTGTTTCACAAAAGGTAGCTTCCAATTTCATTCCCACAACTCTTAAGAAAGCAATCAGTTGTGGTTACAGTCTAGGAAGGCACAATTGAGTAGTTCTCACTAATCAGGTTTTTAGCAAGATATTTAGTGGGTACAGAAGCATTTTGGTTCATGCAACTTTGAATTAAAGCAGTTCAAGAAAAAATAATGAATGAGCTCTGGTGGAAATACATCCAACAACAGGATCTTTTGAGGACAAGGGTGAAGTCATTTCTGCTTTCATAAATGACTACAACCAATGTAAGTCATTTCCATTGCTATTTCCTTTAACACCTAGCATTATCCTTCAGTTCCCAAAAGGATACATTTTATTTTTACCTAAAATGTAAAGCTTTATCATGTGTTCTAAAACAATTTCTGGTATGATCTATGTTTGGCTGACTACACTAAGAATTTGGATTCAGGAATATTGGATTTTATCATGATCTCATCTGCAGAATTCCTATAGACAGAAAAGAACATACATTTATGAATAGGCTTTTGAACAACAATTAAAACTTCAAGGCATTTTGAATATGTACCATCAAGATGCTTAAATTGCAATTGACATTACAAGACACTGATTCACTTTTTCATTTCAGAATTGTTACCTCAAGGATCAGCAAGGTGGAGTATGAGTCAAAATACTGGTCAGAAGACCTAAGTTAAAAAATTAAGGCTCTGCCAACTTAAAAGTTCTGTGACTCTGACCAAATAATGTAAGCTTCCTGGGTCTCAGTTACCTTATTTATAAAATGAAAAGTCTGATGTAGATGATCTGTAAGTCCTTTCCAGCTCTAAATCTATGGTGCAATTGAGAGTTGTTAAGTAAATTCATAAACTGAGACCAGGGAATGATACCATCTAGCCATACTAAATAATACAGGTTAGTGATATTAAAGCTATTTGATTTTTTACTTTGCAAGACCTGTGATTTCTTAAAGGAGTAGTATAAAATCAAATAGAAATTGGGGGCATTTTTATATATCCTTATACTTAAGGATCTTTGAAGTCCATATATTGATTTAGAAATTAATATATTAATATTATTTCTGTCTACTCCATTTTTATTTATATTGGTAAATATTTCCCAGTTGCATTTAAATCTGGTTAACGCTACATTTAAGAATGTTGCTGGTTAATAGGAAAAAGACTCCATGAGTAACCATGCTGAATCTAAAATTTTAATATTGATTTTTATTTTCTTGCTGACTTAAAAGGTCTGAAATTTCAGTGATTCTGGATTTCAGTGTTGTTCTCTAGAGTGATGGAAACTCACCAGGAAGCCTGAGCCCTACTTTTCTTACATGTCACCTGCAGTATTAAAGGAAAAATGATCACAGACAAACAAGAAAAATGATCTCAGGAGAGATTAAGTAAAATAGAGTAAATTAGGATGTTTGATGGTTCCTGGTTCATCACTAAGTGATTATAAGGTTATGAAGGTTTCTGGTAACAGCTGTGTGTAGGAGTTTGGGAGAACATTTTTCCCCTTCTTTTGATTACTTAAGAAGTTACTTTAAATTTTTCTTACTGGAGATGTGAATAAAAACTTCATTATGTATATAAATATGTGCAATACTACTTGAAACAGAGTATCTGTTATTAGTGTAGGGCCCAGAATTCTTTTTAAAAAAATAGTGGTTATCAGCTTTATTAGGACCTAACATCTTTAAAATATATCTTTTTGACTAGATAATTTGCCATGACATTAGAAAATAAGCACATGATTTACAGATGTGGAAGGGAGGGGCTCCCCTGGTGTGGAACATTTCATTCCATATATTATCAAATTTTTTAGTGCTGATTGATTTTTGGTGATTTTCTATTTCATTAAAAATGTCTTTCTTATAATGTGTAACTCTCTGGGATGGGAGTGATACAGAGATTCAGGAGAAAATGTAAACAATGTAAAAACAAAAGATATACATAAAATTTTGTTCAAAAAGAAAGCATAAAAAAGAAAAGAAACTCATGGACATATGTAAATTATCCACTCCCATACTAGAAAGTTGGATATGTTTTGAAGAGATTTGAAAGCCTTTAAAATAAGAAATTGTTCATCTATGAATATTTTGTACAGTAGTACCAAATTTCTAATAGTCTGTCATCGCCAAGTTTGAATCCATTATATTTTTAATATACTATACATTAAGTTATATGTAATATATATGTATATACTCATATATATACACAAATACATGTGATGAAAATAAGTTATATGTAATGTGTGTATGTTCATGTAATTAACATAACTTTCTAAAACTACAACTGCAGCTTTACAGAGGAGTTGAAATGAACCTTCTGCATCAAATATTCTTTAATGGAGCTGTTATCTAATAAATGCAGGTATTCCATCTAAAGGTATGTAAAACAAAATCACACATGATGCCCATCCTGGGTGGCTCTTGTCTATGCCTTCCTATAAGTTTGTCATAGGGTGCACACCCCAAATGGCTTTCTCAAGAATGCTTGACATTATAAGGATACTGCTATCTATTTTTTATCCCTTGCTTTATCCCATGAAACCAACTTATTTTCATTTTCTATCATATATTTTTGATGACATATTTTATGCCACTTCTCCTTTGTAATGTCATATTTGTAATATATCCAACAAGGACCTCTCCATTCGTCTCTGAGTGACTTTCAACTTCAAGTCATCAGAGGTGATCATGTTCTATGACCCACAGTAATACACCATTACTGGAAAATGATGGTTTCAAATTTAAAGACAAATAAACAGTCAATACTCATGATGTACTCTTCATGAAAACAAATTCTGTTCATTCATGATATTTTGAAATTGGTATTAATATGGGAAAATACAGGGGATGAAACTGAGGCCTGAGCTAAGACCCCCAAAATGCAAGTAGAACATACTGTTTATTCCCCTGAAATCTGTGGTTTAGTACCAACTTCCTGACATATGCCTCTGTTTACTGAAATATGCCTTCCTGTTTTCCAAGTAGCTCACCACAATGTACCTGTGAAAACCTGCATGCATTTCATGCCTAAGAGATATAAAAATGAAGCTTGGACATTTGTTCCCGGGCCTAGAGTATCAGAGGCTACTCTGCTTTGGGCTGGCGAATCAATAAACTGCTCTTCCTTATTCCTGAGTGCCGTTTGGGTTTCTCCATTGGAATTTCCCACAACAGTATAATATTATGGTGCCCAAAGTCTCCATGTGATATATCATTATTTTATTTTGATTAAGTGATGTTATATGACTCATACATTTATATGCCCATACCAGAGGCCATCCTATAAAACAGTTAAGACTTTCATCTCCAGAACTTCTAGTCCAAGGAACCACTGTATGGTTTCATTAGTGTCCCAAAGTAGCCCATTATTTCAGACCAGGTTAACTACAAATATAATTTGACCTTGCTGCACAGGCATCTTACCAAGAATTTTGCTGATATCCTCCTTGTTACCTTTTCCCTCTCCCCAACCCCTGCTTTCTATAATTGAGTTAATGCTGCCATCTCTACTAGGAAAGATGTGCCAATTTACTCTCCTATGATTCCATTCACCATCTCTGAAACTTTTAAAACTTAAAAACCCCTGCCTGTATACCACTCAAATGTTTTGCCTGCCCCTATTAAAATGTAAAATCCTTAAGGGCAGATCCTATATTCACTTTTGTATTTCTACCCCTAGTTCTACTCCTAGTTACAGGGACTAGCGCATATTAAGGCCTTAAACAATACTTTTTTAATTAAGATTTTCATTGTGACCTTTGGTGTTGTTTTTTCATTCATTCATTTGCTTATTAATTTAGTTTCTTTATAACTACACACTTTAATTCAGAGACTGTTTACTAATAAAGCACTAAGTAATTACTAGATCAACCTGTTTCAATTGATTATTATAACCCTAGATTAAAATCTTCATTATTTAAATAATTAAAAAAATAAAAAGCTCTGCTATTGGGGCAGCTAGGTGGCCCAGTGGATAAAGCACTGGCCCTAGATTCAGGAAGACCTGAGTTCAAATCTGACCTCAGACACTAGACACTTATTAGCTGTGTGACCTTGGGCAAGTCACTTAACCCTCATTGCCCCACCCACCCAAAATACACAAAAACAAAAACAAAATGCTTTGCTATAATGTTAGACATAGCCAATGATTATTTCTCTCTTTTGTGGATCATTCCTGAACAGGGATACTGTGTGACTGTGTGTCTATAAGCCAGTGTCTGTCTATGTCTGTGTGTCTGTGTTTGTAGAGGGGGGTAAATTTAACAAATTACTATACTTTTTTGCTCAGTAACATGATAACTATGAACATATCTGTTAAACAAGAGTTGTAATTTCATGAGAGCCCTGAAGAGCTTCTCTGTTACAAAAATCTGTTAAATATATAAGCAGCAAACTCCCTCATCTCATATAACCACTACAGCTGACATTGTGGCTTTTTACAGAGAGAGCAATTCTTACGAATGGCAGAATGCATGATGGGCTGTCAACTTTTCACTTGGGACAGATTCACAGTCTATGGGAAGAGACACTTCTAGTTACATGGGATATGGGGCTGGCCAAAAATAAATTATGGTGACATGTCCCTTAATTTCAATTTGATGGATGCTTCTAGGCTTAGAATAAAATAGAATTCTACAAGACAAACTATGTTTATAGGTAGAATAACAGTCCTAAGTTATTTCCTCCATGTAAAATACCATATGCATTCATGGTAATAATAAACATTCCTTTGGTAGTTTATCTGAAATGTCAGGGGGGTTCATTGAACTACATATTACTAAACTGATTGGGTTTATCCTTCGTACATATTTATTTTTTTTCACTTAAAATATTTTATTTTTTCTCAATTACATGTAAAGACCATTTTCAACATTCATTTTTGTAAGATTTTGAGTTCCAAATTTTTCTCCCTTCCTCCCTTGCCTTGCCCCTCCCCAAGACAGCAAGAAATCTGATATAGGTTATACATGCTTTGTACATATTTATGGACTATTTTTTGGAAAAAAACAAAAAATGATATTTAGTAAAGATAACTATTTTTCCCCTTCCAATACTAACCTTCCCAATCAGACATTGCAGGCCACTCCAAGGAAATATGGTCTGACTACACTTTTGTTTCATAGCAGACAAGGATCGCTATTTTTAGAGTGATGACAGCATTAGGACAGACATTTCTTTCTTTTCTGAGTGAGCTTACTGTCTGTGACATGAAAGGGAAACTGTGGGATGGTGACTAACACAAGTGGGAAGAGAGGAAAAGCCTAAAAAAACCAAAATAGGTGTTTATGTTTAAGGCATTTACTAAATTGTTGCTTTTGACTTAACTCCCCCTCTCTTTTCCATCACACACCCTAGAAGTGTCTTAAGTTAAGCTTATGGAACATTTGCTGCTACAAAGATTATTTTGTAACCTCTAAGCATATTCTTTTAGAGTGCCTAGGGCCTTTAAACCCTATTTTAATATTAAAATTCAATACTGACTCTAGCCTAAGTTGTAAATTTTATTCAGCAACGATGAAGTGTTTCCTGTACTCCTGAAAGAAAACATTCAAGAAGAAAGCAAAGAAAAAACCTCCAAGGAAACAGAAGCGAATGAAAAAAAAAAGGCCAGACAGTTCAAGGTGTGAGGTTCTTCCATAAGAACTCTAAAAACAAACTAATTTCTAATGCTCTCAGGAAAGTTATGGGAAGTAATATGTTTAGGGTAAAGTTTAAAGGAAAGTTGCATATGCACACATATCACCACGATTCAGAAAATCTTTTCCAGCTTTTAAAAGAAAGAGGTGATTTATAGTAGTAAGGAGGTGATCTTTTGTGGGACACAGAGATGGCCATGCATTGTGTTGGACAGGAACTTTTCCCCAGGAATATTTATTTAAGAATGTATAATCACAAATATACAAATCTATTCCCCCAACACATGGGAGGCTAACCCTTACACTTCAGTCCCTGATGAGGAAACGGGCATTAGGTTCATAGTTTTGCTCAGTTCTTTTAGAGCACAGTTCCAGTTCCAAGTTCAAAGTTCCCCTCAGGTTTGAGTCTCAGGGACCCTGACTCCTCAGGACTTCCAAGCCTCATAAGTTTGCTTCACCACCCTAGATGCAATCCTGGCTCCAAGGTCATCGTAGATGGAAGTCCCTGATTATTAGGGATTACTTCTGGCCCTCAAAACTGGGGACAAAGGACTTATCTGTGCAAAAATTTTTATAACAGTTCTTTTTGTGGTGGCAAAGAATTGGACATTGATACGTTGTCAATCAATTGGAGACTGGCTGAACAAGTCGTGGTATATGATTTTAATAGAATACTATTGTTTTATAAGAAATGATAAACAGTAAGATTTCAGGAAAACCTGGAAAGACTTACATGAACTGAAACAAAGTAAAGTGAGAAGAACCAGTAGTACATTGTACACAGTAACACCCATATTGCGCGATGAAGAATTGTGAATGACTTAGCTCTTCTCAGCAATACAATGATTCAAGACAATTGCAAAAGTCTCATAAAGAAAAATGCTATTCCCATCCAGAGAAAGAACAGATGGAGTCAGAAGCAGATAAAAGCATACTGTTTCTCATTTGATTTTTGTGTGTTTTTGTCTGTTTTCTTTCACAACATGACTAATATAGAAATATGTTTTACATGAATGCACATGTATAACCTATAATAAATTACATACTGTTTCAGAGAGGTGAAGGAAAGGGAGAGAATCTGGAACTTAATTTTTTTAAATTGAATGTTAAAATTAGTTTTACATATAACTGGGGGAGAAAATAAAATATTATTCAAAAATTAAAGAAAAACACAAAACAGAAATAAATACATCTGCATCAATTTCTCAGAGAAAAGGAAAAAAAAGATGGATCACAGGGATAGTCCTTCCCCTCTTGCAGGTTCACACTAAGCCTAATAGGCAAGAGTTGCTAAAAAAAAAAAAAAGAGCTCAGCAGAAAGAGGATGATGGAAATAAGCACACTGAAATGAGAGTATGGCTCAGTCTCACCATTTTAAATGATTCAGTTATATCATCAAAGAAACTACCTTCCTTCTCATAGTAGGAGATATAGACTTAAATGTCACTTAAACAGGGTATGCCTCCAGACGAGCCCAGTTAAAAAAGCATGTATACAGTAGGTGAAAATGAGCTTCACTTCAGTTCAGCAACAACCAAAAATTTAGTAGGTGCTAAGGATGACAAAAATGACAAATAACACAAGCAAACAATAACACCATTACCTAAGACTACTAAAAGCCAGAAGATCAAAGTCCATTTTTCATGATTTACCTAACACTGAGTCAACAGTTCATATTTGTTATCTAATGTATTATTATTATTATTAAGTATCTAATTCACACAAGGCACTGTACTAAGCCCTGAAGATAAAATTATAAGCAAAATGCAGAAAAAATATAAGCAAAATGACAATGTCCTTAAAGAAAAAAGAAATTGGAAACTTGATCACAATAATTATTTCACTGAGATTTTAGAAATTATTGTGTACCATGAACATGTTACAAGACTGGATGTAGGTAAAGTTTGGACGATTTCAAGAAGGGTAGATGAAGATAAATACTTCAAACAATAGATAGATGAGCAGTAGTTTTCATTATAGTATTCACACAATTCCAAAGAACTCAAGATGAAAAATGATACCTCCACAGAGAGAACTGATGAAGTCTGAGCAAAGATGGAAGCATATATTTTTGCACTTTATTTTTCTGGCTTTCCCCCCTGGAACTGTTGTTGTTTGTCCTTTGTTCTTGAAAAGGACCATGACATCACGGTGACTCACACTGAATTAGACTTAAATATGGGAGGGCTGTGAAAGGTCACCAATTTCACTATCTCCTCCAGAATCATCTGGCTCCAGTAGCAAGACACATATCAGGATGACTGGAGATGGCCCCAGATGTTTTTAAGGTAATTGGGGTTAAGCGACTTACGCAGGGTCACACAGCAAGTATCTGAGGTGAGATTTGAACTCAGGTCCTCCTGACTCCAGGGCCAGTGCTTTATCTTTTTTTGTGAGGCAATTGGGGTTAAGTGACTTTCCCAGGGTCGCACAGCTAGTAAGTGTTAAGTCTCTGAGGCCAGATTTCAACTCAGGTCCTCCTGACTCCAGGGCTGGTGCTCAATCTACTGCACCATCTAGCTGCCCCTGCCAGTGCTTTATCCATTGAGCTACCTAGCTTCTGCAACTAGGCTAATAAGGAAATATATTTTGAATGACTTCATATGTGTAATTTTAATCATATTCTTTACCTTCTCAATGGGTGGGGGAAGCAGAGCCTCTGAATCAGCTAAAGCGCCAGTGTCGTCTGGAACTAAGCTCACAGTCTGATGAGTTGGCTGAACCCTTGGCAGGGGGGAGACAACAGGGGTCTATGCTGGTGCTAAGGCAGAACTTGGGTTTTTTACCCCTGCTGGGAACCAGGAGGTAGTATTGAGTAGCAGTGGCCCAGGTTGGGGAGGGACACAGGCTCGTCAGAGCTGACAAACACAACACATATAGCTGGTTGATTAGCAAGTTGGTCTGTGGTCATCTACAGACCAGGGAACAGGCCAGGCCTGGGACTTCTGAATCTTGGGATACTGCAGCCTGGAAACAGTGCCCCACTTTAAGGAGCTAAAAGTCAAATAAACCAAGGGCAAGATGAGCAGACAGAGAAAGGTGAGGACCATAAAAAGTTTCTTCAGTGACAAGGAAGATCGAGGAGCACCCTCAGAGGAAGATGTCAATGTCAGTGCCCCTATATCTAAAGCTTCCAAGAAAAATATGAATTGGTCTTCGGCCATAGAGGCGCTCAAAAAGGACTTTGAAGATAAAGTTAGAAAGGTAGAGGAAGAAATGGAAAGAGAAATGAGGGTGATGCAGGAAAGACATGAGAAAAAAGTCAACAGCTTGAAAAGCCAAATGGAAAAGCTCTCTGATGAAAATAATTGCCTAAGAATTAGGATTGAACAAATGGAAGCTAGTGACTTTATGAGAAAACAAGACACAATAAAGCAAATCCAAATGAATAAAAAATAGAGGGCAATATGAAATATCTTCTGAGATAAACTGCTGACCTGGAAAATACGTCCAGAAGAGATAATTTGAAAATTATTGGTCTACGAGAAAACCATGATCACAGAAAAAGCTTAGACATCATCTTCCAAGATATTCTCAGGGAAATTTGCCCTGAAATTCTAGAAGCAGAAGCTAAAATAGAAATTGAAAGAATCCACCGATCACCTCCAGAAAGAGATCCCAAAAGAAAAATTCCTAGGAACATTATAGCCAAATTCCAGAGCTCTCAGGTCAAGGAGAAAATGTTGCAAGCTGCCAAAAAGAAAGAATTCAAGTATTGTGGAGCCCCAGTCAGGATAGCACAAGATCTAGCAGCTTCTATATTAAAGGGCCAGAGGGCATGGAATATGATATTCCAGAGGGCAAAAGAATTGGGATTACAACCAAGAATCACCTACCCAGCAAAACTGATCATAATATTTCAGAGGATAAAAATGGGACTTCAATGAAAAAGAGGACTTTCAGGTATTTGTGATAAAAAGACCTGAACTGAATGGCAAAATTGACTTTCAATGGGTGGGGGGTAGAGCAAAGAAAAGGAGAAAATTTGAAACTGAAAATATTTTTAAAAATATAGTGTTCATATGGGTTGTTAAAATATGTCAAGGAAAATATGTGTGGAATACTTAAACAGAAATAACATTATTTTATTTAGCCAACAAAATTTGCCTAAATTTAAGTATAAAATATATACATAATATAACAACCTATGCTTTAAAACTAAAAGAATATATCGTGTTTAAATTCAAATTAAAATCTATTTTCTGAGACAATAGGGATTGCCTCGGTATATCTGACATACCTTCCATACCTATTTATGTTAGTGATTTAAACTTATCCATGACTCACCATCTTATGAGATGTTTATTCATATCCCCATATGAACTAGCCATAAAGGATATGGCCAAAATTATGGGGACATTCCTTAATTTCTCCTTATATCATGAGGATACCAATGGAGGATGGGTACTTATCCATAATTTATTTCTCTTGCCATATGACCATTCCATTTTTCTTTGGTTTTATATATATATTTTTGGTGAGGCAATTAGGGTTAAGTGACTTGCCCAGGGTCACACAGCTAGTAAGTGTTAAGTGTCTGAGGCAGGATTTGAACTCAGGTACTCCTGACTCCAGGGCCAGTGCTCTATCCACTGCACCACCTAGCTGCCCCTGCTTTTATATTTTTTTATAATATGCATCACAACATTTCTTCCTACTTCCTTATTTGTATTATGTTACTTCCTGTTTACATCATGAGTTTCTACAATGCACTCAATTTCACTTCTTTGGATATTATTTTTCTATGAAGGATAGGCATGCCACAACACTAGAAAGAATGTTGATAGTCTATATATGTGTTGATGTTTGTGTGTGTGCACACTCACAGATGTATATATGTATATGCTGATATATATGCATATGTATATGCTTCAGTGAAAGCAAAAGTCTAATAAAAGCATTTGACAATTTCCCAAAGTCAATATATACTGAACTCTAGGGGCAGCTACATGGCGCAGTGGATAGAGCACCGGCCCTGGAGTCAGGAGGACCTGAGTTCAAATCCGGCCTCAGACACTTAACACTTACTAGCTGTGTGACCCTGGGCAAGTCACTTAACCCCAACTGCCTCACTAAAAACCAAAAAAAACATATATATATATATATATATATATATATACTGAACTCTTCCTGTATTCAATTTTGGGCCCAACCAGAACTAATTTTCAGTATCTTTCCAAGATACATTTATTGTTGGATGAGCTATGTAGGTTGGCCATTCAAAGGCATAACATAATCTGAACAATAAGTAATTTTCATTTATTTTGTTTTTCCCAGGGGAATTGTTAAACCAAGACACTTAGAGTGACTATGATCATCATTAAGAGGCTCTTTGTTGTGCCATAATTTGATGGAATCATTACAAAATCATTCACAAGGAAGAGCACCTGCTGAGCCTCATCATCCAAAAAGAAACTCTCTTTTATTTAAATTTTTTTTTTATTTTGTTATGACTGTGCAAATTTCTCTGGCAAAGATACATTTCCCTGATTTACAACCTGATTGATATAAATGATTAGAGGACTATTGACCAAGGTTTCCTCTTTTGTTTTTTAGCTTTCAGAAAATATTATATAGCAACTTTGTATTTACTTAACATGGGAAATACATAGCAATTTTAGATTTCAAATTCAATATGGCAGCAGTAGGATATAAAAAAGTTAATAGAATATTAGGTTTTAGACTAATTAAGAGAAATATGTCATCTAAGCAAGGATGTGTGTGTAATAGTCTCATAGAATATTTTATTGATTTCTAGTCATTAAATCTTAGGAGTTTCAAATAATAATATTACTAACAATAACTAATATTTTAATAGCATGTACTTTTGCCAGGCATTGTCCTAAGTATTTTGTAAATATTATTTCATCTTTATAACAACCCTTATAGATGGGGAAACTCAGACAAACAGAAGTTAACTGACTTGCTCAGGGTAACAGAGCTAATAAGAGGAAGGCTGGCTTTGAGCTCTGTTTGACTCTAGGTCTGGTGCTATATGCACTGTGCCACTTAGCTGTCCTAATGGCTGGGCTAGTGAAGCAACAATTCAAAATAGGAATTAGTTGAAAGAACAGAACAAATTTACCATGAATGATTCTTCCAAAATGTTAGAAGTGTTCAATACAAGATGAGTTGTTTCCCTGCTAGGAAAACCTTCCCAGAACTAGAACTATTCAAGCAGTCTAGATAAGCATTTTTCTGGAAACATTACATAGACAATGAGAGTCATAATTGACTCAGGGCAAGAGGAAATTTACTCCAAGATGCCAATACATGGAGGAATATGCTTTTTTTTTTCTAGGAAGCCACATTTTCCCCAGAGCAAGAACTATTACTCCTCCTTTACTCTCACTTAAATGATGCAATTGTACCTAGGCTGCCATTCCCAGGATCAAAGCATGATGTGCCCATCTCCAAGAACAGACTTCTCTGTGAATCACTTTTCTGTTGTTACTACAACTACTTTTATTGTTTTTTTTTTAAAAAAACAAAAATTCTTTTCTCACTTCAGCCTTTCCAAACTTCCATCCCCCATTGAGAAAGAAAGAAAACTCACATCCTCTACTATAAAACATGTATAATAAATCACTATATATCAATATGCTCTCTGAATCCATCACCTCTCTTAAGAGGTGAGTCCTGCAATTTGTCATTAAGTCCTCTGGAATCATAGGTGGTCAGTGTGTTGTTCAGTATTGCTAATATTTTAAAAGTTGACTGCCTTTAAAATATTGTTGAACAACAATAATTTAAATTAAAACAAGATCTCCCCAGGAAAAATTATGAAGGTACTATCAGTATTTTTCCTTTTTGTTTTGCCTTCTTTGCATTTAAAAAAATATATCTTTTCAATCAGAAAAACTCCACATTCTTTCCTTCCCACCAACCCTCTTTCCATAATTGAGAATGAAAGAAAAATAAAAAATATTTGTTACAAAAAACTATAGTCGGGGAAGCTAGGTGGCACAGTGGATAGAGCACCGGCCCTGGATTCAGGAGGACCTGAGTTTGAATCTGGCCTCAGACACTTAACACTTACTAGCTGTGTGACCCTGGGCAAGTCATTTAACCCCAATTACCTCACATACACAAACACACACACACACACACACACACACACAAAAAAAAAAAAACTATAGTCAAGCAAGACAAATTTCCTCATTATTCAAACAACAAAAAATAATGTATGCCCCATTTTTTCCACTCTGTTCTTTACCTCTTTATAAGGAAGTGAGTAGTATGTTTCATCATTTGTCCATTGGATTTATGGTCATTTATTATACTGTTCAGAGTTCCTAATTCTTTTAAGTTTAGTTTTTGAGCTGATTGAAAAAAAAAGAAATTCTAATCATGACTCTGGATTGAAATTCATTTCTATTGAAAACATTTGAAAGTATAGGTATAAATTGATTTTTCTCCTTAAATTGATAAAAAGCCCCATTTACCTAAAACCAAAAACAAGCATTATTTGTAATGGGGATAAGCTAGATGCCTTCCTAGTAAGACCAATTATGAAACAAGGATGTCCACCGTCACCAATATTATTCAATATTATATTGGAAATCCTAGCAATAGCAATAAGAGAACAAACAGAAATGGAAGGAATCAGAATAGGGAATGAAGTAATAAAACTATGCCTTTTTGCATATAAAATATTCATGTATTTGGAAAATCTCAAAGCAACTAAAATGTTAGTGGAAACAAAATATCCAATTTCTAAGAATTAACCTAGTTTAACTACATTATTCCAAAATCCTTCTCTACAAAGATTAGGAAGAATAGTTAAGCAAGGAAGTCAATGTTTCCATAGCCAAAATTAAATAAACTGAAAAATATTAATCATTTTATTACACTAGATATGGGACAAATATTCTATTGGAAGGATATTTCTTTAAAGTTCATTCATTCATTCATTCTCTCTCTTTTAGGTGGTTACTACAAATCAAAATACTAAGCTTAGCCAAACTTGTGTAGTAGAAAATCATTTTCTTCTAGCATCTTCCAATTCCCTTTTTACTACCTTTCCCTCACAGAAGTGTACACCTTCCACTTTATCCCCTCCTATACATAGGACTCTCATGTTTCTCTCAGGACCGCCCACATAGGTTTGTTCTCTTTGCATAATACACTAGACTCTGTACCTCTCTCTTCCTACCCTAATAAAAACTAGATCTTAGCTAACTGTTAGGTTGAAAAGCAAATAATAGGGGGCAGCTAGGTAGCACAGTGGATAAAGCACTGACCCTGGAGTCAGGAGGACCTGAGATCAATTCCTGCCTCAGACTAGCTGTGTGACCCTGGGCAAGTCAATTAACCCTCATTGCCTGGCCAAAAAAACAAAACAAAACAAAATAAAAACTAAATAATAAACAAATCTACATTAAAGCATTAGTGATAAATAAGATGTTAATGTATTACATCTGGGGTTAAAATGTGTTGCACTTTAACATATCAATTGTTTAACCAGTCCCAGGCTTATACATAACTTCAGTAGATGTTATGATTCACAGTCCCTGAAAATTCTTTTTACCAATGTCCAATTTAACAGACTATCGGACTTTCATTACTCTGTCATATTGCCTTAAAATTCACCAATGAAAGATGCATATGGATGGGTTAGCAATTTATCTTTTAAAAATATATATCGCTGGGAGGGGGGATATATAACTAAATCTGATTTCACTACTCTTAAAACCTCGTCGAGATTATGGGACTCTGAGAAAATTAGGGTTTTAATTAAGAAGGTGGAAATAAGAAGGTAGATAATCATTGCTAATCCTGAAGTTTGCAGCCCAAAGACCATGGGAAAAAGCTAGACACAATGAGACATGAAAGTCCAAGTCCTTGGGCAGTCAATAGGCAGCATGACAGCCTTAGGGTACACATATAAAAGTGAAGAAAAGGTGTCAGGATATTGGGGGAAAAGGAAAAAAATGAGTGGCAAAAACCCCACAATTTTCCACAGAGCCTTCTCTTTCTTTAATATATAGAAATAGTGCTCAATTAATAGAACTTCATTCTTCAGTGTCAGACCATTTAGTAGATACATTTTTGAGCACAGAGTCTTCTCGTACCTGATCTGATCACTCTGTTCTTGATAGAAAAAACACACACACACACCTACAAACACACACACAATTCTGTTTGCTTTGTTAAGTCTTCATCATCACAACTGAATTTCCAAAGGAGTAAGAAAAGGCTGCTTGCTAGATTGAAATCTTTACCTGGATGTCATATAATCAAAAGGTCCTTCCATTAAAATATTATAAACAACAGGTGAGAATTTATCTTCTGATATACAAAGAAAAATCCACAATTCCTACAACTGTCACGCCTAGTGAGAAAACACCAGTCTGCTAAGGCCATAACAGTGCAGCCAAACCATCCAAGAGAAAGAAGTATAAACACACTAAATGCCTCAACCTCAAAATACAGAGATTTTACATAAACATAATGACAAATCTCATCCATAACATGAGCAGCACAATGGTCAGTTTGCTTTGTACCATTAACCATGCAGTATCTATTCACTATGTTTCCAAACACAAGCCATTTGAATCTGCTCGAAAATTTCTGAGTTATGAGAGCATTTACATTCCTAGATACGTTTATCATGCCCCAGGTGGTTCATCATCATTATCCTCTTTTCCTTCTTCTCATTCCATCTCTTCTCCTTCTCCTTCCTTTACAAGACAAAAAATAAAGTCCAAAAAGTAAACTCTTAGGATATGACTTAAGAAATCATAGAAATATGTTTTGTAAAATTTGAAAATTTTGACCCAGGGAAAACTTCATACCAGCATTTTTCTAACTATCTTTATGGCTGATTTAAAAATTGCTTACCTATCCAAAATGATAAAAAAAAAAATACATGCAGTCCTGAATTTCTGCTGAAAATCAATTGTTTCATTCGTGAAATGAGGATTTGCACTATATCATCCCTCAAGTACTTTCAGCTGTGTAATTCTATAATATCCTTCTTTAATAGCAATTATCACAGAAAATCCATTTTCTTAACCTTGGGTCCGCAGACTTGAAAATGAAGGAGGGGGACAGCTAGGTGGCACAGTGGATAGAGCACCAGCCCTGGAGTCAGGAGTACCTGAGTTCAAATCCAGCCTCAGACACTTAACACTTACTAGCTGTGTGACCCTGGGCAAGTCACTTAACCCCAATTGCCTCACTAAAAAAATAAAAGGAAAATGAAGGGGGAGATATATATATATATATATATATATGTGTGTGTGTGTGTGTGTATCTGTGTGTGTGTGTCTGTGTGTGTGTGTATGCCACTATATTTGATTTCCTTTATAATCCTCTGTGCTTTTAAAAAAATTTTAAAAACATTACTTTAAAAAGGGATCCATGGATTTCATTAGATTGACAACAGGTTACATCTTCCACACTTACACAAATTTGCTCAAAATATTTTGCTCAAGAATTTAGTATAGACCTTTGCCAGTATATCTATTGGCATCTATTATAATGGAGGATTCTAAATGGAAAGTAAGAATTCTTCTTTCCCTTCCAAGCCTGAGAAAAAATTCTTCAGATGGATTTCCACTCCCCTCTTGGTATACAGAATATCAATACAGCACAATCCTCAGCAAGTAGGCAAAAAATCAAAGGAAGAAATCAGAAGCAGATAAGTAGACATTTTTTACTCTTCTGATATGGCCTTAGTGAGGTGGCAGCAACAACGCTTTGCATAATGGAGCCAAACATGATGAAGAACATTACTGTAAGGATCTTCTTGATCTATGTCCAATAGTGTGTTTGGTAGGTTAAACTACATCAATATCTAATTATTTTTGAAAGAAAGACAATTCTATTTAAATGGATTCTTAAAATGACAATCTATAAAAGGGAAACTCTTAGTTCATTACAGATGTAAATATCTATCAAAATGACTTCTACACTACAGTAGAATCCCAATAATGATCCTCTAAATATATGAGATACAATTATTTCTCAAAAGAAGATGCAAAATAAATACCTCTCTTATGTCCATTTAATCCTCCCTTAATACAAGTCCATGTGGACTTCTATAGAGTTAAATCCTTACAAAATTACATCAGAATTTTCCCCCAAATATAGTTTGAATCCCTTTTTAAAGAAATCTTTACACTATAGAAAATGAAGGGAAGATTAGAAGAAATAGAAAAGGAATAGGAACCATTCCAGCATGGTTCTTTCATTCTTGTCTACTTAGTTTCATTGAATTTCATGGTAGGAAAAGCCCTTGGGAGGTATCTAGTCTAAATCCGTCTTTTGGCAGATTTCTTTTAATTCTTTTACTCAGGAAAACAATAGGATAGTTATTATCCTTCTTAACATTAATGGAGCATAAGCAGCATGGAAGATGTCATCTTATCCTTAATCTATGCCAAACAAACTCTGGAGCTAAGAATTAATGTCAAAAATACTTGATAGTCTGGGGCACATATACATACACATAATATATGCCACAAACTCTGTGTGTATACACATACACATATATTCACTTTATGCATATCTGTGTATGTATGTGTATCTGCATGCATGTTTATATACATAGCCATACATACATAATATATACACATATGATATATGCCACAAACTATATGTGTACACATACACATATATGCACTTTATGCATATCTGTGTGTATGTGTATCTGCATGTGTTTATATATGTGTGTGTGTGTGTGTACACACACACATCCATAAATACATACATAACATATATGTGGCTATATGCATACATATGCCCAAACTATCAAATATATTTGGATTTGGTATAGATTATATATACTTGTATGCAAATTATTAATAGATATGTGTATGTATATATAAAGGGATGATAGATAGATAGATAGATGATAGATAGATAGATAGATAGATAGATAGATAGATAGATAGATAGATAGATAGATAGATAATTGCCTAAATGAAAAATAAACTTTAATCATGAATTTAGGTTTTTTTCTTTTATTGAGTAGAAATGTACTGTGGAGCCACTCAAATTTCTGATCCTATTCAAAATTCAAAAGAGAGTCATTATCACAGAAGTAATCATGAAATAAAAAGGTAAAGATAATGGACTGGTTAATTGAACAGTTGATTGTGGTTTCTTATTTATATGATTCGTGTTGCTTCCAACATAAAATTAGATTAATAAACTATCCCTTACACTGTCAATGTCAATAAAACCACTGGAGATTTGAAGTGTCATATACACATATAGATATGCACACATATGCATACATACATACAAACATATTGGAAACAAAGTAAAGTTGTCATACTTCCCATTTATTGTCTAAAAGAATTAGTCAGGTGTTCATGGAAGTTAACTTTGAGGTTTCTAAATTCTTTCCATCATCTCCAGAACCTTGGGGCAGCACTTACCTAAATGGAAGATCCAATTTCCCCAAGCACAGGAAGAATTGTTTATTATAAGGCAGCAAGTGCCAAACACATTATTAGAAAGACAGCAAGGGTTCTTGCAACCCATACCATGTGACTATTGCACAGTTTTGTTTTGTTTTGAAGTAAGTGTGTGTGTTGTCTTGGGTTTTAGCAGATGGCACTACAGAAAGCAAGCAAAATTATCCTGATTACTTTACAGGTATGTAAATCATAGCAGAGAAAACCTGCCCTTTCCAGTTGAACTGGTGATCAACTTACCAGGTAAGCCTATCAAAACAAAATGTGTTGGAGCAGTGACAGTTTTAGAAATACCATTAGAAAACTTGTTTAAACTTAATCAAAATAATAGGAATTAACATAGTATACCACAATGCCAATGTGAAGTCTCAGGGAGGAAATTCTTTTGAATCCTTCCTAGTCCAGGAATGAGAGAGTAATTTAGATGCCATTCCAAATTGATGAAACTAAGAAGAAAAATTTTACTTGGGTTCTTACCATTCAGAGATGCTAGAAATAATTTTGATAATAAGTGAGTAAAAAAAAATAAACTGAGAATAAAACCATTTTTTGGAACAACAACCTTGGTGACATATTTCATAGCTCTTCAAACTCTTGAGTATGCTTAAGAATCCATAACATAAAAAAAAATCAGGCCTTGGGCCCCGTTTTCAATAGTTGCTCAATTTTTTGAAAATTACCTATAACATAATATTTTAGGTCTAGTCTAATTTATTTAACCCCTCTAAGTAATGGGCACATTGTTTTTTATGATCTTATAATGTTGCATTTTTATGATGAGAAAATTCACTTGAGAGCCAGGGGAATCCTGAAGAAGAATTCACATATTTCATTTTTATTTCAATTTAATTTGAAAATAAAAGTCTAAGCTTCCCTTCTAGTACCAAGTAACTATTACCAAGTAATAGTAAAAATAGAAAGTATGCCATCAATCCTTTTATGGTGTTATTTTTCTGAAAATTAGCTACTGAAATGTTATTAAAAGTCTAGATATGAACATGAAGAAGAGAAAGTAGGATGATCAGGAATCTATCATATATTTAGATACAGGAACTGGACCTGTGATTCCATTGCCACAGAGAATTTCTATTTGATCAAACTTCCTCTATCAATTCAGTCATCACCTTCTATGCAACACAGTCTTAGCGAATTGCTGAGTGCTGAGAACTAAAGATTTGTGCTGAGGGGTCACACTGCCAATACGTGTCAGAAACAAGACCTAAAACCAGAGCTTCAAGGTCAGATTTCTTTACATTATACCACACTGTCTATATTTAAGACATTCATAATATGAATTTGGTTTCAAGGCACTATGTAATCTTTTTTTTAATGCTTCAATCGGTATTCAGACACCATCAATTCTTTCTCTGAGGATGACTATCATTTTTCATCATAATTCCTTCAAAGTTGTCATTACCTTGCTGAGAATAGCTAAATCATTCACAGCCAGTCTTCTTTACAATATTGCTGTTACTTTGCACACAATACATTTCACTTTGCATAAACTAATGTAAGTTAAGTCTTTCAAGGTTTTGCTGAGACTGTCATCTCCAGGCGTCTCCAATAATTTTCTCTCCTGCAGAACTTCTAAGTTGTTTTTGGATGTTAACTGACTTCATCCCAACTTTTTCTGGGTTCTGATGCTGCAGGAATTGTTTTATGGCATTATTTTAAAGTGTTAGGAGGGGTTTGGGGGAGAGCTCAGGCAAGCTTTTTTCCTGCCATCTTGACTCTACCTTGCCACTATATAATCTGTTTGATTTGACAATTATAGAGGCCCTAAACTCCTGATAGTTTTTTTTATTAGTATATGAAGTTCTTGACTATATACACTATATATAGCTATCTATAAACTTCTTATCTAATTAGATATAGATAGATAGATAGATAGATAGATAGATAGATAGATAGATAGATAGATAGATAGATAGATAGATACGTAGATAGATGGTGTAACGATTGAAATGATGCTGCCTGCTGGAGACTTACTGTAGAAGAGCTCCACCTATGAGGTGAAGGTCTTTGAGGGCAAGACCATGGGTCTTTTCTTTGGTGTCAGGAAGTGACTTGGCTTGTGGGAGGAAGAAGGGGGAGCCTGGCGCGTTGACACGCGCCCTTCCTGAGGACTCTGGTGGAGAGTGGAGCTAGAAATGCGCTCTCCCTTTAATAGATATATGAATGTAGGCCTTTCTCTCTCTCTTTACCAAATTCTTATTCTCCTTAATAAATGCTTAAAAGCCTAACTCTTGCTAAAGCTTATAATTTATTGGCGACCACTCATTAGATATTTTAGACAGATTAGCTAGAATTTTAGCTTTAACAATGTTAAATTGTTGCTATTCAGTTGTTTCATTCCTATCTGACTCTTCATAACCCCAGTTGTAGTTTCCTTTGAAAAGAAACTAGAGTGATTTGCCATTTCCTTCTCTGGCTCATTTTACAGATGAGGAAACTAAGGCAAACATTGTTAAGTGATTTGTACAGTCATACAGCTAATAAGACTCTGAGGCCAAATTTGAACTCAGGAAAATGAGTCTTTCTGATTCCAGATTCATCACTCTCTCCAATGTTCTACCTAGCTGTCTCAGGTGATTAAGAGATAAATAAAATTATGGTGTGGTTATTCGGAATGTATTCATAAATGGTTTAGGCCAAAGAATTGTATATGCTTAATGGCAATAGGGCAGAAGAATTTACAAACAGAAGTAACCTTTCAAAACTAGATATAAACACTTAGGAAGGAGATATCAAAGAATGGCTTTCACTTGCAATAATTCAATGGTACAAACAAATCTAACCAATGGATGTAGATGATGTTTATGAGGCACAAAAGAGGCAGAAGATATTAATGACTCTCTCATCCAGGAAAGTTAATGATTAAGAATTTATACCACAAGTTATATTAGATTTGGGGTCTGCAGACCTCAGTGTGAATCTTAACTCTACTACTTAATAATTGATGTCATCTTAGGACCTTACATTTCTCTGGGACATGGTTTTCTCATCTGATGCATTAGGAGAATAAAGAATACAAATTAGGCCTCTGATTTCATTTGTGTAGAGTATTCCTAATTAAGAAATATCCCTTTATCAGTACAGGTCACTCAGGGACATGATCAAGCATAATACTATTTTTTGTTGTTTTGGTGAGTCATTCAGAGTTAAGTGACTTGCTTAGGGTCACAGAGCAAATGCCAAGTATCTGAGACAGGATTTGAACTGAATTCCTCCTAACTTCAGGGCTGGTTCTCTTTTTACTGTGCTACCTAGATGCCCCACAGAATAATCTCTATAGGAGAAATAAGGCTTTCTTAGAAAGTACCAAGGAAAGAAAAGTTCCAACTAATCTTGACACTTTTGTTTGTATTTTCCTCCTAGAAAATCAGTTTTTACACTTGGTCAGAACTAATTAATGTTGTTCCTTTCAGTGAATTCTGTTTAGTAATATAGCTTTGAGAAGATGTTAGAGTCCTTTGTAAGTCTCTCAGAATTACTGGGTTGGAAAGTATGAATCTGATTTCCTGACCTTAACTTACCTTATAGACAGTCATCAGCAGCCTGTAAGGTATCATTAAAAGGTTTTATTTCTAAGAATCTGCCCTATTGGCCTGATGATTTGTCCTTCCCTTTGGTTACAGCCTTTGTTAAATTATTTTTTTAAGTCATAAACATTTTTATTTATAGTTTTGAGTTCCCGATGTTTATCCTTCCTTCCCTGTCTCCCCCCGCCCCCACCTCCCTAAGGTAGTAAGCTATCAGATATAGATGATACATGTACAATTATGTAAAACATTTAACCATATTAGTCATTTTGTACAAGAAAAACTGAATAAAAGAAAAAAAGAAAGTGAAAAATAGCCTGCTTTAGGCTATATGCTCCATCAATATCAGTGCTTTCTTTGGAGATGGATAGTATGTTTCACCAATAGACCTTTGGGATTGTCTTGCATTATTGTATTGTTAAGAATAGTTGTCATTCACAATTCTTTCTCAAATAATATTGCTATCTCTGTACACAATGTTCTCTTGGTTCTGCTCACTTCACTATACATCATTTCATACAGTTCTTTTCAGACCCTTCTGAAACTATCCTGATTGTCTTTTCTTATAGGACAATAATATTCCATCCCTTTATTAAATTCTTAAACATTTTTATAAGAGTAAATAACACAGTAATCCTTTATTAGGTATTAACAACTTAGTTTGAATTATATCTTAGCAGGTAGCAGATGCTTAATTCATATTTCTGAAATTAATTCATTTATCATAATAATGAACAAGTTAAGAAGAAAATGGTTTCAGGCCTTTTTGGATGGAAAGAGTGAGGAAAGATCTGGGAAGAATGGATGTGGATTTTGGATGTCTTGAGCTGTATGTAGTATTAGAGAAGTGGGTGGGAAAAGGACTAGAAAGGATCGAGATGATAACAACAACAAAACTTTGTTGAACAAGATTTTGAGTTACCACTCTTTCTACTTTTAGATGGTCAGTACTAAAATTTTTCTTCTTAAGAGGTTTTTTTACTTAGGCACATTTTTTCCTATGCTTAATTCTATTCTTTTTTTTCATGGGTTATAAACCTAGAACCTGTGACCCCTAAAATACTTTTAAAAGTATAGGTCAATAAAATTGATTTCCTCTGTTTTAATACATATTTTGTTCTTTGCATTTAAAAACCTTATTCTGAAAAGGGTTCCATAGGCTTCACCAGAGAAACACAAAGGAACATGGTACACCCAAAATAAGATTAAGAATCCCTGCTTTATTTAGAGTCATTGTGGTATAATGGGAACATTACTGAACCTGTAGTCAGGAGAGATCTGGGTACATATCAATTATCTGACTCTTATTAGATGTGCAATCATGTACTTATAACTCATAAGAACTTTCTTACTATTAAGGCAGTTGGAAGGAGTATATATAGAGAGAGGCCATAGGTGTAACTTGAATATGAAGGGATGCTGTCTAAAAATATTAAGTTAAGGGGTGAGAGAAGAATGCATTGAGAGAGAGGGAAAGGGAACGATGGAATGGGGTAAATGACCTCACATAAAAGAGGCAAGAAATAGCTTTTACAGTGGAGGAAAAGATGGGGAGGATTGGGAGGAGTAAGTGAATCTTGTTCTTATCAGAATTTGCTCAAAGAGGGAAAAACATATACATTCAATTCAGTATAGAAATCTATATAATCCTGTAGGAAAGTGGGAGTAGAAGGGGGTAACAGAAAGTCTCTGTGTGAAAGAAGTGCGGGAAGATTTGTGGAGGGTTGAGTCAGAAGCAAACCACTTTTGAGGAGGGACAGGGTGAAAGGAGAGAGACTAGAATAAATGGGGTGGGGATAGGATAGAGGGAAATATAGTTAGTAATAGTAACTGTAAAAAAAAAATTGAAGCAAGTTTCTCTTATAAAGGCCTCATTTATCAAAAATATAGGGAACTGAGTCAAACTTGTAAAAAATAAGAACCATTCCCCAATTGATAAATGATCAAAAGCTATGAAGAGTTTTCAGATGAAGTAATCAAAGCTATCAATAGCCATATGAAAACACGCTGTAGCTCACTATTGATTGGAGGGATGCAAATCAAAACAATTCTGAGGTAGTACCTCATACCTATTATATTGGATAATAAAACAGAAGATGAAAATGACAAATGTTGGAAGGGATGTGGGGAAAATGAGACATTACTGTACTGTTGGTGAAGTTGCAAACAGATTCAACCATTCTTTAGAACAATTTGGTACTAAGGGCTATAAAACCATGTATATATTCTTTGACCTAGCAATAGCACTAGTAGGTTTGCATCCAAAAAAAGATTTAAAAAAAAAGTATAAGGACCTATAAGTACAAAAATATTTATAGCAGTTCTTTTCTGGTGTCAAGGAATTGGAAATTGAAGGGATAATCATCAATTACAAAATGACTGAACAAAATGTTGTATATGATTTTGATGTAATACCCTTGTGCTATAAGAAATGATGAATGGGATGCTCTCAGAATAACCTGTAAACACTTACATGAGTTGATGCAAAATGAAATGTGCTGTGTACAATATAACAACAATATTGTAAAACAAATAAGATGTGAATGACTTAGTTATGATCAGCAATATAATGATCCAAGACAACTCTGAAGGACTTATGATGAAAAATGTTATTCATCCCCAGGTATCTGAATACAGATTGAAGCTTACTTTTTTACTTTATTTTTTCTTTATTTTTCATTATTTTATAATTCTTTATTATTTCATTATTTTCATCATTCATTCTATTATTTATATAGTTTTACTTTGTTTTTTAATTTTTTACTTTATTTTCCTTGAGGGTTTTTTATCTATGTTTTTCTTTCACAACAAGACTAATATGGAAATGTGTTGCATGGCTACACATGTACAACCTATATGAAATTGGTTTTCCTCTCAATGGGGGGGTAGGGGAGGAGGGAGGGAGGGAGAGAATTTAGAACTTAAAGTTTTCAAAACTAAGCTTTTTACATGAAATTGGGGAAAGTAAAATATTAAATTTAAAAAAAAGAAGAAAAAAAGATTTGTGATCATGGCCACGAAGCATTTTTTTAAACCTAAATCTGTTTCTTCGTACAATGGGAGCGATGATAATAGAACCTCTATTATCATTGTGAACAACATAAATAATATCTATGTAGAGTTTTTAATGTAATATATAAATGTCAGACTATTATATTAATGATAAAGTCCTACTTTGATGTTATAGAATGGCATCAAAGTGAATCTGGATTCTCACAGTGGGACTAAATTCCAACTTGCTCTGATATGTCATCATGGGATAGAATTGACCCGAGTCCTTGAAGGCTATGCTAAGGACAGTAAGATTGATTTTTTTCACTAGGGTATCCCCAGGGGATGATCAGAGATGTGAAGATTCCATTATTATCAACAAGTATTTTTACTTGGCTTTAAAAGGTGGAGCTAGGAGCAACCAGTAGAAGTTGTGGAAGAAAATTTGGGTTATATAAAGAAAAAATAATCTGACAATTAGAGCCATTTAAATATACAATGGGTTCATGAAGGGTCAGACACAACTGAAAAGATTGAACAACTAACTATATATATTTGTATTAAGTACAATGTCTTTTGTAGTATGCCAGCATAATTGGTGTGGTGTTAAATGAATTGATTAATTAATAATCTCTGAGATCCTTTCCAAAGTTTGATTCTAAGAAATGACATACTGGAAGGAATCAGGGAATTTGAGTACTAGCCCAGGCTCTACCACTACCCAGCAGTGTGATTTAACATTTTGTGTCTAATCTTTAGTGTTTTCATCTATAAAATTATCTTAAAGTACATGCCTAATCCTAAAATTAGGAGAGTTTATGATAATCATAAATTGGATACAATTATCCTTCAAATCCAACATGAATCAATGATCACGATGATCCAATTGAGGAAATAAATTCTAAAACAAGTAGTAAAAGAGGAGTAAAAAGTCATGAGAATAGATATAGCAAGGGACTGGCCATAAGGATGCCTGGTTTCTAGACTAGACTCTGCCATCAACTAGCCAAGTGGCTTTCCTTGAGCAAATTGCTTCACCTTTCTGGATCTGTTTGCTTCTCTTTAAAATGATGGAAATGAACTAGAAGGGGCCCCATGATCCCTTTCTTCGCTTAGATTCTATGGGTCTAGTTATTTTAACTATATGCAGTTTTATTAAATGGGAACACATTTATAACATGATCATATAGATTAATAAGTATATAGAGATGATTTTTTGAGGAATTCCTTTCTTTGAGAACCTTACTCTCTAGAGGATAAATAGGACTAAAATTCACAATCAATAAGTTTTACATAGCAGTTACATTTCTAACCCAAAAAATCACAGTTACCTTAAGTTGTATGGAAAGTATCACACATGATAATTTTTGAGCAGAGCCATTGCCTATTAAAAGTGTATAATCACAGACATTTTCATTTACTTTTGAACATATAAAGAAAGTAATTGTCACCTTGTTAAATATGATTATAGAGTAAGAATGTACCTCATGAGTAGAGACTCATTTCTTTGCTTCAGGAAAGGACTGCATTTAAAATCGCCACCCCCAAAAGAAAATTCTCTTTAAAATATGCATATAATTCTACTGATTCTAAAAGATACACAGACATATAAGAAAGAAGTATATTAGGGGTAGCTAGGTGGTGCAGTAGATAAAGCACCAGCAATGGATTCAAGAGGACCTGAGTTCAAATCCAGTCTCAGACACTTGACAATTACTAGCTGTGTGACCCTGGGCAAGTCACTTAACCCTCATTGTCCTGCAAATATATATATATATATATATATATATATATATATATATTAGTATATGAACTGGAACTATGATTTCATTAATCTAGGAAACTCTAGGATGAGTAAACACCCACTTCCAATACAGATTGGCATCTTTGCAGTTTATAATCTTAGAGAGTTACCTAGAATCTTGAAAGATGAAGTTATTTACTCAAGGTTATACAGCTAGAATATGTCAGAGGGAGGACTGGAACCCTGTTCTTTCTAGAATTAAAACCATCTCTCTAACCACTAAGTTATGTTGCATATTATGTGTATTTAATTTGTATTTTTAAACTATCCCTGGTAAACCAAGAATTCCATAAAAACTAGATTGATTACCTTCAATAACCTGGCTCATACCAATCTTTCTGGCCTTATTTACTATTACTCAGCTTTGTAAACACTATTCTATCAAAATGGCCTATAGGGCAATAATCTTAGCTTGTCTGGTCTAAATTTGTATCTCCCTGGACCCAAGCATATTGCTCTGTCCATAGTACAGACCAATTAAATGTTTGATAAAGACAGTTAGCTGGGATAATAGTGAAAGTGCTGGCCTTGGAGTCAGGAAAATCGGACTCCCAAAGATGTCTCAAAGTCTTACTGGCAGTATAGTCCTGGACAAATAATTTAGCCTCTCTAAATATGTTTCTTCATCTGTGAAATATGGATAATAGTAGTTGTGAAGATCAGATGAGATAATATGTGTAAAGCAATTCACACATCTTAAAGAGCTATTAAAGTGTTAACTATTACTACTACTATTGCATGTGTCTATGTGTGTGCAAGTATGCAGTGTTCTCCTTTCTGAATTGAAAACATCTTTCAAAAAATTCCCCTTCTCTCCCCTCAGATGGTCCCACCCTGATGTAAGTGATTACCATCTCATGCCTGGATTACTATAATAGATTTTGGTTTGGTCTTCCTACTTCATGATTCTGCCAACTCAAATGCATCCAACACTCAGCTACCAAAGTGATTTTCCTAAAGAACAGGACATTTGGCTTTTAAAGCTCTTCTTAACCTGGCTTTTTCCACCTTTCTAGTCTTTCTTTTACTTTTCCTCCACTCCATGTCCTCTATAATCCAAAGACAGTGACCTTGTTGCTATTCCTCTCACACAACACTCCATCTTCCAGATTCCTGACTTTTCACTGACTGTTCTCCATATATGTATTGTCATCATTCCTCACTCCCATTTTTTTTTTTTGCTTCCCTGGCCTCCTTCAAAAATAAGCTCAAATTTTACCTTCTGCAACAGACCTTTTCCTGTCTTTCTCCCACCACTTCTGCACTAATAGAACCTTCCTTCTAAGATTAATTGTCATGCTATTTTCTGTGTGTGTGTGTGGGGGGTATACTGTGTGTGTGTGTGTGTGTGTGTGTGTGTGTGTGTGTGCAATCTCTTACATGTTGTCTTCACCATTATTGGGATTTAAGCTCAGCAAGAGCAGGGACAATGTTATGCCTTTTTGTATCCCCTGCACTTAGCACAATACCTGACACACTAAAAGTGCTTAATAAATAAATGCCTATTGACTGACTCACTGAAGAATGAATAAATGGATGGATGGATGGATGAGTGAATGAATAAATGAATGGATGAATGGATGAATGGATGGATGATGTAGTTATGCCACACCATTGACTTTTATGAGGAATCAATCTGAAAGCATGCTTGTATAGAAAGAATGGAACAACACATGTTTTTTGTTGTTATAGCAATTAAAATATTTTTTATATTTTTAAGAATCCTAAATACTTTCCAAGGAAATCTTTTTTCATTCTTTATTTTTAAAAATCAAAATAATTTTACATTTCTGATACTTCTTGTCATTAAGATTTTAGACAATATGGCTGGAGATAATGAAAAGCTATATAATTTAGTCAGTTGATAAAAAAGTCATAATCAGTCAGTATCGGGTGTGTACTTCATCTGTCTAAGTAAAAGATTAAAAATTCACACTGGCGGTGTGAGGATTGATTAGTCAACCTTTGGAAATTGGAAAAAATATCTAGTACCATGCCAAATGAATTTTAATGAGATGTGGTATTTATTTCTATGACAGTCTGTGTATAAAATCAAGCTCTACTGTCTTATGTTGGAATAAATGTTGATGTGAATATGGCAATTCTGATTGGCAAGATACTTTGGTTTTCCAACCAACTAAATGACCCGATGAGGTTGCTGACACTTAAATCCCCCAAACCAATTCATGTTTCAAATTTCCATATTGGTTGGTTAACCATAGGCAATGACCACCTCATTTTATTTATGTTGCAGGATTACTCCACACCACTGAAATCCAAACTGAAGCAAAACATTGGAAAAGTAGCAACAGCAGCATGAGTAAATAAGTCTAAATAAAGAAGCCCCAAATGGGAATTCAGAGAATAACTACATTTGGGCAGCCTTAAAATCTAGACAGCTCTCCAGAAAAAAGGGTATGACTGACTTGGAAGTTGTGGACACTCAGGAGTAGATTAATAAATACAACTGCCTATAATCAACTGAAGTCCAGTCTGCAGTAGGTTTTGCCTCATATGTGTATCATATCTCACACCTACCAGATTAGTTAGCCTGCTGTGGAAACTATGGCCCCTGTTAGCCTACAATTGAAATCAATTGATGTAAAATGTTGTGCTTGGACTCTTGAAAGCATAACTTCAATTATATTTGGACTTTGAAAAGAGATCAAGGCCAATCTAGCTAAGTTTGTTTTATACTATGACTTAGGGAGCCAAGGATCCTTAGTGTTGATAGCAAGAGACTGGGAAGGAAGTTATCTACACAATTAATTTCTGGTATGTCTGTCTGTTTACCCTCTTGTGTGGCCTGTTTTATTCTTGGAGATTCAGATTTACATTGTCTGGATGTTCTAATCCAAGAGAAAACAAAAGCATCTCTGTGAAGTAACTGGATGAGAATGGGTCTTTGTATTTGAGCTCATTTACAAATCTGGTCAGTGAATTATACTACATAAAAAGTAAGAACTTTAATGTCCATTATGTAAAAAAAAACTATATAAAGAATATCATTAAAATGTATTGATAAGTTAAACTTATAAAATCCTAAGGCATAAATTCTGGTGGCAATTTTACCCATCTTACTTTGTTAATTTTAATTTTTTTTCCTGTCTATATTTTGCCAGTTCAAATAATAAGTGATCATTTTAAATTTAAAAGATTAACAATATTGACAATAAAAATCAATTTGAATTAAGAAATGCTACATATTTTAAAATTTAATAAACTTATTCTTTGTTCCATCATTTCTGGTTAACATAGGAGTGTCTCACTTCATAAATTTTAATTTAAAATTGTGATGAAAATATATTGAATTGAAATTTTGATTTAAATTCATGAATAAGGAATTTGCCAAATCTCATCTTTAAATTATAGTGCTCTCAATTATTTTACAAGAGGTCTAGTTATAGCAAATCTTGCTTTCAACTAAATATACAGTGATCAGGGATGACTAGCACCTCTGGTGTCAAGTTTTGCTGAGGCCTTGTCAGCGTTGCCCTGCTACATTTGGTGTTCACTGTCACCCAAATTTCACCTGTAGTGCTAAGAAGCTATAGCAAGGGGAGTGATTACCCCGTGATAAACATTCTAAACCAGGCTGAAGCTAACTTAAGGGCCTCAAACAAGTCAGTGAGTTGGGGGATATCTACCCCAAGCATGCAAAGATTTTCTCTGATGGAATAGACACATGAGAACAATATAATATTTTATATGTATATATGTGTGTGTGTTTGTATATATATATACATATACATACACATACATACATACATATACATACATATACACACATATACATATATATACACACATATATATATACATATATATATATATATATATAAAATTTTTTGAAGGCCATGAAGGCAGCTGAAGCAGGTGTTATAGAACACTTAGAGGGTGATTAGACACAAAAGATACCAAGCTCATACAGTGCTTCCTGGGCTATCTCCAGACACTTGATGCTTACTAGCCATGTGACCCTGGGCAAGTCACTTAACCCTTATTGCCCCACCCCCCAAAAAGCAAAAAAGAAAATCAAAACCCTATACTATTTATATTTCTAAGAATGAAAGAAAAACCACCTATACATTATATATGATATATGTATATGGTAAATAATGTATATACAATTGCATACACTATTACATACATAAAATACAATAGAATATACTATATATCCACATAATATCCATGTTATATACAGTAATTATATTATGTGTAATATACGTATAATGCATATTGTATACATATGATGATTATAGATTACATACTTTTAAAGTTTACTTGCCTTCATTGGTGAATGATACAGGACTGTGTTTTGTTTTTTTTTAATCTTACATATACATCCTCCAGCCATATAAGGAAGCAAGAGTGGCCAAATGGGTGGGGAACCTGGTCTGGGACTGACCTCAGAATGTGTGAGGAGATACAAAGGTGAAAAATCATCAATATATGGAGCTTCAAGTTAAAGGAAGATAAAACACACACACACACACACACACACACACACACACACGCACACCTGAGATCAGCCAATGGTTTGGGAGGCGAGGGGTTGGGGGTGGGGGGGGGAAGCCTGTTTCTTAGGCTAGTAGAGAGTTTGCTCAAAAGACAGCAAACAACATTGACAAAGAAGAATGACATAATGACATAGATTTAGAGCTGCAAGGTCCAATTGACTCAGTATACAGATGGGGAATCTGAGGCCCAGAGAGAACAAACAATTTGCCCAAGGTCACAGGATTATGAAGTCCTAGGGCTGAAATTCGAGATTGCGTCCTCTGAGTCCAAACCCTAGTCTTTAGGCCATTCTAAAACTAGGCCCAGATATAAATTCAAAGCTATTAAAATGAAAATCTTCCAGATTGAATATAGGATATGAATTGCTAAATTCAACATCCTTTGGAAATATGTTTTCTTTTGATTTTCATTGCTTGTTTGGCCTTTTAAGTTAGCTATGGCCCTTCATCTAAATACACAATCAATCAATAGTCAGACACTCCATTTGATGAGTGGAAGCTGTTAATGCTAGCAGCAATGAATAACTTGCTGTAATTATTTCACTTATAGTACTGCGATAATCAGTATATTTCTTTTATATAGCACTGGATTATAATTTTGAGGCAACTGCTGACAGAACAACAAAGATTAACCTTTGTTTCAGGTAGGGATCAAATGCCAGGAACAGCTGCTGAGGAATCCTAAGTAAAAATTGAGCCAGCTCTCTGAGGTGAGGATGGTATGTCCTAGGCGAAGTTCAGATGCCTTTGTTCTCCTGAGTCTACTAAGTGAGAAAATAGTTTGGAAAATATTCAGAGTGAGTGAAATAGTAAGGTAAACAAGGAGAATATTGAAGAGAAGCATGCTTTAAAGATAAAAAACCATAAGTATGATTTGGTGTTGTTTAGTCATTTTTCAGTCAGGTCTGTCTCTAAGTGATTCCTTTTTGGGGTCTTCTAGGTAAAGATAGTTTGCCATTTCCTTCTCCAGCTCATTTTCCAGATGGGGAAAGTGAGGCAAACAGGATTAAGTGACTTACCTAGGGTCACACAGTTTCAAACTAATGATTTTCTCCATGAAAAAAAAAAAGGGTGGGGAGAGAAAGATTGAGATTTTCAAGAATATCTTTGTTTCTAACTTAAATAGGAATTGGAATTGTAAGAAATTCTGATAATGTTTATATTCTCAAAAAGCTAAAATGATACTTTTTTCCCAAAAAGAGTAGTGATAAAAGCATTAAATCTAGGCCCCTTAAAGATCTGGCAAATATCCAAGTTGTATCTTTCCCCCTATTCTTTCTTTTTTCTATCTCCTTTCATACTCTCTACTTTAACTGGGCTTAACATACATAATATTATTAAAGTGCTATTACATGTGTTATTATTTTGCTTATTGAATATCATTTCATATATCTGTTCTTATATACTTAAGTGGATAAGTAAAATGTTTCACATGCCTCTTTTTTTTAACCCATTGATGTTATTTAGAAGCAAATGATAGAATTTCATGATTTTTTTTGGTGGGGCAATGAGGGTTAAGTGACTTGCCCAGGGTAACAAAGCTGGTAAGTGTCAAGTGTCTGAGGTCAGATTTGAACTCAGGAGGTCCTCCTGAATCCAGGGTTCATGCTTTATCCACTGCACCACCTAGCAGCCCCCAAATTCCATGATTTCTAAACAGTCAACATGATGTCAATGGAAAAATGCATTGGGGCATAAATAGGTATTGTACATTGCCAGCTATGACTTCTGTAGAACAAATGGCATAAAAGACATTCTCAAATACATGTATTAGCAGAAAGGAAAGAATTATAGCCATGTAGTAAAAGCAAGTGATAATAGGAGGGAAAACTGAGCACTGAACTGGTCTCCACAAAATTTGAAAGTCTGGCCAAAGCCCTCTAGCACAGAACAAACCTTGATTGAGATTTAGGGAATTCCACAGACCAAAACTACTTAAAAGGTGAAGGCATTACTGGGTTATGTTAGAATCAGTCGAGAGACACGTCATTGAGGAATCTCTTAAGTAGTAAATTCATTTTTTACTCATGTGGCCTTCCTTTTTTCCAGTGGCTATAAATGAGAAAAAAAAATATCCTATTCATGGGGACAAACATTTAGAGATAGAAAGGACCTTAGAGATTATCTAGAATATTAATTTTGAATAAAATCAATGACAAATATCAAGCAAGTTAAGCCCAAAGAATTAAAAACAAACAAACAAAAACAAACAAACTTGGGCCCATCATTACACAGATGGTAAGTAGTTGAGCTATAATTCAAATCCAGGTCTTTTAAGTATATATTTGGTATTTTTCCATTAGATGAAATTGCCTCAGTTTTCATCATCATCATATCATTATCGTTATTGTTGTTGTTATAGTCTATTACACACTATATATATATATAGTAATATATTATTATATTATGTGAGACAATTTCATATTATAGACTGATAATAGATATTATGTGATGTGCCAAGGAAACAAAGGAAATCCAATACCATATGAATATATAAAATGTCATCTCTGATGAAAGCTTATATATTTTATTACATTATTAGTATTATTTATCAGTATTTTATGGCATATTAGATTTAAGATTATTTTACCATTAACCATATCTCATAGACTTGTTATTTCAAGTGAAATAATATTAGGAAAGTGCTTAACAGCACCCAGCACAAAGTAGGAGCTTTACGGTTGCTTGCTTCCTTCCACTTCTAGGTAAACAAAAAGGTAACATAGCATCCTAGCTTTAAAGCTAGAAGGGACCTTGAGAATTCAATCAATCTAGCTAGCCCTTTCATTTTTACAGATGAGGAAATACCAGTACAGAGATGACATGAAGTGATTGGGCCCAGGTCACAAGGTAGTAACTGGAAGAGCTGGGATTCAGATAGCTCCTGTAATTCCAAATTCAGTGGTCTTTCCAATGTTCTATGCTGCTTCACAAAAGGCCAAAACTATAATTAGAAAAAGAACAGTTAATCCAAGGAAATTTGTCACGTTGCTAACAAATATATTTTTTTAAGTGATCTTTAGAAAAGATAAATCATTATGACAGTAAATAGCACACAATCAATCTAGCCTTTTCTCTCTTAGGTGGTTCATCTATATATATTCTGTGGGCAATGATGTAAGAATATTGTCATATTTTAAGTTGGTCAAATGTTCAGTGACAGAATAGCAACTTCCAAATGATTGCATCTATTTTTCAAAACTGAAAAACCATTCCCCAAGTCCTTTACACATGCGCCCGCACACTTAATTTATAAATTGTGTGTACTTCAAGGGCAATGGAACACATATGTTTCCGATTCATATACATTAACTCATCAGCATATTGTTTTATTAAAGCTATTTGATGTTGGAGAGGCCCTTTGAGTCTTTGTGTAAATGCTCCAAAGGGTTTAAGTGTTCTCTTTAGAGAAGGGAAGTTAGACAGAGGTCATATTTGACCCAAAGAACTCTCAAGTTTGGATCAGAACACAGAATCCATGGAACCCAAAGAATAGACCTGAACATAATGAAACTGCCTTAGTGGAACAGAAAACTGATTGCATATGTTGTGTTCTGAATGTTTCTGATCAATCTGGTTTGGGCCTATGAGTGTGGTCAGTCTCCATCTTTCAAATACAGCTATTCTTGATGCAATGTAACCTAATTATAAAATCAGAATAGCTCTTCTGGAAAAAATAAATGTCTAAACAAAAATTCCAAAAGAGCCAAGACCTTTGAATTATAGCTTGCTATGGCTCCACAAAGTTCTAATTCAGCAAAAAAAAAATAATAATGTCTGAACTTGAGTGGAGAGCTGACTTTGTTTGTTTCATGTATTGCTACTTAAAGAGTCTCATGAACACAAACAATATATTTATAACTCATAAAACATTAAGTACACAGTCCTTGACCTAGGTTACTTCTAACATATGTAGAGTTTGAGCATATTTTTTTTAAATAATAGAAACAGAATGCCAGATTAAAGTCAAATATTTAATTGGATTGATCTAGTTGCTAGCATATACATGCAAAACCCAAAGCAACCCGTTTGTTTCTCCAATGTGGTGAACTGCCTAAAAGTTCAACACTAACAAATCACCAGTTGTTTGATGTGAAATAAGTTATCTGAACATGGTGGCTGAGGGAAGAACTACAATCAGTTTGCTTACCAATGCAGTAATAAGATAACACCCAAAACATTATTAATCCACACAACTCAATCTCCAACAGCCAGTTTGGCAAGTGCTTTAGGCCTCTGTTTATCACCAACTCCCCACCCCCCAAAAATGCAATATAGTCAAACTACATTGTTACTGATGAGAGCTTTGTAGTAGAAAAGCATGAAGGGGCAACATTTAAACAAATTCCTCAAGGAATTCTATTCATAGTGTTCTGCCTTTTGATTCTAAAGCTGTAAAAGGACAGCATACTGGGCAAAATGCTGAGGAGAAATTGAGTGTAGCATAAAATCAGAAATGAACTAGCACTTCAGTATACTGATTGTCCCATACCCCCATTAGAAATGTGAGGAAATTAAAACAAAGATCGGGTACGAACCAGGCCAACTGGGAAACAGAGCGCCAGTGTTAGGAGAAAATTATGTAGGGCTAAATTTGTCCAGCTTTTTATTCTTGTCTTTCTTCTGTCATGGTAAAAGTGAGTTTATCGTTTGCATCCCCCATCTCTATAGTCACTTTAAAACTGCACTAAGACTTTTGGGACATATTGTAGATAGCACAACATCAGTAGTTTGGCACAGTTAATTAGCTGTTTTCAAGGGAGACCTTAGGGCTATGGCAAAGGGGTAGATTAGGTCAAGAGCTAAGGACAATGGGAAGGCTGTTTGAAAGAGGCCCAGCACATACTATCTTAAGAGGCTGAAATTCACAGACCCTTTCACATCCTATTTGGCTTTCTTTTTTTCCTGAGCATTAAATTCACACACTCCTTTTGGTATTTCCTTCCCCCGTTTTGCTCATGAATAGTTTTGCCTATTTTGTGCCTTTGAATCTCTGTGATGTGGAATCCTTGGATTTGAGCAGATTAAGAAAATCAGCCTAATATTTTGTACACTTAATGATCCTGCTTTTTTACCCACAATAGTCTGGTTTTATGAATGGCCTTTGCAATTTGTGCCAATATTTTGGAAACAAAACGTCTAGCCACAGTGTCTCTGCTCGTACTTGCTTATATGTTTGCACAGTTTATTAGTAAACACCCTTGGCTAACTAAAATTCAAAGCTGATCCCTGAGCAAACAAACCTGACCTTTGTGATAATGGCATTCCCCTTGCCGGCCCCTCCCCCATTCAACCAGTTTTCTTCCCTCCTTATGAACATTAGACTGATTGACTCAAATAAATTATTAAGTTTTCTCATTCACAAGCTCACTGTAGCGTGGTAGGGAGCTGTTGCCTGGTAATTAACTCTTGACCTCTGGGAAGCATACATAATTATGGCTTCTGTGTCAATGGTTCAACTTCTAAGGGGAAACATTCAATTAATATTGTTGAGCTGCAATGTCATAGACATGATACAGAAGAAACCTTTGTTGACTCTGAGTCAAATGGTGTCAAAATACAGCAGGAAGCAGTTATTAACTGATCTGGACTTTCTCAACTGCAGATTCCTAGTATAGAATAATATAAATGTGATTTGAGAACAGCAATAGAGCTATGCTAATGCTAAAGATAGACTCCTTCTTACATTTTTTCCCTCCTGTGAATCCCTATACCCCTTATTTGGAGGTAATAAATCATTTCTACAAGTGGATAAGAACAGCTAACTTATCTGGAGGGTGAAAGTAGAAGGTTGTTAGAATACCAGAAACATGCTAAGACACACCAGCCTCTCTACTACAGTGATCATGCTAGATATTATAGAAAATTGTACACTGGGCAAGAGGCAGAACAGAATTTCAAGGCAACCATTCCGTGAACTGGAGAATGTTTCATTCATCCTGGGGATGTATTTATCTTTCAATGTGACGAACACCATATGCATTCACTGAAAAGATGCCAATATCATCCATGTGCGCCTTCAAAAGCTCCAAGTTCATGAGCCCGATTCTTGGCACTGCTTCTGCACAGAAGGGGGAGGAAAAGCAATTCATGATCCCTATGTGATCAGGCTGCATTTTGGGATTTTATAGAAAAGGGTACTTTGAGAATCTCATCAATTTCCTAAAGAATCCAAAACTTACTCATGGAATTAAATTATGGAAAACATTAGAAAAGGCTTGCAACTTCACCCTCATGTTCCTCTACACCAGTCAGGGGCACTTAATTGCTGCCACTGTCCCAAGTTTAGGGCTACTACAGACTGAGATCTGTCCTTAACTTAGTATGCAAGAAGTAACTGTTTGTTGTTAAGTCATTTCAGTCATGTCTGACTCTTCATTATACCATTTTTGGGCTTTCATTGACAAACATATTTGAATGGTTTGCCATTTCCTTCTCCACCTTATTTTACAGATGAGGAAACTGAGGCAAACAGGACTTAGTGCTTTGCCCAGGGTCACAGAACTAGTATCTGAGGTGTGATTTGAACTCAGTTCTTCAGGGTTCTAGGCCCAGCACTCAATCTACCACACCACTTAGCTCTCCCAAGGAGTAACTGGGCACCTGGCTTAATCACAAGCACAATATATTCTGTGTATGGTGATATGTGTAGAAGTTCTCTTTTCTGGCTCACCATGCCTGTTAATGAGAACTTTGACCTAGATAATGACTTCTTGTTGCTCTGATGGGTTGGCCTGAGTTCCTGACCTCTATCTGGGTTCTGTTTTTTAAACTCAGCCAAAGTTTCTCCTCCCAGCCATCTGACATCCTCGCATGTTAGCACAATAAAGAACACAGTGAAAGGGGGAAGCAAATGTGAACATTGCACTGAGAAGTACTTTGCCAGTATCTGCCTGTCTTCAAACAATAAGCTACAACCACTGAAAGAAACCCACATTTCTGATGTTTGATCCCAGAGACCAATCATGATCATATATTTAAGAATAAATGAGAGATACAGAAACAGAGCGAGACAAAGAGCAACATAGAAAGATAAACACGAAACGTTTGTGTTCCCCCTTCTTGGTATTTCTTCTCTCCCATAACCCCCCTATGTTCATGTTTTATATATTCTATAAGGCAGCTAGGTTACACAGTAGATAGAGCACCAGGCCTGGAGTCAGGAATACCCGAGTTCAAATCTGGCCTCAGACACTTATTAGCTGTTTGTCACTTAACGCTATTTGTCTCAATTTCCTCATCTATAAAATGGGCTGCAGAAGGAAATGTCAAATCACTGCAGCAATAAAGTTACAAAAAGTTGGAAATGACTGAAAAGACTGAACAACAACAATATATTCTGTATATGTTGATAGGTATACATGTTCTCTTCCCATTTAAAAGGTAAATTCTTTGATGTAAGGGGTTGCTTTATTTTTGTTCTTATGTCCCCAGTGCTTAACATAGTGATTGATATAAAGGAGATGATTAATAAATGCTTGTTAATTTATTGAGTGAATGAATGAGTGCAAGATAAGACTCTGGATGCAGTAAGATAGCATGACTGGTGGTCTGAAGCTGAAAAACTTTCCCTTTGAATGTGTTTGGGCACTGGTACGCAGTTACCTTTCCCAAGGCGGGGCATGTAGGAAAAGTCTTGATGTTCCCCTTAGGATACATCATGTGTCTTCATGACTATACTGGCAATTTGTCTAAAGATTTCAGAATGGCGAACATCCATGTGGAGCTGGTTGGTGATAATGTAATGCTCTGTATAATCAGTTGCACATCTGAGCTGATATTTTTGAGACCATTCACTCCCTTTTTTTTCTGACAGGTAATAGATTCTTGTTATGCTGAGCGTGACTACTGGCCTACCTTACACACTTAAACTGACAATCCTCCTATACTACTTGATTTGCTATAGGCTAATCCTAAATATTTCAGCTTTTAAACTGGATTTTGACATTATGTAGAAATTGCTTCTTTCTACATGCCTATAAATAAACATTTGGGGCAAAAAAAATAGTAGGGGAATATATCAGATCTTCATTAAGTTAGTATAGTAAGAATTGGTAGACATAAATTGCAATAAGTGTGAAACAATCAGAGATCACCCCATATGAACTAATTCATTTGTATAAAGTACCTTTGCATAATCTAAACACAGCATGAGCAAGACCAAAAAGAAGACAGACAAAAGACAAAGTAACTTCAAAAAAGGAGAATCCATTGCTGTGATACCTATCAGTCAGCAAAAGTCCTTGGTAGTTATTTTCTCTAACTATTCTCCAAATAGAAACATTCAACGTAGCAATGCTAATTACATCACATAAAGTTATCTCACAAGATAGAAAGAAGTCAAAGAATACACAAGGATTCATTGTCTGGGCCAGAACTATTCCACTAGAACACCCCAAATGAAAGGCACTAGGGATTTCTAAGTCAACTCCCATGCAGCTGTTAAAAATTTTTCATCTATAAAATGAGAGAGTGGAACTAGATGACTTCTAAAGTCCCTTCAAGTTCTAAATCTAAGATCCTACAAATTCCCAAAGGAAAATTAAATGACAAAAAGGAGTTGGAACTAAAATGTCTTTGGATTAAGTTTAAATGTAGAATATTGATAATTTAAAAATATTTAGTGAAAACCTATTGGAATGTCGATAAGATAAAAAATATAATAGATGTATATTTTGAGATATATAATGTACATGTATATAGGTTATATATATATTTATCTATATATATATATGTGTGTATATGTATGCATAAATATGTGTGTGTACATGTGTAGGACATATAGTACGTATTACCTGATGTTGGCACTGTAGAAAGCTAAAGAATATTTTTTTAAAAAAATACATAAATATAGAAAAGCAAAGTAAAAAGTGAGGATAAGGTCTCAGAATAGCACAGGTACTTCCAATGCTACTACAAAAAGCAAACAAAACCAAAATAAAGTAAAACAGTTGGACTAATGCCATACCAAAATATCCTGATAGATTGGGTGGGGTGGGGAGATGGAGATTATACTTTTCATGGTTGATCCAAAGTTCAAGAGCCTAGAATGCAGCTTCTATGGAGCTTATATCACAGAAACAGAGTTTGAAGGCAATTTACAGACTATCTAATCTGACAACTTCATCTTACAGCCCAAGAAATCAAGACTGAATGACTCAAGGTCATATTGCCAATAAGAGCCAAAGCCAAAACTTGAATTCAGGTTTTCCTTCTTCCAGCATAGTACCCTTTGTCCTACACCATGCTATAAAAACCAGAAAGAGGAGAAAGGGGGGGAAAAGGAAAAGCCCTTCTCCCCTTCTAAGAACTAAATGGTAACTAAAGGCAACCTTTGGGTTGGCACAGTGGAATAGAGTGGGTTCCTAAATTCCAGAAGAGTCAAATTACTGAGTTAAAAGTTGGCCTTAGACACTTACCAGTCATGTCACCCTGGGCAGGCCACTTAACCCTGTTTGCCTCAGTTTCTTCATCTGTAAAATGAGCTGGAGAAGGAAATGACAAATTATTCCATCATCTTTGCCAAGAAAACCCCAAATGACAACATGAAGAGTCAGACACAACTGAAACGACTAAACAACAACAAAGATGGCAAGTAGAAAGCAAAGTAAACCAACTAGAAAAATTACAAACCTAGGGATTTAAGATCAAGGCTTCTGAGAATGACCTGAAGAGTGAAATGGAAGGAAAACTGGGAGCACTTGAAAAACAGTGCTTTAAGTCTTTGCCAAAGTAATGAATAAAGGGAAGAGTGCTTATCAGGTAACTGAGCTGTATATTATAGTTTGTATTCTGAAATTCCACACCATAAATTTCCTAGCATAATGAAGTTTAACTGTTTAAATGTTTTGGGTCCTGAACAGCATTAAGGAAGGAATGAAGTAAGAAGTAGTAGATAGAAGAGTAAAAACACCAGATCCACCCCTCAGGAATTATACATATCATAAAACTACAAAATACTTTTCACAGAAATAAATGGAGAGTTAAATAATAAGAATTAAATAAGAGAGATATTAATAGTTCATGATTGGGCCATGTTAATGTGATAATAATGGCAATAAGTTAATTTACAATTTTTTTCATGCTATTCAAACTATTAAAGGGTTACTTACAGAGTTAAAAATTATAAAATTCATCATAAGGAACAAAAACATCAAGAACAGTTATCATTCAACTGTGTCCAACTCTTTGTGATACCATGCATAGCATGCCAATACTGTTCATGGGGGATTCTTGGCAAAAATATTATACTGGTTAGCCATTTCCTTCTCCAGGGGATTAAGGCAAACAGAGGTTCAGTGACTTGTGTAGCTAGTAAGTATCTGAGGCTAGATTTGAATTCAGGTCTGTCTGGCTCCAGTCCAGGTCCAGACCTCTGTCTACTGAGTCACCTAGACTCTAAATTAAAAAAAAATGCTAGAAAAATAAACAGTGGCATAACAGAAAGGAGGCCATACTAGTGGAAAAAATACTAGAGAACTTGACTTCAAATCCCATCTCTGCTTAAAATCCCTGAACTTTGACTAAATTAACTGGAACTAAGTTTGCTATCTCTAAAATGTGGGTGTTGGATTAGGTACCTTCTACATCTAAATTCATGATCCTATGATCCAAGGTTGAGACCAACATTTCAAACTACCTACCATATATTTGAAGAAATAAACTTTAATCTAATGCAGGAATGTGAAATTGAAAGTTAATTTTCAATTCTATTTTAGGCTTAATTAAGCTAGATTTAATATTCCCTTTCACTTTTCCTAACCCTTGAAACTTGAATTTCTAGGAAATAACTTGAATAACCTAAAAGTTCAAAGCTCTACAATTTAAACAATAGTAGCAACTCCCATGACCTGCAGAATAATCCCATCACTTGAGGATTGCTCCTGAAAACTAATCTCATCTCCCAATGTGTAAAAGGGGGAAAGTGTGAAGACACCTCCAATCTGGACTGTTTTACCATTGTCTTATGACTCAGATCACATGTCTTGTTTATGATTGGGGTGAGGGGTTTAGAAGTGGCATCTCTGTGGCACAGTGGATAGACTGAGCTCAAATCCGACTCCAGACACTTACTAGCTGTGTGACCCTAGGCAAGTCACCTAAAACTGTTTGCCCAAACTTCCTCATCTGTAAAATGAGCTGGAGGGGCAGCTAGGTGGACCAGTGGATAAAGCACTGGCCCTGGATTCAGGAGGACCTGAGTTCAAATCCGGCCTCAGACACTTGACACTTACTAGCTGTGTGACCCTGGGCAAGTCACTCAACCCCCATTGCCCCTGTAAAACAAAAAACAAAAAACCAAAAAAAAAAAAAATGAGCTGGAGAAAGACATGCAGATCACTCCAGTATCTTTGACAAAAACAAACAAACAAAAAACAAGGAGTATCAGGAAGAGTTGGACATGACTGAACAAAAGCAAAAAAATTCAGAAGGTCTGTCCAAACAACTGCAATATCAAGTTGATGGTAGAGGGTTTTTACTTTCTGGCCAATCAGAAAAAGACACACCTATGCTGTCCAAGAGTTTGCTCTGTTATTCTGTTAATCACAACAAAATACTTTGCTGTCCCTCACTAAGGACTTTGCTTTTTGAGGGGCCACAGATGTAATTTATTGGTTACTGCTTATTTAGCTAGGAACATTATCATGCTCAGCACTATGGCTCTCAAAATTTCTATCATGGCAATAACATGACATAGATAACAAATTAGTGGAACATGGAAGGATATACCATTCACAATTACAGATAGAAGAGAGTGTTGGCCAAACAAGTGGTAGAGATTATCATAAATATGAAATGACTAATTTTGATTACATAAAATTGAAAGGCTTTTATACAAGCAAAATAAATACAATTATATTTGGGCAGTCAACTGGGAAAAATCAATGCAGTTAACTGGGAAAAAATCTTTGCTGCAAATATCTCTGATAAAGATCTCTTGTACAAGATTTGTGTGGGATTGATATAGATACAAAAGAAAATGAGACATTTAAAATGAGTGAATGGTAAAAACATATGACCTGGTAGTTTTCCAAGGAAGAAACTCAAGCTATCAATTACTATATGAAAAATAATTTATATCACTAATAATAAAATAAATAAAAATTAGTTCTTGGTTCTATCTCCTGTCTATCATTTTGGTAATGATTTTTTAAAAACCCAAAATTGTTGGAGAGATTGTGACAGGAGAGGCACACAAATGCATTTGTCCTTTGACCCAGTGATTCTAGCTATCTATCCTAATGAAATCAAAGACAGAAGAAAAAGATACATGTATATATATATATATATATATATATATATATACACATATATATACGCACACAGACACACATATATGTCATATTTTGTTGTAGCAAAACATTGAAACAAAATCAGTATCCATCAGTAGGGAAATGGCTGAAAAAATTATGGTACATGAATGTAATGCCATAAGAAATAATGAAAAAGAAAGTTCCAGAGAAACGCTAGAGTAGTCTACTGTCATGAACTGTGATGTCTAAAAATATAATGTGTGGTCTCCTTAAATTAGAAGCATATAGCACCAATCTTTGGGCATTAAGTATTTATTAAAGTATATTAGGGATTAGTAAAGAGAACACGTGGAGTTCAGAAGGAAAGAGCCTAGCTCCCTGCAACTGCTGCTCCTATTGCAACTTCCGACAGAGAGATCCCTCATTGCCCTCTAGTAGTAACTCCCTGTGGGACCACAAGAGGTGAGGTCCCCACACAGCTCCAAGTTGATTGGCTGGTAAGCATTGACTGACGTGACTTACAAGCATTTCTATGAATAGATGTAACTTCTGTACGCTTTCTCCTGAGGATGGAATTGTCCTGGTTTTCACAATGTCTTTCTCAGTAGGGGGATGGCACTCTCTCACACTTACATCAACACATGTGAAACAAGCAGAGTCAGGAGAACAATCTATAATAATTATAATTATAATATAATAACATATAATAATTATGTAAAGAAAAAAAAAACTTTGAAAGATGGGCTCTGGTCAATGAAATGATGAATCAAGACTTCAAAAAACTGATAAAAAACATTTTTCCCTCTGCTTGGTTGAGAAGTGATGGAATGGAGATAAAAAATGGGACCTATATTTCTATCAGATGTAACTAATATGTGAATTTGTTATTGCAGAAAAAAGGAACTTTAATGAAACATTTAAAAATACACTGAATTAAATATGAAGGAATGCATATTGGGATTCTCACCAACAGGAGAATTTTGTTACTATCATAATGAATGTGACATATGCTTTTAAAAATGCATGTAATAAAAAAGTTCATATCTTGATATAAAATCCTCTTTTTTAGTTCTAAGTTGAAATTTTCATGTTTGTTAATGTTACAGTTCATAATAAAAAGGCAAAAAAAAGTCCTAAGAACAGTCTTGGATAGAAAGAAAAAATATTAATTTCATGATTGAGAAGAAAAAAATGAAGTTGGTCAGTCAATAAGAATGCAATGAGTTTTTATTCAAATTAAACATGTAACTCCCAGATGGAACATGATGGCCCCACTCCAGGAGGAAGTGATCATCTGAAATTTCATCACCAAACATATTGACTCAGATTTTGATATTCTACATCTTGTCAGTACCCTTACTTGCCTTTCCTTTCTGATTGGGAGTGCTGGAAAAGGGAATAGGAAGCTTCTCCCAAAACTTAACTTCATAGAAGTCTCTGAAAGTTCAGCATTTTCCAGGCAACTCCCCATTTTCCCTCAGAATCTCTGCTTGGTTTTGATTCTACTGAACATCTGCTTTGTCCTCTCCTGCCCCCCCCCACTTTCTTGTTTCCTTAATGTGTTGTTTTCCTCCCATAGTTTGTAAACTCCTTAAGGGCAGACATAGTTTTTTGTTGCTGTTGTTATTGTCGTTTGTTTGTTTGCTTTGTTTTGTTTGTATCCAGAGCACTTAGCCCAGTAGCTAAGTGAAAGAGGCTAAAAATAGAAACACAATTTAGTTCCTGCCCTTGCCATTGAGCTCACCTTCTAATGGGAAAGATAATATTCAAACAACTATGCATGTTATGTACATAATATACATAATTCTTACATCCATACACACACACTTCAAATGGAAGGCATTCTTATTGGAAAGGCATTCTTTGTGCCTAGAGAGGGCAAGAAGGCTTCTTGCCAAAGGTGGGATTTGAGCTAAGACATGAAGGAAGCCAGGAGGCAAGGTTGAAGAGGAAGAGCATTCTGAGAATGGGAGAGAATCTAAGGGATGGAGCTTTGTGTGTGAAGAACAGAGAAGGTCAGTATCGCTCAATTATAGAGTAACCAGAGGGGGCAAAATGGACAATTATTGGAAAGGTAGAAAAGGGTCAGGTTGTAATAGTCTGAAAAAAATCAAAGAAAGGATTTCACATTTTATTCTGGAGGTAATAAGGAGCTATTAGAGGTGATCAAGGAGGAATGTGGGGTAAGAGAAACAGACTTGCATTTTTGGAAGATCACTTTGGTAGCTGAATAGAGGATATTCAGGAATAGAGAGATATTTGAAGGAGAGAGAAAAACTGCAGGATGCTGTATGTCCAAGGCCAGGAAGCTCAGCTCAACAGAGGGAGGCAAGGGGACTAGACTCATATGTCAACACAATAGCTAAGAAGCAAGAACTGGAAGAGTCTGCATCACAGGACACAAGAGTAATCACACATACACATAGACACAACAATGTAGGAAATACTGAAAGATGGTGCACAGACATGCCAGAATTTTAGGCATCTTTTTGAGGCCAGCTGTTTCCAAATGCTTTTTTTTTCAGCAGTGATTGAAAGCAGGTGCACAGACTCCGCTTATTTGCAGAGGTGAGAGACATTGGATATAGAATATTTTATATACTGTTGGTTTTACTCAACTGCTTTTTTTCTCTTTGCTTTTCAAAAAATTATTAGTTATATGAGATGACTCCCTTGGTAGGAAAAGACTATGCTTGTAAAAGATCATATTAAACAAAAGATAGACTTCTTTTCTTTATTTTTGAAGAAAGCAAGTTCCTACAAGGCAGGATCAGAAATTTGATGACTGGTGATCCTCTGCAGGAACTGCTTTATTTCCACTGAATATATTGTTTATAAGAAGGAAAGCCTCAGATCAACACTCAAGCACATGCCTTGTCCAGGGCATGGTATCAAAGCTGATTCCACTAGGTTGGAGGTGAAGGGGGAGTGGGGGGGGAGGGAAGAGGGATAGGGGGAGGATATTGTGTTGCCAGCTCAATTGAGAGAATTTAAGGTCTTTGAGGGCAGACAATGCCTTACTTGGCATTCATATCCACAGTCTGTCTCTAGAATAATATCTGGTACACAGTCACTTAAATGTTTATTGATTAACCAATTAATCCACATGTCAAACAGGTTCCCACTAGGAAATCCAAATCATTGTAAACACATTGGCAGGATCAATACATGTCCTGGGGATTGAAGCCACTAGAGTAAACTCCCAGAAATTATTGCAAATCAAAATATTAGAAAATACTACTAATACAATAAGTGCTTGGTATTGATTTTTTTAGGATGACATATCGAATACAAAGCACTAGGACCAATGACTGTTCTGTTGTTATCCTATTCTTTTGCTTTTTTTTGCTGGAAGGAAATGTTTAATATCAGCTGGATCTAAACTACCTGAAGTCCTGGCATTTCGACCTGTTTTCTTTTTTTCCTGATAAAAGTATTTTATTTTTTCCAGTTACATGTAAAGATAGCTCACAACATTTGTTTATACAACCTTTCCAATTTCATATTTTTCTCCCCCTCCCCTTCCCCCTCCCCTTAAATAGCAGGTAATCTGATATAGGTTTATATATATATATATATATATATATATATATATATATATATATATATATATATATATGTTTGTGTGTGTATATGTAATAACATTAAACATATTTCTGCATTAGTCATGTTATAAGAGAAAAATCAGAGCAATGAGGAAAAACCTCAAAATAGAAAAACAACAGCATCAAAAACAAAAGAATTAGTATGTTTCAATCAGCATCTATACTCTACAGTTCTTTTTTCCCTGGATTTGGAGATCCTCTTCCATCATAAGTCCCATGGAACTCTTCTGTACCATTGCATTGGTGAGAAGAATCTAGTCCATCACAGTAGATCAACACACAATGGTGATGATACTGTGTACAGTGCTCTTCTGGTTCTGCTCATCTCACTCATCATCCCATGCAAGACCCTCCAGGTTTCTCTGAACACCTCCTGCTCATCATTTCTTACAGCACAATAGTATTCCATTACATTCACAACTTGTCCAGTCATTCCTCAGTTGATGGGCATCCCCTCAACTTCCAATTCCTTGCCACCACATAAAGAGCAGCTATAAATATTTTTGTACATATGGGTCCTTTTCCCTTTTCCATGGTCTCTTTGGGGAAAAGACCCCAAAGTGGTATTGCTGGGTCAAAGGGTATGCACAGTTTTGTCACCCTTTGGGAATATTACCAAATTGCTCTCCAGAATGGTTGGATCAGTTCACAGCTCCACCAACAATGCATTAGTGTTCCAATTTTCCCACAGCTTCTCCAACATTTATTATTTTCCTTTTTTGTCATTTTAGCCAATCTGATAGGTGTCAGGTGGTACCTCAGAGTTGTTTTAATTTCCATCTCTCTAATCAATAGTGATTTGGAGCATTTTTTCATATGGGAATAGATAGCTTTGATTTCTTCATCAGAAAACTACCTGTTCATATCCTTTGACCATTTCTCAATTCGGGAATGACTTTATTTCCCTATATTATTTAGAAATGAGGCCTTTATCAGAAGTACTGGCCATAAAAATTGTTTCCCAGCTTTCTGCCTCCCTTCTATTTTGGATGCATTGCTTCTGTTTGTGCAGAAACTTTTTAATTTAGTGTAATCAAAATCACCCATTTTGCATTTCATAATATTCTCTATTTCTTGTTTGGTCAAAAACTGTTCTCCTTTCCAAACACCTGAAAGGTAGACTATACCTTCCTCTCCTAATTTACCTATGGGATCACCTCTTATGTCTAAATCATGTATCCATTTTGACCTTATTTTAGTATAAGGTATAAGATGTTGGTCTATGCCTAATTTCTGCCACACTATCTTCCAGTTTTCCCAGCAGGTTTGGTCAAATGCTGAGTTCCTATCGAAGAAGCTGGAGTCTTTGGGTTTATCAAACACTACATTACTAGTGTCATTTACTACTGTGTCTCCTGTGCCTAGCCTACTCCACTGATCTTCCATTATATTTCTTAGCCAGTACCAGATAGTTTTGATGATTGCCACTTTATAGTAAAGCTCCAGATTTGGTACAGCCAACCCACCTTCCTGTGCATTTTTTTCATTATTTCCCTTGATATTCTTGACTTTTTGTTTTTCCAGATTAATTTTGTTATTATTTTTTCTAGCTCTATAAAATAATTTTTCGGTAGTTTGATTAGTATGGAAATGAATAAGTAAATTAGTTTAGGTAGAATTATCATTTTTACTATTTAGCTCTGCCTATCCATGAGCTATTGATATCTTTCCAATTATTTAGATCAGCTTTGATTTGTGTGAAATGTGTTTGGTAATTGTGTTCATAGAGTTCCTGGATTTGTCTTGGCAAATACTCCCAAGTATGTTATATTATCTACTGTTGCTTTAAATGGAATTTCTCTTTCTATCTCTTGCTGCTGGACTTTGTTGGTCATGTATAGAAATGCTGATGATTTATGTGGATTTATTTTATATCCTGCTACTTTGCTAAAGTTGTTAATTGTTTCAAGTGATTTTTGAGTTGATTCTCTAGGATTCTCTAAGTATACCATCATGTCACCTGCAAAGAGTGATAGTTTTGATTCCTCCTTGCCTATTCTGATTCCTTTAATTTCTTTCTCTTCTCTGATTGCTAAAGCTAACATTTCTAGTAAAATATTAAATAATAGAGGTGATAATGGACATCCCTGTTTCACCCCTGATCTTACTGGGAAGGCCTCTAACTTATCTCCATTGCATATAATGCTTGCTGATCATTTTAGGTAGATACTGCTTATTATTTTAAGGAAAGCTCCACTTATTCCTAAGCTCTGTAGTATTTTTATTAGGAATGGGTACTGTATTTTGTCAAAAGCTTTCTCTGCACCTATTGAAATAATCATATGATTTTGGTTAGTTTTCTGATGTGGTTGATTATGTTAATAATTTTCCTAATGTTGAACCAGCCCCACATTCCTGGTATAAAACCCACCTGGTCATATATGTATTATCCTGGTGATCACTTGCTGTAATCTCCTTGCTAATATCTTATTTAAGATTTTAGCATCAATATTCAGTAGGGAAATTGGTCTATAATTTTCTTTCTCTGTTTTTGCTTTCCTTGGTTTTGGTATCACCGCCATATTTTTATCATAAAATAAATTTGGTAGAACTCATTCTTCACCTATTTTTCCAAATAATTTGTATAATATTGTAATTAACTGTTCTTTAAATGTTTGGTAAAATTCACCTGTAAACTAATCTGGCCCTGGGGATTTTTTCTTAGGGAGTTCATTAATGGCTTGTTCATTTTTTTTCTAATATGGGCTTATTTAAGGATTTGATTTCCTCTTCAGTTAACCTGGGCAGTTTGTATTTTTGGAAATATTCATCCATTTCATTTATATTGTCAATTTATTGGCATACAGTTGGGCAAAATGGTTCCTAATTATTGATTTAATTTCCACTTCATTGGTGGCAATATCGCCCTTTCCATTTTTGATACTGGTAATTTGGTTTTCTTCTTTCTTTTTTTTAAATCAAATTAAGCAATATTTTATCCATTTTATTTTTTTTCATAAAACCAGCTCTTAGTTTTACTGATTAATTCTATAGTTTTCTTACTTTCAATCTTATTAATTTCTGCTATAATTTTCAGGATCTCTAGTTTAGTATCTTATTGGGGATTTCTAATTTGTTCTTTTTCTAGCTTTTTAAGTTGCATGCCCAATTCATTGATCTCCTCTTTCTCTTTTTTATTCATGTGAGCAGTTAGAGCTATGAATTTTCCCCTAAGCACTGCTTTGGCTGCATCCCATAGATTTTGGTATGTTGTCTCATTATTGTCATTCCCTTGGATATAATTATTGATTGTTTCTATGACTTGTTGTTTGACCCATTCATTCTTTAGAATGAAATTATTTAGTTTCCAATTTATTTTCAGTGTACTTTTCCATGGCTCTTTCTTACATGTAATTTTTATTGCATCATGATCTGAGAAAGATGCATTTACTATTTCTGCCTTTCTACATTTGAGCATGATGTTTTGGTGCCCTAATACATGGTCAGTTTTTGAAAATGTGCCATGTACTGCTGAGAAAAAAGGTATATTCCTTTCTATCCCCATTCAATTTTCTCCAGACATCTATCATGTATAACTTTTCTAGTAAACTATTCACCTCTTTCATTTCTTTCTTATTTATTTTTTGCTAGATTTATCTAATTCTAAGAGGGGGAGATTCAGATCCCCCACTAGTATATTATTATTGTCCAATTCCTCTTGTAACTCATTTAACTTCTCCTCTAAGAACTTGGATGCTATACCACTTGGTGCATACATTTTTTTTAGTGAGGCAATTGGGGTTAAGTGACTTGCCCAGGGTCACATAGCTAGTAAGTGTTAAGTGTCTAAGGCTGGATTTGAACTCAGGTACTCCTGAATCCAGGGCCGGTGCTCTATCCACTTCACCACCTAGCTGCCCCTGGTGCATACATATTTAATATTAATATTACTTCATTATCTATAGTACCTTTTAGCAAGATGTAGTTTCCTTCCTTATCTCTTAATGAGATCTATTTTTGCCTGTGCTTTGTCTGAGATAAGGATTGCTACCCCTGCTTTTTACAATTTAGCTGAAGCATAATATATTCTGCTCCAGCCTTTTACCTTTACTCTGTGTGTATCTTTCTGCTTCAAATGTGTTTCTTTTAAACAGCATATTGTAGGATTCTGGTTTTTAATCCACTCTGCAATTCACTTCTGTTTTATAGCAGAGTTCATCCCATTCACATTCACAGTTATTATTACTGTCTATTCCCCTCCATTCTATTTACCCCCTTTGTACTTTTTCTTGCTTCTTTCACCCTATTCCTAGTCACCAACGTTTTGCTTCTTACCCCTGCCTCCCCCAATCTGTCCTCCCTTTTTATCACCCCCCTCTCTTTTCTTTACCCTTTTCTCCCTTGCTTTTGTCCTCCCTTCTATCAGTCCCCCCATTTCCCTTCCCCTTTTACTTCCCTAAAGAATGAGTTAAGTTTCTTTATTCCAATGAATGTATATGTTATTCCCTCTTTGAATCAAATCTGATGAGGGTAGGGTTGAAACAATATTCACCCCTCTTTTCTTTCCCTGTATTGTAATAGGTTTTTTTTTCACCTCTTCATATGATATAATTCACCCCATTCCACCTCCCCTTTCCTCTCCTCCACATAGACTCCCTTTTTAACCCCTTAATTTTCTTTGTATCATCACATCAAAGACAATTTACATTTATACCCTCTGTGTAAAGTCCTTCTCTCTGCCCAAATACATTTACAATTCTTAAGAGTTATGAGTATTATCTTCTCATGTAGGGATATAAACAGTTTAACCTAATTGAGTAACCTTTTTTTCCCTGTTTGCCTTTTAAAACTTCTCTTGAGTCTTGTATGTTAAGATCGATTTTTCTATTCAGTTCTGGTCTTTTCATCAGGAAACATTGAAAGTCCCCAATTTCATTGAATGTCCATCTTTTCCCCTGAAAGGGAATGATCATTTTTGCTGGGTAATAGATTCTTGGCTGCAATCTAAGCTCCTTTGCCTTCCAGAATATCATATTCCAAGCCTTGCTGTCCTATAATGTTGAAGCTGCCAGGTCCTGAGCAATCCTGACTGTGGCTCCATGATATTTAAATTGCTTCTTTCTGGCTGTATTTTTCTGTATTTTTCTCCTTCACCTGATAATTCTGGAATTTGGCTACAATATTCCTTGGAGTTTTCCTTTTGGGGTCTCTTTCAGGAGGTGAGCAGTGGATTCTTTCAATGATGATTTTATCCTCTGATTCTATAGTATCAGGGCAGTTCTCCTTAATTTCCTGAAATATGGTGTCTAGATTTTTTTTATGATCATGGCTTTCAGGCAGTCCAATGATTCTCAAATTGTCTCTCCTGGATCTGTTTTCCAGATCAGTTGTCTTTCCAACAAGGTATCTCACATTTTCTTCTATTTTTTTTTTCATTCTTTTGATTCTGATTGACTGATTCCTGGTGTCTCATGGATTCCTTATCTTCCAACTGTCCAATTTTAATTTTTAAGGTATTGTTTTCTTCAGTGAGATTATGCAACTTTTTTTCCATTTGGCCAGATGAATTTTTTAAGGAATTGTTTTCTTCAGTCAATCTTTGTGCTTCCTTTTCAAGCTGCTGATTCTTTTTTCATAGTTTTATTGTTTTGCTTTCAGTTGTCTCCCCATTTTTTCTTCTACATCTCTCAATAGAGATTTTTTTTTTTTTTAGTGAAGCAATTGGGGCCAAGTGACTTGCCCATGTTCACACAGCTAGCAAGTGTTATGTGTCCGAGGCCGGATCTGAACTCAGGTACTCTTGACTCCAGGGCCGGTGCTCCATCCACTGCACCACCTAGCTGCCCCTCAATTGATTTTTTATTTTTTTTTTTTAGTGAGGCAATTGGGGTTAAGTGACTTGCCCAGGGTCACACAGCTAGTAAGTGTTAAGTGTCTGAGGACAGATTTGAACTCAGGTACTCCTGACTCCAGGGCCGGTGCTCTATCCACTGTGCAACCTAGCTTCCCCAATTGATTTTTTAAATCCTTTTTGAGCTCTTCCCTCTTGAGGCTTCACATGTAGGCAATTTGAGAGTATTGTCCTCATCTAAGTTTGTGTTTGCCTCTTCCCTGTTGATACAGAAGCTCTCAATGGAGAAGGCTATTTTTTGCTTCTTACTCATTATTGCAGCTTATTTATTTATTTTTTAAGTTGAGGTCAGCTCTGGGGGCACCAGGGTCCCTGTTTTGAGCTTCTTGTGCTGGGGTATAGGTGCTGTGTCACTGGCTTTTCACACTGAGGCCTCTATGGTGTGTGGAGTTCCCCCACCCTGCACTTCCTGTCTGAGCACTCTGGGATCAGTGGGCCTAGTCATGCCTATCCTATTCATGGCCCTCCATGCAGGTGGGTTTTTCCATTGTCCTGCTGTGCCACCAGATTATTGAGCCAGGATCCAGGGGCCTCAGTTGCTTGGCTGTGGCCCTCAGCTTCCTACTGACTTGCCCCAACACCCTTGGTGCTGCACTTCTGCCCTCTGCTGCGCCTCCCTTTTGCCTGAGTCAGACCGACCTTTCCTGAAGTCTTCTAAATTATCTCTGGTTGGCAGACTGTGTCTCTCTGCCTCTTTGCAGGTTCTGTAGTTTCGGAATCCATCCAGAGGCTTGATTTAATGTTTTTTTGAGGGAACAGAAGGAGAGCTCAGGCAGCTTGCTGATTCCTCTCCGCCATCTTGGCTCCACCTCTCCACCTGTTTTCTTAATGGAGCACACCCTATGCTATCACTTCGATGTTGGGGCACAGGCCTTACCTTTTACAGCAAATCTACCTCTCATGACAGTTCTGACACACCAAGACACCTGTAATTGGAAGCTAACAACCTCATAAATTATCTCGCTCTATTCTTCTGCAGTTCTGATGGCTAGAAAGTTCTCCCTGAACTTCCTTTTCCTAGATTGGTTTCATGCAGCTTCCATCTATTGGTCCTATTCTGTTCTTTGAGGCCAATAAACACAAGTATAACTGTTTTTTCATAAAAGCATTCCAAACAACTGAAGACACTGTCACTTTCTCATTAAGTCTTATTGCTCTGGGCTAACCCTGTTCCAGGTTCGTAAACCATTCATTTTACAGGAAGGTTTTAAAATTCATCAACATCCTGATCATCCAGCCTTAGATGCCTCCAGTTAGTCAACATCCCTTTTAAAAACTGATACCCAGAAATCATCTGTTTTTGCATCCTCAGTGCCAAGCACAGTGCCTGACAAATAGAAGGGACATAAATGCTTGTTGAATTAAGTTATTTAAGCTACAGTTGTAGATGGCAAGCATTCCTTGTAATCATTTGAAACTCCTGTTTCTGTTTGTTTTTACCATGTACTATTAAATTAAGGAGGATATGAGAGAAGGCTAGAGATTAAGTACACAAATGCAAGAGTAAGAGAGTCACCCCAAATACCCCCACATTCTATGCCCTTATGGTAGTAGGCCACCTGTAAGACATAAGTAGTACTTCACTTAGGTTCCTCAATTCTACTGATGCTCTTGAATATAGCTAACAGTAGGGAATGCTATGTCCTATTGTTATTGTTAGAACATTTCTGAGAATGGCATTTTTTCCTGCTAACCAGGTTTTGATTTAATCTCTTTTTTCCTTTTTATTTTGTCTTCTAATGAATGTACTTTATGTACAAATGCCTAAAGGGAGCTTGTTTCTTTAGAACTGTGGGATGGATAGATGGTGCTGAATATCCCTTGGTAAGAAGTTAGGTGACATGAACTACACCGTTAATTATTAGAGAGAAGCTGAATGCAGTCATTCAGTCTAAGGAAAAGGACCTAAGAACCCCAAGTGACAGATGAGTTACTCTAAATTTTGCCAAGAATTTACTTCAAAGCTACTTTTCTGTAGTTCCTGGAATATATGCATGAAGGCATATATACATGTGTACATATATGTGCACACACATACATTCATGTCTATATACATATACCTATACGTGTGCATGTGTACATAGATGTGCACATGTGTGTATACATATTCATATACACACATGCATATGCACATGCCCGCACACATTGAATATATATACATACACATATTTATTTATTTGATTGTTTGTTTATTCTGCTTTTGGAAAATTGGGACAGCATTCTCTCCTCTTCAATCTTTTGATAGCTCTCCTGTTAAGGTGTAGACATTCATTCAACAATAGTATCTATAAATTTTCTTCAATGTCCTAAGATATGATTCTTCTGTTTCTAGGAACCTAAACTCATTTAAAGCACCAAAGTGTCCCCTTTGTCCTCTTATCTGTCTTTGATTTCAATTCACTCTTAATCATGTTTACTTTTCCTTTTCCAAACTAAAGATAATTCAACTGCATGAAGAAGATGGAACCAAATTAGGGGGTAAGATCTTTTTTTTTTCCTTTGCTATTTGTTCACTTCACATCACAACTCCTAAGGGCTTACGCCCCTTCCTTGTTTTTAGTAAACCTTAACCCCACCCCAACCCTTTTTTATTGTTCGTTTTTAACATTTTAACAATTTCAGTTCTTTTAGAGTGTTAGAGACTTTCTGATACTTCTTTATCTTTATCCTCATTATAATGAACCTTTAGAAATGAGAGCTCTTTGGTGAATAACTTGTACATCTACATTGATTGATTTACTGTAGCTCATACCCTTCCCTTTTCTTTTTCATTACTAATATTCACAAACATTTAACAAGAATTTTGCTTTTGAAAGCCTCTGAACCCTACTGAGTCATCTTTGGTTTTGAATCTCTAGTGGCCAGGTAATCACATTTAACATATCTTCTAACTTTTTTCTCCCATTGTTTCCTAAAGTTTTTCAGCATCCTCCTCCTTGATTATAATGAACTTTAATATGACATGATCATGTTCCCTCAATGTTGTCATCTCTTCAATTTTGCCAATGAGTTATCCTTTGTTTAAGCCAGACAATTTGATCTTGGGACAGAAATGTTAAATTAGAGCAAATTTAAGAATGCATTTTCATTTTGTTATGTTAGTAAAGACTGCTACAAACTTTATTTACAAATCAATGACTCACTAATTACAGAGCAACAAAAAGGATCAGAAAGATTCAACATAACAAAGCTGTGTTGTGATATTATAGCTTAAATGAAAAGCTATAGAATTTAGAGTTTCCAAAATTAGTTCATACAGGTGCACATCTTTTTTGTTTTATTGTCCAGAAAGAAAATACTTTTCTACCTTGTGTGTATATATATATATATATGCGTGTGTGTATGTATATGTATATATGTGTGTGTATGTATATGTGTGTATATATGTATGTGTATGTGTATATATATATGTATGTGTGTGTATGTGTGTATATATATTTGGACATTTTCTGATAAAGATATCAGCATGGTATAGTACAATGGACCATGGATTTGGAATCATACACATACACACACACACATATATACACACATACACACATGCCTTGTATATTTTCTGAAATATATGCATAAATATGTTTGAAATGTAGACATATATGCTGAAATAATATGCATATATAATAATTAAATTCATTATCATGACCTTTTAATCTTTACTTCAAAATGTTTCTGCTCTCTTAAAGGATGTTATCCTGAAAAATTCCTGAAAAGATGAGAGTAGGTGATAGAGACTAGACTTGTTATTTCATTGGTATTTGTTATTCCCAGTTGAGGAAACTTGCCACCTTCTCTGCACCCTACTATCCTCGAAAGTAAAATCTGAGATAAAGTGTTTTACCTATGACCACATATGTGTCAGAAATAAAATTTGAACATAAATCTTTGTGGCTTTAGGATCAATTCTCTATACATTCTGCCACAATCATACTCATTGCTAATAAAATCACTTAAGAGAATATCTAATTCAATGAGGCACAGAAAGATTAAATAATTGACCCATGGTTACATAGGTATTAGGTATCAGAGAAAAGATTCAAACAGAGATTATGTGATTCCAAATTCATGGTCCATTGTACAATTCCATGCTGTTATCTTTATCCAAAAATGTCCAGGCTCATTTTTAAAGACCTCCATTAACTCATCCCAATTCACGAATCCAACAACACAGCCAGGATTAATTCTAGTGTTTGCCATCATATTAATATGATAACTCCCTTTCAATCAGGGTGAACTTTTTTTTTTTTGGTGAGGCAAATGGGGTTAAGTGACTTGCCCAGGGTCACACAGCTAGTAAGTGTAAAGTGTCTGAGGCTGTATTTGAACTCAAGTCCTCCTGAATCCAGGCCAGTGCTCTATCCACTGCACCACCTAGCTCAGGGCAAACTTTTAAAAAAATTTTCCACCCCAGGAACCATGCAATACACTTTGTTTTTATATATTCCTACTCTGGTTATGGAAAATAATCTTCAATTTTTCTTAAGTAATTAAAAGATTATAATACAATGAAGACCTAGGGAATTTGTCAGTACCCAATTTTGTCAATAACCAAGCCTGTACGTAGTATTTTTTTTTTCTTTACAGTTAGAGGTAATACTTCTGTATAGAATTTGTACCATATGGCTCATAAAATGATAGACATCTCTTGAAGGTATCTTGGAGGCCATCCAGTCCAACTCATGAGGAAAATGAAGCCCAGAGATACTGTGACATTTCTTATTTGAGTTCTTGTTGTCTAGTTCATTTTTTTGTCTCCTCAGTAAAACTTGTATCTTTCAGGGATAAGAGCCTCAACTTCTTTTTGTTTGTTTGTTTGTTTGTTTGTTTTTTTAGTGAGGCAATTGGGGTTAAGTGACTTGCCCAAGGTCACACAGCTAGTAAGAGTTAAGTGTCTGAGGCTGGATTTGAACTCAGGTACTCCTGACTCCAGGGCTGGTGCTCTATCCACTGTGCCACCTAGCTGCCCCTCAACTTCTTTTTAATCCCCCTTGGCACTTGAAACAATAGATAATCAATATGTGCTGAGGTAAATGAAGGGCTTAATGTCTCTAAAAGGATAAAGTTATGAAATTTCTCAATGTTTAACTCCCAGTAGTTTGTGGAAGAATAATAGAGAAGGCAGCTTTTAGGTTTAGTTTACACCTGTGTAACTTATATATATATATATATATATATATATATATATATATATATATATATATATATATAAATTTTGGGGGGAAAATAAAGTTTCAAGTCATAGGCCTATAGAGTAGGAAAGAATTACAATGTTTGTATAGTCCAACCTATATTAGAAGTATGGACTGGATCTTAGATATATTGATCAAATCCTCAGAATTCATATATAAAGAATGAACTCCCAGTACTATGAAACTTTAAAGAATATATAAACTTTAATGTGATGGCAAGCACTTGAATTAACCCTGCTTTTCTTAACTATATTCAGTGAATCTCTTCCAATTAAATTTTAACAGAATTGAAATGTAATAGTCTAAATTCTATAAAATTCTACATAGAAACTCCAGTGGAAGAAGATATTTTTTATTAAAGTTAGCAGTAGTTAATATTTCAATGCAAAATTATGCAATACAAAAATATAATCATCTCAGTAAAGGAAATCTGGGCAGCTAGGTGATGTTATGGAAAGAGTACTGGGCATGTAGTCAAGAAGACTCATCTTTGTGAATTCAAATCTAGCCTCAAACACAGTAGCTGTGTGACACTGGGCAAGTCATTCAGCCCAGTTTGCCTCAGTTTCCTTAACTGTAAAATGAGCTGGAGAAGGAAATAACAAACTACTCCTGAGTCTTTGGACAAGAAAACCCCAAATGGAGTCACAAAGAGTTAGAGATGACTGAAAAACAACAAAAAGGGAAATATTATGCAAATTCCTGGTCCACTTTCCTTTTACTTTTTATAACAGAAATATGTCCAATCCTAGGATATAACAGTGTAATATGATGTAGAAAGCAGAAAATAAATAATAAAATAAGGTGAGTTTAATTCACATTTCTCCCATTTTTGACAGAAATGCAATGAAGCTCTGTGTCTGCACAAGGTTTTTTGTTAACACTGGAAATAGAAAGATTAAAAAAAAATACTTAGTCTCAGACATCCAGGGGAAGAATACAGCATGTAAACAGATCATTTTAATGCAAGGCAGTATAATGCAAGGTGCAACACATGGTGCATGGTAGTTTCATGTATGGGAAGGAGATCCAAAGAGCAAAGAGCTCTAGACATGTTTGATGAGGGAAAGAATACATTAGGAGGGGGCTAGGGAGAGAAAGGGGAAGGAAAACTTCACAGAGATGATAACACCCAAGAGACTAGAAAGCGCATTGGTTTGGGGGTCAAAGAATCTGGGTTCAAAGTTTTCTCTGTCACATATTCCCTATGTGACCTCAGAAAAGATATTTTACCTGTCCAGACCTAGATTTCCTCACCTATAAAATGTAGAATTAGATGTGATATTTTCTAAGGTTTCTTCCAGCTCTAGATCTATATGTATATGATAAAGGAAGATAAAGATTCTGAAACAAAAGGTGGGGAGGATATTGAGGATATGGGGTCACAGGCCCTGTAATTGCAGAAAGGCAGGGGATAATGTATGGCCGTAAGCAATTCATTTAGATATTTCGGGCTCTAGTTTTCCTTTCTTTGGAATAAAAGTTAGATTTGATGACCCAAAATGGCAAAAAAAAAAAAAAAAAAAAGAGGAAAATTTAGAATTGTCTTTAAAAAAAACCACACTTTTTGATAGAGGTTTCAAAAAATGGAATGGGCTACCTAGGAAAGGGATGATTCCTTTTTCATTAGAGGTCTGTAATACTATTCTCTAACAGTATTGAATGCTAGAATTGGAATATACTATTTCTTTTCTTTTTTTTTCTCTTCTTCTTCTTCTTCTTCTTCTTCTTCTTCTTCTTCTTCTTCTTTTGGTGAGGCAATTGGGGTTAAGTGACTTGCTCAGGGTCACACAGCTAGTAAGTGTCAAGTGTCTGAGGCCGGATTTGAACTCAGGTACTCCTGAATCCAGGGCTGGTGCTTTATCCACTGCGTCACCTAGCTGCCCCCTCTTCTTACTTCTAAATTGGGAATAATTCAATATTCAGAGTTTATGGCATGTTAAAGGAGAACTTAGGACCTCTGGTGTGAGGACTTGGCCAAGCCCTGTTCAGGGATATTCTTTGACCTCTGGTGTTTACCTGCTAATCAACTCACATCTATGGCTCCAAGAAGAGGTAGCATGTGCGGCAGCCACAGCCTTGTACAACCATCTGAGGAAACAGGCTAAATCCATTCGTGTTAGGATGAGTTGTCTATCCCAAACATATGAAGACTTCCCCCAGTGGAAGGAGGAATGGGAACAATTAGTTCTAATGGCCAGGAAAGCAGCTGAAGAGGAATTGTGGATTGCTTAGAGCCTAGTTAGACATCAATGTTGCCAAGATCATTTCCCCCATCTTGGGATCACCAGTTGTCCTAAATTTTGTCTTGCCATTGGACTTGGATGACTCTGGAATAGAAACTGAGGCTAATGACTTTGTGCAACTCAGCCTCATTTAAATCTAAGTCATGCAAATGTAGATGTCTACCTGTGATTTTATTGGTTCTCTTCACAATGAAAAGACAAAGAACAGTTCAATAGTTAGGCCATTATTATGCCTTAGTATGCCTCTCAGAGGTACTCCAGGAAACAACATATAATGCATATCAGAAGTGGTAGGAACCTTATAATGAAGTGTTTGATAATCACTGATAGTAATAAAGATCACAATTTCCTTGGAATTTGAAAAAGACCAATTTGTAATCCAGTTAACTTTAATGATTCTCTGAGGTACTGTATGGGCCAAATTCAGTATGGGGAGAATTAATTGGGTGGCTTGCCGTAATATTGGGGTTCAGAAAATAATGGGGGACCTCTAGGTGCAGAGTTTCCCATTCTCCAAACTGCCTCTTTCCCAGTTATGTCTCCCAGACTAATAAGAAAGGAGATTAACAGCCTCTTTTTTTCACAAACAAATCAGGTTTTATTAATGGTAACAAAATTTACAACAAAAGTGGAGTTAATAAAGCTAGGGACAATGAGAAAGGGGATAGAGAAAGTTAGAATCAGAACCTCTAGGGTAAAAAGGCCCCAGGTACCTTGAATAAGCTCCACTTCCTCAGTTACTCAGAACAGCTCATCTCAAACAAAAACTGACTCAAACACCAAACTTGTTTCCAGCTAAGCTGGCTTAATGAGCCAGCCTTGCTGGAAGGAACACAAACTCACTACCACCTGGAATCTGCAGTTCTAAGGAGAATTAGCTTTGCAGTGTCTCCTGGTTAGGTCTGAAGATCAAACACCCCAGCTCCTCTGTCTCTCTTCCTTCACTGTCCTCCTCTGAGAGTCTCTCCCCCTTCCTGCCTCTCTCACAGGAAGGGTGGTTCTATAGCCAGGCTGAGTCTCCAATTGGTTTAACGTACCACCTGGGCTGTCCCCATTATAATTTGGCCAGGCCCATGTGGGTGTGGGGGAACTCCTAAGTGGGGCTTAGGTACTTAGTTTGATATTTGACTCAATAAATATTCTTTGTGTAGTTTGTTCCATAATCTCTTCAAGTACACAACCATCTTCTCTTAGGCTTTTAAAGTTTGCATCTTTTCTGTCTGACCATTATGAAGCAAAGATGGAATGATGGAAACCCTAAATCACAATTAATTCCTTACAGCACACATGAGTACTAACTATTTTGGTCTGGTGTCAAAGAAATACAGAGGAATACCTTGAAATCTATTTTCTACTTATGACTGACAATGGCCATCCATCAGAGCATAGTTATGTAGAAAAAAAAGTGTCTTTCTCCCTCAAAACTTGCAGGAAAACAGAATGAACATGTGATGGGAGAAATTTTGAGAATGAGTATGCTTCAGGGGTGCTAGACATGTGATAAATATGCATATGTCCTCAAAGCTTTTTAGTTAGTATTAAGCTGGACTTACCCTCTTGTCTTATGAAAGACATCAAGTTTTGCCGGTGATGACTTATGGTGTTAGTGTGTTTTTCTCAGGAAAGAGATGATCAGATTATTTTGTAGAGGAGAGATGTTCCATTACATTTCCCTCAAACTTTTTTCAATGAAAGTAGAGCTCTCTCAGGCAATGGACATTATGTAATACAGATAAACATAAAGCAAAACAAAACTTAAGCTGTCCTTTTCCTCTAGAGGGTTTAGAATGTAGTCAAAGATCACTTTAGAGACCACTTTGAAAAAATTCAGGCATCAGGAGCCAATGTGTAGTTAAATCAAGACTCCTTAGTCTTACTGGGGGAAAAAAGCAATTCAGCTAAACGGACAACAATTCAATTTCTGAGAATTAAAAAACAGCAACAAGATTATAGCTTTTTATCCATATGTCTCAGTTGAGTAATCATAAAAGTCACATATAGTGGAGGGTAGGAGTAGTGGGAGGAGCTGCGCTCTCTCTTAGCCCAAACAATCTGGTCCACAGGAGCCACATAGGGAATGAATTAATAAATTCTGTATTTTCCTGCTCCACTTCCCCTGCGTAATGTTTCATTTCTGCCTGGCAAGTGAGAAACCTGTTCCATATGCCCAGGATCACTCTATTTTAGAGGTATTTCCATAGAGATGATTGCTATGCAGATCAGGGGTATAGTTCTCTGTTTATTTCTCAGGTTCTTCTAAACATCTGGGGAACACCCGACACTTGGGCCGACTGCACACTAGCTTTTATTTGGATCCATCTGTGATCTTGTGAATAAAACAACAATGCTATTGAAATTTGATTTCAAAGGCATTCTTGCCTTCTATTCTGTCTCAATGGTGCTTATTTTTTCACAGCCTGTTCCGGGTAAAAGCACAATAATTAAAGACACTAGTGACAGTGTGGATGGCCAAAAATATTTTTTTAAATAAATGGACTGGATCCAATCTTGCGATGAGATAAATAGAAAGAAGGTGACTTGTTGATAAATATAGTTAATGTATCTATTTCTTATGGAACTATTTTGAAGAAGACCATTTTTAAATCAATTTATGGGAACAAAACCCATATACTGTCTTCACTTTCATTTCTATAAGATATATTATTCTTCAATGTGGGAACTCTGTTAAGTGATGGTGCTCATTGAAACCTACCTGTATTTTCTCATTACACATAATATTTGGCAACATTGTACCATGAATGCTCCACAAAGAGTCTTTGTAGATGAAGAATACCAAAGCACCACTCAGACTATCTTGGATCCCTTATCTTTGAGTACATTACTAACCTCATATATCCTTGCGACATTTTTGTGTGTAAGTTACCAATTTATAGGGCTCAGACTTCTGGGAACAACCATAATTCTACAATCTATTGGATTATCTGATTTTTTTATTCTTTAGAGATTATCTTGTTTCCTAATTTATATATCATGACACGGAAAACTTTTTTTTTTTTAATTGAGGCAATTGGGGTTGTGACTTGCCCAGGGTCACACAGCTAATAAGTGTTAAGTGTCTGAGTCCAGATTTGAACTCAGGTCCTCCTGACTCCAGGACCAGTGCTCTATCCACTGTGCCACCTAGCTGCCCCAGGGAAAACATTATTGTTATGGACTTGTTTGTCAAATAGAAGGTTGGAGTTTTTGGAAGCACTGAGAAATTTCTCAAAAATAGTCCAGTTTATCCACCCTCTTCTTTTACTTAATTTTGACCCATCTTAGTGAACCTGAAGAGACTATCCATCCGGATAAATATTATAGGGTCGGGGCAGCTAGGTGGCACAGTGGATAGAGCACTGGCCCTGGAGTCAGGAGGACCTGAGTTCAAATCTGGACTCAGACACTTAACACTTATTAGCTGTGTGACCCTGGGCAAGTCACTTAACCCCAATTGCCTCACTAAAAAAAAATATTATAGGGTGAAAATAGATATTCTTCATGTATTTATTGTTTTTGTTCATTGCAACTCTTCTAAGAGATTTGAGAGAATTTAATTTAGGAGGATGTGTAGTATTTCAATATTTTAAAAAACCAGTACCATGTCACACACAGCCAGGGACATCTGGGAAAACCACTATCTAGAAGGAATCTTTATTCTATCCTGACACTACCCTGGACATTATATGTGATAATGGCAGCTTTCTTCATTGTTTGATATTAATAATAATGAGTTATTTTGTTGTTGTTATTGTTGTTGCAACTATAGAGTCATCATGTATGAGTTCTACATTGCAAGGAAAACATTTTGTTGCAGGAGAACCTTTCATTCCTCATTTTTATCTATGAAGTAAATTTTTAAAATATTCATCAAATTATAAATATAGAGGTGTCTTGTATTTTAAATAGCTTTTGATTATGTTACTTAAGAATATAGTCAGTTTGGAAAACACATGAAAAGACTTGCACAAAATAAGGAAGAGCACAATGAACAGAACCAAGAGAACACTGTATATAGTAATAGCAATATTGTTTTAAGAATGACTTTGAGTGAATGTTATTTTGACTATTGACTTTTACTATTGACTATTTGACTAGTGATTTTGAGTGAATGTTATTTTGACTATTGGTAATACCTAAATAAGCTATAAAGGACATATGAATAAAGACACTGAGAAAGAATTGATAAATAGAAGTATATATACAACAATTTTACCTAATTGAATCCAATGGTAGCCATCTCTAGGGCTGAAGGTGGGGTTAGGGGAGAAAAAAAGGGAAAAAAATTTTCATGATAATTTTGTTGTATATTTGAAATAGCAAGCTTTTCATAGTAGATTTGCAGTTTCATATGCAATCTTTTTTATTATATGGAAATGTTTGTTTTATTCCATAAACTTAAAATAAAATATATTTTAACTGTGAAGCTTAAAAATCTGACTGTGATGCCTAAAATCTAATGTGTGGTTGCCTTAAATTAGAAACTCATATCACCAGTCTTTGGGCATTAAGTATTTATTAAAGTATATTAGGGGTTAGTAAAGAGTAACACGTGGATAAAGAAAGAGATCTGTCTACTCTCCCTATTCAGCCTGCCCCTGCCGCCAACAGCTGGTTCCCAAAGAAATAAAGGGCTGGTCCTCTGTCTGTTCCAGTGGAAGTTCCCTGTGGGACTGGAAGAGGGGTGGTCCCCACACACAGCTCCAAGCTAATTGGCTGGTCCATTGATTGACATGACTTTCAGGCGGTCTATGAATAGATGTAACTTCCAAAGGCCAAGCAATCACATGCTTTCTCCTCAGGGTGGAGCTGCGTTGGTTCTCACAATGTCTTTCTTAGTAGGGTGGTGGCACTCTGATTCTCACAATAACAAAAGAATATTGTCAAATTGAATGTTGAAAAGTACCCTTACAGGGTACAGGGGAAGCTAGGTGGCGCAGTGGATAAAGCACCGGCCCTGGATTAAGGAGGACCTGAATTCAAATCTGGCCTCAGACACTTGACACTTACTAGCTGTGTGACCCTGGGCAAGTCACTTAACCCCCATTGCCCCCCAAAAACAAAAAAACAAAACAAAACAAAAAAGTACCCTTACATGTAACTGAAAGAAAGAAAGAAAGAAAGAAAGAAAGAAAGAAAGAAAAGAACATTTTCATCTATAGACTATCATTTCTGAAAGTCAATATATTTCTCATATTTTCATCACAGGTACTAGGAATAAACAGATGAATAAGTGGATGAATGAATTAAAATTATTGCTTACCATGTCAGGTACTGTTAAATTCTGGGGACATAAAAAGATGAAGAAAAGACAGTTCTTACCCTCAAAGAACATATGTCCTAATAGGAGAAAGTAAAACATACAATTTCCTTTGAAATTGTACATTTTATCACATCTTATGGCATAATATTATTCCATATTTTTTAGACATTCTCCAATAGGAGGTTACTCTCTTTGTCTCCCAATTTTAAAGATTATATATTCATCTATGTGGGTGTGTGTATGTATGTTTGTATACCAGTGTGTCATATAGGATATTTACATTTGCTACACGTGTGTGTGTATGTATATATATATATATATATACACATATATACGGGTGTATACATACATATACACATATATGTGTGCATATAGATGTGTGTTTCATATTTATATACTCAGGTTCCTATTAGTGTGAATAAAGAAACCATTGAAGTAGCAGTATTTTTTTAATTGATGCTTCATGTTTCCTTTGTCCTGGAACCAATTACCATATTTCACATACTTATGACTTCAAATATTAAAAAATTTAAATACATGCAACCACTTCAGGAGATGTAGTATTTCCCTTCCTTAGCGCATGTGTGTGAATGAATGTATATGTGTATGTGTGCATACATATGTTTATATATGTATGTGTGTACATGTGTGTATATGAAGCAAGGTGGCACAATAGGTAAAGCACACCAGGTTTATAGTCAGGAAGACCTAATTTCAAATCCAGCCTTAGACATTTACTAGGTATATGACCCTGGGCAAGTCACTTACCTTCAGTTTGCCTCATTTTATTATCTGTAAAATGATGATAATAAGAGCACCTCTCTCCCAAGTTTATTGTAAGGATGAAATGTGATAATAATTGTAAAGTGTATCTGCCTGGCACATTGTAAAATCTATATAAATGTTAACTATTTTTGTTGTTGTTGTTTTTTGTAAATATTGTTGTTTTTTTCATGGTTAAGTCTAGTAGTTTTAAGTTTCAAAGTATATATAGGTATATATGTATATATATACACACATACACATATACATACAATATAGATACACAATGCACACATACACGCATATGTATATGTATGTATACAGATATATGTGTGTATGTATAAGGTATGTGTGTGTCTATACACACATACTTTTAGATGTATGTGTGTGTATATATATATATACAATATACATATGTGTATACTAGTGAGTTTTTTATCATGGGTCCAAATTTCTATAATGTTCACAGTTCTACCAATAGTGTACTAATGTGTCTTGTTTTTCTACTTCCTCCTCAATATTCATCATTTTCTGCTTTTACCACCTTTACCAGTCTGATGTATATGGTAAAACATCAAAGTTGCTTTAATCTACATTTTTCTAATTATTAGTCATTTAGAGCATTTTTCATATGGTTATTGATAGCTTGGAATTCTTCCTTTGAAAACTACCTGTTCATATCCTTTGACCATTTATCCATTACAGAATGGATTTTAGTTTTATAAATTTGAATTAACTCCTTATATATCTAAGATATGAGACCTTTATCAGAGAAACTTGCTTTAATTATTTCCCACCAGTTATCTACTTCCCTTCTAATTTTATGTATATTTATATTTGAAAACAGCTTCAAAAATTATATGTGATCAAAACTGCCCATTTTGTTTCATATAATTCCAACTCACTTGTTTAGTCATAAACTCTTCATCTATCCATAATTCTTAAAGGGCATTTCTTTCTTGTTCCACTAACTTTCCATGTGATCCCATTCTCTTAAGATCATGTATCCATTTGTTTCAAATCTTGTTGCATGGCGAGAGATGTTGGTCTAAAAGTGATTTTTGCCAGAGGACTATCTAGATTTTCTTGTCCCTTGACAACTGGGATTTTAGAATTTATTGAACACTAATCTGCTATGGGGTTGTTGTTGTTGTTGTTATTTCTTTATTCTGTATACCTAAACTCATCCACTTTTCAACCTGTTTTTTGACCAGTGTTAAATTGTTTCAATTGATATTGATTTCTAATACAGTTTCTAATACAGTTTGACCATTTGGTCCTCCATATTAATATTTTTGTCATTTTTTTCTCTATATACAATATTCTTTGTGTAGTTTGGCATTGCAGTGAATAAGTAAAATTATTTAAGTACTTTTTTTGTTGTAATTATATTGGGTCACCCTTCTTCTGTTTTTGTAATGATGTCATACCAGATTTTGTTTTTTCTATTTGGTATAATATTTATTTCATAAATGCTCATAGTAAATATCAAGATTAGAACTGTCTCACCTCCATCAGGAATGTCCTCTGTCAACAGTTTATATGGTTCAGATGATTCTACCATCTTTGTTTTATAAATGAATTTTTCCTTATCCAAAGAACTCAATAGAGATTTTATAGTGGGATCTAATGTTAGTGTCTCCATATCCATGAAGAAAGGTATACTATTAAGTGGATTTTTTCCAGTTTTGTTTTCCTACCTTAAGTTTTACCTTTAAAGATCTTAGGATGAGCTGGATTAATTGGGTTTCATGCAAAGTAATCTATAAATTCAGTTTTACCCACAATCTCTCATTTGTTTATAAGAAAATAACACATAGTCTTACATAATTTTCTTCTTCAATGTTTTATACATGAGTTTAAGTTCTCAAATAATTTAAGCCTTAGTTGCCTTGTCTCTCCACTTAGCAAGAAGATCAAGTGTTTGTTGGCTAAGTTATGTTCTGGAATCACTTGCCCTCCTCATCTAGAACTAGCTGAATTTTCACAGGACATGGAGATGGTCTATTCATCTCATTTTTCAGCACTAAAAGCCTTTTTCAAAATTGGTCAGTTGATAGATTTCAATTGAACACTATATTTTCTTGTCATTCTTATCCTTTCTTTTAGTTTTGTGTGGGTTTTTATATGTACTCTAGTAAACCAAAGTGCTGCCTACAAATAAGTGTTTCAAAATTAGTAAGTAATTGTTTATTGCCTGAGAGTTTCTTTTTAAATTATTCATATAATTTATCTCCCCATACTGTGTAACAGATGTTGGAATAAAAGTTGAAAGTATCATTATAGTAATCTTTTATTTTATATTAATAAAGGGAAGTAAAAGGCAAGATGATAAATTTTCTTATTAAGTTATATTTCTCATTGCCTTTAGATCAAAACTACTCCTTTATATAAGTCCTCTGAGCTTTCCTTCCATTTTGCTACAACTACTTAAACCTGACTTCTTTTATAATGCAACTATTGATATTAATACAATTGAGTATTTCCAAGTATCTGGTCATTGGACAAAGATCCACATTTATATTAGCACAAGGTAAAATAATGTGTATAAGTATTTTTAAAACCATATAATTTTAGCACCTTCCATCTTTTTAACTATTCTGAGGTAGAGAAGTGAAAGCTATCATCAAGTATTTTAAGAATTATTCAGGGGGCAGCTAGTTGGCACAGTGGATCAGGCACTGATCCTGGATTCAGGAGGACCTGAGTTCAAATTTGGCCTCAGACATGTGAAATTTACTAGTTCTGTGACCCTGGCCAATTCACTTAACCTTCATTGCCCCACCAAGCCCTCTGGTTCTTTAATATACATGGTGCTGGGGGCAGCTTGGTGGTGCAGTGGTTAGAGCACTAGCCCTGGAGTCAAGAGTAACTGAGTTCAAATCCGGCCTCAGACACTTAACACTTACTAGCTGTGTGACCCTGGGCAAGTCACTTAACCCCAATTGCCTCTCTAAAAATATATATATGGTGCTAGTTCTTGTTTTATTCTTATTGTAGGTCCACAGTATTTGAATTTCTTTTTTTCTAGATGCTTGCAATATTTTCTCCTTGACCTGGGAGCTCTGGAATTTGGCTAAAATATTCCTGGAAGTGTTCCTTTTGGGATCTCTTTCAGGAGGTGCTTGGTTGGTTCTTTCAATTTCTATTTTACCTTCTCCTTCTAGAATATCAGGGCAATTTCCCCTGACAATTTCTTGGAAGATGCTGTTGAAATTCCTATTTAGGTCTTGATTTTCAGGTAGACCAATGATTTTCAAATTATCTCTCCTGCATTTATTTTCAAGGTCAGATGTTTTTCCAAGGAGATATTTTATATTGCCTTCTATTTTTGAAAATTCATTTGGATTTGCTTTATTGTGTCTTGGTTTCTCATAGTCACTAGCTTCCATTTGTTCAATCCTAATTTTAAGGTAATTATTTTCTTCTGAGAGCTTTTGTATCTCCTTTTCCATTTGGCTTTTCAAGTTATTGACTTTTTTCTCAGGACTCTCCTGCATCACTGTCATTTCTCTTTCCATTCTTTCCTCCACCTCTCTAAATCTTCCTTCTTTCTCTCATACTTTCTCTTCAAAGTGCCTTTTGAGCATGATTGTGGGGTTGGACTCTACTTTCAGCATAGTAAAGGCCCCTCTAATCTGTCTTTTTGTGAGTTTTGTTGCTCCAAGGGTTGTTTTATTGTTGTTTGGGGGGGGGGCAATTGTGTCAGTAACTCTTTGCTTTTAATGTATTTCCTCCACCATCTTGGCTCTGCCCCTGGATGTCCCTTAAATTTCTTAATACAATGACCAAATTACCTCTCAGGGAAGTTGTAGACAAAATTATTTCTGGAGAGCAGCTGAACTAAATGATCTCTCAGTTATTTTACAAATTTGATGTCTTATAATTGTGCTATTTCATAATTCTTTGATGAAACACAGAAGGATTGAATATCAACAGAGCATCAACAGATATGGAAGTATAAACAGATTTAAAAGAATCACAGATTCATAGATTTTTCAGAAGATATTTAGTCTAGCATATACCTGAATAGTGATTACATCTGTAAAATCCCTGAGAATTTGTCATTTAGCCTTTACTTAAAGAACTCACATGATATGAAATTTGTTTTCTCCATTAGTCTGTCTGTTACACTATTGAATTGTTAAAATTTTAGCAAGTTTTTCATTACATTGTAATAAAATCTGTCTCTTCAATTTCTATCTGTTGCTTCTAGATCTGCTCTCTAGGGCCAAAGAGAATACTTCTAATTCCATTTACACACAATAGCTCCTTGCAGACTTTAAGTTGGCTATTATTTTTAATAATATTTTATTTTTCATTAAATTATATGCTAAAACCATTTTTAACATTTGGTTGGGTTTTTAAAGTTTTGAGTTCCAAATTCTATCCTGAGCTCTATCCCTGATTTCCCCCTCTCAACTGAGATGATAATCAAGCCAATATAGTTCATAAATGTATTATCATGTAAAACATTTTATAATATTTATTTTGTACTGGAAGATGTACAGAAAGAGAAAGAAAGTGAAAAATAGTATGTTCCAATCTGTATTCAGAAAACATTAGCTTCTTCTCTAAAGGCAGATGGCATATTTTTCATGATGAGTCCTTTTGGATAGCTAGTATTATATCTTGTTCCAATGAATGAAGTTGTGTTTTGCATTTTAAGGATAGCTAGATGGCACAGTGGAGAGAGCATTGTGCTTGGAATCAGGAAGACCCATCTTCTAGAGTTCAAATATGGTCTTAGATACTTACTGCCTGGGCAAGTCATTTAACCTTGTTTGCCTAAGTTCCTCATATGTAAAATGATCTAGAGGAGATGGAAAACCACTTCACTATCTTTACCAAGAAGACCCCAAATGGGGTTATGAAGAGGCAGACACAACTGAATAACAAAGACTCTAATTTCCATCTTGATTCAGACTCCATGGAACAACATTCCTCAGTACTGAGGTTCCCCAATCCTCCTTCTACTTTTCAGCTTCAATTTCTGTGTTGTCTTTATTAGATTGTAAGCTTCTTGGAAATTATCAAAACAATCTGGTACTGGCTAAGAAATGGAGAGGTAGATCGGCGTAATAGAGTATGACTATAATAATCTAGTATATGATAAACCCAAATTTCCAAGCTTTTGGAACAAAAACTCATTATTTGACAAAAACTGCTGGAAAAACTGTTTATCTTTTCTTTTTGTGGGGGAGTCAGCTTTGGGTGGCATGCTTGGGGTCATGGAGTTGGTGAGAATCTTGTGTCTGAGGCCAGATTTTGCTTGGTTCCTCCTGGACCCAGGATAGGTGCTTTGTCTACTGTGTTACCTAGCTGCCCCATGATGATATCTTTAGGGTAAAATTAGGGTGGAGCAGATTGCACAGGCAGATCTATAAGGGGAGAGGTAGAATGGGGTAAAATCTCACATGAAAGAAGCACAAAAGGGCTTATGGAGTGGGGAGATAGATGGGGGAGGAGTGGGGACAGTGAATGAGTGTTACAAACATCAGAATTAGCTCAAGGAGGGAATAACACAAACATTCAGTTGGGTAGAGTAATCTATCTAAACCTTCAGGAAAGTAGGAGGGGAAGGGAATAATGAGTAAGGGGTGGAAGAAGGGAGGGCAAAGTGGCTGAGGGGGCAGTCAGAAGCAAAACATTTTTGAGGAGGGATGGGGTAAAAGAAGAGAGAAAATAAAGTAAATATCATGGGGAGGGAATAGGATGGAGGGAAACAGTTAACAATAGTAACTGAAAAAAATTTTAAGTAGAGGCAAGAGTGATGTAAGATGATGGTGATGATTGATTGACTGATGGATTGATGATTGGAGGAAGATGAGGATTGATGGATGATGATTGAAGATGATGACAAAATGTATGGTTCTTACTTTGCTGGGCTATTGTGAAGAAAATTCTTTGTCAGGTATAAGGTACTATGTAAATGTTATCTATTACTGTTGTTGCAATAATCAACCTCATGGGTTTATTGTAAGAAAATCTCTCTTTAAAGTACTATATATATGTAGTTTACTTAAAAAAAATGAGAAGCAGGATGCTATCACACCTTGAAGGACTTACATGAACTGAAGCAAAGTGAAATGTACTGTATACAAAATAACAGCAATATTGTGAGATGATCTGCTGTGAATGATTTGGTTATTTTCAGCAATGTGATAATCCAAGACAACTTGGAAGGTCTTATGAAAAATGCAATCCATCTACAGACAGAGAAATGATAGTATCTGAATACAGATTGAAGCATAATTTTTTGTTACTTCCTTTATCTGAAGTTTTATTTTTCTCTGTTTTCTTTCAAAACCTGGCTAATGAGGAAATGTTTTGCATCACTGCTTATGTATCGGTTATATTGAATTGCTTATGTTCTTGGTGGGGGAGGGAGGGAGGAAGAGAATTTAGAACACAAAGTTTTTAAAAAACATTGATGTCAAAATTTGTATTTTACATGTAATTTGGAAAAATAAAATTCCAAATAAAAAAGTAGCTATTAGTGTCCAAAGGTGAGGTAGAGAACATTATGAAATTCAAAATGAATCATTTCAATAACATCAAGTTAAAAAGTTTATGCATGCACACATACAACAAACAAAAACAATGCAACCATGATTAGAAGGAAATCAGAAAGATGGAAAAAAATTATAGCCAGTGTTTCTGATAAAGGCTTCATTTCTAAAATATATAAAGAACTGAATCAAATATAAAAGAACACAAGTCATTATCCAATTGAGAAATGGTCAGAGGATATGAACAGGCAGTTTTCAAATGAAGAAATTAAAGCCATCTACAGGCATATGAAAAAAAAATGTTCTCAATCACTACTGATTAGAGAAATGCGAATTAAAACTACTCTGATCTATCACCTCATACCTACCCAATTGGCTAATATGACAAAAAAAGAAAAAAGATAAATGTTGGAAAATATATGGGAAATTTGGATTAGTAACGCACTGTTGGTGAAGTTGTGAACTGATCCAACCATTCTGGAGGGCAATTTGGATCTATGCCCAAAAGGCATAGATTGACCCAGCAATATTATTGGATCTATATCCCAAAGAGATCATAACAAGGGAAAATGATCCACATGTGCAAAAAAATATATATTTATAGCTGCTCTTTTTTGTGGTGACAAAGAATTGGAAATTGAGGAGATGTCCATCAATTGGGGGATGGCTAAACAAGTTGTGGTATAGGAATGTAATGTAACACTATTGTTCTGTAAGAACTGATGAGCAGGCAGATTTCAGAAAAACCTGGAAAGATTTACATGAAATGATGCTGAGTGAAATGAGCAGAACCAAGAGAACTTTGTGCACAGTATTAACAGCACTGTGTAATGATCAACTGTAATGGATTTATCTCTTCTCAGCAATACAATCATCCAAGACAATGCCAAAAGATGCATGAAATGAAATGTTCTCCAGATCCAGAAAAATAACTAAGGAGTCTGAATACAGTTTGAAGCATAATATTTTCACTTTTGTTGTTATTGTTTCTCCTTTCTTGCATGTGTGTGTGGTTTATTTTGGCTTTTGTTCTGATTCTTCTCTCACAACATAACTGATGTGAAAATATGTTTAACATGATTGTAATATATAAACTATATCAGATTGTTTGCTGGCTTCAGGAAGAGGAAGGAAGGGGAGGTGGGACAAAAAATGTGGAACTCAAAATCTTAGAAAAATGAATGTTGAAAACTATCTTTACTTGTCATTGGAATGAATGAATGAATGACCAAATAAATAGATAAACAAATGAATGAATGAATAGATTAATAAATAAATAGATGAAAGTAGCTATTAAATTTGCAGTTTCATGTGGGAAAAAGTAGCCATTAAAATAACCATACACATTAATACTATGCTTTTTTTTTCATTGTGATAAAACATAGAGTAAGACAAACTAAAACAACTAGGAACCTTGTACATATCTTCTCACATGAATCAGTGATATTAGAACAATAATGAAATCTTGTTTCATTTTACCCTTTCAGGTACACTTTTACATTCCCTCAGGAAACAAAAAAGTTTTCTAGGCAAGGATCTTACCCTTTCCACCACTTTTGGACTGCTCACAGCCTCATAGCAAGCTGCTAATATTTGTAATGTTAAAATGTCCTTCTTATACATTATCTTGCTTTTTGAGTCAGATATAATACTCCTGGCTTCTTCACTCAGCTTTCATATTCAGCCATCACTCATTTTCTAGTTCTACTCATAAAAGCCAATTCTTGACGCCCATTCTTCTTAATCTGAAGCAGAAAATGATGACAAGTAATGTTGTATCTCTTTCCTATATTTTTATGGTTTGTATAAAGTTAGTGCTCAACCTCATTAAAGCTTCCTTCTAGTCATGAAAAAGTTACACATATAATGAAATTAATTTACTAACTGAATGAATGTCCTTCTTACTCCTAATCAATGCTAAGCAAATCAGTAAAAGTATATTAAATATTTACTATATTTTAGTCATTATATGACATCTGGGACATGATTCTGTCTGGGGAGATAACAGTGTCACTTGTGCTGATACTGTAGAAAGTATTTGATAACCCTCTTTCATTATTGAAAGGACAACACTGAATCTCACCCAAGCCTTGTTGTCTCCATTCTGCTCCTTTTCCCTTCTCAAACCCAAAGTATTTTGTCAGCCACACTCTATAATAATAATTAGTTCACTTTATAACCTAGTGTTGCAACAATTTTTAAAATGAAATAATATAGTGGTTCCTCTAAGTATTTATAGAGATCACTTCTAGCTGATCCTCATTTTATATAATAGATGTTTCTATTTTTTCTTTTTAAATTTTCTCATTAAGCTTTATAGATAATCTCTCTCTCATTTTAATTTCAATTGGCAGTAGTTCTTAAAAATTAAGTTCTAGGGGGCAGCTAGGTGCCATAGTCGAAAAAGCACCAGCCCTGGATTCAGGAGGACCTGAGTTCAAATCTGACCTCAAACATTTGGCACTTACTATCTGTGTGACCCTGGGCAAGTCACTTAACCCTCATTGCCCTGCAAAAAAAGAAAAAAATAAGTTCTAGCTGGACTCTGCAATTTCTCTGTCAAATGATTAATTATCTCTAAACAAATAGTTTTTTAATGAATCAGATAACCCTCTTTCTAAATGATTAAATTCACATAGCCAAAAGAAAGCTCTTTAAATATAAATCACTCCTCTTTATTTTGCTTTATAGAGTTTTTGGATATATACCTATATATCTTGTTTTAACCAGAAGTGTGCCTAATTGATCAAGGCCTGTTTAGAGACATGAAGAAGGCCTTGGTTCAAGTCCCATCTAAATACATATTGGATATATGTGATCCTGCACAAGTCACAACATCTCATTCTTCTCTCTCTCTCTCTCTCTCTCTCTCTCTCTCTCTCTCTCGGCAATGAGGGTTAAGTGACTTGGCCATGGTCACACAGTAGGTTTCAACTGTCTGAGGCTGGATTTGAACTCAGGTACTCCTGAATCCAGGACTGGTGCTTTATCCACTGTGCCACCTAGCTGCCACCATCATCTCCTTCTCTAGAAAACCCTCTAGGAATATAAATTGCAGAGAACATACTGACTTGAACCTGTGTAGGGCACAGATCCATTTCCTATTTTGTGTGTGTGTGTGTGTGTGTGTGTGTGTGTGTGTGTGTGTGTTTTCTTAAGGAAGGTTATTGACTACCAAGCACAGCACCTTAGACAGAGTCAGGGGGGAGGTTCAATGGGACATTGCACATTTTAAGCCTATAGCACAAATCTTCTAAGTTCAACTCAAGGACAGAAATCCCCCATGGCACAGAAAATGGAAGCAATATTATATAATGGAAAAAAACATAACTCTGCAATTAGAAGACCTGTCTTCAAATTCTTTCTCTGATATTAACTACCTGAATGACCTCAGGAAAATATCTTATTTCCTTGGACCTAAATAACTTTTTCTGCAAAGTTAGAGGATTGGACTAGATTGCCTTTGAAATTCCTTCTCTTTTTAGATCTATGACCCTAAGAGGATTTCACATGTCTCTAAGACCAGTACAAATAGAGAAAATGAAAGTAGGGTCCCATGTTACTTTTGACCTTTTGGGTTTTAAGCAGGAATTGTTTCTATGGGTATAACTGGCATTAGACAGAAAATCATTCATAATTATGTCACTTTTTGGTCCTTATGTGTTAGCATTTCTAATTATTGTGATGCAGAATTCACCAAACACTGAGTTGTTCACCTATGTTTTCAGTGGTGTGAGTGTGCCCACTGAGAAAGGTTTTTTTTTAGCAGTGTTGTTCAGGACTATCTCTGCAACTTAGAATATATATTTAAAAGAAGCTGAAAGCACTGAGAGTTTACCTCAATGAACTTTCCTAAGGTCACTCAACAAGTATGCGTCAAGCAGTACTTTAACATGTCTTTCTCACTCTGAAATTAACCTTCTATCCACTATTATCCACAATATCCACACTAGACAGCAAGGGAAGTTTTTTTCAAAATAAGAGTTATCCCAAAGTGGATTATTCTGCCTCAGGAGTTAATGAGTTCTCCTCTTTCAGGGTCTTTTAAAAATACTTATTGACCATATCTTACATATGTTACAAGGGAACTTTTTCTTCTCCTCCAAGTATTGATTAGACTATGATACCTCTGAGTTACTTTCTAAATCTGAAATTTGGGTGATCATGGACATGTAAGTCACTTCACCTCATTAGACCTTGTCTTCTTCATCTTTGAATCTAACCCAGCACAAAGGATAGGAAATATCATATTTAAAATAAAAAATCTGGGTCTGAATCCTGACTCTGCTTTTTGTCCCTTTTTAGGTTCATATTCTGCTTAATCACTACTTAATCTCAGATTATTTTTTAAAGAATTGAATTCATTTTTTAGCTATTGCCTGTCAAAATAAAACTATTTCTGTGTCCTCAAAATTAATATGAATTACAACTTGTTGCTTCTTTCTTTAAACACATTGAAAAAGTTTGAAACAACATTCATTATTCAAGGAAAAATGAAGAGATGACATCTATTCCTGCAAAACAGTTTTTTAAATGAAAAACTTGACAGGCTGAAGGTTGAATAGTAGTGCCACTAAAATGGCACGCCTGTACTGGCTGACAGGTTAGGTATTGAATAGTTTTCAGACTAGCATTATAAGGCATGTTTTAGCATCTATTTTTACAATGTATTTTATGGGCAATAAGAACCTCTGAGACACTGAGCCGTATTGTAAGACATTCATTAAAACTCTGCTTCTCTTTCAGTTTTTGCTCAGGTTTTCCCTTATCCCATAATAATTACTAATTAACTCTCCACTGTAGGACAATGAATTCCCCACCAGGACTAAAATCACTCTTTCCCTTAGGCAACTCCTATGGCGGAAGAGGGGCCCCCACATTCTTGCAACTGTCACTTACATGAACATGCAGGATGACATATTACATTTGTCATGAATCACACTGAATACCAGGAGAGATCAAAGGAAGCAACTTCCTGGTAATAAAAACCCTTCTTGTCATTAGAATCCATTCTGCCTTCACTGCTAATACTCTTGTGATTAGATTTATTCTAAATGACTCCAGGGATAGAAATAGAACTGATGAGTGGGATTTACAGGAAGGCAGGTTTAAGCTCAACATCAGGTTTCTAACCATTAACATCCTCTAGAAAGAGAAAGTGCTGTCTTGTTGAGATAGTATGTTCAACTTCACTGGAAGTATTCAAGAAGATATTGGATCTCAAGATCCAACTTCTCAAGAGTTACATGTTTCAGTCAAAAGTTTGACTAAATAGTCTATAAAATCTCCTTCAATTCTGATATTCTATTATTCTCCCTATGACTTCATCTCTTTAAAGGGTTTTGCTGGAGCCAGGCCATATAGGCTCACAAGAGTCAATTAAACTTTCACTGTAAACACTAAGACCTCAGAAATCAGAAAATACTATAATCACGGTTTGAGTTGTTTCATTGATTGTCTAGACTAAATAACATGATGGAGAAAATGTTAATCCAGGTTAACCTGAAAAATAAGTCATTTGTACATTTTTTGTTTGGGGGGAGGGGCCTTGTGTGTGTGAGACAATTGTTAAACATTTGCCAGTAGACGTCTGTTCTCAGACAACTAGAAATTTCTGTCCAGCTTATCAGGTCTCCTTCCACTCGAATATTTTAAACACTGCTAGTTATAATCATCTTTTATAATAATACTTCAAACATTCCATCATGATACATTGGCCCTTAACAAATGCTTGGTGTTTGGTTGGTTGTTTTAAACTAAATTTGGGGCTCCTTCTTTTGGTTGGTCCAGGCCTTAAATTTCATGAATATAGGGAATTCCTTGTGAGCAAACTCCCTTTGCCATGAAGATTCACTCTTATTTTGCAATTTATATGCTTAGAGAATTGCCTGGGTATAAATTCTACCCCATATCCAGATATGTTTACTATTATAAACTTAGTCTTAAAATTATCATGGTGGTATATTCCCTGTGTTAGCAGGGAACTACACTTTGACAAAGCTAGTTAACTAGCAAACTGGCAGGTCCAGCTTGTATCAAGTAAGTAAGTAAGGAGCCTATTCTTTGCATATACAATCTGCATACTGGTTCTCATCTTTAGTAACTATTTTGTTGCCCAGACTAAATTGTAACACACTCAAAGGATGTTAATAAGTTTTGTATAGCAACTTCTGTGTCATGTGAGCAACTAGATGGTGGAATAGACAATTTCTGTGGTTCACATGCCCTCTCATACCTCCCCAAAATAGAAAGTAGGCATCAAATATAAAGCAACTTCATCTGTTTCCATGGCTTATGACAACTAGAATTCGAAGGAAGATTTACCTCCCAAACCCAGGAACTTAGGGATCCTGAACTCAGTCAGCACCCCTCTTTTACCTTCTATACTACTGGCAATGAGGCAGCACTGGCAAATCCAAAGACACAACACAGACTTACATCAAAACTCACTTGTATGTTTCACTTTCCCTTCCCTCTTTCAAGTGTTCCTGCTCTGGAGAGAACAGAGACCCCAGGTCAAAGCTTTATAAGTTTGCTTGGGTCTTGAGAGTCAACTTGGCCATTGCCCTTCTAGAAGAAAATGCTTCCTGGTAGCTGCAATGTGGAAGCATCAATGCCAGGGAAAGCAGACTCTGAACCCCCAGTGCCCGGCCAGAGAACTGAGGAACAGAGGGAGCAGGACAGGTCACCATGCATATGGGGTGCTATGCATCACTCCCAAAGCCTGAGAGAAAGAGCAAAGCATCTAAAAAGGACTAGTTTTAACTACTCAAAAATAACTTGAGGCATAGACTCAGGCTGGTGAAGTATGAAATGTCCATCATGGGAAGAGGTTGAGACATTTTGAGATTCATCTCCCAAGGAAACCACACTCAGAGAGAAAGGAATCAGCAAGTGAGTAATAAGCAAAATAAGGGGATAAAAGGCCTGAAAGTACCAAAGATTCAGGATGAAGAAAATTCAAAAACCTTGAACATAAACAGATAAATCATCAGGAAAAACAAGAACAACAAAAGGGAATATAACCTCTGGATCTAGTATATTATTTTAGGCATTTATGAATAAATACTGGAAAAAATAGAAAAAAAAGATCGAAGACTTGATGAAATAGAGGACCCTGTGAAATTGGAGGAGAATGTGGAAGCACAATACACTGTTTCTGGGTGGTTAAAAGAGAAATGAAAATTTGTGTCCTGAAGATTAAAATAGAAAAAACCTGCATCCGTAATGGCAAGCCTCACCAAAGAAACAAAAAGCAATAGATTGGCAATGTATATACACAGAACTCAAGGACAAACTAGAAGAGGGGGGAAACATTAAAAGAAAATATGCTCACTGTGCAAGAAAATATACTTAACTCAAAGACAGGTTGCACAGAGACAAAATAAGGATCATAGGTCTTCCAGAAGAATATTACAGGACAAAAACACCTCAACACTATAATGAAACAATAATAGAAGGAACTGCTCAAAACATCTAAATATAGAAAATGAAATTCCAATTGAAATAATTCATAGATGACCTCAAGAAAAAAATAAAATAAATCTGTAAATTCTACCATATATAGTGGTTGAATGTAATGCTTCAATTCAGAAATAGGTCCTGTAAGCCATCAGGAGAAAGACCTTAAAATACAAAGACAAGGACATTTAAATATTCCTTAACTATTCCTCACGCATTAGAAAAAGGATGAAGAAATAAAATAATTTGTTCTAATGAACAATGGAGTTCAGGATGCAGCCCAAAGGTGACCTATCCTACAAATTTAAGCTTAACTCCACAGTACAAAAGATGGACATTTAACAATTAAGAAGAAATTGAAAATTTTTTTAAAGAAAGAAAATCAAAATGAAGTGATTATTTGCCTTCAAAAAATGCAGGAGGAATGAATAAATGCCTCAGGCAAGGACAATAATATCAACAGAGTGACAACAGAGATCAGAAAGAGACTTCATTCTAAATGTACTCAATGGGAGGGGTGAAGGTGGAAATTTGGCAGGAAAAAAAAAAACAGTGAAGAGGACAGAGGGTATTAGCGACAGAATCTGACAACAACCTGCCTACAGGTGAGTGCTACTTTTGTGAGACTACATTACAACAGAGGAGGGTAACTAAAAGCTGTGGGGAGGGGAATAGTGGGATAGAAAGGTGCTAAATCGAGGGCTAGCAATGAGGGTAAAGAAACCTCTGTGGTTTCAAAAAGAGAAGAGCCTACAAGGTAGGGTGAGGAAGAGAGGGGGAAAATTGAAAAGGATGGGGATAGGAAAGATGCCTTTACTTTGGAGGTGAGAAATGATTCCACTGATAAATGTCCCTATGAGTAAAGAGAGAACAGTGAAGGGAGAGGAAGTCCTTATACTGGAAGAGGTCTGGGAGATTTGGTATTTGAAAAGTCCACTTGCACTGGGAGGGTGGGGAAAGTTGGAACCTCGGGGTAGGGGTGGGGGTCTACTTGCACTTGGAGTAGTAAGAAAGCACATATACAAGGAGGACAATTTCAGGGAAATATAGGAGGGGGTAAAAGGTCAACAAGAGGGTGTATACACCAATACACACATGCATGCATACATATGTATATATACAGAGACAGACAGATGGACAGAGACAAAAACAGAGATCATGGGTGGGTTGTATAATCAGTGGTGTGGTGGGGAAGGACTCTGACATGGGGCAGTACTGGACTTGGAGTAAGGAAGACCTAATTTCAAATTGTATGTCATATGCTTGCTAGATATGGGACCCTGGGGAACCACTTAGATCTTGTTTACCTCAGCATCCTTTTCTGTAAAATGGGGAAAATAATAGCACTGACTCCCCCCCCACCCCCGCTCCAGTAGTTGTGAGAATAAAAAGACATAATAATTGTAAAGTTCAGTGCCTGGCACATTGTAATCACTACATAAATGACAGCTACTATCATTGTTTATTATTAGTAATAATTTTATTATGATTTATTTATTTGTCTATCCATCCATTTAATTATTCATTTATTTGTTCATTCATCCATCTATTTACCCACTTATTTATTTATTTACTTCCTTACTCATTTATTTGTTTGTTTGTTTGCTTATTGTTGTTGTCGTAGTTGTTATTCATTGCTGTGGAAATGTGGCACAATGGAAAAGAGGAATCAATGCAGTGAGTCTTACAAGACAGTGGCAGAAAAGCACCTAGAGGGGACACTCTAGAATGGATACCTTGGATGCTTTGATTGCATTAAGAAGAGAGACAGAGATTAGATAATTATAAGAATCATAAATCAGAGAATGAGGATCTAGAGTAAATAGCCAGAGAATATGGATTATGAAGAAAGCAAGAACAATTCTTGGAATGACGCACACAAAAATGAAATTTAAAAACCAAGCAACAGGACTAACTGAAGAGTAAGAGATAGAAAAGAATATCAGATGAGAAGGGGGGATCAACAGTGAAGAGAAGAGATCCAGTAGGAATTAAAAATTATGGCTATTGAAGAAACATAAAACCATGTTTACAGCAGAAGAGAGAACTTTAAACTGAAAAGTTTTTGCACAGACAGCCTTAAACAATCTAGGACAAGAAGGGAAATAGTTAAATAGGAAAATAAATTTATATCAGATTTCTCTGATAAGGGCTTGATATCCAAAATACATACATACACATATGAACATATATTTATGTATACATATATACATATAGTATACACAAATACATGCACCATTCCCCAGTAGCTAAATGGATAAAGAATATGAACAAACCATTCTTAAATTGAAATACAAAGTATTCATAACCACATGAAAAATATGTCCCAAATCACAAATAATAAGAGAAATACAAATCAGAAAAACCCAGAGGTTTTACCTCACCCCCTGAAAATTGTCAAAGATGGCAAAAAATGGCAACACTCAATGTTGGAAGAGTTGTAGAAGGATAGACCCCCAATACATTGTTGGTGGTGATGTGAAATGATATAACTATTTTGGAAAGCAATTTGGAATTATACAAATAAAAACTGAAATGTTTATATCCTTTGAAATAGAGACTCCATTACTGAGTTTATACCCCAAGAAAGCCATCAGTAATAAAAAGTTCATATATACTCCAAAACATTATAGCAGGACTTTTTGTGATAACTAAAAATTGGAAACAAAATAGATACTGATAACTGGAATGGTTAAAGAAATTATGGTATATGAATGTAACAGTATTACTGTGTCATATGAAATATGTATGATGAATATATAAAAGCAATAAAAAACTTTGTGAACTTATGCAGAGAAAAGTAAATAGAGCCAAGAAAACAATATACACTATAACTACAATAATGTAAACAGAAAGAACACAAAAAAATCAAAAGTAAATGTACTAAAATTATGAAGATGAAGTCAGACTCAAAATGAAGAAATATAAGAAAATACACCAAACCTATGCTTTTCATGGAGTTCATTGATCCACCAGTGTTACATCACATGTTTTTATATTTTTTTCAATATATGAGTAAGTTGTACTGACATTTTTTTCCCTCTTGTTCCTCTCTAAAAAATACAATTTGTCATATGGAAGGGCTTTCTGGGAGGGAAAGGACAATAGATACTTTGGATGTTATTGTGATATGAGAAACAAAATGATAAAAATTCATTTTTGTAAAAAAAGGAATTTTTAAAATAACTGTTAGCCAACTGATGTTGTACCTTTTGGGAACACTTAAGTAATTCTTTATCAGCTCTGACTGCCTGGATAAGAGTAGCATACCAAGAGAGCTTCCAATATACTTTTGTTGTTGTTTGTCCTTTGTTCTCAAAGAGGCCCACGACATCAGGGTGATGTCATGACTTGCACTGAATTGGATTTAAGTGAGGGAGGGCTGTGCAAGATCACCAACTTCTCTCTCTCCTCCAGAGCCATCTGGGTCCAGTGGCAAGTTATATATCAGGATGACTGAAGGTGGCCCCAGATGTTTAAGGCAATTGGGGTTAAGTGACTTGCCCATGGTCACACAGTTAATAAGTGTCTGACTCACGTCTTCCTGACTCCAGGGCCAGTGCTTTATCCATTGAACCACAAGCTGCCCCACCCCATCCCCCAGTATGCTTTTAGACCACGTTAAAGGAACCTTCCCAATAACATGTGCAATGAATCCCTTTGCCTGCACACTTGGCTTATCTTCCTAAATGTATATCAATCTCACTTTGCCATTGGCCGTTGTTATGAAAGGTGATTGTAAAATGGATTTTTGTGTTTTCTTTGAGCAGAATGCATGTCATTGCTAATTTTTTTTTTAGGAATGGTAATTTAGAACACATATTTGAGACCACAACATGCAATAATATTGAATTTTCTTCCTTGGTTAACCCAATGTGATTCATTTGGGTGTACAACCACTGATGGTGAGTACTTATTGTGTATATCCACTATTGTATTGTCTTTCTGATGATTGCTGGGAGGAGATGGGTAAGAGGTCTGAGGTTTTATAAGCTATTAATATATTTTCTTTCCTAACTGTTATATGGTAAAGATATGAAGTATTACCTATTCTGCATTTTATATGCTTTTATTGGCAGATTCAACTCAAAGCTATTTAAATCAATAAACATTTATTACATACCAACAGTGTGCTAAGTATGCCTAGTCTGGCAGATTTTATCACCTACAATTAAGGTATACTGCCATCATATAGAGAGACAAGTTCAGTCATGTATTTTAAGTTCTCAAATGCTCTGAGTATAACTGATAAAGATTTTAAATTTAAAATATTTCTCAAAAAAAGCTCAGTTTAATCTTACCAAGAAAATGCATTGAAGTATTAGAACTCTGTTAAGTATATTATATAAAGAAAGCTTTAAAATAAATCTTGGATAAAATTTCCTACCATTCTTAATCATTTATGATTAAGATTCTTAATGCCTTCCCTTTTTTCCCCTTATACTGTCAAAGTGAGAAATGCTTAATTCCTCTCATGAACCTACTTCAAAGTCAAAACCAGTGTGGGCTTTAGCACAATTGCCTAGCTTTATTCCTTTACTTGCCATTAAACTCACATCAGTTTCCTCTAAAATGATAGGCTTTGATTTCTGTTGTAACTGGGGAAAATACTTCCAGGAAGACCACAGTCAGTATTTCTTTGTTTCATTTGTTTGCTCCTGGATTTCCTCCCTTTCTTCCATAAGAGAAGGCAAAAGAAAAAACAGAACTGCATTGGGTGCCTTTAAAATCAGGATGCCAAAAAAAAAAAAAAACTGAGCAATTTTTTTTTATCACTAGGAGGTAATTTCCAACCCTGTAACTAATTTTTTTCATCTGTTTTGGTCTGATATTTCGATGTATTAAAGAAACTTTGGATACGTGTTTTTATGATAGGAAAATCACATTCTAAACCCATTCTACTTCATAGGAAAATATATTCTGAGGACTGAACTGTATTGATTTTTGTTATGGAAGTTTTGCAATGGCCTTTAGTCCAAACGATTAGGAATAAAATCAATCACTTTTTCCCCCAGTAAAGATAAACTTCTATAACCATTTTAAAAGAGAGAGTAAGATTCTTCTTTCCAAAAGGCCTCTCCAGAAATAACAGCTAGCCATTTGATATTGTGATATGATAACCAGCAGTCCCTAACACTGTAAACTTAGAGTGCCTCCTTAGTAATTTCTGTCATGTGCCTCCATCTTTTCCAAACTGCCTCAGCCAAAGAGAGCTTTAGAAGGGTACTGAATCCCTTCCAGAAGAAAACATGGTACACGACAAATGGAAATAAGGTTTTTTGAATGTATATTGAAAGTGGTTTTATGACATCATCAAATTAGTTTGGCTTTCTTAAATTGGATAAAAATGGTGAAGTGAGTCAAATTTGTAGACTACATGAAGACTGAGCCTAAACATTTGGTCATCATTAAGTAATCTTAGAGATCCAGTACTTCAAATACATTTTTTTGAAAGGTACCAATATCATTCTGCTATCAGTGGAATAACAAACAAATAAAAAAGGTTACATTTAAAAGCATTTTTCATAGGAAGCTTATTGGAAGTCAAGAAACATTTTCTAGAATTAACCAATATTTTTCTCTAAGGCATATTGAAAATTCATCTCTTACTCATTTACTTTGAAGAGAAAGTTGATGTTAATCAGTGCTAGGCAAAGGGTTCAAAATCAAAATATGGTACTTTTTGAACTTTGAGACAAGCCCATGGGGGAAAAAAATCTATCCAACTTTTATTTAAACATTTTTCCCCTGGGCTTCAAGAAAAGTTTATCATTCTTGCAAGAGATTTCAAGAGACTGCATTGCCCTAACTAAAAAGAATCCTTTATTCATAAAAATTTTATTACTAAGTGGGCAGGAACACAGGACAAAAGAAAACCCCCAAATTCCTCCTCTAATATCCCTTAGAGTCAAATGCATATCATCTTTGCTTTAGAGGGAATTGTGTTTCCTGAGCATGTCAACATGTATCAGAAAGGAATTATATTCCCTTAACTCTGACTTTAACTCTGTCAGCTTGAGCAAAATATCCAATTGAAACTGTCCAAAAGGCACTTGGAAATGTAGGATTGGAGTTTGGGTGAGAGGTCAGGGCTAGAAATGAAGATTAGGTAATGATCCTAATAGGGGTAATAGCTGAAGCCAGGGAGCAAATTAGATTACTGAGGGAAAGAGTACTGAGTAAAATTTGAGAGAGGAGGTTGAAGAAGAACCTTGAGGGATATTTACATTTTGGGGAGTTTTCTAGCTTCAAGGATTTTTGTACAATTGGCAATAACTTGTTTTTGACAGAGTATACACTTATTAGTTATATCCAAAGAGAATTCACCTGGAAAACAGGAAGTATATTAATAAAACACAGGAAAGTAGAAATATTAATCATTATAAGGAAATTGAGATAGGGAGAGGGACTGCACCCATTTTTATTAATATAGGGACCTCTCAGTGAGGAAATATCCTCTACCAATACAGTTTGGTACCTCAAGTAAACAATGCTTTTTTTTTTTTTTTTTTTTGCAGGGCAATGGGGGTTAAGTGACTTGCCCAGGGTCACACAGCTAATAAGTGTCAAGTGTCTAAGGCCGGATTTGAACTCAGGTACTCCTGAATCCAGGGCTGGTGCTTTATCCACTGTGCCACCTAGCTGCCCAGAAAAGATCTTTCTTGAACCCTAAATTTTACCTTTGTATCTTCCCAGAATGGGCAGCTAAGTGGCATAGGGTATAGAGTACCAGGCCTGAAGCCAGGAAGACTCATCTTCCTGAGTTCAAATCTGGCCACAGATACTTATTAGCTGTGTGACCCTGGATAAGTCTCTTAATCCTAGTTGTTTTAGTTTCCTCAGGAGCTTCATAAAATGAGCTAGAAAAGGAAATAGCAAACCACTCCAGTATCTTTGTCAAGAAAAATGCAAATAAGTTCATGAAGAGTCATACACAAATGAAAAATGATTGAACAAAACTTGCCAGTGCACTTATCAAATTCTATTTAAAACATATCTATATAATATAGTTATATATAATTTTAGATCTATATCTAGCTAGCTAGCTAGCTATACTTATTTGCATGGGTACCTTTTTTTTTTTTTTTTTTGCTACACTAATGTGTAAACTTCCTGAGGACAAAAAATTTGATCCTGTTTACTCTTGTCTTTTTTTCAGTGTTTAGCAGAAGGATCTGTGGTAAGTGGGTCAAGAATTTGTTCTCAGTGTTTCCAAAGTAGGTAGGCACTCAGGGGGAGGGAAGGGAGGAAGGGTGGGAAATATTTGGAACTTAAAATCTTTCAAAAATGAATTACATTACATGTAATTAGAAAAATAAAATACAATACTATTAGTGTAAAGCACCAGCCCTGGATTCAGGAGGACCTGAAATCAAATCTGGCCTCAGACACTTGACTTTTACTAGCTGTGTGACCCTGGGCAAGTCACTTAACCCTCATTGCCCAGGCCAAAAAAAAAAAAAAGGTAGGAATGATAGCAAAGGAGAGATTTTCAAGAAAGGGGGATGTTTCAGAACAAGCTCTAGTACTATGATTGGTGACTTATACTCATTTTTCTAAAAAACAAACAATTTTCCTTATAACTATTTCTTTGGATTTTGGGGTTTTTGGGGTTTTTTGGTGAGACAATTGGGGTTAAGTGGCATGCCCAGGGTCACGCAGCTAGTAAGTGTGTCAAGTGTCTGGGGCCGAATTTGAACTCAGGTCCTCCGGAATCCAGGGACAGTGCTCTATCCACTGCGCCACCCAGTTTCCCCTCCATATAACGATTTTGAAATTTTTTTCAACTTTCCATTTCTCCTTTCCTATGTTTGTCCATCCCAAATGACTTTTACTCTAGTAAGTCTAGTACTCTTTAGTATAGGAGAAACAATGGCATGGTGGATACAGAAATAACCGTGGAGCCAGAAAGACCTAGCTTTAGTTCCTTTCTCCGCCATATACTACCTGTGAGGCAATGGATAAGTCACTAACCTCTCAGTGCCACTACACAATCCTCCAATTCTGTCACATCAGAGTAGTTTCTGTGCCAGGAGTTTCCTATACCTATGGAATCACAGATTGGGACTGAATCAAATGGGCTAAAATGAAATATCATAACCTAGTATGTGGTAGAGAGACACCAAAATGAAAGCTAAAAGCTAAAAACGGTTGGAAACATCTAAACTCGCTGTCTGCAGGTGGCAACAAGAGATACATTTGGTATTCTCTGAATATAGTGGACCCCTATAGTTCCCTTAGTGGATTGTAGAAAGTGATTGGAACTAAATATTTCAGAACATGGTGGAAGCCAAAAGAGAATCTACATCTTTTTTCCATTAAAAATGGAGATGTAACATATTGAGAGAAGAATGAGAAGGGCCCTCAAAAAGTAATTAAGATGTATATATGTGAGAATAACTGCTTTCTTCTATTCACAGTCTTTTTTCCCCCTTTTTCAATAAAAGGAATCAGTCACAGCACTAGAGCTTTATGTTTTTACATTCCATTGGTACAGCAAACAGATTTAGTTCCTTAGCAGGGTATTGTCCCCATTATAATGAGCAAATGCATTTTTAATGTTTTTCTTTTCATTTAATTTAAAGTCATATTTGTTTTACAGATTTTCTTTGTGGAAACAAAGGACATCACACATTGTATTACTCATGCTTTCAATTAGTTGTCCTGTAGCTTTCTACAATTCTAGAACAAATGAATTCTACTATAAGTTAGCTAGTTTCCAACATTTTCTAAAGGAAGTGGATTTTATGATCAATCTATCTTTTTAATTTATTTGGGGCCATGAGAAATTTTGCTCTGATCAGCTTCACATAGGACTACTGAATTGGAGGCCTGGGCTTCAAATTCTGAAGAATTTTTGTTGTTTATTGAGAACAGTGCTTCTCTCAATTTTAATCTCTTCATCTACATATGAGCATAAAATGAGTGCTGCTTGACCATGTAACTTCTAAGCTAGATAAGTTTTAGTATTTCATTTTGCCTCCTGAATCAATGAAAACATCTCAGTTGTTGTTTAGAACCCTTTGTAATTTGGCTCATACCTATCTTTCCAGGATAATTTTATACTACTTGCCTTCATTTGTTGTACTTTCCAGGAGTATTTGCTACTCCTCATATATATTGTAAGAATTGACTGCTATTTGGGCTAAAATTAGAAAGCCTTGAGCACACCCTGCATGGCTCCCTCCACCCAGTGGGGTATGCACAGAAACTCCAAGCCCCAGCCAGCCTTGGGCGCTGCCCCTAGGGGTGCCAGCGAATTGGCTTGGGGTGTGTGGGTGGTTGGTCTGGGTTTCCTGTGAGAGAAGGGTTTTTTGTTTTTTTTTTTATTCTGGGTGGTAGAGAAGAGGGAGGAGGAGGGGCAAGTGACCAAGGAGATGAGAAGGAGGAGATGAGAAGAAGGGAGGGAGAGAGAAGAGTTCATGGCAGCAAGAGAGAAAGTTAAAGGCAGATGTGCAAGGGTCTAGAAAGAGTCTGGTAGGCGAGTTTACAGGTTGTATGTCCTACTTTTCTTTGTCCTTATTTCTAAATTGCTTCTCATCAAAAAGCCCTCTCTTTTTGTTTTATTGAAAGGAGGTTTTTTAATCTCATTTCTCATCAATCTGAGAGGAACAGTTGGGGGAGGGGGCAGCTCTTCCCATATTAAATTTGGCCCTTACAGATTGGTGGCCTGTATGGGGCTTAATGAACCTGGGGGAATCTTTTAAACGCCCCCCCCCTTACAATGTAACCTTTCGTTTCCCAGCTTTATGCCATTGCAAAATCTGCCCCTCATGTCTAGGCTTCTCTACTTCCTCACTCTGACTCTTTCTTTAAATCTCAACTTCTTTAAAAGGAAAAGCTCAAAATGTTCATGTACCATTTCCTACTTGAAGTCTTTCTTTTTTTTTCTTTTCTATTTAATATTTTATTTTCTCCCAGTTACATGTAAAAACAATTTTATCATTCATTTAAAATTTTTTGAGTTCCAAATTCTATCCCTTCCTCCCTCCCCCACCCCATTTTGAGAAATCAATCAATTCAATATAGGTTATACATATGTGTAATCATGCAAAACATTTCCATATTCGTCATGTTCCGAAAGAAAACAGACAAAAAACTTCAAGAAAAGTAAAGTAAAGAATCATGCTTCAATCTGTATTCAGACATCAGTTCTTTTTCTGGGGATGGATTACATTTTTCATCATAATTCCTTCAGATTTGTCTTGGATCATTGTATTGCTGAGAATAGCTGTCATTCACAGGTGATCATTCCACAACATTGTTACTTTGTGCACAGTGCATTTCACTTTGCATCAACTCATGTAAGTCTTTCCAGGTTTTTCTGTAAGTATGCTGCTCATCATTTCTTATAGTATAATAGTTATTCATCAAAATCGCATACCACGATTTGTCCAGCCATTCCCCAATTGATGGGCATCCCCTAAATTTCCAATTCTTTACAACCAGAAAAGAGCTGCTATAACTATTTTTGTACTTATAGATCCTTTTCCTTTTTTTTTTTAATCTCCTTTTGGAAGCAGACCTAGTAGTGGTATTACTAAGTCAAAAAGTATGTGTAACTTTGTAACCCTTTGGGCAGTTCCAAATTGCTATACAGAATGACTGAATCATTTTATTACTCCACCAACAGTATATTAAATGTTTCATTTTCTCCACATTCCCACAATCCATTTTTTTTTAATTTTTTAGTGAGGCAATTGGGCTTAAGTGACTTGCCCAAGGTCACACAGCTAGTAAGTGTTAAGTGTCTGAGGCCGGATTTGAACTCAGGTACTCCTGATTCCAGGGCCGGTGCTCTATCCACTGTGCCACCTAGCTGCCCCCCACAAACCATTTTTTTGGTTCTAGAATATCAGGCCAATTATCCTTGATAATTTCTTGAAAGATGACGTTTAGGCTCTTTTTTTTTTGGATCATGGCTTTGAGGTAGTCCAATAATTTGTAAATTATCTCTCCTGGATCCACTTTCCAGGTCAATTGCTTTTTTTTTTCTTTTTTTCTTTTTTGTTTTGTTTTGGTTATTTTTGCAAGGCCATGGGGGTTAAGTGACTTGCCCAGGGTCACACAGCTAATAAGTGTAAAGTGTCTGAGGCCGGATTTGAACTCAGGTACTTCTGAATCCAGGGCCGGTGCTTTATCCACTGCACTACCTAGCTGCCCCTATTGTGTTTTTTTTTTCAATGAAATATTTCACAGTTTCCCATTTTTCATTCTTTTGGGTTTTTTTTTATTGTTTCTAGGTTTATCACAAAGTCATTAGCTTCCATTTGTTCAATTCTAATTTTTGTGGAATTATTTTCTTCAGTAAGTTTTTGTATCTCCTTTTCCACTTAGCCAATTCTACTTTATAAGGAGGTTTGTGGGGGTTTTTTTCCCTTCAGGGAATTTCTGTGTCTCTCTTTCCCATTGTCCAATCCTATTTTTCAAGGCATTCTTCTCCTCATTGGCTCTTTGTAACTATTTTACACTATTTTTTAAGGTCTTCTTTTCTTTGGTATATGTTTATGTCTCTTTTACCAACCTGTTGACTTTTTTTTTTCATGACTTTCTTTCAGCACTATCATTTCTCTTGCAAATTTTCCCTCTACCTCTCTTACTTGATTTTCAAAGCCCTTTTGTACCCTCCCATGGCTTGAGACCAATTCATATTTTTCTTGGAGACTCTATATGTAGGAGCTTTGACTTTGTTATCATTTTCTGAGGGTATGTTTGATCTTGCTTGTTACCATAGTGACTTTCTTTGGTCAAATTTTTTTCTGTTGCTTGCTCATTTTCCCAGCCTCTTGTTTTGGGTTTTTTTTTTTTTTTACTTTTAATTCTTTGTTAATGTCAGGCTCTGCTTCCAGGGTAGAGGGTGAACTGTCCCAAGATTCAGGGTTTTGGTTTTTGGTTTTTGTTTTTTGGAAGCTGCAACCTGTATCTGAGTATGGGCTAAGCAACATAGTACTGCCTCAGTGCCAGCAAATAGACCCCTTAAATCTCTTGCTGACCAGTTTTTCAACACCCTTACCATCTGTGGGCTGAGAGCTCATGAAGCAGCCATTGCCATTATAGATGCAATGACTCTCAAGGCCTGCTCCTGGTTTGCTGGAGAGGGTGGGGGGAGCTGTGTTGGAAATGTGCTCCACTCTCACCTTGGTACACCAGACCTTTCCTGGTGACTTTCTAAGTTGTCTTTGGCTGGAAAATCACTTCACTCTGTAATCTTTTGGGTTCTGCTGCACCAGGAATTGTCTTATGACATCATTTAAAGGTATTTGGAAGGATTTGGGAGAGAGCTCATGCAAGTTGTTGTTTTTCTACCACCATTTTGGCTTCAACATCCATGAAGCCTTTCATTATCCTCCCTACAATGTGGCAATGTATTGAGCCCTCTCCAAACCCATTTCCTTCTTTAGGCCTCATTTTACAAAATAATATTAGGTAATTTTTAAGTCTAAAATTCATTGTCCCTTTTGGATAAGAAACCCTTATCTAAGTTTCATTAAATATAAATTCTGAAACAATACCCTGCACTAAAATCCTTTTCCCTTTATGAAAGATCTAATTACTTTCTTTGAAAGACTTGCTGAAAGTTAAGAAAGGAACTCAGTATCTCACAAGATGGAACTGGGGGGGGGGGCAGCTAGGTGGTGCAGTGGATAAAGCATTGGCCCTGGATTCAGAGGGATCTGAGCTCAAATCCTGTCTCAGAAACTTGACAGTTACTATCTGTGGGACCTTGGGAAAGTCACTTAACCCTCATTGCCCTGCAAAAGAACCAAAATGAAAAAAAACAAAAACAAAAACAGAAGTTATCAGAAGATGGAACTAGGGTTGTCAGTAGAGAAGAGTAAGAGGTCTTTGATTGATCCAATTAATAACATAACTTTTTTGATCCATTTGACTAGATTAATGAGTAGACTAAGATGAAGAAGAAATATTTGATTACTTCAACAGAAATATCTTCTGAGTTCAACTTTAACTAGGTAGGAGAAATTGTTTTTAAAGATATGAGGAAACAGAAGATAAATGTTTCTAGAAAGCTTACATCTAAAATGAAGGATCCATAATCTTCTGATTCTCTTCTGCAACCCAATTACTTTGCGTTTATTTTTCAGATTTACTTCTCTGTGCACATATCTTTTTGAGTACGATATAAGCTTTTTAAAAATTATTTGTTTTTAACATTTATTTAAAAAATAATTGAGTTCTAATTTCTTGCCTTCCCTACCCTTCCCTCTCTTAACCACTAAGAAGGTGAAAAAAATATGATTAAATTAAATATGTGAAATTGTGTAAAGCATATTTCCATGTTATCCATATTGCAAAAAAAAAAGGCAAGAAACATTTTAACCAGTGAAATAATGATGCTTCAATTTACATTCAGACTCTATCAGGAAGTAGATAGCATTTTTCATCACAAGTCCTACAGAATAGTCTTCCATCATTTTATTGATCAGAATAGCTAAGTCATGGGCAGCTAGGTGGCACAGTGGATAGAGCACCAGCCCTGGAGTCAGGAGTACCTGAGTTCAAATCCAGCCTCAGACATTTGACACTTACTAGCTGTGTGACCCTGGGCAAGTCACTTAACCCCAATTGCCTCATCAAAAAAAAAGAATAAGGGGCGGCTAGGTGGCACAGTGAGTAAAGCACTGTCCCCGGAGTCAGGAGGACCTGAGTTCAAATGCGGCCTCAGACACTTAACACTTACTAGCTATGTGACCCTGGGCAAGTCACTTAACCCCAATTGCCTCACTAAAAAAAAAAAAAAAGAATAACTAAGTCATTCACAATTGATTATTTACATTATTGCTCTTACTGTCTACAGTGTTCTGCTGGTTCTGCTCACTTCACTTTGTATCACTTCATACAAGTCTCCCCAGGTTTTTTCTGAAACAATCTTCCTTGTGATTTCTTATACTTCAATATTATTCCATAACAATCATAGACCAGAACTTGTTCAGCCAGAATGTAAGCTTCTTAAGGGCAAGGGCTGCCTTATTACTGTCTTTATATCCCTAGAATATACTGTTCAGGGCTACAATTCTAGCTAAACTGTCTAAAATATCTAATGATTGGTCGCCAATAAATTATAAGCTTTAGCAAGAGTTAGACTTTTAAGTATTTATTAAGGAGAATAAGAGTTTGGTGAAGAGAGAAGAAAAGGCCTAGATTCCTATCTATTAAAGGGAGAGCACGTTTCTAGCTCTGCTCTCCCCCAGCGTCCTCAGGAAAGAGCTTCAGAGTGAGCGCCAGTCTCTTCCTTCCTCCTCCCACTAGTCCACGTCACTTCCTGATGCCAAAGAAAAGACTCCTGGTCTTGCCCTCAAAGACCTTCGCTTCATGGGCAGAACTCTTCTACAGTAAGTCTCCAGCAGGTGGCGTCATTCCAATCGTTACAGTCCCCCCTGTTGTTCCTCAAGAAACAAAATGTTTCCTTGACGGAACAGTAAAAACAATATAATAACTATTGCTAACTAATAATATGTGAACAACAATATAGAAAAGGAAGAGAGGAAAGTTTTGTCCAGAGGGGCGATTTTTTTTTTGTCCTCATGAACCGACGCTTTGACATTAGTCTTGCAAAGGGAGGGCCTCTGCAGAGAATACATGTTACAGATGGTGTATATTATAATAGAAAGAGAAAAAAAACAACAAAAACAACAAATCAAAACTGTTCATTTAAAGTCTCTGAAAGTCTCTTCTTAGATGTCCTCTAGGTGTAGTCGTGGAATGGAAGTCTTTTCAGGGGTTGAGGTGTGGATGCTGGTAATCAGCCAGGAAACCTTCCTACAAAATTGAGCTTAACACAACTTTAAAATAGCTTTGTCAATAATCAAATCAAACAATGAAAGTTCTCAAAAACATGTCTAAGGGAATTCAGAATCTTAGTTGTTAACACATGAAACATACAATAAAACAAAAATCGAACCATTCTTTAAAATTATATTATTATTATAGTCCCCCCTTATGGAGAGTAATTGAGAAGACAATTGCTGCGATATTAATTTTTAAAAATAATTTTTATCTTTGTTTCATCACTTTTTGCATCATCTGCCTAATTATCCTCATGCCATTATGAGAAATTAAAAATCTAATATAATTGGTAACAGATGTCAAGGCCAAATTCAACACTGTTATTTATCATGACACCTGAGATAATTATGGGGGTTACCATAAAAGAACAGAGAAATGATGGGATATGAGCATTCCCACAATTGAGCAATATGTACTGCCCATACAGTATGCCAGGCTTAAAATAGGTGCATGGAATACATGTCCATGCCACCGAACATATTGGAGGAAACTGAGTCAGACTTAATCAGATGCATGGGATTGAGATGTCCATGGCATCAGGCATATAGGAGGGAGCATAGAAGCCAGGTGTGGAATGAGATGGGTGGGATGAATACTTCCAGCCATCTGTACAATATTGTGGGGAAAAAGAGAATAAAATATTAAACCAAGAGAATCCAACCTCAACATTTGTCAAAAGTCGTTCCCTCGGCCATACCTTGACTTCATGCATGTCTCCCCTCATGTGACAGTTCAGTGTCTGCTCTTGTATGTATTCCTCTTCTGATTGGATGGCATCTTGGCCAACTGGCATCTGATAACTCAGAATAAAGGCAATTAATGTCTTAAATGATAAGTTCCCATAATCCAAGTCTCATATGGATTTAAAAATTGAGGATAATAAATGATTGCAAAAAAATGCGAATACATCTTGACTCAGAACACAATATATAATTATGCAATAATTTCAAATAATACCCCTTTTTTACTTAGTATACAATTACTTTTGTGAAAAATCAGAACATATTTAAATACAAGTTAAAGCACAACACAATCTCAAAACTTTTTTTTTTGAAAAAAGAAAACTTTTACAAATGTTCCCCTCTTTTTTTTGGAATATGCTTATCAAAAATAATACTTCTAGAACCAATTTACACTTGCCATGGCAACCAATTTGCCAGGGAAATGCTTTAAAGAGTTTGATCAAATAATCAGTTGAGAAAAAATAACAAAAACAAACAACTCAGAATATGGGAGCACAATACTCCTAGAATTAACATTGTATTATGAAATCAAAACCATGTTTCAAAATTAGATAGATGAATGAATAGAAGAAAATATACATGGAATAATAAAAGACAATGAAATTCAAACTAAGGAAATCTAAATGAGCATGAACTTAATATTAATAAGAGTATTATAAAATATAAACTTGATCACATGACTAAAAAGCTTTTACAAATATTCTCCTTGTTTTAAAAACTAAGTATAAGACACAATCTCAAAAGCATGAAAATCTCTATGAAAATAAACCCATACCGTTAATTTCAAAATGTATATGTAATAGCATAGAAATCCTATGTAACCTCTGAACTGATACTATTACTCTGAGTGAATTCAGAACACTTTTCATTCCAATATCTAAAATCCCCAATACTCATATCAATATCTTGCTGTTTACTTCTACATTTCTATAAAATATATACCCTTCCATGGCAAAAGAAGCAGAGTCTTGAACTATGTTGATGATTGTCATTCTTATTCAGCTTAAGTTTTTCTTCTTTAACCCCTCTATATTGTCTGTCAATCTTTTCACCATACAAATGCTTTATAATATTACTAATTAAAGACAAAAGCAGGTTAGCAAAATTATGAACAAAACGGGCATATCTGGAATTTAAAGGGTTTTCTAAGGATGTCTCAGAAGTACAGCCAGGATGGGGAAGGGCTGAGCCTGAAGCTGCAAATGTAGTTAGAGAAAGTTGAGCATGCGCATCAGCTCTCTGGACTTCCCAGGCAGGGGAAGCAATGGGCTTGGCCATGGGAGGAGTAGAGGGTGGGGTTTGGAGAGGAGGGGAGGGACCAGCACAATTTGAATCAGACTTGATTTTGAACTCAGGCCTGGATTCCTCTTCCCCCACACTTTGCCTCCAGGTGCTAGGGGATTAAAAGCTCCTAGAGGGCGGGTCATTGCCTCCAGGCATGCAAAATTAGAGCAACAATTAGTGTTAGAACTGGGAAAAGCTGCAGGAATCTCTTCAGGTTTCTCTGAAAAAGCATGGTTGGGAGAGGGAGAGATATTTCCTTTTGTGAGTAAGTTGCTGGCTCTTTTAACAAAAATAAAAAGAAAAATAGAAAATCCAGAAAAACAAAGCATTAACATGATCTTATCTCCCATTTGTCTGGTTAAACAGACTAAAATAAAAAATAGGGTAATTAGGGAGTTTAAAAGGTCCATTTGAAAAAATTTAAAGGGAAAACGTGGCCAGTACGCCAGTACTTAGCAGTTAAAGGGAGAGGGTAGGGGAAAATTTCTTACCCAACCAGAAGATCAGAAGTGAGGTTCAGCTTTCCTCTTCGTGGTCGCCATCTGTTCAGGGCTACAATTCTAGCTAAACTGTCTAAAATATCTAATGAGTGGTCGCCAATAAATTATAAGCTTTAGCAAGAGTTAGACTTTTAAGCATTTATTAAGGAGAATAAGAGTTTGGTGAAGAGAGAAGAAAAGGCCTAGATTCCTGTCTATTAAAGGGAGAGCACGTTTCTAGCTCTGCTCTCCACCAGCGTCCTCAGGAAAGAGCTTCAGAGTGAGCGCCAGTCTCTTCCTTCCTCCTCCCACTAGTCCACGTCACTTCCTGACGCCAAAGAAAAGACTCCTGGTCTTGCCCTCAAAGACCTTCGCTTCATGGGCAGAACTCTTCTACAGTAAGTCTCCAGCAGGTGGCGTCATTCCAAGCGTTACAATACATACCATCTTGTCCAAACACATAAAAGGTACCCAACTTAACTGAATCTTTGAGGCCAATAATTCTACAAATTTATTAGTAGATAATTGATCTTATTTATTTATTTATTTATTTATTTATTTATTTATTTATTTATTTATTTATTTATTTATTTTATTTTTTTAGTGAGGCAATTGGGGTTAAGTGACTTTCCCAGGGTCACACAGCTAGTAAGTGTTAAGTGTCTGAGGCTGGATTTGAACTCAGGTACTCCTGACTCCAGGGCCGGTACTCTATCCACTGTGCCACCTAGCTGCCCCAGATGATTAATCTTTATCCAATTTGATTTCATTTTTATTATTTTAGTCTTCATTTTATATATATAATAACTATATGAACCATTTTAACATCATTTTTTCAACAATACCTTATAAATAATCCATTTGTTTATTAATAATAGAATTATAGAAGTGAAAAAAATGCCTTAGAATCTTTCCCCTTCCTCTATTTTCCTCTACCTCTGGAAATCTAGTAAAGTTTAGTTTAGACTCTAAAGTGCTTGCATGTCCCAGAGTGAAGTGACATGATAGATGTATAAAGGTATTGGCGAAGAAACCAGGGATAATTAGAGCAATGCCAGGATCTAGTACCTGTCTTTAATGGAATATGGAAAAAATCTGCCAGAAGTTTAAAGGATTCTCTTATTATTGCAGACATGGGCCAAGATCCTTATTGCCTTGATTGGATTAATTATTTTCCCTGTAACATGCTGCTTCTTCAGCTTTAATGGCTTAAAATCAAAGCAAAGAATTATAATATATTGTTCTAAATCAGGGGACAATGTAATAAAGGGCCACATGGCCTCGTTTGGTATGAATCTTAGCTAAGAATGGTTTTTACATTTATATATATATATATATATATATATATATATATATATATATATATATATATATATATATATATATATATATATATATATATATATATATATATATATATATATATATATATAGTGTACTTCAACATGTAAAAGCCATTCTTAGCTTGGCAGACCATAAAAAAAATAGGTGGCTGACTGCCCAATTTGGCCCTCTGGTCATAATTTGCCAATGTCTGCTTTAGATAATAGAGAGACTTTATTTTAAATAATAAAACCTTAGGCTTTAAATGTCCAACTATTGCAATAGCAAAGTATTAAACTCCCAGACCACATAAGTCAACAATATATTAAAAATATTTTTCCCAGAGCAATGAGTGTTAAGTGACTTGCCCAGGGTCACGCAGCTAGTAAGTGTCAAGTGTCTGAGGCTGGATTTGAACTCAAGTTCTCCTGAATCCAGGGCCAGTTCTTTATCTAATGTGCTGCCTAGCTGCCCCCTGAAAACATTTTTTAAATAATTTAACTATTATCTACCCTATAATGGATGTATAAGTTATCAATAGGTAGCATTTCACCCACTGGATAATTAAGCCGCTTAAAAAGCATACAAAGAAGGAGAAGGTAGGTGGCACAGTGGATAAAGCACCAGCCCTGGATTCAGGAGGACTGAGTTCAAACCTGACCAGATACTTGACCCTTACTATCTGTGTGACCCAGGGCAAGTCACTTAACCATTGCCCCACCAAACAAACAAAAGCATACAAAGAAATCATATAAAAACAAGGAGTCATGGTGACCATTCAGCTATAATGGTATCACCAGCAGACTCAAGAATAAACAATCTATCTGAAACAATAAGCCATCTATGAAAAGTGGAGAGGTCAATACAGGCTGTATTTCTGACTTTCCAGGTTTTCATTACCATGCCATAGAAATATCTTGACTCTGGAAACTTACTTCACCTCTTTACTTTATGCACTGGATGCAAAAATGCCAAATGCCCTATCAGCCTCTCCTTCTGATTGGCTGGTTTCTCTTAGAACCCTCATTTAAAGGAAGATGTCCAGCTCAACCATGCATTCACTTTCTACAAGTTGTACTCCTGACTCTCCATATTTGTTCTTCCATAACCCCTCACTGGTACATCATTTTTTTTTCCCTTTCCCCATACCCACTCTTCAACTTTTTTTTTTTTCAGTGCAATGAAGGTTAAGTGGCTTGACTATGGTCATATAGCTAGTAAGTGTCAGGTGTCTGAGGATGGATTTGAACTCAGGTCCTCCTGAATCCAGGGCTGGTGCTTTATCCACTGCACCACCTACCTGCCCCCTCAACTTCTTTTTAATATGTTGTTTTCCCCTATTAAAATGTAAGCTACTTGAAAACAAAGGCTGTATATTCTTCTATACTTTGCACAATGTGATCATTTAATAAAAGCTTGATGATCTATTCTGAAATACTTTAATACTGGGCAAAGCATATGAAAAGAAAAAGAAAAGGCCATAGATTCAGAGAGAAATATGGACCTAGTGTCATTCACTCATCCAACCAGAATTTCCAGTTAGTCTTCCTACCCGTAGGTAATCTTTGCACTGTCTGTGAATGCTGTGATAATCTTGTGTCCTGCAGAATGAAGCAATTGCTCCATTTTCCACACTCAATTCTCGTAAAAATAATTTTTAGCTGGTGGTTCAGTGGTTTATCGAAGGAGAAAAGCAACTTGGAAGATGCCATTTTGAATAACAGAACTTGTTCAACATCAAAGAATAAAATATAGAAATATGTTTCCTTATGTAATAGGCAAGGGAATGGTCACCATGCCATAGTATTGTTCAGCTGAAGCATGAAGAAAATGATGAAGAAACCCAAGTATTTTGCTACTGTTGGCAAAAAAAGGAAAGCAAACAAAGTAAGGCTGGTTGTGTTATAATAACCATAGCCGATACCACACTATGAAAAAAATAAATGAAGATATAAGTTTAAAAATAAGCACTATTTACCCATAGATATTTCTCATTGTATTTCATAGTCATAATGCTTAAATTAATCTTGAATTATAAATATGGTATCTTTAATATTGGTTAAATTATTTTACACAAAAGCAAAACTAAATACATATTGTTTTAAGCTTGATTTTTCCCCTATTAATTAGTTGTTCTTTTAATAATTACACTTCTGCTTTAAAAAATAGCATTCTGGAATATTAGGATTTTCAATTTTCCATTTGCATTATTCTATCACTTTAAGCTTAATTTCAAAAGAATAAAATAATGTAATTTATGAAGATTCAGATGTTTGAATTTAAATCAAGAAAATTAAAGAAATGCATCCTTGTCTTCAGGAAAAAAAACAACAATGGACTGGTAGTTTCTTAACTTAGGAATCCTTACAGTATGATTTTGTATATAAGCAAGTTAGCTATTAACATAACATTGTGAGAGAAGAGATTCTATCAGAGTATCCCTGTCATGTGTGCTGGACTACTTCTTGCATTGAAACCATCCTTGAAACTTAATTGGATCATGGAATTAAAGGTTCAAGTCCTTGACATACTTTCCTGGTCATGTGAGTACAAAAATTCCACCAGGCTTCCTGATGCTTGATTGTCAAACTGTGATGGGCAACATGGGTGACATTGCTAGTTTCAGCTAAATCTACGTGGTGACCCCCATGAGTATCTTGAATATCCTTTCTAGGGTATAGATAATTAAATCTTCTGTTAACCATCAGACCTCCTATGAATCTTGCATTTCATCACAATATCTCACCCAAATTACCTGAATCAGGCCTTTCCTATAATACTATTTTGTAGATAGTTTTGAGACACAGAGATTAAGTAATTTGGCGCAGGTCACACAAATAGTGACAGAGCAAGGACTAGAAGTCAGGTATCTTGACTCATAGTCTAGTGTTGTTTCCACAACACTGTAAAATGATAAGATGTTTAATTATGAGGATCTTGTTTTACCTCTTAGGAGTACGTGAAAGAAAAGTAAATCCCACTAAATATCTCCAAAAGTATAAGAATATAACTTTTCCTATTCAAAGAAGTTATTATTAAGGCAAAACAAATGAACAACAGAACAAGGAAAAGATATTAAAATTGACTGGCACCATCATTATTTCAAAGAGGAAATAGTAAGTCTGGTAATTGATTCAGGCAGCAAATACTTGGACATCTTGCCAGGAAGAGAGACATGGCAGCAATGGGCAACACTGGTTTCCAATATAAACTCATTTTAGAATCTCACAGTGGAAGATTTTGTGGCATTGAGGCAGAAGGGAGAGTACTTGACTTGGGAAGACCTAGTTTCAAATATTGCCATAGACTCTCTCTAAATAACCCATTGCAAATAATTTAAATTTTTGCTTGTCAACACTTTCCTCTACAGTAAAATGGAGATAATAATGCCTGTGGCCCTTACCTCATGGGATTGTAATGAGCATCAAATAAGATAATATATGCATAATACTTTAAAATCAAGGAGCTGACTAAATGTTAATTATTAAACTGTGCTTTTTAAACATGAAGAAGTAAAAAGAAAAAAATTAGCTTATAGAAAGTTTGAAGTGAGACCCAAATAAAACATAACTGCAAAAATATTGAAAGATTAAAAATGGAATTGATATCAACAAAATTCTCATCAATACTAGCGGAATAAGCACTTTTGTGTTTTAGCATCTCAATCTTCAATAAACTATAAAACTATATGATGAAATGGAAATAATTCTAAAGCAAAAACAAAAGAAAGAAAGTAAAAAAAATTAGGAAAGAGGACAACTAAAAAAACCCCTAGTTCTTAAGTTTGCTTAAAGAATGGAAGATACTAAAAACTTGGAGAAAATGAAAACATGGACAGTGTGAGAAAATATTATTAATAACCAATATTTTGGAGATTCAGAGCTAGCCCTCTTCTTCTAATGTCCTGATTTCCAGTCTTCCCTGAAAACCTTTAGTGATAATGAGATTGCATTAACTCTCCTAGTCTTGTTCAGATCCTATCCAATCTTTTTTTTTTTTTTTTTGGTAAGGCAATTGGAGTTAAATGACTTGCCCAGGGTCATACAGCTAATATGTAGCAAGTGTCTGAGGCCAAATTTGAACTCAGGTCCTCCTGACTCCAGGGCTGGTGCTCTATCCACTGCCCCACCTAGCTGCCCTTAAATCCCATGCAGTCTTCAAGGAATTTAATCTAAGGTGTAGAAGCCCATTTTGTTTTACTCAAGCTTGGGTGGGGATAGATATTGTGACGAAATGCAAGATTCATAGGAAGTCTGATGGTTTGTTTTACTTTTATTTTTTATGAGAAGGCATAAGATGAGTTGTAGTCTACACCACTGGGAAGAATATTCATGGCAGTGACATCAGTGATCCATTGAAGTGCCTTCTTTGGTCTTCTTTTATAGAAGACTAATTTTTTTTAAGTCACATTTTGAATTTGAAATGGGTATTTTCTACCGCCTAATATACACAATAAACATATTTTCAAAATTGGCATATTGTTTTATATTCAAACTAAGTTTGTACTTATCTTATATGTTAATACTTCAAAGAAGTATTTGGAAGCACATTTGAAATCAGAATTCTAACATTTACTAGACCATGGGTAAATACCTTTCTGAACTGTTTTTTACATCAGTGAAATAGCGATAATTACTCTACTCATATCACATGGTGAGTGTGAGTGAGATGTATGCTTTATAAATGTGATTTCTATAATTTAGAGGCAATCTGAAAAACTATTGTTCTTACAAAATTTGCTTAAATCTCTATTGATTTAATGTTGAAATTCCAAAACATTAATTTTAAATGTCTATCTTTGGTCAGGATAAATATGCATTATAAGGGCCATGTTTAGTCATAATTTTTTAAAAAGTACCAATGTTGGAAAAATTTTGAAATTGGCAATGTTTGCATTTGTTGGTCCAAACATCTCCTTTCTGTACATTTTTGCTCCTAATATCATATATACATGGTGTGTATATATGCACATCAGGACCAAGAGTTATATTCTTTTCTACAAAAATGTATGCTTGGGGGCAATTAGGTGGTGCAAAAGATAAAGCACTGGCCCTGAATTCAGGAGAACCTGAGCTCAAATCCAGCCTCAGACATTTGACACTTACTAGCTGTGTGACCCTGGGCAAGTCACTTAACCCTCATTGCCCCGTGGGGGGGGGAAAATTAAATGTATGCTAAAGGATTCCATCAAGATGGCAGAGTAAGGGATTATAAAATAGTTCAGGAACTTGATATCTGCCACAAAAGAAATAAAAAACATCACAATAAAAATATTATAAAGGAAAATCAAAGATAATAAAGAGACAGTGGAAGTGCCACAAAAAGGACACACTTCTCAGATAAGGAAAGGGCAAAGACAAGGAAGCCATAATGTAGAAAAAAATGAAACATGTTAAATAAATATCTCAATGAGAACTCAGCAGAAGAAAAATAAATAATAAGTTACCATCAACAATAATTCCAGAAACATAGCTGGACACACAATGGATTAAGAAAATACCATAAAAGAAATTAAGACCATGGCATTGGTATAGAAAGACATGACATTGTTAATGACCTGTCTGTATTAGTCCAAACATTTTTTTAAAAGACAATTTGATAGCAAAAATCACCAATAAGACCAAGTGAAATATTTGAGTAAAGGAATAGAGTTTATGGGAAATAAAATTATCAGCCTGAAAAGAAAACATGGAGATGTGGCAAAACTTACATCAAAACAGGATCAAAAGGTAATTGGCACACTTACTAGCTGTTTGACTCTGGGCAAGTCACTTAACCCCCATTGCCTGCAAAAAAAAAAAAAAAAGGTAATTGGCAAAAGCTTTGAATGTTTCATAAGCAAGATGCTCAGAACCAGAAGGCAATATTAGAAAGAGTTTTCAAGTCATAAAATTTCCAGAAAAAATGTAAAGAAGGAGCCTATCCCATTTTTCTTCCAGAAAATCCCTTGAAAAGCTTTTCTGGAAGGAGTAAGATCAGGGAATAGGCTGGCAGATGTAAAGAATTCACCAAACCCTTCAGAATTAAAGTTATATTTTATTCACCCACACCTATGATCATTAAATTCCTGAATTTCCCTGAAGTTACAAGTATCTAAAAATGAAAATGTCATTTACTAATGAACCCTAGTTTAAATGGCATAGAATTACTTTCCTGTCATGAGAAAATAAAGATAAAAGCAAAATATATATAGCACCAATGTGTATACTTGAATAACATAAGCTTGGTAAGGTATTGCTCAATTTTTTATGCTCTCTTCTCTCTTCTGGATAAGGGCAGTCTGAATCCTTTTTCAGGATTCACTTCCCTAGTGGTTTGGGAGTGGCTTGGACTGTGATCATTCTCCGGTCACCATCTTTCCTTTTTTACTAGATAGGTATGGAGATAGAAAGTTGAGGGAAGAGGAGACCTCATTTGACACATTCTTCAATATCCAAAGAGGTCAGATTAAACTGCTCATATAAACAACCAAGTTTACTACTCTGAGATGTCTGTAGGAGCTTGAAGACCTTTCTTGCTCTTTTTTCTTTTCTTTTCTCTTCGTTTCCTTTCTCTTTGATTCTTTTCTTTTTTTATAAACATTCGGTCTACCTTTAACTGTTTCTTTTTTATTTCTTCTTTAACTTTTTTCTTATTGCCCCTGTATCACTGATCCTTTTGCTTCAGCTTGTTAAGTCTTGAACAGGTATGGGGACATTGCCTCTACCACAACCACCACTACCACCACTACCACCCAGCTGCTGCTGCTGTACTTTTGCAGGCCTCCTTCTTCCTGTTAGTCTTTCTCTTACAAAAGCACGTCCCTTTAAGAATTCCAAAATGGACTCGAGATTGCCTTCAGACTTAGTGACTATTTTGTACCAAAAGACTCTCAGAGCAGAATGAGAGGGAATGCTGGTCTCTTTGAACTACAAACAGATAACAATCAGTTTTTAGTCACATATGACTTATAGAAAAATGAAAAAAGGAAACTGGTCTTCATCCCAATAATCTTCTACCTGGCTAAACAAGGAATAATACTTGAAGATGTTATGATCCACCACCTTTTTCAGACAAGGAAGTAGCATGAAGCTGATAATAAAACCTGTATGATGTAAAATAAATCACTAATTTATTTTGATTCAAGAATTATTAATCACTGTGACTACCCCAGAAAAAAGGCATTCCACATCAGTCTCTAGTGCTCCTTAGAGCAGAATATATCTTTGATTTAAATACTGCCCTTTTATCTCAGCTATATTTCATTTCCTTCAAGAAGAGAGGGGTGTCCTACAAAGATTAATTTATTATTTTTTTTTTGCAGGCAATGGGGGTTAAGTGACTTGCCCAGGATCACACAGCTAGTAAGTGTCTGAGGCCGGATTTGAACTCAGGTACTCCTGAATCCAGGGCTGGTGCTTTAACCACTGCGCCATCTAGCTGCCCCCAAAGATTAATTTTTATAACATTTGTTCAAGCTAACCATGAGCAATTAACAATTCTCTAATTATTTAGAGATGGCTATTTCCATAAATACGATTTAGTAGTTGTATTCAAATAAATACTATGTGTTCTATACATTCTGTAGTTATTTTTAAATGGAATTTCACTTCCTCTTATGATTGGTTAATATTGTGATAAAATAATGGGATTTGGCAGATGCCCAGGGCACCCCACCTGAAGATTGATTTGGAATTGATTGAACTGGATAAGACTGAGAAACTGACTGAGAACCTACTTAGGATTGATAAAATCAAGACCATACCTGGCCAACCCTGAGTAGGGTGTTGTTCTCAGAGGTTGTGGAATACTACATCAACAGGAGACCACCCTCAACCAATCAGCTTGAAGGACCTCCCCTTTTGGGGAGGGAGACAGGAAATAGGAAGGTGAGGGTGGCTCACTGGATCGGTCTCTTTTCATTCCGGAACACTTGTGGTGTAATTATCATACTAGTTTCTCCCCAAAACTGGGGGCAGGGGGGCAAGTAAGTACCCACATTAGTTTTTTTGTTTTGTTTTGTTTTGTTTTTTTTTAGTGAGGCAATTGGGGTTAAGTGACTTGCCCAGGGTCACACAGCTAGTAAGTGTTAAGTGTCTGAGGCTGGATTTGAACTCAGGTACTCCTGATTCCAGGGCCGGTGCCCAAATTAGATTTTAAACATCACAATATAGAGAGTGAAATGAGGATAATGTATGGATTTATTTTATATCCTGCAACTTTGTTGAAATCATTATATGGATTAATTTAGTTCATTTTCTGGAGTATTTTAAGTGCAGCATCATACCATTGGCAAAAAAAAACCCACCAACAACAAAAAACAAAAAAAAATAATTGTTTTCTTTGTCTGTGTTTGTTTCCTAATACTGGTCCTTATCTTAGTGATGTAGCTAATATTTATATCACTATATCAAATAGTAGTGACACTAGACATCTTCCCTTTACCCTTGATCTTAATAGAGAAGATTCTACTTAATCCCTAATAGATATAATGCTTATTTTGTTATTATATATAGATCCAAAGATAGAGACAGAGACAGAGAAAGTCAAACCTTGAAAATAAGTTACCAAAGAGCCATAGACCTTATGTACCAACTGTTAATTCAAAAATACTAAAGATCTCATAGAGATTGTTTACCAACTCTTAACTCTGAAAAAGAAAAGAAAACCAAAGAAACCACAGAGGTTATAAGCAAAAAGCTCTTTTTATTATATTGGAAGAGGAAAATTAGACACATGTGCAGGGTCTCCTCTAAGAACAGGAAGACCGAAGGCAGTGAGGTTAATCCTTAACATATATGTGTGTATATGTATATTTATATATGCATGTATGTGTGTGTGTGTGTGTGTGTGTGTGTGTGTGTGTGTGTGTATCTCTCTCTCACTCTCCAGGGTGTGCCAAAAGTCATGAAGGGATTTCAATATTAAAAAACTCCTTTTTTTTTTTTAATTTACAAAACCATACCATCATCACATACAGTATGGGTATATTTTTATATACACATATATATGAAATGGATTTGTATTATGTGTGAAAAATCAAATCTCATAAATGGCAAAAAATAAAGAAAAATGATGCAGATTTGCATAGTGACAAAAAGTCTATTCATAGCAGGGCTTCATGACCAAAACATAGTTCCTACAGTTGTTTGTCCAAGCTCAGGAACCACCTGGGACTGGTTTGAGCCAATTCTGAGATTTAGCTGCAGCAGAGTACATCCAGAGGTTGATTGAAAGGATTATTGTTATGCAAAGTTTAGGGTACACCTTGCTTGAGGGCCCTAACTCTAGAAAACAAGATGTCTCCTAGTAGTAAGAAAAGAGAGGAATGGTTTTGGGGTGGAGCTCCCAAGAAAGAGTTCTTTTGTTCCTACATTTTCTTCAACAGCTGGAAAAATTACCAGTTCACCAACAGAGAATTAGTCCGTTTCTCTTCTAATAGAACCCTGTACTACTCATTAACTTTTTTTTTTATCTCTTACTATCTTTGCCATTTGATATTAGGTAATAATTTAAAGTTGTTTTAATCTGGATTACTATCACAATTGTGATTTTGAACATTTTATCATACAAATCATTCATTTTTTTTGAAAACTGTTAACATCTTTCTATTTGTATATTGTGAAATAACTATCTCACATATCAATTTTCTTTAGATTTTAGGTGACATTTTTATCAGAGATTTTTTTATGCAAACATTTTCTTTCTTTTTTTTTAGAGTAGGAAGATTTCCATTTATTTATTTTAAGTAATTAACATTTTTAGTTATAGTTTGGGGTTCCATTTTTTATCCCTCCTTTTCTTCCTCCCTTCTCCCCTTCCTGAGGTGAAAAGCAATTGGATATGGGTTATACTTTTAAAATTATATAAAACATTACCATTTTAGTCATTTTGCATGAGAAAACTTGAATAAAAGACAAAAATGAAAGTGAAAAATAGCATGCTTCAGTCTGTATTCTATCAATATCAGTTCTTTCTTTGGAGATGGATAGTATGTTTCATCAACAGCCCTTTGGGATTGTCTTGGAACACTGTATTGTTGTTTTTTTTGTTTTGTTTTGTTTTTTTAGGCAATGGGAATTAAGTGACTTGCCCAGGGTCACACAGCTAGTAAGTGTCAAGTGTCTGAGGCCGGATTTGAACTCAGGTCCTCCTGAATCCAGGGCCGGTGCTTTAACCACTGCGCCATCTAGCTGCCCCTGAACAGTGTATTGTTGAGAATACTTAAGTCATTCATAGTTCTTCATCAAACAATATTGCTGTCTCTGTGCTCAATGTTCTCTTGGTTCTGCTCACTTCACTATAAATCAGTTCATGCAAGTCTTTCGAGACCCTTCTGAAACCATCCTAATTGTCTTTTCTTATAGCACGATAATATTCCATCCCTTTATGAAATTCTGAAATTTCTTATAAGAGTAAATAACTCAATAATCCTTTATTAGGCATTAACAACTTAGTTTGAATTATATCTTAGCAGAGAGCAGATGCTTAATTCATATTTCTGAATTTAATTCAGTTATCATAATAATTAACAAGGTAAGAGTAAAATGGATTCAGGCTTATTTGGATGGGAAGAGTGAGAAAAGATCTGGGAAGAACAGATTTGGATTTTGGATGTCTTGAGTTGTAGTATTAAAGAAGTAGGTAGCCAAAGGACAAAAAGGATCAAGATGATAACAGCAACAAACTTTGTCTCTGTGCATAATGTTCTCTTGGTTCTGCTCACTTCACTATACATCAGTTCATACAAGTTTTTCCAGGCTTTTTTTTTTTTTGGTGGGGCAATGAGGTCAAGTGACTTGCCCAAGGTCACATAGCTAGTAAGTGTCAAGTGTGTGAGGTTAGATTTGAACTCAAGCCACCTGAATATAGGGCGGGTGCTTTATCCACTGTGCCACCTAGCTGCCCCCAGGCCTTTTTGAAATTATCACATTTCTCATTTCTTATAGCACAATACTATTCTATCACTATCACATACCACAGATTTTTTTAGTCATTCCCCAATTGATGGGCATTCTTTTGATTTCCAATTCTTAGCCACCATAAAAAGAGCTGCTATAAATATATTTTTTTTTACAAATAAGTCTTTTTCTCTTTTGGGGGATGTCTTTGGGGTATAAACTTATCAGTGGATATAAACCTAGCAGTGGTAATCCTGGATCAAAGGATATGCACAGTTTTATAGCACTTTGGACATAATTCCAAATTGCTCTCCAAAATGCTTGGATCTTTTCACAACACCAACAGTGTATTAGCATCCCAGCTTTCCCACATCCCTCCCAACATCCAATATTTTCTGTTTTTGTTATATTTGCCACACTGATGGGCGTGAGGTGATACCTCACAGTTCTTTTAATTTGCATTTCTCTGATCAATAGTGATCTAGAGCATTTTTTCCAGCAAACATATTTTCTAATCCATATCATTTCTTCTTATTCTGGCTATATCCATTTATCACCATGCTCTGCATTCTCATCATTTATATATCAATTTACACAACTAGCTTGAAGTTTTCCAAATGAACATTTGCAAGAGTTACAGAGTTTTCTTATCCTTCAATTGTAAAAGCCTTGATAGCACTTTTTCCTTTTCCCAAAATAATTCAAGCTGTGTTCCACAAAGAATTCATTTTTAATAAATATTAACTTATTGATTCCTTTGGTACCTCCTTACACTATCCAAGGACCCTAGTATATTTTTCAAGCTACTTCTTTTGTTTACCCCCAATTATTCCTTTATCCATTAGTCTTTCTTTTTTCTTGCTATATTTCTTTTCTTTTTAACTACCAAAAAATTCTTCTGAATCCAAAGATGTTTTTGTTTCCTCTACCTGATGCCACTAAGTTGCTGGCAGAGTTTCAGTGGAGAATCTAGGAAATGACAAGATAGACTTTCCACTGGAACATATGATTCAGAAAGGATAAATTCCCATGTATGAGAGAGAGAGAGAGAGAGAGAGAGAGAGAGAGAATTATGCCTTTTTTTGAGAAATGCAACAATTTCATGACTACAATTCTGGAATAGTGTAAACTGTATGTAAAAGTATTTTGTTTAATGTATAATCATATAAAAATGAAAGGCATTACTAAAATATTTTCTGAATAATAAAGATAATTGTTATAATAATCACAATCACTATTACTATCATTGCTTAGCCTTTGTTTCTCTGGTAGAGGATAAAGTTAAAAGATTAACTTCTGGAGGACCCATTTCTTTTTTTTTTTTTTTGATTTTGTTTAAATTTTTATTTTTACGCAGGGGGAAATCAAACATAAATTTAACCCAATTTAGTTGCAAGTTCCTTAGCTTTTGCCTTTTCCAGCTTGGCAATACGGGCCACTGACTTTGGACCCAGAATGTTGCCACCCCAGTGACGACGGATCTCATCATATCTGTCATTGTAATTGGTTTTGATGGCTTCTACTAGCTTAGCCAGGGCTCCCTTATCTTCAGGGTTAACCTGTGTGAAGGCAATGCTTGTGCAAGTCTTTCTGTGAACTAAGCGGCCCAGTCTGGCTTTACCTTTAATAATACAGTAAGGAACTCCCATTTTTCGGCACAAGGCAGGAAGGAAGACCACTAGCTCAATGGGGTCCACATCATGTGCAATCACTACCAACTGTGCCTTCTTGTTCTCCACCAGGGTAGTAACAGTGTTAACGCCTACCCTGAGGACAGGTGGTCTCTTAGTGGGGACATCTCCTTTGCCTGCAGCTTTTTGTTCAGCTCGAGCCAGCAGCCTTTGCTTCTTCTCTTGCTTTGTCTCAGGTCTGTACTTGTGAGCCAATTTAAGCAGTTGAGTAGCTGTCTGACGATCCAAAGCCTGGCTAAACTGGTTAATTGCTGGCGGTACTTTCAAACGCTTATAAAGGATAGATCTTTGACGCTGCAGTCTGATGTATCGAGGCCATTTGACAAATCGAGTAAGGTCCCTTTTGGGCTGGATGTCCTGACCAATGCCAAAGTTCTTGGGCCGCTTCTCAAAGAGAGGATTAACCACTTTCTTGGCCTCTTGCTTCTTTACAACAGCAGGGGCCGGAGCCACCTTCTTCCCTTTGGCCTTCTTCCCTTTTGGCATCTTGGCCGGCAGAACGAGGGGCCCATTTCTTACAGAAAAAAAATCTGAGTCAGACTACTGCAAGGGAAGATAAGCTCTATGCTTCAGTATTTGTACTATAATCAAGATTCTCTGCCATTTTTATTTAATGCTATATGAATTTGGATGGCCCATACTAATCCTTGGGGCTTGATCCCATACAGTAAGACAAATAGAAAAGGCCTAATCTTCAAGACAAAATAGATCTAAGCTTAAGAAATAAAATTCTGGAAAGAAATTATAATTATAGCAGATATTTATATAATAGCATTTAAATTTTGCAATGTGATTTTGACACGTTATTTCATTTAAACCTAGAATAACAATAACAACATTTCTATAGAACTTTAAAGATTTCAAAGGACTTTTTAATTTTAACTTCATTTTACAACCTCCCTGCGAAGTAGGTGCCATTAGTATCTTTATGTGACAAAAAAAGAAACTGAGGCATGAAAAGTTTAATAACTTGACTTGGGTCACAAGGCTAGTATGTGCTTGAGGTAAAATTTGACCTCAGGTCTTCTTCACTCTAGGTCCAAGACACTATCCACTGTGTCATTTAGCTGCCTCAATAGAGGGTAGGCCAAAAGTCACAAACGGGCCTGATGCATTAATAACTTTTTGAATATTATTTTTTATTTATTTCATATATAATATATATATAGATGGATATACACATATATGTATGTATGAGTGTATTCCCTATATATTGCATATGGCATTGTGCTGTGGTATTGTAAATTAGAAACAAAAAATAAGGAATTGTTAGATATTGAGCTCCTTGAACAAAAACAGAAATTAAGGCTCAGAGAGTTTAAGTGGCTTGACCATGGTCTCATCATAGCTTGTTACTATGAGTAGAAGAATGTGAGTCCACATTTTTCTGTCTCTGAGTCCAATTCAAGGCTCTATTCACTATACCATAGAGAAGAGTAGCATTAGATAAAATCTCCTAAATTCAGTTACTCTGTATGACTTGATAAAAGTAACAAGTATTTCCTACTTTTGGTTATTTTATTAATGAGGTCTATAAATCATGTTTGGCAGCTAGGTGATGCAGTGGATAAAGTACTGGGCCTAGAGTCAGGAAGACTTGAGGTCAAATCTGGCCTCAGACGCTTACTACCTGCATAACCCATGGCAAGTCACTCAATTCTGTTTGCCTGAGTTTGTTAATCTGTAAAATGAGATGGAGAAGGAAATGGCAAACCACTCCAGCATCTTTACCAAAAGAAAAAAATGGGGTCGGAAAGAGTCAAACACAACTGAACAACAAAAAGAACACAAATCAATTCCATAAGCATTTATAAAATATTTATAATGTGCCAGGTATTATGCTAAATCTGAGGATACAAAGAAAGGCAAACACAAATTTCCTAATCTCAAGGAGTTTGCATTCTAATGGCTGAGAAAACAAGCAAGCAACTATAAACATACAAGATATATATATATAATTTTAGAGATAAGACATTAGGGGAAAGAGACCTATTAGAAATGAAAGACCTTGCAAAATGGATGACTTTGATTACATTAAATTAAAAAGGCTTTGTACAAACAGAAGCAATGCATCCAAAATTAGAAAGAATGTGGAAAGCTGGGAAACAACTTTTATGGCCAGTACTTCTGATAAAGGCCTCATTTCTAAAATATATAGGGAACTCAATCAAATTTATAAGAATCCAAGTCATTCCCCAATTGAGAAATGGTCAAAGGATATGAGCAGGCAGTTTTCTGATGAAGAAATCAAAGCTATATATTCCCATATGAAAAAGTGCTCTAAATCACTATTGATTAGAGAGATGCAAATTAAAACAATTCTGAGGTACCACCTGACACATATTAGATTAGCTAATATGAAAAAAAAGGAAAACAATAAATGTTGGAGAAGCTGTGGAAAAATTGGAACACTAATGCATTTTTGGTGGAGCTGTGAACTGATCAAACCATTCTGGAGAGCAATTTGTAATTATGCCCAAAGGGCTATAGGACTGTTCATACCCTTTGACCCAGTGGTACCACTGTGAGGTCTGTATCCCAAAGAGACCATAGAAAAGGGAAAAGGATCCACATGTACAAAAATATTTATAGCTGCTCTTTTTCTGGTGGTAAGGAATTAGAAATTGAGGGGATGCCCATCAATTGGAGAATGGCTGAACAAGTTGTGGTATATGAATGTAATGGAATACTACTGTGCTGTAAGAAACAATGAGCAGGAAGATTTCAGAGAAACCTGGAAGGACTTACATGAACTAATGCTGACTGAGAGGAGCAGAACCAGGAGAATATTGTACACAATATCAATGACATTGTGTGTTGATCAACTGTGATAGACTTGATTTTTCTCAGCAGTACAATGGTCCAAGATAGTTCCAAAGGATTCATGATGGAAAATGCTCTCCAAATCCAGAAAAAAAGAACTGTGGCATCTAGATGCAGATTGAACCATACTATTTCAATTTTTTGTTTCTTTTTCTTTTTTGAGGTTTATCCTTTTTTTCTCTGATTCTTCTTACATAGCATGACTAGTGCTGTGTGACCCTGGGCAAGTCACTTAACCCTCATTGCCCCATACCCACTAAATTTTTTTTTAATAAAAAAAAAGAAAGACCTAGAAAGGCGTCTTGCAGAAAGTGTGATTTGAGTTGAACCTTGAAGAAAACTAGGGAAGTCAGAAGTCTGAAATAAGGAGGTGGGACGTTCCAGTCATGGGAAACAGCCAGTGAAAAGGCATACAGTAGACAGATTTTGGGAGATGGCTAATGCCTGAATTTGCTTTGTTCTAATACACATGTTCATTATAAGTTCTTGTTTTCCCAATTGCTGGGGCGGGGGGGGGGGGCAGTTGGAGAGAGAGAAATATTTTCAAATATAAAGAAATAATTTTGTTTTGTTTTGTTTTTTCCAGAGGCACAAAGTTGGGAGATAGAATGTACAAGGAACAATAAGAAACCTGAATGGCCTCTATTAAGAAGTGTGTTAGTTTTTAAATTTGTTGTTGTTTTTAATAAGCAAACTCAAAAGCATTGCTTGGTAAAGAGAAGACACAAGATGTTTTAGTTTTTGCTAATAAAACCCCTAATATTCTTGTAAATCCCTTTCTATTTCATAGGATTAATGTCTACAGAGTGCTTAAGGACTACATAAAGATAAAGGATTATAATTGGGTAGAATTTAATATGTTTTTAAATTATACTTTGCTTTTTTTGATAAATCCAAAAACCTGCCAGAAATACATCACTTAAATCAAATGAGAAAAAAAAAGCCTAGGATTATGGAAACAGAATAAGGATTTCTTTCTTCAGCTTTTGCTTTCCATTCTATTTTGACTTCATCAAAGCTGTCACTTGACAAATGCTTAACTCAGGCCACAAGACATGAACTAGGTTTTCAAAAATGCATTGTATGGATTAAAAAAGCCTTGAAAGGAAGGGCAAATGAGATATTTTTTAACCCCCTCCTTCTTCAGGGAAAAAAATAGTCTCAGATATCCACCTATTAAAGATGAAACATTTAAAACCATAGCAATATATTTTCCACATTTTAAAAACACAAAATGTATACTTTCAGCTTCCTTAAGTTTTCCTTTTTCTTTTAATATAGTCAAGTTACAGAAATGTTTCAATGGTCTCTAGATAGCTGACTTTTACATTTCTACCTCTTTTCTACTTATTGCACAATAGACTTATATGTTATTTCCAAAGGTATATATTACAACACAGATAGTTTTCTGCAACCTTTTCAACCCAAGGGAAAGCCACAGTCAAATCAAGGTTAAGTACGTTGGCGTGGGGTTTTTGTTTTTTGTTTTTTTGGTTTTGGGGGTTTTTTTTTTGGTTAGTATGGCAAAGATACATTTCAATTTAAATCATCCTAAACCTGTCCAGCTGGCATTTTCAAGGGAGAATATCAAAATATAAATCTATCATTTGAAATGGACATAAACATCATTCTTGGCTTAGGTAAGTCATGATTAAACAAGTTTACAGTTATACTTTCATCCACTTTCAAGTAGTTACTTTTGATTGAAATTTGGAACAAAATATGGAGGATTTCCCTTAGAATCTGCACATTTAAAACAATGTTTTATGAAATGTTTTGTTTCAACATGTCTAATTCAGAAAAATTAGATTCTTTCATTTAAAAGCTTTGTAAATACTTTTATATGGTATGGAGAGAAAAAAATGTCATAATACACCAGTTAACCAGTCTCTTATCAACCTTACCCCCTAAAATTGTTAGCCAGGAAGTCATAGGAAGAGGCACCAACTTGGAAGTAAGGGTAAGATATGTCCCTGAATATGTATGAAGAGTTATCCATGATAACCTGGACTTTACTTCAGTGTTAGAGGGTAGGGAAATGGAGAGGCAACATTGTTTTCTCCTCCTATCAGAGACCAAAGTCCCTCCATCTTAGAGTTTTCTACCAGGCTTTCCTTATATAATCTTTGCCTAGTACTGAACCAAGATCCTCATTCATTTGTAGTGGAAATCCTATCATAAGACTCACCTTTTCTTGTTATAACCCCCCAATCATCATTTGCCCAACACATCCTCTGGGGACCAGGCAGGTTAGAGATTGCTAAGAGCACAGTTGGGGAACACATTGGAGTTTTAAGTGATCCTGCTGCCTTTCTCCTGGCAGGACTGTCCTTAACCATGGCAGTCTATTAGCTACCCACCCAAAATTTTCATCAGGTCAAGTTCTCACACTAAAGCCAGGCTGCACCCAAAGTGAGCTAATTTCCAGCCAGGTATATCCTGGTACCAGATAACTAAAGACAAACTATTCAGGACTTTAGCATGAAAAATATGCAAAGTATTTCTTGAACTAATCTGGTTTACATATGCAAATTTGAACTCTGATTTACTTGACCAAGGGAGGTGGCAGTAGAGAAGTAATTCAGTTAAAAACAGTTGAGAGGAGAGGCACAGTATATGTATACAACAATATGACCTCAGGCATGAGTTTATGGAAAGGGTGAAAGTGATGAGGGAACATGTCCTCCAGGGAGACTAATCATATTCCCTATAAGGGTTAGGATGGAAGAAGGTAAGCACTTTAGGAAGAATGCCACATTGATGTGTCCCTAGGGGGGCTGTACCTGCAGAGTGGCACCAAATGGTGAAGAATCAAAAGTCTTATAGATAGTAATTACTGGGGAGAAGAAGCATGCCCACTTAGGAAGAAACCTTTCCTGATCCTCCAGGTCAGTGATTTAGGGAAAAAAATTTTTCTCCTCCTTCTTTAGTTACAATACTGAAGAGACAAAAGAGACTAAAAAAATCATTTCTTAAACGTTTAGAGTTTTAAGTATTTAGGCATCATTCCTCAAAAGCTTCTTGAGCTTTTAGCTTTTTGGTTCTGATAACAACTTAAAAAATTGAAGCTTAAACATGAAGTATATTTTATAAATACAATCAATAATTGAGGTATGTTATATCTATGAACTAAAGATAATTACACATTTTTTAATGATAAATCTGAACCAGATTCTTTTCTTAAGTACTTTCCAAATGTTCTACCACTTTAAGAAATGTCTTCTAGCTCCTTATAATCTTCTATAAAACTTCATTTTAAAGATATCTACCATTTACTTAGAGGTTCTGAACTTTCTCTTTTTGACTTGAAGTTTGTTTTAAATATTTTCTTTTTTTCTTTTTTAGTTTTAACCTCCTTAGTAAGAGATAGGACAGATTTAGCTTTTGTTTTTTAATGTTTAGTTAAAATGTCTTTCTATGTCAATGGAAGATCAAGAAATTCAATTAATAATCTTTTTTTTCTCCAAAATGCTTTATTTAGAAATGCACAACAAGTCAAAAGACCTACTGGTTAAACTGTTTAAACCAGAAAGATCCAGATGTAGGAAAGACACGGACTCCTGTAATTTTAGGTGAAAAACACTTTCACTCTATTAAGAACATTAGATTTACTTATTTCCTCACCACTAAAGTTAACTGAGGGATGATTATATTTTTTCTATTAAAAAGATCCACAAACAGTTTGTTTATTCAGTCAATAACCAATTACTAAACATTTATTAATCACCTATAAATGCTGGGCATTGTGCTAAGCACTAGGGATACAAAGAGACTTTACAATCTAAATGCTCCCATAATCTGTGCTTTCACAAATTATTTTGTCTATGATTATTTTCTTCACATATTATATCACTTAACATAATATATTATTGTTTTAATATATAAGAAGACATGAAATATTAGAAGTGGAATATTTTTAAATGAAATCCATCTATTTTAAAGTTGCAATTAAAAGGAGTGTATACAATATAGTAATATCTATTTTGATTTATCATATACAACATATTTTTACTTATATATGACATTATTATTATAATAATAGCAATCAAACTGCATTGTATGGATTAAGAAAAAGCCTTGAAGGAAGACTAAATGAGATTCCCCCCCTCTCCTTTCTCAGTCAAAAATAATTTAAGATGCCCATCGCAGATGAAAACAAAGCAAATTGTACCAAATTATACCAAAAATTAATATTTTACTTATATGATGCTTTAAGTCTTGTGAAGTACTCTACAAATATTAATCTCATTTTATCTTTACCACAACCCAAGGAGCTAGCTGCTGTTATTATTGCCCACATTTTACAGATGAACAAACTGAAGCTGAGAGAGGGTAAGTGACTTTCAGAGTCACACAGTTAGTAAGGATTTGAAGAGGAAATTTGAATTCATATTTTCTGTTTCCAAGTCCAACATTCTTACCCACTGTACCAAAAGCTTAATGCAAATATTTAAAAGGTGAAAACCACTTTTGACCTATATCTTAGGATACACTCAGAATATAAGTTTTTCTTCATATCCCAAAGAAGACATTTTGATGCTTCCTTGCTTCAAGTATTATTCCTGTCTACTAATAATATGCCAATATATGATTCTGCCTAAAACAGCTATTGATTCATGTGCCAGACATTGTTCATAAATGTTTCCTACTGGTAAAGATCCAGGGGAGAAAAACTGAACCAACATCACCACCCCCTTTAGCCCCAGATCATAGTATAGCTAAACTGTTTGCAGGTGGCATTATTATATAGTATGAAACTAAGAAACTGAAGGGCATTCTCCTAAAACATACTACTCGATAAACTTAAGCAAAATCCAAATCACCAATAATAATCTTGTTTCAGTTGTCTAATTATCTAAATGGTTATCAAATTACAATTATATAGATGTCATCATTTCAAAGTAGGTATAGTATAAACATTGTGCAATAATACAAAATCCTGTTTAGCAATAACATTTATTAAAACAAATGCACTACAATTAAATTTCTCTTAATAATCTTTCCCCTTAATTTAATCCATAAAATCAAACAAAAGACCATTTATATCAGGCATCTGGCTATTTCTATAAAGTTTGTAATATAAATAACTAGGGCATATAGGATTAACATTTTTTCTTAGCCTCCAGGAAAAATGTTGAAAAGTTAACTTGATTTTTGGAAAGGTAGCCAGCATCAGTTGGCATTTTACCAAGGTTTAAACTCCTTATAGGCTATACTTTGTAATAGTATGTATTTTATGTTATAATAATTGCAGAATCACAGGGCCACATAATAGCACAGTTAGTGGAGATGTTAGAGATCACATAGTTCAATCAATGTCACATCAAGTAATCTGACTAGTGACCAGTCTAGACTGTAAGAAGAACCCCAATCAGAGGAAACCTGCTAAATTCTCAAGGCAACCCATTAAACTTTTGTGTAACAGTAATTGTTAAGAAACTTTTCCGTATGTAACCTTGACTTTCATCTATGAGTTGGATCTCTGGCCAAATATACAGTGATTCCGTATTTAGAAGTGTAATTATGAAATGTCTCATGCTTATGCTCCCAATTAGAAAGCAACTTTCTAATCATGGGAAGGTTGTTGAACTCTCAGCCCTCTGCTAAGAGAGGTCTTTCTCTCCTGGGTGGTTCCCATTCCACCCTTAAGCAGCAAACTAAAGAACACTCAGAGTCATAAGGATGGGGTTGACCATAGCTCCTGCTTCATCCTTTATAAAACATACAGTCAGCCATACCTCTCAGATTGTCCATTCAGGTGAAGGCCATCTCTCATGGTTTATGGGAATAGCAGATGTAGTAGGTGCTATAGCCCCATTTGGCTGTGGCTATGGGATGACTCTCCTTTCCTCTTTCTTCCTGAGAGTCTCACATTCCTTGCCTTTACCAAGAATGTGTGAAATGCTCTGCCTCCTGTGCAAGGGATGACGCTGACTTAGTTTCCTCTATTCTCAAGAATTACCCCAGATCAAGCCACTATACATTAGCTGCCTTCTATCTCCATCCCCACAGTACTCTTCTCCCATTGGTAAATTCCTCTAAGAACCTTCATTTGGAGAAAGGGCCAAGGCAAGGCTCTACCCTTTTTCAGCATTTTTAATATGTTGTCTTTCCCCAATACAATGTAAGCTCCTGGCAGAAATTATTTTTCTTTTTTCTTATATTTATATCCACAGTGCTAAGCATACTGCCTAGTACAAAATTCCTTCCTCCTTTTCCTCCTTCATTCCTTTCCTTCCTTTCTTCTCCCTTTCTTTCCTTCTCTCTCTTCCTTAATCATTTCTTCCTTCCTTTTTAAAATCCCTCTTTCAGATTTTTATCTTCCTTTCAAATTGTCAAGTAAAGAGTGAACTATTAAAACTTTTAAATTTCCTTCACTCCTTTTCAATTAGAAAGACAACAAATGAAGGGTGTCCATATGTTGTTTTTTTGAGGGGCAATGAGGATTAAGTAACTTTGCCCAGAGTCACACAGCTAGTAAGCATATGATTTTTTTTAAATTTACATTAAAGCATATAATTTTAATGTAAATAAAAACAGAAATGACAAAAATCTGAATTTTTCAAAAATTACTTTTTATTTCCTTTTGAAAGAAATTGAAGTAATCTGTGGCTGAAAAAAGAGAAAATAAATAATATTTTTACCTCACCCTAACTGATTAAATAGAACAAAAATTCTCCAATGTGGACAACTAAATAATTAAAAAGTTACCAGGGACAGCTAGTGGATAAAGCACCAGTCCTGGATTCAGAAGGACCTGATTTCAAATCTAGCCTCAGACACTTGACACTTACTAGCTGTGTGACCCTGGGCTTGTCACTTAACCCTCATTGCCCTCCCCCCCCAAAAAAAAAGGTTACCTTCCTTACATTCCAAGTATCACCTAATTCAATATGTAAAATAGGAGGGAGAGATGAATTCTCAAGGTGACTTTTTTTTTGGGGGGGGGAGATTTGAAACAATTTATTCCTCCCTCCTCATAGAGCTGCCAGCCAAACTTCACTTGAAACAAACCAGGAATAAAAGGAAGAGCTGAGTCCAGGGAATCTATTCCACCACTAACAAAGGGGAAGATTAGCAGAGCTTGAACCTCCTGCCAGAAAATAAAGCAAAGTCAAACTGCAGAAACCACATCTCAGGAAACATTCCCCAATGTGATTGTGGGTGGAGGCTGGTGGTTTGGGGAGCTATGGAGAGAAGAGCATCAGGAAGTCAGGAAAACAGACGTGACCAGGAGCCAGTGACCAGGACCATCCAGTGTAGGGCCCAATGACTTCTAGCCACACCCTCTTTTCAAAACTTTTGAAGTGTTTTTCTTTCTTTCTTTTTTTTTTTAAAATAGATCAAGGCTTTGTTGATGTTGTGTGTATTTTTGTTGTTATTGTTGTTCCAGATGTTTCACTCCCTCTGGAAAGATGCAATTTATTTCCTTTTTTCTTACAGCACACCACAAGGAATTGCCCTATATAAAAATAGTTACTGAAGGGGAGATCCTGGGCCATCTTTTGAAGTGAAATTTAAGCCCTGGATAAAATTAAATACTGTATTTTAAAAACAGAGGCAGTGCAGTATAGTGAATAGAGCCTGAGGCTTGTAGTCAGGAAGAGCTAGGTTCTAATCTCACCTCTGACACTAAGCTAGCTGTGGGAACCAGAAGTCATTTCATTTTCATTAGCCTTAAGGACTTAGCTACTAAATCATAGATGGGCTAGCTCCCTTGAGATAAGGGAGTTCCCTACAGTGACAAAAACAAAGATCCTTAGCATATTTGAGAAGTAAAAATAATATTTCTTTAATTAAAGACCAGGGATTCACTGTCCAATTAAATGGTTATCATTTAAACATATTTCCTGACTCTCAAAGCTCTGTAATCATTTCAAATTTTGGTATGTTAAATTCCATTATCCATATGTAATGCCAATAATTTCACTTATTTTTATGTATTTTTATAGTGACTATTACTAACTTTTATATAGCTCTTGTAAGTTTTGCTAAGCACTTTAAAGGTTAATTCATTTAATCTTCACAATTCTGTAAGATGGTTTTCATTCCTATCCTCCTTCCAACTTCTTCCCAACTTCTTCTTGGGCCTCTATTTGGCCTCTTTTCTACACTTTTCTGATTATAAATTGCATTATAATTATATATGTATATGCCTTACATACACTTCCTATGAGAAGGTAAGCAACTTGAGGAAAATGTCTCTTTCTCTATTCTCTAACATTCATTTATTCAGTCAGTCATTTAACAAAAATTTATTTAAAAATACTCAATGAAAGGCACTTTGTTAGGTACTGGGAACACACAGAAAAAAAATCCATTTTCCACAGTGACTTTCTTGTTTTTGTTGTTGTTTTTATTTGTTTGTTTGTTTTTGCAGGGCAATGAGGGTTAAATGACTTGCCCAGGGTCACACAGCTAGTAAGTGTCAAGTGTCTGAGGCCAGATTTCAACTCAGGTCCTCCTAAATCTAGGGCTGGTGCTTTATCCACTGTGCTACCTAGCTGCCCCAAACAGTTAATTTAAGAGCCGCTTCTTCTTCGGGGAATTGTAAAGGATTGTAGCTCATACCATTTTGCAGTTAAAGAAATTGAGGTAAATCAAATTTAAGTCTTTTGTCCAAGGTAACAAAGTAATTCAGTAGCAGAGTTATATATGTAACCCATAAACTTGGAGACTTTTCTTTGGTCCATTGCTTATCTTATTGAGGCTTACAGATAAAGGGGAATAGAAGGGGAAAGGAGACAATTATATCTTAAGATAGTAGTGTAAAATATTTTTCCTCAGGAAAAGGAATAAATCCATACATTTGGGTTAATTTTCCAGTTTCCAAGTTTCTTGAATCCTTTATAAATCCTCAGTTGTTAGTTTGTGGTTAAATAAAACATAATTATCTGATAATCTTTGGAGAGTGGTCTGAGTTTTCCTGTCACACATCCAATAACCTGAACCAAACTAACACATTCTCTGGCTTCAGCCCATGGAAAAGAAATTGCAAGTAATTGAGCTGGGCCTCTCTGCCCTGTGGCAGATTTCTGTCAAAATCAGGCTCACTTTGCTAGATAAGGAAAAAACTTCCTTTGTGGCTTTACAGGAGGGAAAGCTACAAAGACAAGATGTAGGTCTTCTTCAAGCAGACAAAACAAATCATGTTCTGTGGACTGGTGCTCATTTTAATTTTGTTGTGCAGTAATCAGTCTTGTGATCATTTAATTACAAGGGTCTACTTCCTCAGGTGGTATTGTATCAGTACTAAAGATGTCTATTGCCTGGCAGGTGCAAGTAGCCATTCCCATCAGTCACTAAGCTTAGCAACTGGACATGAGTAAAACTTGTTTTCTGTCTTCTTTGGCACTTTAGTACAGCAATAAATGTTCACCACCATTACATTCAATTTAATGATCATTTCTTAAGTAATACAATGTGTGAGGTACTAGGCTAAGGACTAGAAATACAAAATAAAGCAATGCAGTCCCTCAAGGAGTTTACAGGGGGGTATAACATGTACACATACATAAAAATAAAATAGACATGAAATAGACACACACACACAATGGTTACCTTTATACATAATGTAAATATAAAACTAACTGCCACGGACAATCTCATCTTGGGGAAAACTTCATTAAAAGCATCATCATGATCTTATGGGGCAGCTAGGTGGCACAGTGGATAGAGAACTCACCCTGGAGTCAGGAGAACCTGAGTTCAAATCCAGCCTCAGACACTTAACACTTACTAGCTGTGTGACCCTGGGCAAGTCACTTAACCCCAATTGTCTCAGCAAAATCAAAAACAAAAACAAAAAGCAATGAAGGAACTTTGCATTAAAAAAAGCATCATCTTCAAACACTAATGATCCAGGATGGAGAAAGTTCTAAATTATACATCTTTGGCTCCTTACTCTCACTCCATACATCCATCATTTGCCAATGCCATTACTCTATTCACAATTTTCTATGATTGATTCATTGTCTCTACTCACATCCACCAATTTATCACCTGCCATCTGAACTATGCCAAAGACCTCCCAGTTTGTCTCCTTGCTTTGAATCTCCTTCCAATGTACATTGCACAAGCTGACAAAATGATTTTCTTTGAGTACAAATCTGTCCATGTCACTACCCTATTATTAAACCCCATTGGATTTTTGCCTCGAGGATAAAATATAGATTTTTAGTTTTAGTTTTTAAAGCCTTTCGTAACATAGCTCTCAAATACTTTTCTACCTTTTTTACATATTATTCCCCTTCATGCCCGACATGAACCAACCAAACCAACTTTCTGTTTCACATGGTACTACTCCATGTCCCTTCTCTGTATCTTTGCCCTGGTCATACTACTTGCCTGGGATACATTTCCCTGTTCTGTGAGCTGCTAATGCCCTCCCTCCCTAACCAATTTTGTATTTAACTACTTTGCATTTATTTTCTATTTGTTCTTATATACTTATTTTGTATATATTTATGAAAGGTTTTAATGAAATAACACACCATTAAAATGGAGTATAAGTGTTCCAACTGTAATAAATATTTCTAATAAATGTGTGAGTAAATGAATGAAAAAACAAACAAACCATTGATTAAGGTTAAAGGGATACAAGTATAAACAAGCAAGACAGTCCATTCCTTCAAAGAGCTAACATTCTAATGGGGAAAGCCAATATATACAGAGAGTAGAATGATAGCCAGGGAAGAAGGCCAATTGATTGTACAAGACTAAGTGAAAACTAACCAATAAGAGCTCAGAGTCCTAGGGATAGGAGTCTTTCTTCTGGATGGAGGAGAAGAAAGACATTTTTAGGCAAGAAAGCATATATATGACCAGAAAGATTTATAAGTTAAAGGAATGGGTGCCCCTATACATAGCAGGATTCTATGTGGCAAAGCATGGTGATACGCCATCTGTAAGTGGTATCAGTCCTGTGAAACAAGAACGCCTTAAAGGAGGCTGTTCCAGCATGGATTTGGCTTGCTCTTAATGAATGTGTGTAGGGGGCAGCTAGGTGGCACAGTGGATAAATCACTGGCCCTGGATTCAGGAGGACCTGAGTTCAAATTTGACCTCTGACACTTGACACTAGCTATGTGACCCTGGATAAGTCACTTAACCTTCATTACCATGACCCCCCAAAAAAGAATGTGTGTGTATGTGTATGCATGCACACCCTGTGAACATGTGTAACCTACAGTGCCAGTCTATGTATAGCTTCTCCACTTTCTAGAGCAATTCCCACCAGTGGCACTTGCCCAGGGTTATGATATTTACTGTACTTCCCTTGCTTGTAAGATTTCTATATAGAATCAGTGTCCATTCCAACCACTCAGGTCTCAGCCACACAATAAATTATTAATATGATAAAATAGCTACCTGAATTGCCTAGAAAATAGAATCAACATCTTCCCTCAAGTTATGCCCTCTCCTGAAGGAAGGAGGGACCAGGAAGAAATCATCCACCAGCGTTTATAAGGGCTTTGAGTTAATTTTCCTTTAAAAGAGAAAAGCAAAACTTCTGGCAGCTCCAAAATCTCACCTCTTTGCCCATCAGTCCTTGGCCAGAAGAGATGATCATTCTTCAAATTTTAACCCCCATTTCTCACAAGAGGAATTTGTAGGACCATGGGAAGGAGAGAACCCAGGAGCCGCAGGGAACTTCCTCCATCATAGGATAGAATTATCTTTGACTTCCTCTTTCCAGAAGCTTCCAAAGTAATCCATAAAGTCTAATTAAAAGATGTGATGAGGTGGGCGGCTAGGTGGCGCAGTGGATAAAGCACCGGCCCTGGATTCAGGAGGACCTGAGTTCAAATCTGGACTCAGACACTTGACACTTAATGGCTGTGTGACCCTGGGCAAGTCACTTAACCCCCATTGCCCCGCAAAAAAAATAAGATGTGATGAAACCTGTGAAATCTTAGATAGCTTCTGCTTGAGTTTTCCATCTCCATAGCAACAAAATCTAGATGGGTAGTTTGGGAATTCAGGTCAATATTTACACATGTACATGTTTGTTTTCCATTAGATTGTAAACCCCTTGTAGGTTATGTCTTCTGACCCTTTTTGTATCTCCAATGCTTAACAATATGCCTGGCACATAGGAGGCACTTACTAAATGTTTATTGAGTGATTGGTTGATGCTAAAGAATGTAAGCTCCTTGAGTCTTTGTATGGATCCCTAATACCAAGCATTGGACCTGCCCTGCATTAGGTATTTAATATAAGGCTCTTGGATGGTGACCAGCTGTTTTCAACGTACTGAAAGGCAATTGAAGGTAAATATTGGGACATTTTTCTTTTGGGGGCATGGGGGGTGGGGTAGAGTGGTGACGAAGGGAAATAATATTGAATTCCAAGGAAGAGTTCTGAATCTCCTCCTGTCACATTTTCCCAGAGACTGGAAAGATTGACATCTGTCAATGATGGCTGACTCCCCACAGTCAGGAAACTAAGCTAACTGATCTCCAAGTGATGTCTTTCAGTTCCCTAAACCTAAATCAGAAAGCTATCTTCTAAGAAAATCAGTAGTAAATACAGGCCTGAACTCCTGCTGAGATTGATTATTGTTTTCTTTTGGGTTTTTTTGATAATTTAATTGGTTCTGTTAATGTTTATTACATATTAGAGACTGGGTGGCCTATTATTCTGTTCTAGGAACAGAATAGATCTTCAATGTGTGGGTTCTTGGTCTTTCCATAGATTTGCCGCAGGGACTTAGGCAAGTCACTAAATTTCTATAGGTCCCAGTACACAGGAGTACTGTTGAAGATAGATTAATTAACGGATAGAGAGGCTTGGGAAGACATTAAAGGAACAACAAACTCAGTCATTCTTAATACTTTTGACACTGGAATGGAATTTGTTGACAACACTTCCCTTTCTCTTTGAACTCAAATAAGAATCTTTCCATAGACATTATAATGCAATCTTCTTACCACTTGCCTCTTAATGTTATGTAAACACTGTCAGATTCAATGCCTCAAATCTTCTTGGAATGTTTAGGTTGAGACTTAAAATCCCAAACTGGAAAAAAATGAAAATATTTAACTGTTTTCCTTCCCCATTTATTTCAAATCTAACCATTCCTGGCTCTATGAAGAAAACTAATTTGAATGCCAGAGTATCTAGATTGCTGGTCTTCGGATTCTTTCCTGGCAAATCCTTTACTGTAAAATCATCAGTGAAGTGAAATCTTCTTAAAGATAGCATCTACCCATCTTTGCTAATAAAGCTGGTGATTTGGAATTTTTTGTTGCAAGCTTAGAACCAACACAAGTGACAATTTGAATTGCCAATTGCAAGTCATTTCATTCAATAGGGATTAATGAAATGACAGAATGTATCTTCTAAGATCAGAAGCCAAACATGAGAAGAATGAAGCAAAATTACAGTTCAGGAAAGAATATGAAATCTAAAGAACAAATCTGAGGAACACTTAAAAGAATAATATATAACCATCTTATTTTTTCTTTGCTTCGAACCTTCCATTTTTTTCTTTTTAGTACCAATGGCAACAAGCATTTATTAAACACTTAGTATGTCTTAAGCACTGTGTCATGCTCTGGGGATATTATTATTATTATTATTATTTTGATAATTAGTTATGTTTTACAAAGCATTTATATATGGATATCTGATTTGATTCTCGTGACAATCCTCTGAAGTAGGTGTTATTATTATCCTTATTTGACAAATAAAGAAACTGAAGTACAGATAGGATAAGTGACTAGTCCAGAGTAACACAGCTAGTATGAGGAAGGAAAAATACTTAGGTCTTCCTGACTGCAAGTTCAGCACACTGTGCACTGTAACCTTTAGCTGCATAAAAAAATGGGAGGGGAAGCCCTGCTTTCAAGGAGTCTAATGGGGGAGACAACCTACAAAATTTATATGTTGGGAAGATATACACACGAAAAATTTGAGATAATCTCAGATGGAAGACATGAAGATTTTGACATTAGAATTAAAAATACATTTCCTTACCAAAAGAGAAAAAAGAAAGAAGAAAGGTATAGTATATACCACTAAGTCAAGAAAAATTCATTAAACACTCACTATGTCCTAGGTACTGGTTATATAAAGATAAAAAAGAGTCCTTTATCTTGAAAATCATGCATTCATTCTAATAACTTATAGGTATATGCATGTGATATGTATGTGTATATATACATATATATGTATATATCTGTCCGTGTGACATATGTATATATGGGTGATATATATAATATATGTACATGTTTCGTATATGTACATATGTGTGTATAGATGTATACACACACACACACACATATATATATATATATATATATATATATATATATATATATAAAGAAACACAGCATAATATGGAATGGAGGAATATCCCAATACCCCAGCAGTTCAGGGGAATATAAATGTTTGTGAAACAATGAATGGGGGGAATTACTGAATTTGGAATCAGACATCCTGGGTACAGAAGTCTCCTGTGATAGACAATTATCTACCGGACCCAAGAGAAGTCACTGAACCCTCCTTGGCCCATCTTTCTTCATCTGTGAAATGAAGGGGTTGGTATAGAAGGCCCTTGAAGTCTATTACAGATTTAGATCTACAAATCTAATATGTCATGACTAGATGAGTTCTAATGTTCCTTGCATTTCTAAATGTAAAATCCTAGTGTTGTTTTAACATGTCTCCAAACTTTATCTTTGGGTAAATTGTATGTTTTTATACTGTTTGTTCTTTGTCAGACTGATGTGCAAAAACTCATACAATGTGTCTCCAATCGTAATGGTAAGTTTTCCAAAACACAGTTGTTTCACGTTCTTCAATTTCTACATAATGGCTTAAAAATAGGTATAAACTCATGTCTTGGAAAAATATTTGGATTAACAATAATATTGAGATTCAGCTATTTTTGAAGTTGGACCTCATTCTAAAATTTCTCTGGCTTCTTCAACTATTTCTTCTCTTTGTGTTTTGCCATTACAGACATTTCCAGACTCTAAGGTAGAAGGCGTGAGCTGACCTAAAACATGCTTTGTCACATACGGCAAATAGCTTATGTAGAAAAGAAATGATTTTTTTAACAAGTATCTATATGTGCCACACACTGTATAAAAACCAAAGGAAACATTTTAATATGGAAAGCCAATAAATGTATGTATAAATATGCTATGTAGTAGAAGATGACTATCTCTATTGTACTAGTCTATGATTCCTTAGTAGAATCCATATATACAATGTGCTCTCTTCACTTCCACCTACCTTTTGTATATGAGCGCCCTTTTAAATTAAATGAGCTATTTATAAAGTATATCATAATTTCATTACCATACTGTATATCAAAATATGATGTAATATATAATTATCATACTTTCTCAGATGTGGTAAGGAATACAGTACTGGACTACAAGATCTGGAATCTTTTTGTAGGACCTACAATAATGTGAAATTTTCCTTATCGTTTTTAGAAAGATAGTCCAAACACAGCCTCCCATTATGAATTTGCCTTGTACTTAAAGGACAATAAGATTAGAAATTTAGAGGGCAACTAGGTGGCACAGTGGATAAAGCACCAGCCCTGGATTCAGGAGGACCTGAGTTTAAATCTGGCCTCAGATACTTGACACTTACTAGCTATGTGACTCTGGGAAAGTCACTTAACCCTTATTGCCCTGCAAAAAAAAATATTATAAATTTAGAGCTAAAAGTGATATCAGAAACTATCTAGCCCAATACCCTCATTTTACCAATGGAAGTTAAATGACTTCCCAATGCTTACTCAGAAAATGTATGTCAGAAAAATATCACTCTTCATACAATTGCTTCAATACAGTTGGTACATTTCACCAATTGTTCTGCTATAGTTAGCTATATAAGTATATTTATATAAAAGCTACATTTTCAAAATAAGACTCATAGAGTATTTGTGGTTTACATAGGTAAGGATGGGGGAACAAAACAAAACAAAAAAGTCTGAATTACATTTCTTTCTTTCTTATTTATTAATTATAAAATGTCTTAACTATACATAAAAGAGACAGTGATACAGTGGAAAAATATTTTTTAATTTATAAAACAAGATGGTTGGAATAGATAACTTCCATGGCTCCATTTGAGCTTTAATTCCTGATCCCAAGTTGAAGAGGAAAAGGACTGTGCATTTTATATCCAGAGTTACAATTTACTGTCTTCAATACAAAGCCCATACACAGATTTAGACGTGTTTTTGTCCATTTTTATGTGATTTCCCCCCACTTTTGACACCTGTCAAATTCATTCATTAAGGTGACCTGTCAGTGTATAACTTAAATTCCCTTATTCAAAATTTTAGGTGAATGGAATGAATTTTCTAAATTCTGATACTATAACTACTACTTATAGGAGATGAGAGATGGGGAAAGATTTGGCATATATATATATATGGATGCAGTGCATCATGGTAAAGAATTCCCAGGTTAGAAATTCCCTTCACTGATGCACTTAGCAATCTATTTTTAACTCTGAGAGAGTTTCTAAGGGCCTGAGTGGGTAGATGGCCTCAATTAGCACATACCTAACTATGTGTTAGAAACTAGACTTAAACCCAGGTCTTATTGAATACAGGGTTGGCCCTCTTTTCACGGTGCCTCCCTATACCCAAAGCCACAGATACAAACCAACTTGATGAAATATTAAATCCTTGAAGTTTACTTAACATTTTAAAATACCAATTTCTTTCAATATTTTTTAAATTCACTCTTCCAGAGTCAATTCACTACTTTTTTTTTACTTCAAGAATATGTATCATCAACTTAAGAGACATTTATCTAATTATAATATTCAAGCCTTTATGAGGTTTTTGTTTTTATTATTTTCATTTTTTTAACCTTTATAGTTTATTTTAATTTTATTTTTGTTTAATATTTTCTCACATTGGCACATAAAAACAATTTTGACCATTCATGAAAAAAATTGTTCCAAATTCTCTTCATTCTTCCCTTTCCATGCCCCTCATTGAGAAGGCAACCAATTTAATATCAGTTATACATGTGCAGTCATGCAAAAAATATTTCCATATTTGTCATGTTGTGGAAAAAACAGAAAAAACAGAGAAAAATAAAGAAATATGCTTTGAACTATATTTAGATTCCACCAGTTCATTCCCTGGAGATAGATAGCCTTTTCATCATCAGTACTTCAAAATTATGTTGGATCATTGTGTGAGAATAGCTAAGTCATTCACATTTTATCAATGTATAATATTGCTGTTACTGTATATGATGCTTTCCTGGTTCTGCTCATTTCACTTTGTATTGGTTGATGTAAATATTTCTGGGTTTTTCTGAGAGCATCCTGCTCATCATTTCTTTTCACACAACAGCATTCCATCACAATCAGATGATGCAACTTGCTTAGCCATTCTCAAATTGGTGAGCATTCTCTCAATTCCCCATTCTTTGAAATTGGAATTAGTTGAGACTACAACATGGTAGAGAATTTTCAGGTTAGAAATACCCTCTACCAATGCACTTAGCAGTCTATCTATCTCTTAAAGAGTTACTAAACTAAAAGAGGTACTATAGACATTTTTGTACATATAGGTCTTTTTTTTTTCCTTTCTTAAAACTATCTTTTGAGTAAATGACTTTAGTAATGTAATGTTTGATAAATCCAAAGACTCCAGCTTCTGGGATAGGAACTCAGTATTTGACAAAAACTGCTGGGAGAACTGGAAGATAGTATGGCAGAAACCAGGCATAGACCAACATCTTACACCTTATACTAAAATAAGGTCAAAATGGGTACATGATTTAGACATAAAAGGTGATACCATAGGTAATTTAGGAGAGGAAGGAATACTTTACCTCTCAGATCTTTGGAAAGGAGAACAGTTTATGACCAAACAAGAAATAGAGAATATTATGAAATGCGAAATGGGTGATTTTGACTACGTTAAATTAAAACATTTTTGCACAAACAGAAGCAATGCATCCCAAATTAGAAGGGAGACAGATAGCTGGGAAACAATTTTTATAGCCAGTACTTCTGATAAAAGCCTCATTTGTAAAATTTATTGGGAACTAATAAAATTTTTAAGAATCCAATTCATTCTCCAATTGAGAAATGGTCAAAGGATACGACAAGGCAGTTTTCTGATGAAGAAACCAAAGCTATCTATTCCCATATGAAAAAATGCTCTAAATCTCTAATGATTAGAGAGATGCAAATTAAAACAACTCTGAGGTACCACCTGACACCTATCAGATTGGCTATTATAACAAAAAAGGAAAATAATAAATGTTGGAGAAGTTGTGGAAAAATTAGAACACTAATGCATTGTTGGTGGAGATGTGAACTGATCCAACAATTCTGGAGATCAGTTTCGAACTGTACCTAAAGGGCTATAAAGTTGTGCATACCCTTTGACCCAGCAATACCACCATTAGGTCTTTTTCCCAGTGAAATCATGGAAAAGAGAAAAGGACCAACATGTACAAAATATTTATAGTTGCTCTTTTTGCCGTGGCAAGGAATTGGAAATTGAGGGCTTGCCCATCAATTGGGGAATGGCTGAACAGGTTGTGGTATATGAATGTAATGGAATACTATTGTGCTGTAAGAAACTATGAGCAAGGGGCAGCTAGATGGCGCAGTGGTTAAAGCACCGGCCCTGGATTCAGGAGTACCTGAGTTCAAATCCGGCCTCAGACACTTGATACTTACTAGCTGTGTGATCCTGGGCAAGTCACCTAACCCCCATTGCCTGCAAAAACAAAAAGCAAGAAACAACAAAAAAAGAAACTATGAGCAGGCTGATTTCAGAGAAACCTGGAAGTACTTGCATAAACTGAGGATGAGGGAGATGAGCAGAACCAGGTGAACATTGTACACAGTATCAACAACTTTATGTATTTATCAACTGTGATGGATTTGATTCTTCTCAGCAGTGCAATGGTCCAGGATGGGTCCAGGGGACACATGATGGAAAATGTTCTCCAAATCCAGAAAAAAAGGAACTGTGGAATCTGGATGCAGATCGAACCATACTATTTCTATTGTTTTGTTGTTGTTGTTGTTTTTCTTTTTTGAGGTTTTTTTTTTCCTTTTGCTCTGATTCTTCTCTCATAACATGACTAATGCAGAAATATGTTTAATGTGATTATATATACACATCCTGTAAAAAAAAACAACTATCTTTTGAGACCTAGTATGCATGGTTTTGGCCCTTTGGGCATAGTTGCAAATTGCTCTACAGAAAATCAGGTTACAACTCCACCAACACTGCATTAGTGTTTCAATTTTCCCATATCCCTTCCAACATGTGTTATTTTCCTTTTCTTTCATATTAGACAATGTGATAGGTGTGGGGTGGTATCTCAGAGTTGTTGTAATTTGCATATGAAAATTTCCCTAAATCAATTATTGATTAGAGAAATGCAAATTAAAACAACTCTGAGATACCACCCCACACCTATAAGATTGGCTACAGATAGTTTTGATTACTTCTAAAAATGCCTCTTCATGTCCTTTGACCATTTATTAGCTAGGGAATGGCTCTTATATTTATAAATTTGACTCAGTTTTCTATATATTTGAGGAATGAGACCTTTGTCAGAAAAACTTGCTATACATTTTTTCACAGTTATGTTTCCTGGGTATCTCCTTCCATTCTCTTCCCCCTTTTTATCTACCTCTGGGGCTGGGGGGGGGAAAGCCCCAGCTCCCTCCGCCCTGAGGGGATCTACCCCAGAGATCCTGGGCTCATTGAACAGGCCAGCCTCTGGCACAGCCTGTCCTTTACCTTCTGTAAGGGCAGCAGACATATTTTGTTACCCTTCCAAATGTCTTGGACTGGGAAATTGTTTTACCCCATCCTTTTCTGGGTTCTGCCACTCCAGCATTTGTTTTGGGATATTATTTAAAGAGGAATTTGGCATAACACAGGAGAGTCCAGGTCATATTTTTACCATCTTTTCTCAACTCTTGTAATTATGGGTTAATAACAAATCCTGCACAAGCAGAGTTATCTAGGCTTCTCTCTAAGCTGACACTTCTAAGTTGGCCCTCACATTGATCAGAACATTGTCAAAAGGATAAGCAGGAGAACCAGTTAAGAATTTCTGTCTGTCAGTATTGTAGATCTTGAGGGAATCTGGGTATGGGTATATGTGTGTCTGTGTGTATTGCCTTGTGCTATCTATAGAAAATCTCCTGCAATAGGACATAATATATGGTTTTAGAGATTTTAAGTCACAAGTTAAATTAAAGAATTTGGAAAATGATGGTGAAGGTCAGTGATGAATACATCATTCATCATATAATCTGATTCTTTCCTTAAAAGTTTCATGCATTTCTGGGCCAGAGATTAAGTAGTCAGAAGTAATGGGATCATAAAATTTATAATTGGTTGGAACCAAATGTTCATTAAACTATTTTATATATATATATATATATATATACTGAATGCTTGCTATGACTCCCACAGCTATGACTCAGGTTAAGAAATTAAGTGAAAAGATTGAGACCATAAGCCTTGAAACAGAAAAATCCTAATTTGTTAAAAAAAAAAAATAAAGTTACTTTAAAAAATTACAGACTATCAGGGCAGCTAGGTGGCACAGTGGATAGAGCACCGGCCCTGGATTCAGGAGGACCTGAGTTCAAATCCAGCCTCAGATACTTGACATTTCCTAGCTGTGTGACCCTGGGCAAGTCACAATCCCAATTGCCTCACCAAAAAAAAAAAAAAAATTACAGACTGTCAGTGTTGAGGTAGATCACTAGCAACTGTCTATTAAACCATTGTTTTGTAGATATTTCAGAAAGCAAATTATTACTAAGAATCAGCAGAAATTCACTTGGGACAAGTGATAGCAAATTAATATCATTTATTTTTTTAATTTAACATTATTGTAATGGTGAATGAAAGGATTTCAGATACTATTTTTCATGACTCCTGTCGATGTGAGTTTGCAGTTGCGAAGTTAATGGTGGTAAACTACTAAGTAATTATTTACTAAGGAGTAAGAGTCTTTATAGAATAGCAGGAATAACAGCTGCAGCAGCTCACATTATAGAATCTTTTACTTAAAACGTGTCCATTACCTGAGAGGAAATCATTAGTATCATGAGACAGTGTTCTGTCATATTTAATATTTTAATCAATGACTTGATTTTCAAATTTAAAAGTAAAATTAAGCTAGAAAGAGCTGCCAATACACATAATGAAAGAATCAGAATTCCAAAAGATTTTAATAGGCTGAAAGGATGCATCAAAGAAACAGGATAATATTTAAGGGAGAACCATTACAGTATCCTATACTCAGGCCAAGCACCTTGTTGGTTGGTTGGTCCAGAGCTGGACTGGAAGAAGAGGTTAGGGACTAAATGATATAAAGCTTGATTTTCTCCTTATTAATGAAACAAGAAAACAAAAGGTAAGCACAATAGAGGCATGGTTCATATTCTGCATGGAGAGACCAATAATTAAGTTGGCAGAGTTATTTTATCTAAATCTGAGAAAAATAATTTCATGACACATCTGGTCATCTGGTATGATATTTGAAAAAACTCAAACCAAGCATATCGACAATTACAGCTCATGTACCAATATCTGTTGCAGAGAATGAGACAGAGAAATATTATGAAAAACTTAATAAGAAATCTTATCCTCTCCCCCCCAAAAAAGAAAATAATCAACCTCTACTTTAATGCAAAGTCTCAAATATATAAGGACTTCAAAAAATACATTGGACAGGGGCAGCTAGGTGGCACAGTGGATAGAGAACCAGCCCTGGATTCAGGAGGACCTGAGTTCAAATCCAGCCTCAGACACATGACACTTACTAGCTGTGTGATCCTGGGCAAGTCACTTATCCCTCATTGTCCTGCAAAAAAAACAAAACAAGCAAACATACAAATATATATATATATATATATATATATATATGTATATGTATATGTATATATATATATATATATATAGGACAATGCAGCAATAGCTTCAAAATGAAGAGATAAAAACTTATAGATTCCTCAGTAACTTTATGCCTAATATATCATGAATAATTTTTTTTCAAGAAAAGAACTAGGAGCTGGTAAACAATAAATATTATCATAAGCAAAGACAATTAATTAGCTTTTTTGCAGACAAAAAAAATCTTATTACTGATGGCACCATCTTTCCTAATCATAGCTTTCTACATACAATCTGATCAATAATTTACTAGAACAAAGATCCAACATTAATACAAAACCAAAGAAAGAAAGAAAATCAGGGGAAAACAAAATATGTAATTAAAACAACTCTAAACTAATTTAGTTAATCATGATAAATTAAAAATTGACGGAATCAATATGCCTTATAAAACAAAACAGAACAATTATAATGTGACATATCATTAAAGGAACTGCAAAATGTCCAGAGGAAGGGGCATAATCTATTGTACCATGACATGGCTGAACCACAGCTGGGCTTAGGCATGACAACATAAGCTGAAAATTGGAAAGCATCCAGAGGAAGATAAGCAGAATAGTGTAGAACTTGAAGATATGACATATGAGAAACAATAAAGGGGATTGAGGCTGAATGGACTGAAGTATATAAGATAAAGGAATTTTTTATTTATTTTATTTGGGTGGAAGGGGAATAAGACCTGTGATTTTACTGGTTTAGGAAACTTCCAATCTGGAAATTCATTCCATCAACAAAGATCTGCAAGTTTTCTATACCTTTCAGTCTTAGAAAGTTGCCTGGGGCACAGAGGGGTTAGCTGACATGCCAGTGGTCATACATCTAGAATGTGTGGAAGGCTGGATGTGAATTGAGGTTTTCTGACTGCCCTTTTGTCACCTAAACCAGAGTGATTCTCAGGGAGATTTGGTTACTCTTTTTAAATACTTAGAAGATTGCCATGTTGAACACAGTGAATGTCTCCTAGTACATGTTTAATAAGAGCTTGATAATTGATTGAAAGAGTGATAAGGCCTGTCCTCTGTGGTTTAAGAAATTTGAACTAAGTTTGAACAGAAAGTGTAGTAGAAAAGAAAAATGCATTTGAGTCAAAGTGCTTGCATTCCAGGGGAAGCGGGGTTGCTCAGTGGATAAAGAGTTGGGTATGGTGTCTAGAAAACACATTTTCCTGAGTTCAAATCTGGCCTCAGATACTAGCTGTGAGACCCTGGGCAAGTCATTTAACCTTGTTTGCCACAGTTCCTCATCTGTAAAATGAGCTGGAAAAAAGAAATGGCAAATCATCTCCAGTGTCTTTGCCAAGAAAACCCCAAATGGGGTCATGAAGAATTAGACACAACTGAAAAGCAACTGAACAACAAGAAACTCTGAATTATTGTTCCTAAAAGATGAAGTGGCAAATATTGATTCAAAAAGATGTAGAGTTGAATGGTTCAGTAGCCAAAAGGCTTCAGGTGGTGAACTTAAGATTTGATGCTTCCTCTTTGTGTGGCCATAGGCAAAGTATATAATCTTTCAAAACCTATCTTTCTTGATCTATCCAAATGTAAGGTACCTTTATGAAAACATAAATAATTATTACAGTGTTCAACTCACAAGATCCTTGAAAGGAAGTTACTTTGTAAATCTTTAAAATGATAGATAAATCGGAACTTTCATCATTATGAATGATTAACTTCTTAACAACTTGAGCTGCCCCAAAAGAGAAGCTGAACTATGAGGTAATGAATTTTTCACAAAATAAAGTGTTTTAGCAGAGACTGGATCTTCACCTATCAGGAAGGATGGAAGCTGGACCAGATGTCCACTAAGGCCTCATATGACTCTAAGATTCCTTGATTCTATTATGTTTACACAAGCAAAGTGAAACACTGAGCAAAGTAATTGTACTATTTATTTGATGAATTTAGACAGCAGCCAATCTGAATTACTTCCTCAATGGCATCATTTCCTGCCTGAATGAGATTTCTAATTACCTTGAGTGACCCCATAGAACTCATCCTTGTCCTTTACACATACTTTTTTTCCATATCTGGTGTGATGCCAAATTCTTTCTCCTCTTGTCCATTCTATATTCATAAAATAACTTAAAAGTGAGTATTATTATTTACGCATATTTTAATTTTTTAACTGGAGAAAAGGTATTTCAGAAGTTAAATATTGTTCCAAAATTATAAAGGTTGCTTTTTTTTTCATTTTTTCTAAAAATGATGTCTGAACCCAATTCCTATTTTTGGTAAGAGAATATTTATTGGCATCATAAAGTGGAAACTCTGTCCTCATATGGAAATGTTATAAAAGGTGTAAAACGTGGGACCTTGAAAAATTCCTACCACAGAAAGTATAATTTTATATTACCATGATAGGTCTGGTACACTGGCAGTAGGAAAAGTTATAGCTAAACTTGGCACTTACTGAGAACTCCACCTTTCACATTTCAAAGCCAGAAACGTTTTTTTTTTTTTGATGAATGCTTTCCTTCTTCTGCTTTGTTAGTTGTGTCCCATCTCATAATATTCCAAACAATGTGGTTCAAGCAAGAAAGCCAAACCCCAAATCCTAAGCAATCCTGATTAAGGATTGTAAAACCACCCTGCACATATGGTGAATAGTTATTAAAGACCAGTCCAAAAAAACAAAGGAAAAGTTATTGTACCTGTGAGACAGATAACTGCTTAGATTGGGGGTGGATGAGTGGAGAATGGAGAAAATTAATGTAAACTCTATTAGAGTTTGCCATCTGATTCATCACCTTGTGTTCTATACATATATATACATACACACACACACACACACACACACACACACACACACACACACACATATATATATATATATATAAAAAAACACATGCACATCTCTGATGGTTACCACCTGTGTCATTATTACTCAATCTCCTTGGGCCTCAATTTCCTTATCTATACAGTGATCAGTTTAGACTAGATCACATCTGAGTTCCTTTCTAGCTTTATATCTATGTTAACTTTCTTCTGTTCCCTTCTGAAAATTTATTTTAAATGTTTCAATGACCATCCTTTTTTAGGGGTTCACCACTATTGCTAACTTCAATGCACCCATGCACCTAATTAAAATTCATAAAAGGGAAAAATATTCTTGTTAAAATATAAATACAGTAAAGCAAAATGAATCCACATGGTGGCCATTTAAAAAAAATATGTCTCTTTCTGCATCTTGAGCCCATCACTTCTCATTCCTATGATATGCATGTTTTTAGGACATATGGTTGATCATTGCATTGCATTGATCAGAGTTCATAAGTGATTCAAATTTGTTTTGTATTTTTATATTTGTTCTCTTTACCTTAACTTTATAATATTTTGTACTGTAAGAAATAATGAACTTTTTGCCAATGCCCAAAGCCCCCAACCACAGGAGATTGATTTAGATTGATTGAATTAAGTGAAACTGACTGACTGCTGATTAACTCACTTAAACTTGATTTGAATCAAACCACACCTGCCTGACTCCCAAGAGGGAGTGTCCTCAATTACTGTGGAATATGACATCAACATGAGACCTCCCTCAAGTCCAGTGAAACAATGGATTTGTGTGATGCTAAACCAATCAGCTTGAAGCAGCGTGTAAGGACTGCCTCTTCTGGTGGACACAGGAAGTGCTGTTGCCTCACTCATTTTGTTGCTGGAACCTCGTGGTAGTGGCAGAAAACTTGGGAGAAGAACCAGGCCAGGTTGAACTCTTATCTCTCCTTTAGGGTAGATAGGCTTCCCTATCTTTCAGAACTCCATGCGTTCTATCTTTACTCTTTAATAAATGCTTAACGCCCAAAGACTGGTGCTAAAGCTTCTAATTTATAAGTAAAGCCTCGCTAGTTTTGCCTACACATAGGACAGAAATAGCCTTCCACGCATTTAGTTTCATATTCTAAAACATGTTTTGTTGCTCATTTGTAACATATATATCCATTTATTTGACTAATTTGATTTTTAAAAATTATTTAGAGGTTAGGTCTCCCTATTTTGCCCAGGTTAAAAATAGAATGGCCATCCATAGACCTGATTTTACTAATTATCAACACAGAAGTCTTGACCTATTCCATTTTTTATCTGGGTTAGTGTTCCCCTTGGTAGCCTGTTGTCCCAACCACACAGAAAATTACTATATTGGTGCCACACTAAGTTTGGTCACCCAAATGGTATTACCTCTGCAGTAATTCAGGACTACTGAACTCCAATCACCCACCAGCTTCAGCATCCCCACAAGCAGGGAGATTTAAATCACTACATCTGGCTTATACTGTTTTTTATTTTATTTACTTATTAATCCATTCCTTCACCTATCTATCTATCTATCTATCTATCTATCTATCTATCTATCTATCTAGTTAGTTTTTTTATTATTATTTTTTTTGCAGGGCAGTGAGGGTTAATTGACTTGCCCACAGTCACACAGCTAGTAAGTGTAAACTGTCTAAGGATGGATTTGAACTCAAGTCCTTCTGAATTCAGGGCCAGTGCTTTATCCAGTGTGCCACTTAGCTGTCCTATGCTGTTTTTTTTTCTTTCCATATAAATATTTTATTATTTTGCAGTTACATATAGAGATAGTTTTCAACATTTGTTTTTATAAGATTTCTTGTTTCAAATTTTTCTCCCTCCCTCTCCTCCCTGTCCCCTCCCCAAGACAGCAAGTAATCTGATATAGGCTATATATGCATATATGTATAATCACATTAAACATATTTCTGTATTAGTCATGTAATGACAGAAGAATCAGAGCAAAAAGGAAAAACCTCAAAAAGGAAAAACAACAACAACAAAAACAATAGAAATAGTATGGTTCAATCTGCATCCAGATTCAGCAGTTCTTTTTTTCTGGATTTGGAGAGCATTTTGCATCATGAGTCCTTTGGAACTATCTTGGACTATTGTATTGATGAGAAGAATCAAGTCTATCACAGTTGATCAACACACAATGTTGTTGATACTGTGTACAATGTTCTCCTGGTTCTGCTCATCTCACTCATCATCAGTTCATGCAAGTTCTTCCAGGTTTTTCTGAAAATAGCCTGCTCATCATTTCTTACAGCACAATAGTATTCCATTACATTCATATACCACAACTTGTTCAGCCATTCCCCAAGTGATGGGTATCCCCTCAATTTCTAATTCCTTGCCACCACAAAAAGAGCAGCTATCTATACTGTGTTTTTAACCCACAATTTGGATGAAAGCATTGATGGCACATTTGTCAAATTTGCTGATATCAAAGTTTAGTAGAATAGAGTCACTATCCAAAATGATCTCAAATAAGGTGCAGTTTACTAAAGACAAAGGAAATTATCAAAACTTGAATGAAGAAAATTAATTTTACAAATCTCAGTTGTGGCTAGAAAATAGTTCTTTTAAGAAAGATCTAGGGGGCAGCTAGGTGGCGCAGTGGATAGAGCACCGGCCCTGGAGTCAGGAGTACCTGAGTTCAAATCTGGCCTTAGACACTTAACACTTACTAGCTGTGTGACCCTGGGCAAGTCACTTAACCCCAATTGCCTCACTAAAAAAGAAAGAAAGAAAGAAAGAAAGAAAGATCTGAATATTTTAATGACTTAAAAGGTCCACAAAAGACAACAGTGTGAAATGGTAGCCCAAAAATTATGGGTTGCATTATGAAAAATCTAGGGTCCAGAATATGGAAAATAGTGTTTTGCTATATTTTATCATAGCCAGGCCACATCTAAAGTGAAGTATTTGTGTTACTCTATGTTAGGAAGGAAATAGAAATATTGAAGTATATCCAAAGAAATGCATTCAGAACAGCAAAGGGATTAGAGAACATACATGTCACTTACCTTTCTGGACTTCAGTTTCTTTATGTGTGAGATGAAGTTGATCATAATATCCCTGAGGTCCTTTCCAGATCTAATATAAGAACTTAGGGATATTTAGCCTATAGATGAGAAGATATTGGGGACATAGGAGAGATTATCTTGAAGTATTTGAAGGAATTTCATGTTGAAGTGAGATGAGGCTTATTTCACTTAGCCTCAGGAATCAGAATTCTCAGAGCAATGGGGAGGCATTGTAAAGAGTTGGATCTAATTTTGACTTGAGGGGGGAAATTTTCCTAATCATTCAAGACTTCAAAGGGGAAATAAGCATAAAAAATAACACAAAATATTGTTTAGCTTCAACAATTGTTCAATGGTATTCATATTTGCACTAACTTTGCCTCAATATTTTTTTTTTCTTTTCTGGCCCAATTTCAGAAGCCCTTCTTTAGTGGGTACTCCCAGCTTTATTCCCTCGCTACTCCTTTAACTAATGAGGGCTACATCATTCTAACAGCTATAATTATAATTATAACATTAGCTATTTTCCATAATCAGGTGAAAGTAGTAACAGTGAAACATCACTTTCCATTTGTTTCACTTAAGAGATTACACTTCTAAAACTGTAAGTTATAAACCTTAAAGAGACATTCATCTAATCTCAATATTTCAACAGGGGAAACTAGTAAGTTAATTTCCGCATGTTTCCCTTCATCCTCAACATGAGGAAATCATTGCCAATAAAAAAAGTATTTTATTCTCCAAAGCTCAGTCAACTTTTGAACCAATGCCGTATAAAGGAGATGGAAAATAATTATGAGTTCTCCTAGTCAGAATCAGATGTCCTTTTTGGCTCTATTTTGGATTTTAAAAATGTTTTTCCCTTATCCTTCAGGTGTTTTTAGCACAGGTAATGCAAATTGAGAAGCCCCATTCAAATATTAATGAAGATAAATATTATAAATTGGTCTTTGTTAGGAAATCTCAGTTGAGAGCTAGAGTAGACAACCAGGGTGAATTCTCTGATGGACAAAGTAACTTGTGAAAGAATTAGAGGCCCCTAAATGCTGGCTCTTTTCCTTTTCTTGGCTCATTTAGGTTGGGACTACTCAGACAGGAAGGTCTAGTTGAATACCTTAAGGAGTCTAATGGAGACAGACACAGTCTAAGGAGTTTGCCAGTTTCATCTTTGGTTCTGGGAGTTTTTTCTTGTATATTTTTCTGTCTGGAATGGATGTGAGGGATCCTTTTCATGGTTGGAATTTGTGAAACCGCTTTTCCCTGGAAGTTATAGTAAAATGAACACAGGATTTCGAATGAGAGGACCAGGATTCAAAACCTAGTTCTATCATCCATTACCTAAATGACCTTGGACAAGTCATGTGATTTCTCTGAGCTTCAGGTTTTTTTTTCATCTGAAAAATGAAAGGATCACAGTTCTACAGGTAAAAATATCCCTGTCTCAGGTTGACTGAAAATCTATTCTATTCAAAGATAAGGGAACATTCATTCTGAGTTCCATATAAATCAGTTATTTTACTTAAGCAAGCAACCAAAGATTCATAGTTCATGTGAGTGGCCACACTACCATGGACTTAGAAATTCTGTGACTCCTTGGAAGCCCAGGAAGAACAAGTAGGGCAGTCTTCATATGTTCCTCAGAAGTAGCATCCCTTTTCCTGTAACTGCAACACAGATTATGCACCTAGAGATGGGAGGTGCCTCCCATCAGTTCTTGTTAGCACCACCATATTGAACTAAATTCTGACTCATTACAGTACTTCAGAGGTCATATAATCAATCCAACCTTATTATTTTACAGATTAGGGAAATAAGCCCCCAAAATGTTAAATGGCATGCCCTAGGTAACACAGGAAGAAAGTGATGGAATCACAGCCACAGAGCTTGACTAGATGACCTTTGAGGTCCCTTACAAATCTAGATTTATGAGTTTAGGCTTTTATAGCTCATAAGCACCTTTTAAAAAATATCAGCGTTTTAAGCAATCATTTTACTTCTTGTGAGTTGCCATTTTAAAAACCTCATAATCTACTTGTTAACATTGTAAATAATACTTCCATAATTATTTTTAATGGTTCTATCTTGTATATACCTAATATTTAGGAAAAGGACTGGAGGCTCCAAACTTCTAATTATCATAGTAATAGCACAGTGGTTTCCTTACCTTATCTCCTTCCCATAAAACTATAAAATCCAAAGCAGGTGTCTAAAGGTAGCTAAATTTAGATCAACATACTCTTGGGAAGTATGTAAATTTTAATATATAGCCTTAAAAAAATTGGTACATCCTCAAAAGACTATTGGGTCATTTAATCTAGGCAACAGGATGGTCTAGATGATTTCTCAAAATGCCATAATATTTCCCCCATCTACTCCATGTTGGGCAAAAAAAAAATTATTCCACATCTTGAAGCAGATAGAATTTTACCTTATAGCTGAATACAAACTGTGGTAAAAAAATATGAAAGTTTTTTAACAGTCGGTTAGGATAACTGAAAGACGCCAGTTTTTCTTAAGGACCACCCTTTTGGGGAGGAGACCAACGGCATGAGCTACGCACGCCAGTCCACCTGCTGCGCACGTCAGACTGCCTGCTACACACTCGACTTCCAGGGTGCAAGCTTAAAAGACAAGGAGAGAACGGAAGTGGAGCTTTTTCCTGCTCTGCTGGTCTCCTGACTGCGCTGCATAGACGGTCTCTCTCTCTCCAAAGGTGGCCTTCGGTTTTGGTGAGTTTTTATAAGGAATAGACTAAGCTTAGACTTAAGACGATTTGTATTGTGTTTCTACTTTCCTATCCTTCTAATCAACATCACCTTGTGACTACCATAACAATAAAAGGTCTATCTAGAAAACCAAAAGCTTCTTCCATTTACTAGTCTGGGAGATAAATTAAGGGAAAGGTTAAGTAGGGGAGATTTATGATCTAATATCCAATTTTAAATCTCACAAAACCATCCTTGCCAAGAATAAAGAGAGCATTAAACATGTCAAATATAGGAAGGAGAACTACTAGACAACTTATAGGAGTTAATGATACAGAACTGTCAAAGATCACAAGAGACTGGCAGTTCTAAGGCTTAAGTGTGTCTGAGCATAGCTGTATGAGGAAATAAGCATATGTGGGTAAACAAGCATTTTTCCATTGAATATTGAGCTATGATGAATAAAATAGTATGGTAGATTTTTTCCTCTCATTTCAGTTTTTGAAAGAATAAGAAAATGGTTATTTTACACAGAAAAGTGCAAATGTATGCTAGATATACATGTATGTATGTATATATTAGTATGTATATGTATATATTAGTAACTGGCACGTGGTAAGCACTTAAATGCTATTGACTGACCACATAAACAAATATACAAACATATATACACACACATATGTATATATGCATACATACACATATATACATGTATGTATACACACACACACACACACACACATATATATATATATATATGTTTATTTTGTTTTTATTAGCCTTAGAATAGGGTTGGGTTTTTGTCTGATTTTTTGGCAAGGCAATCAGGGTTAAGTGATTTGCCCAGGATCACACACCAAGTACATGTGAAGTGTCTGAGACCAGATTTGAACTCAGGTTCTCCTGACTCCAGGGCCAGTGCACTATCCACTGCACCACCAATTGTCCTTAGCCTTAGAATATTGACTGTAGCATTTGGAGGATAGGTAGCTTGATCAGGGTCTGACAGTCAATATGTGTCAGAGACAGGACTTGATCACAGGTCTTCTTAACTTTAAGACTGGTTCTCTTAGGTAGAATTAATTCTGCTTATGACTAATCCCTTCTTAATGTTTCTTCCACTGCCCTCTCATCTTTCCCCATACCCTTATTCAGTTAAATATATATATTTTTTGAGACTGGGATAAACAGCTTTATTGGGAAGCACAGTGAGAGAAACAGAGTGATACCAGAGAATGATTGGGATGAAAAGAGCTCACCAAGAAATGAGGTTCCAAAATGGCACCCACACTATTCTATTCAAAGGAGCTCTCTTTCCTAGAAATCAATGGGCTGAGTAGACTCCACAGTTTGCTGGGAAATGTAATTCCCACAGAGTTGAATATATTTCTACACAATACTCTTAGTGCATGTTTTTGTTCTACCTCCCTCTAACTAGTTCATATGTAAGTGAAGTTCACGTGATGCCTATGCCCTTACCTTTTCTTTCTTGTTTGTATATTCTTCTACATATCCACCATGTGAGGTAAATTCTTCCCTTTCCTCTTGTTTTCTTCCCTAGTTTACTGATTTTCCCTCTCTTCATTTATTCTTTTAAGATTCAAAAAACATGAGAACGCCTCTCCCAGAACCTTGTGTTTTTAAACTCCTTTTATGACCCTTGATGATAATAGCATTCTAAAGTGACACTCTTATTAAAATGTGAAAACTTCGTCCTCCCATAGTCCCTTTGTATTAGCCACTCTTATTTACCTTTTTATATTTCTCATAAACTATGAATATCCATTTCTATTTTGTTCTGATTTTTCATCCAGGATGCTTAGAACGCCTTGATTTAATTAAAGGGCCATTTTCTCCTACAAAATTATACTAAGTTTTTCCTAGTGAAGCTATTATTGGTTATAATCTTATATTTTATGCTTTTTGGAATATCATATTCAAAGACTTCTTCTTCTTCGTCGGCAATAAGGGTTAAGTGACTTGCCCAGGGTCACACAGCTAGTAAGTGTCAAGTGTCTGAGGCCGGATTTGAACTCAGGTCCTCCTGAATCCAGGGCCTTTATCCACTGCACCACCTAGCTGCCCCCAATTTCTTCTTTTTTGAGATGATTGCTGATAATCTTGTGAGATGCTGCATATAACTCCTTAATACTTGAATTTTTTTTTCTCTGCCTCTAGAAAATATTTTTTCCTTTTTCCTGAAAGCTCTATATTTTATCATGTTGCTAGGAGTTTCATTTTTTTCAAGGGGTCTGGTAGATATTTTCTGATTTTATTTATTCTCAGAATCTAAGAAATCCATTCAGTCTTCTTTAATTATTTTTTGAAATTGATTATCCAGGCTCTTTTTATTTTGGATCATGGCTTTCAGGTAGTGTAGTAATCATGAAATTATCTCTTGCTTGGTCTGTTTTCCAAGTCAGATGTTCTTGGCATAAGATACTTCATATTTTTTTTTCAATTTTAAAAATATTTTGATCTTATTCTTATATGACTTGACCCATGACATCATTAAAAGCTGCTTAATCCACTCTAATTTTCAAGCAATCACTAACTTAGATGTTTTATACAATTTGTACTAAACTACTAACTATTCTTCCAAGTTTTTCCTTAAAAATTCTCATTTTCCTTTAAAATTCTTCCCTTTGTCAAGGCACAAGGTAAACTTTTATAAAAGTCAAAGCATATGTACTGGAGACTGGAGGTAAAGTATCTAGGCTAAGGAACAGATAATGATCCAGTATGGCTGGATCGCAGAGTATTTGGAGGAGTTTATTGTAGAGGAACACTAGTCAAGTAGAAAGGGAAAAGTATTAAAGAATTTGACATGTGAGGAATTTGCATTTAATTCTAGAAGTAGTAGATAGGCACAGGTGTTTATTGAGTGGATGGAACATGAATGGTCACATCTCGTATTTTGGAAAACCATGGTAGTAACTTTGTTGAGAGTGGATTGGAGAGCACAGTTACTTGAGATAGTTACTAATTAGAAGGCTATTGCAATAGTCTAGACAAGTGATGATGAGGGGCTGAATTGGTGTGGTTATGTGAATGAGTCAAAAGTAACAGATGTGAGAGATGTGGTGGAAATAGAAATGGCAGTTGGCAACTAAATGTTTATATGTGGTAAGTGAGAGTGAGCAGTCAAGGAAAACAACAGCAACATTTACATAGGGCTTTGCAGTTTGCAAGATGTTTTACAAATATCTCATTTTATCCTTACAACAACTCTGGGAAACAGGTGAAATTGTTACTCTATTTTACAGATGAGGAAACTGAGGAAAACAGGTGTTAAGTTACTTCTTCAATGTCACCCAATTAATAGGTGTCTTAGCCCTAATTTGAACTCATTTCCCTGTTCTGGCCCAGTACTCTATGTACTGCATCATGTGGATGATACCAAAAATATGAAATTGTGAATTAAAAAATCGTGATTCTTTTGACGGTAATGGTGAACTTTGGAAGAGGAGGTGGTTTAAAAAGAACATATGGGATATACAGTTCAACATATGCAATCAGCAGTTGATACTGTTGTACTAGAGGTCATAAAAGAGACTAGGGATATAGAAATCTTGGAGCCATCTGAAGAAATGATCATTACGATCTTAGAAGTACAATGTCACTGGGTGAAAGAGTATAGAGAGAAAAGAGAAGGAGGTTTAGGACAGAAATTTGGGGTATACTCACAATCAGTTGGGTATACCCATATGTTACTTCTGATGAAACAGAAGGGTAATTGAAGAAAATCACACATGTGGGAGGAGAATTAAGCAAGATAAATCTCATAAAAAACCGGAACAAAAATATTAAGGAAGAAAAGGACAATTGTGTCAAATGCAAAGAATTCAAGGAGAATGAACATTTAAAAACAGATTTAACTTTCATTTTTCAGCTCTGTAATATTTCTGTTTTTCTATTTCTCTTTGAAAATTCACCATTTCCTCTTTTGTGCTGCTTTTTGTCATATTGTTTAATAGCTAAGTTTTATTTGCATATTAAATTAATTAATAATCTTTTTGTTTTGTTTTGTTACTTTGTTATTTTCAATGATATACTGTTTTCTTCTTAGAATTATTTGTCTGCATCCCAAAATTTTAGTAAATTGTCTTCTCGATGTCATTCTCTTTGACTTAGTAATTGTTTTTTCTAATTTGTTCTTTGACCCAATCATTACTCAGGATTTATTTCTTAAGGCTCCCTTTAGGGATAGGAATATTGGCTCACACCTGTCATCAGTTAGTCCATAAACATTTATTAAGCCCTTACTATGTGTCCCATATGGTGAAAAAAACCCTAATCCCAATGGTTTGAGAAGTTAAGGGTGATAAATTTCTTGAGTTTAGGAGTTCAAAGTTGCAGTGCTTTGCAAAATGAGCCTTCATGCCTTAAGTAAGTTTCAATATGATGAGGAGTATATGGGTCAGGGAAGGATTTGTCTAAAGAAGGGAAAACTCTTCCATGTCAGATGGGGAGCAGGTCAGAATCCCAATGTTAGTCAGTAATGTAATCAAGCCAATGAGTAGCCCCTATTCTTTCAAGCTAGTTAAGATGTCCAGAACTAGCGATTTAACAAACTACATTTTGGGATACAGCTTTTGTAGTAAGCTACCATTAATGACAATATTAATACATTATGATATTTATATCATAATGTATTATGATATTTAGTGTTTTGGATTTTTTGGACATTTGAGCTTAAACTATTGAATTGTACTACCTACAATAGATATGTCAACCCAGAGTTGAAAGTCTTGATTTCTTCCAAACTGAACATAGATACCACTACAGAGTTCCATTATCCACAATGATAACTTGAAAACTGAAACAGGAGAATTGAATTGTGTCAGGTAAAAGACAATCTTGTTGAATTTTGAGAAAACTATAGAGGTTATTAAACAATTTGCGTTCTTTAATCAGAAAAGCAAATGATACTGCTAAAGACATAATTATTATGGAAGTTAAATAGATTGTGAGAGACATCTAAAATATACAGACTAAATTTTAAACTTTTCTTTTCTGAGGATGATGTGATCCTGCGTGAATGAAGCATGGTATCCTTGATACTGTTTATTTTAAATTCAGCTAAAACAAATACAGAAGTCTTTTCCCAAGCAAAAAATAAACAGACATTTACTGAGTTTTGCCATGCAGGAGGTAAGCATTTTTTAAATAATTGGTTGACAGAGTATTGTTTCTTATTGTTTTTAAGACTTTATACAAAAATTATCTCATTTCTTCTAAGTTGGTCCTTTAGCTTCAAGGGGTGGGGGGAATGAAGTATGGGATGACCTACTGAACTCCCAAATGACAAATAACATGATCCTCCATTCCTGAGCAGACTTTAATTTCTGAATACCTATTATAATCAATAGTCAAAGTTGACACATTAAAAGTCAAGTGTTTTGGAGAAAAGGAATGTATTATGTTCCATGTTCTGCCATCTGCTGGGTTTTTTTTGCCACCATATTTCACTTATCTTATCTATTAGAAATCTCTACACCATGTGCTTTTGAACAATCAGGTCTAAACATATTGTTGACTTGTAATGGATATATTAAACTGAACCTTTTCGATATCCTATTGGTTTGTGACCATATCTTTGCCAAGAAGTTGTATGAAATTCCTTCCTGATTACCCCCAAGAGTGTTGGAGAATTCGGGGGAATCAAATATCTTTCATCTGATGGAGCTAGCTTTATGATAACTTTTTTTGAATTTGTTTTAAAAAGTATACTTTATCAATATCTAAGGAGTGAATTCTTTATCAAAGGATAGAGGTGATCACAAAAGATAAAGTGAATAATTAATTCTGAGACAAAATAATTATTCCATAATAGATATGTCATTAAAGGATATGTACAAATAATTCTGTTAATAAGGATTGTAGGGGGCAGCTAGGTGACACAGTGGATAAAGCACTGGCCCTGGATTCAGGAGGACCTGAGTTCAAATCTGGACTCAAACACTTGACACTTACTAGCTGTGTGACCCTGGGCAAGTTACTTAACCCTCACTTCCCTGCAAGAAAAAAAAATAGAATGATTGTAAATTATTAACAACTATAAGAAAAAGAGCTCCAAATTACTAAAAATAAGAGAAATGCACATAAAAATAATCCCAAGAGTTAACCTCGCATGCTGAAAAAAATGACAAAAATGAAAGAAGATAAGAATAGCCAATGTTGGAACTGTGGAAAAATAGGTAAAATGCTGCATTGTTGGTGGAACTGTGAATTGCTACATATATTTGCAATTGCTAAAAGAATTTAACTATATAAAAATTCATGCCTTTTAACTCTGAGATTCTACTATCCCCAAAGAGTTCATTGATAAAAAGAAAAGTTCTATATACAGCAAAAACTTTATAGTATCACTTTTTGAGGTAGCAAAAACCTGGAAACAAAGTAGAATCTAACCATCAATTGGAGAATGGATAAATTGTTTTATAAATGTCACAAGATAGTATTGTGATATAAGAAATTATGACATGAATACAGCCAAGTAGTAGAAGACTTATGAAAAGACACAAAATTATGTAGGCAAAATTGGGAGAAACACACACACACACACACACACAAGGAGCACAACAATATAAGTAGAAAGAATACCCAAGCATCTGAAGCAATGCTATAAAATTGAAATGAACAGACATGGCCCCAAAGAAGAGATATAAAAGGCACCCCCTTTTCTTGTTTAAAAGAGATAGGGAGCAATGGGTTTGGGACGTTGAAATTTTATTTTTATTGTTAAAAGTAATAATAATAATAATAATAATAATAATAATACCAGAGTTCTGTGGGAATAAGAGGGGAGGGATACATTGGTTAATTTGAAGAAATTTAAAAAATAATAATCGAGTTTTTTTTTTAAAAGTCATAAATCAGGGCAGCTAGGTGGCATAGTGGATAGAGCACCAGCCCTGGAGTCAGGAGTACCTGAGTTCAAATCCAGCCTCAGACACTTAACACTTACTAGCTGTGTGACCCTGGGCAAGTCACTTAACCCCAATTGCCTCACTAAAGAAAAAAAAAGTCATAAATCATGAAACAAACATGGAAGCTGTAGGCCCATCAGTGTCTTCAGTTTTCATAGGAGCAAATCAAGGAAGGAATAATTAGGATTATGGAGCTTCATTTTGGGGGCCATTGACTGCCCTAGAGAAAGCAAAATTTTAATCAGTCTCAGTTTTATGGATGTTCTCCAGGATCTGAGACCTTAGAAATGTTTTTCTCACATTTTAAATCTTCCCTTTAAAAAAATATATTGGCTTCTTTTTCTCAAAATTTATGCACAGAAGATTCTCAAATTTAGTAAAGCCACAGTTTTAGGCATTTCATAAGATCACAGAATTAGAGTTGTAACAAAAGAAGTCATCCCATCCAAACTCCTCATTTTACAGATAAGGTAACTAAGGACCAAAGAGATTGTTTGGGATTATGTGATTAAAGGATTATAGGTTTAGATCTGAAAGGGAATTTAGTCTACACTTCTCATAGTATAGATGAAAAAAACTAAGGTCTAGAAAATTTAAGTGAATTTCTCAAGGTAACAAAAGTAATACATGATAGAGAGGAGATTAAAATATGTTGAGCACAACATAGCAGAAAAGTACTGGATTTGGATTCCAAAGTCCTACATTTGAATCTTGCACCTACTGCTTACAACAGTTATGATCTTTGGCAAATCACTTAATCTCTCTGAATCTCAGTTATCTCATCTGTAAAATAAACGGGTTGTAGTAGATGTTCACTAAAAACTTTCTCAATTATAAATATTTGGTTTTAAGACTCACCCTAAAGTCCAGTTAGCAACAGAGCCAGGATTTGAATCAATGTCCCTTGATCCAAATCTTTTCAACATGCCAGTTGAACAATCCCTGCTCCATTCTCTTCCTCATGTAATACCTTGTTGTCTTGACTTTTCCTGAGATCCATGAGTTGAGGAAGCAACTGCAAAAGAAAGTAAAAAAAAATGTGATGGGGATGTAGGTTTAATTTCTAGAATGTCAAGATTTTCATGTAATTATGAATTCAAAGAAGGAAAAACGTTTCCAGGTCAAACATGGAGCAGATCAGAATCCCCAGGTTAGTCATGCCTTCTTTTACCAACCAATTAGTGTCACATATCCAGACTGCCTCTATCTCATCTCTTTTTTGTGCTATATTAAGAAATGTTGTTTTCAATGAGCTATACTAGTGGCTGCACAAGGCATAGTTTTCGTACTAAATTTTAAATGGGTATCTCATTGACCTCTTACTAATCCAGGTTGGGCAAAGTCAGAGGAAGAGAACTGAACCTGACAAGAGTTTAATGGTGTCACATGGGACTGGGAATGGGGATGGATGGGTGCTTCTTCTATGATAAAAATCAAATTCTAATTCTGTACCTTTCTCTTACTACTTTGGAAACATAACTCCTTAGCTTCCTCATAAGCCTTCATATGAGGTGACTGAATAAACTCTCTTTTTTATTTTCTCCTTAAAGAAATGAACAGGGACCATCCACAGTCAGTGTGTCATGGGGCCCTAACCAAACAGATCTTCCCATGTTAGGGTATTGGGAATGGGTGAGATACTGCCTTCCCCTAAGAAAAAAGCAGATCAGTGACTAATCTCCTTCCCTTTCAGGGAAGAGGCTAGGGATCACAAACTCTCATTTCCTTCTCTTTCCTCCCAAAATTATTAGCCATATTACAAGTTATATTTCCATAACACTATCATTTTTTCAAAGCATTTTCCTTACGACAACCTTTTGAAATAGGTAGTGAAAGTATTTTTTATTTTAGAGAAAAGGAAATCCTATGGTATCTTATGCTGAAACAACTAGTATGATACTGAGTCAGGCTTTGAACCTAAATCTCTAGATTCCAAGTTCAACTGCCATAAATGTAATATTAATTATTTTGATTTCAGTGACTTTGACAAATTATGTCTATTACTGTGACTATGTATACTTGAAGTGTAAAAACCCATAGCCCACAGACTGCATTGCAGCCTACAAAATTCCTGATTAAGGCTCAAACCAGATTAAAATGGAATCGAATAATATTTAACAGAATAAATAAAAGTACAATAGAACAATGATAATGTTAATTTGTGGCTTTCTAAGTAAATGTGCAGCAGTAGGAATCTTTTCCTATTTATTTTCAACCACTGATATATCCCATTAAAAATTTGCCAGATTTTGTTGTAAAAGTACTTTTATTTCAGTGCCACTATTATCCACATAGTAAAGACAATTTGAACAACTTAGTAGAGATATTGCTGGGCAAATTGTAGAGAAAAAGGTGGAAAGGAACAAATCAGAACATCTGTTTCACTCCTCTGACTTTTGCCTTGCAACCCATGTCAAGCCCATAGCCCAATTTCCAGAAAAGTCAAAATTTCTGGGGAGGAGTCGCCAAAGAATAGTTAAATCTGGTTAGAGTTATCTATTTGTTTGGAAGGCCTGAGAAAGTGAGAATGTGAAGTACTGGCCACCACTGCTACATACCTGAACTTTCAAAATATCTTCCCAGACATTTAAACAGAAACATCCAACTTTAAATTGTCTGAGAACATAAACTAATAGGTATCATTTCAAGATAATTCTACTGTAAGTTCTCCAGAAAGATTTTTTAAAAACCTTTTTAAGGTATTATTTTCTTTTTATTTAAGTACTGGGAGATTAGAAAAAATGATTTTTGCCTATGTGTTCACATCTATCTTTGGATGAGATGCCCATGAGAAAAGCTATCACATTTTTTTCTGTGTTATACATGGCACCCTGGAGCTTAATATATTTAACTCTCAATATTTAATTAGCATTAAATCTTTTAATGAAACTATATTATCTAACATTATACTATTATGAAAGGAAAGGTTTGTGATGTAAGGAGTAGAATACTGACCTTGGAGTATTTTTTAAAAATGGGTACAACTCCTGCCTTTGGCACATAATAATCTGAAGCAAGCCCATTAACTTCTCAGTGACCTGGATAATACTCTAATAATAATTTATGTCGTTGGAGGAATTTTTCATGCTGTAAGTTCTCCCACAATAACATAATCACAGGTTCAGACTTTGTCCTCCCCCCACCAAAAAATAGGAGCTTATGACATATGGGGAGATCTATTCAGAAAAGTATAATACAAGGTACTTTAAGAAGGGAGAGAACACTTTTGTTCATTCATTTCAATAATGTCTAACTCTTCATGATCTCATTTGGGCTTTTCTTGGTAGAGATCCCAGAATGGTTTGCTATTTCCTTCTCCAACTCATTTTACAGATGAGGAAACTGAGGCAAACAGGGTTAAGTGATTTTCCTGGGGTCATACAACTAATTAATATCTGAGGTCAGATTTTGACTCATGAAGATGAGTCTTCCTAACTTCAAGTGTGGCACTCTAGCCACTGCGTCACCTAGATGCTCTGGAATGAGAACTCATGAAAGTCTCACCAGCAGAGATTAATATCATATGAATTCTTAAAGGTAGAGATGAGCATAGAATTATAACAGCAGTAGTCCCTGGAAATATCTGTAGAAAGGGGGAAAAAGAGCTTTGAAGTAGGAGTAATTAAATAATCAAATATCACCAAAGTAAGATGTTATGAAATGTTATAGAGACTATATGCCTGTCTGCCCTCATTGGGACATCTAAGCTTGGAGAATTTCTGGTCTTTGCTTTTATAGATTTTTTTTGGGGGGGGGGAGTGAGGCAATTGGGATTAAGTGACTTGCCCAGGGTCAGGGCTGGTGCTCTATCCACTGAGCCACCTAGTTGCCCCGCTTTTATAGATGTTTTGACAAAAATGTGCCAGATAATTTGAATAATCCACTCCAACATCCCTGGGTAACAGGCAGAGAAGAAGACTTAGAAAAGAAATGCAGTCTTAAGGGGGAAAAGGAGGCAAATGGTAGTGAGTAACCATGACTATAACCATGGAGTTATATGTAGAAACTTGCTTAAGAAGTGAAAAAGGGCTAAAGGCTGAAGCCCCCAGACTGTCTTCCTCCCAACACCTTCTTTTTCAGAGGACAGGGATCTGAACTTTCCAGGTAACTCTCCACTTTCCATCCATACCTCTGATTTCTTTGGATTCCAGATCATCTTGCCCTCAAGCTGGATATTCCCAGTGGCTTCCCCAACTACCATTGCTCTTAAGGGCAGAGAATACCTTTCATTCTGTTATTTCTATCAGCAGTGCTTAGCCAAGTGCCTTGCACGTTGTAACCACTTAAGAAATGTTTATTGAATTTAATTGAAAAAGGGGGCTTGTCATTTTGATCCTGGGGTCCTTAACCCAGAAGTATATGAACATGTTTTAAATATATATTTTGATATCTGTATTTCATTAAAATGTGTTTCAATTCTAATTCTATATATTTAGTGAATTTAAAAACATTATTTTGAGAAGGGATTTATAGTCTTCACTGAATTGAATAAGAGTCTATGGGGCAGCTAGGTAGCACAGTAGATAAAGCATTGCCCTGGATTCAGGAGGACCTGAGTTCAAATCCAGCCTCAGACACTTAACACTTACTAGCTGTGTGACCCTGGGCAAGTCACTTAACCCCCATTGCCTCACCAAAAAAAAGTCTATGACATAAAAATTAAGAACCCCTTTTCTCTCTACTAATATATCTCTCAGAGGAACTTATGAAAAAAGGTGTAAGAGTATTGCAGATGTGTTTTTGACTTGTAAACAAACATGCATGGAGGGTGTCCCTATATAGGTTAGTTGTTAAGGATCTGATGCTCCTGTGTCATCTTTTGGAGGCTGCAGAAATTTAGAGCATCTGAGACTGGAGAAATAGCCATCCTCTGGGAAGGTAGTGACAGAAATAACATCACCTAACATTCCACTTGCAAGACTGGTGATAAAGATAAAATTGCATTCTAGGAGATAAGGAGAACCTTAGGAAGGAAAGATAGGAAAGTCACAGGCAATGGGGAACAGTGATAACAGCTGAGAATAAGAGTCAGGTAAGAAACAGAAAGTACTTCCCACACATGTGGACTGAATCAGAGTGTCCATGTAGCAGAGAACTGTCCCTCTCCCCCACAAGCACCACACAACCACCATATACCTATGACTGGTAAGTCATTTAAACTACTGTGACCTCTGAGAGAAATTCTGGACCCTGGTAGATATTGTCATTTTAGTAAGCTATGATGTTAATCCTATATATTTCCCTGTAATGTTAAAAAGTCCCAGATAATTTTAATAATCAAACCCAATATGAATAGCTGCTCATATTTTGAGATTTGTATATGTGTATGATTCTAACGGGAGCTGGTAACTAACCTTGTACTAACCTTGAAGGTGTTTTAGATACTGAAGTCCACATATAATCTAGGTAGGGTTTATGAGCAGAAAAGTGAAGAGTCACTGATATTTACCAGTTTTCTTCATGCTGGGAGGAATCTTGTGATAGATACAAGGATTACAGTGAAAATATGGTGCCAGATCAATTGCCTGAAAAACTGGTATCCTGGATTTTATATAATTTAGACTACCAACCAGGGGAAGTGATATGATTTTTGCTGCTTGAACTCAGGTAGCTTTAAACATCAAAATAAATTATTTGATTAATAAACAAGTACTTACTAAGCACCAGTGTGTCAGAAACTTAAGATACAAAGATAAAAAATGAAGCCTTCTACTTTAAAAGAGATTATGTTTAATTGAGCAGGGAGGATTTCAAAAATCCTGATTATTCTGTTTTCTGAAAACCCCAAAGTTACTAGTATAAGATTGGTACTTGAATATATGGGAATAATACTTTACTGTAAGACATGAACACTATTAATACAGTAAAAAGATGGAACTACTTATATGAATAGATATCAGCAAAATGGAGTAAGCAGAACCAGGAAGACATTGTACATGATGACTACAGCATTAATGGAAAGAACAACAACAATAAAGCAAAAGAAATTGAATGCTGTGGAATTATAATGATTGTGTTTAACCCCAAAGAAAAGATATAAGAAAAAAGAAAAAGAAAACTTTTCATTCTTTACAGTGATGGAGGTCCATGGCTTTGGAACATTCCATATGCAAGTAGTTTTGATATGCTAGCTAGTTTTGTTGAATTTTTTGCTTTTCTTCCTTTTTTACTTCTTTGTTATTTATTTATTTTTTAGGATAGGTCTAAGAGTTGGATGGAGTGGGAAATGTAGATTGTGTAAAATTATTAAGAAATTACAATTTATTTTAATATATTTTAAATGCAAAATTAGTTTAAATAAAATTAAATATATTTTTGTTGTTTTCCATCACATCCAACTTTTTTTGAGCCTATTTGTGGATTTCTTGGCAAAAAAAAAGAAAAAAAGAGTGGTTTTCTATTTCCTTCTCCAGTTCATTTTGTATAGGAGGAACTGAGGCAAACAAGGTTAAGTGACTTGCCCAGGGTTACACAGCTAGTAGGGTATCTGAGGCCAGCTTTGAACTCAGATCTTGCTGACTCCAGGGCCAGTACTCTATCTTCTCTGCCACTCAGCTGCCTTAATTGAATAATACAATTTGATTTTTAAAAGTAGATGATAGAGAGAAGGAAATTAAGTTAAATTCTTATGTTGTACCTTTATTTTCCTATCGTGGAGAATAACTGTTGGATTGGAAAGGACAGGACAAAAATGGCTAGTACAGAGTTGAAACTCAGGAAAAGAAGCATAGCAAGGGAGGAGTTATCTATCCTGGATGAGTTCAAGTTATGAAAAACTGGTATCATATGCCAGTATCCTGAAAGAACTAAAGGATGTGATTACTGATCCATAGTCCACGATGTTTTTTAAAGATTTTGGAGAGTGTAAGAGATGTTTTCTAACTACTGGTGATGAGCAAAGGTGCTATTTTTCAAAAGAGTGAAGAGAGCAGTATCTGAAAACTGTAATCCAGTTGCTTGATTAAAGTTCTCAGAAAAATCTAGAATATATTCAGTATATTGTTGATGAACAACTCAGAAAGTGGTGATTACAAAGAGTCAGCATGGCTTCAGTCAAACAAAAATCACCTTGGCTGGTTTCTGTTTGTTTAAAAAAAAAAAAAACGCAGCTTAACAGCACTAAAAATGTGGAAAATGGTATAGATAAATTTACCTGGAGTTTAGTAAAGCATCTAGAAATTTCATATACTGTCCTGGTGGATAAGATGGAGAAACATATGTTAGAAAAAAATGAATTTAGTTAAATGCATTTAATTCTATTTGGGCCTGGTTTGATGGCCAGACATAAAAAAAATAGTCATTAATATTTCAGTGTCAAGTTGGGAGTAGGATTCTTCTATTTGATTCCTGATAGATCCATACTTGACCTTGTGTTGTACAATCTTTTTAGCAATGACTTTTCTAAATGCATAGAAGGGATGCTTATTAAATTTTCAGATGATTCAAATTTAGGAGTTATAGTTTACATATTGAATTGCAGAGTCAGGAGCTAAAAAGACCTCAGTAAGCTACAATACTTGGATAACTTGAATAAGATGAAATTTAATAAAAATACAATTTAACTTTTACACTAGGGTTCAGAAATCCAGTTTTCTAAGTAAAACTTAGGGGATGTATGGCTAGACAGAAGTTTGTCTGAAAAAATATATAAAGGTTTTGGTAAATTATTGGATCAATGTGAGTCTTCAGTATAATATGACATCCAATAGTTATGATGATAATGTGATCTTAGGCTGCAGCAAGAGAAGTCAGAGAGTACAGAACAGGACAAGTAGAACTCTCATTGTATTCTGCCCTGGTAAGACCACATTTGGAGGAGCCTAGTCATGTATAGTTCCTGAGCCCCTACCATTGTGCTTCTCTTTTAAACAAAATAAGCATCATGTTTTCATTAATTCTTAAACATAACACATTTAATCAATTATAAGGCAAAAGCAAAAATCATCATAACATTTATTCAATAGAAAAAAGTCAGAAGTAACCAAAACATTGGTGTCTACCCATAAATACATGTCCACGTTTTCTACCAGTGCATGCATTATTTGAGGCAAAGAATGGTGGGTACACACCTATAGAAACCTAGCAGGTAGGTATAGGAGTGTAGAAACTCATATCCCCAAGGCAACTGACAACTCTGTACGGTGTGCCTTGATGTCCTTAGTCCCCTCAGAAAAACTCTGTACCTCACAAAGCTGTTGCTCTGGTAACTGGTCCCCTTTTGATCTCCCCACCTCTCCTGCTGGGCAAAGCCACTCCTCTTTTGCTTCTGAGCTGATGAATCAGTGACAAGCTCTTTTAACCTAATAAAAAATGTTATGCTCTTTTAGTGACAGGCAGTTCTTTAAAGCCAGAAAATTGGCAGGCTCCTCAGATCTGCAAACAGCATGAGATTCCACTTAGTCCAATAGGCATTAAGCCTCTTCTTACAGTGAAGCCCAGTTTCTAACAAAAGAGATACAGTCTATCTTTCCCACTGCTTCTCTCTTTTGAAACATGGGAGGCAGTAGAAGGCAATGAGATATTCTTGAGAGGTTTCCACTCTCTCAGGCCTCAAGAGTATTTAGAATTTTTTTGGTAAGTTTCTTGGCTTCTCAGGGAAATAATAAAATCTGAACGTGTAGATATAGCAGAGTTCTTGGAGCAGTAACAACAGCAGCTCTATCTCCTGAAAAGAATCTCAGACTCATAGATTGTAGGATTGGAGGGGACACCCAACATTACTTATTCTAACATGTACCTGAATCCTCTCCACAGCATCCCCAAGAAATTCACTATGGTGCATGGCAGGCCAATCCACTTTTGGGTTAGTCCCATTATAAACAAAATTTTTACTTATACCAAGCCAAAAATATATCAACCAATAATAATAATAATACCTTAAGCCTCCTCCAAGTGAGTAAGATTATCTCGGACAGGCAGGCAAGGAATATTATTTTTTCCTGTTATCAAAGCTCCACAGAGATGCTCTGTCCTGCCCAACTCTAATTTATCTTGTTGGGGGAAATAATTCTTTAGCAAATGACGAGGTCCATGAGGAAAGCACCTGAACTAACATTGTGTCTCACTCAGGGTAAAGAAGTCAACTGTTCAGAGATCCTTTCAGCATGCTGTTAATGTGTAAATGGCCAATTTATTAAGGAAAGTTGCCAGTGCATATCTAATTGTTTATGACACCTTGAATAGTACTTGGGATTCAGTCGAAGATATTTGGGAAGATTATCTGAAGAAGGTTGGTAGTTGTTGGAAAGAAGGTCTAGCAGAGAAATATATTTAAGTGATAAAATCTATTTATTGATCTACTTATGTGTGGTAACGATTTTGAAAAGGACTGCAAATTTAATTCAATTTAGTTGAACAAAATTTATTAGGTAACAACTATTTTGAAGGGACTGTGTTAATCTTCTTGCCAATTTTTTTTTAACATCAGAAGTCTGTCAAACATTAGACAAGCTATAGTATACGACAACAGACAAGGAAAAAAAAACATTTAAAATATTCAGTGAATCCTAGTTCAATGTGGCCTTCATTATCTGAGATTCCATATTAATGAAGACATCTTTCAGAAAGCTGCTAGAATCACTTAATCTTTTCAGCTGAGAAGAGTAAATGGAACCACAACGGGAGAAATAGGGGAAAACAAAGCATAATGAGACTATAATCGGCCAATGCTAAATTATCCAAAGTACCCTAGGTCTTCTTATTCTTAGATAACTGGGACCTAGTGTATTTTATTTTTAAATATTCATGAAAAGATTGAAATGTCAAAATTGTCAAAATATATTCACTCCTAGAACTACTGAATCACACACAGACCATTTTCCCCAGAACATTGTCTCTATTGGTTGCTGGATTCTTGAAAGGGGTGAACCGTATTGTGACATGTCATGCTTCATGTGGACACCAGAAAATCCAATGATTGAAAGCAGCTGTTCACATTTGCCCTTAGCCTCTCCTTCAGGGGCTATTTGTATTACTTAATGGCACAGACAAAAGGCAGCATGATACACAAGCTAGATGGTAGACCTTGGAGACAGATAGACCTGGGTTCAAGTCCTGCCTCTAAAGGCTTAAAGGTGTGTGCTGATGGCTAGATTACTTAATCTCTCTGTGCTCCCAGCAAATATAAAACTATAGAAATTACATGTGACTTGCCAAAATTCATCCAACAACAGGGAATTCTCATGCCTTGAGTTTTCTAACCAATGTAATTACAAGTCTAGATGATTATAATTAACAATAACAATAACAATAATAATCATAACAACAACAATAATAATAATAGAATACACACCTTTATTCCATAGATTTTTACACAGGACATTTTTTCATTCTCCATATGGAAATTTGAGTAGTCTATCTGCAATAAATACACAGGCAGCTATAATATAAGTTTGTACAATTATAGAACTGAAACTAGAAGGAACTTTAGAGAACATCTAATCCAGTCCTCTCACTTTACAGGTAAGGAAACTAGGGCCGATGGGAGCCAAGCAGTGACAACCATAGTATCAGGGTAGGATGAGAATGCAACATCTTTGACTCTACTACCATTACTCTATTTTACCATGGTGCCCAGTGAACAAAAACAGCAACAAATAGACCTAAAATATCCTGAATGTGAAAAATCCTAACCAGAGTAAATGCTTTACTACATAAACAATATTAAGTCTTAAATACCTGCTTCTTAGTGTAGCTCCATTACATAGCAGTCTTCTATTTCACTGTGAATGAGTGCCTTAAATGAATCAAGAATTTTTTTAATTCATAGAATTATTTAAAAGATAAATTTAAAACTTAAATTTTCCTTTTTAAAAGTTTCTATTCCAGTCATCTTTGGAATTATTTTCACTTATTTATGCACATACATTGCTGGGGGCACAGTAGGTAGGGAGGCATTTGTTTATCTACATTTAAAAATTAATGTAGTTCATGTGTTTTATCAACAAGAATAAAAAAAATGTGGTGTTTAATGGAGAGTGGTGGGGACTAGGGCAAAACATCTTCCATCCAAAGCTTAAAGGGTACAAAAAGTCCTGAGAAGCATTCCATTCATTTGCCCCAGGAAAAGGCATTGTAATTTGAAATGCTATCACATAACCTATAACTTTTGTATTGCATGGTCCTTACATGTTTGAATGTAATTTTTACAAAATCCAAAACATTTCAGACAGCAGAAATGAAAGAACAGTTAAAAAGCATCACATAAATAAAATATGCATTATAACAAGAGAACAGCAGTTTAATTTATAGGCACCCATGCACGCAAGCCTCTGGGGCCCTAACAACCAGGGACTCGAAACACAATTAACCAAACCAAAGCAGCATTTGTGGATGAGTGCCTTAAACTGTCTGAGTGCAAAGATATCATGTTTAATGTGTTGTACATCTTCAAAGGACAAGGCAAATTGGTGTAGGAGTTAGTAAAATAGTTTTTATGGGCTGTTTCATTCTTATACACCCATAAGGAAGAGACCAACTAGAGCCTGACCAATATCTCTTCCCTATACAAAGTATCATATTTTAAAGTATGTTAAGTTTTAAACCAAACTTCAGGTTTTTTTAGGGATTTTTAAGGGAACCTTCTTAATGTTGTAAATTTTACATTTTTATTTAATACAAGTATAAATGTGTCATAAAGAAAAAAGCTCTAGAGATAGAAATATACAAATATAGATAGATCTATTATATAGAAACATCTAGATTTATCTATCATCTATATATCTATATCTATTGATCTATCTATCATCTATCTATCCATCTATTGTCTATCAATTATCTATCTATCTATCTATGAATCTATCTATATTTGTGTGTATATGTGTATGTATTGGGCAGTTAGGTTGCACAGTGGATAGAATGGCAGATGGGCCTAGATGCAGGAAGTCACATCTTCCTGAATTTAAATCTGGCCTCAGACACTTAGTAGCTGTGTGACACTGGGCAAGTCATTTAACCCTGTTTGCTTCAATCCCTCATTTGTAAAATGAGCTGGAAAAGAAAATGGCAAACCACCCTAGTAACTTTGCAAGGAAAACCCTAAACTGGGTCATGAATATCTGGTGATGATTGAAAAACAACAATGTAAAAATGTGGACGTATATACACACCTACATAGGAGAGTATAGAAGATTGCATCCTGTAGCAAAGTGGGCCTCCAGCAAACTTCTAGATGATTACACTTGTTGATTGGAGGTTTAGGGATTCTGGCTTTTTGGAATGAGGGACCCCTTAGCCCCATGATGGTGAGAGGTAGGCAGGGTTGTATTAGCACTCTTCCTGTTCAATCTCTCCATAGCCTCACTCCCACTTCATTTCCTTAATGAGATGGTAAAGGAAAACTATCAGGAGGCTGCTTCATCATCTCAAAGTTGCAGGGGCCTTCAAACTGCTGAACCAACACATCCAACAGTCAGGAAATAGGTAGGGCAGCTCTGATACCTCTCACAAACCTTCCCAGAGGAGCCTCTAAGATGAATTGGGAGAAAAAACAATTCTGGAGAAAAGAATCTCTTTTGAATTTGCTCTAAACAGCAAGAAGCACCATTTCATGTCATTAGGAATACTGTGGCTATTCAGAATCAAATATGGTAGAAGAAATAAAAAGTAAAGCCATTCAGTGCCATGCTTTATGCTTCTGAAGGCAGGTTGGTCTTGCATGGTGGAGGTATATATGCAGTAATTCTGAAGATTCCTGGGAAGCCCCTCTCTCTCCCCCCATATCTCCTTCATGAACCATTTCTACTAATATGAATTTACACTTTGAAATGCTTTGATTTTAATATTATTCTCTGCTTTAGAAAAACTACTCTAAAAACTTCCACATTTTCATTATCAGATAGTAAAAGCAATCAATCAATAACTATTTATTAATCACTGAATTCTGTGTCAGACCCTGTGCTAAGAACTGGGAGTATAAGTACAAAGAAGGAAAATGTCTATGTCCAAAGAGGAGCTTCATAGAGAAGTGGATAGAATGCTCCTGTCCTAGTCAGGATAACCTGAATTCATGTCTTATTCTCATACATATTGGTTGTGTGGTCCTACTCAAGTCCCTTAACATGTCAGGGTCCCAGGCAATCATCTGTGATTCTAAGTTGCTAAACAATTTCTTATCTACAGTGGCAGATAGGGTTTTCTTAATTGGAGATCTTATCATCATTTAAATCACAAGTTTTCACCAAAACCTTTTTTTTCCCCCTCAAAATAAAAAAAAAGCCCTCCATGATATTAATTAATGTGTCAAATTATTTATTTACCAAATCTCTATTTTAACAGTTGAAAAATAGGTTCAAGGTACTATACTGCTCCATAAATGCTACCAAGATCATGGGAGAGTTGTTTTCTTGGAAGGGAGGGACACAGAACTAGTACCACTTAAAGATAAAGTGGTAGAACACCAGCATTAAATTTCTCTTATACCACATCTGGGCTCAATTCTGTCCCCTACTGTCTGGCCGGCTATATCCCCCTCTCCTTTCTACCTTGATGCTACAGACTTTATTATTATGTCTCGAAGAAAAAAAAATACTCATAGTTTCCTTTATGAGTATTTAGGTATTTGCCAGTTATCCCCCAAAACACATAATTGAAAAAGGATTAAAATAAGGAAACCTTATTTGGTTAATGGATAATTAAGGTATCTATCTGTCAAAGTTTGAAAAAAAAGTGAGTCAGAGTCTAGTTTGAAAAAAAAATCTTCTCAATCTTAAGGGTAAAAATCAGAATTAGAGTATTTTTCTATTTCACACCGCCTCAAACTTTTATTATCCTGCTAAACCAACATGTACTGGCTCCTCATGTACTTAGATGTGGAACTCATTATCTCTGCCCTTCTTTCTCCTGATGAATTGCCTCAGGTCAGAATTAAACACCCAATCAATTGGTAGGAAAGGCAAGATCCTGACCAGAAAAATTTTACAACTTTATCAGGTTTCTTCTGGGTTTCCTACAGTCTTCACATTTTTTTTCCTCCCAATTAAATCAAAACTTATCCAGTATCTGATCACACTACTACACGTATGGTGAGTTCAAAATTTATTCAATTTATTGGCTTATGTTTCTTAGCGTTCCTTTATGACTTTTAATTATTCCAAGAGGACTTCAGTTCCCTCAGGCTCTCAAAATGGTATGTACCTTGGTTGAACTTTCACATGAAGCCTACATTTATCATAGCTTAAGGACATCATATTATTTTCTTTGGTTCTCTCAAAATCAGTGATACCTTCTCCTCTTTTCATCATCAGACACTTTCTATTCAAACTGTAATTTACAATATGATGACCAAAAGATTTTCCAACCAAATGAACCAGAATCACCTTAAGATATTTAAGCTATAGTTTACTCAATTTTCTGCCCCCCCCAAAAAAAAACATTAAAATCTTAAAAAATTTGTCTAGTTTCCAAAATTCTATTCGATAATTTAAATATTTACAGAAAAAGCCAGGTGGTACAATGCATAGAACTCTAGACCTGGAATCAGAAAGGTCTGTGTTCAAAATCAGCCTTAGACAATTATCACTCTCAATTATCAATTATAACTCTCGGGAAGTCACCTACCCTCTGTTCTAAATTTTGTCAAAATTGTGTGTCTCCTTTTACATGTGGAGAAGTCTAGGCATAATACAATACCACTTAAACATGGTTTGTATAACCGGTCAATGCCTATTTCCTTCTCACAAAGAGAAAGTAAAAAATAGTCTTTCTTTCACCTTCCTAAGTCATGTTTTTGGATTGGCCAGATCTAGGAATCTATGCTAACCTTGACCCTTCTATTAATGTTCTGAAATAAAACAGTATAAATCCTGTTAAAGGCTAAAATTCTAGCTAGTCTGTCTAAAATATCTAATGAGTGGTTGCCAATAAATTATAAGCTTTAGCAAGAGTTAGGCTTTTAAGCATTTATTAAGGAGAATAAGAATTTGGTAAAGAGAGAGAGAAAGGCCTACATTCATCTATCTATTAAAGGGAGAGCACATTTCTAGCTCCCTTCTCCCCCAGCATCCTCAGGAAAGAGCCCCAGTCAGAGTGCCAGGTTCCCCTCTTCTTCCTCCTACCAGCCAACGTCACTTCCTGATGCCAAAGAAAAGACTCCTGGTCTTGCCCTCAAAGACCTTCACTTCATGGCAGAGCTTTTCTACAGTAAGTCTCCAGCAGGGGACATTATTCCAATCGTTACAATCCTGACTGCCTTTCTGGACGATGCAACTCCCAACCACTCCCACATCCCATAACTTGTTCTTACCAATTCATCAAGGCTTTCCTTTATAAAGTTACAATTGCCCTATGTCTAACTTTCAGATTAAAAAAATAGGTTCATTAAAGCATCTGTAAGTATAATTAGGCAACTGGTTGGCACGATGGAGAGATTATGAGATTTGAAGTAAAGAAGACCTGGGTTTGGAGAACCTGCCTCAAATACTAACTGTGTGACTATGGGCAAGTTACATAACTTCTCTGTGCCTCAGTTTCTTCGTCTGTTAAATGAGGATAATAATAGCACCTGCCTAGCCTGGTTGTTAAGAGGCTACAATGAGATAATATTTGTAAAGTGCTATGTAAATGTTAGTTAATGTTAGGAAATGTTTTGAATGAAATGATGCATATGATTCTTTTTATCTTTGAAATTCTATGATTAAATAGATAGTTATGTGAAAAGTCCTAATACAACCATCCTGAGGATGACTTAGGGAAGTGTTTTCCAAAATTGGATCTATAACTACATTTCAAGGTGATTTATGACCACTCTTTTGTAGGATTGATTTTTATATGGTGATTTGTTCAACCGTTTTGTTGTGACATAATAGGACTTGCATATAAAATATTTTAACTGTAAAATGGTTTTATTTTACTAATTTTATTTTTTTCATTTAAAAAAATGTATTTTTGTCTCTTTTGCTTACCCATGGGGAGAAAAATAAAACCAAAGTCCTTGTAACAAATAAAAAGAGTCAAGCAAAACAAATTTCAGAATTGACCATATCCAAATATATTTCATTCAGCTCCCTAAATCTATCACTTTTCTATCAGGAAGTATGTAGTATACTTCATCCTGAGACCTTTGGAATTCTGGTTAGTCATTATGTTAATCATAATTCTTAATTCTTCCCAAGTTATTTGTATAATGTTGTTATTTTATAAATTGCTTTCCTGATCTGCTTTCTTCACTCTGCATCATTTCATACAAGACTTTGCAGTTTACTCAGAAACTGTCTTTTGTTATGGTGCTCTACTTGCAAAAGCCATACTATTTGCCAAAATGTGAAATGGAGGTGCAGTATTAAAAAAAAAATAAGGAAAATATCCCTTCTACCCTCTATGAGTTTACAACTTATGGAGTATTTCTAATCAGGTTCTGTTCATTAATAATAAAATCAACTCACATTTACAGAGTGCTTTAAGTTGGCAAATCACATTACACCTGTATCTCATTTGAATCTCAAAAAAAAAAAAAGTTCTTGAAGATCAAAGCTATCCCCATCTTACAGATCAGAGAAGTTGTGACTTGTCTAGTATAAGACATCAAATAAGTATCTGAGGTGAGATTCCTCACCCAAAGTCTTCAATCAAGCATGTTCCCAGAGCTTAATATCCCATGGGGAACCCCTCTTTACAATTATATAATTGACTGACAGATGAGGGAAAAAAGATTTCTCTGTGCTTCTTATCTATTGATTGGAAAAAAGTATTTGATTTGGTAGAGCAAAATATAGCCTCAAAGATATGTCCCATGCATACGTTTAGATTATACAAGTTTCTTTGTTTCTTACAATAGATCTAAATTTCTTTCCACTCTTGTATATTGCTTCCTCCATCTGGGGATTCTGTGAATATTAATTATCAAGAGATTCATAAAAGCCTATTAAATCAATACAGTGGCTCCCAATCACTTACAAGATCAAATATAAAAATGTTTAACATTCATAGCCCTTCAAACCTGGCCTCTTCTCAACTTTCTCATCTTCTTATGTGTTATTCCACACCCTCACACCCCATCCAATTCAATATACTGACCTCCTTGCTCTTCCTCAAATGAGATACTCCATCTCCACATGCCATGCATTTTTCTTGGCTATCCCAAATTTCATGGAATACTGTGTCCTTATTTATGCCTCCTGGTTTCCCTGGCTAAAGTCCCTGCTAAATATCACCTTTTAGAAGAAGCCTTTCCTGATCCTCTTTAATGCCACTGCTCTGTTGATTATCTCCAACTTATCTTGTATATAGTTTTCTTGTGCATAATTGTTTTCATGCTGTTTCCCCCATTAAACTATGGGTACCTTGAGAACAAGGACAATTTTTCTTTCTTTCTTTCTTTCTTTCTTTCTTTCTTTCTTTCTTTCTTTCTTTCTTTCTTTCTTTCTTTCTTTCTTTCTTTCTTCCTTTCTTTCTTTCTTTCTTCTTCTTCTTTTTCTTCTTCTTCTTCTTCCTCTCCTCCTTTTTTTTTTGCTTTTCTTGGTACCTCTGTATACTGTATTCTTCATGCATTATAATAATCAATCAATAAACATTTACTGAATACCCACTATGTTCCATGCACTATGTTAAGCACTAGGAATACAAAAAGAGGCAAAAGACAGTCCCTACCCTCAATGAGCTTACATCTTACTGTGTAAGACAAGATGAAATTAACAGAAGGCACTAGAATTAAAAGGGATTAGGGAGAGCTTCTTATATAAGATGAAATTTTAGTAAGGACTTTAAAAAGGACAAGGAGGTTAATAGTCATAGGAAGGAGGGAGAGTGTTCCAGGCATGGAGATAGCAAGAGAGAATGCAAAGAGCTGAATGGTATGCCTTCCTCATGGGACATCCAGGAAGCTAGTGTTGCTGCATCAAAGTGTACACATGGGGAGTAAAGTATAAGAAGACTGGAAATTTAGGAGGGTACTAGGTCTAAGCATTTTGTATTTGATCCTGAGGCATCAGAGTTTATTGAGTAAGGATGGTGGTGACATAATCAGACTTGTGCTTTAGGAAAATCACTTTGGTGCCTGAATGGAGGGTGGATTGAAGTGGAAAGAAACTTAAATCAGGCAGACCCACCAGAAGACATCTCAATAATGCAGGCAAGAGGTGATAAGGGTCTTCATTAAAATGGTAGCAGTAACAAGGTGGTATATATAAGACATTTTACAAAGGTAAAATCAAAGGCATTTGCAACAGCTATATAACTTCTTTTGTAAGTAGGATGATAATAAGTGGGGAATGCAAGGATCTACTGAAGATTTTTTTTTTCCAGATGGGGAAGACACAAGCATGTTTGTAATCAGTAAGAAATGATCCAGTGGATAATGAAGCTATCATGAATAGTAGGTATTTTTAAAGTACTTATCACAGCAATTTGCATATACTATGCACTAATTAAATGCTTATTCCTTCCTCTTCCCTTCTCTTCTGGGGTCCCTGCTCTGGTATGCTGGAGCCAACTGGAGCTTCTACATGAAAGCAGATTTTTAATTTTTTTTAGTACCTTTAGCATTAGAAATTAACAAAAGCTATAAATCAGGACTTTATTTTTTTTGTTCTGTTGATTATTCAGATTTAATAAAGGATTAGTAATACATATTAAATGTGTTTCATGAGCAAAAATCCCTCCCTCCCCCAAAACCAGTTGCTAAACATTTATCAGCATATCCCTGCCTCCATTTATAGATCTATGATCATGTGATCTTTTCTTAGAGAATTCTAGAGAAATGTAGCAGCCAATGGGCTTGAATAATCCTAATTATTAGGGAGACCACTCATATGAAAATGAAATCTACCAGTTGCCTCTACAGATTTCCAGAGTTCTACTCTGAAATCAGTATTCAGATGAAGCACAAGATATGAATCATATGCATCTTTATCTTTAACCTTTCTATAAGGACACATGAATATTATTTGAAATCCTCTTTGCTCCAAAGCTCATATTCATTTAACAACAACAAAAAATAATTTGAGAAAACTTCTTATATAATTTTATGATGGAAACTTTTTTCTGGTATCATTAGGTGCTTGCAAAAACAAATGGATCTGGGGGGGCAGCTAGATGGCGCAGGTTAAAGCACTGGCCCTGGATTCAGGAGTACCTGAGTTCAAATCCAGCCTCAGACACTTGACACTTACTAGCTGTGTGACCCTGGGCAAGTCACATAACCCCCATTGCCTGCCCCCCAAAAAACCAAAACAAAACAAACAAAAAAAAACAAATGGATCCCTATTAGTAGTAAAACATTTACTAATTCACAATGGCTCAATATTTAATACTATTACAGGCTCACAGTAAATTAAGCTTAGTGCATTTTTTAAGATGCTAGTCAACAATTTCTAGTACTGGAAAAAAATTATGAAGATGTCTGGAACAGCTCACTGTCTATTTTTTTTAAAGCAACATTAAAAGTGACAGAAACTATGAAACTCAACCTGGCCTCCTGTTTATACTGAAAAACAAGTAGAAAAACCAATTCTTTTGAAACTTATTTTAGAGTACTTTTGGCTCCTGTTTCAAAAATGTAATTACTGTCCTTTACTTCAACAGCCTGAAAGAGACTTCTTCACAAACAATCCAATGTAAGATGGTGCTTCCTTTATAGTGTTTTAACTATTTTTCAATGATAAAGCTCTATAGGGCTTTTTTTCAAGTAATAAAAACTCATTAAAGGATATATGTATGTAAGTGTGTGTACACTTTGTGTTTATACTCTGATCATATAAATGTCCCCATCATATTTCGGTAGATTTTTGGCTTCTACAACTCATAGGTCCTATCCAGTGAGTATGAAAAAAAAACAAACCCAAAACACTACCTGACATTATCCAGCATAGTAACACCAACTTATAAGCGCAGAGTAAAAATATTAAAGAAAGGGAAAGTTTATTGAAAGAACAGGGAAAACTAAACAAAAATCTTAGAAACTGAACAGAAACCTTAGAAAACAAACACCTCTTCCAAAGATCATACATTTAGAGCTCAAAACAAAACAAAACTTTAGAAATTAGCTTGTTAAACCCACCCTTTTTATAGATGGGGAAACTGATGTATGGAAAAACTAACTTACACAAGGTGCCATTGTAACAAAGTGACAGTGCCTAGATTCAAAACAATTCCTGCTCATTCCAAATGCAGGACTCCTTTCCACTCCCTTTTGCTACTTTCTTTACTGATATGGAAGCTACCTATGCTTCCCCACAGATGGTTTGGAGTCCCTTCTCTTCTTTGCCCTTTGCCTTCCTTTCTTGGTATAGCTCCAGTACTATGGTACCCAATGGTTCCCAGAAGGATTAGAAGGGCTTTGACCTTGAATGCTTCCACAAGTCTTCACTACAACCACGTGTTATTTCATGGCACTTCCTGTAGCTCCATTATACTGTCTGTAGGAGGCTCAAGATATGCCTCTCCCTACCTTAGCTGCACTCTTGTCTTTTAATCACTTAACACCCCCCAATTTATTTTGTCTGTCTAGGCAAAAACCATTCTCTGTTATTGCTTGTTTGGCCCGTAGGCCCAAAGCGGTAAAACCTCAAGAGTTTTCCTTTTCTGGAAGAAGGTATAGTTCTCTCTGGAATGCAATACAGCACCAGTGATAAAGTATAAAGACTGAGTAATTACTCTACCTAAAACTAATACCTTTTATCAGCACTCCTGCTGGTCCCTAGCCACACCAAAGTTTACTCAGGAGCAGGCTCTCACTCTTCAGCTTGAGACTGCTGCTCATTACCAATTCTGGGTTCAGATACACTGACTATAAATCTTTTACCCTCTTGAAACCTGGAAACACTACTTATCTGCCTTGAAGCTGACATGCACTAGTTTTTGCTAGCAATTAGTGTTGCTACCCAATTCACTCTTTTAAGCAATTGGCTATGTTTATTGAAATCACTGAAGTTTATCAACAATCTCTACCAGCCATGACTTGCCTAATTTGAGGGGTGGGGGTCACGGAGGCAGAGAAGAGAGGGATGTTCTTCTCCCAGTCCTAAGGCACACATATTTTCCTGCAGACATCATTTATTTTGGAAAGACTGGAACAGGGGAAAATGAGATTTTATAAATACATATATGCGTGTGAATGCGTGTGATATACACGAGAGGAAGAAGGACTGAGAGAGGAGAGAGCAGAGAGAAAGGAGAGAGAGGAAAAAGGTATTTATAGAGAGTCTCAGCTATGAAGGATTTCCCATCTTAGTAACAGCCAATTAAGGACAAAAGCCACAAATGTGGCAATCTTTTTATTCTTAACTACCCTCACTTTCTTTAGAGTAGTTGAACTTGCATCCTCTCGGTGGGGAAGGAGCAAGCAAAAATGACTAGTCAGAGTAGAAAAAGAAAACTGTTTTCCCAAATCTCCTCCAAAACCCCACCCCTTTCCCTGCCAGGGTCAATGAGAGAATAGGATATGAAATTCTAGCAAACTCAAACTTTAACTGAAGGGCTCAAGATCAAAATCCTGAACACCCATGGAGGGCAAAAAGTAACCAGGGCAGAGAGAGTTTCTCAGTTTCCCTCCATATTTTGACTTGCCATTGCATGTAGCCATGCTTTTCAATAATAAACTAGGCCCAGGGTGTACATATTTCAAGACTGCTGCTGGCAACAGAATGTCAAAAAGAAAAACACTATACCAAAGCTGATAGATAGATACATAGATCCATAGATAGATCCATAGACAGATCCATAGAAAGATACATGGATACATAGATGATAGAGACATCTGAGTAAATATGTACAAAATGTGAGGAGAAGCCAATAGTCAGAGCCAAGATTTCTGAATATTTATCAGTTGAGTGGATTTCCAGATTGCATGAAATTGAACATCACTTGAGAATTTGTGTTGTGTTTTCTATACTCCTTTACTTGATGAGAAGATGAGCTATTGGACTGAACTAAATACAGTGAACTTAGAATTCCACAGGTCTTCTTATACGCCAGGCCCAGTGCATTGTACACTGCATTGCCTAGCAAAAATCATTTCAACATTTTGAATCCAGCATTGGAGACCAAAACAATTAACATAAACACAGTTTATTATAGTCATCCAAAACTACTATGAAGTCCTAAAACTCTTTGGAAAGGCAACATGCCATAATGGAAAGAGTAGTACATTTGGAATCCTCCTTAATTCTATTATCTTCTCTCTGTTGATTAACTATAATGTATGCTATATAACTTATTCAAACATAGTTGTTAGTGCTGGGTGAAATGGTGTGTGGAGTGCTGGGTCTAGAGTTAGAAGAGGCCTGAGTTCAAATCCAGCCTCAGACATTTACTAGCTATGTGACCCTGGGCAAGTCACATAACCTATATCTGCCTCAGTTTTTCATCAGAAAAGTAAAGATAATAATGGCACCTACCTCCTGGTGCTTTGAGGACTAATGAAATATTTAATATTTAATATTTTAGCACAGGGCCTGGCACATAGTAAGCACCATATAAACGTTAGTTATTATCATGTTTTTGTTCCTATTGCATCTCCCCCTTTTATTTTTTCTAGTGCTTAACACACTTCCAGGCCCACAGTAGACTCTGAACAAATGTTTAACAACTGACTGAAATCAGAGAACTTTATTTAAATTCAGTCTCTATTCTTTGCATCCCATCCTACTTGGGAAAAAATCATTTCACTTCTTTAAGTCTTTGTTTCTTCATCTAAATGAGGGAGTTGAACTACACAGTCTCCAAAGTCTCTAGCCCTAAATCTGTGATCACTTGGGGAAGAAAATATACAAGAAAAAAAGCATTTATGCACACATACAAACATAATCCCTTTGCATTGGAAACATTTATCCACTGATACCATATAATGCAAGCTTATGCAGCCTGGAGTCCCCACCTTTCTGGATTGACAAGCTAAAAACCATCTGTTTGTGAGGCAATGACATATTACATTTGGAGGCTGTCTGAGTCTGCAACTGGGGCCTTTGTAGTCAGTGTTGACATCTGTGTATTCCTATTTGCTAGTCACTCAGTGGGGCAGCTATGTGGTACAGTGGATAGAATACTTGGCCTGAAAGTCAGGAAGACTCCTCTACCTGGGTTCAAATCTGATAAGTGTCCGACTCCATCTGTGTGACCCTGGGCAAGTCACTTAACCCTGTTTTTCTCAGTTTCCTCATCTATAAAATGAGATGGAGAAGGAAGTGACAAATCATACCAGTATCTTTGCCAAGAAAACCCCAAATGGTATCATGAAGAATTAGACATGACTGAACAACAACAATGCTGCTACTTGCTTTTGGACAATTCTATTTTGAGGTTCAAAGTGAATCATGCTTCCATGCTTATAGGAAAGGAAGACATAGGAGAGTGTATAAGGTGAGACTCAAAGACATTCCTTCTGCTAAGTTAAAATAAAATTCCTGTACAGAGACAAACATTCCCTGAAAAGGGAAGGAGTAGGTTGAGGAAGTCGAATTAATAAAAGAAGTTCCCTTTGCCTTTGATAGGGGCTAGAAGTCAGTTTCCAATCTTCTACCACTTTTTGCATGTTGCTTTACTGTATCTGTGCTTTCTACGAGCAATGGCCAGAATGGAAATTAGGAAATAGAAAGACTCCAGCTGTGGTGTTAGTGCTCTGCCCAAAGTAAATAATCACTGTGCAGAAGTTTCTTTTTGAATTATTCCTACCTTCCCACATACAGTTTTCAATAAAGGGCACGTGAAAGAGCAAATGGTTTAATGCTTAGAGCCCAGGACAGGGTGTTAGCTATTCTGGGTTCCATCCCAGTCTCCACCATGAACTGACTGTATAATAATAATCAGAGTGGTATTGAGAGAGAGAGAGAGAGAGAGAGAGAGAGAGAGAGAGAGAGAGAGAGAGAGAGAGAAATGTGCTATTCTTAGAGAGTCTTTAGTGATAAAATTTCTAGAATTCATGCATGTTAATGCACGAAAAATAAATGAAAATAATTGCTGAGGTACCAAGTAGGTCTGCATTCAGTCTAGAAAAATAGTATTATGCATGAATAGACATATTTCTTCCTGTGACAATTACAGTTTGCCCAACAAACATTATTCTATATGAAGAAGACATAAGATAATCTCTGACATATAACTTGGGCATTAATCTAAAAAGACATTGTAAGACCTTTCTTTTCATTGAATTTTTTTTTGTTTGTTTGTGGTTTTATTGTTTTTGTTTTTTTGGGTTTTTTTAGTGAGGCAATCGGGGTTAAGTGACTTGACCAGGGTCACACAGCTAGTAAATGTTAAGTGTCTGAGGTCGGATTTGAACTCAGGTACTCCTGACTCCAGGGCCGGTGCTCTATCCACTGCGCCACCTAGCTGCCTCTCTTTTCACTGAATTGTAAACAGGAAATTAAGACTTCTTTGAGGCTAAACTTTATCTAAAACCATAAGGTAGTAGTGACCACAAAGCTGTGCTCAGATTCAAAATAGAAGTGAAAGAAAATTAAAGGATTCTCCTGATGGCTTAATAAGTAAGAGCAGTTATGGTAAGTTGAAGATTATTCTACAATAAACTTTACCTTACTGTCATACATAGGTGGATGCATTTCTTTAAATAATTGTTTGAAATTTTAATCAAATTGTCAATTTATTAGTCATTCAAAATGAGATAATAATTAATGCTGCTATCATAATAGAGTCATTGGATGTAATGAATAGAGAGCTGGCCTAGGAGCCAGAAAGACCTGAGAAAGTCCTACCTTTAACTCATACTGGCTGTGTGACTCTGGACAAGTTGTTTGATTTGTTGAGTGCTCCAAGACTTGAACACTTTTTTACAGGTGCTGACCTGTAAAGGAAGTTTCCTTATATGGGAATTCCCTATATCATTGACATCATAGATTTAGTCTCTATGATATCTCCATAGGGAGATATCTTTTGATTGAAAGAATAGAGGTGAATACATTGTTTGTTAGACTAAGTCATTGTAAGTCATCTATATTTAGGGGAAACCTAGCTAGTTGATTTACACTCAAGAAATCATTTTTCACCTGCTGACAGTCACTTGAGTTATTGGCATAGTGAGTACATAGGAAGAAATGAGCCGTCTTTTAAAATGTTGGCCTAAAAAACTCTAAACTAAAGTGATAATAAATAGTGTCAAAAAACTGTGAATCGCTACTGTGTATAGTTTGCTTTTCTTAATATATAATTCCCAAAGCCATCCTACTTGAAATGTGAGTCTTTTGGGCATTCTTTCTGTTCTCTTCTATGCATTGTTTTTAAAAAAATGGTTCATTGACCCACTTTATTTCCTTTTTTTTTCTTTGATTTCTCTCTCCCTATCTCACTCACTTAGGATAAAAAAATAAGAAAAACAAAACTCTTTAAAGAAACACGCAAAGTTAGGCAAAATAACCCCCCACCCCCACACATATATACAAACTTACTGGACATGTTCAAAAATGTACGTATTATTCTGCATCTTTAGTCCATTACCACTCTGCCAGGAGGTGGGTAGCAGTCTTAATTTTTAGTCCTTTGGTATTATGGCTGGTCATTGTGCTTAATTCTTTGAAAGTTGTTTTTCTTCATGTTATTGTTATTGTATTATTTGTTCTATTACATCTGATCACTTCATTCTCATAAGGTCATAAAAGTGCTCCTAGGTTTCTCTGAAATCTTTTCCTTCCTCATTTCTTATGGTACAATAATATTTCATTGAATTATAACTTAATTTCTTCAACAATTCCAAAAAATATGGGCACCCCTTTAATTTCTAGTTTTTCTCCACTACAAAAAGATTTGTTATAGATTTATAAACAAGGGTCATTTTATATCTTTGTGGAATAGGCCTAGTCGTTACTGGTATGCACAGTTTAGTGACTTTGTAGATATAATTCCAAATTATTTCCCAGAATGGTGTTACAAACTCACAGTTCCACAAGCATTGCATTAATGTCTCTATTTTATCAAAGCCCCTCCAACAATTCTCATTATCAAGGATTTTCTGCTAGAGACCTACCAAATTACATTGTCAAACCTTTTAGAGTTTTGATTATTTAAGGAGATAAAATTGAAAATGTAGAAAATGTCCTTACTTCAGAGATCAATAGGCAATCATTTCTTTTCAGGGGTCAGCTGTCCTATATGCAAATGGATAATCCATTATCACGATGCCCTTTCTGTTCTCCCACTTGATTTCATAACGTTTCACTGTACAAGTGCAAGAAACCTTTGTTTTTACCTGCTGAATGGTCTGTCCATCTTTTAAAGCCCTAATTATAATAATATCTCCTCCAGGGGAAAAAGCCTCCCCTGCTTATCCCAAATGGGAGCAACCTTTCACCTTAGGTCTCACATCCCATTTTGTTGATACTTTATAATTATATTATCTTGCAATATTCTGTCATTAGCTATGTTGATGTCGCCCCAACTCTACTTCTAGACTATAAAATCCTTGAGGGCAAGGACAATGTCTTATTTATACCTTGTCACTTCCTCCAGCACATAGCACAATGAAGAAAATATGTTTTTTTTCCTATTGCACTCATGTCTTACCCAGAAAAATGTGGGCAAGAGAAAGAGAAAAATGGAATTCAAAAGTAATTTTTCTTTTTGCAAGCAACTTTGTTCACAATGATTTCTTAATAGTTCTGAAGCTTCCAACAATCCTGAGCATTTTGAATTGTCTACATCAACTACCTGTTTATTTATCATTAACAGTTTTATCTTAGAAAATTAAAAACTGGTTATATGTTTACTATGATACCTCAAAAGATCTTTGACTTCATCAGTGTGTGGACTTTTCCCCGTGGGACGTTTTGACACTCATCCATATCCTCTAAGCCTGAGACACTGTTGTTCATATTGTCCCAAACTTCTCCACAGATTTCCTCAATTTTCTGGGGTCCTTCCTGAAGATCTTGTGACACTGTATTTGGCAAAGATTCCTTCAATCTCAACCACTTCTTTCTTTCAGTCATGCATTTATCTAATGATATCCTTTGTACCACTTCCCCCATGCACTTCTTGACTAATAATATGTTACGGCCTACTCACAACCTCCTTGTTCCTTCCTTCTGTCCACTGGGTGACCCACAACTTTGCTACTTTGGAGACCACAATATTATATGACTCCATAATATTTACTGGGGCAGCTAGGTGGAGCAGCAGATAGAGCACTGGGCTGGAAATCAGGAAGACTCATCTATGGGATGCTAGGCAAGTCAGTTAACCCTGTTTGCCTCAGTTTTCTCATCTGTAAAATAAGCTATAGAAGGAAACGGCAAACCACTATAGTATCTTTGTGAAGAAATCCCTAAAAAGGTTCATGAAGGGTCAGACATGATTGAAACAACACAGCAAAGACAAAAATAAAATTTAATATAACTGAAAGTATAGAAATACACTAATCATACATGTTTCAAAATATTAAAACTAAGCTATTTTTTAAAACCCCAGGATTTTGATAAATGCAGAATTCAATATTAAAAGTAAGGAGGAATTAATTAATGGGCACATAAAGAGCTAATTAATTAGTATTTTCCTCCTCAGAAAATGTTAAAATTTGTCTGAAGAAATTTTGTTCTTTCTAAGTTCATTGCTCATGCTGAAAAATATGCTATTTCTCTTTTTTAAAAAACCTGCTCTTTACCCATTCATAACATTATATTGTGCTCTCTCATACTAGTTTCCTCCACTAATACAGATCACAACCTCTGTTTGACTTATTGTTGTTGTTATAACATGGTTATAAATACCCAACTTTATTTTCTCCTTTAAGGTTTGTATACTTTGTCTCATTCGAGCCCTACCAAAAACATGTGATGAATTAGAGGCATTAAATCACATTACAGATCAGTGTAACAGTGGAAGTTAAGTGTCTGAGGCAGAAATTAAGTCACTTGGGTACACTAGTCAATAAACATTTATTCAGCCCTTTCTAGGTATTAGTCACTGCATTAAGCTCTAGAACAGGAAAGCTAGTAAATGTCAAAGAATTTGAACCTAAGTCTTTCTGCCTCCACAAAACAGTACTCTATCCACTATACCATGTACTTCCTGAAAATATATTGTTGCTATATTTAAAGTACTGCATAATTTAGTAAATATAATCTATCCCACTGTCCTTCTTATACTCAATTCTGGGCCTAACTGACAAATTCCTGACAATATATATGTATTGATGAAGCAGCTTTATTGATCATCTGTCCAACTATATCTCACAGTCAGGATAACAAGCATTCTTCATCCTGTGTGGTGTGTTAAGCAGAATGTTTCTGAATGATTATGGATCCCACATAGTAGATTTTGTCATGTTCAGAGGCTTGATCCATTCAGTACAAAATTAATAGCTAAAAAGAAACATTTTAGGTGTCTCACATAAGGACATTCCACTTGGACATTGCCAAATTAACACTAATAATAATTCCCTAGTTATTACATGCACCATCAAAAGTTATAGGTTGTAGTGTAGTAACTTGCCAAAGGCAAAGGGCTAATAAGTGGTAAAGTCAGGATTTCAACAAAAATAAACATTTAACTCTAGCAGTCATATCTAGGCATGTTTCCAGGAGAAATTGTTCTGTTTTCTTCTGTACAATATTTGAGTTCCCTGAAGAAGGTATAGATCCATACATATTCAAAAGATCACACATTTAGAGTTTAAGGACCTAACTTTCTCAGTTTATATTGTTACCTATTTCCCTCAGTTTATCAATGAGGAATGGAGCTTTAGAGAACTTAAATGACTTGTCTGATATCACATAGACATGTATGTATGATGGAATTTTGAGAATTCATGTCCTACAATGGCTCTATACTGATCTGCAACCCTTGCCCCACCCCTACCTTTGTCCTTAGTCTTCTACCTTCAACATTGAGCTGATAAAATATTAATGATTAATGATCACAAATATGAACTGGCCTTTGGGTTTGTCCTTTAAGGTAAAGATTTTGTCTCTCCCATGGTCTGTCTCTTACACATTGTTAGGGCCAAATTTAGTATGGGTAGAGTTAATTGGGCAGCTCGCCATAATATTGGGTTCAGAAAATAATGAGAGACCTCTAGGTCCAGAGTTTCCTCTTCTCCAAACTGCCTCTTTCCCAGTTATTTCTCCCAGACTAATAAGAAAGGAGATTAACAGCCTCTTTTCCACAAACAAATCAGGTATTATTAATGGGAACAAAATTTACAACACAAGTGAAGTGAATAGAGCTGGGGACAATGAGAAAAGGGATAGAGAAAGGGAAAAATATGACCCACTTCATAGATAGTTAGAATCTAAATCTCTAGGGTAAAAAGGCCCCCAGGTACGTTGAATAAGCTCTGCTTCCTCAGCTACTCAGAACAGCTTGGTTCTGGCAAAAACTAACTCAAACCCTAAACTTGTTTCTAGATCAGCTGGCCTAACAGGTCAGCCTTGCTTCAACAACACAAACTCACCACCACTTGGAATGCCCTCTCCTGACTTATGATTCTTAAAATCCTTAAATCCTTTCTAAGCTCAAATTTTGTGCCATTTCCTTTATGAAGCTTTTCCAAATCTCCCCCCTCCCTCAGTTGTCAGCACTCTCTCTTGTCTCATACTACGTAATATTTGAATATTTCAAATTTATCTGCATAGTTGTTCTCTACAACCACTACCACACTCTCCATGAAATGTAAGCTCTTTGAAAGCAAGAATTGTTTTATTTTTGCCTTTGTACCCCCCTGACATCTAGATTATACCATTTCTGACAGGTAGAAAGTGTGCTGAATTTAATGGAAGGCCTACAATGTACAAAATGATGTGTTAGTCCCTACAGTTATGAAAAGTTTGGTCACAGTCTCTGACCTCAAGGAATTTATAATCTTGAATCCAGATTACTTGATTACAAATAGAGTGCTATTCTATCCCATCCAGTCCTCTATCTTCTGTAATGAACATATTTAAAATCTTTCCTAGAAGAAGACTGTAGACAATTAGGTTGCCTTGAATATATTGAAATATAGTTGCATTTAATGAACCATAATGAATTTTTAGCAGGGCTTGGAGCCCACTAACCAAAGCTGTTACTTTAGGAGAACTGCCTAATCTTCAGAAGTAATTTGGTAGTTCTGGCTGGCACCTCTACTAATACTAACACATAGCCTGTGTGTTGAAAGAGACATGCATTTAATGCGTAAAAGTTACTAAACTTGAAAAATGATCTTTAAAAAAAATTTTTTTAAAAGTACATTTCATTAAAAGCAAGTATAAGGCACTTGGGAGATGGGTGCTACCATATATAAATACCATAATGAACTCCTCAAAAAACCTTTGAAACTAGAACTATATACATCATAACTGGAGCATGGACAGGCTGATATCTGAGTAGTTAGCTAGCAACTGACCCTTCACAAGGGTTATTTAAATGTTTGGAAGAAAAAGTGTGATGGTTTTTCTCTCTTTCTGTAAATAGGGACTTGGTAGTTTGAGACCTTATTTCAATAAAGGAAACACTATATAAATGAACAGAGGAAGTGACCGTACCAGTGACTTGGAGTTCTTACTCTATACTTCATTAATTAAAATGCATGTGGAAACCATTTCCATTATAATTGATTATTTTCCTTTATTAACCTTAAAATATACTATCCTAAAAAGTTACAGTCCCTCCCAAAAGACTTTATTGCTTTTATTTTTCAAAGCATAGCTTAATTGATATGTTACTTTTTAAAATGCAGCCTTATGATTCTGAGACTTTGAAATCTGGCACCTAAGTTTTTTTGGAAATCTCTTACATATCCCTTTGTTCAGGAAAGGAAATCTGTTTCTAGTGTGTAAAATGTTCCATTTACAACCTTGCCCAGATCTCAAAGGAATATTACAATACACTAACATAAGTGAAAAGAGGACCTTAATGATGGATTGTGGGTTAAGTAAACACCTCACATCTTTAATGTCCATAATGATTTTCTCATATAAAAATGTACATATGAAAGAAAGCTTTGAAGGTGTACAGCACCTTGTTAACACCTAGGTTGCAGACTTAGACTGAATCCCTTTTTCATCTTATTGGAAAGTAACAGAGAGGCAATGTGACATTATGGTCAGGGAATTGGCTTTACAACCTTGGGCCCCTGAATTTGAGTCCCACTTCAAGTCCCAAATGGTTGTGTCGCCCTCCACAAATCACTAAATCTCTCTGTGAGAGATTTATTGGGGGCACCCAGAGATCAGTTTCTCAGTCCTTTCTCCCCCACCCCAACTCCAACTTGAGTAAGGATCTTTTGCATACTTTTCCCTGATGTCATCTATAGAGTTCATTTTAATGTGGACCACCTTCAAATTATGTCAACCAATGGAATTGAATGATGATGACCAATTAGGTTTGCTCAATGTAAAATGACCCACCTCTATCAAAAGAGTATAAAAACCCTGGGAAGATGCCTTGGCTCTCTCTTTTAGAACAGTATAGGTCTTTTAGGTCTTCTGAACTCTCTTAGGTCTCCTTGAGATCATGTGCTATCTCTCTGGGAGACAGCATGGGTCTATTAGGGCTTTTCTCCTGTTTGCTTTAAATGGCATGCTTTCTCTGCTTTCTCTACCATGTGGCTTGAGACCATAAGAAGTTAAGGAGATGTGGTTAGTCCTTTACTGGGATATTATATTAAAAAAATTAATATGTACTTAACCAAAATTGATAATCTATACCAATAGAAATTAATTTAAAAAAAACATATCTCAGTGCCCAAAGCAATTTTAAGACTATCAGCTGCAGAGATTTTGCCAAACTTAATATTAATAGAGAGCTTTTTTATTAGGGAATTTTCTATATCATTGAAAACAGAGACCTAGTTCCCATGCCTTTTCCTCAGTAAAACAATTTAGAAGCTAAAATTTGAAAATTCAGTTTCAAAATCATTGCATTTTAAATGTCATCTTGTAACAGATTTAAGGACTTTAAAGCATTTTATTTTTATCTTATATAATTTTTTTTTTAATGCAAGGTCTTTAAAACAAAATTTTAAAATTTTATTACCAAAGAAAAATTTGATATCTTTGTTAGGGATGGAGAATGGACCTGCATTGAAGGACTTAAAATACCATAATAAAACCATAGTAATTCTTTTAGACACAAATATTTTATTAGTTTATTTCATTTCCTTATTTCATTTCCGGAAATGGCAGATTTGGCTCTAGAAGGGATATTAGGAACTTCTTTTTCAACCCAATCATTTTACAAACTAAAAATAATAAGGCACAGGGAAAGTAAGTGACTTGCCAAAGGTCACAAAGAGAGATTGTATCTGAGATTAGATACAAACCCAGATTCTCTGACTCCAAAACTAGTGTTCTTTCACTTTTCTCTCTAATATTATTTTTCTCAGTTACATGTAAATTTTTTATATTTATTTTTTATTTGAATTCCAAGTTCTGTCCTTCTCTCCCCTGTCCTTGGGAAGGCAATCAATTTGGCATAAACTATACATGTGCACTCATGCACAGCATATTTCTACATTAACAATGTTGCAAAAGAAAATACAGACCAACAAAACAGAAAAAAAAAACAAGAAAAATAAAGAAAGTAAAACAGTTATGCTTCACTGTGCATTCAAACGCCATCAGTTCTTTCTCTGGAAGTGGATAACATTTTTCATTATAAGTCTTTTGTGATTATCTTAGATCAGTGTACTTCTGGGAATAGCTAAGTCATTCCCAGTTAATCATTATACAATATTGCAGTTGCTATGTAAAATTGTCTCCCAATTCACTCTGAATCAGTTTATAAATGCCTTCCCAAGTTTAAAAAATACTGCTTATCATTTCCTATAGCACTATAGTATTCCATCACAATCATGTACCACAACATGTTCAGCTATTGATGGGACACTCAATTTCCAATTCTTTGCCACCATAAAAAGAGCTACCAAAAATGTTTTTGCACATGTAAGTCCTTTTCCTTCTTCTCTCATCTCTTTGCTATTCAAAGCTGGTAGTAATATTGCTTCATCAAAGGGTACACACAGTTTTGGAAATCTTTAGACTTTCTTCCAAATTGCACTCCACAATGGTTGGATCAGTTCACAACTTCTCAAATAGTCCAGGTACCAATTTTTTTCACATCCCCTACAATATTTGTCATTTTCCTTTTCTGTCATATTAGTCAATCTTAGAGGTGTGACGTGCTACCTCAGAACAAATTCAATCAAATTGTTTGAATTTGTATTTCCCTAATCAATAGAAATTTAGGGCATTTATATGACTATGGATACCTTTGATTGATTCTTCTGAAAAATACTTGCTCATATGCTTTGACCATTTATCAATTGGGGAATAGCTTGTATTCTTATAAATTTGACTCATTTGGTCATAAATTCTTGTCTCATCTAACATTCCTTGTTTCCCTAATTTGCCTAAAATGTCACCTAAATCACAGATCAATTTTAAGCATATCTTGGTATATGTTGTGAGATGTTGGTCTATGGTTAGTTTCTATCAAACAACTTTCAAGTTTTCCCAGGGATTTTTGTCAGAGAATGAGTTCCCCCCCCCAAAAAAAAATTGAGTCTTTAGGTTTATCAGACACTACATTATAATGATGCTATGTGGTACCTGGAGTCAAGAGGACCTGAGTTCAAATTTCACCTCAGACACTTACTACCTTTGTGATCCTGGGCAAGTCACTTAACCCCAATTGCCTCAAACACCTGGGGCGATCTCCAATTGTCCTGAGATATATCTAGCCACTGAATCCAGATGGCTCTGGACAAGAGGGTGAGTTGGTGACCTTGCACAGCCTGGCCTCACTTAAATGCAATTCAGTGTAAGTCATGACATCACCCAATGTCATGGTCCTCTTCAAGAATGGAGGACAAACAACTACAACAATTTACTACTGTGTAGAGTGTCCCTAATCTATTCCACTGTTCCACCACTTTATTTCTTAGCCAGTATCAGATTGTTTTGATGATTACTGCTTTGGAATACAGTTTGAAATCTAATACTACTATGCCACATTCCTTCACATTTTTACATTGATTCTTTCATTATTCTTTTTTTTTCTTTCATTATTCTTAACCTTTTGTTTTTCCAGATTAATTTTATTTTTCCAGCTATATAAAATAATTTTTGATTAGCATGACACAAAATAAGTAAATTAATTTAGGTAGAAACCATCATTTTTACTATATTGATTCAGATCACCCATGAGCAATTGATATTTTTCCAATTGTTTAGATGTAATTTTATTTCTGTGAAAAGTGTTTTGTAATTGTGTTCATATAATTCCTGGGTTTGTCCAGTAGACTCCCAACTATTTTATATTGTCTAAAGTTATTTTAAATGGAATTTCTCTTTCTTTTTCTTGCTTCTTGGATTTGTTGGTAATATATAGAAATGATTATGATTTATGTGGGTTTATTTTGTATCCTGAAACTTTGCAAAAGGTGTTAGTTGTTTCTAGTAGTTTATTGGTTGATTCTCTAAGTATACAATCATATCATCTGCAAAGAGTAAAAGGGTTTTTTTTTCCTCATCCTCTAATTCCTTCCATTTAGTTTTCTTGTCTTATTGCTATACCTAGCATTTCTAGTATAATATGGAAGCATAGTGGAGATAATGAACATCTTTGCTTGACAACTGATATTATTGGGAAGGTTTCTAGCTTATTGCTAATGGCAGATAATGCTTGCTGATGGTTTTAGATAGATGCTGTCATTTTAAGGAAAAGTTCAGTTTCTTATGTTTTCTAATATTTTTGAAGAAATATATTTTATATTTTGTCAAAAACTTTTTCTGCATCTATTGAAATGATCATATAATTTTTTTTGTTCTGATATGGTCAATTATCATGCTAATAGGTTTCCTAATATTGAACCAGTTCTGCATTCCAATTTGGAAAGGAATTGCCCCAAGCTTCAGATTTTTCTTGCTGATTTTTTTAGAGCTAGTTCTTTTGGTCTGCAAGTTTTTGGTGCTTCCATCATGGTATGAACCAAGGAGAAGTGTGGTCACTGCTCTCCTGGTCTGGGCTCTGGTCTTTACCCAGGAAGGGACCTTGTTCTTCTATAGGCACAAGTGCTGGTGCTTCTGTTGTCCTTGGAACTGTGACCAAGTACTCTACTCTCCTACAGCTACAAGGGGTGCTCTTTTCTACCACCAGAGTAGAACAGGGTTCCCTTGCAAGCAACCCCAAGCACTCTTCCCTGCCTGGTAACTGTGACCAGGGCTCCTAAGTTCTTGTGGCTACAGGGGAACATTAGTGTACCTCTTGACTGTGACCCAGAACTTGTATGTAGGCAAGGCAACAGGGTCCTGAACATAGTGACAGCAAAGGGCCCCCTGTAATATCTCTCCAAACAGTAGTCGGATCCCTTTACTGTCTGTGCATTGAAAGCTCTTGAAGTTGCTGCTGCAGCTGTTACAACTGCCTCAAACACCTGCTGCTGGCCCTGCCAACTGTGCTCTGGGGCCTATCCAGTGTGACACCTTTGCTGCCAATCTCCTACATTATCTTGGACTGGAAAATTATTTCACCCACCTCTATGTTGGATCTGCTGCTCCAGAAATCAATTTGAGCCTTATTTTAAAGTTATTTGGATGAGAATTTGGAAGGGTCCATGTGAGTTCCTGCTTCTACTCCACCATCTTCCACTTCTACTCTGTGATCATCTCGTGTTTTTTCTCTCCATAATGCCACCTTGATAAGCAGTGGAAGTTGATGAATATGATTATATGAAGTTGCAACTGTTAAGTTCCTTCCTCTTTATTCTTCATCTTGTAAATTTCATCTATTAGAAAAGGGGAAAATGGGTGAAGGGAAAGGAAACAGGGAAAACAAGACTAGAAATGAAAGGTAGGTACATGTACATTCCTCCTAAAATTTGTTAATAATTCCAGCTGTATGTTTTCCACATTAACTTCTTCCTCATGGGACCTGGTATAACACCATCATTTTATAGACAGTCAAGTCTAGTGTAGCAGTCCCCAAATGTTTTGATTATGACCCACTTTAAAGCACTGAAGTGTGTGGTGAGCCAAATAAAAATGTTCCAAGTCTTAAACTGGAAAGTAGACTTAACCACTAATGGGAGGCAAGATGGAAGAAGAAGGATGTGGTAGAGTCTCAGGAGAGCTAGAACAGACAAGAGCAAACAGGCAAGTGGAGTCTGATGATTTGTAACCTCTAAACTGGAGACCACACTGATCTAATAACTAGACTCTTAATAGGTCAGTATGCTTTTAGTATACCTTATAATAGCTGTTACAGATGAAATCAAAAATACAAATTAATAATAATAATAATAGAGATTGATAATACTTTAAAGTTTAGAAAATGCTTCACTTATATAATCACATAATCAATTGGAATTTGGAATTCTAAAAGATCAATAAAGACCATCTAATTAGGGTTAATCATTCAGACACTGGACACACATTTATTATATATCTACCATGTGCCAGCCATTGTGGTAACTGCTTGGGATAAAAACACGGAAAAAAAGGAGACAACATTCTCTCAAAGATACTTCAAATGTATCTGAATAAGAATATTATTTATTCTCTTCTCATATAGCCAAGTGATAGTGAGAGATAAGTATCCTTGTTTTATATTAAATTCAACTAAAAATTTAGCACTCACACTCAAACCTAAACTACACAGGGCATTATAAATGTGTAGAAATTAAATAGTCTAAAAATGTAACATATCTTATTGAGCTTCATGTATTGAAATCAGATTTAGGGGCAGCTAGCTTGTGCAGTGGATAGAGCACTGGCCCTGGATTCAGGAGTACCTGAGTTCAAATCCGGCCTCAGACACTTAACACCCTGGGCAAGTCACTTAACCCCAATTGCCTCACTTAAAAAAAAAAAAAAAGAAAAGAAAAAAGAAATCAGATTTAAATCTAGTTATTACTCATCTTATAAGATATATGAGGTAGACAGGTTTTGGTTGTGTGTGGTAGTTATTTACAATTTATTTTCACATTTTCAATAAAAGAAGATCCAGTGAGCTAATATTAGGCTTTATAGCCATTTCTTGGGCTAATCTCTACAGCTGAAATGGCTTAGGATGCTACAAGAGAGATGAAAGAGACATATCTTTTCATTAGCTGGATGCCATATTGTAAAAGAAAAAGCTTTTGACTTGGGGCCAGAATGGTGGAATTAAAGTTCTAGTACTGGTACCAACAAAATGTGTGACTTGGAACAAATTTCCTGGCTTCTTTATGCCCCAAATTTGTTTGTAAAATAAAGAAAACATTTACCCTCCCTATTTCATAAGACTATGAGGATAAATGCAATAATGTATATAAAAGTATTTTGAAAGCAATGGTCCTTATACCATTGAAATATGTGATTACTCAGCCATTCAGTGAAAAATGGAGAGAAATTTGCCATATCAATCATGTAAATCTCATTTGTTGAATCTTTATCCATTCCACACCCACTAACTATGGATGTTCCCTAGGTTCTGTTCTGAGTCATCTTCACTTTTATTTCTACATTTTCTCACTTGTTGATCTCATCAACTCTTGCATCTCTATTAATTAAACATTTGGAAGTAAATGCCCCATAGGAATCTCAAATTCAATATGCCCCAAATAGAACCAATTATCTTTTACCCTAACAGTAATCCCCTCTTCCAAACGTCCTTTTTCCTTTTGAAAGTATCATCAAACTCCCATTCACCCAAGGTTTGAGACCTTGGTGTCATCCTCAGCAACTCAGTCTCACTTTCCTTTATTTCCAATCATTTGCAATTTTGTCATTTCTACTGACAACAGCTATCTTATATATCCCCTTATCTCAACTCATGCAGGCTCCAACTTCATTCGGGTCCTCATAGCCTTTTTTTTTTTTTGGTGGAGCAATGAGGGTTAAGTGACTTGCCCAGGGTCACAGAGCTAGTAAGTGTCAAGTGTCTGAGGTCAGAATTGAACTCAGGCCCTCCTGAATCCAGGGCCAGTGCTGTATCCACTGCGCCACCTAGCTGCCCCATAGCCTTTTTCTTAATCAATTGCATTAATTCTCTAATTAGTTTTTCTACTTCAATCTCTTCTCCCCAACTAACCCATCCTACACATAGCTGCTAAAGTGATTTTTGTAAAGTACACATCTAACTGTGTCCCTCCCCACTAAATAAGCTTCAATGGTTCCTTATTTTCCTTAAAATAAAATATAAATTCACCTTCTTCCCATGTAAAGTTTTTCATATTTTGACCTTTTCTACTTTTCCAGTCTTTGTATACTTACTCCCTTCTATTAGATCTATAGTATAGCCCCACTGGCCATGTTCCTTGAACATACCACTTTATCTGCCATCTCTATGTTTTTACACTGGCTGTTCCTCATTCTTGACATTCTGTGCCCCTTCTCATTCTCCTCTGTCTTGAAATCTTTGGCTTCCTTCAAGATTAATATCAAACCTCACCTTCGGCAGGAGGCCTTTGCTGGTCTCCCCTTCCATCTACTCTGCATATTTCTTGTGTATATACAGTATATACCTATGATAAATACGCATCTCAATTTCAACATGTCCAAGACAGAATCAATTATCTTTTACCCACACCCCAGCCTCTGCTCCCAAACTTCCTAAATGTCTCCAACATTTGACTGTATGATCTTGCTCGGTATGGTGGTACACACTTATAATCTCTAACCAGAAAGGTTGAGGCTAGCGGATACTTTGATTTGGGAAGTTCTGAGCTTCATTAGGGCTAAAGTCAATCTCATATATGCATTAAATCTCATACCAGCTTGGTGAATCCTGGAGTGAGCAGTGTCCAGTGACTAAGGAGGGTCAAAGTAGACTCGATGAGAAACAGAGTAGGTCAAAGCTTCTAGGCCACTAAGCAGTGAAATCAGGCCAATGAATGGGTGATGAACTCCAACTTGAGTGAGATAAAGAGACAGTCTCAAAAAAAAAAAATAACATCCTGGAGTGCATGGGCTGGTTTTGATTTGGTTTGGTTTGCCTTTCTTTGTATCTACAGAGTATAGCACATTGTCTGGCTCATAATAAGCCCTTAACAAATGTTTCTGATCTAATTAAGAGATAGGAGACCTGAGTCTGAGTTCTATCCATGCCATTTACTCTGTGTCATTTAGCATGTACAGGGTTCAGTTTGCTAATATATATAGAAAGGGGACCCAACTCTGAACTTCTATGATTCTAAGTTGAAGGACTTCTTAAGGGGCATAGCCTATGGAAAATAAGAGCTGTTTTTCTTTAACCATCATTCTCTTGAAAGCAGGAATATATAGGCCCAAAGGTAGGATTAAGCATCATATGTATTTTTGCAACTTACTGTTAGATAAGAAAATTAGCAATGGCCTCTGCTTGATTTTGATTTAGATGTACCATAATAAATCATTTGCATTACACATTGCAGATGGGAAATAGTTCAAGAGACTTTCCCATCCTACACCATCCCCTATTCCCTAGACATATGAGCTAAGCAATTAAGTAGATCACTGAAGTCATGAATTTTGGTCACAGAGATGTCACTCCCTCCATTAGTGCTGATTTTAGTAGTACTTTCTCATTCTGTGAATATTTTCCATGGATTTCCATAAATCTTCAGTAGGTTTCCCAATACCTTGACAGTCATATTCTAGTTCTTTTTAATCTAAATATATGCTTTTTAGTTCCATACCCATCTAAGAAACTAGAGGGCAAAGTGGATATGATATTTTAGTTGGAATCAGTCACGTTTCCACTGTGTGCCAAGCATTGTACTAGACACTGAGAATACAAATAAAATGAATGCAGAATTCTTACTCATAAGGAGCACCATCTTTAATATTCACCAGCAGGGAGACCCAAAACAAATCATTCAATCTCTCTAGGTTCCTCATCTATAAAGTGAAGAGAATAGCAACTAACATACAAGGCTGTTGTGAATATGAGAGTGAATATGTAAAGTACCTTGAAAACCTTAAATCATTGCATAAATGATAGCTACTTAAAGTATCCCTCTACCAGCACATCAAGTACATATTTTTATTGGATATTGCTTTCTACAGTTCTGACTCCTAGGCTTTTCCTTGGCTACAATTGTATTTCCCCTTTCCTATATGTTTTCTAGTTGATTGATATACCAATTACTTACAGATGAATATTGGAAAAAGACCTCCTATGCCAGTCCTCTGGCATTCCTTAACAGTATATACAAACAAGGAAAATCGTTGCCCTGGACTTCAAGTAATAATCATAAATAATCACACTAGCTACCATTTATAAAGTTCTTTAATGTTTGCAAAGCACTTTACAAATATTAGTTCATTTTATCCTCACAATGATCCTTAGCAGTAGGTCTTTTGACTATCCTCACATTAGAACATGAGGAAACTGGAACATATGTTAAGCAACTTGCTCTAAGTCTCATAGTTACTGACTGTCTATAGGTCTAAAACTGTATCCACTACTCCAACAAACTGCCTTGGGTAAAGATAAGGAATAAACTCAGGAATAAAATGAGAAAATGGGCAAATTTCCATAATTCTAAAGATGATATTAAATCCCCATTAAACTATTTTTTTCCTTAAAAAAAGAGTATTATTATTCAAGAAAGGAGAAAAGCAGAATGAATATGTGAAGTCAGCATTCAGGGTGAATAAACATTTCCAATTTGTTCTATTTTTATCACTTCTTCCAAGGGCTATATCCCCAGTGTAAGGACCAAGAAATTAGGCAGTCACCTGATAATAAATGACCTGGGATCAGATATTTCTGAAAGATGCAAATAAATATGTTCACGATGCTAGAGTGGATTGATTTAATTTCTACTACATAAGTTCTTTAGTAGGTTACTTTCATAGTGAATTAACAATTATTCCCATATTTAAAATGTGTTGTTGTTGGGTTTTTTTACCTCTGTGATTAACATTTCACTTTTCTATAAAACGGAATAAAGGAGGGAAATAATACAATGTCTGTTATATAATCACCATGTTAATGGTTATATTAGTACTTTTCTTTTTGTGGGCAGTATGAGATATTCAATCCTTGCCTGATATTTTAGTAATGGAAGATGTTGGTTTTAGTGCTAAATATAAAACCTAAACTACAAGGAAAATGAATGGAACAGCTGACATTATATGAATGGGGTGTTCAATGCCTCATGCCAACCAAGTCCCAGTGCCAGACAGACGTCTTGTTAAAAGGTGTGACTCTTTGACTGATTTGTTTCTCTTCCTCTCTCATCTATGGTTTCAATTTTATTTTTACAGTGGAATCATAAAACTAAGAAAAACAGGGTTTGGAGAGAAAGTGCTTCCAAAGCACATTTGGGAAAAAGAAAAAAACACAACCTGAATCCAGTGAACATCAATATGTGAGTTTCAAGAAACAGAACCTCCTCATTCACCAGGGACATTCTTATCTAAAATATATGGTGCTCCAAAGCCAATGCAATTATAGCAATGTAGACGGCCCAAGAGTTAGGATAGGAAAACATTCCTTTGACATCACAAATGGGCCCACAGAGAGATGACACAGAAAAATTAGCCTTTTGTCAAATTCTATTCATGAACACTCATGGGCAGAAGGGAGAGGTAAAGTGAGTCAGAACAAACAGGGCTTGGACAAAAAGTTCAAAAGTGTGGAGTAGAAATTATGCAGAAAATTGATACTACAATGAAGCTTCTAACTATAGGACTTTCACTTTACTGTGAAGAGTGGAGGGGAAGAGAGAAGACAAGAGAAGAGGAAAAAGAACTGAAAAGAAAAAGAAAGAGGAAAAAGGAAAAGAAAGAAAATATAAGATGAAATGAAAGAAAAATATATCATTGATTTGCTCTAGCAATCTATACAGATAGCTAGAGCTGTCCTAGGGTGAGTGAGGGGGAGATGCATGGGGAGTAAATACATAAAATAAATTAACATTTTTTTTCTTCCTGAACACCTGGAGTTGACATTTTATAGTTAATTTCCAAATAATTGCTTCCTATGGCAACTTGTGGGTTTGTTTTTTTTAAATCTTGGCAGATCTTTTCAGCCAATCACTAAGTCTCAACCATTTCTCTTGAATCAATCTTCTTATCTTCAAGTATCAAAATCCTTTGGGAAGTCATAATAGGCATAGTATTCTTTATCAAGATTATTCTGGGTATATTGGTTTTCAAACCATGTAGTAATGACAGAATCTAAGAAATCAAAAAGTTTTCAAAGGTCAATTAGTTCAATCCACATCTGACCAAAAATGGGGCAGCTAGGTGGCGCAATGGATAGAGCACCTGCCCTGGAGTCAGGAGTACCTGAGTTCAAATCCAGCCTCAGACACTTAACACTTACTAGCTGTGTGACCCTGGGCAAGTCTCTTAACCCCAATTGCCTCACTAAAAAAAAACAAAAACAAAAAACATATCTGACCAAAAACAATTTCCACACTATCCCCAACCAGTGGAAATCCAGCTTCTGTTTGAAAATCTCCAATGAGGGGGAACCTCTATCTTCGAAGGCCACTGGAATAATAAATTAACTAAATCTGATTTCCTATTCAACCATACCAGTAGAAGGGGACAGTTCTCCTATAAGCCACAAGTTGTTCAGCTCAACATAGCATATTATTCACTATGATTCAATACCCCTTGCTTCTACCACATCCAATTCCATGATAATTATTTATCCTTTTCCTGTAATTTTCATATAGTAGGCCAGTCAATGACAGTTCTTAGGACCCATGCAATGGGATAACTGTGCAGATATATCACCATAATGACCCTCACATTCCTTAGTAGTCTATTCTCTGTCTTCAACCTATATTGTTGATGTGTGATCACAAACCTTTACAGATTACCCCCTTTAAGTTTAATAGAAACTTAAACCTGGCACCTATAAGCAAAACCCCTTGCCTCTTCACCATACTTTCTCACCCAGAAACTCCCTTTTTGTATGTGTAAGCAAACAACTCTTATATAAACATGCAGATAATAACATAGCCAACATTTATATGCCCATTTAAGATTTTCAAGACATTTATCAAATTTGATACTCATAATAAACCTGTGATATATCTGAGGCAAGGTTTAAAATCAGATCATCCTCACTCCAAATCTCACACACCATCCACTATACCACCTAGCTTAAAAACATAAGCAACTTAAAACATAGATTGGTTTTGATAAACTTTGTCTTTACAATGCCTAGCTTTCCACCTAGATCCTTCCATAAAAGTCATTATTTAGGGGCAGCTAGATGGCTCAGTGGATAGAGCACCGGCCTTGGATTCAGGAGTACCTGAGTTCAAATCGGACCTCAGACACTTAACACTTACTAGCTGTGTGACCTTAGGCAAGTCATTTAACCCCAATTGCCTCACTAAAAAAAAAAAAAAGAAAAAAAAGTCATTATTTATAATAAAGAACTCTTAAAAGAGTAAAAAACCAAGATATCAATATAATAAAAAATCACATTAATGTTTCATAGTCATAGACATTTTCTACCTCTGAATTGTTATGGAGAGAGATATCTCTTTATATTTCTTACTTGGGATCAAATGTGTTCCTTTTAATTAATCAACATGCATTTGTGATTATTTTGTAGTGTTTTCCCCATGCATACTATTGTAATCATTATGTAAACACATACATATATATATATATATACACACATATGTCAGTGTGTATTTACATATTATCTTTTGTTTTGTTGTTTTTGACAAATATACATTTATTTTCTAGCTCTGCTTACTTCATTTTATAACAGTTTATGTAGTTCTCTCATGTTTCTGTTTCTCTCATGTTAATCTTTCTTAGCCATAGTCATACTTGATTACTTAATGTATCATAATTTATTTAGACATTCCCCGATCAATGAACCTCCACTTTGTTTCCAGTTCTTTGCTACCACAAAAAGTGCTTCTATAAATATTTTGTGATATATTTAACCTTTCTTTTTTGTGTATGACCTCCCTAAGGAATATGTCTGCAATGGAATGGATGGGTTAATGAGAATGGATATTTAAAACATTTTATTTGCATAATTCCAAATTGTTTTTTTTTTAAACAGTTGTTCTATTTCACTAATCCATTGGCAATACATTAGTGCACCTGTCTTTTGACAAGTACCCTTTCACAGAGAGTCAGGATAAGGTGCTGGAGAGAAATGAAGATGGAAACACGGTTGACTTGGGTCCTTTCTTAAAATGGAGGTTCCTGGAAGGAACTGAACAATCATTGGAAAAAGCTGCAAGGGACAGTGGGATATTACAGCTTGAGAAGGCTGTAGGCCAGGAGGGATTGTCTAAAATGAGGAGGCTGCTAGAGCATAGTCTTCAGAGAATCATTCAGAGTGAGAAGTGGACTGCTATGGAAAGATATTCAAAAAGCCAGCCTAGAGAGGACCTAAGAAGTGATTATAAAGACAGATAAATGAATAGATAGATATGTGTGTATATGCACACATATACATGCATGTGTGTATAGTCTTGTTTTCTTTTTACAAATTACTGCTTACATTTCAAAGTCAGTTCTTTGAAAAGAAGGTAATATATCAAATATCAAATTAACCTCAGGCTACATAGTTCATCATCATAGACAATTATGTGGTAAAGTACTTAGAGTCCTAGACTTGGAGCCAGGAAAACCTGACTTCCAATCCAGTTTCAGGCACTTACTAGCTGTGAGATCCTGGGCAAATCCTTTAAATGCCATCTGCCTCAGTTTCCTCATCTATAAAATGGAGCCAAAATAGTACCCATACTCCTCCTCTTCCAAGTTTTTGTGAGGATAATATAATATTTGTAAAGTGCTTTTCATATCTCAAAGTGCTATTAAAATAAAAACAATAGTCATTCATTTCATCAAAGTAAGGACTCCTTTGATTAGTTTAGATCCAACTTTCTCCATGCCTCCATCAACATTCTTCTTTAGATCCTTCACAGGAAATGCACAAAACTTAATGGAAGGCCCTCTGGGTCATTTCTGTATTTTGATGTTATCCTTCAGTCATGCTTTAGTACAACAATCATCTTTATCTTCATCTTCATCATCGTCGTCGTCATTGTTGGTCCAAACCTATCAGTTTGGTAAACCACTTGTGTGGAAACCTCTTTCAATAAGACAGATCAGCAACTATCTGTACTTTTTGGTCTAAGATATTTTCCAAAACACTGGGAAGTGATTTCCCAATGCCGGCATACTTAATACATGTGAGAGGTGAGACTTGAACCTAGGTATTCCTACCTCCAAGACTGCCCTTCTAGATACACTAGACCGCATTGCTTTCATAATAACAATAATTGATATTTATATAATGCTTTAAGATTGTAAATAATTTACGTATAATATATATACATGCCTACTGTATTATATATATACATATATGCATAAAACCTCATTTGATAATGACAAAGGCCATTTTTTGAGGTATGAATTAAATATTTGTCTATGTTTTCAATAAAAGAAAATTCACATTTAGAGAACTCAACTAACTTGCCACATTTCAAGCAGTAAGTTTCCAAGGAAGAGTTTGAATCTATATCTTGATGGCTCTAAATCCATAACTATATCTACTAGACTCTGTTGCCACATAACCAATAGGCTTCCTTTCTCAATGATACATCACCCCAACACCATCACTTAAAACTAATTTTTGTTTCCCTTGTGATCTGGGTTACATTCATTTTGTTTTTGCAAAAGCTTTTGAATTTTATATAATCAAAATGATCTATTTTACATTTTATTTTACACTATATTTTCTTTGGTCCTAGATGATATTTCTATATTGGACATATACTGCTATTTTGTCCATCATACCTTTCTCTATTTTATTCAACTAAAATTTTAATTCCTCAGAGATTATTCTATACAGAATTCAAAACCATAGAACATCATACTTAAAACATTTTTGTTGAAAAAATAAGGAGGGAGCATTTTCATAGGGAGTAGATCAGGGTAATTAAAATTAATTCATAATGTCCCAAATATGCCTCTTTGCTTTAAAACTGGAATGCTCAAAACATTAAACCAAGTTGTTAAGTAGTCAAATAAATTCATTTGACACAAAACAAAATCAATTGCATTCCATGTAGCAGGGAGATTTATATTTATTTGGACATTTTTACAAAGCTCTTGCTCAAAGTTGTATTACCCCTCAAATACTAGTATAGATTCTGAAAAATAACACAATTGACTTTTTAGTATAATTTATAATTTAAAGAAGAGAGTTGACATTTGAATTAGCACCCTATTGTTTAATTAATAGCTTCTGTATAGATGTTCTGCAGTCCATCATCAACAACATGCCTTTTAAAGTAAAACAGGTACTTTTGGTGTCTCTCTCTAATGACAAATATTCTCCCTTTGGCCTTTTAGTAATCTTTCATTGTTACTTTTTTTGTCATTTACATATTACATGCATACCTGTTTAAATACTCCCATCTGGTTTATTTCAAAGCAGACATAGACAAATAGAAACCAACAGATATGAAGGTGGAAGGTGGATGAACTATTCGGGCATCAATAGGTGATCACTATTGGAATATCAAAAGCCTATCATGTCAAAGTCTGAGTTTAATGAAATACTAAATCTATCACATACACACAACCTAAGCTATGTAGAGAATGGAGGTCAGACTACATGTCTATTAAAAAAATTTTGAAATGGCACTTAAATGAAATGGGGTCTCATTCTAAACTTGTAAATGACTATTACATCATGTAAATCAATTAAATGGAATTCCCTTCATTTTATGTTTCCTTGCTCTACCTCTTATGTTATTTTTGAAGAATAAGGAGATAAGGGGGAGATCCAGAACAGAAAGACATGGAGAATGGAGAGAGAAAAGGAGAAACATGGGAATATAAGGAAGTTGAGCTAAACTTCTATAAACCCAATAATTTTTTTTTTTTAATGAACAAGGTAATTTATTAGTGAATCCGGTGTGGTCTGACCTAATGTTTCTTGTTGGCAGCAGCCACCTGTCCGGCTAGTCTGTCCAGGTCTCTCTGTCCCTGAGGTGTCAGCTTCCGCCCCCCATCCTGGTCCTTCTCCACCATCTTGACGTCTTCAAGGGCCTGCAGGACCCTCCGGGCCACGCCCTTGAAGCCTCTGCTGAAGTGACTGGGCATGACCCCGTTGCGCTGGCGCCTGCCGTAAGTAGATCTTGGTCATGGGTCCCACCCCCTCCTCGGAGGTACAAGTGGCTGGCGGTGGAGTCAGCCCGGGTGCAGAACCAGTTCTCGTCATAGGGCGCCAGTTCCTTGTGTTTAGCCAGCTTGACCATGTCCACCCATTCGGGGACTTTCAACTTCCCTGACCTGGGGGGGTTCAGAGCGGGGGTCACCACAGGAAGGGCCGGCGCCTCGTGACCTTCGGGTCCCCCCCCCCGCCCGGTGTGCCCCCTCACCCGGCCCGGGCGCTTCCCAAGCCGCCGGCGGACCTCCCGCGGGCTTTACGGGGGGAACCCCGTGGCCCCGCAGCAGAAGGGTGGGGGCGCATTCACTTTTTCAGGAAGGCGGCCAGGGCCTGGACGAACGCCTGCTGGTTCACATCCCTCACCGTGACTTCGGGCATCGTGCGGGCTCCGCGCGGCCAGCCAGGGGAAAGCCCAATGATTTTTAATGTGTGGTTTTTTCCAATATTTTCTTTGTATGCAAACATATATAAAGGCATATAATGTATATAAAGGAGTCATACATGAGTAGATTTAAACATAACCTGAGGGACTGAAAAACTAGATGTCCTACCTTAGTCCACAAAGTTAGTTTGAGAGGACTTCAGTGTAGGGTTTCCTGATTCCAAGGTAAGCCCTCCATCTACCAAGTTTCCTATCCACAGCTTTATGTGATTATAATTGTTCATAATTGTTGTATTTGTATAATACCTTTTTTTCTTAAAGTTAACTAAAATGGGGCAGCTAGGTGGTGCAGTGAATAAAGTACCAGCCCTGGATTCAGGAGGACCTGAATTCAAATCCAGCCTCAGACACTTGACACTTACTAGCTGTGTGACCCTGAGCAAGTCATTTAACCCTCATTGCCCCGCCCAAAAAATTGTTCTAGGAATAAAATTGAAGATTTTAACAAAAAGTTAACTAAAATGGGGAAACAATCGCTTATTCTGGTATCTGTTTATAGGCATATAATACCAATTCTGTCTATTTTCTAGATAAAGAATTGTGTGTGGAACTCTTTGACCTAACTGTATTCCCAAAAATATAGCAAGAGTGTCAATAACAGTCTATGATGCTCAATATTATAATTATGCCAATTGGACTTAATTTGTTTCATCAAATATGTTCTCTGATATCTATACAAAACTACATTTGCCTTTTCAAATTAATAGTACTTCAAGGACAAGAAAAGATCTCATAGGTTTTCTACTGAATGGTCATGCTGAAAATGTTTCTTCCTTTTGCACTTGGGACATTAGTGTGTTAGAGAGCTTCCTAACAAATCCAAATTTGAAGACCTGTTTTAGAAGCCACTGGAAAGACAACACCATCACCTGATCAAGAGTCTGTTATGGGGTGTTCTTTGCAGTGAACAAGCTCCCGTGAGGCACTAAAATTGTAATGGCTGGGGCAAAAACATACTAAATATCACTGCTCTATTTGAAATAGTTCAGTCATGAACTGGAAGGAGTATTGTGAAATCTGAGCACGTGAGTTCTACTTTTGTCTCTGCTGCTTGTTATTTGTGTGACCTTGATCTTGTCACTTATCTGACAATAACTGGCTTGCGTTAAGCCTCAGGGTAATATAATGGCCACTCTGCTTCATGTGGTTCCTTCATCTGCTGCTTTAGGGAGTTCATATTAGACAAAAAGTTAAAAGTACAATTATAATTACTCCAAGTCTCTAGTTAGGAAAATCCCTAACCTTAAGGCAGAAGTTTGGATCTCTTTCTTTTATGTTTATCTCTATCTCTAGTTATTCCAAGGTCTTTCTGTGGCAGAGGCAAAAATCATGTTACCAGAAATATTTGGGTAAAGAAATAATAATCTACATTAGAATGCATGTTTATAGACAGGCCCCTAGCAAGTCTGGGAAAGAATAAACCTTTTCTTTGAACTTCCTTCAGTCCTGGAAGAGGTATGTAAAACTGAAGTCATTATCTCATGTATGCTACTTGAAAAGTTCTATAGGGCCAATACCTCTCCTTGATAGCTACCTTCTCTATAACACAGTTATGCTTTCATTTACTCTTTACTGGTTACTCTTGGGCTGAAAGTTCTTTATGACTCATCTCAGACAAGAGACTAACCACTAACATTAAGATGAGCTTAAGCTACGCCCTGATTTATCAACAAGTGGAGAGATAAGGTGAGGGTAAAATGGCTATTTAGAAGTCTGACAAAGTAGTTCAGGTTTTGATGTTATAAGTACCAAATTCCAAGGGAGTAAAGCCGAAATTATGGATTATTAATTCATGTTTTTAAGTCTTTGTTGATATAATTTTATAAGTCCTTTTTTTAAAGCATTTTGGCAGAAGAAATAAAATAGCAGTGTTTATACTTTTTCTACTTTGTACATGAAGTATTTTTTAGAAGTGACTTAATGATCTTGTGGGGGGAGCGCCTAAACATAAGCCATACCTAAATTGGGATTCTGGGGAAGGAGCATAAAAAGCTAGAAACATCAAGAAGAAACTGGCCTGGGGCCTCTGCTAAATTCCCATCTGAGGGTAAAAGACTTCTTCATTCATACTGTGAAGGTAAGGAGGCTTGAGGCACCCTGCCTTTACCCTCCCCTTAGATAGTCTGACTCAAAGAAATAAACTTTCTTTGGACATATAATTCACTCTTTTCTTTCTTAAGAATGGATCAACCACGGGGATAAGTGAGTCCAGGAAAACAGGCTGGATGATGGAATAAGTCTAGCCGTTAAAATCTAAAGAGCATAGGTCCTGAGACTCCAGCCCAGGAGAAACTAGTGCTGATGGCTTTGGACTTAAACTTAATGTGACAGATAATGATATCTAAAAACTAAGTTGTGAACTTGATCCACCACCTTCCTGGGTACCAAAGTTGTGTGAGGGGCATTATGCCCATGAGATATTGCAGAAAGAAAAAGAAAAACAGGAAGGATTGAAGAAAAGGAAGGAAGGAAAAAAGGAAGAAAGGAAGGAAAGAAGGAAGGAAGGAAGGGAGAGAGGGAGGGAGGGAGGGAGGAAGGAAGGAAGGAAGGAAGGAAGGAAGGAAGGAAGGAAGGAAGGAAGGAAGGAAGGAAGGAAGGAAGGAAGGAAGGAAGGAAGGAAGGAAGGAAGGAAGGAAGGAACGTTTTCACCCCTTCCTCTTTTTGGAGGTCACTCCAAAATTAACTGAACATGGTCTATGTGCACTCATAGCCAGACCTCTCTTAGTGGAAAAGGATATCCCTGTTCTCCTTTGCTCAGCAGGTCATTGTGCTTGTACATTGTATGACTATGGGCAAGCGATGTACTCTCAGTCTCTTTTTATAGATCTGTAAAATAGAACTAGGAATACCTGTCTTTCATAGTTGGTGTGAGAATCAAGTGAGAAAGGGTGTGTGTGTGTGTGTCTGTGTGTGTGTGTGTGTATGTATTATATGACATCAAGAATGGTGTTGTGAATTAATGTGTAATAATTGTAACTATTATTCATTTCCGCTCTAATTATTTAACATTGCACTTAGTTACAATTATTCACATTTATGTGTTACTGTTTAGTTTTTTAAGAGACAGCTAGGTGATTCAGTGGATAGAGTGCTGGGCACGGAGTCAGGAAGTTGTTAGTCATTTTCAATCACGTCCAAGTCTTCATGATCCCATTTGGAGTTTTCTTGGCAAAGATACTGGAATGGGTTGCCATTTCCTTCTCCCACTGATTTTACAGATGAAGAAGGCAGAGCTAAATGACTTGCCCAGGGTCACATAGCTATTAAATGTGTGCGGCAAGATTTGTATTCAGGAAGATGAGTCTTCCTTACTCTAGGCCTGACACTCTATCTATTGTGCCACCTAACTGCCCTCAGGAGGACCTGAGTTCAAGTATGGCCTCCAACACTCACTACCAGTATGCCCCTGGGCAAGTTGTTTAAGGTCTGTTTGCCTTAATCCACTGGAGAAGGAAATGGAAAACCACCCCAGTACCTTTGTCAAGTAAACTTCATACGGGGTCACAAAGAATTGGACAAAACTGAACAAAAAATAGTTTTTCAGCTACATAAGTACTCTACATTCATTACTGAATTTGAACTTCACAACAATATAGGGGTATAGATTTGATTATTCTTATGTTACAGATAAGGAAACAAAGGCACAAAAGAGCTCATTTAAGATTACATGATTTGGGGCAGCTAGATGGCACAGTGGATAGAGCACCGGCCCTGGAGTCAGGAGTACCTGAGTTCAAATCTGGCCTCAGACACTTAACACTTACTGGCTGTGTGACCCTGGGCAAGTCACTTAACCCCAATTCACACACACACACACACACACACACACACACACACACAGAAAACAAGATCACATGACTAATCATGGGCAGACCCAGCATTGGACTCCAGATATACCTCACTCCCAAGTACCTTGTTCTTATGTAGACACATACATTTACAGTGGTACAGCAAAGAGTCTGCTGGATTTGGACTTATTAGCACCATTTACTTACATATATGACCATGATCAAATGACTTAACCTCTTTGGGTTTGTTTTGTCAACTATAAAATGAGAGGATTGGACTAGATATTCTCTAAAATTCCCTTCAGCTCCAAATCTATCAGTCTTTGTGGTATCCTCTTCTGGTAGAATTCTGTAAGGGCAAAGACTGCCCCATCTATGCCTTTGTGTTCCCAATACCTAGTCAAGGACATTGCAAATTTCAGCAATTAATTAATGTTTTAACTGAATCAGAGAAGCTTATGCTTCTACTGGGGAAGCTAGGTATGCTGTCAGGAAGAACTAAGTTCAAATCTGATCCCAAACATTTAAAGCTTTGTAACCCGAGGCTAGCCACTTAACTTCTGTCTGCCTCAGTTTCCTCATCTATTAAAAATAAGGGTAATAATAACACCTACATCAAATAAGATAATAAATATAAAGTGTTTAACACTGTGCCTGACACATATTAAGTATGTGTGTGTATACTATTATTTATACTTTATCTATCCCTTAGAATCTAGAACAATACCTTGCATATAGAAGGAATTCAATGAATATTAGTTGATTTATTTACTGTTGTGGTAGGTAGAAATACACATTCATCTTTCCCTGTAGCACTTACACTTCAGAAAAAACCTATAAAATGGAGGAGAAAGTAGGTGCTAAAAGATGAGTGCATTTTCTGACTGTAGAAAATAAGGTTTGAAGCAGAAATGTTATATTTCCTCCTTTATAGAGAGTCCATTAATCTTCTTTTGGATATACTGATTTTTGGGGAAAAAAAGTCTGGCTATCCACCATTCCTGAAGGGAAAGAAAAAGCACACTGCATTTATTAAGAAATAGTGAATGATTATATCAGATAAAAGCACTAGCTGATGTAATGTACTAACCTCCATGGTAAGCCAGGCTCAGAAAAGTAGACCAACCAACGGCTGTTAGTGATTATTTATTTTACTGGTCTACTACCATATTTGTTTAAAGACTGTTATAATGTGTTTTTAATGTACATGTGCCAAGATTAAACCTACAGTCCCACATCAAAGCTTTTAGTTGTCATTAATTGGATGACTTTGCAACAGGAAAAAAAAATGATGTGCTCACTACATCTTTCAAGTGAATCTAAACAAATGACACTTTGAAAATGTCCCTGAGCATCATTCTTTTCAATATATATATATATATATATATATATATATATATATATATATATATATATATATATATATATATATAAATACATATTGCTAATGTGTTCCCTAAGCCATTATTATTACAGATGAATAAGGCATTTCTTGAGTAAACTTTTAGTAATCATCGTTGTGTCTAAGTCCATTTGCAAACCATATCCAGGACATTTTTCCAATAGGAAAAGGATGGTGTATAATAACTAGACTCAATATTCAATAAAACATGTCCAAGGAATTAACTGTACAAATAAGGCGACCATAATTTATAGTGGTTTCCCTAAAGAAACAGGTAAACTTTTTTTTTGACTGATGAGTACTTACCTTAAAAGGCAAGTTTTTCAGAGTTGTGTTTCCTAGCTTTTCTCATTGATATCCTAAAATCATTTGGAGAAATTTTAAAAGCATGGTGTTAGCAACATCCAAATTTGAAAATAATTAAGGATAACTGGGAGCAAAACAGGAAATGGATGCAACATGTTCATGTTTCAGTACTAATTGCATCCTGAAACTTGTTTTAGTTGAGTTCTTCCAACATGATCATGAATAGAGAGAGCTTCAAAGCTCTGTCATGAAAGCATCACTATAATATTTTTAACAGTGAAACAAAATCTCACATTACCTAAGTAAATTTCAACTATAGAGGTATTATTGGCAGTTTGCAATTGTATTAGGAAAAGTAAAAGATTGGCATTTCACCATTTTTATTAGTTTTCATTATCATGTCATTGACATTTAAATGATGGAAAAACAGGAGCCAAATGGTGGCAAGAAACCAGGAAGTTGTCTGAACACTCTCCAGTTTCCCTCAGAGACAACATTAAATTAGGCCTCTAAAAGAATTCCGGATTGATGGAATCTACAAAAAGATATAGCAAAACAATTTTCCAGCCCATGATAACTTAGAAGGACTTGTGTAAAGGTATTTCTCACTTGGGCAAAAGGGGAGCATGGCCTAGCATAGGCAGTGTTTAGGCAAGCCAGCAGAAGGCTCTAAGCCACAGCACAGATCAACAACAGAAGCCCTGCAGTCTGGCTTAGCAAGCCAGTGGCACAACAGGCCAGCAGTGAAGCTTCCAGCCCTAGTACAGCAGGCAAAATGCCAGCCCCAAAACACAGGGCACAGGAGGCCCAAATATTCCAAGGAATCTAATGCAGTGGGCAAGTCACCAGTCCCAGAGATACCTGCACAAAAAGCTAGTGACCATGCCCCTCCCCCCAGTGGAAGAAGCTTGGGACAATGTCTCCTGTATCCCAGGATTAGAGTTCCACTTTTTAAAATGATCAAAAAGCAAAAGAGATCTCAGGACATAGAAAGCTACTATGATGACAGATCAAAACACAAACTCAGAAGAGGATAACAATGTGAAAATACCTACTTGTGAAGCTTCAAAGGGGAATAAAAATTGGTCACAAGCCCAAAAGTCCTCTTGGAAAAGCTTAAAGGGGATTTATAAAATCAAGTAAAAGAGGAAAGGAAAGTGAGGAAAAGAAATGAGAGTTATGCAAGAGAATTGGGAGGGGTGGGAAAAAAAAGAGTTACATGCATCATCTTCCCATGTAGGGATATAAACAATTTAGCCTTATTGAATACCATTCTTTTTGTTTGTTTTCTTCCTGTTTACCTATTTATGTTTCTCCTGAGTCTTTCATTTGGAGACCAAAATTTCTGTTCAACCCTGATCTTTTCATCAAGAAAGTTGAAAACTTCCCTATTTCATTAAATGTTCATCTTTTCCTCTGAAAGTTTATGCCATTTTGCTGGTTAGTTGATTCTTGGTTATAATCCAAGCTCTTTTGCCTTCTAGAATATCATATTCCAAGGTGTCCTATCTTTTAATGTAGAAGTTCTTAAGTCCTGTGTAGTCTTGACTGTGGATTCTTGATATTTGAATTGTTTCTTTCTGGTTGCTTGCAGTATTTTCTCCTTGACCTAATAGTTCTGTAATTTGGCTAAAATATTCCTTGGAGTTCTCATTTGGGGATCTCTTTCAGGAAGCGATTGGTAGATTCTTTCAATGACTATTGTAACCTCTGCTTCTAGGATATCCAGGCAGTTTTCCTTCATGATTTTTGAAAGATGCTATCCGGGTCATCTTTTTTCTATCATGGCTTTCAGATAGTCCAATAATTCATCAATTATCTCTCCTGGATTTATTTTCCATGTCAGTTGTTTTTCCAGTGAGGTATTTTATATTTCCTTCTGATTTTTTTCATTCTTTGATTTTATTTGACTAATTTTTGGTGTCTCATAGAATCATTAGCTTCCATTTGCCCAATTTTAATGTTTAAAGAATTATTTTCAGGGGCGGCTAGGTGGCACAGTGGATAGAGCACCGGCCCTGGATTCAGAAGGACCTGAGTTCAAATCCGGCCTCAGACACTTGACACTTACTAGCTATGTGACCCTGGGCAAGTCACTTAACCCCAATTGCCTCACCCCCCCAATAAATAAATAAATGATGCTATCACTTTAATAAATGGATAGTCATTTGGCCATCTCTCTCTCTTAGACCAAAGACAATCATGGCAGAGTGGCCTCACAGTTTATATACCCTTTGAAGAATAGGTATTCTCTAATATTAATAAGCCCAGTGAGTTTTTAATTATTCAAACAAAAATAATATGACAATATAAGAAAGTATAACGTATTATGAATTTTGAGCCAAATGAATTGTATTTGAATACTACTCATCTCTTGAGTACCTATGTATATTTGGGCAGATGTTTGTAACTCTTAAGAACTCTATCTCTGTTAGGGCAGTTAGAAGGAGTACACTTAGACAGAGGGTGTGGGCGGAAGTTGACTTTGATGTGATGATAAAAAAAAATAGGGGCAGCTAGATGGTGCAGTGGATAGAGCACCAGCCCTGGAGTCAGGAGTACCTGAGTTCAAATCCGGCCTCAGACACTTAACTCTTACTAGCTTTGTGACCCTGGGCAAGTCACTTAACCCCAATTGCCTCACTAAAAAAAAAAAAATTAATGGGTAAAAAAAGGATACTATTGGGAGAAGAGGAAATGAGGGGGCAGAATGGGGTAAATTATATCACATAAAGAAGCATGAAAAACCTATTACAGTAGAGGGAAAGAAAAGAGGGGGTGAGTGTTGTTTGAACCTTACTGTGATTGGATTTGGCTCAAAGAGTTATAAACACTTACATACACACTTAGCTGGTTAAAGAAATGTATCTTACCCAGTATGGAAGTAGGAGGGAAAAGAGAAAAAAAAAGGGGGGGGGTGGAATGGAGGCTGATAGAAGGGAGGACATAGTGGGAGAGCAAACAAAACATTGGTGAGGAAAAAATGGGTGAAAGGATAGAAAAAAGTATAAAAAGGGGGAAAATGGGATGGAGGGAAATACACAGTAATCATATCTGTGAATGTGAATGGGATGAACTCTACCATAAAAGAAAGCAAATAGCAGAGCACATTAAAAACCAGAATCCTACAACATGTTGTTTATAAGAAACACATTTAAAGTAGTGAGACACACACAAAATAAAGGTAAAAGGATGGAGCAGAATATGTTATACTTCAGTTTAAGTTTAAAAAAAAAAAAAGCAGGGGTAGCAATTCTTACCTCAGACAAAGCTAAAGCCATAACAGATCTTATTAAAAAGAGATAATGCAGGAAACTATATCTTGCTAAAAGGGACCATAGACAATGAAGTTATATCAATACTAAACATATATGCACCAAATGGTATAGCATCCAGTTCTTTTCTTTTTTTTTTTTTTTTGTATCCAGTTCTTAGAGAAGTTAAGTAAGTTACAGGAAGAAATAGACAGAAAAACTATACCAGTGAGGGACTTCAACCTCTCCCTTTCAGAATTAGATAAATAGAATCATAAACAAGAAAGAAGATAAGAAAGTGAATAAAATTCTGAAAAAGTTAAATATGATAGACCCCTGGAGAAAATTGAATGGGGATAGAAGAGAACATATCTTTTTCTCAGTGGTACATAACCCCTACACAAAAATTAACCATGTATTAGGGCATAAAAACCTCACAATCAAATATAGAAAGAAGTATTAAATGAATAATTTTCAGATCATGATGCAATAAAAATTGCATGTAATAAAGGCCCATGGAAAGATAGATTAAAATTAAATGGAAATTAAATAATCTAATCTTAAAGAATGGGTGGATAAAACAACATATCATAGAAACAATCAATAATTTCACCAGAGGATGACAATAATGAGACAACATATCAAAATTTATGTAGCCAAAGCAAAAGTATGTGGAAATTTTATATCTCTAAATGCTTACATGAATAAAATAGAAAAAGCAGAGAACAATGAATTGGGCATACAATTTAAAAGGCTAGAAAAAAATTAATTGAAATAGACATAAAGGTTGATACCTTAAGCAAATGAGGAGAGCTAGGAATAGTTTATCTATCATATCTATGGAGAAGGGAAGACATTATGACCAAACAAAAGATAGGGAACATTTTGAAATGCAAAATGGATGGATTTTATTACATTAAATTAAAAAGGTTTTTGCACAAATAAAACCAATGCATCCAAGATTAGAAGGAAAGCAGAAAGTGGGGAATAATTTTTACAGCTAGTGTTTACGATAAAATCCTCATTTCTACAATATATAGAGAATTTAGTCAAATTTATAAAATTGCAAGTCATTCACCAATTGAAAAATTGTCAAAGGATATGAAAAGGCAGTTTAAAGATGAAGAAATTAAAGTTATGTACAGTCATATGAAAAAAATATCTAAATCCCTAATGATTAGGTAAAAGCAAATTCAAAAAACTTAGATACTTAGATACCACCTCATACCTATCACATTGACTAATATGACAGAAAAGGAAAATGATAAAAATGATAAATGTTGAATAAGATCGGGAAAAATTGGGACACTAATGCATTGTTGGTGGGATTTTGGACTGATCTAACCATTCTGGAGAGCAATTTGGAACTTTGCCCAAAGGACAATCAAATTGTGCATACCTTTTCATCCAGCAATATAACTATTAGGTTTGTATCCCAAAGAGATCATAAGAAAGGGAAAAGGACCTACATGTACAAAAATATTTATAGCTGCTCTTTTTTGTGGTATCAAAGAATTGGAAATTGAGGGAATGCCCATCAATCTTGGGAATGACTGAACAAGTTATGGTATATGAATGTAATGGAATTCTATTGTGCTATTAGAAATGATAAGCAGGGGCAGCTAGGTGGCGCAGTGGATAGAGCACCGGCCCTGGATTCAGGAGGACCTGAGTTCAAATCCAGCCTCAGACACTTAACACTTACTAGCTGTGTGACCCTGGGCAAGTCACTTAACCCCAATTGCCTCACCAAAAAAAAAAAAAAGAAAGAAAGAAAAAAGAAATGATAAGCAGGCAGATTTCAGAAAAACCTGGAATGATTTACATGAACTAATGCTAAGTGAAGTGAGCCGGACCAGGAGAACATTATACACAGTAAGAGCAACAACTGTTTAATGATCAACTACAATTGACTTAGCTCTTCTCAGCAATACAATAATTCAAGAAAATTCCAAAAGATTCATGAAGGAAAGTGCTCTACATATCCAGAGAAAGAAGTATGGGGTCTAAATACAGATCATAGAATATGATTTTTGCTTTTTGTTGTTGTTATTGTTGTTTTGGGGGGTGGGGGGCTTTTCCCTTTTGTTATGTTTCTTCTTTTACAACATGACTAATTTGGAAATATTTTTACTTGATTGTATATGTGTAACCTATATCAGTTCACTTGTTGCTTTACAAAAGGGGAATGGAAGGAAGGGAGAGAGAAAAAAATTGAAACTTAAAAATCTTTGTGTTTCTTTTTTTTTTTTGGCAGGCCAATGAGGATTAAGTGACTTGCCCAAGGTCACACAGCTAGTGTCAAGTGTCTGAGGCCATATTTGAACTCAGGTCCTCCTGAATTCAGGGTCTATGCTTTATCAACTGTGTCACCTAGTTGCCCCCAAAATCTTATAAAAGTATATGTTGAACATTATCTTTATATGTAATTTGAAAAAAATAAAATTATATTTAAAGAAAGAAAGAAAGAAAGAAAGAAAGAAAGAAAGAAAGAAAGAAAGAAAGAAAGAAAGAAAGAAAGAAAGAAAGAAAGATTAAGAAAGAAAGAAAAAGGGGAGAAATGATTGGGCAGTTGCCTAACTATATGACAATTTCAGAGGCAAGATAATCCTTGAGCCATCCCTATCAAGTCCTCCAACTCTCAATCTCCTCCCACCCTGCAAAAAAATATCCCTCTCTAACTCATTGATCTATAGAATTTTCCATTCAGTAACCCATTTCTTTGCCTTTAGGCTTCGTACCCTAAAAGGTAATGGGTCTAAACAACAACACCCCCCCCAAAAAAAGTAATAGCTTTGAGTTTTACTCATCAATCCCTTTGCTTCTGTGTATGAATGAGTTTGTCACATTCTTAGAATGTACTTAATATGAGTACAGGTAGAGTAAGCATGGGGAATGGGTGGTAGGAGGAAAAATAGCATGGATGGATGAGAGGGATCTTCGAGACTACATAGCCAACTCCTTTTTTATAATTTAATTTCATTTTTTACTTACATTTTAAGTTTTGAACTCTCTCTCTCCCCACTCTGCCACAATTTGACATAGATAAATGATAGATGATAGATAGATAGATAGATAGATAGATAGATAGATAGATAGATAGATAGATAGAATCATACTGAGCATATTTCTATTTATCAGTGCTTACTTTGGAGTTAATTAATAGCTTCCTTCATAGGTTCTTTGTAGTTGATTTGAGTATGTATAATACTCAGAATAACTTAGTTGTTTACAGTTATTCTTTGAAAAATATTGCTGTTACTGTATATAACTTTCTCTTGGTTCTGCTCATTTCATTCCAGTATTTCATATTTCTTTTTTCTTAAAATTAAACAGCTTATCATTTCTTATAGCACAGCTGTATTCCATCACAATCATATACCACAACTTGTTTAGCTTTTCCCCAGTTGATAGGCATCCCCTCTGTTCCCAATTCTTTGCACCTACAAAAAAGTTACTATAAATATTTTAGTGCATGTAGGTTCTTCTCATTTTTCTCTGATCACCTTGGGAAACAGATATAATAATGATGTTTCTGGGTCAAAGGATATTGCTGGATCACAGTTTTATAACTCTTTGGACATAATTCCAGATGCTGTACAAAACTGTTGGATCAGTTCACAACTCCTTAATCTTACAGATGAAGAAAACCTAGACCTAGGGAAATTATTTGTTTTACTAAAGGTCTTGCTGGTAGTTAAGTATCAGAACCAGAATCAAACCCAGAATCTCTGACATTAAATCCAACATAATTTCCTCAACACCATTTGATACACCAAAAATCAAGCATTTCAATAGGCTACTATTTTTATAAATGCAGAAATTGAGGCGTTGCATAAATGAGTGATCCTTCTGACATCAGATAACAATTCTCAAATCCAAGATAGGGACAAGGACTTTGCTTAACCTATTAAAACATTATGGCCTCGGGGCAGCTAGGTGGCGCAGTGGATAGAAAACTGGCCCTGGAGTCAGGAGTACCTGAGTTCAAATCCGGCCTCAGACACTTAACATTTACTAGCTGTGTGACCCTGGGCAAGTCACTTAACCCCAATTGCCTCACTAAAAAATAAAATAAAATAAAATAAAATAAAAACATTATGGCCTCTTTGCTCCACGTATCTGGTATCAGAAAATTTAAGTAGTGGTCAAAAATGGTTTCTCCTTTAAGTGTAAGTTGAAATTTAACCCATGACTAAAATATCAGTGGAGTTAGAAGGAAAAAAACTATTCCATGTACTATCATCTTGATTAAGTTTTTGATTTCTTGACCTACTTAAAAATGTCTAGTTCAGAACATACTCTAAGTAAATGCCTAATTTCAGGTGTTGGGTATATAGACAATTTAAATCATGAATTGCAATCTTAGGCAGACAAAAGGCACATTTCACTTTTTTCAATACTCATGCAAAAAAAACCCCACAATATTACACACAGTTCAGTTACCTTAAAGATTGCCCTTTTGGACTTAGATGAGAATATGAGAAGGGAAGACAGACAGCTGAGGAGGCACCATGAAAGGGGGAGGGGGTGACCACTACTTTCAATAAACCTAACAGAGTAGACAAATGTACGCAGCTGTATAAGTCCTCAGGAGCCAAAGAGCCTGCTTTCAAAGTCGTCTGATTAAAAATCCACAGCAAGTTTTCTATGTTAAGGAACATGCTTCTTCAAATCTTTTGTTTTTGCCTTATGAAAATCTTGTGACCACAACAATAGACATAACTTTGAACTGTTCATACCCTTTGATCCAGCAATACCACTGCTAGGTTTATATAACAAAGACATCCTAAAAAGGATAAAAAGACTATATGAAATCATTTATAGCAACTCTTTTTGTGGTGGCTAAGAATTGGAAAGCAAAAGAATGCCCATCAATTGGGGAATGGCTAAACAAGCTGTGGTATATGATGATGATGTAATATGATTGTCCTATAAGAAATGACAAACAGGATGATTTCAGAAAGACCTGGAAAGACTTGTATGAACTTGTATAGTGAAGTGAGCATAACCAAGACAATGTTATGCACAGTAACAGTAATATTGTTTGATGAAGTACTGTGAATGACAACTTTTCTCAGCAATACAATCATCCAAGGCAATCCCAAAGGCCTAATGATAAAGCATACTCTCCATCCCCAAAGAAAGAACTGATATTGATTGAACACAGACTGAAGCATGCTCATTTTCACTTTCTTCCATTTTTTCCTTTTATTCAAGTTTTCTTGTACAATATGACTAATATGGTAATGTTTTACATAATTGCATATGTATAACCCATATCTGATTGCTTACTGCCTCAGGGACAGGGGAGGAGGAGGGAAACAGGGATAAAAATTAGAACTCAAAACTGTAAATACAAATGTTTATTATTTTTTAAAATGAATAAAATGTACTGAGGAAAAAATGGAACCACTGGTGTTTACTAGCTATATGCCAATGGGCAAATCCCTTAAACTTTCTAAGGCTCAGTTTCTTTATCTGGAACATGGGGGTGAAAACACCTACAATACTGACTTCCCATGATCACTGTAAAACTTGAATGAGATCACATATGTGAAGCATTTTATGAATGTTAAAGTACTTTATAAATGCTTGTTATAAATATTGTCTTAAAAAAAAACAGATCTGTGATTTCATCTATGTGGAATTTCCTAGCTTTCTACCCCAATGTCATGGTTCATTTTGAGAATTAAGGACAAACAACAACAACCAATGCCAATCGATATCTTCTCTGAAATTTCTAGTTAGTATTGTGGAGTCAAGTCAGTGTGCAATGAGAGGTTAAGTGACCTGAGTCTAGTTCTTTTTGCCTTCAGGGGTAAGCTCTCTATTTTCTACACACTACCTCACAGCTTTATTCTGCAGTTCAAAGGAGCTAAAATATGTAATGTGATTTTCAACTCTTAAAGTACTCTATCAGTATCAGTAATTATTATATTATTTAGTAACATTTTCTTGACTGATCCACCAAATTTTGGAAGCCAAACTAAGAAGAAAGGACCTGAATTCTAATGTTAGTTCCACTGATGATACAGTTGCTGTCATACGTTGACACTATCACTTTTCTTTTATTTGTCTTGTTCTTTCTTTTCTAAAAAGATATATAGGGGCAGCTAGGTGGCGCAGTGGATAAAGCACCAGCCCTGGATTCATGAGGACGTGAGTTCAAATCCATCCTAAAACACTTAACACTTACTAGCTCTGTGACCCTGGGCAAGTCACTTAACCCCCATTGCCCTGTTTCCTGCTCCCCCAAAATATATATACATTCCTGCTTTGGATATTGAAGGATGGTACATTTGTTTTGTAATAAAACATTTGGAGTTCTTCAAGGGGAAAAATCTATATTGCAAAAGGAAACATGTTGTTTTTATTTTTATATCTAGTAATGTCTCAACTATGACCTTTTTCTTGTAATAATATGGACAACTGTTCCCTGGTGATGGATTATCAATATTAGAGGTCAATTCTCTCAGGTCATTGTTATGTCATTCATCACAGTGGAATTACTAAGTGACACCATAGTGATGTTAAAGAGTTAATGCAGCACTAATATGCCTAACTTACCATGACATGATCTGATTCACTTTTTTTCTTCTTTGTAGATGTAAACTGACAAAGAATGTTGTTAAATAAAAACATACCTGGAGAGATTCTCAGATATTTTCAACACAACCTTCTAGAACTTAGAAGGCATATATTGATTATAAACAATTCTTTTTTTGGCTCTGTATAGAATTTTTATAGAACTATGCAAGATAAGGGGTTCATGTTTCTATAAAATACATATTTTAACCTTGGCTTATGTTGGCATAGCTTTAGGCTAAACCATTTTTCACTGTGAAAGATTTCAATATCAGCTCTCAATGACAAAAAGGAAAAAGACTTCCACATGCAAGAAATTCCTGTGCTGTCTTTTTCAGATGCCATGCAATGGAATGTGAAAATAATGACTAGTGTTTTAATAATGCTTTAAAGTTTATTCACACATTTTCTCATTTGAAACTCATACAGTACTGGGAGTAGGAACTGCAATTATGATTAGATTCATTTTACAGATTAGGAAACTAAGGCCCAGAGAGCTTAAGTATTTGACTTGCCCATTTCATATAAGTAGTAGGAGTAAGAAGTGGAATTTGAACACAAGTCCCTGCCATCTTCAAAACCACCATACTATCCACTCAATGCACATTTTAAAAAATAGATAAGGAGAAAATTGAATATAATTTAATAAATAATGTATTTACCAAAAGCCTTTGGAAAGGGCAATGTGGTTACCCATAAGTGGAATAAGCAATAATATTATTTTTCATTGAGTTGGGATGACTGAAATGACTACATTGAAAAAGGAGAACATAGAAGTAAATCTTGTTAAATAATAATAAATGGAGGGAAGGACAATAAGGAAAATAGAATTTTTAAGTGTGATAAGTTTAAAAACTGAGATCGATGCATCTCTAAATGCAACTGAGAATGAATGGGGTCATTTAAACATCATGATGTTCATTAGTGAACAGTGCTGTTTAATATTTTATATTTTAAAGGATTTTATGATCACTTATTACTGTAAAAATGTGAGCTAAATTGACATATTCTTTTAATCCAGAGAAGTAAACTGAGGCCAAGGACATTGAAGTGACTTTGCCCTAGGAGGAATAGGCATGAAATCAAATTACTAGACACTGAGTTTTCAATTTATATAGGTAGCTGACAGAAACACTGCTTCTCCTTCCTTATTCAACAACATGATACAGTATTAAGGGTCAAAAATTCATTTTCATGTAATAATAATGATGACAAAATTACCTAATGATGTTTCTCTGAAAAGCTAAAACAATATGGAAATTGTCATTGAATTATTTTCTTCTGATGATGCTAAATGTGACCATGTAAATAGCTTTAACCTAGTTTATAAAAGTATACTTGCATCCCATTGAGGAATGTGGCAATAAAGTATTTATTATGTTGTCTGTTAAGGGCCAAAATTCTAGCTAGTCTGGCTAAAATATCTAATGAGTGGTCGCCAATAAATTATAAGCTTCAGCAAGAGTTAGGCTTTTAAGAATTTATTAAGGAGAATAAGAATTTGGTAAAGAGAGAGAAAGGTCTACATTCATCTATCTATTAAAGGGAGAGCACGTTTCTAGCTCCGCTCTCCACCAGAGTCCAAAGGAAAAAAGCGAGATAGAGCACTAGTCTCTTCCTTCTTCCTCCCACTAGCCAACATCACTTCCTGACACCAAAGAAAAGACTCCTGGTCTTGCCCTCAAAGACCTTCGCTTCATGGGCGGAACTCTTCTACATTTAAGTCTCCAGCAGGTGGCGTCATTCCAATCGTTACATGACTATATAGCATATATCCATTTTTACAACAAAGACTGAGTGTTTCAAATAGTTAAATTTGTACACATGCTAGAGGTGTTCATGGTGTTCACTGTACTAGTTAATTAATTGTAATTGCTGTTTAATTGTATTAAACTTGCTTTTTTCCCCTCTATTACTATTGTGTTCCCTCCCACTATTTCTTGCCACCATTAACCTTGTATATACTATTTTTAAATATAATTTTTCTGATACAGTCTAACACAAATATTTGTGTTAGTAAAGTCACCAATACTATTAATTATTTCCATAGAAATGCACAAACACACCCAAAACTAACCCTAGAAAATATTGTGGAGAAATGAGGTTTGACTATGTTTGTCCTCTACCTTCTCTCTTGATCAATTTCCTTTCCTTTTTTTATCTTTTTTAAATACCTCACCTTTCTATGGCCAGACTCTCCTAAATCAGTTCACTAACATGGCTATGGCTATGGCTCCCCAGAGTCTCCCTGTAAGATTTCACATGGGTCTAACTCTTTTAAGTAATGTTCCATATTCTTCCTTCTCTACAACCTACACCAGGTAAAACTCACCCTTCCTCCATCCCATTCCTGTTTATTGTCTAGGAGAGTCTAACTGTAATTCCTGTCAATGTCTGACAATTATTTGGTATTAGTATTGGATAATGACTTAATGTTACCCCTCTCAGATCTGGGAAGAGCACTGTGGCTCTAATTATTACTTACATGAACTTGAACAAAGCACTTGTACTTTTTAATTCTATTTTCTTTTATGAATAATTGGATCTTAGGGATCATATATCTAGAGTTGGAAGGAAGCTCATAAGTCAAACCCTCTCATTTTTCAAATGAGAAAGCTGTGGATTAGAGAAACTGAGAAACTTGCCCAGGGTTATGAGGGTAATAAGTGTCAGAGGAAGGATTTAAACATAAGTTTTCTTACTTCACAGGTAGTGATCTTTCCAATCTATCAAGCCAATGTGTATGTATTCCTTTTAAAAAACTCTTTTCAAATTACTAAGTTGACCTCTCCCTCCTAGCCATTTCTAATTAAAAAAAAAAAACACTTGAAATAGATACAGATATATATCTATATCTAGATATCTAGATATGGCTATAGATAGAGATAGATTAGATATAGATATAGATATAAATGTAGATATAGAAACTGATATAGATATAGATGATATGTATATATATATACAGATAAATATATACAGATACAAGCAAATTAAATTCACAAATTGTCTATGTCCCTCCCCCAGTCCCACCCTCAATGTCTCAATCAACATCTTGAGCCACATATTTGTCAGGAGGAATATAGGATGTTTCATCTTGAGTCCTCGGCAATTATGTTGGTCTTTGTGTTGATCAGTTTCAAGTCTTTCACAGTTTTTAGCCTTTATGGTGGTGGTAGTGTTATTATAAAAAATTGTTCTCTTTGTTCTGCTCACTTCACTCTGCATCAGCAGTCCAAAGCAGTCTTCCTTAATTTCTCAAAGAGTATCTTTTTCATCAAACAACTATTTATTGAATAAGTCATCTGAATGTTGATCTTCAATGCCTTAATCCAAAGGAACAACTAATGCTGACAATTTCTGGAACATACTTTATCCTTTTGCATTCTTATAGTGGGGCCCAAGGGACAGGGATACTCTGAAAGAGGGAGTGTCAGTAGTTTAGGTATCTGTCTATTTTTCCTTACATTTAAGAAAAAGTTTACTAGCTTGATGTAAAAAAAAGTTTTGAATATTTTAAATTACACCATATAAATGTAATATATAATAATTCATTCAGTAATTAAGCACCTTTCATGTGAAGACTTAGGTTTAGTCCTAGGTAATAGTGTAAGGGTTGGTGTTTGGCGAACAAACTTGGATAAGATAGAATTCCTGCCCTCAGAAAGCATGCAGTATGCTAGGGACAAAAACATAAATCCATATTCCTATAATATACAACATAAGAAATGCTTCTTGAAGGAAGTGTTATTTGAGTTAGATTTTAAAGGAATTCAGTGGAGATGTGGGGGATCGATGGCACAGATAAGGAAATGAATAAAAAGCAAGGATGTTGGAGGATCCAAACAATGTTCAGGAGGCAAAGAGAAGATTAGAGAATTGAATTTTTGGAGCCTTGGCTAATAAATGGCTAATGGCTAATGGGAATATGACAAGATATCATCATGTTAATGACTCAGTTTATTTAAAAAATAGTGATGTGAAGTGAAAAACTAAAACGATTATACAGATATTTCAGGCCCAAACCAGTACTGGATAGATTATTTAGTCAACTAATTGATTGTAGTTGCTTTTTGTTAATTATCCAAATAAATGTACCACATTACCTAGTTACTGGAAATCAAACATAATTACTTTTTATACAAATGTTCTTGGAAATATAATGAAATAATCCTAAATAAATGCTACAAGAGACCCTAGAGAATTTTTAAAGCATATATAATATGAATTCTGAGAACTATAATAAAAGGACATCAACAAAAAACCCAAAAAGATGTAAGAACAATACCAAAAATGACCAGACCTTTGTTTGAACATGATGACCGATGTAGTTTCCAAATGACTGATGTGAAGACAAACAGCCTTTCTATTTTAAAAAATGGGAAACTCTAACAAGAATATCACATATTCTATCAGTCCTGCATGCTATGTTCAATGGTTTTGCTTAACTATTCTTGTTTTCTTTTAATGCAAAATATAGGGCAGGAAGGAGACATGGGAGGGTATTTATTGAGGAATGATTATGTCAAAACAAAATATATCAATAAAATTATATAAAATATAAGCCAAATTATATTGTACATTCATAATATGTGTGTTTATCCTGTGTGTGCAGTCTACAGCTGGGTGACACAGGATAAATCACCAAACCTGGAGTCAGAAAGACTCATCTTCCTGAGTTCAAATATGGCCTCAGATACTTAGTAGCTGTGTAATCCTAGGCAAGTCACTTAACCTTGTTTGCCTTGATTTCCTCATGTGTAAAATGACCTGGAGAAGAAATTGGCAAACCTCTCCAATATCTCTGCCAAGAAAATCCTATATGTGGGCACAAAGAGACACAAGACTGAAAAACGACTGAACAATAACACATTCTACACAAAAGATTAGAATTCTTAGTGTGTCTCACATTTAATTGTAACCTACTGTTTATATTAGATCTTTTAAAAAATATTTAAAACTGCAGCAAATATGTGTACTTCTTCAGTAATATTTAAAAAGAAAAGAAAAAAATTTAAAAAGAAAAAAAAGAAAAGAGCTTGGAATCTGCTTTAATAGAACTTAATGACAACATATTCAGTTTCAGTGTGAAATCATAATTTTCAGTAACTAGAAAGTTTTATGTGTATTGTCCTGGAAGTTATGTCTTAATGAATTGAGTTACCCACAGAAGTATCACATGAATTATGTATTGCAAACTTTTTTGTATGAATCTACTAGGCATTTAAGGGGAGATATTTTAATCCTCTTCGATAGCTAATAGAGAATGCTTTCTAGAAAAGGAACATTTGTTATCACCATGTAACATAAGTTTTTAGGATGTGATTACATATTTAAAGCATGAAGAATTGGCGAGGCTTTCAACCCTCCCCAAGGAGTAGTTTTGGTCAGTGTGAATTACCAACAAGGAAAATGTTTGTGGTTATGATCTATTCATTCCATTCTTAGGGTAAGCTATCCCTGGATCCCTAACATTAGAAGTTGTGTCATTTCCGACAGCAGAAGGAATTTCTGCTAATATTAACTAGACAATTATATACAGATGTGGCATCCAAGTTGGTTAGGACAGGGCTAAGTGGGATTGCTCTTGTCTTAGCATTCACCATTCAACAGCTGAAAATTTTAAAGTAATCTATGCTATGCAAAGATTTCCTATTATCCCTTTTTATATTATTTCAATTAACTTTTCTGAAAGAGATGTATGAGAGCTAGGAAATGTGTTTTGTCAGAGCATAGTTGCTAAAATATTCATTGATGGAAGCGTTTTTCTTTCTACTTTAAGAGAAAGAAAAAACACTGCTGACAATCTTATTTCCTCAATAAATGGACATGGGCGAAAACAAACCAATGCTTAATTGAAAATCCCTCTGAGGATATGTCTTTGGGACACCTGCCTCTTGCTGAGGGAGCAACTGGTTTCTTGGTCTCTGTCACAGTTGGCAGATATTCCAGCAATATATGCAGCTCTCTTTCTACTCAATGCTAGGAGTGGGGAATGAAAGGTGCTGGAACAAGAATCTCTGAGGAAGAGTGGTAAAATAGAAAAAGAAAGGACTGGATAGCATGTTGCTTCAGAGGCCCTGTTTGAGTTAGAACATAGATTCAGTCTGTCTTTAGTTAGGTTCTGTCTCTGCCATTTACTGCATCGGCCTGTGGATATGTGTGTTACTCTGATGGTCAGCCTGATGTTTTTGTTCTGAGCCCTTGATTGCTGCACACCAGTGTGTTTTTTCCATTGCTGCTGTTTCCCTGCTAATGACATCAATGCTTCATTGCTTCCAACTGTGCTTTATGATACCCTTGGAGCACTTAATCTGCCTGCCTCTTGTACATATGCTTTCCTTCAAGACACCAGAAAGGGACTCTCTTGGCATTCTAGGGGTCTTCATATGCTGTATGTAACAAGTGCATCCCAGTAATGTAAATATGGTCCTGGTATTAATAAAATAAACATGCCTCAAACTTCACTATGGTGTTTTTTATATAATTAAAATGAAATCTTAGCATGTACAACTTTCTTCCTAAAGATAAGGGCTGAATTGATACATCGCCACCCAAAAAAATAATGTGGCTACTACACATTTGATTCACATATTGGAGACACCTTCATGTCAAGAAAACAGTGATGCAATTGCAATATAAGGCCCTGCATTTAATTCCCAGCTTTGCCCCTTCTGGACTGCATGGATTTGGGCAGTGTGCTACTTCACCTAATGGAAACTTGGTTTCCTCATTTATAAAATGAGGATAAAATCACCCATGCTACCTCCTTCCTGGTGTGTTGTGGAGAAAGCATTTTGTAAACCTTAAAATACTGCATCAACTTATTATTAGGACTTTTAGTGGTAGAAATTGTTCCCTACGTTGCCATTGTGGTCATTTCCTAATAGAATCAGTTCCCGAGGTATTTGGAACTGTGTCATTTCTGACAGAAGCAAGACATCTGCTAATGTTAACCACCTAACTATATGCAGACGTATGAAGACAGTGACAAATACTACACTGATCAAGCTGTGGTTAACTAGGATTCATCTTAACCCCTTCTATATTTTAGTCTGGAATGTACTCTTGCCAATAAAACTTTTCCTAAAGCTGCATATGATATTTATAGCTGGTCAACTACCATAGCTCCTACTGTTTATGCCTTTAAATTGATATTCCGGTCTGGAAACATTTAAGGTATTAGGGAAGATAATTCCCTCTGTCTTCTTCTAAAGATTTCATGTCTATCAGCTTACATGCCCTGATCATTTGGTCTCTATTGTTGTACTTCCTTGTCTGCACCAATATCCTGTCTCCATTTGTCGCCAACTACTCAACAATGTGTTCCCCTCTCCCTCAAAAGTTTTTTTCTTAAGTTGACATGATAGCTCATAAAATATTTTAATTTGGGATAATAATTCAGTTCTTCTGAAATTTGATTTCAAAATGTTGCTTTGTAAGTGATCAAAAGCAGATGAAGATTGTATTGGCTCATCGTGGCCCTTACTGATGTTAAATGTGAAACTCAAGAGGAGAATCTTGAGAGATCTGAAATTCTTGACTTAAGATAAAAACTTAAGTATTCAGAATAGTATAGATGATAGATCCTGGATCTGTAATTCAATTGGTATAGGGAACCCCTAGGTAAGGTAACTCCTTTCACCCATTAAAGTCATCAGCAGCTTCTCTATAACATATAGTCCTGGAGAGTTGTGTAGTGACTGGCCTAGGATCACACAGCTAAGATGTGTCAGAGGCAGGACCTAAAGTCAATTTTTCATGTTTTTGAGGCCATAATACCTACCAGATAATGACACGCAAGAAAAAATAAACGTTAAAATCCTAGGGTGGGAGCAAGCAAAAGAAAATTTTAAAAGAGGAAATGAAGTAGGAAGGTAAGGATAGAAAGAAAATCAAGGATCAAGGATTCCTTGAACTTTTTAGTTTAAAGGGGAAAATGTCTCTTGAAGCAAAGGAGAGAAATACTAGATTTTAGGTTTCCAAGAAATATAGGCCAATGATCTCATGCATGTAAAGTTCAGCCATACAAAGCTGAGAATGAGTTATATGCAACCTGTGTATGTATAGGTGCCAAATTAAATGATTCTACCTCTTATTTTTGTTTCCTCCTCTTTCTCAGGGATTAGATATTTCTTGTCCTATCATTCACCTTGATCTGATACCATTTTAGTTTTACTAACATATCATTAACAGAAAGAAACATCTTCAATAATCAGCTATCTAAGGGCTGTTTCTTTAATAATTTATCTTCTCTTGGTGCCTTTATTCCAATGGCAACTTACTTCCCAAGATGTCCACTTCATATTGTTTTTTTTGGATGATTGGAATAGAGAACCCATTCACAGTTGTTTGCTTCACTTGAGTGAGGATGGAATGGTTCCAGTTGTGTAAATAGCTCTTGGTGATCTTCCAGCTTTCTTTCCACTGCCCCATGGAGATGCAGTTGATTAAGCAGGGCATGATGCAGGCAGGTGCTGCACACAATTCCCCCTCACAGTTCTCCCAGTGCCCCAGAGCATTGAAGTATATGACACCAGGTTTTATCCTTTCATGAGCAGGAATGGCTAATCATGACCAATTACCTGTTGAATATACAAGTTGTCAGTAGAATGAAGCCAGTCAACATGGTATCTTTGCTTGTGTATGTGCATGTGTCTGTATATATGTTTGTGGTGTGTGTGTGTGTGTGTGTGTGTGTGTGTGTGTGTATAGCCAAGACCAGGCAGGTCTTGTGAGAAGAAAAACTAATTCACTAGCTCCCCTTATGCATTTCCATGTTCAGAAAGGAGGCCCTGGAGATACATGATAAAGCAAAGCAAATAGTGATATCCAATTAATGTGAGCAATTTGGCTCCCCTTCTTCCTGGAATATATCAGCTAGAGCCAGTTGTGTATATCTGATGAAGCAAGGGCAAGAGGAAGAAGGGAATTCCTTGACAGAAAAGAAGGGTGTCTCTCCCCCACCCCAGATCATATTTAATAAGATTTTGATCCATGAATACATGCTTTCATAAGCCTGTGAAGGAAGAATTACATTGAGTCTCTAAAGAAATTTGTACACACTATGTTTACTGTAAGAGGGGGAAAATAAACTTTTGCCCTATACCTATGGAACTCTTCTGGTATCTTTCATACCAGAAATGTATTTATAATAAATAATATAATATAATAAATAATATGCCTATTCATATTCATATGAATAGAGCTCTTTAAGTTTTACAAAAGACTTTCTATTCATCCTTTCATTTGATCATCACAACCCTGTGAGATAGGTGTTCCAAGTACCATTTTGCACATTTTACAGATGAGGAAACAAATGGTCAGAGAGGTAACTTAACCCTGGCAACACAGCTTCTAGTTCCCACAATTGGGGCTTGAAGCTAATTCTCAATTTCAAACTCAGTACTCTTTGCATGACACTATAATGCTTCAATTACAATTTGATATATATTTTGAGAAAAAAAATATAAAAATTTATGTTACATATAGGATTTTAATTCCTTTATATTTATGTGGATTTCACAGTCACATAAAAAGCTGATATAATTGTTGACATAACTTTAATGAAATAAAAGTATACCTAGTCAGAGGAGGGTTTTGGCTTTGAATTATAATGGAGGGGAAAGGGAGTAGAAATGGGACAAAACAAAAGAAGAAAATTCATAAATAATCCTGAAGCTATTTTTTGCTATTAGTTTCATTATTATTCCTCCCTCTACATATACTATATAGAAGATTGCATTTTATCATAACTTCTGATAATATCCCAACTTTCTTAGGGACCTGCATGATCAGCCATCCTTGGCAATACTGTAAATTAACAGCTGACACCCTGTTACCTTTCAGCCATTTGGAATGGGGGTGGAGGGAGAGAATAATATATCATTCTTTCACTCTTTCCCCTCTTGCCTCCAAGTAGAAAAGATGGACCCAATATTTCATGTGCAATAGATTGAGGTGGCAGTTTCCTATCATGACTAGGTCAGGACCCCCTTGATTCAAAACTGATTCTTTCCATGGAAAAGATGAAAATTTTCCCAATGATCTAGCTGAGTTTGGAATGCAGAAGATAAGATAATGCCTCTAACCTTCCTAGGGAGGAGCTGAGAAATAGGCAAGAAGGAACTTGAGGAGAAATATGTGACTTTACTGGAACAGAAGTAGCAGATGGAGCTAAGTGTTTGAGACTTTTCTATCTTGATACTTCTTTTTTCTTCCCACCGAGTAAACAAACGGAGGCTTGATGCTCTATTTGTGTTTCTCTGTCTCTATATCTCCTCTCTATCTGATCTATAACTATCAATTCTCTATCTCTGTCCATCTCTTCGTCCATCTAACTTTATTATTAGCTCTACCTCCATATTACCTCTCACATCACTCCCTTTCTCTCCATTTCCATAGCCACCAACCTAGTTCAATCCCTTTTCACCTTTCATTAGGACTAAAACAATAAGCTCCTATTAGATCACTTTGCTTCTAGTATCTCACCTGTCTGATTCATCCTCCCTAGAGATTTCAAATAGATATTCTCAAAATTCAGGGCTGACCATGTCACTCCTCTACTCAATATATTTCAGTTGCCCCCTATTTCCTCTAAGATAAAATAGAAGCTCTGTTTGGCATTGAAGTTTCTTGATGATGAAATGTGGGTTACCAAGGGAACAATCAATGGGGAGGGTGAAGCAGGAGAGTTACTTATAAGGAGTGGGGATGAGGTGAATGTTCACAACAAAGTTGGAAGTAGTGTTGGGGCAGAATTGTTTTCCTTGGGCACACTGAAACTCCTTCACAGGTTTTAGAAGAGGATGAAGGGAAGCTCCAAAGTAATAGGACAGTTATACTGAAACTTTGAATGTGACTCCAACCTTCAGTGATGGAGTCAGTTATCATTCAAGTACAAGTGAAAAAAAGGACAGTTGCCCATATGTGAGAAGGCCTTTCCTACACAAAGTCCTGACAGCAAGGAGTCAGGATTCTGAAGCAATGACTGCAGAGAGAAATAGCAGTTGGTTATATGCTGGGAAGAATGGTGAGATCACTATTATATACTATTAAAATGTGTAGATAATATGCTTTATTTTTATTTATTCACTGGTGTGTTCTCATCCGTTCTGCATCAAACGACAAAGGTTCTGGCTATAAGTTTTTATGATGAAATTTAGAACTTCCCCCTTTGGCTTGTTTTTGGATAACTCAGGGTTATATCTGCATAATTCATAAGGGCATAAATTGGCACACTAAAAATGATATTCCTTTTTCTTTAACTTAAAGATAGATTTCTGAAGTGTTTTGTTTTTAAGAATAAATCTTTACTTTGGCTCTTATTGAGAAAGCATTCTGATGAAAACACACTTCTAAAAATTCATTTTCCAGACCCTTTTTTCCAGAAAAAAAGTCTTTTCCTTGACATTATAAGACTAAAGGCTTTAGTTCCTTTTATAATCTGGTTTCTTGTTATCTCTTCTAGGAATAAAGGGAAAATGTTATATACTGAATTGCCCTCTGTAAGGTTTATAAAACTAATCATTTTTTCCAAGTTCACATACGGGTTATAGACACACACCTGTTGGGAAAGGTTGATTAATTACACCATTGTGAAGTGTTTTTGTGCCCCAACTTCTGCAAATTGGTTTTACCTAGGATTTACCTACCAGAAGAGAAACTCAGTTAGGTTCCTTGCTTCCTAGGAGGGGGCTGATTTTTGTGTGTTCTAAAGGAACAGGTAGGGGTCACTGAGACCTACCTTTTCTTTGACTTTCCATTAGCATTTAGCATGGTGCTTTCCACCCAACTGGAACCCAAGTGTATTAGACTTGAATCAAGCCATTTTGCCCCTTCCCTTTTATAAAATAAAAATATGATCATATTTTTTCCTGTGTCATAATGAAGTAATATGAATTTAATCACCTTACATTCATGCTACCAGAACATGGAGTAAATAGGACCAAAGAATAAAGGAGAATGGCAAGACTGTTCTCCTAGTTTCCAAACTGCTCTGGGGCAGGAATAAATGGAGAAGCATTGTTTAAAGGGCAAAGGAAAAAAATAGCTGTGTTGTTTAAACTTGCTCAGAGTAATTTTTTTTTACAAATGTTCATATGTGAAGTTCCTGACTTTCTGTGCTACACAAATGTTCAAGGCCCTATATTAGATTTGCCTTTTTTCCTCCTCCCCACTCTTTTTCTTTTATAGAGCTCCAGGCTTTATATCTAGGGATCTTTTTGTTCGGGCTCTGGGACACACTAACTTATTTTTTTCTTTTGACTTTATAAAGCAAAAGCAAGATTTGAGGGCAGACAAAGGGTTGTTTTTGCTTTGTCAGTAATAATTTCCTGTCACTTGGATTAGTGCATATATAACTTTGGGGAACCAAATTATTTCCTGATCATAAAAAATATAGCATAGTATGTACAAAATTGCCTAATTGGATGAGAAGCTGTCTTTTTTTTCAAGTAGGCTGAGTCACATGATAAATAAATACCTTTGTCTTCTAGCAGTAATCATATGAATTTGTAAATTGTTTTCGCATTTAATATGGCCAACTTAGTCCATATATGGAAATAGTGACAATGGGGAGCATTATCAAGAAGAGAAAACATGATTTATGACAGGGGCTGTGCTTTATCTTCATCAGTTGCTTGTGGCAATGTGTCCAGTGACATTAGATTTATTTAAGTTGGACTCTCCAGTTTGGTAGATTTTTGCTAAAGAAACTAAACTAAACCAAATTAAAGAAATGTCCGAGGTGCCCTCTTGGCAGTCAGATACAATGATCCAGTAAAGCCAATCAACATGTAGAGGAGCCAGCACCTCAGTCATGTTCCTATCCCAGTTGATTACCCTAGAGACTTCAGGGAATTTTCATTTGGGTGAGAATCGAGAATCTCTCTTTCCTGATTGAACTGTTATATTGTTGCCAATGACAGAATTCATTCACTCTGTAAAATCTAGTATATTATCATATATAGACCTTCTGTAATTTTTCTTTTGCCATTTACTTGGATCAATGAATTTATTCATTATTCATTATACATGTTCATTGTACAACTAGCATTTGATAGAAAAAGAGTCATGCCTTCCATGACTATATGGCTTGAGGGATTCCTTCTTTGTTAAGATGCACAGCTTGAACCCAAAATAATTTCCTTTGGATTAATTATATTTAAGGGAGCAGATATATATAATTCTAGCCTAGTACCCATTCTCTAAGGTGAAAAGAAGCTTGTCTTTTGCCCCAACCTTTTGCTTTCCCTTCTGGTAAGAATCAATGTATCTACTGGAAAAGGATCAGGGAGAAAATGATAGAGATGTCTATGATTTGCTTCCCTATTAACTATGAACATAAAGCTTTTTGATCTTTGTTGATTTTATTTCAATTTGCTACAAGATTCTATCTTATATTAATCTTTGCAGATGAACAGCTAGGTGGCACAGTGGATAGAGCACTGGCCCTAGAGTCTGGAACACCTGAGTTCAAATCTGGCCTCAGATATGGCATTTATTAGCTGTGTAACCCTGGGCAAGTCACTTAACCCCAATTGCCTCAAATATCCATCTCCATCTCCAGTCATTCTGATATATATATATATATATATATATCTTGCCACTGTGCCCAGATGGCTCCAGAGGAGAGAGTGAGGATGATGACGTTGCACAACCCTCCCTCACTTAAATCCAATTAACTGCAAGATATGACATCACCTCCTGATGTCATGGTCCTCTTCCAGAACAAAGAACCACTACCAACAACAACTCTTTGCAGATACTTGTATCCTCTTTCAGGGTTGCATGTTCTATCACCACTCACAATATGTAGCATTTCCTAAGAGTTATATGTTCCATCCTTGTTCCATATTTTATGACAGCCCTGTTACCTTCATTCATTAATTAATTCAAGAGATATTTATTGAGTCTACTTTGTGTAAAAAAAAACTATGGGGAATACAATTCCTGCCTTAAAGAGTTTATAATCTTATGGAGGAGGTAGGGGGAAAAGACATGTAGAGAAAATTATAATAAAAAGTATAATGGAAATAGAGTATGAGAAATATCAATAAAGTATAGTGGGAATTCAGAGGACAAAGAGTTTAGAGGAGAAGAATGCCCTAGTAAAAACCATTGGGTTTGGAGTCAGGAAACATGGGTAAGAGTTGAGATTAGAACCCGGAGTAATACAAACATTTAGGGATTAGATGAGGAAGTGGGGTGATGGAAGAAAGCAATGATGAAGCTAGAGGGGTAGGAGAGAAATAAAACTGGCATTGATACAGCATTTCAAAGTCTACAGAGCATTTTGTATACATGGTATAATTTGAGCCTTCCAACAGCCTTCCTAACTATGAGGTAGGTACTATAAAAGTATTATTATTCTCATCTAATAAATTTGGAAGCTGATGGTCAGAGAGGATAAGGAACATACTCATTGTCACACAGTCAGTATCAAGCTTGGGATTTGAAACTCTTCTTAATTCCAATTTCATTCTTCTATTCACTATGCTCTATTGCTTATTCTCTTCTTTCTTATCCTTAGCATCCTTTTCCTTCTCCTTCTCTTCATCATCATCTGAACTTCAAAACAAAAGAATGTAGTAGTGTCATGGAAATAGAAGGAGGAAAGAATTTATAGGATAGGAATAATTAATTGTACCAAATTTAGGAGATTGTTCAGGGAAGATCAAGACCCAGAAATAGCCATTGGATTCACAAGAAGGGCAGAGGACTGAGGAGTGGACAATAAGGAATTAGAGGCAGCAAGTGTGACTCTACTTTCAAGAAGTTTGAAGTTAAAAAAAAATAAATAAAAGTTATTAGCTTAAGGGTGTGGTGGAATGAAAGGAAAGGTCAATGTCTACCTTTGTCTCTCTCTCTGAATTATCTGTTTTTATCTTTTTCTGTCTCTGTATCTCTGTCTCTCTGCCCCTGAATCTGCCTGTCTCTGTCTCTTAGTGTGTCTCTTTCCCCTTCCCTTTTTCTCTTTCTTTCAGGATTAGAGATATTTACATCTTTCTTGACACTCAGGAAGGAGCTAATATATAAACTATGTATAATATATAAATATATACACACATATGTTGAGTATGAATGAAAGCAGAGATGACTAATGCAAAGGAAACAGGAGAATTAAAAGTATGGTTGGAAAGGTGAACTAGGAAAAACAAGAGGGAAAGATATCTTCTTGAAGAGAGAGAATATATCTCTTATGAGTACTTCTGACTTGTTTAAGTATAATCAATAAAATCTCTAGTTTCAAAAATAATCCAGGGGCAGCTAGGTGGCACAGTGGATAAAGCACCGGCCCTGGAGTCAGGAGTACCTGGGTTCGGATCCGGCCTCAGACACTTACCACTTACTAGCTGTGTGACCCTGGGCAAGTCACTTGACCCCAATTGCCTCACTAAAAAAAATAAATCCAATTTGCTACATATATATATTAATTGAACTTTGTTTCTCTTAGCTTGGTTTTGACAAGGCAAATCTATTTTAAGATTGACATCTTTACTTTCATCTTATTTCACTGGACTTTGTAGAAGCCTATACTATTCAAGCACACCATCATTTATTTCTATTCATCATTGGGCCAGGTTTGTGGAACTGTAACATTGAAACTGCGACTAAAAATTTGTTCAGTCCAATATGCTAGAGGTGCTCTTAAAATGGTGTAGGACTGGGGCAGCTAGGTGGCACAATGGATAGAGAACTGGCCCTGAAGTTAGGAGGACCTGAGTTCAAATCCTATCTCAGACACTAGACATTTGCTAGCTGTGTGACCCTGAGCAAATCACTTAACCCCAATTGCCTCACAAAAAAAAAAATTGTTTAGGACTTTTGGATCTCTGTTGGACATTTGGCCCCCTTCTCACTTCTCCATTCAAATAGAAGATAGCCCTAAATGTGTAGAGATAGATGAAGCATACAGGTATTTAAATCAGAAAGACAGATAGATAAACAGATGATTGATAGATACATACATATATACACACATAGATACATAGGTACAAAGTTACATACATAGGTAAACAAATAATTAAAATTTGCATGAACACATACAAAATATAAAAAGGGCAGTTTCTCAACTATATCCTCTGTCTTTGTATTACTATTAGAGTTTACATTATTTGTTAATGTACCATTTTTACTTACAATATCCACTATATAAAGTGTTCTTGGACAATTAGTTTTTGAATGTTGCATTATATTGCCTTAGATAATTTGTTTTCCAAATGTATTATTAAAATGTCTGAAAATAACCTATTGAAAAAAGTGACTAAAGAAAGGAGTCACATTCTTTGCTTCTAAGAGCCTTTGTCACTTAAAAAAAAAAATGTCTGCACACATAATCATTCCCATTAGACTCTAATTTCCAAATTAGCCTTCTGGAAATGTAATGTCAGCTGGGAGATTTTTACATTTTCAGTTAGTAATTTTAGCTGACATTCTATACAAGATCCACAAGAACAAATGAATGACTCAAAAAAACCCTCTTTGAAGGCCACCAAGCTAGAGCCCACTAACAACTTAGCCCCAGTTGAAGTAAATAATTCTTTGTTCAGATTTGTAGTTTCTTCTGGAGCTCACAGTTTTCATATGTTTCTGGTTTACACACACACACACACACACACACACATCTGCAGTTGTCATTAGAAATAGTGAAATACAAGGTTAAAATACCCAGAAGTGATGAGAACTGTAGCTATAGCAGAATCATGATATCTTTAGGAACCTGTCAAAATTCAAATAGCAAAAACACAATTTTTGCCTGGTGAAGTTCACTGCATAGTTCCATGCTTATCACAGCAAATCAAAGTCCTGGGTAAAATGTTTACATTAACTTTTCATTGCGATCGAATTCTGTATTATATTCTAAAACTCTATATTAAACTTGGAAATGTATACAGCGTCACATTACACATAAGATCTTTCTGCATAAATGAAAATATTAGCTGGGTGGGGTGGGGGAATGATACTATTTTTTCTGCCTGCGGTTTAGTTTAGTAAGAAATCTGTCATATATCACACATAAAATTAGGTCTGACAAGTATGCTTACTTTCTACAGGAAGACTTCTTTATCCATTAGTAAAAGGTTCCCTATAATCATCTCAAATATAACAGAACCTTCATTTAGTTTTGCGGTTCTTCTATTATGATGATAAATATTACTCTGTTGTAGAAATGTCAATTGAGGGCTACTGGAATGAGATTTTTTAATAGAAATCTAAAGAAAGTTTCCATTTCCATTGTATAATTCTGCAATGAACTATTTGTAGTCTGTGTTCATTGTTGAAAAATAGTCAAAAAATCTGACATGGGCACTCAAAACTATCTATAGTACCACCATCATCTCATCCCCTAAATAGGTGTCATCTTTGGCTCTTCACTAATTCATTCCACATATCTAATCAGTTGCTAACTCTTGTCATAACTTTCTATACAGTCACTTTTCCATCTACCCCATTTTCTTGACTCACTCAACCACCATCTTAGCTCAGGCCTTCATCATCTCTCTTGACTAGATTAACACATTAGTTTCCAATACTGGTCTCCCTGCCTCAAGCCTCTTCCCATCTTTGCACATAACTACCAAAGTTCTTTCCCTAAAATGCAGGTATGACTATGTCATGCTCCCACACAATATATTCCAGTGGTTCCCCATTATCTCAGGGTAAAATGTAAATTTCTTTTTTCTTTCCTGTAAATTTCTTCATAAAATGAAATATAAAATAAAATAGTCTTCACATCCTGGCCCTTTCCTACATTTCTAATCTTCTTAAACATTATTCCCCACCACATCCTCTACAGATCAACCATACTTGCTTATATGTATGCGATTTCATATTCCAAATCTATTCTTTCCCATTGACTATGTATTCAAAGGGCACTAGCCTACAAGAACCCTGGTCTTGAATTGACTTCTTCCTGCTGTCTTTTCAACAAGAGAGACAAGGATACAGCAAAATATAGGGAGAAAACTTGGGCCCTCTGCATCCAAGACCAATATATAGCACATGAATATAAGCCCTAGTTCATTGCCTTGGCAGTTGTTCTTTTGTTTTAGGGGATAGAGGCTACAAACTTGTAATTGTAAAAGTTCAGAAGAATGAGCATGAATGCTGCATTAGGGTGTCACTTTTGTGCAACTGATGTTATGTAGAAACTGTATAAAGTCTGAGTCTCCACAGATACAGAAGTGGTATTGCAGAACATGTCCTGGAAATTTTAGAAGGAAACTCTAAGTTTCAAAGTCCCAGATGTAAATATCCCTTTGTAAAAGTTTGTAGTCATTTCTCGGTTGTGTCTGATTCTTCATGACCTCCTTTGGGGTTTTCTTTGAAAAGATACTAGAGTGATATGCCATTTTCTTCTCCAACTCATTTTTCAGATGAGGAAACTTAGTTTAAAAAAAAGGAGGGAGCTAGATGGCACAGTGGATAAAGCACTGGCCCTGGAGTAAGGAGGACCTGAGTTCAAATCTGGCCTCAGACACTTGACACTTACTAACTGTGTGACCCTGGGCAAGTCACTTAACCCTCATTCCCCCACCAAAAAAAAAAAAAAAAGGTAAGTGATTTGACCAGAGACACGGAGCTAGGAAATTCCTGAGACTAGATTTAAATTCGTGAAGATGAGTCTTCATGACTCGAGGCCTGGTGCTATATCTACTGTGCCACCTATAAAAGTTAGTTGAGGTTACTTGGTTAAATGGAATTGATGGCAGTATTCACTGGTGAGTGGATCCATGTAGGTACAATACTGGAACGGAAGTTTAAGCCAATGGAATTAAGAAAAGATACCTCAATCCCTCAGGGATACTCTTGTCTTAGTACCTTGAGGGATATCAGGGAAAGTGAGGCCAGAGAGTCTTTGCTACATTATTATTTAGTCTGTTCCATTTTGTAAATGAGAAAATTAAAATGCACAAAAGAAAAAAAAAAGACTTGCTCCAGGCTATATAATGGAACTGGAACTAGAACTCATGTCTTCTGACTGTAACATAGAATTCTTTTCAATTGTAACATCCTGTGGTCACATGCAGTTGCCAAATCTGAATTACTTTTTATTCATAAATTTCTATTTATGACTCAAAAAATTGGCATAAAAATATTTGTTCTTTGACTTTAATTATAAAATTGAAATTATGTGTTATTATTGAGATATATGCATATGTGTGTATTTAAGTGTGTGGAATGAGGAAAGTCCCAATTCAGATTCCACCAGATTTATTCCATTTCATTTTTTCCTCATTGTGAATTACTTCTCGTTGTCCCCTGAATATCACTGGGTCTGGGAGTACTGTGAGTTTCTAAGTAGGGTAATTCAACATTTTTGTTTGAGGGATATCCCAACTTGACCTCCTTTGTGCTGGTAGCTACTTCCAGAACCTCTGGGTTTTCCTCTTGCCATGAATTTTCCACATGATTAACTCAGTTTTCTATGTTACTTTGCATCTTTGAGACCAAGGGTGGAGTTCTCCTCATGGCAAACTCTTAGGTCAAACTGGCAATTTTTATAACCTTTTATTTGGAATTTCCATCTCTGGATCAAATAAAACTCCACCTACTACCACACACTGAACTCCACTTTCTTCATTTAAGATTCCATATTGCTGATATAGATTCCCATTTAAAGGATTGTCCACCATTTCCAGCCAACATACCAGTTCATTTTTTTAAGTTGCTTATCTAAGATCTGCCATCTGCATCTTGATGGGGTGACTCAGCCTGAAGTGAAAGCAAATCACTAATTATTGTATTTCAGCAAAGGTTAATGGGTACCTGCTTTAACATGAGCAAGGCTATAATTATTCTTTCATTCCTGGGGCCATATGTGAAAGGAGAATAGAAGGATGTATTTAGGGAACTCTTCAGGTAGACAGCAGAGAATGAAAAATGGGTGTTTAGGAAGTTGGCCATCTACATTGGAAGAACAACAGGTCAACTAAGCATAAAACCAGATGGCTTTAAATTCAATTAGTAATTACTAAATAACAAGTATCACTTTTGGGATTTTTTGTCTATTCCCCCTCCTAAGACAAATAGTATGTCATTCACTTTCCTCCTACCTTTTTTAAAGCCCTAGATCTGCTTCCAACATAGGTAATTTCTCAGATCTAGAATACAGATAACCTGGTTCATAATATCTAAAAGATATTATAATTGAAGATAGAGATAACCTGGTTCATAATATCTAGCTAGCATCTACAGAGTGAATGAAAATTTACAAAATGCTTTAAATATATTTTATCTCACTGGATCCTCACAGCAACCCTGTGAGGTTGGTGATATTATTGTCCCTATTTTATAGATGAGGAAACTGAGGCAGAGATTAAGTAACATGATCAGGATCATCCAGTTAGTAGTGTCTGAGGCAAGATTTCAACTCAGGTCTTCCTGACACCATGTCCATTACTCTATCCCCCTTGACCACCTGGCTGTTTCTTAATGTACATCACATGTACATTTTATTTGGAGTGACGTCTGGGTGAGTGTCCTATTGAAAAAATAACAAACAAAATAATATATTAATGAAATATAATAATACAATATTAAAATTATCATAAAGCAAAAATGGTAGATTAAGAGAGAATTAAGAATGAAGAAATTATTTAGAAATGTCAGGGAATATTTTAATCCTACATTTTTTTTCCTGTTTGCTATTTAGTAATACTAGTACTAGTAGCAACAGCAGTGATACTGTGATTTTATCTGTGTGGGGATCCCTTAATGTAGAGAATTCCTCCACTGATGAAATCTTGCAAATCTCTCATCTTAGAGACTTGTCTAGGACCTAGAGAGACTAAGTGATTTTCCCAAACAGTTACTGTTTGTCAGAAGCAAGATTTGAACCAAGGTAAATTCTGTTTAACATCTCTAGAGTTTATAGGACATGGGAATGATAATTAAAAAATCATGGGGATCTTATTCTATTGCCTGGGCTCAACAATAAATGAGGATAGTGTAATGAACAGAATACCAAATTTGGAATCAACTGAATTCAATTCTAGCTCTTTTACATATTACCTATATGACTGGGCTAATCAGTACATTTCTTTTGGCTTCAGTTTCCTAATTTGTAAAATGAGGGACCTGGTTTAGATAATCTCTAAAATGTCTCTTTAAAAGATATATCATGGGGGCAGCTAGATGGCGCAGTGGATAGAGCACCGGCCCTGGAGTCAGGAGTACCTGAGTTCAAATACGGCCTCAGACACTTGATACTTACTAGCTGTGTGACCCTAGGCAAGTCACTTAACCCCAATTGCCTCACTAAAAAAAAAAAAATTAAAAAAAAAAAAGATATATCATGTGATCCTATGACCATTGTGTGTAAGAGTCCCAATTCCATGTCCATAGGCCTCACCTTTTTGTCCATAGGTCTACTTGAAAGATCTCGAATTGAGCACTGGACATTTCCACTCAAATATTTTGCAACCAAATTGAATTGTTCCACTTTTCCCTTAAACTAGCTGTACTTCCTAACTTCTCTATTTATGTTAATGCTCCCTCCTTTTCTCAGGCTTGAGTACTCAGTGTCATTTTGTATTTTGCTCTCCTGATCCTCCATATATAATTCCTGATCAAGTTCAAAGAAATCATTCTTCAAAATCTCAAATCTAGCCATTCCTTTCCATTTCCCCACTATCACTACCTTAGAATGAGTCTTCATTACGTAACACTGGGATAATTGTAGATACCACTTAGTTGGCCTTCCTATCTCAAACTTCTGCAAGCCATCCTGTATTTCCTGCCAGCCTAGGGTGGAGGGGGAAGAGGAGGTGTTGAAGGAATGCTTAGGAAGAACTTAATGTCTCAAAAAGGTAAATGTTTTTGTCTCTTTAAAGTTTAATTTTTAGTAATTAAGCTTGGTTTTCTTTAGTTTACTTTATAAAAAAATCATTCTCCTTATAATTGAGTATGCAATAAATGTTCACCTTAAAAGATAAAATCCCAAGTGTGTACACATGAATATGATATGTGCTGTAACTGCTATAGTAATCATTCTAAAAATACAACTTTTATTTTGGTATGCTCAAGAAAAAAAATTGACTGATTTCCCATTATCTACAAAACAAACTTGCAAAATTTTTAGTTTCTTACCCTAGGCCATCAACATTTTGATATGTGCTGAAATACTGGTCGGTGTCATTTCTAAAAAGTGAAATATATTCCAATTTTCATTTTCACAATAAGTCAAAGCTCAAAATAATGATCATTATATGATGATCATCTTCAATCTGGATAATTTCTTGCCTAGTCAGTGGCAGAGGGAGTGCTAGTGATTATCTCAGACTCTCATGTGATTATCTTGGAAATAAATCACATTTCTGCAGGGTTTTATGGTTTATTGCCCTATCCCCACAGCAACCCTGTGGGGTAGGTAGTGCAAGTGTGCTCATTTACAGAAGAAAAAAACAAGACATAATGAAAGAAATCACAGTTGCCAACATCACACACACACACAATGGCTGTTGAGTTAGAATTCAGTTCTTTTGACTCTGAGCACATTAATAATATGAAATAATCCATATAAAACACATGTAAGTCTTAAAACACTATTTACATTTTTCTTTTAGTCTCCCTGTATTCTTAAAAAGGAGCATTATATCCAAATATGAAGAGGAAGATCTTAAAGAAAGTGCTGGTGATTGGTATCCTGTGTGTGTGTTTGTGTGTCTGTGCTTTTGCAAGTGTATGGAATGTCTATAAAATGATTGCACTAAGTTTTGTCTCAAATTTTCTTTGATTCTGAAGAGATTCTCCCACCACAAGAGAGTGGAATGAAGAAGTGGAAAAAGTGAAAGAGAGAAAAATGAAACATGAGTCAATAGAAGGCTTTCAGAGTTTCAGGTCCAAAATGAAGGACTTTTGTATTTCTGGATATTTATCTCCCAATACTGTTAACCTGTGAGTCAGTTTAGGAGTTCCACCTCTCTTTCCCCAATCAATCAACATACTTTCTTTTGTACATGTTATTGGTTTTCTGTTTGTTTTTTGTGTATTTGCAAGTAATTTATTTCACTTTTTTCCCCCAACAATGACTATATTTAGCCATTTAGTTTTGGATTCAGCTATAGTGTCACCCTGTACCTTATTAATATAGGATTTAATTTTGCTCTGGGATAACTATGTAAAGTGTGGGCTGAAAATTAGTGTAGGGTGTGGACTTGCTCTAATCCAAACTTCTGATCCAAACTCTTACCAAGTGCTGGCTCATCCCTTTTGATACTATGGGCATGGGGGGAAAATCAGGCAAGTGAGCTTTATGTTTTATGAGTGTATGTATGTGTGTATGTAGTCTACTATGTTCAGTTTCAAGAATCTAGGTATTTGAGGTAGGCATTTCATTCTCTCCAGGAAACACAGATTTTAAATAGTTAGATCAAAACATTCTTATTTGTGAGAGAGTAAGAGGAACAGGATGAAAGGTTAGCAAGAAGAGTGTTAATGTAGTATACAGAAAACCAGGCAAATAATACATTTCTAAATGATACTAAAGCTATTTAAATAAATTTTAGTGAGAGTTTAGGGCTGGAAATAAAGATCCAGGAATTATCTGCAGAGAGAATAAATAAATGATCTCTTATTCATTTTGAAATTATATCTGTCTATCTATAGATATATATATATATATATATATATATATTTAAGTTAACAAGACTTTATTTTCCCTCCCATGTCTCCTACAGCCAGTAGAAAAGACAAACAAAACAAAACAAAAGTCTTGTAGCAAATATGCATTGTCAAGCAAAACAAATTCTTGTTTTTGGCAAGTCTAAAAAATATGTCATGTTCTGCTTCTTTGTCAGGATATGGGTAGTGTGTATCTCATCCCCTGAAATGGTAGTTGGTCATTGATTCAATTAATTTAAACTCTTCAAAGTTGTTCGCTTTATACTGTTATTGAGCTTGTACAAATCTGCTCACCTCATTCTGCACTTTATGCAGATCTTCCAGGTTTCTCTGAAACCTTCCTTTCATCATTTCTTATGGACCAATAGTGTCCCACTACATTCATATAGCATAATTTGTTCAGCCATTCACAATATGCACGTACACTCTTTCTTAGTTATTAGTTCTTTGTTATCACAAGAGGAAAGGAAAGGGGAAGAGAAAAAATGTATTTATACTGTGCCTACTATAGGCCAAGCACTGTGATATGCACTTTTTACAAATACTATCTCAATTGATCCTTACAACAACCCTAATCGGTAGGTGGTATTTATTTTAGCTATTGCAGTTGAGGAAATCGAAGTAATCAGAGATTAAATGATTTGCTGAGAGTCACATATCTAGTAGGTGTCTGAGGCTCAATTTTAACTCTGTTCTTTCTTATGCTAGGCCCAGAACTTAATCCACTGCACCACCAGCTGACTCAAAAAAGAGTTGCTATAAATATTGTTGTATATAACAGTTCTTTCTTTGTTCTCTTTAGAGTAGAGATCTAATACTGGTACCATTTGGTTCAAAATAAAGCATCTCTTAATTGTCAAATCTCAACTTGCCTTTTCATAGTCTTAAACCTCTTTGACCTCTCTGCAACCTTTGACACTGTTGATCACCCTCTTCTGGATATTCTCTTCTCTCTAGGTTTTCATGTCACTGTTCTCTCCTGGTTTTTCTCCTACCTGTCTAACTACTCCTTATAGTTGGTCTGTTGGATTTTTATCCAAACCACATTAAATATCCCCCAAGGGTCTGTCCTAGGTCTTCTTGTCTCTATATGATCTCACTTGGTTATCTCATCAGCTCCCATGGGTTCAGTTATGATCCCTACATAGACAATTTCCAGATCCATATATTCAGCCCTAAGCTGTCTCCTGAGTTCCATTCCTGCATCACATACTGCCTTTTAGGCATCTTGAACTGGAATCTCCTAGGCATCTTAAACTCTCTAAGTCCCAAACTAAACTTTTCCCTCTTTACAACTTTCCTATTAGTATTTAGGACACCACCATCTTCCCAGTCCCTCAGGCTTGCAGTCTGGACTCGTCATTCTCACTGATTATATCTATTAAATCTGTTGTCAATTCTTGTCATTTCTAGCTTCAGAACATTTCATGTATATAACTTCTTTGCATATATACAACTACCAACTTTAGGCTCTCATTGCCTTACACTTTCACTATTGCAATAGTCTTTTAAACAACCAGTCTACTTGCTTCATGTGTCTCTTCAACCCGTTTTATTCTCTGCTTACCTGCTAAAGTCATCTTCCTAAAGTATGACTCAAATATTTTTTCCCATATACAATAAATTCTAGTAGTTCTCTATTACCTCCAAGATGAAATATGCAATTCTATTTATCATTTAAAGTCCTTCACAACTTGGATAGTTCCTACTTTTCCTATCTTACTCCTTTCCTCATACTCTGTGATTCAGTCATGTAGGCCTGCTCACTGTTTGACAAACACTGTGCTCTCTCTCCCATCTCCATGACTTTGCAATAAATATCCCTTATTTCTTTTTCCCCCCTTATTTCTATAATACCTTTACTTCCCCCTGCCTAAGCATTACCTTTTGAAAAATTGAATTTACAGGGGCAGCTAGGTGGCGCAGTGGATAGAGCACCGGCCCTGGATTCAGGAGTACCTGAGTTCAAATCCGGCCTCAGACACTTAACACTTACTAGCTGTGTGAGCCCAATTGCCTCACTAATATATATATATATGTGTGTGTGTGTGTGTGTGTGTGTGTGTGTGTGTGTGTGTATGTATGTATGTATGTGTATGTATATGTATGTATGTATGTATGTATGTATCTCATTCTGCACATGGTGTCTGTCACCACTTTGTCAGGATGTAGATAACATATTTCATCACTGGTCTTCTGAAATTGTGGTTGGTTTTGTGTTGATCAGAGTTCTTAGATCTTTTAGAAGTGTTTTTCTTTACAAGTTTCTTATACAAATTGTTCTTTTTGTCATTTAATATTTCACCACAATAATTTTCTCTCATAAAACAAATAGCATTCCATTAAGCATAACTTTTTCAGCCATTTCTCAATAGTTGGATGCTCATTTACTGTCCAATTCTTTTCTACCACAAAAAATTAACTACTATAAATATATTTGTACATATGGATCCTTTTTTTCTCTTTCTTTGTTCTCTTTGGGGTATAGGCCTAGTGGTGTCATTGTTGGGTCAAAGGATATGCACAGTTTAATGTGTGTGGGTTTTTTTCCAGCATTGTTACAAATTGCTTCCTAGAATGGTTAGATCAGTTCACAGCTCCACCATGATTGCACCAATTTTACTTACATTCCCATAGCCCTTACAACATTTGTCATTGGCTTTTTTTCATGTTTACCAATCTGATGTGTGTGAGGTAGAACTCAAGAGTTGATTTAATCTGCTTTATAATCCATTTCTCTAGTTATTACTTATTTGGAGCAATTTTCATATGACTATTGATAGCTTGGGTTTCTTCCAAACTGCTCATTCATTTCCTTTGATTATTTATCAGTTAAGAAATGGCTAAGGGGCTTTTATAATGTTGAACCAGCTCTTTTTATACCTTGGAAATAAGACATTTTATAGAAAGTTGCTGCAAATGTTTTTGTTTTTATTTCCCCAGATATCTCTTTCCCTCTGACTTTACTGCATTAGTTTTGTTTTTACAAACACATTTTGATTTTGTGTAATAAAAATGTCCTTTTTACTATCTGTGATCATCCTTAACCCTTGTTTTTTCATGGAACTCTTCTTCCAGCTGTTAGTAGATACCCTCCCAAAATTAAATATAAACAGAGGAGGTAAATCAGTTATATATTGACTTGAGGGCATTAGAAAAAGATGCCTGCTATCACTCAAATATTAGACCCATCAGCCTTGCAATTGGTATCTGATACAGGGCTGGGGCCAGTAGCAGTCTACTGCTAGATCCAAGTCACCAGTTAGAAGCTAGATGATGGGGACAGCTAGGTAGCACAGTGGATAAAAAACACCGGCCCTGGATTCAGGAGGACCTGAGTTCAAATCTGACCTCAGAAACCTGATATGTACTGGCTGTATGACTCTGGGCATCACTTAAACCTCACTGCCCACCCCCGCCCCCTGAAGAAGAAGAAGAAGAAGAAGAAGAAGAAGAAGAAGAAGAAGAAGAAGAAGAAGAAGAAGAAGAAGAAGAAGAAGAAGAAGAAAAAGAAGAAGCAGCAGCAGCAGCAGCTGGATGACAAACCACCAGCTGAATTACCCCAAATAGAACTGGGTTCAACAGCTTGCAAATGTTAGTGCAGTATTGTAGCAAAAAGACTTCATCCAGATCAGACCACTTTGGTACACTGAAAGCTTGTAGTTCTCCCACCTGAAATACCCATGAGATCTTTAACATATTACATGAAGAAAACAGCAGGTGGTTCCTAGGGAACATAAATGGAAACCAAAGGAGTCTCAGACATTCTCTCCAGAAACATTAAAAGGTAATTATGATGAGGCAATTAGAAGGGACTAAAGAAGGATCAGTGATTTAAATTTAAACAGGAGATGATATGTGTCCACAGGATCCCAAATGCCATCCGGGATCATAAAGGAAGTTAAAAATTATCAGAGGTTTTAAGAAGAGCTTATTATATTTTGATGATCTTAAAAGAAAAAAAAGGTGAGGAGGAAAGAATGTGCTAGAGAAAACCAGGGAAAGGAAGAGTTGGTGGAAGACTAAAACATGCTATTTTTCACTTTCATACTTTTCTTGTATTCAAGTTTTCTTATACAAAATGACTAATATGGTCATACTTTACATAAAAAAGAATTGTGCTGAGGAAGATCTAAGCAATGAGGATACAAAAACAAACAAATCCCAATAAACCTTGCTCTCAAAAAGCTCCCATTTCAATGAAGGAATCAGTGTGAACTATAAAAGTTTGTAGATACAAAATAAACACAAGGTGATTTCTAGAGGGACAGCAGTAGCCATTGCCCAGGATTAGGGAAGCTGAATCTTGAAAAAACTTCAGGGATTCCAAGAGGTGGAGGTAAGGAAGGAATGCATTCCAGGCAAATGACAATCAATGCAAAGAACAAAGATGGGTGATAAAATGTTGTGTCTGGGGAACAGCAAGTCGTTTACAGAGGACAAGGAAGGAACTTATGTACAAGACACCTGGAAGGGTAAGATAAGGACAACTGGTCCCTCAACTTCCTGGCAGTGTCTTTGGAAAGAACCACATATTTCTGGGGGTTTTATTTGTTTGTTTGTTTGGTTGGTTATTTGTTTTTTGGTTTTTTTTCCATTTAAAAAAACCATATCACCAAAGATGAAATCTAGTATGCTTCTACAAAGCATGGTCTGACATTAGAAAAATTCTTCTCCTCTCTGCCTAATGCTGAGGCCTCTGACTATGGTCCCTCTTTCTCATTTTATAGTGGGGATCTTTGGAAAATAAGATATGACATATGGAATTTTGCTTCAAGGGCAACTTTGCAAGACATTATCTGTTCTGTATATTAAAGGATACCTGTACTTATTTGTTAAATGTCTTAAAATTTGGGTCTGGAAATTGTATCCAAACTTTTAAACAAATCATATATCTTCTCAGTCATACCAGATTGGAGCCTGAACTAAATAGGAGATTTTACATTAAACAACGATCTCCACTTAAGCAAACTGACCTTCTGAAATCTAAGGCCTAGGGAAATATGAGAGAAGCAAGCCAACTTCTCATTTTTAACTGGAACTACATATCAGAGCAATATGTCATATTCTAAAACTTTTTTATAACTCTAGTAATACTAACAATAGTGGTAGAATATATTACTTTCTAGGTTAAAAACTTCTTTCAAAAGTTGTTTATTCAAACACACTAATCAATATGCAGGAAAGAATTATATTGGTATTTACAAGTGAGGGGAATAATGCTTTCAGACACACAGCTACTAAGTATAGCTAGGATAAGTACCTCATAATGATGGTAATATTAGCTTATATTTATGTACTACTGAAAGGATCAAGAAAGCTTTTACATGCATTATGTCAATTGATTCTAGGTCTCCTGACTCAAAATTTAGTGGAAAAAGAGACTTCAATTTATTCTAAAAGATATTTTACTTTATAGTGAAATGGATTCCTGTATGGAAAAACAGAAGGCTTTTTGTCACACACACATTCATATACACACATGTGTGTGTATAAAAAAATAAAAATTCACAGGAATTTATAACCCACAGTAGTTAGCCTTTATTAATTGAATTATACTGCGTGTGTGCATATATGTAAGGTTGCTTATATTTCAATATATATTTTATCTATCTATAGGGATCTATAAAATAGATATATGCATATCTATATGCATATATCACTAGAAATATACATACATCTCTACACATATATCTATTCAAAAATTTTTCTATACACACATATATCTATACATAAATACCTGTATGCATACATTTATATAATAGATATTTATAGCTGAATGGGAAAGACCTTATAGATCATTAAGTCCAATAATTTCTATTTACATATTTAAAATAAGCTCAGAGAGGTTTTCCAAAGTCACACAAGTAGAAAGTAGGATGAATAGGATTTGAAACCAGCATCTATGACTTAAAATCTAGTGGTTTTTTCACTACATTACATTGACTCTGTGATTGAGATACATTCATCTTTTTTAAAAAGCATATCTCAGGGGGCAGCTAGGTGGTGCAGTGGAAAAAGCACTGGCCTGGATTCAGGAGGACCTGAGTTCAAATCCCACCTCAAACACTTAATACCTACTAGCTGTGTGACTCTGAGCAAGTCACTTAACCCTCAATGTCCCCCCCCAAAAAAAGTATAGCTCATATTAACTGTGAATCAAATATAAAAACATACAAAACATGCAAATTAATAAGATTTAAATTGCATACATGTTAAGATTTATTTTATTAAAATGGATTTCACTATAGCACACTATGTATAAAGGCTCAGGCTTACCAAGGAAAATATAGGTATTTACAGAAAGGACAATTTTCCTTAATATAGGTTGACTTCTCTGGGTTATAAATCATTCCAAATAGTTATTTTCTAAAACAACAACAAAAATACACTAGAAGAAGAAGAAGAAGAAGAAGAAGAAGAAGAAGAAGAAGAAGAAGAAGAAGAAGAAGAAGAAGAAGAAGAAGAAGAGGAAGAGGAAGAAGAAGAGGAAGAGGAAGAGGAAGAGGAGGAGGAGGAGGATCTGGGAGGAGAGAAAGAAGAAGAGGAAAGGAGAGGAGAGGAGGGGAGGGGAGAGGAGAGGAGAGGAGAGGAGAGGAGGGGAGGGGAGGGGAGGGGAGAGGGGAGGGGAGGAGAGGAGAGGGGAGGGGAGGAGAGGAGAGGAGAGGAGAGGAGAGGAGAGGAGAGGAGAGGAGAGGAGAGGAGAGGAGAGGAGAGGAGAGGAGAGGAGAGGAGAGGAGAGGAGAGGAGAGGAGAGGAGAGGAGAGGAGAGGAGAGGAGAGGAGAGGAGAGGAGAGGAAAGGAAAGGAAAGGAAAGGAAAGGAAAGGAAAGGAAAGGAAAGGAAAGGAAAGGAAAGGAAAGGAAAGGAAAGGAAAGGAAAGGAAAGGAAAGGAAAAGAAAGGAAATCATATCTAATTGATATTTCCATTCTATTCTGCACATTAATAATCATTTTTTCTACTTCCAAACTCAATTTTCAGTTTTATTCCAAGCTGATCCTCCTCATGTTCCACCTTGTTGTCCATTCCTCTTTGAAATGATGGGTTTGTGCTTTTCATTTATTGATTCATTATCTTTTGATTCATTTGGATACAGAAGATGAAGGAAAATGAATGAGCGACCTTCATCTTTTAAGTGACTATTATGTATTATAACCATTGCTTATCAGTGCTCACAAGTTTTCCATTACATTCATATACCACAACTTGTTCAGCCATTTCCCAATTTATGGTCATTCCCTTGATTTCCAATTCTTTGCCACCATAAAGAGAGCTGCTATAAATATTTTTGAACATGTGGGTCCTTTTCCCTTTCTTATGATCTCTTTGGTGTTTATCCTCATTTTCAAAGAGAGCCAATGATATCACTGGGTGATGTCTTAACTTATCTTTGAAGTGGATTTCAGTGAGGCAGAGTTGTAAAAAGTAATAAGCCTCACTTTCTCTTCAAGTTATTGAAATTCAGTGTCAAGATAAAAGTCAAGATGACTAGTGATAGCTTGAGATTCAGTTGTAAGGGCAAAATTCAGTATGGGAAGAGTTAAGTGGGCGGCGTGCTGTAGTATTAGGGTAAGAAAGGAAACAGCCTCTTTCAAAAAACAAAACATGTTTATTAATGAGAACAAGTTCAAAACACAAGTAAGGTTAATAGAGCTAGGGAATCTATACCTCTGGGGTAAAAAGGCTCCAGGCACCCCAAACCCGCCTCCAGCCCAGCCAGTTCCAAAGAGCTAGCTTTTCCTCAAAAAAAAACCCCAAAAAACCCAACAAACTCACCACCACCCAAAATCTGTAGCTCTAGGGAGAATTAGCTTGTAGTCTCTTCTATTTTGGTTCAAAGGTCAAACACCAACAGCTCCTCTGTCTACCTCCTTCCTTGTTTCTCTCAGAATACTCTCTCCTCAGAAAAACTCTCTAACTGCCTCTGTCTCTCCCACTGGAAAGAGTGGTTTTTAGGCATGCTGAGTCTCCAATTGACTCAGCACACCCACATGGGCTGTCCCCATTATAATCTAGCCAGACCAATGTGAGCATGGGGGAGCTATTAGGGGAGGTTTAGCTAGTTTCAATAAATGTTCCTTGTGGTCAGAGTTCCTCTTGTTTGTTCAATTATCTCCCAAAGTACACACCCATCTTCTCTTAGGGTTTTAAGTTTACATTTTTTTCAGTCTAACCATAATGAAGCAAAGATATGGTTATGAAAAACCAAAATCACAATTAATTCCTTACACAGTTGAAGATGCTATCTTCAATATCTGACCAAACTCTAACTATTTTGTACTGCCTGCTTTAGCCACCTTCATGGCTATTGGAACAAATTGCTTTCATCCACCCATTCTGCTGGGGAAATCTTCACATGCTTGAGGTAGACATCCCTCTAACCCACCAAATGGTTTGAGGTCTGTCAGTTACCCTCCACCTGGTTTAGCTCATCATCGAAGTCAGGGTGTATGGAGCTTTTGAGGATGATTAGCACCTCTGGTGTAAGGGCTTGCTGAGCCCTTTTCAGAGTTTCTCATATACCTTTGGTGTTTACCTGTCACCCAGCTCTCACCTGTGGCTCTAAGAAAGTGTATCATGTGCAGCAGCCATAACTGGTAATACTGTCTTGCAGATAGGTTAAACCAGCTTACACATTGGTAATCGATAAGGAGAAGAGTGAGGTGACATTCATCTTCTCTTGACTGGACCAAGATAAGTGATTGCACTTACATGTGCATTCAGCTGCCTTTTAATGATCTTTTCATTTGTATTATATTCACCATGGTATATACCTCATTTTACTGGTCCTATTTCCTTCACTATGCATTAGTTCCCTCTAGTTTCTCCAAGTTTCTCAGAATTCCTTTCCTTTATCATTGCCTATTTGATAAAATGAACATGGAATCATAAGCAAAGAATAAATAGATGTATTAAAACTTAGAAGTTAAGCTATGAAACATTGACTTTTGAATACTTTACCTCAAACATTTTTTTATATTCTCAAGTTCATTCCCAAAAGCTTTTAGAGCAATGCTTAGGGAAAGAAAAAAGTTGTTAAAGTCTGAGAAAATTAAGATGAAGGGTTCTTATCCTCTTGGAGTTGGAGCTAAACATACAAAATGCTTAGGGGTTCTTGTATGAATTCTAAGTAACTTAACCTGAAAGTTTATATGTGCAGAATCTCAGCTTAATAAATGTCAGTACAGCATTTAGTACTTTAAAAAAAATATGAGCATTTTCTAGAGGATAGCACACAGCATTATTTTTAATGTAAACAAAAGGAGTTCTGTTCAGTGCAAAATTTCTAAGTCTTTGTCCATTTAGAAAATCTTTTCCTTTAACAAGGTGAACCATCGGGAGGGGTAAGAGAAAAAAGTACAGAGATTATGGGAACAGAATAGTTTTAAGAAGGAGAATCATTAAGAATCAACCAAGGATTGGTGGCATAATCATGAGGTAATGGTGTTGAATTAATTTGTGTTGGGAGTTAGATGAAAGTAAGGCTGTCCATTAGCATGGCAAGCAATGGAAAATGTAAATAAATGTTTCAGAAGATATAGGTTTATATAACTTGTTAATATTTTAACAGTGATTTTCTGACTATACTGTTCTGGTTTCAACTACAACCATCTAACCACAAGCAGCAGACCATGTAACAACAGCCTATACTGCAGGAAAGGCTCAGAAAGAGTACTAGCTGGGTTTTTATGGGACTCACCCTCTACTCACACCAACATTAGCTACCTAAGGAGAGGGACAACATGAGAAGGATACAAGAGCACTGAGAGGGAAATAGAAGGGAAAATAAAGGGAAAATGGCATAATTCAGAATTTAACCCAGATCTAACATTTTATTTTTCACTTCTAACTTTTACCTACCAGGGCTTCCAAATACAAGTATAATAAAGCAGATCACGAACTGAAGAAGTTTACTACTAGAAATAAATTGCAGGTTTCCTCCATTTTCTGAAATGAATTTCTTTTTGAAAAATCACACAAAAATCAACTTTGCATTAATCAAATGACATATTTTCTGCTAACTTAAATTTACATTTACCTATGTTTATATCCCAGCTCTATTATACATCTAGTTCTCTGACCTATGGCAAGATGCATTACTTCTCTGGGCCTCACTTTTCTTGGGGTACACTCATTATTTTAAGGGCCTTTGTACTTCTAAATTCTATAACTCTTTTGGAAGTAGCTTTCTTTCTTCAAAAGTAATTTTATTATGATGAACTCATATATAACTATTCACACTTAGTTCAGACATTCAGAAAAAAGAAAGTATTTGCTTTTCAATCTCTATATTCTCCAATGAGTATGAGAATTGAATAAACAAATGAAACCTAATACCTTAAGCCAGTAACTGACCCTTCTCCTTTGCTGTTTTCTTTTCATTCCCTTTGCTTACTTCAGTTTTGTAATAGACTCTAAGTAAGCCTACTCTCATAGTCCAGTACTCCATCAATATTTCTCTGGTTTTATCTCACTCCCTCTCTGTTAATTCCCACAATAACCCTGAACAATGTTACATACCACCTACAGAGCAGTTATGACTACACACTGTTTATCCCCAACATCCATAATCAATTGGAGAGTCCAGAAAGAGTCTTAGTATACCTCTCCTGACCAAGGACACAGTTTCCTTCATACCTCCCATAAGCATGGATTGAAATGTTAAGAAAAAGAACTGTCTGGAAAACTGAAGCTTCAAAGGTAATGAATGATTGAAGGAATAGATGGATAAAGGAAGGAAGGAAGGAAGGAAGGAAGGAAGGAAGGAAGGAAGGAAGGAAGGAAGGAAGGAAGGAAGGAAGGAAGGAAGGAAGGAATGCAAACACATTTATTGAGTACTTACCATGCAGAACAGTGAGCTAAACACTAATGATACAAATAGAAAAATTAAGTACCTACTCTCAAGAATCTCACATAGTAAATGGGAGAGATAATACAGATAAGAAAGGTCAACTGCAAACCAGATGAAGAAATCTTGTGGTCCTTGGCGTACAGTGGGAAATCACATAGTAATTCATCTTCCTTAATGTAATTTCTGCAAATAAAATGCTATGTTTCTGAATTTGAACATTTGATGGTGCCAAGGACTTTCGTGGCAAGAACTTTCTTTCATGGATCTTAAGTAGCTGGGGTTGCTGAGGAAGTAAGGCTCCCCACCCAAAGAAGCCATCTCCACATAACATCTCCACAGATATTATGGGATGTGATGATAGTAATTTATCTTCTGAAATGATAAATTCTAGGGCTGGGGTGGAAAAATTTACATTGTATTTGTGGTCGTCCCTCTTGCTTAAAGAGGACCAAAATGACATCACCACACTGGGTTCAAGATACAGTGTGTCCAACTGGCTGATCAGATCAATAGGAGCTCAGAAGGCTCTACCACAGGTCAGGCACAGTCTATATGCACATTTAGAGTACAGAAGTCTCTAAATTCACACATTTCACATTTGTTTTGAGCTACTATAGTTCTTCTTTGCTCATAGAGCACAGCACCTTCTTTCATGTGGGCATGCTATGCTGGGCAGTCCTGAGCCAGTGTCTCCCATGTCGAAGAATCAATTCTAAAGTTCTTCAGTAGACCTTGAAAGTTTTCATGTAACACTTCTTCTTCTTTGGGAGTTTAGCTTTATCAAAAGTAAAGTGCAGGTAAGCTAAGAGAGAGATACAGTATTCTTAGTTCAGTAAAGAAGGCCGATGAAATTGAGTTTTACCCTGATAATAACAATCCAAAGCCCTTTCATGATGCCCTGAAGGCTATTTACAGGCCAAAGAACTATGGTGCATTTTAACTACTCAACTATGATGGAGAGATATTAGTGATAAGGACATGGTCCTGGAAAAATGGACTGAACATTTCTATAGTGTTCTCAACAGACTGCCACCAATCAATGCTAAAACCATTGACTGCATACCTCAGGTTGAAGTGAATCCTTCTAGTCAAATTTCAAGTGAGATTTTTTTGAATTCCATTAGGCTCCTCTCATGTGGCAAAATGACTGGTGCTAACTCTATTCCAGCTGAGGTTTACAAGGCAGGGGGTCCACTGTTCATATAAAAGATTATTGAAATCTTCCAGCTTATATGACAATACGTTATCCCACCCAACAGTTCAAAGATGCCTCCATTGTCTGTCTCTACAAAGGAAAGGGAAATGGGCTGTCCTGGGACAATCACAGAGGGGTCTCTCAGTCACTGGCAGCAAGATTCTTTCCAGAGTCCTTATCAAGCTAATCCTTTGCCTGGAAGATGGTCAAGGGCCAAGGAATGGTCAATTTGGTGTTTGGACCATACAACTCCAGGAGAAATGTCAGGAGCAGAACTTTCATCATTCTGACCCAGGCCTTGTGGAAGACACTATATTCAACACACAGAGACAGATGACTATAGAGGGAGCTGGAGATAAGAGTTTGGAAAAACTTGCCTTTTCTCTTCTTATAGCACCACCACCAAAATATACAGGTTAGTTTAGGAAGTAGAATGCAAAAGAGTCAAGGAGTTCTGAAACCCAATAAATGTTTCAGAAAAAAGATGACCAAACACAATAAATTCACTCTTTTTTTGTTTTTGTTTTGTTTTTGTTTTGTTTTTTGTTTTTTTGCAGGGCAATGAGGGTTAAGTGACTTGCCCAAAGTCACTCAGCTAGTTAAGTGTCAACTGTCTGAGGCTGGATTTGAACTCAGGTCCTCCTGAATCCAAGGCCAGTGCTTTATCCACTACGCCACCTAGCTGCCCCAATAAATTCACTCTTAACAATGTTTATTGTTTGTAGATATTTCTGTTGCTTCATTTGTAAAAAGTGTTATGCTAAATAATCTGAAAGATCTTTCACAGCTATAAGAATTTGTATGTATACATGAACACACCCACACACAGATCACATATGCACACACCTAATCAACAGTTGAAATGGGAATTTCCAAATGGGCAAAGTATTTCTGTGGTCTTGAAAACAGAGCCAAAAGAAACAGTGTGAATATCTTCCACTATCTTGAGGGAACTGGGAGAAAAAGGATACATTTAGATGATGTTTTTTGATATTTGAGAGTTAAAGTCTTCCCTCAAATATGGCCATTGGTCAGTACTGCAATGAGAAAACATAAGCCAAAAGGCAACAGAACAAAGAAGTTCTTCTTTCACAATATTTCATGTTGAAAACATTCTTATCCTAAAGCCAATTACCATAACTGTCTTCCTTGCCTTCTTCCAGTCCATAGAAGTAGGCATATCCCAAGTTTTCTTCTTTTACCTCTCTCTACCCTTCCTATCAAGGTTATCCACTACATCCTGGGCCATTACCAGTCTTGACTTTTGTCTTGCCACTGCACTTTGATGGCCCTGGAGGAAATAGCAAGGCTGACAAACTTTGCATAGTTTTCTCACTTAAATCCAATTCATGTGCATTTCAAGATATCCCCCTTGTGATGGTTTTGGTCCCCTTTGAAAATGAAGGACAAATGAACAGAACAGAACAGAACAGAACAGAACAGAACAGAACAGAACAGAACAGAACAGAACAGAATGAAGAGAACCCTTCCTACCATCCATTCCCATAGCTTCTACTTTCACCTCTAGCCCAATTTATCCTGAATCTATATCTTTTTACCTCCGTATTCTTACTGCCAAGCTTTACGTCCATATTTTCAATTACTTGCTAATCATTTCCAAATGGATAGTGTGTTAGGACCTCAAACTTAATATATCCAACACCAAGATCATCTCTCACCTCAAACCCCCTCCCACCACAATGAATAAACTAAAAACAAAAATCTATGACCCCCTTTCTCCTGACTTCCATATTTCTGTTAATGGCATTACCCATCTCCTAGTCATCCAGCCTAAAAATTTCAATCTTCCCTGTTCCTTCCTCCATATCCAATCAATTACCAAATTCTGTAAATGAAACCTTTTCAATATCTCTCACATATCTTGCCTCCTTTATTTTTTTAACTACCTACCTAAATCAGGTATTCATTTATTCCTGTCTGGACTATTTCAATAGATTCTTTTAAAAAAATTTTTTTACTTCAATAGATTCTTAACTGATCTTCTCCTAATACCACACCCATACCATTGCTCATATTTTATTAAATTGATTCTAAGGGGCAGCTAGGTGGCACAGTAGATAGAGCACCGGCCCTGAAATCAGGAGAACCTGAGTTCAAATCCAGCCTCAGATACTTAACACTTACTAGCTGTGTGACCCTGGGCAAGTCACTTAACCCCAATTGCCTCACTAAAAAAAATTTTAAAAAATTAAAAAAAAATTGATTCTAAATCTTTCTCAAACACAGATGCCATTCACTTATATGTATTTAAAAGGGGGGAACCTTTAAATGCACTTCCACTGCTTATTTAATAAAGAACTGCTTTAGTCTGGCACTAAAGTTTCTTCATGTGAGCAGAATCAGGAGAACATTTTATACAGTAACAGCAACATTGTGCAATGATCAGCTATAATTGTCTTAGCTCTCTTCAGCAACACAGTTATCCAAAACAATTCCATAAAACTCATAATGAAAATGTTCCCTAAATCCAGAGTCAGAACTATGGAATCTGAATGCAGATCGAAATACACTATTTTCTCTTTTGTTGTTGTTGTTTTGTGGCTTTTCACTTTTGTTCTGTTTCTTCTTGTACAACATGACTGATGTGGAAATATGTTTATGTGATTGGACATGTATAACCTATGTCAGATTGTTTGCTGTCTTGGGGAAGGGAGATGGTAGACAAGGAGGGAGAAAAAATTGAAGTTCAAAATCTTATAAAAATGAATGTTGAAACTATTTTTACATGTAATTGGAAAAAATAAAAAACTATTTACAAAACAAAGTAGGAAAATATAAAAATATTGTTGTAACTGTAAAAAAAACAAACAACTTCTTCATGACCTAACCCAAACTTACTTTTCTAGCACTGCCTCATGCTATTCCCTTTCGTGTAATGTATGTTCTAGTGAAAACAGACAATTTGACATTCTGAATTCTACCACTTTCTGTGCCTTTGCTCTGCTTCTATTCTGTATACTGAAAGCACTCACTTTTCCTTTTGAAAACCCAATCTTTCTTTAAGGCTCAGCTCAAAAGTCAATTCTTCCATGAAAAAAAAAAAAATTCCCATCGTTGAAATTGCAGATCTCTGTGTACCTTTCATATACTTATTGCACCATACCTTGCATTGTAGGTATTTTTGTTACTCTTCTAACTTCAAGGAGGGCAGGAACCATGCTTTATCCATATTTTATGCTTCTCAATGTCTTGCATATACTAACTGTTCATCGTGTTTGTCAAATGAATGAATTGAAAAAAAATCATCTGTGAGACCCATTATATATCCCTCTACTGCAAATAAACTATATGATTCAATTGACAAGCTAAAATAAATTAGGTCATGTAACTACTAAAAAATTCTTAATGGAGATGAAATATCAAGAAGCCTCTTAAAACTTCTGGAATATCCTATTTAAATATGATGAGGGACATGTCTCAACATTTTGGATGAAGTTCATTGATATGAGTTCTTGCTCCCACTTGCTGAACATGACAAATTTCTCAAATATACTGTAATTAAACCTGCCTTGAATAATCTTTGCTTTGTTTGGAATAAAAGTCAAAATCTTGGGAGAGAATTTGACAAACTGATATTACAATTTACATTTCTTATATATAAAAGGTGCTCCTATGTGTAAAAGGTGCAAGAGCCTCCCATTTGAACTTTAGTTGACTTAAATTAAGTATAGCTCAAGTATAAATAATGATACCTTATTCTTAATAAGTAACAAATTAACTTTCATATTTATTGTTACATAATGTTTTATTTTCTATGTATGTTCTACATACATATTTTAATCCCATCTCTCAACATAATATGTTATGATTTTTATCTTTCCCCTCCAGGCATTCTAGACTCTAGGCTAATTATGTTGCTCTACAATTGGCTACCAAATCTTTGATTTGCTAAAAGCTTCATTGGCCTTCACTTTACTATTTGATCCTACAAATCACACCTAGTTACTGCTAAGACTAATAAGGCTAGAGGCAAGATAACAAGTCTAGACTGATTTTATATATACATATATATATGTGTATGTGTGTATATATGCATGTATATATACATATATACACACATATACACATACACATATATACATATACATACATGTATATATATATATATACATAAACACACCTTATAATTGTTATATATACCAATACCTATACCTACCTACCTACCTACATGCATTCATACATACAGGATTACTAATGACAAGAATATTGAGATATAATCTATACATTTTAAAAATGGTAACTGTTTTACTGATTTGTTTGCTGTAACATAAATACAGAGCACAGACTTTATGTAGAAAGAAGTTGATGGCTCATATTTAATCTTTTGGTTGATCTCATATTCTTTAATTCTTTTTAAAGTTTAATCCTTATTAAGCTTTATATAATCATTAACATTTTATAGCATAATTAGCATTTTGAAAGTTTATTTTTCCATCATTTTCTTAAGTATAGAAAATCAACAAAACAAATCAAGCCCAGGTTTGTAGAGCTTGCTAATTCCAGAGGTATGAATGTTCACATTGAACAATTATTTATTCTTTTATTTTATTTTTTGTTATTTACTTAATTTATCATTATTTTTAAAATGTTTCAATTCTAAGTTCTTCCCTCCTTTAAATCTTTCCACAAATTATTGAGAATGCAAACACTTATGCATGTGAAATCATGCAAACCATATTTCAATATTAGCCATGTTGTAAGGGGGAGGGAAACCAAGAGAAACACAGTGAAAAAATATATTTTACTTTGCACTCAGAGTTCCTCAGCTCTTTCTCTGGATAGCATGGTGGGTAGCATTTTTCATCATGAGCTCATCAGAATTGTTTTTGAACACTGAATCGATCAGAGTAGGTAAATCTTTCATAGGTAACCATCATTATAGTATTGTTGTCTCTGCACACCAATATCATGGATATCACCTGGTTATGCTCAGTTCACTCTGCATCAATTCATATAGATCTTCCCAGATTTTTATGAAACCATTCTACTTGTCATTTCTTATAGCACAATGGAATTCCATCACAATCATATACCACAACTTGTCCACTCATTCCTAAATTGATAGTCATCTTCTTCATTCCGAATTCTTTACCTCCACAAAAATAGTTACTATAAACTTTTCTAATACATTTGTTCCTTTTTCCTCCCCCCTTCCCTTTTTTTGCTCTCTTTCGGATAAAGATCTACCTAGTAGTGGTATTGATGGGTCAAATGGCATACACACTTATAGCTGTTTTGAGTATGGTTCCAAATTGTTCTCCAGAATTGTTGGACGAGTTAATAATTCCACCAACAAAACTTTAGTGTCCCAATTTTTTCCACATCCCCTCCAGCATTTGTCATCTTCCTTTTCTGCAATGTTTGCTAATTTAACAGGTGTGAATGGATACCTCAGAGTTGTTTTAATTTGCATTTTGCTAATCAATAGTGATTTAAGACTTTTTTGTATGGCTATAGATAGCTTTTATTTTTTCTTCTGAAAACTGTCCTTATTTTTTTTTTACCATTTATCAATTAGGGAATAGCTTTTATTTTTACAAATTTAACTATTCCCTATGTATTGGAAAGATGAAGCTTTTATCACAGAAACTTGCTATAGTTTTTAATATTACTTCATTGCTTATGATACTTTTTTGTAAAACATAGTTTTTCCTATTCTCTTTAAATTAGGTCTATTTTTGCTTTTGTTTTGTCTGAAATCATCACTGAGCCCAGCTTTTTTTACCTTAGCTGAAGCATAATGGATTCAGCTCTATATGTGTATGTTTCAAGTCTGTTTCTCTAAATGACATAGCAGGATGGATTAGAAATCAAAATCCAACAATCTGTTTTCATTTTGTAGGAGAATTCATCCCATTCACATCCAAAATAATGATTACTAACTGTATTTCTCTTCACTCTGTTCTCTTCTGTTTTACCCTTCTCTCTTTTTTCCCTGTCCATCTTTGAATTTATTTTGCTTCTGACTCCCTGCTTTCCTTATTCTGCCCTCCCTTTTATCACCCTTCCATCCTATTCTTTTATCCCCTTCCTCTCCTACTACCATTTTTTTAGTGAGTCAATTGGGATTAAGTGACTTGCCCAGGGTCACACAGCTAGTAAGTATTAAATGTCTGAGGCTGGATTTGAACTCAGGTACTCCTGACTCCAGGGCCGGTACTCTATCCACTGCGCCACCTTGCTGCCCCTCCTACTACCATTTTTAATAAGATATATTTCTATGGCTAAGTGTGTATGTTATGCCCACTTTAAATCAAATTTTTGCGAGTGAGGTTCAAGCATAACACTCTACCTCTTCCCCATTTTCTTTTATTGTAAATGCCCTTCCTTTTGTGCCTCTTTTATGTAAGATAATTTTCTCCATTCTTCTTCTCCCTTATCCCTTCTCGGAATGCATCCGTTTTTCTCACCCTTTCCCTTTATTTGTGATCATCCCATAATAATTAACTGACACCTATGCCCTCTATGTATACTCCTTCTAACTACCCAAATAATGGTAAAGTTTTTAAAAGTTCCATGTATTTTCTTCCCATATAGGAATATATGCATTCTAACTTTACTAAGTCCTTTATTACTTTTCTTTAATGTTTATCTTCTTATGCTTCTCTTGAGTCTTATGTTTGAATGTCAAATGTTCTTTTCAGCACTAGTCTTTTCTCTTTTTTTAGACTTTTATTTTCCAAATTACATGTAAAAGCAAATTTTGACATCCTTTTTCAAATTTTGTGTTCCAACTTCTCTTCCTCCATCCCCTCCCACCCCCACCCCAAGAACTCAAACAGTTCAACATAAATTATACATGAGTAGTCATGGAAAACTATTTTACATTATCTAGGTTGCAAGAGAAAACAGATAAAAACAAAACTTCAGATTAAGGAATTGTCAAAAAAAAAATGTAATCCAGTCTGTTTTCAGATACCACCAGTTCTTTCTCTGTAGATGGACTGCAATTTTCATAAGTTCTTCAGAGTTATATTGGATCATTGCCTTGCTGAAGATAACCACGGGCTTCCCAGCAGATCACCTTACACTAATGCTGTTATTTTGTATACAGTACATTTCTCTCTGTTTCAGTTCATGTGGGTCTTTCCAGGTTTTTCTGATAGCATCCTGTTCATCATAATTTTTATATAGTACCTTGAATTTTCTTCCCAATAGCCCAGCAGAGTAGTGTGATGTTTAAAATGTAAATTGTGGTCACCTTAAATTAGAAGCTTTAGCACCAGTCCTTGAGCATTAAACATTTATTAAAGCATACAGATGTCCCCATGGAGTTCAGAGAGTTAAGAAAAAAGCCTATTTAGCCTAGAGTTTCAGCCTGGTCTGGTTCTTCCTCAAGTCCTCTGACACAAGCCTGTTTCAATCATGAACTCTCTCCAGCAAACTGATTGTGGAAGCTTTTTATAGGTCTGGAACAGAGGCGGTCCTTACACACTGCTTCAAGCTGATTGGTTGGCATCATCCAAATCCATTGGTTCTGAAGGTGTTCTCAAGGTGTGATTACAATCCAGTTAACTTGAAGTAGGCTAATCCGCAGTTAATCACTCTCACTTGGTTCAATCAGTCTAGATTAATCTCCAGGTGGGTCTTTGAGTATCTGCTAAATCTCATTATTTCATCACAGTAGGTACCATATATTTTGACATTGTAGTCAATCGTCATAACTATTTCCCTTCATCCCATTCCCTTCCAATGATATTTACTCTGTTGTCTATCTTATTTTGCCCTAATCCTCCTCAAAAGTGTTTTGCTACTGACTGCCCCCTCCCCCTCTCTACCCTCCATTCACCCTTCCCTCCTTATCCTCTTCCCCTCCTACTTTCCTGTAGGGTTAAATAGATTACTCTTCCCAATTGGGTGTGTGTGTTATTCCCTCCTTGAGCCCACTCTGATGAGGTTAAGTCCTTTGAGATAATTCTGTTTTCTAAATTTGTCTTCCTCCCTCCCTCCTCAATTCTCCCTATGAAATCAAGCAATTCAAGATAAGTCATACATGTGGTGTTATGCAGAACATCTTCACCTTCCTCGAAAGTGTTTTGCTTTTTTATAGCCCCCTCCCCAAACCTTCCTTTCTCTCCTTCCCCTCTTCTCCCCACCCCCCATCTCCTTCTCCTCCCACTTTTCCTCAGGGCAAAAATATATTACCATACCCACTTCAGTATGTATTTTATTCCCTCTTTGGGCCAATTCTGATGATGGTGAGGTTCCCTCCCTCCCTCCCCCTCTCCTTCACTGTCTTCCCCTCCCCTCCATAGGCTTTTTTCTTGTTTCCTTCATGTGAGCTACCTCTCCCCATTCCACCGCTCCCCTCCCCCCCCAGTATATTCCTCCTAACCCTCAGCCCTATTTTAAAGATGTCATCATGGGTTAGCTAGGTGGCACAGTGGACAAAGCACCAGCCCTGGGCCCAGGATGCCCAGAGCCCAAATCTGGCCCTAGACAAGAGAAAACCCACCCTACTTGCTAACAAGGATACACAAAAAATAAATGCTTTACAAATACCCTCCCTTCATTTTAGAACCGTGTCCTCTGTGTATTCCTTACTGAAAAAGTTCTTATGAGTTGGAAGTATTATTTTCTTATGTATGACTGTAAACAGTTTAACCTTTTAATGTCCCTCATGATTTCTTTTCCCTGTTTACCTTTTTTATGATTCTCCAGGGTCTTGTATTTGAAAGTCAAATTTTCTATTCAGTTCAGGTCTTTTCATCACAAATGCCTAAAAGTCCTCTTTTCGTTGAAATCCCATTATTTCCTCTGAAAGATTATGATCAGTTTTGCTGGATACCTGACTTTGCCCTCTGGAATATCATATTCCATGCCCTCCGGTCCTTTAATGTAGAAGCTGCTAGATCTTGTGCTATCCTAACTAGGGCTCCACAGTACTTGAATTCTTTATTTTTGGCAGCTTGTAATAATTTCTCCTTGACCTGGGAGCTCTGGAATTTGGCTATAATATTCCTACGAGTTTTCCTTTTGGGATCTCTTTTAGGAGGTCATCGGTGGATTCTTTCAATTTCTATTTTACCTTCCGCTTCTAGGAAGTCAGGACAATTTTCCCTGACAACTTCTTAGAAGATGATGTCCAAGCTCTTTCCTTGATCATGGTTTTCAGGTAGACCAATAATTTTCAAATTATCTCTCCTGGACCTATTTTCCAGGTCAGCAGTTTTTCCCAGAAGATATTTCACATTGCCCTCTATTTTTTTATTCATTTGCTTTATTGTTTCTTGGTTTTTCATTAAGTCATTAGTTTCCATTTGTTCAATCCTAATTATTAGGCAATTATTTTCATTAGAGAGCTTTTCCATTTGGCTTTTCAAGCTCTTGACTTTTTTCTCATGTCTTTCCTGCATCACCCTCAGTTTTTTTTTTCCATTTTTTCCTCTACCTCTCTAACTATATCTTCAAAGTCCTCTTTGAGTGCCTCTATGGCCTGAGACCAATTCATATTTTTTTTGGAAGCTTAAGATATAGAGACCCTGACATTGACATCTTCCTCTAAGGGTGCACCTTGATCTCCCTTGTCACTAAAGAAACTTTCTGTGGTCCTCACCTTTCTCTGTCTGCTCATCTTGCCTTTCTTTTACTTGACTTTTAGCCACTGTTTCCAGGCTGCACTATCCCATGCTTCAGGAAGTCTCAGGTGGTATTATTTAAGGAGGAGCAGGTTGCTGACTTGCCTGGCTTGTTCTTTGGTCCATAGATGCCCCCAGACTAACTAGCTAGTCAGCTTTGTGTGCTGTGGTTCTCAGCTCTGAGGAGCTCTGAGGAGCCTGTGTCCCTCCTCAACCTGAGCCACTACTACTCAAGCCTACCTCCTGGTTCCCAGCAGGAGTGAAAAACCCAAGTTCTGCCTCAGCACCTGCAGAAACCCCTGTAATCTCCCCTCTGCCAAGGGCTTGGCCCTCTCACCAGATTGTGAGCTTAGTTCCAGATGACACTGGCACTGCAGCTGATTCAGAGGCTCTGGGGGTTTCTTTCTCTAGTGAGGCCTTCCTAGGATTGGATCTGTGTCAGTATAACTGTGGGGTTGGGCTCCACTCATGTCTCAGCACAGCAGCTCCCTCCTCCCAATCATCCAAGCCATCCTTGATTGGAAAATTATCTAAGCACATTCTTCTATGGATTTTGCTGCTCCAGGAATTGTCCTATGGCATTATTTAGATGTTTTTTGGAGTGATCATGTAGTGAGTTTGAGAGCTCACTGCCTTTCCTCTACCATCTTGGCTCTTTTCCTGAAGTCCATGAGATCCCCCAGAAGTCCATGAGATCCCCCAGAAGTCCATGAGATCCAGATGAATTTTGTTATTATTTTTCTAGTTCTATGAAATAATTTTAGGTAGTCTGATTCGCATGGCATTGAATGAGTAAATTAATTTCGGTAGGATTGTCATTTTTATTATTTTAGATCAGCCTAACCATAAGCAATTGATATTTTTCCATTTATTTATATCTGATTTGATTTGTGTGAAAAGTGTTTTGTAATTGTGTTTACAGAGTTCCTGGGTTTGCCTTGGCAAGTAGATTCCCAAGTATTTATATTGTCCACTGTTATTTTAAATGGAATTTCTCTTTCTATCTCTTGTTGCTCAACTTTGTTGGTCATGTATAGAAATGCTTATGATTTATGTGGATTTATTTTATATCCTACAACTTTGCTAAAGTTGTTAATTTTTTCAAGTAATTTTTAGTTGATTCTCTAGGATTCTCTAAGCATACCATCATATCATCTGCAAAGAGTGATAATTTTGTTTCCTCCTTGCCTATTCTAATTCCTTTAATTCTTTTTTCTTCTTTTCTTGCTAACTCTAACATTTCTAGTACAATATTAAATAATAGAGGTTATAATGGACATCTGTGTTTCACCCCTGATATTATTGGGGAGGCCTCTAACTTATCTCCATTACATATAATGGTTGTTGAGGGCAGCTAGGTGGTGCAGTGGATAAAAGCACCAGCCCTGGATTCAGGAGGACCTGAATTCAAATCTGGCCTCAGACACACTTGATACTCACTAGCTGTGTGACTCTGGGCAAGTCACTTAACCCTCATTGCCCTGAAAAAAAAAAAACAAAACATATAATGGTTGTTGATGGTTTTAGGTAGACACTACTTATTATTTTAAGGAAAGTTCCACCTATTCCTATGCTCTCTTCTGTTTTTATTAGGAATGGGTGCTGTATTTTGTCAAATGCTTTTGCCCGAGTGAGACCAACATTTCCTGAAGTCTTCTAAATTATATCAGGTTGGAAGATTGTGTCTCTGTCTTTTTGTAGGTTCCATAGTTTCATAATCTGTTTAGAGGCTTGATTTAATTTTGTTTTTGAGGGAAAGTTGGGAGAGCTCAGGCAACTTCCTGGCTTCTCTCCACCATCATGACTCCACCCCTGAAATCCAATAATTCTTAAATAATCTCCCCTTGATCTATTTTTCAAGTGAGTTGTTTTTCTGAAGATAAATTTCACATTTTCTTCTTTTTTTATTTTTTTGGCTTTTATGTTTTCTTGATGTTTCATAGAGTCATTAGCTTCAGTTTGCCCAGTTCCAATTTTTACGTAATTATTCTCTTCAGTGAATTTTGTTTGCTTTTTTCCATTTGGCCATTTGCTTTTTAATAAATTCTTCTCTTCAGTGAATTTCTTTGCCTCTCATATGATTTGGTCAACTCTGGGTTGTTTTTTTTTTAAGTTGTTATTTTCTTCAGTGTTTTTGTGCCTCTTTTACCAAGCTGATAATTCTCTTTTTATAATTTTTCTTGCATCACTCTTTCTTTTTCTGAATTTTTCTTCTACCACTTTATTCTCTTTCTTTAGCTCTTCAAGGAATTCTAATTTTACTTCTGTGCAATTTGCATTTACCTTTGAGGATTTACCTATAACTGTTTTCACATTGTTGTCTTAGTTTAAGTCTGATTTTTTCCTGCCACCATAATAGATTTTTATGGACAGGTACTTTGTTGTTTTTGTTTCCTCATTTTTCTTCCCTATTTATAGACTTTGAACTTTATGTTAAAGCTTTGCTCACCTAGCACTGGAAAGACGCTGTACCAAGCTTCAAGATTTTTCATATTGTTTTCAGAGTTAGTTCTAAGGGTCTTCAAGTTTTCAGTGCTTCCAAGATGGTATAGTCATAGGAAAGGTGTAGTCACTGCTCTCCTTCCCTTAAATCTAGTCTTTACCCCAGAATGGCCCCTGCTCCTGTGTAGCCAATAAATGCTAATAGTCCTCTCTGTCAATCTCTTGGCTGAGAGTTCCCAAACCTGCTTCTGCTGCCACTGTTGCAGCCACCTTCAAGGTTCACTGCTGTTGTTGCTGCTGCATGTACTCTAGGCCAGCCTCAACCCTGCTGTTACAGATGTCTCCTGCTGACTTCCTAAGTTGTCTTGAGCTGGAAAAAATATCTCACCTCTACCATTTGTTGCCTATGCTACTCCAGAATTCAATCTGAGGAATTATTTTAAAGCTTCTTAGAAGAGAATGTTGGGAGACCAGCAAATTACAGTTTCTACTCTGCCATGTTGGCCCACAAAAATAATACTTAACTGTTAAATAATACAAAGAGGGTTCAAATAGCATTTTAGTCATTTAGATAGGAAGCCAGATGCTACAATATTTCAAGAACAATTAGTGTCAAGTGCATTATGAAAATATGTTAGAGAAGTTTGTTTGAAAATAAATGTTTCGGGGCAGCTAGGTGGCACAGTGGATAGAGCACCGGCCCTGGAGTCAGGAGTACCTGAGTTCAAATCCGGCCTCAGACACTTAACACTTACTAGCTGTGTGACCCTGGGCAAGTCACTTAACCCCAATTGCCTCACTAAAAAAAAAAAAGAAAGAAAGAAAATAAATGTTTCTTGTGGCAGCTAGGTGGCACAGTGGATAAAACACCAGCCCTGGATTCAGGAGGACCTGAGTTCAAATCCGACCTCAGACACGTGACACTTACTAGCTGTGTGACCCTGGGCAAGTCACTTAACTCTCATTGCCCTGCCCCCCCCCAAAAAAAAAGCAAAAAAAAAAGCAAATAAATGTTTCTTATGATGATTAAAACTGTTAGGATATTTCACTTCATTTTCCCATGATGTAATCACATTTGAATATAAGCAAAGTGAAATCTCAAGTGACATCTTAATACTGAGGTTTAATGTTTATTATTAAACCTAAAATTTGCTGACAAGCAGTGCTAATGAAAGTACTATCCTAAGCAAAGAAATATATAAACTGAGTACTTTTGATCATTTGATCATTTGACAAAGACAAAAACTCTGCTTACACAGAGCTCTTTCTTCTTAATCATCTAGTGATGAATGTGCTTCTTGAAATTCTATATGGAACTATTTTTTCAACTATGAGCTTGCCAATAATACATGATGAGCCATGAAATTGAATATAATAGTATGAAATTTACAGAATTGGACATCTTGAATGTTCCTACAATAGCGACATGCTCAATGGGAGGCTGCAGAATAATTTTAGGACATTGAGAGGTTTCTAGGATTTGTGAAAGGGGATGAACAAGAGTCACAGTGGGTGAGAGGGCATGGATGAATTCTGTATAGCTAGGAGAAGTGCCCACATTAATGATATCACAGACTCATTAAAGCATCAAAGCATAGTTTGCATGAGAGTCAAAAGGTACAAATGTGGCTAAGGGAAAGTTTCTGAAAGACTGTGGGAAAGGAAAGTTTAGAAGTTAAGCAGTCTTTGATGTAGAGAAAATATTCTTTAAAAAAGCTTCTAGTGGTTGTTGAAATTAGAAGGACATTCTTCGGAAGATCATTTGGTTGGGAAGAATGAAGTGCATTTCAGTAAATTGAATATACATTCTTTCAGTACATATACCCAACCCTTCTTGGAAGTTAGTCTGGTTCCAGCCCAAATAATTTTAGATCCAGGACAAAGAAATACTGATAAAGCTATACCATACCCTCATATCCTATGCTTAATGAACCAACATTTCTAGGAAGCCCCCACATAGTTAATAGTTAATTAAACAGAGTATTACAACTTGCCTTGCTGAGTTATATTCTCTATTGTTCTATAGTTTGGATGAAAAAGACATTAGGAAGGGACGGATAAGAAGGTTATTTGAGGGAGCTTTCCCAAAGAAGTATTCAAAATTTGATAGACTGAATAATCACATATATATGTATAAATTTGGAAGGCATATATACAAAGTCATGGAATTACAATGTCTCTAGCTCTGGGAAAGATATATAAATCTACAGAAAGATCTGTAGAAACTGAGATGCTGATAACTCTGCTGAAGGAAGCTAGAGATGTTATTATGCTTTAAAACTGCAACAATTATCAATTTATATTTTAATAGAAATCATGGAATTTTATTTTTAAAGAAGATGGCCTTAACTAGTCAAAATTGTTCATTTATTATGGGTCAAGTACTGAAGATGGATTTGGAAGATTAAGTTCATGCATGCATTCTGTAACTTAAAATCAAGAATGTGCTGGTAAATCTTACATACTTGGCTCTGAAGTGGAAAAAAATGAATGCCAGATATATTTTTACATTAAACTGGCATTATTAACATTTTCTTCATCACTTTCTTAAGTCTAGAAAGTCAACAAAACAATAAATCAAGCCCTGATTGGTAACATTTACTGATTTCTGAAGTGTAAATGCTCACACTGAAAATTTAACATTCAGATCTTCTGACTCAGTATACCCCTACTTGCAACCCAGGAGTTCTTGGGCAAGCTACTTTATCTCTCTGAGGCTTAGTATTTTCTTTAAAATTTTCTTTAGTAATTTCTTTAAAAAAAATTAAAATTAAAAAAAAAAATTCTTTTGCTTCCAGCCTTAAATGCTATGATCCTAAGTCAAACAGGACATGCAGATTTTATCTGTCTCATGCATACAAGATAACACTTAAAACTCCATTCCCATGCACTGAAGTTGCTTTACTGATCAATACTATCCCAGGTATAGCACTAAGAGCCTTGCATATTTGGGTAAATCTGGAAGTTGATTACAGGCTGATTATCTGATAAATTAGAATCCCAGTGTGCACAAATGAGAATGACCACAAAGAAACGTTTGGAAATACAGCCCAGGTTAGTTGCATAAATGTTTTGGTATTCTCCCAAATGTGTAGATCTGGTTCTTTGACCAGATCAGATCATGCCCTTAAGCAACTGAAATAATTCCCTAGGAATCTATCCCAAATCTTGAGCTCCTTGAGGGCAGAGCCCATAAATTTTTGCCTCCCTTTGTATTCCCAGGATTTAGTATCATGACTAGCACATAGGAAACAATTAGTAAATGCTTATTTAGTGACTAACCAACTGCCCACTTCAGGGGAGCTATTTCTTTTTAAATTGGGCAAAGTTTCCTAATGGAAATTTTCTCCCTACCCTACTTTGCTGTTATGTTGTGAAAGAGAAAAGGGGATTTGGATGAGTGGATTTTCCCCTCAAATTTCATTATTTTTAGAACTGTCATAGCCATGATAGTTCTTGTCATGATATTAGTTAATTACCTTTAGCATATCTCATGTACAGCCACATTTTGTGTTAGGCAGGTACCTTATCTCTATAAGAATAAGAATATAAGGTTTTAGCATTACAAACCTTACATGAAACTACTGTTGCAAAGGTGAATTCTGGATCTTAGATGCCCAAAGGCACTAATACTTGAAGTATTGATGGGACTCGCTTTTTGATTTTTGTAGAGTAGCTGCTATAGTTACCAGTGCTATATAATAGTTTAAATTTAGATGGGTGGGGAAGAATGAATGGGGTGTGGTTAATTTTGCTAAATTTAAAGTGTTAAAGTCATGCTTTCATGAAACTGTTAAGAAACATTTATCAAGCACCTGCTATGCTCATAATACTGTGGGGGGGTTACTATGAGAGAAATGAAGATGAATAATATATGGCTGTCCCTGCCTTCAAGGGTTGTAAAAATTAAGCAAGGAAATAAAACTTGCACAAGGGTAATTATATCACAAAGCAAGGTGGAGCAAATGCTGTTAGAGCAGAGAACTATATTCTGAAAGACAGGCTGGTATCAAGAATAAGTGTTCAAAAAAAAAAAAAACAAATTTAGGCTGAGTTTGGATAATTAGCAGATGTCAATTATGTCCAGTTAGAGGTAAGGCATTTGATGAGACAACTAGACATCAAGAGTAAGATATTTGAGCAGAAAATGGAACTATGGTTGGTTCAGTGACCCAGGACAGGAATTTAGGGAGAGATTCATCTTCAGAGTGGGCTTAGGGATGCTAGCAGTAGGGAAACTAGACGGAATAGATAGCAGATGAGTCGTCAACAAGCCATTGTTAGGACCAAACAAGCTACAAAGCTATGTGATTTAGTAGCTAGATTTTTCTCAGAAGTTGCTGTTTCAATGGAAGCCAGCTGTAGGTCACCTCTTTAACAGATTCATTTTTTTTAGGTAGTAGCACCTGTTGTAGTCTGTCCCATTTTCAAAGCAGTATGGTATTTCTGGAGAAGTATGGTTCTGCTGAGGAAGTGGTGCAGTCTCTTAACCTAACAGTTATAAATCAGTGAATTCACATCATTTTGAACATTAGAATTGAGATAAGGAATCATCTACTTCAGTGGTCTTCACAGTGGGGAGTCCCACAGACCCTTGGCATAACCACAAATGATACATGATCTACCAAATATAGGTGGGAAGATAGCTCACAACCCAATCTTTCCGTGATACAGAATCTCAAATCTTAATCCAACAAAACCACACCACCCCTTCACTTATTATTGTCCCCAAACTCTCCCAATCTGTCCCTTTCCTTGGCTGTTCAAGCTCCCAATCCCTCCCCTTCTCCTTGCTTCCATATCAGCAAATACATATATGCCACTAGAAAAACTTCCACTTCCTTTTTCCCATCATATCTACATTGTACACTCTTATCACCCCATGATTATAGCACTCTGCAACTATGTACCCCTCAGTACTCTGGATTGTGACCTGTGAATGGGAGCCCTCTCCATTCTCTCCTCACTCTTCATTTGCCATGGGAGTAAGTCATGCAGGGTAAACATTCATGGATGTTGTGCGTGTATCAGAGATCTCATTACATTATCTTTCTACCAAAAAAACACCCTATTTCTAACTTCTCTATTTCTATTGAGGGCATCACCAACATTCCAGTCACCTAGGTATACAATGACAATGTTATTTAGTCTTCATTTTTTTCACTCCATATATACAAATCTTGGTTCTAACTCAACATGTCTCAAATCCATCCTCTTCTCTCTACTTACACAGCCAATGCCTTAGCACAGACTCTACTTCCCTCTCGATTGTGTCCTCAACATAGCCAAAAAAAGGATTTTCCTAAAGTGAAGGTCTGACAGTGTCCTTCCTTTATTCAGTAAGTTCCAGTGCATTCCTTTTGGATATAGGATGAAATATTATTCCATATTTATCTCATGATTTTAAATTTCTTTTTTGAAAACATGATAATATACATTAATAGACATACTTGTCTAATAGTACATGTATATATTTTATAAAAAGTAAACAATATATGGGGATATATGCTAAGATACTATTTTTAACTGATAGATATAAACACTCAAAAAAAAGTTTGGGGATCAATAATTTAATCAAACTTTTGTTCCTCTAGGTCTATCTTTAGAGCTTCAATGCTTTTTTTTCAAGTTTCTGGACAGTGTGGCTCTATATGAAGATCCTTTACTGTCCTGTAATTTCCTTTATTATGTTCCTATAATGTTCAAAGATTAATTTTGTTTGCTCTCCAAAAAAAATCATCCCTAGGTAATTGGTTTTTAATGTGATGGTATCAGTAAGTCTGTTTAAATACAAAAAGGAAAAAAAGGAATAAATAAGACCCAAATATATATTTATATTGTTAGCTAAATAGTAATTTTGTGGTTGAAACACATGTAAAAAACTCCCTGTCTATCATCTGTTAAAGTTTCCTATTTTGTTAAATGCAGGAATGAGAATTTGTCATTCAATTTGGGTTTTTTTTGCCTTCTAAATATTTAGCTATTGGAAGATAGTTCTAAAATTAGCACATGATTCAGGATGTTTGAAATAGGTTTTGAAAAGTGTCCTCTGAATAAACTATACCCCACAACCTAAGACAATAAAATAGTAAACAGCATCACAAATATAATGTAAGCTAATATCCTCATGAGATTCTGTGGCCTTTAAAATTGAGCATTTTAGCAAATTATAAGAATTCTAAGAGATGATTACATGTCTTTTCTTTTTCATTAAAATCCAATAATAGGTTCTACTTCAAAATCACCATTTCTCATTCAAATAAGAAATACCTCCTGTTGAACCAAACAATCCAATGTAAAATAGAAAATTTTGCATTAAAAGGAATGTTAGAGCAAGGTCTTGCGCTGAAGGAATATCTGTCTTTTAAAGTATTCATATCTCTATACCATAGACTCTAGGACCTTTTGCAAAAATGGAGAGATAAAAAAACATATTAACTCAACTTTGTATACTATAAGGAAAGTGCTTTGGAATCTTTAATCAACATTGAAAAATTTGAATGTGCAGTTTCTTATTGATTGTGTTATTCTGAAACAAATTATGGCACATGCATGCAACAGAATATTACTATTCTATAAAAAACAAAAAACAATAACTATGAAGAATTTATGAACTGATAAAAAATAAAGTAAGCAGAAGCAGAAAAATGTGGGTAATAATGAAAAAAATGTACATGAAAAGAATATGCAAACACATACATACACATGAATGCGCACACACACGCACACGCACACACACGCACACACACAAAACCCTGAATGATGTTTAATCACAAGGAACAAAAGACCCAGGACCAGGAAAAACATACTTTAGTCTTTCTTTGTAAAAGTAGGAGATAGAGATATGGAATATTGTATATATTCTCAGATATAGTTGATGTCGTTAGTTAATTTTGCTCAACTAGTTACCACCCTCCCATACTTTGTTTTGTTATAAAATATATTTCACTTGGTTGAAGAGGGAGAAGATATTTGGAAACAAAGGTAACACAAAAACAAAAACAAAAAAATTTAAAAACAAAATAATATGATTCTGTGAGATTAGTAGATATGAAAGCATCCTTAGTTATCTTCATGTCATCACTAGTATTTGTGGCAGATTGTTTTGATGGATGGTTAAATGAACAAAAAAAAAGGCAAAATCCCAAGGGATCATAAAACTAAATCATGCGTTAAGATTTCCTACTATGGCTTAAATTGTAAATAAAGTAGAAGATGGAATAGAGCTGACAGCACTAACTTTTGATTCAGATTTTAGTTCTAGTCCTCACTTTGTCCAACTTGCTCTGTCCTTGAACATTCTCTTCTCCTCCCTAGACTTAATTTTCTTCACCTATAAAATTAAAGAGCTAGCACTAAGATCCCTTCAAAATCTAAAATGTCTCTAGGTCAGATAATCACTACTGAAAGTTTTTCCTCTAAAAAAATTATCATAGGGAAGGTACTTTATATATATATATATATATATATATATATATATATATATATAATCTCCCGTCTTCATGAACTCCACTTCATGTGCATACACAATTAATTGTACAAGAAATAACAGAGAAGAGGGAAGAGTGATGAAGAAAATTAATACACATATGCCAATAAGAAAAGAGAAATGTGTAAGTAGGAAAGAATGAAGCATGAATTCTCACTTAAGTTTTTTCCTTCAGTATTTTAAAGATAATGTGGGTGGTCAAAAATAGAACATTGTCAGACTTGTCAGAACCATTAGGAATAAAGGAAAAAAAAAGAAATTCAACTTTGAAGCCTGGAAGGCCAAAGCCTTGCTTATCTGATAAGATTTTCAGATTTGTAATGACAGTGAAGGAAAGGTCTCTATAGGTCAATGAAATTTTTGCAGGCCTAAAGTGCCTTTGATTATTCTCAAATGGAGTAAAAGAAAAGCAGTTGAATAAGCACATTTTGTCTCTATAGTATCAAATATTCACTGATTTGTTGAATGGTTCATTCAGCATTTACTATGTACCTACTGTTTCAAAGGCAGGATGATAGATGCTGATGGAGCTATACCTTAAAAAAAAAAGTAGATTGATGTGAGTATTCAGATAGAAACAGAATTTCTAAGTTGGAAAGAATGCTAGTACTTATCTATAACAATGTGTACACAAACAACAATGAATTCTACAAATTCTCTGCCTACTACTTATCTAGTGTCTGCTTGAATACCTGTCCTAAAGAGGAATGTGACACCATCTCATGGGGAAGACCATTGAATTGGAAGACCATTAACAAGATCTCCATCTCTCTCCCAGGCTAAAATTTTATCAGCTACTCAAAGGACCAAATTCCCTTGCTCCTGGGCATAGGGAGCTTTGATCTGCCACATTTCCAACATGGACCACTTTACCCTGTCTTAAATAGTCTAATTCCTTCCATCACCACCACAACCACAGACAACAACACCACTACTACCATACTGCTGAGGGACTCAGTGATCAATTTTAGACTTAGAACAATTGAACAGCAGAAGCTCAAAAGGCCTCAGCCTTCCCTGTAGCAGATTGTAGGTCTGTGCCACCACATCCACTTCCCATTCTACTTTTGGACAGCTCTAATCATTAGCAAGTTTTCCTTACATTTGTATCTATGCAGCTTCTAAAACATTAATCCTTTATAAATCCCCTGGGGCAAAGTTAAGCCCCCCTAATCTCTTTTACATGACAGCCCTTTCTCTTTAACTAAGACATTCCCTATTCCTTCAGTCAATCCTTTGTCTACTATTACCCTAACCATACTGGTTTCCCTGGATGTGTTTCAGTTTGTCAGTATCCTTTCCTAAAGAGATACTATTTAGAACTGAAAGCAAAGGTGCAGATGTGATATAAGCATAGCATAGTACAGTGGGACTATCACCTCCCTTATTCTGGAGGACCCCTGGGCCTTGCTATCAGCTCTGTCACTATAGTTTTAGACTTCTGGATTGTTATATCTCCCCTCTGCTTAAGTCTCTTATGTGAGCTCCTTGAGATCACAGGTTGCCTTCCATTATGTGTCTATATCACCAATATTTATCAGATAAGAAGCACTTAATAATTATTTTCATTCCCTTATTTTTTTAATTTTTAACATTCATTTTTAAGAATTTTTAATTCCAAAATTCCCTCCCTCCCTGCAATGCTCCCCTACACATTGAGAAGACACAAAATATGTTAATTATATATGTGAGGTCATGAAAAATATGTTTATATCAACCATGTTGCAAGAAAAAGCAAAAAAATTAAAAAGTGAAAAATGTATGTTTCAATCTGCACTCAGAGCTCATCATTTATCTCTCTGGAGGTGGATAGTATTTTTATCATGGATCATTTGGAATTGTCTTGGTTCATTATATTGATCACAGAAGCTAAGTTTTTCACAGAAGATGATCCTAACAATACTGCTGTTATTGTGTACAATGTTCTCCTGGTTCTGCTCACTTCACTTTATATCAGTTCATATATATCTTTCCATGTTTTTTTAAAACCATCTTATTTATCATTTCTTAAAACACAACAGTATTCCATCATAATCATATACTAGAACTTGTTCAGCCTTTTCCCAATTGATGGACATACTCTCAATTTTCAATTCCTTGCTGCCACAAAAGAGTTGCTAATAAATATGTTTGTTAGCATGGGTTCTTTCCCCTTTTCTTTTATCCCTTTGTGATATAGACCTAGTATTGGTATAGCTTAGGCATAGATAGAAATTGTTGTCCAGAAAGATTGAATTCATTCACAACTCCACCAGCAATGCATTAGTGTCCCATTTATTCCACAATCCTCTGGCATTTGGCATTTGCCTTTTTATGTTAGCCATCTAATAGGGTGAAGTTGTTTTCATTCATATTTTCTAATCAATAGTGCATTATAATGTTTTTTAAATGTGAGTGTTGATAGCTTTGATTTCTTCTTCTGTAAACTTCATGTTCATATCATTTGACCACTTATCAATTGGAGAATATCTTCTATTTTTATAAATTTGGCACAGTTTCCTATATTTTTTTTTGCAGGGCAGTGGGGGTTAAGTGACTTGCCCAGGGTCACACAGCTAGTAAGTGTCAAGTGTCTGAGACCAGATTTGAACTCAGATATTCCTGAATCCAGGGCTGGTGCTTTATCCACTGTGCCACCTGGCTGCCCCCTAATTTCCTATATTTTTGAAAAATGAGACCTTTGTCAAGGAAACTTTTAAATTTCCACCCAGTTTCCTTCTTTCTTTCTAATCTTCACTGCCTTGATTTTGTTTGTGCAAAACCTTTTTAATTTCATATAATTAAAATTATCCATTTTACTCCCCATGATCCTATCTCTTGTTGGATTATAAATTCTTTCCTCAACCATAGAACTAATGGGTAAAATTTTCTATTCTTTCCTAATTTGTTTATGTCACATTTTATTTCCAAATCATTTACCCATTTTGGCCTTATTTTCATATACAGTTTGAGATACTAAGCTCAGTTTCTGCCAAACTGCTGTCCAGTTTTCCTAGCAATTTCTATCAAATGATGATTTTTTCCCCCAAAACTTGGACCTTTTGGTTTATTAAACACTACATTTATCATTGTATATTGTTTACCTAATATATTACACAGATCCACCACTCTATTTTTAAAATTTTTTTTTGCAGGTAAATGAAGGTTAAGTGACTTTCCCAGGGTCACACAGGTAACAAGTATCAAATGTCTGAGGCTGAATTTGAACTCAGGTCCTTCTGAATCCAGGGCCAGTGCTTTATCCAGTGTGCCACTTAACTGCTCCACCACTCTATTTCCTACCCAGTAACAGATTGTTTGATCATTACCACTTTGGAATACATTTTGAAATCTGGTACTTCTTGATCACCTTCCTTCATATTTTTAATTGATTCCCCTGATATTCTTGACCTTCTGTTCTTCCAGATGAATTTTGTTATTATTTTTTCTATCTCTGTAAAAGAATTCTTTGGGGACAGCTAGATGGCACAGTGGATAAGGCACCAGCCTTGAATTCAAGAGGACTTGAGTTCAAATCCACCCTCAGACATTTGACACTAGCTGTGACCCTTGGCAAGTCACTTAACCCGCATTGCCCTACAAAATTAAAAAAAAAAAAAGAATTCTTTGGTACTTTGGTTGTTATAGCTATAAGTAAATTAATTTAGTTTGTGTCATCTATCTTTCATTCAGAACTCCTGGTAACCATTGGTGTTCTAATTTTCCCTCTATCATTATTCTCCATGCTAGATGAAAAAGAAGCAGAATAAAATGAGCTCCATTCCACCAAGGTTCTGTGTCAGTTTAAATTTATCTCCTTACATTAAGTTCTCTAATTCACTTTGTTGCTACTCATATTTTTTGTGCAGTTATGAACAGATATTGGAAACAATGGGTTTTATTAAAGATTCTTTTCTCATATATCTCTTGTGAATTTCTGGTATTCAAATGAGATTTAATTATATATATATATATATATATATATATATATATATATATATATATATACACACATATGTATAGCACAAGCATACCTTAAAATTATAAGTATGAACTAATAGTATTATTATCCTTACCATCATTAACTAATCATGTGATGGATATATTGGCTGTTCTCTGTGGTACTTTTCTTGACAGCTATACATGGTCTGTTTTCTCCCAATCTTTTCAATAAAGTCTTCTTTTTAATGGCCCTCATGACTATTCTATCTCAAGCCACGAGTCTATCAGTCCCTTGTTTTAATGTGTCATCCAAAAATGTAAAGCCTGGACTCAAACACTTGGTTCTTAACCAACTATTCACTTTCCAAAAGCACTTCTGAGAGAGTATTAACATGAATTTTGAAGTTCCCTAGTATGAGGGCAGGTATTGGGGAGGAGAGAAAGACTGTGAACCAAGCAACTTAACTCATTAGGAAAGAGAGTGTATTGAAGGTCAATAGATAACAGCTACCAGAATTTTGATTGGCTGGTAGATTTAGACTGAATGAATCTCAAAGGGAAAGAGGTTACTGAATGATCATGGTAGAGTGAGAACCTGAAAAGTGGCAGTGGGGAGCAAGGAGTCTTCCAAATTTTTGACTCGAGGTGGGGTTGGGTGTGAGTAAAACTGCAACCAGTGTTGCAAAAGAGTGGTCAAGGCCTGTCATCAGAAGGAAAACAGGTCTTAGTGAGTGCAAGAAGATGGAAGTGGTAAGAAAGGAAAAGGTAAATTATGAGAACAAGTATATAAACTATTCATCAGGTATTCCAGAGAATTGAAAGATTTTTAGAACAGTATGTTGGAGGATGCAGGTTGAGGAAGATTCATTCATTCATTCTGCTAGGAGATGTTTCTGGTAAGAGTAACTAGAAAAGAATACACATAGGAAGGGGCAACTAGGTGGTGCAGTGGATAGAGTACTGGCTCTGGAGTCAGCAGGACCTAAGTTCAAATCTGGCCTCAGACAGCTGACACTTAGTAGCTGTGTGACCCTGGGCAAGTCACTTAACCCTCATTGCCCCAGAAAACAAACAAAAAAACAAAATAACATACGTAGGAAAAACTTTAGAAATAAATGAAAAAGGAAATAGAAAAATTATGTAATCATTGAATGAGAGATAAGCAATTCTTTTTTATATAAAAATCATATATCTTGTTTGCCATGTTAGGTACATTTTGTTCTTTTACATAATTAAATTTTCCTTTAAAATATTTATACAGTGAAAGGTTCTGAGACCTACCCAAAATCAGATGTCCCATGAAGGTAAAATACTAGAAACCACTTCTTTCCTGGATATTGAAGTATATGTTTTATCTCAAAACTCTACAGTTTGATGTACTTAACATATAGGGTTGGGGAGAAAGATCAGCCATTTTGGGAATCTGGGTTTTGTTTTTATAAACATTAACAATATTAACCATGAATTTTAAGTATCAGAAATTTCAGTGTTAGAAGGGACTTCAGAATCCATTTAATCCAATCTGAAAAAGTATCTCTTCTATAGCATAATTAGCAAACAGTCATCCAGTTCTTACTCAAAAAATATTTAGTTAGGAAAAGCTCCCTTTTTCTGTGTAGCTCATTCCATTTTTGAACAGCTTTATTAAGTTTTTTTCTTATATCAAGCTTAAATTTGCCTAGGTACTATTCATCCATTGTGTATAATTATGTAAGTTGTTTTATCCTCATTAAGCTCTTTAGGTACTACAAATACATGAAAATGTGCCTGGATTGTCCATATTTATTTTTAATATATTTTAAATTTCACTCTAAGGAAATAGACCTTTCATGTGCTAAGTCCAATAATAAAGCCTTACAATCTCAAACGACTAAAAAGTACTCCATACACATACATGCAAATGTAAACAGAACCCTGATTCATGTATTTGCTCATTATTTTCCCTGCTTAAGGCAATAGCTGAGATTTGCTTTCTAGTCATAAGATAGGCAATATTTTGAAATGAAAAGTGAATGTAAATTTAAAATTGAGCATAGTTTAAAGGGAGAGAAACATGGGTATTTTCTTTTTTTGTTAGAAATTGGCAGAATCTATGTTTGGAAGGAAGCTCTGGTCCAACTTAATTCCAAATGGTAGAAATGAGGTCAAGTAGCTCAAGATCAATTAAATAAAAATTCTTTATTCTTACCCATCCTAAGGGTAACAGCTTTCGTTCCCAAAAGAAAAGGAAACCCATAGATGTCATCGTTATTTTTAATGAAAAAAAAACTATAGAAGTACCATTTGTAAAGAAAAGTATGACAAAATTACAGTTTTAATAATTCATGACTTTTTTCATATTTAAAAGAGAACAAATTTCACAGCACTTAATTGATTGTCCTTATAAGGATTTGTAAGCCTTCTTTCATTTGCCTTCATGAATACCCTTGATGTCTAAATAAATCTTAATAACGCTATAAATTTCTATAATATAAACTCAATTTTTAAAAATCATGTTATGTACTATGGAAAATATCTGTACATGACTTTACAATGTGCCTATAACCAAAGATGAAACCATATTTAATCTTTGGTTTAAACTCTCCTCAATGAACTTGGTATACAGTTTTGGCTGGGGAAATAAGGAACCTTCTTTGTTGAAGGCCAGAAGAAAATCATTATCACGGACTTTAAAATTTAAAAGCTGTGAATCTGGAATGTTGCCTCTCTTTCTACTTGCAGCCAGCTACACCATCCCATCAAAGCACATTACTATGTGCCCCCAAACCCCTATACTACCACATCTACCATAAAAGCTGTAGCTATGTTCTCATGGATCCTTCCAAAATCATTCAAACAGAAGCCAAGTCTGCTTTTTTATAGTTTAATTCTAGATATAAATAAAGGAAAGGGCATAAAATGTATACTACATATATTATTTACAGTTAGGATAAGTAACTGGATTTATTTTTTTAAATGAATATTGTGATGTTTGTCAGTTGACATCAAAGAACAAGTTATTACAACTTGCACCTGCAACATGAAATTACTATTTCATTTTTCCAAACTCAAAATAGTTTGTTATATAGAACAAATGGGGATAAAAAGATATGTCCAAACCCCTTTTGACACTAAACCCTTGAGCTAACTTCCAAAAGAAACAACTTTATGTTTAATAGTCCATTGCAAAAAAAACCAAGTTGGTGGATAAGGATATATACAGTAGAATGGCTGAATAGCACATGTTAAAGTCCTGTAATACTAAATAGATTACATTGTTCACAGAAAAGGCGTTTATAATCAGTTGTAGGATAAAGAGAATGAAATCAGGAACAACTAATCACTTTTTGTGTTTTCAATATATAAGATTGTACTAGAAATTTGCCATGACATTAATAAAGTAAAAATGTCTCTGCATTTAAAATAAACTTAATCATTATTCATTTGTAGTTATATGAATTTTATATTTATTTATTTGTTCTACCAAAAAGTAAATTGAGGAAATAAGAAGTAAAGTGAATAAAACCTTCAGGCAGATAAGATTAATTAATTTTAATACATGTTTAATACCTAATACATTTTTTGGGGTGGAAACAGAATTCAGATGAATGCTTTCATCAGTATTTCAATTCCTGGTCTGAAAATTCTGTCCACAAATGCTAATTAGCAACTTATCTATCACATTTACTTTTAGAGATTTACTTCATTCAATGAGAAGTTAAATAACTTGCCCATGGTCACATAGAGAGCATGCTTTAAAAGCAAAACTTGTTCTCAAGATTTGCTGACTGCTAGAAGGCTAGCTCTCTATCCACTGTGTCTTATCACCCTCTATTTGGTCATATAGAGGTATTTTTAAAAATTACATGTTATATACTATCAAAGGTATTAAATACATTAGGGCAACATGCTTGGGATAATTAAAGCCATATACACTGGAAAATAAGAGTCAGTGTAGGATAAAAATGTATTGATTGCTGATGTTATTATTGAATTTTAATTTTTCCATTTTACGTCTTTTTATCACATTCTTCCATTATATAAATCTTCTTATTACCATTATGACTTCCTAGACTTACAGATTTTAGTAACTTCACAACTATAAATTTCAAAAGAGATGAAAAAGTTAAAGCAGGTCAAATTCAGCCATGTGGGGAAGTTTTATTATTCATTCATCATTCATCCACTCAACATACATTGTGCTAGGTTCTATACAGGTTACAAAAATGATTGAAATTAATGCAATTAATGAATTTATAGTTTTCTGGAAGAGATAGATTCAAACAAAATTATATCAGTTTTATAAAGTATAACATTTCCTCCTTTGCCATTAACTAGTTGTTGACAAGGTTATGGATAAGATACTCAACCTCTATAAAGCCTGTTTCCTTATATTTAAAATGGTAACAATTATATATAAAGTCCATGCACCAAGCAAGCATTCCTAACATAATTGACCCAGAAGAAAGCCCCTAGAATGTTGGATTCTCTATGAAGGATTTATGGGAGGGCAGGTCCATTAATCACAATGATGAAAAAATGTGTGGATTTATTGATAGTATCCACTAATGGAAGGATTGTCACATTGATGAAATTATGGATCAAATAAAGCATTGAGATATTATAAAACTGTATCAACTACCTGACAGGGATAGTCAGAGAAAAAGTACTTTGAACTGTAAGGAATGCAAAATGTCTAAGCTACTGGTAATGTATGCTCATATGTTGCACAACATTAGGCACATAACAAGTAACTATTCATTTTTTAACTTGTTCATTCATAGGGGAAAAGATAATTTATTAGAATTTCTTTATTCTATGCATAGTAAATAAGCAAAGCAAAAAGAAGCATTGGTTTGTCCATCCTGTGGTAAGGAGGCTTCTCTATATAAACCACTCCCTCAAGTAAGATATGAAGTTAGTTAACAAGAACTTATTAAATGCTTACTATGTACCATATACTATGCTAAACACCAAAAACAAAAACAAAAATAGTCTCTGTTGTCAGGGAGTTCACATTTTAATGGGCTCACAGACACAAAATGCAAACAATTATGTACAAACAAGGTAAATATAGCATAAATTAGAGATGATATCAGAAGAAAACACTGGAATTAGGGGGATGTGAAAGATATCTCAACTTGTAGTAAATGGGATCTTATCTGAGCCTCAAAAGAAGCCAAGGAAGTGAGGTGGCAGAGATGAGAAGAGAGAATTAAAGGCATAGAGACATTCAGGTAAAATGCACTGAGTTGAAACAGGGAATATCTTGTGCTAGGAAAAAAAAGGGCAGTGCCACTGGATCATAGAGTATGTAAAGGATATTAAAGTATAAGACAACTGAAAAGATAGGAAGATTCTAGGTTATGAAGGGCCATTGGTGGTACGTGTGATTCTTTTTTTTTTTTTTTTAGTGAGGCAATTGGGGTTAAGTGACTTGCCCAGGGTCACACAGCTAGTAAGTGTTAAGTGTCTGAGGCCGGATTTGAACTCAGGGAGTCGTGAATCCAGGGCCGGTGCTCTATCCACTGCACCACCTAGCTGCCCCCGGTACGTGTGATATTGTCAGGAATTAACTTTATTAAGTCCATTTTGATAACTGAGTGGAGGAAGACAAGAGAGGAGAAAAATGAGGCAGGAAGACCATCCAGAAGTCTAGGTATGTGCTTATGAGACCCTGCATCAGGGAAGTAGAAAAGAAGTATATATGAGAGATGTTATGAAGGTAAAATGGACACAACTTGGCAATTGATTGGATATAGGGAATGAAAGAGACTGAGGATGACACCTAGGATGGGAGTCTGTAAGACCGGGAGGATGGTGGTGCCCTCAAAAGTAATAGGAAAGTTAGAAAGAGGGGAGGGTGGAGGGGAAAAGATTATGAATTCAGTTTTGGACATACTGAGGTAAGGATAGGATTAGAGGATAACAAAAGTCTATGAACTGATTTACAAGATCCCAAGGACTTGTATCGAATACAGCATACCTTTGCCTCATCCTACCCTCAAAATTAGATTTTACCAATGTACATCATGAACAAAGCAGCAGTAATTGAAACAATTATAAGGCATCATTTCCTTTGGACTTCTTTTTCAAAGTGAACTGGTTCTGTTTAAGCCGTCCTGTCTGTGAAGCAAATTAGAAAACCCTCAAAAGAAGAAAAAAAAATCTCAGTCAATAACCAGGAGGAACTTTTGTCAACAGAGTGATTTTGCTAATGTCAATTTCTGGGTTTTTTTAATGTGTATTTGTAATGGTTTGTAAGCATTTTGATAGTAAAAGATGATTCATTTATATTTTACCTGTAGGAAAACAGGCAAAGTAATATCAGTCATAGAAATCTAACTGTTTTAGAATAGATTGCAGCCTTTCTTGTAAAGAAAAAGTTAAAGTATTTAGAAAACTTTATAGGAATTTAGACTTATATTTTAAAGCAATAACAAAATTCATAGGGAAATAGATTAATAATATCAACAATTAATAGGCAAAAAAGAAAGGAGGTCTTGTATTAATGTTATGCTATGAAATGTAATTATTTTAAAATTTTTCCAATGGAATGTTACTTTTGGGGTTTTTTTTTTGTTTTTTAGTGAGGCAATTGGGGTTAAGTGACTTGTCCAGGGTCACACAGCTAGTAAGTGTTAAGTGTCTGAGGTCAGATTTGAACTCAGGTACTCCTGACTACAGGGAGGGTGCTCTATCCACTGTGCCACCTAGCTGCCCTTGCGCCACCTAGCTGCCCTGGAATGTTATTTTTACAACTCTGCAAAATGAGGGGCAGCTAGGTGGTGCAGCGGATAAAGCACCAGCCCTGGACCCTGGATTCAGGAGGACCTGAGTTCAAATCCAAATTCAGACACTAGACTTACTACCTGTGTGACCCTGGGTAAGTCACTCAGCCCTCATTGCTGGGGCAGGGGAACCTCTACAAAGCTAAAAAAAAAAAAAAATGAATAAATATCACTGGCTTAGAAGAAAGAATGAGAGACAACAGATTGATCTGATTATTGTTTTTTTATATATAATAGTCTATCTAGAATATAAAGAAAAAATAGAAAAGAAAGTGAATAGATTTGACAAATCTGACATTTAAACTTAAAAATCAATAGATGGGGGCAGCTAGGTGGTGCAGTGGATAAGCACCGGCCCTGGAGTCAGGAGTACCTGAGTTCAAATCCGGCCTCAGACACTTAACACTTACTAGCTGTGTGACCCTGGACAAGTCACTTGACCCTAATTGCCTGACCTAAAAAAAACAAAAAAATTTTTTAATCAATAGATGAAAATTTATGAACCAGTCTTCAGGTGGACAAAGGATATGAACAGAAATTCTTGAAACTTTTTACTAGCAAACCTAAGGAAAAGCATTTAAAGTACTGTGTACAAAGTAACAGCAGTATTTAATATGATAATGATATTAATATGGTTATATTAATATTATTCATATTGTTTTATTAATAATGTTATAATAGGTCAAGAAGAATAAGAATTTAGAAAAGGACATTATGTTTTGCTGGTAAGAGATAAGAGGTAATTTAGGAGAGAGTAATTTTGGTTGAAGAAGTCAGAAGTACAATCAATGGGTTAAGAGAATGAGAGGAAAAGAAGTCAAAGCAATGATTATAGATGACTTTCTCAAGGAGTTTATCCATGAAAGGGAGGAGAGATATAGGACTATAATTAGTGGGGATTGTTGATTGAAATGAGAGCTTTCTGAGAATTGAGAATAGATGGGTATGTTTGTAGGTAGAAGAGATGAAACCAGAAGACAGGGAAGAGATTAATGAGTGGGGATGATAGAGTGGACAATGTCCTAAAGAAGAGAGAATGGAATGGGCTCATTTGAGCATGCAGGGACATTCCACACTACCATCACCATCCCTTTCTCTCCTTTTCCATGAAAGACAATGTGTTGTAGTGAAAAGAGCAGTTGATTTGGAATAAAAGATCCAAGACTGGGCTTGGATCCTGGCTTTGTAACTTATTACTTGTGTGACTTTGGCAAGCCATATCTTTTCTGGGCATCCTAATCCTCATCAGAGTGTCAAAGGGGTTGAAATAACTTATCTCAAATGTTTCTCCAAGTTCTAAAGATAAGATCCTGTGAAATTATGGCATACAGGGGCAGGTAGGTGGTGCAGTGAACAGAGCACAAGCCCTGAGTTCAAATCCGGCCTCAGATGCTTAACACTTACTAGCTGTGTGATCCTGGGCAAGTCACTTAACCCCAATTGCCTCACTAAAAAAAAATAAAAATATGGCATATTCATATTATTGTGACATAAAAATAATGATTGTGAAGAATTCAAAGAAATATGGAAGACATGAGCATATATAGGAAAACAAATGAAGTGATGCAGAGGAAGAACCAACATAGAGTATAACTAAACAATAACAACAACAAAATACAGAGAAGCAGTTCATAAGGTGTCAAGGAAAAAGAAACAGAATAATTTTGTTTCCAGATTATTTAAGTTACAATATACATGACTTTTTAATAAACATTTAGGAATATTTGAAAGAATTTTCTTTAGTTTTGTGTTCTTTTTGCTTCCAGTCCTTTCTTTTCTTTTGTTCTTTTATAGACCTGTATTTTTTTTATGGAACTTAAGCTGCAAAATATTTTGAAGAGGCAAAAAAGGGAAATATTCTGGGAGATTCCAATTCAAACGTGTGATTAATATCCTAAGAAACAAAATGTTTAGGACAAAAGCAAATATGTTTGATTTGACCTTTAAAATAAGAAGCACACATAAAAAAATAAAGGTTAAGAGCTTTAGTTTACAACAGATTTGGGTGGTCAATTGAGTCGATAACTCCATCCCTTTATCAGGTGAGAACACATTACATTAAATCAATCAATGAGAGGTGAGGAGCAAGGCCTTGATGTCTATATTAATCATTTAAGGGTTATTTCTATTAGGTGAGATAGGAAGTCTATTCAGATTGATTGAGGAGGCTGAGGAACATGACCTTGCCCTATAGGCAAAATATGGAGGTGCCTTGGGTGGGTGTACCCTCCTTTGATTCACTGCATTTTCAGAAATGGCTGCATCTTAAAAAATTGGACAAACTGAATCTCTCTTGTTCCTTCAGGCTCTTTACTGCTGTGTTCAGAGTGCGAAGATCACAGTTCACCCACAGCTTGTGCTATGAGCTAAACAAGGAGGAAGGATATTTCCCCCTCTTTTTTAACACCTAGAGATTTGCTTCTGTTTTGTTTCATTTGTGTTTCTCAGTTTTAGGTATGTGCAGTCATCCTCACCAGACTGGGAGTTCAAGCTATGGCAATATTGGAACCAAACTAGGAGGGAAACCTAGAGCTCTCCTCTATCATTTCCACCAACTCTGTCTGCCCCCACACAGGTATGGTGACCTGAGAAATCAATCTCCAACAATAAGGATAGAGTCCCATACAATTGTAACTTCAAGACAAGGGTTACATAAAATATAAGACAGTGTAGTGAGCAATGTGGGAGTCTTGCATCCAATTCCCTGAGAAGGAAACACTTGAGAAGAGAAGGGGATAAACTTTGACCTTAGTCTTTGTTTCATGCCCACTCAACCCTTTCCTCCTCCCTGCCCCTACTCTTGCCCCCCACACATTGGGAGAACTGGTAAAATTTAGACTACCAAAGCATTTGGACTTTTTCTTCAGCATCCAAGAAATGTCCTGAATATAAACAGGTGTTGGAAATGTCTGCTTTGGGACCCAAAGACATGATGAGGAAATGAAAATTCAATACACTATGAGCAGAAAAATTAGACCATCCATTCCTAAGGGGAACATCATGAGAAGTCTAGGAAAAGCATTTTTAGGAACTTTGAGATAATCCTTTGTTACATGTGCTTTAAAACTTAGGCTTTGACCTAGTTTCCTCTGAACTCTGTATGTACTAGTAGAAAAGGGTCTCACATACTTTAAAAAAAATAATAGGGGTAGCTAGGTGGTGCAGTGAATAAAGCACTGGCCCTGGATTCAGGAGAATCTGAGTTCAAATCCGGCCTTAGACACTTGACACTAGCTGTGTGACCCTGGGTAAGTCACTTAACCCTCATTGCCGCCCCCCCCCACAAAAAATAAAAATAATGAACATTTTTATTTAAAGTTTTAAGTTCCAAATTTTATCCCTTCTTCCCTCCCTCCTCTCCCCTCTCCCTGAGGTGGTAAGCAATCAGATATAGATTATACATGTGCAATTAGTCATTTTGTATAAGAAAACTTGAATAAAAGAAAAAATGAAAGAAAATGAAAAATAGCATGCTGCAGTCTGTTCAATCAACACCAGGTCTTTCTTTGGAGGTAGACAGTCTCACAGACTTTTGGGGAGATGTTTGACATCAATTGTCCCCTCTATACAGGTGAAACAAAATACCCTTTTCTAAGAGCTAAATGAAGCTATCTAACTAAGAAATATCAAGACAAAATATTCTTCTTTATCTTTTAGGGCTGACTAAAATGTCAGTTTACAAGATTGTTGCCTTAGATCTGGAAAGGACTAAAGAAATCCCTGAATGGAATACGCTAATTTTACATTTTTTTAAAAATTACATACAGGGAAATTAAATCAATTAGCTAGGGTCACACAGCTAGTACGTGTCTACTGAAGTATTTAAATTAAGGTTTTCTTGACTTCAAGTCCATCATCCTTTCCACTATTTCATACTGCCACAATGACTTCAGGAAGCTGTCAGTAATTTCCCAAGTCAGACACAATGTTTTTTGCAATGTATCTTTGTTTTAATCATTTTAATGTGATAACATCATCAACTGACCATCAGTGTAGAAATAATCAGACAATAAGTACCCAGGAAAGGGAGAACTGTATGCCTTTTTCTAATAGGTATTATTGGTGCCTGCACAAAGATCTTATTCGAAAGGGCAATGAGGACCCAGGATTATGTGTGGGCATACCACCTAGATACCCTTCAACAGAAGGTGAATAAGCACAGTGTGATGGAATGGATGAAAGACCTGACTGGAAAACAAGCAATCTCTGATTTACCCTAACTAGATGTATGACTTTAAACTAATGTTTTCCCTCCTCCAGATCTCAGTTTCTTCATTTGTAAAATGAGACAGTTGAGTCAGATGATCTCTAAAGTCCTCTCCCAATGCTACGTTTGTTTCAGGCCATGACCAGAATCATGGCACCACACATGACACTGTTAGTGTGATACTTCTCTAAAGAGAACATTTGTTCACTTCCAAGTTTATGTTTTATGGAGTGGCAATAATATGGAGCATCATCTGCATGCTTCTCCATAAGTAATAGAAATATCTGTGCATGCAGCCTTGCAGAAGTGGTAAAAAAAAAAAAGAAGAAAAATCTGTCAACCCATAAATACATTTTACAGACCATGACATTTGAAGCAGCCTTTTCCTCACTTGTCACTGTAGCCTAAGAAAATTCTCCAGATGCAGTATGGCAGAGGCCTGTACATAGTCAGCAAAATTGCAGTTCATTCACAGTCCTAAGTTCAGGGTCATATTCATCTTTGGCAAACATTCCCATTGCAAACTAGCAGGAAGAGAAATGTCGTGTAATGTCCCTACATTCTTTTATGGAGAGAGATTGGAGTGGTAATGTTGCTAGAACCATCAGTAGGTCCAGGGGGCAGGGAGATATTCTAAAATGAAGTCATGGAAAACATTGACTGCTTATTTTCATGTCATTAAAACATCTTACTTCCTTACTGCATAGGGAAGAGTCAAACTAAATAAATGTTCAAAAAATAACTGGAGGAGAGAGAGAGAGAGAGAGAGAGAGAGAGAGAGAGAGAGAGAGAGAGAGAGAGAGAGAGAGAGAGAGAGAGAGAGATTATTTTAATTTTGAGGGGGGAAATGTATGTCAAATAAAAGCTCAAATACAAATAAACTTTTTTCTTCAGCAACAAAACGGTTGGTTTCCTACTCATCTTCACCCCGCCCCCACCCAGGGTCATTTTAAATTAAACTTAAATGTTCCAATTGCATCTTTAGCTACTTATAAAGAAGTTTGTTTAAATAAAATGTCAAATCACTGTCAGAAGCATAAACAAAAGGAAATGTTTAGCTTCTTAGGAGGTGAAAGTGGTAGCAAAATAAGATTTTGGAAGATAAAGGGTTTCAGGTGTCCCACCAATTTCACAGGGGTATGTGATCTTTAAAGGCGCGTGTATTAGTATTAATTGGATTTGTAATGTACACTTGTTGAGAATGAACAGCTAAATTTGATTTAAGTTCCCTAAGCCCCACTGCAACCTTTAGCAAGTATTCTATTTCTAATGATAATTCTTCTTTATCTTCAGAAGAGTCTTCTTTAAGGTCTATGAAATGATACAAAGAATAGACTGAATAGTGTTTATACATGACATGTAGGAATTATCTCAATGATAGTTTTATTTTTTATATGATTTTAATAGCATTGGACTGATCATTATGTAGAATTTTCTTCCTACTTTCTTTCTACAAATATTCTCTGTGTCATGTTTTGACTAGTCTTTTGTTGTTGTTGTAGTAGTCATTGTTGGAGAGAACTAAGAGACTAGCAATTGGGCGACTGCCTAGTTTTAATAATGGAAATTCAGATTTATGTAGAACTTTAAGGTTTATAAAACATTTCCCAGTATCTGTTTAAGACAGTGAATGAAAAAAAAATACTAAAGTAATTTTACAGATAAGACAACTGAAGCTCAGGAAAAGAATTTTACTAAGGATGAATATGTAGTGTCAGAGTCCGGATTTACCTTCAGGTCCCCTCACCACCACTAACTCCTACTCTAATACTCATTGTAGTATGAAAATAACCCTGGATTTTTAAAAGTTTATTTAATTAAATCAAGTTATACCATGCTAAAAAGGCCTCAACTATATCTTGGTTATAGACTGACCCTTTCTTCACGGATTGATTTAGTTGAGTTTAGAGGGGCTAACCATCAGTTGGTTAGCCACTAAGTGATGAATTCTTTGGCTATGGCAACCAGGGAAATAAAAGAGAGGGTGGGAATGTCATGACTCTCAGTTATTCTTGGCCCCTATCTCTGTGGCAATAGTGGCAAAACATCAAAAAAGAGAGAGAGGATGTTACAAATGACAACATTTTAGATGGCCTATATGTATTAACTAATGGCACAATAAATGTGAGATTTTCATCCAGTAGTCAGTGAATTAATATTAATAAAAGAAGCAAAAGAAATGAATAATGATACAAATTAAAACAGGAGACAGTGGAGAATTGCAGTTAAGTGGAAGGATGGAGCACAGGTACTCCGTGGGAGCAGAAGAAGGGAAGTTCTTGAAAAGAGAAGAAATGAAAAAGTAGGGTAATTCAAGCACTTTATTAGAAGCATAGAGGAGGACAAAATAAATTTCAGAGAAAGACAAATACAATTAACATAGCTTTATGAAATATGATAATTGAATTTATTAACTATATTAAATAGTTTGTACACAATATATTTTGTGTTGTATTCAATCTCTTTTGCATTATTCTTCATATATGGAAATGTTCATATTTGTTTTTCTCAATTTCAGAATTATGAAAACTAAAAACCATCTCAATTAATCAATGATTTACATTTGCTCTAACCATCTTAGATAATACTTTTCATACTAAAGTTTGTCTAATCTGGACCAGCTTTCCTATCATATTTTTGTTAATATTATGTGCTATTTCTCATAGAAATCTTACTTTATAACAGATCCTTTTCTCTTGCTATCTAAATACCAACACTAACTGCATCTTCCAATATGAAATAATTTCAAATGAGTAAAGAAATAAATTTTGAATACTATATGGCCTATTCTGTCATGGTAAGTGAATCATTAAGAAGATTTAAATGTCTGAATTGGTCCTCTCCTAACTGGGTTTGGTAACATTTATAAGTTTCTGCCACCCAAGTGTTACCACAAACATAGTACAATGCTTTGTAAAGGTTCAAAGGAACAACCCAGAAATTATGACATCAGGACTAGAGCAGTAGTCTCCTATGTACCACAAATTCTATTAACATGAAGAAGCAATGTGTACAGAATAAAATCGCATTAACCACTGCATTTACACACAAAATCCACTTTAGCTAAACAAACAACACAGGACAAAATTAACCTTTTCAAATGGAAAATATAAATGTGTTCAAAGAGAAATTAATCACTTGGCTCTAGTTTTCATGGGGTAAGTAACAAAGGCAAAGGAGAGCAAGTTAAATTCAAAGGAAGAGACATCTGCCTTTTATCTCTGACTGGAACTATCACCTAAGTCGCATATGCAGTGATAGGAGATGAAGGCCTTAATTTTGCAATGAACAAATAGTAAACTATGTTTTCTGAAATTTTATTTGGAATTGAAAACAGTTAAGGTATATCTCTACTGACAGCACATCACTGTGACAGCTTTTTTTATCACTCTTAAATTTACCTCTGTCCAATGATCAAAAAGAGTGAAAGATCAATATTTAAGTAGCAAAGAAAAATAGATGGGTGGTCCCTTCTTCTCCTTGCCAACAAGAGCTGTATTGTCCCTTTCTCTTCATTTGTTTTCAGTGCTTCACTTCCCCCCCAAATCAATAGCAGTCGTGGTATTCTCCAAAACACTGAGATAAATACAGCATTGCATAAAGTTATATTCCATGGCATAATAAAATCATACAACCTAATGATAACTAATTTTTGTATGTGGAAGAGGTTCTTATGTTATCACTTTACAACATTTAAGCAGTGTTGTTTTCTCCAAAGAGTGTAGCATGTCTATAAAAGAATGGATGTAAGTGCCAACTAACCAAAACAATATGTGTATTCTATTACTCTTCACATTTGAAGTCTGACAGGATGAGATGGTACCTACCCAAACCACAATATCAGGTTTTCTATCCAAAAGGATTTTGTTTATTTGAAGCAATATATGGGATTGTGCACGTTTATGAGCTCAAATTACTATAGCCACAGATGGTAGCCACTGAATGTATGCACATTTTACATAGATGCACATGTTTCCAATGATGCTAAACTTAATAATTTATGTATTTTTTTGATACAGCCCATGAGACTGAAAGGCAGCCAAACACAGCCACATCTAGAAATGTTGCTGATGTAAACTAAATTAAGTTTAGTATAAAAATGGGCAAACTATTTATACTAGAAAAATAATAAACAAAAAGATGAATTTGTTTAGTTCAGATCAAATTCTTGTCAAGTTGCAAAGGTAAAAGTCATTCTGAAATTACATATCCAGTGACACAACAAAACAAAAGAAAAAGAAAAAAATTCTCCAAACAGGAGGTATTAAACAAAAGCTACTGGATACTGCCACCTCTTATCCTCTCAAAGGATATTAAAGTATGTAAGTAATAGAATCCCTTTCACCATCAGTGAAATCCATCTCTTAAGATGCATGAAGAACATGTCAATATAAATACACAAGAGGTCACCATTAAAAAGCTTTGATTTAGCCTTAAACCTTCATTATCATGCTAAAATCATACCAGAGAGGTAATCTAATAAAATATGTATCTGAACATTTTTTTTTAATTTTTTTTTAGTGAGGCAATTGGGGTTAAGTGACTTGCCCAGGGTCACACAGCTAGTAAGTGTCAAGTGTCTGAGGCCAGATTTGAACTCAGGTCCTCCTGACTCCAGGGCCGGTGCTCTGTCCACTGAGCCACCTAGCTGCCCCCATGAATAATAATTTTCAAAAAAATGTTCAGGGGGCAGCTAGGTGGCACAGTGGACAGAGCACCGGCCCTGGAGTCAGGAGGACCTGAGTTCAAATCTGGCCTCAGACACTTGACACTTACTAGCTGTGTGACCCTGGGCAAGTCACTTAACCCTCATTGCCCCACCAAAAAACAAAAAATTATTATTTACTCTAGACTTGAAGACCTCTAGTATTAAAGAACAATTCTCTGAGAGGGCTCATTTAGAAGTGAACCCACCCTTTTACTTGGATCTTACATGAGGCACTGACCCATCTCTTTACCAAACTTAAAAAAGCATCAAGATTAATGGCAATATAGCTTAGTAATGATATAATAAATAATAAAACAAAGGCAAATTATTATTTACAACATAGAAGCTAAAAGGACCACAGCCAAAGTCTTTTTAACCATAATGCTATTTTTTATTGTTTTTTCCAGTTACATGTAAAAATAGTTCTCAGCATTTGTATATACAAGCTTTCCAATTTCAGATTTTTCTCCTTCCCTCCCCTCCCTTCCCCCTCCCCAGACAGCAGGTAATCTGAAATAAGGGGTTTTTTTGTTGTTGTTTTGTTTTGTTTTTGCGGGGCAATGGGGGTTAAGTGACTTGCCCAGGGTCACACAGCTAGTAAGTGTCAAGTGTCTGAGGCCGGATTTGAACTCAGGTACTCCTGAATGCAAGGCCGATGCTTTATCCACTGTGCCACCTAGCTGCCCCTGAAATAAGTTTTTATATAGATAGATATAGATATAGACATATGTATATATATATATATATATAATAACATTAAACATATTTCTGCATTAGTCATGTTATAGGAGAAGAATCAGAGCAATGAGGAAAAACCTCAAAATAGAAAAACAATGGCATCAAAAACAAAAGAAATAGTATGGTTCAATCAGCATCTATACTCCACAGTTCTTTTTTTTTTCTGGATTTGAAGATCCCCTTCCATCATGAGTCCTCTGGAACTCTCTTGTACCATTGCATTGGTGAGAAGAATCTAGTCCATCACAGTTGATCAACACACAATGTTAATGATACTGTGTACAATGTTCTTCTGGTTCTGCTCATCTCACTCATCATCAGTTCATGCAAGTCCTTCCAGGTTTCTCTGAACTCCTCCTGCTCATTGTTTCTTACAGCACAATAGAATTACATTACATTTATATACCACAACTTGTTCAGCCATTCCCCAATTGATGGGCAACTCCTCAATTTCCAATTCCTTGCCACCACAAAGAGAGCAGCTATAAATATTTTTGTACATGTGAGTCCTTTTCCCTTTTTTATGATCTCCTTGGGAAAAAGACCCCAAAGTGGTATTGCTGGGTCAAAGGGTATGCACAGCTTTATAGCCCTTTGGACATACTTCCAGATAGCTCTCCAGAATGGTTGGATCAGTTCACAGCTCCACCAACAATGCAACCATAATGCTATTATTACTACTGCTACTACTTTTTCTGTGGCTGTGACTAATAATAAAAACAATAACAATAATAATGATAAATAGAATTTATATAAACTTTGGGGGCAGTTAGGTGGTAAAGTGAATAGAATTTGGACCTGGAGTCAAGAAAATTCACCTTGAATTCAAATCTGGCCTCAGAGACAAGCTGTGCGACCCTGGGCAAGTCACTTAACCCTGCTTGCCTCAGTTTCCTCATCTGTAAAATGATCTAGCAAAGTAAGTGCCAAACCATTGCAGTATCTTTGCCAATAAAACTCCAAATGGGATCATGAAGAGTTGGATGTGACTAAAATGACTGAAAAACAACATATGACACTTCAAGGTTTGCAAAGTGGATTATAAATATTATCTCATTTTATCTTCACAACTACCTTGGAGGTAGGAGCTACTATCATCCCCATTTTGCAGATGAAGTAACTTAGGCAGAGAGAAGTTAAATGACTTACCTAGGGTCCTAGCTTCTGTATATCTGTCTCTTGGTTTAAACTCACGTCTTCCTGACTCTGGGTCCAGTGCTCTATCTGCTGAACTGTGTAACAGCCTCATTGATTTCTCAATTCTGGAAATACAGCCTGACCATTCAACTCTTTAAAGAGACTTTTCTCAAAAGCTCCCTTTGTTAAAATCAGATTTCATATTGTTAAAAGTTAAAAACAGTTCTCCTAGGAAAGAAGTTATTTTCTTGCTCTTTCTCTCTATAACGCACTAAGACTTATTTCAGCCATGCCAAGTAACTCCTGAATGACAGTTAAATTCTCTCTCTTCACCTATTCTTTAAAGAATGACAGATAAACTAAAACTAAACTAAAACTACACAAAATTCCAGTACATTTTTATTATGGTAATAGAATCTATGATTTCTATGGGAGAAGGTATTGAAACTGGTGTTCGACTTCTGATCAAAAACATGCCTATATGTTGCCACTACAAATTAATCCTCATTTTGGGGCAAAGCCAAACAAGTATATTACACTTCCAGAGTATATCCTTTCAAATATTTATAAATAGCATTCATTTTCCCCCTACGTTTTCTCTTTTTGAACCTAAATATCCCTATTTCTTCCACCCATCTTTGCATGGTATGTTTTAAAGTTCCATCATTATGTTGTATGTTGTTCTACTCTGGTTTCTCTACTCTAGTTTGATAATATCCTTTCTAACATGATGCTCACTAAAAAATAGAGTACTCAGAGGAGTATGGAGTATTCAGGGCGGATTACCACCTTTGGTGTGAGGACTTGCTGTGCACTTTTTGGGGCTGCTCATCCATACCTTTACTGTCCTACTGTCACCGAACTCTCAGCTGTGACTCTAAGAAGCTATAGCATGTAAGGCCACTCTCTGGTAAAATCATCTCTGCAGTTGGGCTAATATAGGTTGAGGGTAATTGATAGGCCTCAAACTCATCAATGAATTAGGGGGATGTCTACCCCCAAAATGTGAAGACTTCCCCAGAGGAATTGATTGGGGAGCAGATGAGAACAATTTGTTCCAATACCCATGAAGAAATCTAAAGCATCCACTGAAGCTCGCCTTGAAGATTCCAAGGTCATTCACTGCATCCCTGGCCATTCAGGTCATTTTAGCTTTTATCCTGAACTTCCATACCTCTGGCAGAGACAGTGAGCCTCATGACTTTGTGCAATTCTGTCTCACTTAAATGCATGACATCCCTCATGATGTCACTAGTCCTCTTTGAAAATGAAGGACAAAAAAAGAAGAGTACTCCAAATGGCATCTCAACAGGGTACAGTATACAGGAGCATGATCTCCCTTAGTCTGGACATTCTGAATCTATTAACACAATCTAAGGTCACATTGACTATTTTCACTGCTAACTCTTATTGAGCTCACAGTCCACTAAAATTGTGTGGTCTTTTTAATGCAAAATCTTGTCTAGCCATGGGTCCTTCCCCATTCTGCATTTCTATAAAGGCTTTTATTTTAAAATTCCATTGTCTGGGAAGTTAGGTGATACAGTGGATAAAGCATCAGCCTTGGATTCAGGAGGACCTGAGTTCAAATCCGACCTCAGACACTTGACACTTACTAGCTGCGTGACCGTGGGCAAATCACTTAACCCTCAATGCCCTGCAAAAATCAAACAGACAAACAAACAACAACAACGACAACAAAAAAGCTCCATTGTAATTTATTTTATTTCATGAACAAAAACAAGCATTTCCATAACATAGTAGAATCAAAAAAAAATTGCACATGAAATTGCAAGTATTTTACATTTACTATAATAAATACATTTACAACTATAAAATATTACCTCATTAGATTCAGAATATCATTCTAGCATCCTGAGATCTTTTGGTGTGTTATGTCATTTGGTATGCTAGATATCTCTTTCATCTTCTTGGCATCTGCAAATTTTATAAGCATTGCATCTATACTTTCATTTATGTCATTAATAAAAGTGATGAATGGACATAACCAAAGACAGATAGTGTTGAACTCAAACTGAAAGAGAGCCACTAAACTGAGAAGGATCCCTTCAGGCCACATAGTGACTTAGAAATGTTTATACGTTTTTTTATTAATGCATCAACATATTAAAATTAGATAGGAACTAAATTTAAATCTAGTTAATGTCACACTCAGTAGTATTGTGGGCCACATGTAGGCCATGAGTTTATATTTGGCACTTTTGTTCTACAGGTAGATCAATCCCTCTTTTCCAATCCCTTCTTAATCATAATGCCTTTCCTCTGTTATTTCCTATTTTTTCTACATAGAGCTTGATATGAGATGCTCAAGGCCAAGGACTCTTGCCTTTCTTTGTATCATCAGTACTTAGCACAATGCCTAGCACATAGTACTCAATATATGCTTATTGACTAAGTGACAGACTGACTTGTAGCTCTCCATTTGAGACTGACCTCTAGGTTAGCATCTATCCACAATGGTCATTTTATGGGTTGGGTCATTAAGCAAGTTCTAAATCCACTTAATGAAACACATACTTTGGTTTTATCCATCTGATTATCACCATATCCTTTGCCAAACACTGTGGCAGTATGCTGAACAAAATAGAGTTCTGGATTTAAAATTGGAAAGGAAGACCTAGGTTCAAATCCTACCTCTGACATCTCTGTGACTTTGGGCAACTTCCTTAACCTATTTGAGTCTCAATTTCCTCATCTTTAAAATTAGGATAATAAAATGCTGAGCACAGTGCAATGGAAAAGTAGGGTAATGCCACTTAAGATAATGTGCAACAGGGACTTTGTACACCCAAGACTTTTCTGATAGCTATGAAAGCCTTACAAGAGCTTCAGAATGGTAGCAAATTGGGATTTGGTGATACCACTGACCATAGTTAAAACCCTGGTCAGTATAATACAACTTCTCCTTAGAGTCAAAGAGTTAAAAGGGGCAATAGAGCTCGACTAAAAAGCATGGTGATGATCAATTTGATATAAAAAAGAGTGGAACAAATGATGTTTCTTTAAGTTTTAGAGCCATAAGAATGTAAGATATACAAGAATGAATTAGAAATACCAGAAATCTGGAAATGTTTCGGTGTAGATTGTGCTGACTGACCAGTAAAGCAAGCAAACCACAAGTATGCATGAAATGTGTTGAAGATATGAACATTTTCACTATGTATCACTACCTTATCTTAATAGAAATGCAAACAAATCTCCCCTGTTACAGGCAAGGGCTTCATACTATTTCTTTTCTTTTCTTTTTTTAGTCAATGGTACCCTACCCTCTAAGTCACATTACAACATATATCACGAAAGGGCAATCATAAAAAATAACTACCTCCTTAAGCTAATATTTAAAAAAAATAAAATTGGAGAGCTATTAAAATATGAAGAGGGAAAAACTAAAGAACTTTGGTCACTGAAAATCTATACTTGGTCAAACTCCAGAAGTTATGCCTAATAATCCAACAAATTCTGATGTCTCCAACAATTTTGAAAAGGAGACAGGAGCACTTAGACTGGAATTCTAAAAGGTCTTTTTTTTTTAGTTTGACAGCATGATTCCAACTTGCAGACCAAGTACCAAAATATAATAATTTAAAATGTAGCATATGCTGTAACCATTACGAATATATACATTCTCCCAAAGTATTTGGTTCAGTGTGTAACACCATTTAAAAGATTGCACACAGGTAGAGTTATCAAAGAATATCCCTGTGACAGATGTCACAGGCAAATTGAAAATGCTCTTGTGGATGGACAAAACATCACTGGAAGATTATATTAATACACATTCAGGAGAAAACTTGAATATCATTGTTCAGTCAAAGGCAACACAAAGGAAACATATACAAAGAAATATGAAAATCAAAAGCATATAAAACAGACATTTTGGGTTTCTTTAATAAGCTGTTGAAAGCAAAAGACTAAAGCTTAATATGAGGAGTCAAGGAAGCAGAAAGTCATGTAATTGAATATCAGTCAATAACTTTATTACAGTGCCTCAAGAAATCAGAGGCAAGAGAGACCCTTAGAAAAATTAGGGAGGGGCAGCTAGGTGGTGCAGTGGATAAAGCACCGGCCCTGGATTCAGGAGTACTTGAGTTCAAATCTGGCCTAAGACGCTTAACACTTACTAGCTGTGTGACCCTGGGCAAGTCACTTAACCCCAATTGCCTTACCAAAAAAACAAAGAAAAATTAGGGTGTGGAATATTATTGGACACCTATATGACCAATGAAAACACAAGTTGACTCAAATAAGAATCAGAAGGCTTGTATACAAGTAATACAATGAAAGACAGAACAGTTACATCAAGGGAGGTGATTAAATCTCAAGTTTATCTTTAAAACTCAAATGAAACAGGAATGGATAAGACCCACAGTTATTATTTCAAATGCCTCATGCTATCCATTTATTACCTGCAAGGCATTGTACTAGTTTCCTCTTAGATACAAGTTTGATTCTACCTTTCTTAGATGAAAGCTTCAAATATCTATTACCAAAAGATGAGAACACCAGAGATCTCTGTATATATAGCTAATTTATATGTTTATGAAAACATTTACAGCTTATACTACTAAAAGATATATTTATAAACACTAACAGGAAGACAACATATTGGTTAAGGAGCAAAAATGGTGTTTCTAAAGTCCCAGGTGTGTAAAGATCAGTTTAGCAATTACTGGTTTAACAGGAAGCTGGTAAGTACATACAGCATGCATGCTCAGCAAAGGGCTGGTGAGCATGAAAAGCATGCTTGGCTGATACAATCCCCATATGGAAGAGGCTTGCTTCTGAAAAGGCATAAAAACATACAACAGAAGGCACCTATAGCAGGTTCTGTTCTGAACAGGACCTTTTTTAATTAGCTAAAGGATAGCAAGTTGGGTACATTCAAAAGGTACACCCAATTAAAGTGACCCTCTTAGCCTAACTCTTTCAGGAGTAGCTTATGTTTGAACAAGAATTATTGAGCTACTCTGGGCCTCCAACTAGGGAAAGTGCTTCAGGCCCTCTCTCTCCTGGAGATGGCATGAAGTTGAGAGTGTATGGTCCTGCTATTGCTTCTGAATCTGTTATATCTATTCTTTCTGATTTTAGGTGAAAACTATGAGAGATAGCTATAACCTTGTGAGTTTCTAAAGTTCAAAAGAGGGAACCCCCAGAATTTAGGAGCTAGAGTCCCACATATTTCATTTTCATTTGTAGTGACATAGGGTGCAGAGCACCCCAGAGTTTCTCTGGGGCACATCAAGGAATCTTCTCCTTGAGAAACTAAACCAGAGGACAGATAATGCCTAGAGAGATAAGCGGAACCAAATCGGACTGAGCTAGCTTCTGATTCCCACCCTTCATTCTGGTCTCCCTTGGGTGTGGCTGCAGCCTTTGTGTCCTGAAGAGAGAGCCACCCCTCATCGAATTCCCCCAGCTACCACCAGTGGGGGATGGTCCTCCCTCACTAAAGGAACTTTTCACAGGCAGATGGTCCACCCCCATCAGTCCTCTATAAAACTACCTTCCATTATCCTGCTCGAGGAGATTGGTATCTCTGAGCCATGTGCTTTGTGCCTATCTCCCCATGAGAAGTCCAAGGATTTCTGTCATGGTTTCCCTCCTCCCACCCTTCCCTTCCCTTGCTCCTAAATAAACTACCACCTTATTCTCACTACTTTTTGCGTGCAAGAGGGTGTAATTCTTTAAAGAGTAATTCCCAAGAACCCCAACCCCTAACCCAACCCCATACCCAATTTTCCCCCATTACAGTAGCATGGACAATAGATGGATGGCTCCTCATCTCTGCTACTTCTGAGCTGGTTGAGCAGTTCAGTTAGGACTTTGCTCCTCACTTTTGTCTTCTGGCTCCTGGACCTCTTTTGAATTTTACAAGCTTGGAGACATCTCCCTTTCTCCTTCAGGAAAGAAGAGATAGAACAGAAACAGAAGCAAAGGCAGAGCCATGTGCTTTCAGATTCATATCACCTCCAGGGGGCAGGAGGACCTTCCTCTACCCAGAGACCTACTGCAGCTCATTATCTAGATTCCAACAAGAGATAAGCTTGGGTTGGACAATGCCTTTTGAATATAACATGTTTCACATACTAAATTGAAGAAAAGGCTCCTTTTTCACCATGTAGTTCATAGACTAAAACTAGTTATAGAATGTGCATTCTTCAAACTGGGAAGCATGCCCTTTCCATTATGAAAGATAGTAACATGCTTTTCTGAAATAAGGCTTTTCATCCCCTTCCACATAATGATTCTATCAATTGTTCACATTAGACATGTCTCTAGCCCCTATCACATTGTGTAAGTTACCCAACAGTGCTATAACTTTTATATTGCTTTTATGGATTATTACACAATCAATTTGTGTAATAATTTGTTTTGCATTCATGGTTTATTCTGTGACCAATAAATATCAGTAAATAAACATTTATTAAATACCTGACACTATGCTGAATGCTAGAATGAGTGAATGATTCCAAAAATAGGACTCTAGAATATTTGATGTCAATATGAATAATTGTTCTCTCTCTGAAATATTATATTTGGACAATAATGTCAAAAACAATTTATATAAAACACGGTACTTTTTTAGAGAAGCAGTTTAAAATTGTGGTTTTGCCTAGCTATGAACACATTTTTAACCTTTCCAAAATAGAACAAAATATGATTTCCAAATAAAAAGTTAACCCAAAATTTCTCGTTAATGATTAATATTGTTATATAGTTCATCCAAAGTTATATAGCTCCTCCCAAAAATATATATTCAAGAGGCTCCTTCATCTCATAGAAACTCTGTAAAGATATAAAAACTTCATTTAGTCTTGATAAGTATAAAATTCTTAAAATATACCAAGAAACAATAAAGACTGAACACTTTAAACTTAAACCTGCCAACCTGAAAATTAATGAAACAATCAATATAGGAGAAATAAGGTCTTTAATCAGTGCAGAGGAGCTATAACTTGGAGTATCACAAAGCAAGATTGCTAGGAATACCCAATGATGTGGACTAAGGACTGAGTTTATATGGGGTAACAGAACAAAGGGAGTTATGAGACTACCCTTGGGTTATGTAAGTTTCTCACAAATAGAAACTACTTAACTCTAAATGAACCTCCTTAATGTAAATGAATCTTTTTACATAATAACCTAAAGTCCAAGAAATAAGCTTGGGAATCTTTGGGAGAGGACAGTTCCTTCGAGGGAGATCCATAAAACAAATCAAGAATCTGTAATTGACAAAGATTGGTCAGCTCCAGGAGATTCATTGGCCTGGAATGGGGAATAAGTGAGGATAAGTCAGTTCTCAGTATATTGTGGCTATCAAACCCTACTGTCAGACTGAACCAATGAATGATGTTAATACTTAAAAATACTTCATCTCTTCAAGGCAAAACTATTGTCTATCCTTCATTCTCAAATTGGACTAATGACATCATGGAGGTAATGTCTTGACTTGTATCTGTACTGGCTTTAAGTGAGGCAGAGCTGTGGAAAGTTATCAGCCTTCCTCTTTCCTCCAGAGTCATTGAAGTCCAATGGCAAGACAAAAGTCAAGATTACTGGCTATAGCCCTGTATGCTGTGGGTGGCCTCAGATTTTCTAAATTAAGGTCTTTCCCAAGTCTCACTCTGTCTGAGGCAACCCATTCAATGACTAAGGGCTAGGTAAAAATTTCGACAAAAGATGGTCTAATTTAGCATCACAAAAATATCATTCTGGGAGGGGAAGACCCTCAGAGTTTCTGGCCAGAACAGAAATCAATTGCTATTTACTCTCATTCTAAGCTATTAAAACCTAAACAATGAGCCACTGAGGCTTGGATTAGGAGCTACTATTTACCATTCAATGAAAGCCAGAGTAATTTGGGCTTAAAGGCATAGTCAAGTAACTCCATTTGAAATATAATAGGCTTTTTTAAAGCCTGTTTTTTCAGAGCTATGTTTCAAAAAATCATAAATGAAAACTGCATAGGACAAAAATTAAGTTGTCCCAACTTTGGGGGAAAAAATTAAAAATAAAGATGATTTTTTTGCTTTGTTTTTTTGGTTTTGTTTTGTTTTGTTTTTTTTTAGTCAATGGGGGTTAAGTGACTTGCCCACGGTCACACAGCTAGTAAGTGTCAAGTGTCTGAAGTCAGATTTGAACTCAGGTACTCCTGAATCCAGAGCCTGTGTTTTAACCACTGCGCCATCTAGCTGCCCCTTAAAGATGATTTTTTAAAAAAATCTAACACCCTCCCCCAGTCTCCAAAATATAATTAATCAAAAACTATATTCCTATGGACAGAGTACCTCTATGTAAGGATATGGCAATCTAAGTGGAGAGAGGAACCACATGTTGTCTAAATGTCATGTCGTCTGTTGATTACTACAAATCTTTTGACTCATTTCTGCATTCATGGTACATTTATGTTCTAAAATATGTAAAATAATTCCTAAGTTAGTGAGAATGCTAGAGTTTGTGAGGACAACATGGAAAAATGTTCTCTATTTTACACTATCAAAATCACAATATTAAGAACTCTTGGCACACTATGGCATTTTTTCAGTGAAACCACCTCGGTACATTATATCTCTGCCTCACCTTAAATTTATTATCATTTTTTTCTAAGAGAACTAAATATGGCTTCTAAGTTAAAGGAACTGAACTAACTTTATTAATCACTTAAGGTATATGGAAAATATTAAGCTACACATATCCATGGATACCCCAGAGTTTCTTCATCTTGTGGAATCTTTTTCTAAAGCTATCAAAATATTATTTGGACTTGCTAAATGTAAAATTCTTAATACATTTTAAGGGAGGACAGAACATGAAGACTTTGAGTTTGAATCCTCACTGCTCTGTTTACCTGTGGAGTTGTACCGAGAGTACTTTCAGTGATCCTATAGAAAATAAGTTTACAGCTTAATACTTTTATTAAACTACCAAAGATAATTATCTTATGCACCTGTTATATTGTATAGATTATTAAATATAAAAGAAAAATAGTAAGGTAGTAACTGACTGACCCAGGATCATTTCTATCTGAACTCCATAGAATGATTTGAGAAGAATGTAGTGATAAGAATGAAGAGGATGGTAATAACAATAATAATAATTGATGATAATGATGAAGAAGAAAATAATAATAACTAATAGAAAGTTACTTTCTTATGCCTAGGCTTGGAAATATTTTAAAGAAGAATAATCAACTTGTGTAATAATCTTAGAATTTAGTTTTAAAGAGTCAGAAAGGTACATGTCTGAACAACTGATGCATTAGGGTTTTATATCAACTATATACATGTGTTTGTATGTATATATAGAGATAGAGAAAACAAAAAAGTGTTTGAGTTAGTATATTATAATAGATAAAATAGGAATTTTAAATTATCTTTATAAGTTCTTTGAGAAGGGAGGACCCAATGGAATTTTTAAACTTTCATTAGTGCTTGAATTCAACAAGTTTATAAGATTGCTTGACTATCACGTTAAAAGGGAGAGCCCAGTCTACTGAAAAAAGATGGGAGGAAAGCATAGTAACAGCAAAGTCTATTTGGCAAAATTTGTCAAATAGGCACAGTGACTAAAGACAGATTCTCAATTAGAGTGCCCCAAGTGGATACTCTACAAAGTCTGTGCATTGTGTAGAGGAGAAGCCCCTGGGTTAAGAAGCATGAGAACTCTAGACCTAAGCTCTGCTGGCCACCAATGGTATAGATTCATGTTTTCCCTAGTATCTAACCTACCTTCTATTAATGAGATAAGAGTAAATCCAAAGGTAGACACATTCATTTATTTTGGGTAAAATAGTTTTGTCTATTTGCTAAACTAAGTAAAAATAACCACCATGAATATAAGTTCTCTGAATTGCTAAGCTTAAAAAGTATTACTTTGTCCTCACAGGTACATATTTTTAAAAATAAAAAATTGTGGACTTAGATATTCCATAGTCAAATGATCTATAATTTTAAAGAACTACCTGTTTAAACTTCTGTTCAAAACTGAAATTCCTTTAGTATTTAAAAAAATTATTTTATTATGGCCAATACTTTAACTAAGTCTAGAATTCTACCTAATGCACTGTGCAAGTTGCTAGTACATGTGGTTTTATTTAACAGATATTTGACTTGAAAAGTGATCACTTGGAATAAAATTTCTATAAATGGGGTGGGAAAGAAAAATACCTAACATAAATAATAAATAGTGCATGCCATGTAAAATTCCAATATAAATCCACAAAGAAAATTTTGAAAAATATCTTTATTATCCTAACTTGGATACTTGGATATTGTTCTTACTTCTTATATGTCAATGATTACTATTGTTGATGCTATGATTATCTTAAAAGGCAGTGTGTCATAGTGGATAGAGAGCTGATATCAAAACAAGAAAGACCTGAACTGACCTCCTATGCCAGATGCCTATTCTTTGTGGGACTGGGCAAGTCACCAAATATCTCAGTGCCTTAAGAAACTCTCTAAGACTGTAAGTTTCAGAGAAGTGTTTGACCCCACTGATAGATGGGGTTTCCTCACTTGAAGAGTTCTTTTTACCAGTGAAATCACATGTACAGTACCAATTTCAATTATTTCCATTGGTTTTTAAGTCATTTACTTCCTCTGTCCACCCAAATCAAGACCCTATCCTTTAGTAATTTTGAGTATCTGTGTTCTGACAAAAAATGACTCTAGTGGTCAAGCTTCTTGTAATGAACCTTTCTAGTGTTGCTAGGTTGGATCAAAGTAAATAAAAATAAATTAATAAACTAATAAACCATCAAACAGATAGATAGATGAAATAAATGAATGAATGAATGAATGAACAAATATTTAAATAAGTAAACAAGTAAATGGATGAATGTATAAATAAATAGATAAATTAATAGATAGATGAATGAATGAATGAATGAATGAATGCAAGACAATGTTGATAAAGAGTTGAAGCTGTCTTCAAAACCTAACCATCTTGTTAAATCCTGCTAGAGCTTGTGAGGCAGTCAGATACTTTTTGGGTTCATCCAGTCAGCTTTAGCCCTTTACCTTGTGATTGAGCTTTCTTAACTTGAAGGTGAATGAATTAAAACTCAATTCAATCCACTATATCTAGTCATACTCGGACATCACCTGGCATCCTACACAGCCATCCACCAAGACACTAAGGCCTACCCAGACTTGGAACTATGCCATATATCCTAGTGCTTTGATTATCTCTTCCTCCATTCTTTTTACCTCTTAATTTTCCAATTAGGTGGAATATTGGACAGAACTCTGGACTGGGAGTCATGAAGGTCCCTTTAACAAAGAGTGCACAGAGGATTCACAGAACATCATTATCTACGCCTAGTGAAAAGTATAGGCTAGCTTAGGACTTGGCCATGTTGGCAACTACTAAGACCATGACTGCTTCTTACTGTCTACCCATGATTCAATGTTGAAGAGTGCTTTTGGGATGTCAAATTACTGAATCCTATTCAAGTCCTGTCAATGCACACTCATGAGGGTTTTGTGATTCATCTTGTACATTGAGTGTACAGAGTGCTGGGCATGGAGTTCAGAAGACCTAGATTGAATTCCAACTCATGTATTTACTACTTTTGTGATGCCATGAAAGTCACCTCTGTTAGGCAGTCTCCTTAACTATAAAATGAGTATAATAATAACACTTAATAGGCTTGCTCTGAAGGTCAAATGTGATTACATATATGCATACACACAGATATATGTACATATGTGTAAATATAAAGCTCTTTTCAAACCTTAAAGAAACATATACATGTTGGCAATTACAACTACTGCTACTCTTGCTCTAGGAACAATAGTAAAAATAATAGTGCCCTTGTATTTGAAAAGGGCATAATGATCTCCTTTCCTATAGTTCTTCCCCTGAGTGCTCTTCATCCTGTTGGAACCTTTTTCCTGGGCCATAGGAGCCAGAACTCATGACTTGAAATCCCTCTTCTCATACCACAGTAGGTGGAAAGAGGGAAAATTCTCAAAAATGAGATGTTTTTGGTATCCTATATGGTGCCCTGAAATAATTTCCTCACTGAAATATAAGTACATTATTGATTAAATGGGTGTTTGTGGACTGGTGTGGAAAACTGACCACCATTATTTCTCTAGCAAATGGGTTCTGAGTTCCAAATAATTTACTCAAATTCATTTTTAGAACACAGACTCTTTGTAAGTAGGGATGGTCTATATAGGATTTTTGGCATGCATCCTTCATTGTAGGCACATCTACCAATCGGGAAAGTACATTCTAGGAAAAAAATCAGTAATTTGGAGGACCCAGCTCATTCAAATTTGGCTATTTTTCCCCAAGAGTTATTTTTTACTGTTATTAATTTAAAAGCTTGAAAGGAGCATCAGATTTCAAGGCTTCAATATTTATATATATATATATATATGAATGTGTATATGTGTACATGTATGTATATATGAATGTGTGTATGTGTACATGTATGTATATGTATGTATGTATGTGTATCCGTATGCATATGCATACATGTGTATAGAGAGACAGAGACAGAGACAAAGAGAGTAATGGTATACTTTTTAACTGAATTAACTCATCTTATACATTAATACCATAGCTTCCTTATACCCTAAACTTATGCAATAGATGCTTAGGAAATGATAGACTCTTGAAACTCACCTAGTGGTGTCATTTAAAAAATTAGATCACTAAGGTCCAGAGAGGTGAGACCATGGGCCTCAGAGAAGTCTTAGAGAAGTTGGAAATAAATCAAATTACCCTGAATTTACATAACAAATTATTTCCATTTATTAAGTTCTGTGATAAAATAATGGGATTTAGCAGATACTCAAAGGCCCACCTGGAGATTAATCTAAACTGATTGAATTAAGTGAGAGTTATTGACTGCTGATTAGCCTACTTCAAGTTAACTAGATTGTAAGCACACCTGGCTAGGCCTTAAGACATTGTTCTCAGAAGCTAAGAACTTTGAACTTAACTCAAGACCACCTTCAAGTTCAGTGAACCAATGGATTTGCATCATGCTAACCAATCAGCTTGAAGCAGTGTGTAAGGACCACCCATGCTCTGGACCTATAAAAAGCTTCCACACTCATTTTGAAGGGAGTTCATGGTAGAAGCAGACTCTTGGCGGAAGACTTGAGGAAGAACCAGACCAGGCTGGAACTCTGGGCTAGATAGTCCTTTTCTTAACTCCACATGTTCTTTTTTTTTTTTTTTTCTAATGCCTAGTATGCTTTAGTAAATGCTTAATGCCCAAAGACTGGTGCTTAAGCTTCTAATTTAAGGCAACCACACAATTTAGATTTTAAACATCACAGTTCACCGTTTGCAATTTTTTTACATAAATTATCTCACTTGATCTTTACAATAACCTTATGAAGTTGGTAGTTTTGTTAGTCATATTTTACAGGACAAAAAACTGAACCAGGGGGATGCTATTGTTTGCCTAAGATAACACAGATAGTAAGTGACAGAACTGCATATTTATATACTAAATTAAATGGTCTTATCACAAGACTAATAATGCTTGCTTCATATAATGAAGTTGTTTGACAATAATAACAATTAACATTTATATAATGCTTACAATTTGCCAGGTACCCCACCAAGTGCTTTACAAATATTTTCTTGAACCTCACAAGGAACTAGAGAGGTAGATGCTGTTATTATCCCCCCTTTATGGTTAAGAAAACTGAGGCAAATATAGGTTAAGTGACTTGCCCAGGGTCACAAAGAAAATAAATGTTTGAAGCAACATTTGAACTCAGGTCTTCCTGACTCCAAGTCCAGTGCTCTCTCCATGATGCCACCTAGTTTTTTATTTAAAGCAACCTTTTTTCCATTTGTAAATGTTTAAAATAAATTCTATTGATCTTTTATTTTTCATAATTTATGTTTCTAACCATATTTTTTTTCTCTTCCTCCCCATGCCTTTCATATGGGTAAAGTTCTAGGAAAAACTGGGGCTCATTTGTCAGTTTTTGAACTTTGGATTTTGTATATGTTTTCTTAAAAATCATTTGGCCCATAACTCAAATAAATGAAAACATACTAATGATTTTTAAACTGGATCTTTTTTATTAATCTAGACAGGGTTTTTTCTTTCCTGTTTTATCGCAAATGCATGGCATTTTTTAAAGGCTTAAATCACTGCTACTTAGGAATTGGTTTGTATTGTTAAGTTAGACTTCTAAACTAAATCACATTCCAGGTCAATAAGAAATCAAGGATTTCAGGATAACATGAAGTTTCAGATATGATACCATTTCCCCCCAAAGGAGATTAGGATAATGAGTGGAAATTTTAATCTAGGATGGCACAAAAAAAGAAGAATCAATTAAAATGGCAAGTTGGAAGAAGTTACAAAATCCTTTCAGAGACCAGAGACTAAAAATCGTATGGCATAGTATGTTATAGTATGGGATACACATTTTAAAAATGATATGTTGGGGGCAGCTAGGTGGCACAGTGCATAGAGCACTGGCCCTGGAGCCAGGAGGACCTGAGTTCAAACCTGGCCTCAGACACTTGACACTTACTAGCTGTGTGACCCTGGGCAAGTCACTTAACCCCAATTGCCTCACAAAAAAACCCAAACAAACAAAAAACCAAAAACAAACAAAAATGATATGTTGCCTGATCTCAAGAAGCTTACATTCTATAGAACTGTTTAGGATTACTGGATCATAGACATAGCATAGAAAACTGCCTATGTCCTTTGATTATTTAGCAATTGGGGAATGTGAGTTAGTGCTCTTTCCACCATACCATGGTAATAGTTAAAACAATAACAATAATGATGCCGATACCTAGTATTTACATATTGCTTTAGATCTCTAAAGTCTTTTACATTACTTATCTCATAAAATCAGTCCTAGGAGTTAGGTATTATCATTATCATCATCATCACCACCACCATCATCACTAAAAAAATCAGAAAACAAAAGCTCAGAGAGGTTTAGTCACTTGCTCAGAGTCATAAGATCAGTTGGGCTCATTTATTTTTTTAAAAAACTCTATTGTAGGGCAGCTAGGTGGCGCAGTGGATAGAGCACCTGCCCTGGAGTCAGGAGTACCTGAGTTCAAATCCAGCCTCAGACACTTAACACTTACTAGCTGTGTGACCTTGGGCAAGTCACTTAACCCCAATTGCCTCACTAAAAAACAAACAAACAAACTCTATTGTATGATCTACAGCAGATGGTTGAATAAAGGGAGGATAGGGAAATTCACAGAACCAAAGAATAATCGACCATGAGAGATGAAAGTGATCTTAGAGGTTATCTATGCCAATTTTCTATTTTTTAAAAATATGAATCAGGCTGAGAGGTTGTGTCTTACTAACACAGCTACTTAGAAGCAATGACTAACTCAGAGACCCTGACACACAGGCCAGTTTTCCTTATTTCCCCTATATGAATTTAATTTAATCAATTTATTAAGTTTTACATATAGGACACTGTGCAAATGAAAGAGGGAAACAAAAATAATTAAGTTTCCAATGTACTGGAGCATGTGATATCAGAGCAGATGAGTAAAAATAAAAATAGTATGAAAACATGTCTCTGATAAGTAGGAAGTTCTGAAAAAGCTTTTATAGAGTTTGGGGTAGGACCTGGGAGAGCTTCGAAGTAAGCTATGGATTTAAGAGGTAGAGTTGAGGAGGGAATGCATTCCAGGCATGGGATGGGGCTGCCTGTGCAAAGACAATGTGTGGTGTGAGTTGGAAGATGGTATCCTGAGTTTGGAGGATAGCAGGTAGATGAAATTTGGCCTACAGTATATGAAAGAGAGTAATGAAAAATACATCTGGAAAAATAGAAAGAAACCATGATAGCAAAGAGTTTTTCAAAAATGCCAAGTTGAGGAGTTTGCATTTTATCATAGAGTTGTAATTGGGGTTCTGACACATGTCCAGACCACATGATATAGTGTCTTTCCACATGAAGAGTGTGGAAGCCTGGTTCTGGAGCGAATCCTGGTAACATGTGAGAGCAGTGAACATGTATACATTCTGTAATTCTTGCTGATTGGCCTACCACTTGGTTGGGAGGAGTACTATTTTTCTCCCCAGTGATGAATAACAACTATAGGCATCTTTCCAAAATCTTTTTCTCTTTTCAGTGGCCTATCCTTTAAGAAAGCCTGAAACCACTTTTGTCTTCTATTAAAGTTGGAAGGTAGAAAACAAACAAACAAATGAAAAAAACAACTTCTTTCCCAATAACTCACCAACCCTGACAGTCTGGGTGGAAAGGAGTGGCTAAATAATAATTCTCTCCATGAATGTGGAGAGTCTTATGCAAATACCCAAGCTTGAACCCTGGGTTCCTCCATAAGATCCTCCATAAGTCATGTGTTGCCAATGTATGTGTATGTATATATAGGTTTGTTTAAATGCAAGTTGAAGAGTGATATGAATAGATATCAGTGAAATCTCCCCCACCTCTCTCCAAAGGACATTTGATTTCTGCCTAGAGGGGAGCAGGAGATTGGAGTCACAAGGCTGGCTCCCTCTACCCCTCAGAAGGATACTGAACTAGAATTATATTTGTCTACCTCAATATTGCTAGTGTAGGGGAAATGATTGAAGGTTCAAATAACTCCTGTTTACTATCTCATGAGAAAGCAAGGCCCCAAGTTATAAGTGAAGGCTTGAATCCCTCCCACCAAAAATAAGTTACACAAAAATAATTACTAATATTGAATAGCAAATAAACTCATTTATCCAACCTGATAGCAAACACAAATCAGAAAAGTTATAAAGACTAAAATGTACTAGATAATACAAAATGTGAATGAACTCTCCTTTGGAGAATAAGATGTCTCAACTCAACTGACATGCAGAGATATTCCCCAGTCTCACCCAAAGGGAAATTCCCCAAAGTCTCTGTTGTGGCAAATTGGAAATACGGAACATGTCTAGGCACTGGCTCCTCTACATGTTGGCATCTTTCCAAAGTCTTCCTCTCCCTCTAGGGGCCTCTCCCCGAAGAGAGCATGGAGCCATGTGTGTCTTCTTTAGAAGCCAGAAGACAAATGAAGGCAAGAAATTTTGGGTAATCATTCTTTCTCCCAATGAAGAGAGTCTTATGCAAATATCCAGGCTCAAAACTAAGGTTACAGATGTAACAGGAAAGTGTGGTATTGCAGTTGATTAAGAGTTGGTGTTGGCATCAGAAAGACCTGAGGTCAAGTCAACTGTCCAATATCAAAAATTGCATAACAGGTGCCAATCTACATTGGTAAAAGGTTTTTAGTCACTGGAAATTCTCAATTAATATGAAACCACAATTCAGATCTAAAAATCAAATAGGAAATTGCTGATGATTTTTGAGCAGAGAAATTTGATTCATAGTTTAGGAATATTCTTAAGGAAAATTAGTGGGTGGGCTGTCAGGGGCAGAGATGAAATAGGGAGACAAATTAGTTGGCTATCATAATAGTCCAGGCCAGAAGTGATGAATGCCTGATATAGAGTCAAAGAAAATAAGGACAGAGAGAAAGCTATCAGATCTGACAATTAGGAGACCTTGGAGAAAGCAGTTTCAATCCAGTGGTGGGGAGAGCAGCCAGGTCTAGGGGTTTTAAAAGATACTGATTGATGAGAACACAGAAGCAGTAAGTATAGACTACTCTTTTTTTCCATATTTTTATAATGAAAGAAAAGGTAAGAGAGATAGCAACAGTCTGAGTTGACATCAGGATCAAATTTCCTTATTCAGCAAACTTTATTAAGAACGAGACTATGGAAAACACTAACATAAACTTTAAGGTAATTTTAAAGTATCTTGAAAATTATAGGGAGTCATATTTCAAGTCAATATAATTAATAATTTCTTTAATAATTAGAGCTATCTAAACATAGAATTAGGGAAGCTAGATGGATCAATTGATAGAGTGCTAGGGCTAGAGTCAGGAAGACCTGAGTTCAAATCCAGCCTCAGACACCTACTAGCTGTGTGACCCTGGGCAAGTCACTTAACCTCTGTTTGCTTTAATTCACTGGAGAAGGAAATGGCAAACCATGCTAGTGTCTTTGCCCCAAGTGGGACACAAAGAGTCAGACACAACAACAAATATGGAAATATGAGATATTTGGTAGTCTTATGAGAAAATCAATGCTGTCAATAGACATGTCTTTAATCAAAGGCTGAATACCACTTTTGGGGTATTGAGGAAGGAGTTAATGTTTCAGGTAAAAGTTGGACCAGAAACCTTCTTTAGTCATTTTTAATTTTGAGAAATTATAATTTTCTGATCTGCAATTTAGCTCTCACTTCAGTCTCTAGCTTTGTTGGCCTGCAAAAATAATAGAGTCATGTCACTTTTTCTGAATATTGGTTTCCTTTTTCGAAGCATGAGAAGGGGGTGGACTGTATGATGTCTATGAACTTTTCAAGATAAAAAAAAAATTCTGTGTTTAACTCCTGAGCTAACCATTACACTTTGAACAAAAGGTATTTGCTTGATCAGCAAACTTTTTATACTATTTTATACTATTTATACTATTTTCACCTAAATTTTAAGCCTTTCCCAAATGGAACTTCACTGTACTTGGAGTCAGGAAAACCTGTATTTGAATCCTGCCTTAGACTGTTGTTAACTATACAACTCAGGCTAAGTCATTTAATCTTCTCAGGCTTCCCTTTTGTCCATTATCAAAAGGGGGTAAATAGGTTTAATAAACTCTAAGGTCCTTTCCAGCTCTATCTCTATGGTTTTGTGACCCCAGGATATTCATATGCAATGTAATGAAGTTGAACATCTAGATAAGTTATTAATCCCTCCTTTCTAAATACAGGATGGAAACAAATAAAAAATATTTGCAGCTTTCCTTTTTAAAAAAAATTTAAGATACATTTTTTTTTCAAATGGAAAATAACCATCAGCAATGGTCAAGAAAATAGTGAGGGGATAAATACAGTAGGCATATCATATATTTATTTTCCTCATATTTGTGGTAATCTATGGTTTAAGTTTGTCCAAAAGAGACCTCACTCTTTAAGAAAGAAATTCCATCTAATGAATTTATCTGGAAGGCATTTTGACAGGATCTGCCACAATATATGGGACATTTTGGAAGATCTTCCCCTAAATTATGGGACACTGGTTTGGTTGTGGCTGAGCAGCTGTTTATAACACTGAACAAAGCAGGAGGTTTGGAACAACAGTTTGCTCCCTCTATAGACCTGTTTCTTTTCAGTTATACCACTAAGGAATGGCTTAACATAACTCATGGTTATGGGCAGTTTAATAGGGTAATGTTGATCATTTGCAAATGTGAACAAAAAACCCACAAGAGGACACATCATTTTTTTTCTTGATTTTATCACCTTTATACAAACAATAAATATTTGCATTGATTAGCTATGATTAGATTTCCCTTCCCCCAATATTTTATGGAGCCATCTAGGTGTAAGCTAAGCGGCAAAGTGGACAGAGTATTTAGCCTGCAGTCCACAAGACTCATCTTCCTGAGTTCAAACCTGGCCTCAGACATGAAACTAGCTGTGTGACCCTGAACAAAGTCCCTTAACCCTGTTTGCCTCAGTTTCTGTATCTGTAAAAATGAGCTGGAGAAAGAAATGCCCAAACCCTTTAGTATCTTTGCCAAAAAAAAAAAAAACCTCAAATGCGGTCACAAAGAGTCAGACATGACTGAAACTACTATCTTATATGAATAAAATTTACTTAAACTTTGGGACAGTCTAGTGAAATAAAAAGACTTCTGGACTTAGAATCAGGAGAGTGACATTCAGATCCCCAGTAAAGCATGTGACCTTGGGCAATTAGTATGACCACAGAATCACAGGTTCTTCATTTGTAAAATAAAGATCCTTACACTACCTGCTTGACAAGATTGTTGTGACAAGAGTGATTTTAAGCCCTAAAGTGGTGTAGAAATGTAAATTATTACTAGGCAAGATTGGAGTTCACATATCAGCATTAATGAAAGGCAGATTTAAAAAAATAGTTTTGGGGGGGCAGCTAGGTGGCACAGTGGATAAAGTGCCAGCTCTGTATTCAGGTGGACCTGAGTTCAAATTTGACCTCAGACACTTGGCACTTACTAGCTGTGTGACCCTGGGCAAGTCACTTAACCCTCATTGCCCCGCCCCCCCCCAAAAGAGGTTTTTTTGTGGCTGGTGCTGAAAAGGAAAATTGCTATTTTCCCCCCTATTTTTATGGATTTGTGACAGTTCAGACCTGTTTGTGTTTAAAATATCAACTTTAGGGGCAGCTAGGTGGTACAGTGGAAAAAGCACCAACCTTGGATTCAGGAGGACCTGAGTTCAAATCTGGCCAAAGACACTTGACACTTACTAGCTGTGTGACCCTGGGCAAGTCACTTAACCCCAATTGCCACGCCAAAAAATAAAATTAAATAAAAAATTAAAAAATAAGCTTTAGCACTATTTCATATAAAATATATAAATGTACATTATAGATACATGTGTGTATGTAACTCATAACGTATAACACATAGTTCTTTAAGGTATTCAAAGTATATTCTAAGTATTATCTCATTTTATCCTCACAATTACCCTGGGAGGTGGGTGCTATTTTTATTATTTCCATTTTAGAGATGCATAAATTGAAGCAGATAGAGGTTACATACAGAAAAAGAAATGAAAAACAGAAGTGTCTGAGGTTTTGAGTTGAACTCAGGCCACTGAACCACCTAAGTACCATATATGAATACATTATAAAAAACAATGTCTGGGGCAGCTAGGTGGCGCGAGTGGATAAACCACCCATCCTGGATTCAGGAGGACCTGAGTTCAAATATGACCTCAGACACTTGACACTTACTAGCTGTGTGACCCTGGGCAAGTCACTTAACCCCAATTGCCTCACCAAAAAATAAAATAAAATAAAAACCAATGTCTTTTGCCTTTAAGTTGTCCAAGCAGCAGTAACTATGGACTCCTCTATCCTACAGAACTGGTACCATCCTTTAGGAAATAGTCAAAGCTCTGTGAGGCTTTGGGTTTTTATTTCCCCTTCCTGAAGAATTGAGGTTCAGGCCAATAGGGTTGGGATTTGTTTTTGTTTTTGTTTTCAACTTGACATTCCTGCTGAATTTAATTATTTACCACACCCCATCCCAGCTAAGAAAATATAACCTTTATTTTCTGGCTTTTAAGTTTGAAAAGTATTTGTGATTTTCTTAAAAGCAAATAAAATAAAGCAAAACAAATTCTGTGTGTAATGGATAGTGCACCATTCTTAAAGACAGGAGACCACGGCTCTGGTTTCAGCTCTGTGACTCTCTAGTTGTGTGTCTTTCCCTGAGTATGTTACATCCTCTCATCTTCATTCACCTAATCTATAAAAGAAGGAGGGTAGTACAGATGATCTTGAAGGTCTCTTTTGGCTCGAAAACTGTAGGATGATTTTATGAGTTTGAAGTTCAAAGAGAGTAAAGATAGATCTGTGATCCATTCTTGTTTACTAGCCACAAACCATTTTCTGTCTGATGATGAGAAACAGAGATGCTTTTTGCTTCTATAAGATCTACGTATGTAAAATCTCTTAAGGGAAGGAAAAGGATAACATTTGGGCTGTAGTTTATTTTATTTTATTTTTTTACTTTTTCATTTGAAATTGTTGTAGCAATATGTTAAACAAAATTCTGCCAAAGAAAAGAACTGAAGTTTGTCGAAGCAAACAGATAGAAGATTAGGAGGGAGGTTTTGCATCTTACCATTACCAAATGTGCATTTGAGCAGTGTTCTAACAACCACATGCTATAGTTTTCCCATCTGGGAATAGTATCTATGTGCTCTTTTGTAGCTGTAGGTAAAACAAGCACAAAGCTATTAAGAGGTATCTGAGAATAAGTGAAGCTTTATTCACTTCAAGACAGAAAGGTAACAGTTAACTCCAGGTGTAGCTATTATATGAGCAAACAGTAAAAGCTTTGCCTGTATCTGCCTGCCTTGTTTGTCTCATTTTCGTGCATTAAAATTACTTTAAACTTCAGTCTCTTCCTCCTATTTTCCTTTTTAAAACCCTCTTGTTAAGAAACAAAACAAAACAAAACAAAAAAACCTCTTGCTTCCCATCTTTTTTGGGGGGGCACTGAGGGCATTAGAACGATAAAATCACCCCACAAGTTAAAAATAGTGTCTTCTATTCCCCTCTCAGGACTCACATTCAATAGCATATGAAATTGATAGATTTAAATTAATCTTTCTCTTCAAGTTTTATGGATAAATATCATGGTGCAGGCAGGAGACAAACTTGTGTGATTTCGAGGGTTCTGAGCATGCCTCCTCCCTTCCTACTTTCGCCACACTTCTTGGCTTATTAAATTATATAATTAGAGATTGAGCTGTTAAATGATAGATTTGACCTAGATAGATTTTGACCCTAAATTCTATCATTATACTTTCTAGTGTGAAAGGGGAAAACCAATGGTTGGGGGTCACGTGTAGGTTTTTGAGATAGAAGGGAGATGAATGGGGGAGATATCCCTGGCATTTACAGTCTGTATAATGAGTCTCTTCATAGGCCTCCTAAGCTCAAGAGTTTTGCCCTAGTTTGTTGTCTGCATGTGGAGAAAATGCACATCACCTGATGTGAGGGGTGACAAGTAGGGAGCAGAAAGTCCTGCCTGTTATCTCTGTATCCCTTTCAGTCTCCTCCCATGACAGAGTAGGTTTCTTTATTTATAAGCTGGCAGAGAGTTCTATCTCTTTTTTCTACTACCCCAGTCCTAATATTCCCAGCTAAGTAGAGGAGCCAGTTACACCTGTCCCCTATTTTCGAAGAGATAAGGCCAAAGTTTACAAGGACAGAAGTTTTGTCCCCATTTATTTGCCTGCTGCCTGTTGTGTACCCAGGGTGTGTACAATTCTTGGATAGAAACCTGTTCATTTGCTCATTTGAGGGTATAGGTAAAAGCCAGATTAATGGGGTGGGGGGGTGTAGTCTTTCCTCAGAGGCTTTTACCACTTCCGCTTTTCCATCCCTCATTTCAGCTCAAATTTCTAAATCTGACTGCTTCCTATTACTTGCTCTTGTCTTTTCCACATTCCCTTAAAAGTCTAGAAGGGAGCAGAGCATCTTGGTTCTTTCAACACTGAATGCGGTTTGGCTTGTCCAAGAACAGTAGGTTTGGATTGCAAAATTGAAGCTTGGGATGGTACAGATTATTAGCTATCCTCCTCCCTGCCCCCCCCCCCAAACATTGTAGTTTTATTGCTTACGTTCAATAGAGAATGAACATATGCTCCCTAAACCAGAAAGGTTAGCGGGGCTCGAGTAGTCCAAGGGCACGTTTAAGAGTCAGTTTGCACCGAACAAACCTTCAAGCAGAGCTTTCAGATATCCCTAGACCCCTGATACCGACAGTTTACACACATGCAGGGAGGATGTCTTCACCTCTGGAAGAGAACGAGTACAGGGTGTGTTCAAGTATGTGTGTGCAGGGCTTGGGGGAGGAGATAAGGAGGAGAGAAAGGTAATCCCCAGCGGTTTAAACAGCACCCCCCCCCCCCCGCCTTCATCCAAAAGAATGAGTCTTTCCCGGGGCAGCTGCTGCGGCCACACCACAAACTTAAAAGCCGCCCTCCCGTACCGAGCGTGCCTCTCCTCACCACGATCCCCTAGCAAAAGCTCCAGCTGTTGTTATGCTCGGGGCTAGTCCCGGCCCGGCGTTTGAGGGAGCAGCAGCGCCCTCTGCTTTCTGATTCCGCCTCTGCAGCAGCAGAAGTCGCCCTCCGCTGCCGCTGCTGTAGCAGCCGCCGCGGCTCAGCCTGAGCTGCTCGCTCCAAGGTGGAGGGGGGCCATCCCACCGGCTCCCAACTTCGGCCTCACGGCTCCCTAGACGCAGTTTACTTCCCCTCGCTCTTGGAAAATACGGCAGGAAAAGAAAATTTAAAAAAGAGAGAGCGAAGGCGAGGAAGACCAAAGCCAGGTAAAGAAAGCGCATCTCGGGTCACCTGCAGGTGGGCTGGCGCACACTTCTTAGCAATTTGAGCTCCCTGACTTGTTAAGCCAGAGGGCAGGGCTAGGCGAGGAGGCGCTACGAGGTCCTGAGCTAGGGCGCGGAGAGGAAACCCGCACAGCTCTGAGCGTGGCGGAGATAAGGGTGCGGACGCCGTGGGGACCCGGCAAAAGCGCCCGCGAGCGGTGGGTGAGGGACCTTTGCCCGGAGGGAGCGAGCGGGTGCCCGAGTGTGGGGACCGAAGGGACTGGGGAGGTCTGCGGGGATGGAGCTCATCTATCTGTAAGAATGATCATTGAGAAAAGTTATTAGTCACCGAGAATGTTATACATAGTTTTCCTCTGAAAAAGAAGTACATTTAACTGTGCTCTCAATGCCAAGTCACGGTAAACCTGTTCTCTGATGAACGTATGTGCTGCAGGTTTCAAGACCAATAAAGCTTTAGTAGATGAAAGACAGTGAGAAGAGCTTTTTGCTCCCCGGTAGATTTCGTACCCCACCCCCTTTTTTTAAACGAAAATGTAGCTAGCCCAGAGGTTGTGTATGAGTGTGAGGGTGATTGGTCATTGTTTGTGCGTGTGTGTGTGTGGGGGGGGGGGGAGGTGGGTAGGGTGGAAGTGATTGTTAATAAAGTGTGCATCTTTAAGGTGAATCGCAATAGTCAGATTGATAAGAGATGTCTCCTCGTCTTAGATTGACGTTAGAAATGGAGAGTTAGACATCTGTCACATGCCTGCTGCCAGAGGAATGGAAATAATGGCGAAATTCCCTAGAGACAGGGAGAATCTCAATCTCTCTGTCTCTGTGTGTCAGTGTGTCTCTGTCTCTTCCTCCTACCATCCCAGTCTTTAGCAAAACTTGCATGTGGCAGGAACACAGATGAGTTTCATGCTGGGGCTGAACCATAAATTTATTCCCCGGGCAGTCTGTAAGCCGTTTCCTCTACGCTCCACAAGTTGACACATAAATTCGGTCTCTTACTAAGGACTCACGCAGTTTATCTGGCCTGGCTGATTTTCCTTCCCTAATGAGTTGGGTTGTCCTGTGTTCCTTTCCCAAAGTGATTGGTTTGGTTTGTTGTTGGCTTTTCCCCACTCTGTGACTAGCCAACGTGTTTCCGTAGAAATGGACTTGACAGAAAGGAGGAAAGGATAAAGTGTCGTAAGCCATAGAGACCTTTTCTTTTCAATTGCCAGCTAACTAGGTTTTTTTGTTGTTTTTTTTTTGTTTTTGTTTTTTTTTTTTTGCCAGTGGGGTAAGTGTTAGACATTCCAGGACCTCAAGCCGACACGATGTTTCTTGGAGCTCCCCAATGTTAGTAGATCGCTTAGTCTGACTGAAAGGCAAATGCTAAGTCACACCTAAGCCAAAAAAAAAAAAAAAAAAAAGGCAGAGGCAGGCTTTTTAAAAAGTCTCCAAGAAAGCAATGTTTCCAAATTCCAAAGCCAGAACTACTGAATTCTCTCTCCCCCGCTCCCAGTTCCCCAACTTTGAAAATGTTGTTATGTGTGCACACTTGCCTGCCTGTGTGCCCTCGTCGGGCATTAAAAATCTATAGTATTTATAGAAAATGTCCCAGCTAATGGGGAAGAGGAAAGGAGCCACTTCTTCCTTGGAGAGTCGTGCTTGTTGATATGTACCCATAGCAACTGAAAGGGCTATGCTAGCAGAACTCAATACCCTCCAAAACAACTACAAGTGTGTGTGTGTGTGTGTGTGTGTGTGTGTGTGTGTGTGTATACGTACATCTGTGTGTACTACATACGTATGTATGTACCTACACACATGTCTTGGTAAGATAAATGGGAAGTGGGAAAGAAAGGCTTTCCAATTCAAACTATAGGAATCTACCCTTTTCCCATTTCACAGGAGTTCACTTCAGGGAACTAGATCAGTAGGAGGGATCAGAGTTGGAAATAAACAGGAGAGAATTAGAGGAATTCTGGTGTAGATTTATGGGGTCTGGAGTCAGGGAAATCTCAATTCAAATTCTGAAACTCCATAACCTTTCCCAAGTCACTTAAACTCACTGAATTGTGAGCAGCTAGGTGGCACGGGAGATAGAGCACCAGCCCTGGAGTCAGGAGGACTTGAATTTAAATCCAGCCTCAGATTCTTACTAGTTGTGAGTCTCTGGGCAAGTCAATTAACACTAATTGCCTTTAAAAAAATAAATAAACCCCCCAACTCTGAAGGGTTGTTTCATCAATCTATAAATTGGAAATAACAATAGCTAGGATTTCTTCAGCTACTTTGGTCTCATTTTACAGATGAGGAAACTGAGCCTAAGAGAGATTTAGTTTCCCAGATAAGAGAGCTAGTAAGTGTCTGAGGTAGAACTTGAACTCAGGTATTATTTACTCTACATGTTATTTGCTTATTTACTTTACATGTTATTTACTTATTTACTTTACATGTTAACCATGGCATCAGCTAGTTGCAGCTACTACTGTGAGTCTCAAATGAAATAGTGTATATAGTATGTTGCAAATCTTAAAGTATGATTTCATCCTCAGTTTTATCATTATTTGTGATTATTATGATTATTAGTATTAGCTCTCACCATCTTGGTGGTGGATAGCAGCTAACTGGTATTATAGCTAATATATATAACAATACACTTTGTATATATCTACTAGGGTGAAAAAGGATGAGGAGATGGAGCAAAAAATTGACCCCTAGAAGGGAAAGGAACTTATTTTCATAGCTAACATTTCAATAGGAATTTGTTAACATATGAAATCCTGCTTTAGTCTTATTAAATAATATGCAACCCAAGACTATTACTAAAATCCATGTTTTGCTTTTGGGGAGTGTGACCTTCACTTATGCTTGGCCGGTATGTTTCGTTTTGGCACTTTGGGAAGACTGGGTCTATGACCTATGTCCTATGGGATATGAGCTCAATCCAAAGAATATTCCTTTTGAGATAAGCTTTTGGGTAGATAATTTGAGAATGTAACTCCTAGAACCCTGTTATACTTTCTATATTGGGAATTGGTCATTCTTGGAGGGTGAGGGAGAAATGTAGACAGACGAAGACTATAGGCATGTTTGGGTAAGGTGGATGATACCTATTAATGCCTGGCACTAATAATCCACACTTTTTTTTTTTAGATTTTATAGAACTAATATTTAATGAAGGGGAATAGGAATAAAATTGGAGGTCAGGTGATCTGGATTCTCTACAACCTGCTGTGTGATCATATCACTGCATATCTCAGTGATTCAGTTTTCTCATCTGTCAGATGAAGGGATTGTGTTAGAGAAGTATTATAGTCCCTTCCAAGGTCTTAGTAAATTTGCATGAAGGTAGTTTTAAAAAATACATATTGTAAACCAATAAGTAGAATTAAGCAAATCTTAACTATCATTGACCCAACACTTATCTTCCACTCTTTAGAAATAAGGATAATTGTGCTTTGATTATCAAGTCTTAAAGCAAATTATTAAAATTAAAACTGCCAGAAATCAATGATATATTTAAAAACATATATTTTAAAAGATTACATTGCAAGTCAATAGCTATAAGTTGTTAGAAGGGAAAAAAAAGCACAAACCACTGGGATTCATGGAGCTTTCTTCCAATTAGTGCCTTCTTGACCTCAGTAATGACTGTGAGTTAACTGTACTAATGCATCCTAGTAAATAGCCACTTGCCCCCCTCATCTAAGAAGAATAATGTGATTTATGATGACAGAGCAACAAAGGATATGATCCCCTTTATTTTCCTGTCTGTGTCCATCTGGAAGGAGAAAGGCTTGTAAAAAATATTGCCTAAAGCGGTTTGTTTTTTTTTTTATTCTTAGCAATCTACATTTGTTCTTAAGAAAATCCATATAAGTAGTATGCCCAGGAATTAGGGCAATAATGGTTTTGAATTCTTTCTTCATTTAAGTAACTTCTTTTTCCATGTAAATCAGTTGATCTCATATCCTGTCCAGGTGAATCCTAGTCAGCTAGGCTTATCTTATAGCTGATACAACTAGGATATTTACTTTTATGATCATTGGTTTTTATTGTCATTACTGATTTTATCTTTTTAAAGAGGAGATGTGGTTTCCTTTGTTGCAGAGCTAGGGGTGAACAAATCAGTTCTTTATTTAGTAGACTCACAGAAGAAGCTATGGGTTTGACTCAAAAACACCTACTGTAGCTGAATTATCCTCACATACTCTATGTTTTCCCTTTCAATGAGGAAAGGTGTTGTTTGGGGAAGAACTGAACAGTATAGTGCTTGGTTTTATATATGCAAAGATTGTATATGCTTATGAAATAGGAGCAGGAACTTTTAAAAGTTTTATCTTATTACTGTAGAAGATTATAAGTAGCTGTTTTCTTGAACCTGCCATTAGTACTGAATTATTTAGTGCCTACTTGCTCTTTATATTGTCACTAAAGTTACTGATATTTTTATTACAGATCTTGAATATAAACTCCATAGTTTCAAGGTGAGAAAAAGTTCCGTCTTTCTTCAGAAAGGTGACAATTCTCTAGCATACATTGATTTAATATTTTCTCAGTATACCCCCAGGTTTTTTTGTAACTTGTTTAGCTAAAGCAGAAAAATGATGACACAAAATCATAGTGTGCTGCCTTTGTGTTATTTAGCTTTCCTAACATGTTGCTTAGGAAGCATCTCTGTGTGTATGTACATTTGTGATTTATTTATAAAACAACAGCAATAATAACTATTACCCTTCCCCTAAATACTGGGGCTGGAATCCGGAAGATACATCTTCTTGAGTTCAAATTTGGCCTTAGACACTTATTAGCTGTGTGACCCTGGACAAGTCACTTAAGGCTGTTTGCCTCAGTTTCCTCATCTGTAAAATGAGCAAGAGAAGGAAATGGCAAACCACTCCAGTATCTTTGCAAAGAAAATCCTAAATGGGGTCATAAAGAGTCAGACATGACCAAAGGAGAGGAGGGAGAGCATTCTTTTTCTAGAATTTCCTTGGGCATGGATTCTTGTCTTTTCTGTATCCTTTGGATCCATCCTGTGTAAGATTTTCATCCTCTAGCCACATGAACTTTGTTAATGATTGCCTGTCATTTTTTTATTAAGGTAAAGCAGGCAGCTTTGCTGATGGAATTTGAACCTAACAAGAACCTTTTCATCACTGGGTAAAATTCAGAATAAAAGATTACATTTTATAGAAAATACATGGGAAAAAAAACTGGATTCAAACACATTGTCTCCTGAACTACAAACTACTATGATGTCAGAAAGGGAAGGCTATTTTTCCCTCTTAGTATAATACCTAAGGCAAGATACCAGGATCTGCTTGAGTTTCAGGCTTAGTTTTAGTGGGCATTTAACACAACAAAGGCAAAGGTAAACTTATTCACCTCTGACCACATATGATGTATATGGGGTTGGAATATACTGAGATCTTGAGGGAGGAGGGGGACTACAGTTTACAAAAATGACTGTTATTAAGTAACAGTCTCCTCAATTAAGAAATAAATTGTCTAATTTCCCTTCAAGCCCATAATATATGGTTTTATGATCATATTTTTTTAAAAAAAAGATTAAAACACACACTTAGACATTACACTTGAAGAGTATAATTCCGAAGGGTCCAATGAGGATTCCGTTTAGTAAACATTCAAACATTAAACTATGTGCAATGAAAACCACTATACAGGGGCAACTAGGTGGAGCAGTGGATAAAGCACAGGCCCTGGATTCAGAAGGACCTGAGTTCAAATGCGACCTCAGACACTTGACACCTACTAGCTGTGTGACCCTGGGCAAGTCACTTAACCCTCATTGCCTACAAAAGAGAAAAAAGAAGAAAAAAAAAGAAAACCACTATACATGGAAGCAGTTGTGTTAGGTTCTGAACCAGGTTTGCTGCATTTTCATCTTGCCTTTTTATCAAGGCAGAGTAAAAGCAACTAATATTTATCAATTTTCCCCTGGGTGGAATAGACTTATTTTTCCCGACCGCTGCCTTTTTATTCAGGAAAAAAAAAATTAGGACAAACAGATTTATTTTTTTTCTAGTTTCTAATTCTATGTTGCTTGCTGTTCTTTTTAATTATATTACAGTCACAGTAAGAGGTGTACTAAGTCTGGGAAATACTGCTTTTCTTCCCCTAGCAGGAGACTTGGCTTTTTTCATGGTTATTTTAAAATTCTTACCAATTTGGGAGTACATACCTTTAAAGCTATAAGAAATAATGCACTGATTACACTAGTGTATCCTAATTACTCCTTTTTAAAGTTTTATTGATGTGCTTTGCTTTTACATCACAAATATTTACAGATTACTCCCACTTCATGAGAGGTCTCTTGTAATAAAGTAAAACAATTCAGTAAAACTAATAATATAGTGACCTCATCTGAAAGTGCCTGCAACATTTCACATCTGTAGTAAACCCCCCCTACCACCAACTCTCTATTTTTTTTAACTTAACAGAAATCTTTCTCTCCTTCCCACTCCACCCCTCACCTCATTGAAAAGAAAAGAAAGCAAAACAAGTTTCTTTTAACAAATATGCATAGTCAAGCAAAACAAATTTCCTCAGTAGTCGTATACAAATATGTGTGTGTACACACACACACACACACACACACGTACGTCATTACTCAATTGTTACAGCTGTTTCAGAGGTGATAAACCTGCTCTTTCCCTTTCTAATCCATTTAGATTATTTTTTTCACCTTGTAAGGATTTTAAATATTTTTATTGGTTCAGGTGTTGATCACATTGTAAACCTTATTGAATTTTAATTGGATGATCCATTGAGCTTCCAGTATTTGGTTATTGTTGTTCAGTTGTTTCAGTTGCATTCTATTCTTCATGACCCCATTTGGGGTTTTCTTAGCAAATATGCTGGAATAATTTGTCATTTCCTTCTACAGTTCATATTACAAATGAAGAAACTAAGGCAAATAGGGTTAAGTGAATTACCTGGGGTCACTCAGCTGGTAAGCATCTGAGGCCAGATTTGAATTCACAAGTCTTTTTGACCCCAGGCCAAGCACTCGATCTACAATGGCACTTAGCTGTCTTGACTCATTTACCTACCTGGAAAATGGAGTTAAATCAGTACCTCTAGTTTCATCGTTGTTGTTCAGTTGTGTCCAACCTTTGTGGCCCCATTTAGCAAAGATATTGGAGTAGTTTGACATTTCCTTCACTGGTACATTTTACAGATGAGGAAACTAAGGCAAACAGGGTGAAGTGGGGTTACATAGCTAGTAAGCATCTGGAGACAGATTTGAACTTAAGAAGATGAGTCTTCCTAACTCCAGGCCCAGCACTCTATTTACTGTACCCCCTCGCTGTCCCCTAAAGAATGATCAATGGTTTCAAAATATAGTACCTTTTGATCTATCCAAGTGTGATGACAAAAGCATGCTCTAGAAATCAATTGTTTGCATCTGGTGTGTGATTGCAGTTAACAATAAATAAATGTAGTTTAAAATTATTTCTTTAAAAAAATTTTAGATATTTACTATTTAAAAATCTATTTTATTCATTATTATTTTATGAAAGTATTACATATTTCCCAATTACACATAAAAAACTTTAAAACATTCATTTAAAAAAATTTTGAGTGTCAAATCCCCCCCCCTGCCTTGAGAAGGCAAACAATTTGATAGATATTAATAATTTTAAGGAACTCTTTAAGCCTGACACAAGATCACAAATTTTGAAATGGGAAGAGACTGTAAAAATCATCTACTGGAATCCTCTCATTTTACATAGGAGGAAACTAAGGCTTCCAAAGGTTAAGTGACCAATGTCTTTCAGCTAGTAAATGAAAGAACTGGGATTTGAACTGAGGCTGCAGACTGCAAAGCCATCACTTTTTCCAGTATATTACACAATCAAATGACATTTTTAGTTATTTCATCTCCATGTTAATAAAATTTAAAACATACAGCAGAAGTCTAGTTTTTAGCTACTAATCTTTCCCACCCTACCCTCAGTGAACTAGCTGACACGTAATATTATCCATGTGTATAAACCCACAAAGTGGGGAACAGAGAATTAAATGAACTAGGGTCACTAGACTTTAGTGAGAAAGTGGGCTCAGGGGAGGATAGTGAAAACTATGTTGGAAAATACGGTCTGGAACCTAGAAATGAAATGAAAGAGGCCAATTGATGGTGTGTAGGCTGCTCAAAAGTCATGAATGGATTGTTGAATAACAAGCAACATTAAACATTACAAATGTAAGGAAGTGTATGCTAACAGTCAAGAAAAGACTGGCTATATAGGCTTTTGAAAATTCGCTTCCTGGTATAGTCAGCTTATCATTTAGTTAGAGAGGTGGTAAGTATCTAATTAGATGAAAAGCTAAAGATGAGAAGATACTACATAGAATCACAGTAGCTTCCATTAGACCCAATTAAACTAAGAACAATTGAAAATGGGCAAAGTAAAGACAATGATCATTTCTTGAGGACTTTAAAGGCACCATAGTAGGAGCAACATCCTGCCCCCTGCCTGCATGCAACTTTGTTTAGTCTTTCCATAAAACATTTTGAGGTCACCTTCAAGACTTGATTTACTCATGATATTAAAGGTTTAGGCTGTTGACATCACTTCCTGGTTGCCTGGGTATAAAACTGACATAAGAAGCTCCAGAAACTCTCTGATGCAAAAATGGGTGGGGGCAACTCAGGCAAGGAAGTCTTGCTCAGTTTCAACAGCTAGAGGCATCTTCCACGCCTGTCCCTGAGGATTATTTTATTGCCATGGCTAACTATCATTATTGTTAACTGTTGAATGAATTGTCTCATTTTTCCCCCTAAAATCACATCAAGTCTCTCAAGGGACTGGCCTCAGTTCTGCCTACCAATTCCAAATGCAAAACAATTATCAGAAAACAGAGACCAAGAGAGTTAAGAAATAGCTTTGACCTGAAAAATTGACTTAATAGTTTTAAAGAAGAGTGATATGGGGGCAGCTAGGTGTCGCAGTGGATAGAGCACCGGCCCTGGAATCAGGAGGACCTGAGTTCAAATTCAGCCTCAGACACTTAACATTAGCTGTGTGAACCTGGGAAAGTCACTTAACCCCAATTGCCTCACTTAAAAAAAAAAAGTAGAGTGATATGGCATCCCAATACAAGTTAATTTGCAAATCTTTGGAAGGGAAGATAACAGAAGACTGATATTAGTACTGCCTTATGAAAAGCAATTAAAGAGAAAATGAGACTGCAGAGTATTTGTACATGAAATCAGAAAAGAGAAAAATGACTTTAAGTGAAATATACTCTGTGTATATGTGCCTCAGTTTCTTCATCTGTAAAATAAAGGGGTATACTATATGACCTCCGAGTTATTGTAGCTCTAAATTTATGATTCTATCACTTTCTGATCTAATTTTAAGGTCAACAGTAGTGGAGTCTCCATATTTGGATTCAACTACTTTAGCACCACAGGTATTAAATGCGGAAATAGAAATGGCTTTTAGGAAAATGAAGTAGATAGGAATAACTGCACATATACTAGAGGTAAGTGAACATTAACGGCACTAACAAGGGACCATTCCCTCAAAATTGATATGACCATAATTGAAGCATTTCTGGAGAAAAAAATGGCAATTGAGAAGATATCATCAACTATCAATCTATATCCTTCATTTATCATCTCTTTTTTATTTTTGTGAGAATTGCCTTTACATTCATTGAGGGTATCTTTGATTTCAAAACAAAAGAAAACAGCAACAATAGCACATATTTTTCAGACATTCTTCTCCATCAGACTGCAGCATAATGGTCATGCAACTGACTGAGAAGTATAGAGAATGCAAGCTTTCACTGTGTTGATTTATTGATTTTACAGAAGCACTTTACTTAGTAGAGCAAAATTTAGTCTTAAAGATTTTTCTTGCATAAGATGCCTCTCATGCTTGAATTAAAATTATATAGGAATCTGTGACATGTCATTTAGTCATTGAACAGGAAGGTACCAAACAAACACTGACTTCATGCCACACACTGCAAAAGCAAAAGGTAAAGGTAACTACTGTTAAGGGCTAAAATTCTAGCTAAATTGTCTAAAATCTAATGAGTGGTCGCCAATAAATTATAAGCTTTAGCAAGAATTAGACTTTTAAGCATTTATTAAGGAGAATAAGAATTTGGTAAAGAGAGAAGAAAGGCCTAGATTCCTCTATCTGTTAAAGGGAGAGCGCATTTCTAGCTGCCTTCTCCACCAGCGTCCCCAGGAAAAAGTGCGAGAAAGAGCCCCCGTCTCTTCCTTCTTCCTCCCACCAGCAGATGTCACTTCCTGATGCCAAAGAAAAGACTCCTGGTCTTGCCCTCAAAGACCTTCGCTTCATGGGCGGAACTCTTCTACAGTAAGTCTCCAGCAGGTGGCGTCATTCCAATCATTACACTACAGAAATCACCTTTTTAAAGATCTATATACTGATATTGTCAGGTAGAAAATTTGAATTAATTTCTTATACATCCTTGATGATAATCTCACCATTTTAGGATTCAGATTATTTGTTAAAAAAGAAAGAGAGAGCTTGCCTTGTCCATCACCCCTGTTCCTTTACTTCAGAAATGAAGTTTGATTTGTTAAACCTCTTGGGTGTCTTCTATGCATATTTAAGTTTTTAGACTTTTGGTCTTGTTCTACGTTATCTAAAATTACCTGGTTTTCTGTGTCTTTGGAAGTGAGCGAAGCTCCCTGGCCCACATGGGGAAATCAAACTTAAGACCCTGTCTCTTTTAAAAACTCTTAAATCATTGAATTAACTAGCCATATTTAAAAACAGTAGCAGGAACTAGACTGTTATATAATTGTTATATAAAGCTTCAAAATAAGAGAGAAGCAATTAGAAATGCCACATTAATTTATTGATATATACATACATGTATGTACTCATATATACATGCATGCATATATTCATACATGCCAATTTTAGTGACAAGGAATAAGCATTTCCTATTACTACATGCATACATGTGGATACACACATGTATACATACATATGAGACAATTGTAGCATCTCTTCTACTCAGTCTGGGCTGATTTTTCAGTAAAAGGTGATGAAACTTAAGACTTGATTTTCCCAGAGAATTAAGGCTTGAGCTGTTGACATAGCTTCCAGTCATGTAACTCAAACAAGATAAACAAATCAAATTTAGCATAAAAGGAGTTTCTATCTACTTGGTTTGTATTCTGTCTTATGACAACAAGCTACTATTGCAAATGGGGAGGCAGGGAATGTATACCCAACTTCATCAACATTCTGATAGCCTTTCCATTCTATCAAAAAAGTAAACTTTTTAGGATGATCTAAAAAGTTTCTCATTTTGGTTCAGTTCTGAACCTGAAACGCAAGTCTGGCCTGGCCTAGAATACTAGCAAATGATGCTTCTAATATATTTTGTTTATTTATTTGTTATTTTTGCAGGGCAATGAGGGTTAAGTGACTTCCCCAGGGTCACACAGCTAGTAAGTGTCAAGTATCTGAGGCCAGATTTGAACTCGCATCCTCCTGAATCCAAGGCCGGTGTTTTATCCATTGTGCTACCTAGCTGCCCCCTCCAATATATTTTGAAAACAAGTTTTTCATTGAGTAACTGAATTATTCCTCCTGAAATACTGATTTCATGGATGTATTATTTTGCTTAGAACATCCTTATTTTACAAATAAATTAAAGTTATATATAAGCCCTGAAGAGTGGAGAGAAGAGAACAAGAATTTATGAGGAACCTGCAATGTGTCAGCCACAATGCTAATTACTTCACAAATATTATCTCATTTGATCTTCATAACAACCCTCTAAGGTTGGTGTTATTATTATCCCCATTTTGTGATTGAAAAAATTGAGGCAGATGTCAGGTTCAGTGACTTGTCCAGGGTCACACAACTAGTGTCTGAGGCCAAATTTGAACTCGGGTCTTCTTGACTCCAGCTCAGTGCCTTGTCCATTTCCCCATTTAACTGCCTTCAACAGTGGACAAAATCCAGCCTTAGAGTCAAGAAGACCTAGGTTCAAGTTCTGTCCTTGACACATACTAACTGTCAGCCATTATGGACAAGTCATTTAACCTCCAAGTACCCCAGACAAGTGTTTGTTTCTCAAATTGTAGAACTGGTGCCAATCTTCATTGGTAGACTGGAGTCCCTCAGTGGAAGCGATGAAATCACATATTTAGGTTAGTATAAATCCCAAATTAAGCATTTTCGAATAATCAAGTTTTCTCTCCTTATTTCAGGGTTGGCTTATTGCTAACAATTTCAAGCTTTTCGTAGTGTCCTTCATAGGATAGAAGGATTAAAGACTTAGAACTACAGAGAATACTGGAGTTCAGTCCTCTCATTTTTCAGATAAGAAACCTGAGGCGTAAGGAGGTTGTTAAGTGACTTATCTAGGATCACACAAGTAGTTCAGTGATTGAATTGGGATTTGAACTTATTAGGAAAAGCTGAGTATTTAAGGTACGTTCATCTACTGTGTTAAAAAGGATTGTCAGTAATTTGAAGTCTCTATGAAATTGTCTAAGGAAGACAAAGGGGAAAGACATGACTGTCTATGGAAAATCAATTTTGCCTAGCATCATGAGTTTACTAATCTGTCAAACTTCATTTTAAACGTGGAAATCTCTCATTTGTTATTTTAAATATAAAATCAATAGGAGATAGCATATAAGGTTTCCTAACATTTTGGATTTTTTGTTTTTTACTAAATCATCTAGTTGCTAAGTACTTTAGACCAGTAGTATCAAATTAAAATATAAACAGGGCCACTGAACTATTTATAAAGATCCCTGTAGTCCATGTGTTAACTTAGAAAACTACATTATAACATTATTTATGTTTTATTGTATTTTTATTTACTAAATATTTCCCAATTGCTTTATCATCTGGTTTGGGCCTCACTTGGGAGTTGTTGGGTTATGTGTCACCTCTTCTTTTGTCAACCACACATGGTTGGAATAGCTGCTTTGGGAGATAATATACGTGTAGGTAGTCTTTGGCACCAAAATATTGTTGTTGTTTGTTCTTTATTGTCGAATAGGACCATGACATCGAGAGGTAATGTCATGACTTGCATTGAACTGGTTTTAAGAGAGGGAGGGCTGTGTGAGGACATCAACCCCACTCTCTTCTCCAAAGCCAGTTGGAGAAGATATATATCAGGATGACTGGCGATGGCCCCAGATTTTTAAGGCAATCAGGGTTCAGTGACTGGCCCAGGGTCACATAGAGTCTGAGGTAAGATTTGAATTCAGGTCCTCCTGACTCCAGCACCAGTGCTCCATCTACTGTGCCACCTAGCTGCCCAGCACCAAAATATATTTTCAAAGTAAAAAAATCACACCAGAAAATTGAATATAACAAACAACAAAAAAAATTAAGTGAAACCTAGCTCATCTGATCTCAATACACTTTGTAACTCCTTTCATGAATTTGCATTCTAATTTGTAATATCTTTTATACATAGACATGTCTCAATACCCCTTCCATATTCTAAATTCCTTGAGTGAAAAGACCCTATTATTTATCTTTATATTTCCCATAGCACCTCATTTAAGTCCAGTGCAGATAGTAAGTACTTAGAATGAGTGTGATGAATGAGTCAGCTGGGACAATGCTTTCCAAATAAAAGCATTCTTCATTCATCTTTGTCCCTATTTCTCTTGAAGCTCAACATAATATATATGGTCTTAATCAATACTTCATTGAATCTATGACCCCAGCATTGTAGATGTTTCTTTCACTGTCCATCTGTACTTACTTGTCTTGTGTAATTTTCATCCATGCACTTACAAAATTCCTCTGTAGAGGACTGATCTAGTGAAAAATCTTCCTTGGAGGTATTTTAATATTCATCATTACCATTGTATTTCTTACTCATTCTAAATGACTATCTACCTTCTTTGCTAATCATTCACATCATTGATGATGTTTTTATGCCACTTATTATATGCAAGTCATTGTTGGTGATGTGTTGTGGTGTTCTTATGTTACCCATGTTTCTTTCCTTTTTTGGGGGGAGAGGGGAAAAAGGGGGTGGGCAGGTCATCTGTAGTTCAGATTCTTTAGAGATGGTGGTGTAAAATTGACAACTATCCTTAGGAACCATGAAATTATCTGGTAACCTGTGAACTAATTTGTTAAAAAAATTATAATCAGTGATAACATCCTATAATACATTTTATTGTGGCAAAATTAATATTTCTTTGCTCAAATTATAAGATTCTTTAAAATATTATGTGAATGGCAAAGAGAGCACAGCAGTATGGGAGATAGAACGGTGACCTCAGAGTAATGAAGACCAGATTTAATATGATCTTCTCCTGTCACATATTATGTTTGGCCCAGTAGAAGTCATTTAATTTCTCAATGATCCAGGCAACTCTATATGACTATGCATCACAGATCATGTTGCAGTCTACTGGTAGAGGGAGTTTCTTCATTAGGAGTTCCTGATGTCATTGAAATCCCCCAATATATGTTTATATCCTTTTGAGCTCACTTGTGATAAATCCACAGGAATGAAAATAAATAAAAAATCAGTCTAGTCCCTTATATCATCTCTTAATTTTTTTTTAATCTCTTACGTTTTGAAAGAAAAATTCAGCCTTTTTCTAGAATTCTCTTTGACATTATCAGTTATTGAAAAATGTCAAAAGCTATCAATCTTAAGCAGTGATTCTGCTTCCTGTAATCTTGCCAAAGTATCCAGATGACAGTTTTTTCCCTCTAAAAAGTTAATGATGCGTTCTCTGATTTGATATTTTCTCATTCCCTTTCATCTGCACAATATCCATATCATTCTTTGAAAGGAAATCTAATTATCTGTGTGTATATTTAGAAGATGTGGAGTTTAAGCTAACTATCCCAGCAGTTTGAGGAGGCAGTGAGATGTAGTAGTGGAAAGAGCCCATGATCTTTTAGAATTAGAAGAATTGGGTTTGATTCCCAGCTCTACTCCTTGGGAAAGTAACTAAACATTTTGAATCCCTCATTTCTTTATCCATAAAATAAGAGTGTGGGACTAGATGCGCTTTGAGGTCCCTTAAAGCTCTACATGTTTTTGCTACCCATAAAATAATATCAATTTAGTAAAGTATTTGTAAAATTAGTCCAGTAGTGTGGCAGTTGATAAAAAGGCTAGTCCTGCATTATTTACCCCTTTTTTTTTCTTTTTCTAAGACTGTATGTCCTAACATAAAATACGTTTTGGGGGGTTTATTTAGGAAGAGCCATGCAATCCAATTCCAGAGTATATGACTAAAGGTCCTTTTGTGGGGAGTAGGAAGAATGGTATCCCACTGAATCTCTTAAAATAATGAAACAAGTCTGAAAAATGCTGTTATTAATATGACTAATATGTTATGTGTATTCATTGTTGCTTTAAATATAGATTCTCTAAGTCCCAGAAAGGTAGCAAAAACCAAAACAAATTGAAAACTAGCCTATCTCAGGTAACTTAAACGAACCACAAAAACATACAGAACATATAGGGATTTGAGAAATTTGTTAATCTTGGTTGTGTTCCTTGATCTACCCGATTAGATATATTGCCCCACTGTCCTTTAAAGCCTAGTTCAAGAAGGAAGGAAACATTTATTAAGCACCCACTGTATGGCAGGCACTACTTTGCAAATATCATCTCATTTGACCCTCCCAACAACACTGGGAAGTAGGTACTATTATGATCCTCAATTTAAAGTTGAGGAAATTGAAGCAGACAGATATTAAGTGACTTTCCCAGGGTCGCACAGCTAGTACAGTGGCTATTGTCATATTTAAACTCAGGTCTTCCTGACTACAGGAACAGCTCTTTATTTGTTGTCATCTGTCTCTAGTCCCAATGTTGCCTCCTCCATGAAGATTTCTCTAATTGCATTGGTCAAGGAGGATACTGAAGGCAAGTAATGTTCCATTTTTGTCACTGTATCCTCAGTTGCTAGGACAGTGCATAGCACATAGTAGGCAATTAAGTAATGTTTGTTGATTGCTTGATTTCTTCCCCCTCTCCTCAGACCTCATAGAGTATATTTCTTATTTTTCTCTCAGATAACTTTTTATTGGTTGGTACTATAGTTATTCCCCTATGTTTTAGACTTATTTATTTTCTTTTTTTGAGAGAAGTGATTGTATTTTATCTAAACTTTCAGTCCCCTTAAGTGTTAGCACATTTGGTGAGTGCTTAATAAATCTCTATGGAATTAAACTCATATAATGTAGATAACATTTCCATTGTTGTTCATTCTAATAGGAAAATACTTTCTCTTAATTTTGATCTTTAAAACTAACCTAACATTGGGTTATTTACATTTTCCCTTCTTCTCTTGCTTTTGTCAAGTAGTAGTTGGGCTATGCCATCTCATTTACAATATACTTTGATAACTTTAATGATAATAATTACTCCTAAAGAGTGTATTTTCATATGTAAAATAGGGGAAAACAATATGTTTTCCTCTATGTGTAAGCAAGGGAGCTTTCTTTGTACTGTTCACTAATAAATTCCATTATCCATTATTGTCACCTGTTAGGTCAGTTTTCTTTGCCACAATTTCATTTGATATTGTTGTAAACAGCATCTGGAAATATTCCATGGATAGTAGACAGTAAAATAGCAAGGTCCTTCTGCAGTTCTATGTTTTCTCTATGATAATAGCAGCCAAACTTTACCTAGGACTTTCAAATAGATTTTCAAAGCACTATACAAGTGTTATCTCCTTGTATCTTCCTACCTTCTTTGTGAAATAAACTCTACAGGTATTATTCTCCTTTTTTTTTTTTTTTTCAGTTGAAGAAACTCGAGGAATAGAAGGGAGAAGTGACTTGCCCATTGTCCACCAACTGGTAAGTGTTAGAGATGGGCTATAAAGCAATGAAAGATTGAGATTATGAATTGTATTCCTGAATATTGATGTTTAGATCTTATCTCAAAATCATTTGAATTAATTGAAGAACATTCTTACATGAATAGAGGAGAAAACATTGAATTCACTTTAATAATTTTGGCTTCATTAGAAGTTTTAATTGCAATGGGAACTAACATAATGGATTTAACTTTAATTTACTGTGATAAGGTTTGTCAGGGAGAAGTCATCAGATGAATGTTGGTGGAAAATTCATAATGTAATTACACATATGCACTCACTATAATTTCAGGGGATTTTGAATAAGGTATTTCCTGATTTCAGCCCCTCCCTCACCAAGCATCATAGTTCAGAATCCTTTTTTTGCTATTATCATGCATTTCCTTTATATACTCCAGGAAATTATTCTTTTGATTTATATTTCTAAAATTATTCATATGTAGTGAAAATTTCATTTCATATTCTGGGCATTCTTCTTCAAGGCTTACTACAACTAAAGGCATTTGGACTTGATTCCACCTTCTACATTCCAACAAGTGAAGCACATTTCTATAGCACTTTTTTTTTTCTTCAAATATCAGTAATTCTTGACTGTTTCTTTAAAACAGGAAGAAAGTTAAGTTAGTGTTGAATTTTACTATCCTTTTCTTCACCCTCATCTGTTGCAAATGCTGTATTGATGATTGAGGAAATGTCCCCCGTTTCTCCCCAAAAAAGTAGATAGTAGATGGAGCAAAATAAAGGAAGAAGATTGGCAATTTTGGTACTTCCATGGATCTGTGATCTCTTTGACATGAGTACTCCCAGTAATGCAGAATGAAGACCTTTAATGTCCTCTGGTCCATTATGAATCTAGTACATGCTCTCTATTAAATCTTCAATGGAGTATCTACTCATCATGCTGGGGCCCATCCCTTTGATCTTTAAACAATGGCTGTTCATTGGCTATTGCTTGGATTTGTTACATGACTGGAACACTTTCTTTTCTGATTCTAGATTTCTCTGGTAATGCTGTAAACTGCCCACAAAATGAATCAATGGATTGTCCACCAAGAGTTTTGTGTCTGTCTATCAAATCTGCCCATCCATTCTCAATTCAATATCACAAGATTTTTTTGGTGGGTTTTTGGTTATAGGAATAGTCTTATCACAGAGTTCTTTACACATACATCAATTGAACCATCACTCTTCTTTTTATTAATTTTTCCTTATAGGAAAATAGAACAGTAAAAGAAATCCCAAGGCACAATGTTTCTTCATCACTTATCCTATTCATTTAAAATCAAATACAGTTCCATTATAAAAATGATTCATTATAATACCAACATTTACATATACTATGGGCTAAATCATGACTCCTTACTTTGTTATAAGAAAAGCTTGAAAGAATATGACTAGTTTAAGTTTCCTTTTGTGTAAAATGAGGGGGTTGGATCAGCTGAGTTCTTAGCTTCTTTCTAGCACTCAGCCTAGGACCCACTGAGTTTATGAAGTACATTTTGTCAGTGATATTTCTGTTTCCTTGATATCAGTTATAAAGGGAACATTCGACTGTGTCAACAGTGGACTGCAAGTCATTCTTCTATGTAGCTTAGTTTCACTCATGTTGTCTCCATTCTAGTTAGGCTTCCTTGCTTACCATTTCTAGCCTTTGCTTCTCCCTTGCTCCCTCACTGGAAGCTCTAATCATCTTGCTTACCAATACATAATCAGCTTCCTTTCCAAGTTATATCCATGGGATTCAAAACCTATCAAGCAATCTGTTTCCTTAAGGACATTTTCTTGTGTTGGATAAGGGTGATTTGGTGATCTTACTTTCAATTTATATTGATATAAATTAAATATATCCATTACAGTTTCTACCATAGTGTTTGCAATACACAGTAATAGGAAATAGCTGACTCGTTAATGTTTGTGAATTACAAATATTGTCTTGTTTAATCCTGGAAGGTAAGTGTGATAATGTCCCCATTTTACAGATGAGGCAGCTGGGGCAGACAAAGATTAAATCACTTGGCCATGGTGACACAAGTAATTTTCTAAGGCTGGATTTAAACTGAGGCCTTTCTGACTTGAAGTATAGCATTTTATCCATTCCACCTCCTGAGATGCTTACTTATTGACCAATGTGCTATGATCCCTTGATAAGGGATCACAATTTTTCTCTCCATAGCAGGGGGCATGCGTGTGTGTGTGTGTGTGTGTGTGTGTGTGTGTGTGTGTGTGTGTGTGTGTGTGTGTGTGTATGCGAATGTTGGACCTCTTTGGTAGTCTGGTGAAGCTCCTAGTCCCCTTCACAGAATAATGTTTTTAAATAGAGAATTGATAAATAGAAGTATGTATAGAATGGCTTTATATATTTATATACACACATAAATACACATACCCCCCATATATATATGTCTAATGGAAGCCATATCTAGGGCGGCAGGAAGAGATAAGGAATAAAAGGGGGGAAAAGAAAGTTAGACAATAACTTTATTACATATTAAAAGGAATAGCAAGTTGTACATAATAAATTTTCAGTTTCATGTACAGTCATCTTTTCCTATTCTGTTATATTTTATTTCTTAAGTTCAGAATAAAATAATAAAATTTAAAAATGCATAAAATAAAATGCAGAAGATTACAAATTAATCAATTAAATTGATTGAAATAAAAGCTTATAGATTTATGAGGTTAAGAAACACTGATCCACAACATCCCATGAGCTCTCACAGTGCCAGGGTTACAGCTAAAAAATGGTGTGCTCTTGCTCCTTGATGCTGGCAGAAGCCTTAAGCATAGCTCCCCAAGAGAGAAACCTAATTTCACCCCACTTCCACCTCCTCCCCCTACCAAAGGCAGATTTGTCAGGAATACACAAGTACTTAGAAGTAACTCACCAAACTGCAAGAGAAATAATGCATCATAGCCAGGGTTTTTATTCTGTACACCAGATTCTGCTTTCAGATTTTTGGCATGTGGGTCTGCATAGAAACAATCAGAGCATTGGCTCACTTTTTTTATTTTTCCAGAAACTGCACTTTAAAGGTCAACTTGGCTTCTGAATCAGTGCAAGGGAAAATGAATCTTTTTTTTTTCCTCAAGGAAAGAACCTTTTATGGTGTGCTTTTAAAAATTTCTTCAGATAATCTAAACAAATATTTGTATGTCTGGTCATCATATTCTATATTAATTATAGATTAGTAAAATTATAGTAACAAAAATCAAAATTAATTTGTTTTTTATTTTATTATTATCACTTTTTTTTTTTTTTTGCGGTGCAATGAAGGTTAAATGACCTGCCCAGGATCACATAAGCTAGTAAGTGTCAAGTGTCTGAAACTGAATTTGAACTCGGGTCCTCCTGAATCCAGGGCTGGTGCTTTATCCACTGCACCACCTAAGCTGGCCCCAATTAAGCTTAATTTGAATGATTCCTAGGCTACTCTCCAAGACTCTTAAGTTTCAGAGAAGCTAGTGGCCTGCATTAGTGGAGGGAGTTTCCTTATCCAGGACTTCCTTGTACAAATATAATATATGTAGAATTTGTTAACCTGGAAATTAAGGAAACAATCAATATAGGAGAAATAAGGTCTTTAATGGGGTAGAGGAACTATAGCTTGTGGTACAGGAAAACTCAGAAGGTAGGAATACCCAAAGATGGGAACTGAGGACAGGGTTTTTATGGGGTAACAGAATAGAAAGGAACCAAAAGATTGCTCCAGAGTCTCTTACAACTACTTAATGTAAATAAACCTTTAACAAAAGGAACAATAGATCTGCTCCTAAATTAAGTACAGGAGCTACTAACTCTAAATAGAAACTGCTTAATGTAGGTGGACTCTTTTTATATAATAACATAATGGCCTGGGGAGTAAGGTGGGGAAACGTTAGGAGGGGATAAGTTGCTTGGGGGAAGATCCAAAAGTCCATTGAGAGTCTGGAAACAATGAAGATTGGTTAGCCCCAGGCAATTCATTTGTCTGGGAAAGAGGGGACTGGGTTGGGAATCAAATTTTGTAGTTCTCAAATTCTATACCCATTCACTAAAAAGAATAATCTCTGATGATAACATGTGTAAGAGAAATATCAACTATTTTTCTATAATTGCAAAGAGCATAAGATTTGTCTTCCATTCAGGTTATGCACCAGGAGAAAAGAGGCTTTTTCCCCTTAAATTATACAATCAATATGTGGTATTCTGACTTCATAGGCGTATATTGATAATTTCTTGTCTAGTAAATCATGAGAAGGAAGACATTTCAAACCCTAAATTTGAAAGACCTTTTTGACTTAAACATCTTATAAAGTGATGCCTGTGGCTTTTAGTTATATGCATTAGCATTTCTTTAAGGATTAATTATTTATAATATAAGTAGACTTCCCTGCTAAGGGAACTTTAAGAGAATTGAACGCTACTGTTGGATGCAAGAAAATCTATCATCTCTCTTAATGAACATGTGACACTGTTTTGTGCTTTTTATTTTTGTTTTTGCTTTTGTTTCAATTATTCTTAAACTGGAATGATATTGGATTCCAGGTAGAGTTCCATGGTCACCTAAGGGTTGTTAGACTAGACTGGAATGTATCATTCTGGCCTGACCCCAGTGATTTAACATAGAGGAATAGCAGGGGTGTGGTTGAGGTTAGAAAAATCCTGGCATCCTCTTGTAAATTCTTTGAGAATTTGTTAGGGCAGATCTATTAATATTAATACATGTGCTATCTAGTAGCTGTTGCAATAGACTCCCAATTATTCTCCCTGCCTCTATCTCTTCTCTGGAACAATTGTTCAAGGTTAATCTTCTGAAAGTAAGGTTTTGAATTTATCTGTCTTCCATTTGTAAACCTCTACTCATCTCTCTGACATTCTTTATGCTGGCATCTCATACATATATGTGTGTCTTATCTCATCAAATAGATTGTTAGGTCCTTGGGTAAGGACCATGGCTTATATATTATGTGTGTGTGTGTGTGTGTGTGTGTGTGTGTGTGTGTGTATCTATATATCTATTATATCTGCTTACCTTCCCTCAGAAATTTCTTCACAGATGGCTTTTGGGGGATCTTGAATTTCAGGCAAGCTATGGAGGGATGAACACATGGAGACCTAGGCCACAATGTTGTATATATGAAGTGACATATTTAGGAAATGTATTATAGGAAAAGGAAGTGAACCAGTAATGTAGCTAGTGTGAAGGATAATAGGTAGACAGTCTACAAATTATACTGTCACCAGGGAAGTATTAAAAGAACTCAAGAAAGGTCTCAGATACACTTTGCAGTATTCATGGAAGAACATAGACAAGAATCATACAAGTTTAAGAAGGTGTGCACAGTGTTTGGGAAATATTAATTGGACTGCAATACAAATGATGGACTGAAAGTGGGGAGAGATTGGAAGACAGGAACTAATAAGGAGATTAGATCTGTACAGTATGCATGAGGTGATAAAGGCCTAATTTAGGGAAATTGTAGTGGAAATGTAAGGAAGGGAGAGGTGTGAGAGTCAGAAATGACGTGACAGGTCAAGACAGATGTAATTGTTATTCTTGGTAGTTATACCTTAATGGATTAAATATCCAATGTGATGCTGTTATGGAGCCTTTTATCTATTATGATAGAATAGACTAACATCCTTTTCAGAAATGAGAGGTGTTGACCTTTATACTTCCTTTTGGATGTTGTGCATACAAGATAAATGCAAACTCAGGGTTTTTGAAATGAGTGCATACCATATCCAAATTTCACCACAGAGTAAATTACATCTTCTGGCATATTCTGAGGTCAGGTTTGGTTCCCACCGGATATACCAGACCTCATGAAATTTTTCTCCCTAGAGGAAGTTGAACAATTTCTTTTATCTCGAAGGGATACTAAAACATATCTCTACACATGAGGGATGGTGAAATTTGGACAAACACCATGTAAGCAACATTTTTGGATCACAGACAACAGAAATGAGACTCAGGACTTTAATCTATAAAGTAGGCTTTTTAAGAGTACACAGTGAAAGCCTTCTATTATTGCCAATATTTTTATTTTTTGTTGTTTGTGAGGTTCCACCTGAATGGAATTTCCTCTCCTAGGCTCTCTGCCCTCTGTATCCTGTGTATTCTTCAAAGCTCAGTCTGTGAATGACTTTATCCACAAAGTATTTCCTGAAGATTCTAGATTTCAAATATCTCTCAAGTTTGACTGAACTTACTCCTACTTTTTAACTTCTATAAGTAATTCATAGAATCATAGGATTTAAAGTTGGAAGGAGTCTGAGATCATATGGTTGTCTCATTTTACTGATGAAGGAACCCAGCTCTAGAGAAATCCAGTGACTTGCCCTGTGTTGCACAGGTGGGGTCAAGTCTACATGACTTTATTGAATATCTCCTATGTGCTAAGTCCTGCAGATACAAGTGAAGGTAGCAAAAGCCCCTACATGTAAGGAGCTCACATACAGGTCTCATTATTACAAATCTAATGGTTTCATCCTAATATACTACAGCTGTCTCCTTTGTGTGTCTTTTTTTCCATTACTGTGCTTTTCTGTATCTATCATGGCATGTAACAGATCAGGTAAGCAGCTAACTAAATACTTTTTTGAATTGTTACTAATAAATAGATATTTAACATAGTAAAGTAAAATGTGAAAAGAGAATGTTGCCTGATGAAAAATATTAACAAGATATGTTTTATAATAGCCAAGAATAAAATTTAACTCACTTCTTTTAATGTGTTTTTGTGTGTATTCAGAAAGATCTAATAAGCCTTAGACTGAATGTCATTGTCTTATAGCTCTGCCTCTGGTTATGTCATTTAGTTTTCATTGGTCTTCAGAGGAGAAGGGATTGTTCCTTAATGCTTTGATGAATCTGTGATATTATCATGGTGGGTGATTCCTACATCAATATCTTCTCATTGCAACCATGTCCTGTTGGAGCCTTCTTATCTTGCATAATCCCTGTCTGTGTTCTTCCTTGAATACTCTAAAGAGAGTGTGGCCCATGTATTTGAGGCTTTCCTCAAGTTCTTTTAATACTTCCCTGGTGCCAGTATAGTTTGTGGATTATCCATTGTCATCCTGTACACTTGCTATATGATTGCTTCACTTCATTTTCCTACATACGTTTCCTAAATATGTCACTTCTTACATACAACTTTGTGTCCTACGTACATCCTCCAGGTGCATCTACATTCTGCTTTGAGTCACCTTCAATTCCCATTCTTTAGAGATCATGGTGTTCCATGATTTATAGTCGTAGATCATCACTGGGAGAAAATTGATGTTTGTTTCCCTTTAAAATATTCTATTAAAAATCTAACATTGAAGGTGTGTACAGATGAATTTAGTAGCTATTGACATTTAAATTAATCACAACACAATTGACACGACACAACCCCACAAATCTGCATTAGGAATTTTTTTGTTCCATCCTTTACTTTTCATTTTTAATAGATTTGTTGATGTATGTTTTTATATCACCTACACTTTCCTCAACTATGCCTTTTCCTATGTTCCCCTATGAAAGAACCATCTCATTCATATATTTAGATATACATACATGTGCATGTGTGCATGTGTATGTATACACATGTATGCTTATTATATATGTGTATATAGAGTATAGTCAAACACACACATCAAAAAATGTTATGTTTTGCCGCACTCATAATTTTCACTTTTTTTTTTTTTGTGGGGCAATGGGGGTTAAGTGACTTGCCCAGGGTCACACAGCTAGTGAGTGTTGTGTCTGAAGCCGGATTTGAACTCTGGTACTACTAAATCCAGGGTTGGTGCTTTATCCACTGCGCCACCTAGCTGCCCCAACTTTCACTTTTTCAAAGACAGGTGAGATGTGCTTTCTCATATCTGTTTGGACCAAATTTGAGCATTATAATTTTGCACCATTCCATTTCATTTGTTTGGTTGTTCTTTCTGTTTACATCGGTATAGTGACTACAATTATTGTGCTTATTTTTCCTTGTCTTGCTTACTTCATTTTGGGTAAGTTAATATCTTCCCATGCTTCTCTATATTAACCCCTTCACTATTTCCTATAATGAAATGATGTTTCATCACTTTTTTATTCCAGTTCTCTGCTCCTACAAAATTTGCTGCTGCACATATTTGGGGTTATATGGCAACTTCTTTTCTATCATTGACCTCCTTGGGATATGTACCTAGTAGGGGGATCTCTAGATCAAAGGGTATGGGCATTTTAGAAACTTACTGAGGATAATTGAAAATTTTTTCCAGAATGGACAACTCTACCAACAGTACATTAATATACCTGTATTTCCATCTCCAAAATCTAAGATTCGCATTTTTTATCATCTTTTCCAATGTGCTGTGTTAAATATTGGTATTTAAAAGATTTTTTTTTAATGACAGAAAACAATTAAGGATCTTTGAAAGTACTGCATGACTTCTCAAGAGCATTTTATCCTGATTATTGTCCTATACATAGTGCCAAACAATATATTTAACTCATGTCTTCAATTTAAGACAGGTGGAGCAGTGGATAAAGTTCCAGGTCTGAGGTTAGGAAAACCTGAGTTCAAATATAGTGTCAGACGCTGGGCAGGACACATAACCCTGTTTGCTTCAGTTCCTCATCTATAAAATGAAGTGGAGAAAGAAATGGCAAACCACTCTAGGAACTTTGCTTAAAAAAAACCAAACAAAACACACATACACACACAAATTGGGCCACATGACTGAAATGACTGAACAACCACAATAATAAATATATTGCCCTTCCAACTATACCTCTTAATCTGGCCAGTAGGCATTCTCCATTTTGATGATTTTTCCCATGTCAATTATATATTATATGTATGTATATGTATATGTGTGTATGTGTGTGTGTATATATATATATATATATATATATATATATATATATATATATATATATATATATATTTTTTTTTTTTTGGCGAGGCAATTGGAGTTAAGTGACTTGCCCAGGGTCACATAGCTAGTAAGTGTCAAGTGTCTCAGACCTGATTTGAATTCAGGTCCTCCTGACTCCAGGGCCGGTGGTAGCCACTGCACCACCTAGCTGCCCCAAGGTTGATATCTTTTGAATGGCCTTCTATTTCTTTGAGAATTCTGCAGCATACTGGGGCTTATAGCAGTCATCATAATGCCATACAAAAACAGAAATAGCTGAAGTTCATCCATATCTATAGGAAATACATACATATACACATCATATACATATATATATATATATACACACATACATACACAAAATATATCTATTTATCTTTATCTCCTTTTTCCATTTGTGCTTATAGAAGACATTTAAGAAAATAGTAAATGCTGTTGGAAGGCATATAGCTCTATTTTTTGCCTCATTTGATGTTGATTACCAGAGGATACTTGAAACAAGTTATCTCTCTGATTGCAGCTATTAAAGAAATTTTACATAATTTTCATATATGCATGGGAATAAATTTTATTCTAACTAGTCCGTAGTGTGACTATATATAAACAATTATTTTGGAAATAGACTCCATACTAGTAAGCAGTTGTTTCTTGTCTATTATACTCAGCTAAAATTTTTAAAAAAATATTATTCTATGATCAACATTTCACCATTTCCAATCTCTTTTGACTTTCTTTTAGAAGAAAGGTAGAAGAGTTCTAAGTCATCTCTGCAAAACTTTTCTTACTTTTTGTCCCAGTTTTGAATAATATTTTCCAATATAAATGTCACCATTCTCCCATGTGCCTATTTTTACAATGAAGTGATTGAATGTCAAGTGATATATTGATTTGAAGGGATATATTGATATTGGTTTGAAGGAACTTGTTAGTTTTCCATCTTATTACTTCATAATTTGCATGAAATTTGAGTACAAACATGTCTCAATCATATTTGTTATTTTTTTTTACATACAGTTATATGTATTCCAAGGTGAGATTACCATATATACTATGAAATTATGGGTGGTGGTGGTTGTTACTTGTGTGTACATAGTTAAGTCAATTCCACCAGCTCCTTCACTTACTTCTCCAACCTGTTGTATCTTTTTATTTTGTTGTGTCTTATTTATATTTTTTTCTTTGACTTATAATGAGAAGACTGATGTTTTTAATTTTTTTTTTGGTGGGGCAATGGGGGTTAAGTGACTTGCCCAAGGTCACACAGCTAGTAAGTGTCAAGTGTCTGAGGCCGGATTTGAACTCAGGTCCTCCTGAATCCAGGGCCGGTGCTTTATCCACTGCGCCACCTAGCTGCCCCAGAGAAGATTAATGTTTAATGTTGTTCAGTTCCTCCTGTAGCATATTACTGTAGTCTTTAGACTCTCTTTTTTAGAGTACCTATGGTTAAATTAACGTTTATTGACAATCAAAAAACCTTTCTGATTCTTAACTCTGGTTTACTTTTCTCCCACTCTCCTGTCATCCTATGGAAATTATTTTGGGTTTAAACAGGACTGAGAATCATCTCAATTTTTATTTGTTTAATGAGTTACCATAGTCAGTCTAATAGTAAATTGGCTTTTTTATTTTTAGGCTAACTACTTATCAGCAGACCCAAACTGCCACTACAGATGAGCATGAATATTTCTCAATTTAGTGGAATCTGGCAGGGGTTGTGCTCTGTTGGCAGAGATTTTTAAAATTCCAGCTTAGATTCCTACCATGATGAGGCATTGATGTAAAACTTTGCTGGAGGCTTAGATCTTATAAAAATGTCAATTTGTTCACCATTTTAAGCCCTCTATTTTACTCAACTCATGTCAAAATGCATTTATATAGTTATTAGTCTGACTGTTTAGAGAAAAAATCCTACTGTGCCCAACCTGCAAACAACCTGTTAATCTTCCAAAACAGCTTTCTTCAGAATAAACTTTAGAACACATGATTGAGTCAATTTGGTATGCATCCAGTAGTGTTTTGGAGTGTTTCCAACCAGGTGTCTCATTTTAATACTTGGTATTCAGAACTAATATCGAGGTATTTGTGCTAAATTCCAGTCTCAGACTTAAATGAGAGAGCCAGTCTGATAAAACACTTGTCTCAGAGGATATGTTAGAAACTCACTTAATGAAGAACCATACTATTTTCTTTCAAGGTAGTGTCAAAATCTCATAGAATTTTATACCTAGAAAACCCTTAGGGATTATTTACTTCCACCCTTTCCATTAACATATTAGGCTGGGAGAAATTAAGTAACATATTGTTAGTGACAGAAATAGAGACTAGACCTGAGATTGGTGTAGAGAGGTGATTCTGAGTTTTTGATAGCTGTGATGGTAAAGGGAAAGTTTAAAACAAAAAAAAAAAGTCCTCATAAACTGTGAGGACTTTGGGAATGGGCCTGATGGGAAACTGGATGGCTGTCAGATACCACCTATTAAGTAACTGAGGGATTGTGAGCAGGATCAATAAAAGAGTATTCTGGGGCAGCTAGGTGGTGCAGTGGATAGAGCACCAGCCCTGGATTCAGGAAGACCTGAGTTCAAATCCGATCTCCAATACTTGACACTTACTAGCTGTGTGACCCTGGGCAAGTCATTTGACCCCAATTGTCTCAAAAAAAAAAAAAGGAAGAGTATTACGACAAAACAAAACCACACATCCCTAAATATTGATCCAAAGGGTTGAGGGTGATATATTCAAGTCAACTTAGACTTGTCAGTCTTATCTGGGATGATAGGATTGAGAAACTGTAGCTTCTCCATCTTGCTTCAACAGTTTCTGCTACAAACTAACATGTTGATTTTACACAACCTCCCAGATTAAAAGCTCTTATACAATCCTCTTTCTTGTTACTTTTAGGGCATTTTTGTGTGTGTTTGCTGATGATTTTCAAGTTCAAGATAAAAGTAATATGTTGCTATAGATATGTATATATTCACATATATGGATTTGGGTAATTTGTATTATATTTAGGCTATATTTAGACTATAGTTCTTATAGGGTAAGCCAACTCTCTATATAGGGGTTCCTCAGACTTTCTTAGAGGAGAACAGCTGTAGGGCTGTGAAGACTCGGATTTTAAAAGGAATTCCTTTTCTGAGACAATTGCCAAATTGTTATAGAAAAATCAAAACATTAATTATCTTATGAAAATCAGTTACACATATGACATATATAAGATGGAATGATTACAAGCAGAGAGGTTAAATGGGATTTACATGAGCATGATGTATTAGAGGGAATGCTACTTTTAGATTCAGAAGACCTCACTTTTCTTCCTGGTGTTGAGATTGGCTATGTATGTGACTATTGACAAATAATTTAACCTCCCTGATCCTTACTTTAAATTAATCTATAGAGCAGCTAGATGACACAGTGGATAAAGCACTGGTCCTGGATTCAGGAGGACCTGAGTTCAAATCCAGTCTCAGACACTTGGCACTTACTAGCTGTGTGACCTTGGGCAAGTCACTTAACCCTCATAGTCCTGCACCCCAAAAAATCTATAAACTGTTGGTAATTTTTGTGTAAATCTCATACAGTCTTATCATGGAGAAAAATGTATTAATAATCCTTAAAATTATATGTAAGAGTTGTTGGGGTCACTAAAAATTGTTACTTTCTAAATAGCTTCACTTTTTTTTTCTTTTTCCTTAGCATGTGGTTGGCGACCTTTTTAAAAATATATTTTGATGATTATATTTCAGTGTAATCAGCTTCCTTTTTAATCTTGTGTATTTTATTTGATGCATTTAAAATATTATTCTGAGAAAGATTTTATGACATGGAAATTGGGCTATGACATGGAAAAAATTATGAATCTGTATCTAGGCAGACTTTCTAGAAGATAAAAGGAAATGTATTTGCACTCATTTGGGAGGCACTCTTGTATAAAGAGAAGAGACATTAATTACCGGTGTCACTCTCAGTCACTTACTCTCACTAAAGCCTCAGATTCTTCAATTGTAAAATAAAGGGGTTTGACCAAATAGCCTCTATACATCCCTTGGAGCTCTAAATCTGTGATTTGATTATTTTATTTAAGAGTTTCCTTTCTTATTTAACTGATTTAATGAATTAATTAGTTAAATTCATTAAGAATTATTTTTAATTAAGAATTATTAACCATCAATTTCATCATTATCAAGAACCTGAACAAAACTACCGATCTGCTACCTATCTGATCTATCTCATATACTATAAACACATGCATCATATACACACATCAGAAGATGAATTGTACGTAGAAACTTTTTGATTGATTATATATCTATTTCCAGCACCTGGCACATAAGGAAGGCCTTAATAAAAACCTGAGTGTCGTGTGTGTGTGTGTGTGTGTGTGTGTGTGTGTGTGTGTGTGTGTGTGTGTGTGTGTGTATACAAACATACATACATACATATACATTTGGAGAGAAAGAGGAATATATTAACTAACACGTTTCCGTGTCTACTGTTTTTCCTTATCTCTGTCACCTCCTCCTTTTAAAAGAGCAATGTTTGTGATGATCAACTATGATAGACTTAGCTCTTCTCAGCAATACAAGGACCCAAGATAATTCCAAATGACTTTTGATGGAAAATGCTCTCCACGTCTAGAGGAAGAACCATGGAAACTGAATGCAGATCGATACATACTATTTTCACTTTTTTTTCTTTCTTGTGGTTTTTCCCTTTTGTTCTGATTTTTATTGTAATGTATAACCTATATCAGATTGCTAGCAGACTTTAGGAGTGGGGAGGGGAGGTGGGGAAAAAAATTTGGAACTCAAAATCTTACAAAAATGAATGTTGAAAACTATCTTTACATGTAATTGGGAAAAATAAAATATTATTAAGTTAGAAAAAAGAGCAATGCTTAGCAATTATTTATTTTAAAATATGGTATCACATGAAAAAAGTGTGAGGTGTCAGTAGTATTTGGGCTTTATTAGCCCTTGGAAAATTTGTTTTAGGAAAGATGCATGGATTATAAAACTCTTTAAAAGTTTTGTATATGATTAACATTTAGTTCCAGTATTGTCCCAGGACACAAACCCAATGGGTTTTTATTTTTAAAAAAGGCCCTGTAGTTTTTGGTAAGGCCAATTGACAGGATTATATGTTTAAGATTTCCAGTGGATCTGTAATAATCTACCTGTTAGAATAATAGAAAACTGACAAAATATTCAATAAAAATTTGGACATTTTTTTCTTCTATAAAAGGAAGGAATGGGGCAGCTAGGTGGCGCAGTGGATAGAGCACCGGCCCTGGAGTCAGGAGTACCTCAGTTCAAGTCCGGCCTCAGACTCACACTTACTAGCTGTGTGACCCTGGGCAAGTCACTTAACCCCAATTGCCTCACTTAAAAAAAAAAAGGAAGGAATGTCTTCACTGAAAATGTTCAGTCTGATATGGTATATGTACTGTTAGTGGTGCCCTATTTGTTACTGTTCATGTAAGTAAGTTTATGGATGAGCCAATAAAAATAATTGTAAATTTTCATCTATATATGAAAAAAAAAGGGAAAGGGGAATTATATTTTGCATAACATTTTCTGTAGCTGTGGTAACTTTTCTAAGAGTAGAAACTAAAAGAAACTTTTCCCGCATCTTATTTGTCAGCAAATCTGTATTATATCAGGAAACAGATGTGCAGTCTTTCAATTTTTAAAAAAGCAAAACAACTCACATATTTGTTTATTACATCATAGTTCTTGATTGTGCATGTGTGTGTGTATGTGTGTTTTCCCATTAGAGGGAAATTCCATCCTTCCTGGAATAATAAATTCCCCAAAGAATGTGAATTAGAGGCAAATTGATAGTAGACATTTTGGATTGATTTTTTTTTTCTGTAATCATGATTAAAATGTAGTGTTTGTTCACTGTGTGTGCTTGAAATCATACATCCAGGGGTGTTTTTCTAGTATTCTGGAAGTAAATCCAAGGAGTTTAGGAAGTATGATATATTTCTCCAAAGATGGTTTTCCATAGTAGATTTTCATAGTAGATTAGACCAGCCAAAATGCAGAACTCTAATACTCCCAGTGTAGCCTTTTTGTTTTGGATCATTTGAAACTTTCAGTCACTATTTTGTGATTGTCAGTCATCCATAGTGTTGTCTCCCTCTGTGTTTTGATCTTTGATGGTCAAAATAAAATTTAAAAGTAATAAAACACATCAGCCTGTCAGAAAATAGTGTTGTCCTCTTCAAGTTTTTCTATTTTTTTTTTTATCCAGGCACTTAAGGAATCTATAGAACCAGAAATTATCTCTTAGATTCATGATGTAGATGCTTTATCTACTGATTGTAGTTTTTTTTTTCCTGAGAAACTAACCTGAAAAAGTAATTTGCTCCCTAGTGAGAGGGAAAACAATATACATATAAATAATTTGATTTCAATGGTGGCAAAACATTCCCTTGCTGTTTGTAAAGACTTATGTGAAAAATACTCAACTGATTTGATATTTAGTTCCATTCAATAACTCCATATTGAGTGACTATTATATATGAAAGTTTTTACTAGGCTCTGAGGATAATTCAGAAATGAATGACCCTGGTCACTCCCCTCAAGGAATTTATACTGTATTAGGGAAGGTGGGGTAGAGAGAGGAGAACATCTCTACCTCTTTTCTGGCCATGGGGACATAGGAATGAAAGTAAGTGAGGGCAGTTTCATAGGCAATGTGGCACAGTAAAGAGATAATTGACTAGCTAAAAAAAAAAAAATCTTGTCTCCATCTTGCCTCTGATATAACTTTGGTGACCTTGGACAAAACACCTACTCTTCATTGAGCTCAGTTTCTTCATCTGCAAAATTAAAGGGTTAGATTAAATGTCCTCTGAGGTCCTTTTTAGCTCCAGATCATATATTCCCATAGATAACCTAAGCCCAACATGAACAGTATTGTATTACTGTATCTAGTCTATGTGAATCTGCCTTTTTTTAACCTGTAAAGACTCCCATGTATAGCAGTGGCTCCTTGTGCAAAAAGAAATACTGGAAACTTGTAATGTGAACTTGAGTCTTGCCAGGATGAGGGTCTGTGACTTCACCATGAACAAAATGAATTGAACAGATTGGCAGGGATTTCTTTTCTTTAATTTTCCCCCTTTTAAACAAATTTAAAAAGCCACTTCAAAAGGGCATTTAGACATGAAGTGTTTTGGCTTTTTATTTTAATTAGGATTAAAACATCTGGCTTCTCAGCAGGAAATTCTGGGAAATGAGAAGAAGGGATTGTCTTTGACTGACTGAATAAATTCTAGTCTCGATTTAGTTTTTTTGCTGATTAAGAGCTACTTTGCCAAATTTTCACAACTTTCTGCTTTTGTATTTAAACAATATTTCAGAAATAAATGTGGAATAAAGTTCATGATCTTCTCTCCTTACCTCTTTTCACTAAAACTATTCTTAACCTATCTTTCTTTAGTCTCCTCATCTGTTAGTATCTAAGCATTTGATTTCTTTTTTCCTGAGTTGTATTTCAACTATAGTCATTCTTTCAATGTTTCTTTGAGTTGTACTCTTTCATCTTTTTCTTTTGAATATATTTTATTTTAAACTTTCTCCTGAAAATTCATTTCCTCAATATAATTTTATTTTGCTTAAGGCACCTAGTACAGATAACCTTGTGATTTCTTCATTCTTTTTAATCCCAGTTCCTCCCTCTTTCCCACCTTCCAGCATGTGCATACAGATTAAATGATCCAGGCTATAATTTTGTTCAGATGTCTAAGACTATCTGAATTAATGTCTTTTGGTTCCTAACTCTCTTCCTCCTGTTTTCACAGCAATGGCTCTCCTCGCCGTCTCTCTGTGATCACATGCAAGAAAGAAGTTTTTCTACTTTTTTGCTAAGAGCAATCCTTCCACTTGAACAAGCCCCATTCCTTCTTTAGCTCTCCAAGCTCATGGTGTCTTCTCGTAGTATCTTAAGTGTCTGGCTAGAAGGGATCTTAGAGATCAATTTAAACCAGATCCCAGAGAAATGAGAGGTGACTTTGCTGAGGACCGACAGAGACTTATTCTTTGCACTTATACTACTCTGCCTTTCTCCTCATCTTTCCAATCCTAAAAATCAATCTTGGGGCAGCTAGGTGGCACAGTGGATAGAGCACTGGCCCTGGAGTCAGGAGGACCTGAGTTCAAATCTGGCCTCAGACACTGAACACTTACTAGCTGTGTGACCCTGGGCAAGTCACTTAACCCCAATTGCCTCACCAAAAAAAAAAAATCAATCTTGATTCATTCAATAAATTCACCTATTGTCCATTCACCCTTCCTTTATCACAATGCTTTATGAAGATTTTTTTCTATAGCCAACCAATTCACCTTATCACACTCTCCTAAAACTTTCCAATCAGGCTTCAAATTGAAACTCTTCTCAGTCACCATTTAGAGGTTAGAGATCATATAAACCAAGAGTTCTTAACCTCTCTGTGTATGTCATGGACCCTGGTAGAAGTTTGGTGATGCCTTTAGACTCTACAGAATAATGTTTTAAATGCATGAAACAAAATATTTGATTACAAAACACTCAATTATATTGCAATACAGATTAGAATATTGAAAATAGTTCATAAAAATTAGGTTAGAAACCTCATATTTCATTGAAGTGCTTCCTTTTTAGATGAGAAAACTAAGTCTAAGTGATTTGCCCAGAATCATATGGCAGCAGAGGCAAGATTTAAATCTAGGTCCATCAACACTATAACCAATGTTTTTCCACTATGCCTTGCGTTATCTTCTTGAACATATACTTTTTACTCCCCTCTCTTCAAAGACACTGTATTCTTCAAGTATTATGAGACTCTATGCAAACTACTGAAGACATTCTAGTAAAAGGCAGTGCTTCTAGAATTACTGTTGATTACAGCCAAGACTTTAGAGGAGAAGGGCTTTTAGATTAGGAGCTCCTTGAGGGCAGGGGCTATATTTTGCTGTTCTTCGTATCCCCAGAATTTAGCACAGTGCATGACACATAGTAGGTGCTTAGTAAATGTTTGCTGTCTGACTTAGAAGGTAAGCAACCAGTTAAAATACTAATATTTGAGACTAAGATTTTGTTTTCTAGACCAAAATTTAAAATATAAGAATGACAAATCCTTGGTTAGGTATGCAGTGTACCTCATAAGGCTTGGTAAAATGTTATTTTTTTTCAGTAGTTTTAAAAATCTAATTAAAAGGGTTTTAATGAAAAATGAAGGGGATGGCAGTGGTGGTTGCTATTTATATTCAATAAACTAGATACCATAGAATGTCACTAAAATATGTATTGTAATATACTAAGGAAGGAATTGCATTAGAAATCCTCAGAATTTCACAGGTGATAAAATTCAAGAAAGGAAGTAGAAAGAACATTTATGACCTCAGGCATCTTGATAAAGTTATAAAAATCTTTTCCAGCTCTAACTATATGATCCTATGATCTCTTGACCCACTACAGAGGTGTCCTTCATTTGTAGTTGTGTAAGACTGAATCAAAGTTCTTTTTCCTTATGAGGTAGTACTACTCATCACTTCCATTATCCTCCCTAAGAAGCTACAACTTCTACTGGGTACTGTTGATTCTTGGCAGAATAATACTAATGACTGAAATAGGTTTCTAGGCGAACATACTTTCTTCAAAAATGAAAACTATGGATAAGGGATATGGTAGGGAAGAAGGATGGACATGGAATACTGATGCATATAGAAAATCTATATAGTCTTGTGAAAAAATAAGGGTGTAGAGGGGGAAAGTCAGGTGGAAAACATTTGTGGGAAGATCAGTTGAGGCAAACATACAGAACCTGGCATTGCCTAAATTTTGCTAATTACCTTTTCAGAGAAGTGTGTGAGGATGCATTGATCCCCTTTTATAACTGCTTATTTTTCAATTTCTTGGAATCTTCATGATATTTCTCTTTCTCTGTCTCTCTGTCTTTCTGTGTCTCTGTCTCTCTCTCTCTCTCACTTAATCTCTATGAGACTGAGTTTCTTAATCTGTAAAACAGGGAAAATAATACTTATCTCATATGGTTGTTATGGTTATCACAAAAAAGTTGGATACAATTGAAAAATGACTGAAAAACAATGAATAGTAACCTAGCATCTCATTAGTCAACCAATGCAACTTTTAGATAGTGCTAATCAGTTACTTGGGAAATATTGTTTGTTTGTGACATGAAGGCTAAGTTTGCCTCTTTGCAAATTGCCCATTTTTGCCCATTGCTTCTAGTTTTTGCCTTTTGGGGCCAAACTGAAGAAATCCATTCTCTCTTTCAAATGACAATCCCTTGAAGATAGCTACAACTCTCCTTTCCCAACCCCCCCCCCCCAAATACTTGCTTCAACAGTTTAAGCATCTGGAATTCATTAAACTGATCTTCATATAACAGTCTCCAGTCCCTTTTCTATGCAGGTCATTCTCTCCTGTTATGTTCTCTAAGATTACCCAATGTCCTTCAGAAATCATGGCATCCAGGACTGAATATAATATTCATATGTTGTCAGACTAGGAAAGAGGACATTGCTATAAAACTGTGCATTCTCTTTGATCCAATCATACCACTGCTAGATTTATATCCCAAGGACATCCCAAAAAAGAGAAAAAGACCTATTTGTACAAAATATTTATAGCAGCTCTTTTTGTGCTGACTTAAAATTGGAAATCAGAGGAATGCCTATGAATTGAGAAATGGCTAAATAATCTGTGGTATATGATGGTGATGGAATATTATTGTGCTATGAGAAATGACAAGCAAGATGATTTCAGAAAGGCCTGGAAAGACTTGTATAAACTGACATATAGTGAAATGAGTAGAACCAGAAGAACGTTGTGCCCAGTGACATTAATGTCGTTTGATGAAGAATTGTGAATGACTTAACTAATCTCAGCAATACAATGATCCAAGACAGTCTCAAAGGACTAATGACAAATCATACTATCCATCTCCAAATAAAGGACTGATAATATTGATTGAACACAGACTGAAGCATGCTATTTTTCACTTTATTTTTTCTTTTATTCAAGTTTTCTTATATAAAATGACTAATATGGTAATGTTTTACATAATTATACATATATAGTCTATATCTGATTGCTTACTGCCCCAGGGAGGGGAGGGAAGGAGAGATAGAATTTGGAATTCAAAAATTTAAATAAAAATGTTTATTTTTTTAAAAAGAGTATATTGCTAAAATGACCACCTTATTGTTAAAAGCTACAGGTATCTTAATGTAGTTCAAGATCACCTAAGCATTTTTTTAAATATCACACTGCAGGTCAGTCTTAAGTATGCAGTGCATTAAATTCCGCCCCCCCCCTGAATCTATTTTAGACAAAGTCTGATCCAAGCTGCCTTCTCAAGTGGAAGGCTAAAGCTATCCCCATCTATATCTTTATATCAGTCATTGATAAAAATGCTAAATAGAGGAACCCTGTTGATACTCAAAGAGCAGGGATTTTTTTTTAATTCAACAGTGTTAAGCAATAAAAATATGCAAGAATGGGAAAACATATTGAGGTAAAATTTATTTCACAAAACAATTGACATTCAGAGTCAGCAGTTCTGTAGAAACATCAAGAGTGTCTGTCACACTATCACCCAAATGAAAGACATGTTTTATGTAACCTCATTAATAGAGGAGCTCCAACATGAATTTTATTCAGCTAAGACATTTCATAATCCCCAAATAACATTTAAGTGGGTAGTTGCCTCCTATGATGATATGGGTACTACAGGTGTGATTCATAGGGATTATATAAAGCATTTGATATGGACATGCACTAGCATGTGTCCAGGAATAAGCAAGATTGTTATTAAGGATTGGGGATGTAGCAGGTGAACCTTTGTGTTTCCTTACCCGTGGAGTTACTACTACACACCCACATTTCACAGTTTCCTATAAGTCAGTGTCTAATTTGCTTGTTGTTTAGTGGTTTCTGTCCTATCCAACTTTTTGTGACCCCGATATGGGGTTTTCTTGGCAGAGATAGTAGGGTGGTTTGCCATTTCAGTTTCCAGCTCAATTTATAGGTGAGAAAACTGAGTCAAACAAGGTTAAGTGACTTGCCCAGGGTCGCACAGCTAATATATGTCTGAGGCAGGATTTTGTAACTCTATCTATTCTGCCACCCATGGAAATAGTTTTCTGAATTTCCATGATTTGTAGAGTTGATTTATTCATTTCAAGCCAATTCACAGATCACTAAAGAATTTGATCCACCTCTGAAGATCCCTTCATCAGCTTGTCAACTTTTTAAATTTAGTCCATTTCTGTCCAAATGAAATAAGCAGAACCCAGCACAGAAAGGCATTTTAAATTGTGGCATGGCTGAGTCAGTCATTGTTTATCTCTTTGAGTAGGTTTCCAAGACTCCTGACTCAACTGCTGTAATCAGCTCAGTGTATCACATGGTAACATATAGACAAACCAGGTTGCACTTGTTTCCTTACTTCTCTTTGGAGACTGGGCTAAAAAAAAAAATCTAGCTCATCATCTGTCTTTTCTCCCTTCTCCTTTGTAATCTTAAGGTGGCTTTCCCTTCCCTTTCATTATAATTGTTCTTCTTAAGTCACCTCCCCTTGGTAGCAGGCCAAATAAATGTTACCCTAGAGTCTTTATGCCTTTTGCATGTGTGGAGATAGATATGCTGCTCACCAGCTTGTTGCCTCCTCAAACTGTTCTGATTTAGCTCTTTCATCTTTTATAACAAATCATTCTCCCCAGTATTTTAATCATTTTTCCTTGCATTTCTCTGAACTCCCTCCAGTTTGTCTACACCTTGTGGATAATGAGGTGCCCGGATCTGAACACCAGGTGCAGTCTCCCCATTTCTGTTCTAAGAAGGGGCTATTACCATGTTTCTCTTTCCTTTGCTATCATGCCTTTGCACTCCCTGAGGTATTCATTATAGTGATCCTTCTTGTCTTTACATGCTCAAAATAAAGCAGGACCAAACCAACCCCATCCTCAGTCAATTCTTCCAGCTCATCCTTCTCCCATGAGTGGAGTTTTATATTCTATCTCTCTCTTCTCTCTTGCTATCTTTCTGTCTCTTTTCCTCCCTCCCTCCACCACCATCTCTCTGTGTCTGTCTCTCTGTGTCTGTCTCTCTGTGTCTTTCTCTCTGTGTCTGTCTCTCTGTGTCTGTCTCTCTGTGTCTGTCTGTCTGTCTTTCTGTCTTTCTCTTTCTCTCTCTCTCTCCCCCTCTCTCTCCTTGACTTACTCAGCCTGACTCATGATGCTATTATTCTATTTATTTCCTACTTTCTCACCTTATCTTGATTTGGACCAATGTCTAGCCCTTCCCACAATTTTGCTTTTGGTGCCAGCAGCAACCTCTGCAGTTCTCCCTGTGATTTCTGGCATCTCTTACCTTTATTTGCTGAATATTTCAAATATCCATGGGAAAAAAGAATTTTGCTCATTTCTCTCTTTTGTATTTTTTAAAAGTTATGATCAAATTTAAGTTTTGGCATCTTGCTTCTTAAGTTTGAAACTCAAGTTTTATTAAGGTTGCTTAAGGAAAGAAACTATATTTGAAGGACAACAAAATACTTAATATTCCTTTTTATTTACAGAGCATAAGTAGGATTAAGATTAGGACAATTTTACAGCCCAGGTGAAGAAAAGTATTGCTACATGTAGTGATGAATGCAGTCATGCTGATATGACGTGATAGAAAGCGTATTTCAGTAGTTGCTTTTCTTAGGGACATATGTGAATGTAAAGAAGTAGTGGAATCTAAGACCAGAAATCTCTAATGGAGCAAGATTAAAAAGGGCCTTAAATATCTAGCAAAGTGGAGCCATTGAAGATTTTAAAGCAGGGTGTGTATGTTTGGGGTGGGTCGGGATGACACAAAGCAGCCATTTAGAAGATGAGCCTGATGGCAATATACAGAGTAGAAAAAGTGATAGGATACTAGAATATAACAATATACAGAGCAAAATAAAGTGATGAGATCTGGTCATGGAAAGAGTTACCTAATAAGGGTCTGAATTAGCTTGGTGGCAATGGGAATGGAAAGGAAGGATGTATTACAGAGAGATTGTGAAGGAAAAATCAAAATAGTTTGGTAACCACTTGAGGAGGGGAATTAGAGATGATTGAGTTTTCCAGCCTTTTTGAATGGAAGAATGTTGGTTCCAGGAGAAAGAATGATGAACTGGGAAACTCCACTTCCTTACTCACCAGAATGGTTGGTCAGTTAACAGCTCCACCAACAGTGCGTTAGTGTTCCAATTTTCCCACATCTCCTCTAGCATTTATCATTTTCCTTTTTTGTCCTATTAGCCAATTAGATAGGCATGAGGTGATACCTCTCTATATATTATTCTTATATAGTATTCTATATGTAGCATTTAATGTGCTTCTTCTTTGTAGTATTTTAATTTTTATATTACTATAATTATATTACTAAATTTTATATTACAATACTGTGAAGTAGGTAGTGTATGTCATCCCATTTTACAAATAAGGAAACAGGCTTAGAGGAGTGAAATAATTTGCTCATGATCACACAGCTTGGTGAAGAGCAAGTGTAATTGCTGTGAGAAAGTAAGAAAAGTGCAAGATTATTGTTTTTCTTGTGTTTCCAAGATGGTAGTGAGGCTGGGGAGCTTGGATGAGCTATATTTCTTCCCAGAGCTATTTCAAGAGCAGTGATTAATATTTGTTAATTGTTGATAGTCATTTACTATTAAATATTAAGGGTTTAGACTATTGAAATAACGAAAAGATGGCTACCTTAAGCAGGGACACAGAGGCCTCAGAGTACAGAGCATTGGACAAAGATACATTAGTCAATTAACAAGTTGATTGAGTACTTAATCTGTACTAGGCACCATACTAAACAGTGGAATTAGTGTTCCAGTAAGGGATTTATTGTTAGCCAGGTGGTACAATGGTTAGAGTGCCAGGCCTAGAGTAAGAAAGGCCTGAGCTCAATTCCTGCCTTAGTTACATTATAGCTGTATGACCCTGGGCAAGTCACTTAACCTTGTTTGCCTCAGTTTCCTCATCTGTAAAATGGCCTGAAAAGGGAAATGGCAAACCATTCCAGTATCTTTGTCAAGAAAAACTCAAATGGGATTATGAAGAGTCAGACATGACTAAAACAAAAAACAACAACAACAAGGAATTTATATTAGGGAGTTTAATCACCCAGAACAGATATTAGATCATAAGCTCATCATTTGGCACAGGTGATGTGTGTGTGTGTGTGTGTGTGTGTGTGCGCGCGCGTGTGTGCGTGTGTGTGTGTGTGTGTGTGTGTGTGTGTGTGTGTGTGTGTGTTTGCTAGGACTGAGGGGGCTCACAGGTAAAAAGTACAGGAGAAAACATCTTAACAGGGAAGTAAGTGTTGAGGGTTTCCAAAAGGGAAGCAGGATATTTTACTTAGAGCCATTCCTGACCTGTTGTCATGTGAATTTGGTTTTTAACAATTTGTGACTATCATCATGATCCTCATCTTAATCCCAGCCCCTGCCATGATCCATGTAAAATTTTTTTACCACATTTGTAATCTTGCTTGACTCTTGCCTCTGTTTGATTTTATTTTTTTTAATTGTGTTCACTTATCACTTATTTAAAAAAATATTTGACTGTTACCCATTTAAATAAATAAAAATGAGTTTTTTAAACTTGTGAAATGCATGCCAGACATGGTGGTGCACATCTGTAATCCATGCTACCAGAGGAAATCTGAGGCTAGTGAATCACTTGACCTTTAGGAGTTCTGAGGTGCAGTAGGGCTGAGATGATTGGGTGTTTACACTAAGTCAGGAACCAATAAGATGTGCCCTTAAGTTCAAGGGGTCAGGATGGATGGCACCAAGCTCCCTAAGAAGGGGTGAGTGGGTCTGGGTAGGAAACAGAGCAGGTGAGAACTGTGGTGCTGATCAGGAGAGAGATGTGGGATGGGATTTAACAATGACTGTTGAATTTCCAGCTGGATGAGATTAGGGCCAGATTATCACTGTGACCAAACTGTGAGATTTAAAATTGGATATTAGATCATAAATCTCCCCTCTTTAACCTTTCCCTTAATTTATCTCCCAGACTAGTAAATGGAAGAAGCTTCTGGTTTTCTAGATAGAGCTTTTATTGTATGGTAGTCACAAGGTGATGTTGATTAGAAGGATAGGAAAGTAGAAATACAATACAAATCGTCTTAAGTCTAGGCTTAGTCTATTTTTCCAGGTAAAAGCAAATAAATATTGGAAGTCCTCATGTACTGGTATGGAGAAAAAGGCAGAGCAGAGATCTACCACTGTGAAACATGTAGATTCATAGGGAATGGATGAAATTATCGTAGCCGGGTTTGGAACTACAGAATGTCTAGGAATAACATAATTATTAATCGCTCTAAGATCTTGCACAAAACGATAAACAGGTTTACCATCTGACCCAGGCTTGCACAGGAGATCACGACCTAATAAATTTACAGGGGCATCAGGCATGAGTAAAAATGAATGTTCCACTGTTAAGGGCCCCATAGATACCATGCGAGGATTCAATTTTGCCATTCTCTGGCTCTTTCCTGAGACTCCTACTACCTTCAAAAATCCTACAGGTCTACACCCAGCATCTGGTTTGCTTACTAATACTGATTTAGAGGCTCCTGTGTCTAGCAAACAATCGTAATAAGTCTCCCCCACTTTTAGGGTGACATGTGGTTCATTACTCTGGGGAGGTGAATGGACTGGCACAAGTGATAAACTCAGGTCCTCCTGAATACAGGGCTGGTGCTTTATCCACAGTGCTACCTAGCTGCTCCCAGAACTTGTATGACTTATAAGTAAGAATGTTTTGAATTATGTTTAAATTTTAACATCTTGATTTTGAGTCATTCATTTATTTGCTTCAAAAAATATGAACATTCCAGAATTAAGTCCTGTTTTTAAATTTTATAACTTCTCTTTTATCTTAAATCTATCTTAAAGCCTAATAAGAAATATAATATATACATATATATCATACATATATATATATATGTATAATCTCTCTTCATATGTACCTTGCAAACTTGCAATGGCTATTTTATTTAGAGAATTACTAGCGTCTTTTTTCTATGAAAATTCATTAAGTACCAGGTTTTATTTTTTTAAATCATCATTTAAGAAAAAGGTAAAAACTATGAAGTTTTCCTAAGAAAATGCAGAGGAATATTTTTAGGAGTTGAGCAGGAGGAGTCACAAGATAAGAAAGGATGAGCTGTTTGCATGTAGCACAGGATTTATAGTATTTATTTATATTCCAAACAAACCAGAGAATTTGAAAGAATTGTCTTTTCTGATTAAATCATTCTCAGGAGACAAATCACTCATTTCCTTCTTTGATTGGTTTGGAAAGTCGGCATGTTGATGTTAATAGGCCGCAGACATGTTTTTGAATAAGAAAAATGTTTAACATCTTAAGTGTACAGATGAATCAGTTCATGGTACCTTATAGGCTTGTTATTTTTCATGCTTTCTTTTATCATGAATTTGCATTTTCTTGTCAGGACCTCCTTCGAGAAATAGTATTGATTTTCAACATGGTCAGTTGGGGTTAGGTCATTGCATTCTATGTGACTTACTTAATGCATGTAGGTAATTGATTAGCAGTATGTTGGAACCTTTACCTTAATTGTATGCACAGTAAATTTAGAAATGAAATAAAAAGACGGATAATTGTTTTTAAGTTATAAAAAAATAAAGTAGCTGTTAAAATTACAAGAAGAGAAATGGGTTGTTCCATGGATCCTTTTTAAGGTATGTTGGTTGACATTCTAGATAAACTATACTTATCTGTATTAGAACATTTATAGAAGATAAAGGAATCTAAACAATTTGACAACATGAAAAAAGATAGGAGTAATCATCACAAAATAAAAGAATCTCAAGATTGGAAGAAACTTCAAAGGCCACCTATTCCCTAGGATATGAGAGCTTTTGCTTTTTTTGGCAGACATTTCACACTATTGATTCTTAGCTTTCAATTTAGTAGATCTTAGAACTTTTTCATATGAATTGTCTTCCCATTCCTCTTATGAAAAAGATTTTTTTAAATCTAATGTAGGAGTTTTAATTTTGTATTTCCTTGTACTGTCCTCAGTGGTTAGACTTTTTTGTCCCTACTGGGGCACAGGGCTTTAATTAATTTAGCGGACAAAAGTAAACAAGATCCTATTATCTAATTTGATTTCTCCACATCACTTGACCTTTCTGCTATCTATAGGTATCTCAGTAAAATTCCCAGGTGGCTTTGCTACATGTAGCACAGGTCACATAGCATACATCCATATTTGTAGTATGACACATTGCACTTTAATTTCATACGAGGCATTTTTCTATGTTGTCACAAATTCTTTTGTTATATGTTATACATAACTTATATATATATATGTGTGTGTGTGTGTGCATATATATATATATGTGTATATATATATATATATATATATATATATATATATACACATTTCCAATTAACTTAGTACAACTTAAAAAATCATCATTAGGCTCTTTAAATTTAATTATCTTAGTTTGACTTTCAATGTTTCTGAACACCTTTGAGTCATTGCCTTATCAAACAAGCTTAACCAGTTGTGGATATATTTACTCAGCATAGTAAATATTTACTTAACTACATGTTCTCTTTCATTATAAAGTATAAATTCATTTTATGCAATGGATATATCTTTCTTATTAATGTAGCCAAAATTGTAACCATCCCTCAAAGCATTACCATGCCTGGAATTCTCTTTCCCTGCCAAGAGAAGGCTTCAGCAAAGAGATTCCTCACTGAGGAAACAAAGGTTGGAGCTCATTGGATGAGAACATTAGTAATAACTACTTCACTTTAGCACAGCCTAGAGTTTGAGAGAGGTATAGCCTTTCAGAAGAGCATTGTTGATCTCCCCTCCCACCTCTGGTTTGAAAGGTAAACTCAGAGGGTACAGATAAGCTTTGCAATTGCTTTACTGAAAGCTTAGTTTACTATAGCATAATTGGTCAACACAGCAATCTGGTCATTTAAGATCTGGTTGGACCCAGAGAAGCCTATCTGATAAGCTGTGTAGTTCTCTGACTTACAGAGGAATGTTAGCCAATTCACCTTTTAAAAATGTGATTGAAATTTGAGCTTCTTAGTGCTTTATCATTTTTAGACTAGAATACAAGAGTGCTACCCAGCTGGAGAATATCGAGGATCAGAAGGGGAACAGATAGCCCAGAAGCTGCTTGGTGTGTGGCAGATTTTTTTAATGGACCATGACATCAAAACCTCAGGTTTTGTTATGCTTGACACATCAGTTTTCCTCACTCATGTATTTCCCTGACGTGTTTCTGAAAATGTGTGCACACATTTCCATCCTATCCCTGATAATTTCATTTTGAGTGTTTTCATTAAACACTTATTTTTTATTAAAGATTTTGCTTTAATATGTGAGTTTAAAATGCAAAGAAAAAAGAATAAAGTTTGGGGAAAAACAAGCAAGATAGCTTTGGTAGTATCATGTAATAATAATTTATTATCTGTATATAAATTTAAAGCAGGGCAGCTAGGTTTATATAGTGGATAGAGCACTGGGCTTGGAACCAAGAAGACTTATCTTCCTGATTTCAAATCTGGCCTCAGACACTTACTAGCTGTGTGACCCTGGGCAAGTCATAGTAGAGATTCACAGTTTCACAGAATTTCTTTCTAGTCTACTTTGTATATGGATTTGCATGTGAGTGTGTGTGAGTGTGTGTGAGTGTGTGTGTGTGTGTGTGTGTATGTGTTTACAAGTTTCAGGATGAAAAAAATCAGATTTTTAAAAATATCAATGTTTTATTGAATTTAACAGATTACCACCTTACCACCCCATGGTGACTTGAAGGTCTAAAGCTGAGGTTCAGGATTGGTAAATTTTGATTGGAGGTGTGTAAAGAATAGTTCTAAAGTATGGGCATTGGGGCAGAGGGTAGGTCCAGTTATGATGATAGAAGGTGCCAGAAAATAGCATGAAAAATTTGTATGCCTGGATGGAAGCGAGGACACTGAAAGGGAAAAGGAGTTGGTGAGTTTAAATAATACAGAAGCCAAACTTGGTATTTGTGTCATTTAAATGACCAGATTCCAGTAAAGCCCGGACACTAAAAAGGGTCTTTGGCTCTAGTATATACCATTTAGGCTAACTGGAGAGGACAAATGAACACCATATTTACATAGGGGAGGGGGAAGGGGAAGGAAGGGGAAATTCTTTAGAATCTAATAAAGCATTCTGAAAAGTATAAAGCATATATATGAAAGGTGAGAATTGACAGTATATGCAAATCCAACTAATGGCAAAAAATTAAGAAGGAAGTCACTAGAATTAAGAGGGGTGGACAAGGCTTCCTATAGGAAGTAGGATTTTAGTTGACCCATAAGTCAGGGAAAATTGTGTATACATGTACACAGTAATCATTGTATGTATTCTTGTTTTGGTGGGTGAATAGGGGGAGTGGGAAGGTGGACTGCATCTGTGATTCACTGACTCATTGCTACAGAGAAGATGAGAAAACTATTTCTACCAAAGTGGGTCAGAATCTGCTCTGTAGCTTTGAATGGGTATTCAGAGGTAAGACTTGCCCAGGATCACACAGCAACTTTGTCATAGGTGGGTCTGGAAACCAGTACTTCCTGAATCCTAAGCTATCATCTGCCATGCCGCATTGTGTGTATGTACATGTATATATGCACGCATGTTTATGCATATATGCATGTTGTCGCATTTATATGTATACTGTATATATTTAATTGCATGTATGCGTATATGCAAGTATATAATAGAATAATAGAAAAATAGCACTAAATGAACATGTATTTGTAAAGCAACTAAAATATTTTAAGGAATTCAATATTTTAACATATTGTGAAAAGATAAATAGATTTTTTTCCTTTTCAAAGTGTTTTAGGGCATTTTATACTTCATATTACTTTATAACGGAGTCATTTAAAATACTTAGGCATTTGTGGCAAATAATGTAATTGTTTTCTGGACCCTAGCATAATGTGGTTTTACAGGTTCCTCAATATTTATTGAGGAATCAAGTTCTTTGTTATGATGTTTATTCAGGACAGGACAATGAATTCAGATACAGATAAGATATTGTCAGCTTTGAGTATTCAAGAAGATTTAATCAAATAAATAATCTAATTCAAATAAATGACTCAGATTATAACAGCAGCATGGCAAAGTAAATAGAGGACTGAGTTTGGAGTCAGGGAGAATTGGGTTTAAATCCTCCTTGTGATAGCTACTAATCATATGACAGAAAATCATTTAAACATAAAAACATTTAACTCCCTTGGACATAAGTGGCATAATGAATAGAGTACAAGACACTCTATTGAGTCAAAAAGACTTATCTTTCTGAGTTCAAATGTGACCTCAGACACTTACCAGCTGTGTGACCCCAGGCAAGTCACTTCACCCCTGTTTGCCTCAGTTTCCTCATCTGTAAAATGAGCTGAAGAATGTAATAGCAAACAACTTCGGTATCTTTGCTAAAAAAAAAAAATCCAAATGGGGTCACAAAGAGTGGGACACAACTGAAAAATGACTGAACTGAAGGACATATCCCTATGCAAAATCATAGCTCTTTGGATTATTGGTAAAATTCATAATCATATCAATTTGCAAGAAACAGTATCAATTTGAGGAAAGTTGAATTTCTTTTCACCCATGTGTTTATTAATAGCAGTAGTAATTGAATAGGCACTCTAATAGGCAGTAGGCGAATGTGATTATTAGTTTATGTTTTTTTGAAGATAGAAACTAAGACCAAGCAGTCAGTTGTGCTTGGGGTATGCATGGTAAACTTTTTAAGAAAAACTAAATTTGGAAAGGAGTACAGAGCTGATTTACACATATTTAAACAATATACCTTTGTGATTGTGGGACCTTTTCTCAAGTTTACTTTGGAAATTTTCCAATTTTTTTCTTCTATTAAGGAAGAATGAAAACTTCCTGAACAGCAAAGTGTTTTTCATGTCATACAATTATTACATGGGGTTCCTGGTGCAATTTCCTTTGCTTTTATTTTTTTTTAACACAACAGTGATTGTCCTTGAAATTTCAGCAATATCAGATAACTATAATTACTTCTTATGCAGAACTTTATAAAGAAGTCTACTTCATAAAACCAGTTTCTTTTTTTCTAAAAACATACATTCCTTTAAGAGAAGAAAGTTCAAGGTCAAATTAGCCTTTTGGTACATTTTAAGTTTACAGTCCTGCATTCAATTATTTTGGAAACAATGTTTTCAAATTGCCTCTACCTTTATCATTGTTGCACTGCAACAGCATCATTCCCCACAGAGGAAATTCATATAAGTAGGGTCTGTTTTCAGCACACTTCAAGGAGGCTTAATTGCCAAAATACAACACAATCTTTTGTTGTGTGTTATAGAGGCTTTTTACCCGTTTAGGTAATTTCTGTAGCTTGGGCCCCAAGAACAGCATGAAGGCAAAACTTCATGCTCAGTGAACTTATGCCGATGAATGTGGTAAAAGAAAGTTAAAACACTATTGACTAGTAATGAGGAAATGGAGAAGAATGTCTAAATTCAAATATTAGCTTGATAACTAAGCTAAATACATAAATAAATGATCAGAATTATTCATTCTTCTTTAGTCCCTAATCTTTTCTTTCTTTAATTTTTTTGTTTGTTTTTTATTTTTGTTTCATTAAATTGAAAGTATAGTGTTGACCATTCATTCATGTTAGGATGAATTAAAAAAAAAAGTAGCCAAACCCTTAGATGCTAAATGTAAATTAGAAGCAAAATCTTCCTTTGAAAGAGCCACAAGAAACAAAACACACTTGGACTCTAAAAGAATCAAATTCAGTTTTACAAAGTCTTGATTTTTCAGTTTGCCATTTTGTTATCTACAGAAAGATGTGGGATCTTCAGTTTCATCAAAGTCAACTTTTTGAATGCCCATCTAACAGTACCACTGGACTTCAGAACACCATAGCTAGTGGTTGGTGTGGAATGTTAGCTTATTATTGTAGCTAGATAGCTAAAATAAAGCAATATAGTGCTTTATATAAGCCAGCAACTATGCAAAAGTCTGGTGTTATAATAAGTGAGACCATCACTACCCTAAATGAGGTTACATTTTAATAGGAAAAATAATACATAAAGGGAAAAAAAGGAATGGGTTTGGAGAATAGGATAATGAGGTAGGCAAGAAGAAGATATTTGAAGCTACAGTGAGTTGAAGCATGATTGGAGTCCTCCCTAAAATGGTGGATTGAGGAGGGAATCACCAATGAGGAAAGGTGGAATGAGGAGAGAAGAAAATTTCTCAGAGTGATAGTGCATTTTATTGTACGTAAACAGTATTTACGCTTACCATTCTCTCCCCAGTGTTCCATTTGAAATATTTGAGACAAATATTTTAAAAGTGACTTTGGTGCTAGAGCCTACAAAATTCAGGATTCTGTTTTTCATAATTCATTAAAATGTCACTTATTCTTTTTTTTTTCCCCCTTCCTCTCAGAAGCATACTAGGAGCAACCCTGTGAGTTGGAAAACTTGGGTTTCAGTCTTAACTATCCTGCCGTGGAGCTGTGTGATTTTGGACAAGTCATTTAAAGTAGCTAGGCTTTAGTTACCTAATCTTTAAGAGTTTGGCAAAGATCTTTTTTTTCTGACCTTTTGAAGTTTTTTCCTAATTTAAAAATTAGCATTTTTATTTTTATATACATTTATTTTCACTCCCTAACTTTACCCCAATTAAACAAAAGGAAAAGAAAAAAAGAGAAAACTCATAACAAATATGCCTAGTTTCACAAAACAAATGGCCTCATTGGCTAAGTCCATAAATGTATATATTATTTTACATTTTTAATTCATCACTTCTCTGGTGGGTGATAGATAGATTTAACCTTCTGTCCTCTGGAATCATGTTTTTTCATTGCATTGATCAGAATTCTAAGTTGATAGTGATTTTTAAAATAATATTATCAAAGCTAGGTGGCACAGTGGATAAAGCACCGGCCCTGGATTCAGGAGGACCTGAGTTCGGCCTCAGACACTCGACACTTACTAGCTGTGTGACCCCGGGCAAGTTACTTAACCCTCACTGTTCCATCATCATCATCATCATATCATTGTAGAAATTGTTCTCATAGTTGTGATCACTCTACTCTGAATAGAAGTCCTCCTAATTTCTTTTGAAATTGTCTTTACTACATTCATATACCATAATATTTAACTCTTTCCCAAGTGGTAGGTACCCCTTTAGTTACTCTGTTTGTTTTTGCTACTAAGAAAATAGCTACTAAATTTTTATAGGATTATTATATGATTATTAGTGGTATCTCTGGATCAAAGGTTATGCACAGTTCAGCAACTTTTTGGCATAATTCCAAATTGCTTTCAAGAATGTCAGACTAAACAAAGAATCTTTAATGCCCCTTTTATCTCTGGCATTCTATCTCTAAAAAGAAAAGAAAAGAAAAATGCTTTTGTAGTTGATGAAACTCTTCCTACCGGTCCTAGTTGGCAGGTACTTTCACTGCAATCCCCTGTCTTAGATATGTAGCAAATAGAGTACTAGGCTGTCCTAACTCAGACTTCTTATCTGTGTTACTCTGGACAAGTCATTTAATTCCTCTGAGCCTCTTCTCATCTGTAAAATGAGGTGGTTGTTCTTGATGGATTCTTTGATCCTTTTCAATTCTAAATTGAGGATCCATGCTTCTATCCTTTGTGAGTGATGCCTGCAACATGGAGAGATTAAGTAACCTGCTCAGTGTCTTCCTGGCTTTGAGGCCAGCTTTCTAGTCACCACATCAGGCTGCCTCTCTGTTGTACTGAGAGGAGGAATTTAATATCTTTCCATATTGAGATCTTAATTATATGCACCTGGAGTGCTTCAAGACAGAGGATTTGACTTTATTTTCCATTCAATTTCATTTTTCATTTCAGCATACCACCAAACTCATTTATCCAATATGGCTCTGCATATTTCTCCCTTTGAATCTTCTGACAATGAAGTTCTAATAGAAATGTGTGAGTACTGCCAATAAAGGACCTTGTTCCTGTACTTTGTCTGGCTTAAAATAAGAAATCTCAATAAGGGAATGATCTAAGCATTTTCCTTTGTACTTGCAGGACCTATAAACACTCTTCAGGGAATGTTATTTGATTCAGATGCAATAAACAATGTCAAACTGTCAGGGACTGGTTTAAGACTGTAAGCAGACCATTCAAATAAGGTGTATTAAGGTGAATAGAAATGACAACAAATCATTTATAAAATGAAAAGAAAAAAAATAAATGTAATGTACAATAGCTGTTCCTACATGTCTTTGTCAGCATCAGGGGTGAATGCCTTTAAGTTAAACAGCTAATATTTATGTTACACTTTAAAATGTTCAAATGATTTTACTTCTTTTATCTAATTTGATGGCTGAAGGTAGTGTCTCATCTCTTATTGCTGAGTCTATGATAATCATAAATCAGTTTTATTTTTGCCTGTTACTTTTTACCCCTCCCTTTTAAAAAAATTCCTTGCCTTACCTAGTTTTATGGGTAAATAAAAGGTGCTGTTTTATGAATGGTCTTATTCATAGCCAGACCATAACCTTTGTGTCAGAGGCTCTTCCTTAACATGAAGAACCTAGGAAAATCTTTGACTTATCTGACTCATTTGCTCCCCAGGTAGAGAGAACCTGGGAACTTTGATATATGACCCTCCCCATACAGTAGTACTAACTTGTCTTACTCAGGCTAATAAGCCTTAAAACATAGAACACATATTATTTATATGTAATACAGGAGCTCTTACAAACAATATTTATTTCAAAAAGTAGAATCAATCACAGATATCTGAATTTACATTCCTAACACATGAGAGGAATAATCATAATCCCCTCTCATTTCATACCTCTTCAGGCTGAAAGTCTAGCTTTGTTCCCATAGATCATAGTCCCAATTCCAAATCCAAAACCCACTTCAACCTCCAGTCCCAAGCACCTTGGCTTCTCATTACTAGTCTGGCTTGTTCCAAGACCCTGCCTGCAATCCTGGCTCTGAGGTCATCCTGGCTCAAATTCCTGGGTTTGTGAGGATCACCTCTGGCACCTGAAACTGAGGACAAATAACACAGAAAACAAATGTCCTTAAGCCCACTTGGCAGAACCTTAGTAAAAGAGTAGGAACAGGGGGAGTTCCTTCTCACTGATTCAGTTTAAAGTATCTAGGCTGGATGCAAGAGTTGCTGAAAAGAATACAGCTTAAAAGAGGAGGTGGGGAAGAGAGAGAGAGAATGGTTTAGTATCACAAATATTAAAGACTCAGGAAACCAATCAACGGAGGCTACCCCCATGTGGTAGGGAACAGTGGGCTCCATCCTAGAACAAACATCCACAAGACATGCCCAGAAAAATCCTGTGATACACATTAATGTCAAGACAAAGAACTCACACCCAAGCTCACAGAGCAGAGATTCTTAATCTTTTCTGTATTGTGGATCCCTTTTGCACCGTGGTGAAGCTTATAGACCCATTCTGAACTATTTTTAAAAATCTCTTTTAGGATACCAACTTAGTAGTGGTATTGCTAGATTGAAGAGTATGCATAGTTTTATAGCCCTTTGGCCACAGTTCCAAATTGCTCTCCAGAATGTTTAAATCAGTTTACAACTTTGCCAAGAATATATTAATGTTTCATTTTCCCTATATCCCCTACAACATTTGTCACTCTTCTGTCCTATTATCCAATCCAATAGATATGAGGTAGTACCCAGAATTGTTTTGACCTGCATCTCTCCAATCAATAGTGAGTTAGAGCATTCATTTTCATATGACTATAGGTGCCTTTATTTCATCTGGAAACTTCATGTCTTTTAATCATCTATCAATTGGGGAATGGCTCTCATTTTTAACAACTTTGATTCAGTTCTCTATGTGTTTGAGAACTGAGGCCTATCAGACAAACTTGCTTCAAATTTTTTCACAGTTAGGATTGCTATCAGCTATTTTTAAATGCATAAAATAAAATATATAGGATTACAAAGAAAATTGAATATGTTGGGAAATTATAAAAATATTTTGGGAAATATCAATTTCATAGACCCTAGGAAAGAACTTCTGATATAGAGAATCAAAAGAGCCACCATTTTGCTTTCTAGTGGGGTCCTCTTTACTTCTCTTCAGAGACCTGTACCTTTTCTGTGATCCACAATATACTTCTGGATGAGACTAGTGAGAAGCATCACTAGCTGCTTTTTGGAAATCTCAAACTGGACATCCCTTGAACATCTTAGACTCAAAATTGCCAAAACAGAACAATTCCCTCTTCATTCCCCAAACTCTTTCCCCCAGTACTCCTGTCTTTCAACTTTTCTGTTATCGTCAAGGATACCACCATTCTTCCAGTCATGACAGCTTATAATATTGTGGTCATTTTTAGGTCCCCACTTGTATTTATCCCACATTTCCAAACTATTGTCAGGTCTTATCATTTCTAACTTCACAATATCTCTAGTGTATTCCTTTCTGTCTAATAATACAATCACCACCCTGATGTAGGCCCTAACTCATGGCCTCTTGCATTACCCTTTGGCTGGTCTTCCTCCATCTATCTTCTCCCTCCTCCAATCCATCCTCTACCCGCCTGCCAAAGTGATTTTCCTAAAGTAAAGGTTTTTATATCATCTCTCTCTATGAAATAAAGGTCAGTGGCTGCCTGTTTCTTATAGGGTCAACTGTAAAATTCTCTGGCATTTAAACGTGGCATACTTGCCATTTCTCACGCATGACACTCCATCTTTTACTTGCTGTCCCTCATTGCCGGCAATGCTCTTTTTTCTCATCTTTGCCTCCTGACTCCCCTGGCCTCCTTTAAGATTCAGCTCAAAGCCCACCTACTGCAAGAAGTCTTTCAAATGCGATAATGGCTAATTGTAATTATTATCATCATCATCATCATCCTTGTTATTTTTCCTCTGTGCCTTCCTCCATTATTCCTGTCCTATTTTCTTTATTGTTAGTGCCTTCTGTCTAAGGTCACCTCTCATTTCACTGTATATGTCTTGTTTGCACTTAATTATTTATTTTCTCTTCCCTTAGAATGTGAATTCCTTGAGGATAGGGAGTTTTTTTTCTGCTTTGCCTTCCCTTGTATTTCATCTATTTAGCAAAATGCCTGGCACATAGTAAATGTTTAATAAAGGTTTGTAGACTGATTGACTTCTACAAGAAAACTTTGCTGATTCCCCTTATTGCTTCTTCCCCTCTCCAGTTTCTTTCTATTTATTCAGCATGTATTTTGTGTTAACTTATTTCACTCTCACAGTAGAATATAAACTTTCTGAGGACAAGGACTGGATTGTTGTTGTTTTTTGTCTTTGTACCTCCAAACCTAGCTTAGCATTTGGCACATAGTAGACACATACATGTTTTGAAATGAATTAAAGGGTTGGATATGATTTATAGGCATATTTTATTGTATTCTGCAGCTAAAGAAACATGCCCTAGATGATTGTGTCTTTTCTGGGCTATGTGGTTAATAATTAGTACAATCTGAATTTCTACTCAGGTGCTGTCCACATATGGTACTACTTCTACTATATTCCTTATATAGAGTGAAACTAGAAGCCAAGAAGTCCTAGGTACAAGTTCCATCACTAATATGTACTGTGTGAATGACCATGGGCAAGTCACTTCTCCTCTTGTAAGCTACAAACTCTCTATGACTCTTAAGCTGTGGTTATAGTTAGAACTTGTATCAGTAGATAGGATTTCCTCACCTGGGAATTCCCAGTAACTGATGGAAAGCACAGGTCCAATCTCTATTGATAACTTTTATTAAACAAAATTTAACAGAAAGCAGTTTTGGGGGTACACCATTCTTTATACCTCTCTATACAACCTTTATTTACAGTGTCAGTTCTCTATCCACTAAGTACTTAATCTATACACAAGTTCTTAACTTTTTAAAAATAAAAACAAAAACTGTAGTTTAGTCCAGAATATTGTGAAAGGGTCTTTGAAAGTTGAAATAGATTATATTCATCCCCTGTTTTATTTCTAGACTATGTAGGCCAGCTGCAACCTTGTTTGATACAGAAACAAAACCCAACTAATCTCCCATTTCTGAACAGTTCTCTCAATATAGTAGTTACATTTTGTTTCCACTATTCCAGGAAAATGTGTCTGTTTGTTATGACAGGTTAGACTTTGCTCAGTAGGTCTTCTGTTCTCTCCATCAGTTCCTTCAAAACAGTTGTACATTTGTAATTTTATTTTAACTTTAGAAATTAGAATTTACATTCCACAAAGAGAGAAGAGAGGGCATTTGGTTGATATAGAAACAGCCATATATTGCCTGTTTAGTGGCTTTTGGAATAGTCAGCATTTGACCAAACAAACCCAAAATGCATGACAATAATGTTTAAAAGTGTATTAGTATGATGGATGAATCAATCAATCCTCCAGTTTTAATGAAAATAGTTTAGGAAGTAATTACAGTGAGAGACTTTTGATTATAGCATGAAATGAACTTTCTTATAATAAGACATAGGAACAGCTTTCGCAGTCTCCCTCTAAAGATTGAAATTCCCCAGAGTCCAGCCATATGTTACCTTGGGCCCCAGATTCCTAGTGTGAGTAAGGTGAGATCAAGCAATGAGTAACTTAAAGGTCCCTCCTTAGGGGAGAGATTTTCATATCTCTAGAAACTAGGTGGTAAAATATTGACATAGTTAGTTGTTGTTCTCTCCCTCCTTCACCCCCAAAGAAACTTGGTTCCCATGAGGTGGAGGAGTACAGTCAAGTATTTGAACTGGCTGTAGTTTTCCCACTATCTCAAAGTAACATCCTCTGGTTATCCTTGCATAAAAATCCAATTAAGAGGGAGTAAAGAAATAAGCAGTACATGCTTGCCCTATCTCTCTTGTGAAGGTCAGGAACTGAAAGAACCTAACTTTTGGGAAATAGAAACATCAACAGAAAAGTAAAACTCAAGTCATGCTTATCATCCAGGCACTGAATAGAATTTGGGCCTTTCAAACTGATTTTTAGGCCAATGATAAAACTACTGTCCACAACCACAGAAAGACTTATTATGATTTAATATTATCAGTCCCATATAACTGGTGTTCTGAGGCCTCCAAATTCTCCCAATTTTTTGCATGAGTCCTGTGTTTGTTTGGGTTTTTCATTTTAAAACAGTAACCAATGCATAACCTCACAGCCCTGGTAAGCCTAACCAGGCTTTTGTATATTAAAAAGATTTTCTTTCCCTACCTTTTTGGTTCTCAAACTATTTAGTAGATTGGGTGTGTGAGCTAGTTTGTCTTCTGATGTAAATTTAATACAAACACACACACTCACAAAACTTAAAAATCATCCATGTATTTTGATTTTTTTTGGATCCTCTAGCATTTTTTTTTATTTTTTATTTTTTTAGCAACATACATTTATTTTATTTTTTCCAGTTGCATGTAAGGGTAGTTTTCAACATTCGTTTTCATAATATTTAGAGTTCACAATTTTTCTCCCTCCCCTTTCCTCCCCCCTCCACAAGATTACAACCAGGTTATATATGTACAATCCACAAGTGTTCTTTTTATCAATTTGTTCTATGGGGGTGGATAGTTAGCTTCCTCATTATTTCCTTGGGATTGTCTTGGATCATTGCATTGCTGAGAGTAGTTAAGTCATTCAAATTGCTCATTGAACAATACTGCTGTCACTATGCACAATGTCCTCCCAGCTCTGCTCACTTCACTATACATCAATGTTCATTAGTCTTTCCAGGTTTTTCTGGGATCATCCTGTTTATCATTTCCTATATCACAAGACCATTACACCCCAGTCATATAGCACAGCTTCTTCCATCATTCCTCAATTGATGCACATTCCTTTGATTCTCAATTCTTAGCCTCCACAAAGAGTTGCTATAAATATTTTTTGTACAATTTTCCCCCTTTTTCTCTTTTTCATGATTACTATTGTTAACTGTTTCCCTTCCATTCTATTCCCTTCCCCATGATATTTATTCTATTATCCATCTTCTTTCTTCCTATCCCTCTTCAAAAGGGATTTGCTTCTGTATGTCCCCACCCCCGCTCTGCCCTTCCTTCTTTTGCCCCTCTCTCTTTATCCCCTTCCCCTCCTATTTTCCTGCAGGGTTAGAGAGATTACTCTACCCAATTGATTGTGTACATTATTCCCTCCTTGAGCCAATTCTAATGAGATTGAGGTCTTTGAGTCAATTCTGATGAGTGTTAGGTTCATTTACTGCCCAGATTAAATAGATTACTCCACCCAGTTGGGTGTGTGTGTGTGTGTGTGTGTGTGTGTGTGTGTGTGTGTGTGTGTGTGTGTGTGTGTTAGTCCCTCCTTGAGCCAACTCTGATGATTTTAAGGTCTTTGAGCCTTTTCTGATGAGTGTAAAATTCATTTATTGCCCTGCTCCTCTCCCATCTCTTCCCCCACTCCATAAGCCTTTTCCTGTTCCTTTCATGTAGAATTTCACACCTGCCCTTACCCCTCCCCCAGTGCATTCCCCTCTCCCCTCAATTTAACCCTAAAGATGTCATCATGGGGCAGCTAGGTGACACAGTGAACAAAGCATCCACACTGGACCCAGGGGGATCCCAGCCAAAACCCAACCTCAGACACAAGACAGTCACCCACTGTACGACCCCAGGTATGTCCCCCCCAACTCCAATTTTTTATAGTTCTCTAGGGTCTTGTATTTGAAAGTCAAATTTGACATTCAGTTCAGGTCTTTTCATCGCAAATACCTGAAAGTCCTCCTTTTCATTAAAGTAACATTTTTTTTGGCTGAAAGATTATGCTGAGTTTTGCTGGGTAGGTTATTCTTGGTTGTAATCCCAATTCCTTTGCCCTCTGGAATATCATATTTCATGCCCTCTGATCCTTTAATGTAGAAGCTGCTAGATCTTGTGCTATCCTGACTGGGGCTCCACAGTACTTGAATTCTTTCTTTTTGGCAGCTTGCAATATTTTCTCCTTGACCTGAGAGCTCTGGAATTTGGCTATAATATTCCTAGGAGTTTTCCTTTTGGGATCTCTTTCAGGAGGGGATCGGTGGATTCTTTCAATTTCTATTTTAGCTTCTTCTAGAATTTCAGGGCAATTTTCCCTGAGGAGATCTTGCAAGATGATGTCTTAGCTCGTTCCTTGATCATGGTTTTCTGGTAGACCAATAATTTTCGAATTAACTCTCCTGGACCTATTTTCCAGGTCAGCAGTTTTTTCCAGAAGATATTTCACATTGCTCTCTATTTTTTTATTCATTTGGATTTGCTTTATTGTGTCTTGGTTTCTCATAAAGTCACTGACTTCCATTTGTTCAATCCTAATTCTTAGGCAATTATTTTCACTAGAGAGCCTTTCCATTTGGCTTTTCAAGCTGTTGACTTTTTTCTCATGTCTTTCCTGCATCACCCTCATTTCTCTTTCCATTTTTTCCCTCTACCTCTCTAACTTTATCTTCAAAGTCCTTTTTCAGCACCTCTATGGCCTAAGACACATTCATATTTTTCTTGGAAGCTTTAGATATAGGGGCACTGCTGTTGACCTCTTCCTCTGAGGGTGCACCTCAGTCTTCCCTTGTTACTGAAGAAACTTTCTATGGTCCTCACCTTTCTCTGTCAGCTCATCTTGCTCTTCTTTTACTTGACTTTTAGCTCCTTAAAGTGGATCATTGTTTCTAGCCTGCAGTATCCCAAGCTTCAGGGGTCCCAGGTGGTATGATTTAAGGAGGATCAGGTTCTTCACTCACCTGGCCTGCTCCCTGGTCCATAGATGACCCCAGACCTACTTGCTAATCAACCAGCTTTGTGTGTTGTTGTTGTTAGCTCCGACGAGCCTTTTCCCCTCCCCCACCTGGGCCACTGCTACTCATGCCTACCTCTAGGTTCCCAGCAGGGGTGAAAAACCCAAGTTCTGCCTCAGCACCAGCATAGACCCCTGTAATCTCCCCCCTGCCCAGGACTCAGCCCTCTCACCAGACTGTGAGTTCCAGAAGACACTGGTGCTTCAGCTGATTCAGAGGCTCTGGGGGTCTCCTCCTCTGGTGAGGCCTTCCTGGGACTGGATCTGTGTCAGGGTGAGTGTGGGGTTGGACTCGACTCCTGTTCAGTACAGCAGCTCTCGCCTTCTGACCTTTCAAGGTGTTCTTGGTTAGAAGATGATTTCAGCACATACTTCTCTGAGTTTTGCTGCCTTGTCCACTCTATCTTAACAGGGTTTCTCAAACTAGGGCTTGTAACATCAGATGATCTCCAAGCTCTTCATGGTCCAACAGATGGTGGTTCCCTTCCCTATAAACAGCAACACTCTCCTCTAGTATTTATGATCTGTCCCACAAGAAAGTGATTCATTACATGCCTTCTCTGATTTTCTCCATGTATTTGTTTTAAAATACTGCAAATAGAAATCGCTGTCATTAAAAGATTAATATTTCCCTCCCCCTGTGCTGGATGATCCTATGAAAAGGAAATTAAGTCTATATAAGAAATTATGTATTGCATTATCCAAAGACTTGAGCATCTGAAGACCTAGGGTATAATCTGGTCTCTAATGCTTACTTAGCTTATGTGACCTTGAACAAATTATATACATTTTCTGAGTCATGGTTTCCTCAACTGCAAAATAGAGAAAAGAAAGAATTGTGAGGAAAGCTCTTTGGAAACTTAAAACACATGCACTCTTTCCCTTTGTAAATATGCATAAATACATATATGTGTGTGTACTCATTTTGTGGCCAGAATTAACTTCAAAATATGTTCTATCATCATCCAACTAACAAAGGAATCTCCCTTTGAACATTATTGGAAACCTTGCCACAGGTTGTTCTGAATAACTTGTTGGTTGGATGAGCGATCTGACTAATTGGGAGGGTAGCATTCAAATTAGAATTCTGAGGAAAGGAATGCTAGCACTAGGGTTTAAGAACTTGGGTTCAGATTCTGACTTTGGTCCTTATCAATCTTTGTGATTCATCTTCAGGTTTATCTCCCACTTTTCCCTAGCATGAATAGTTTATTATAGTTAGGGGTATAGTGTATAAGAATGGTAATTCACTTTCCTATAGGACTTGAAGGTAAATAAAGATGTTCTCTTCCTCCTCAAATTTTGTTAGAGATATTGATTCAGTAGAGCTTAAAAAATATTGCTTTAAAGACTCTCCTTCCATGTGTCTTTCATGTACAATGTAGGCTTTTACAAAATTCCTTGATAAATGAAATAACAATCATTATTTTTCTTCAGCAACTCTCTGATTAGAAATAACTATTTGCCTGAGTTTTTTACTAGAGCTTTTTGCTAGAGAATCTCCGTTACTTTTTTTTTAATGTATAAGATATTTTATTTTTTCTGTTACATGTAAAGATAGTTCTCAACTTTTGTTAATACAAGCTTTACAATTTCAGATTTTTCTCCCTCCCTCCCCTCCCTCCCCCCTCCCCTAGACAGCAGGTAATCTGATATAGGTTATGTCTATATATCTCTATACATATACATAAAGATATAGATATATACACACACACATATATACACATAATAACATTAATCCTATTTCTGCATTAATCCTGTTACAAGAGAAAAAATCAGAGCAGTGATGCAAAACCTCAAAATAGAGAAAAAAAAAAACAAAAGAAATAATATGGTTCAATCAGCATCTATACTCCACAGTTCTTTCTTTCTTTTTTTTTCTTGGATTTGGAGATCCTCTTCTATCATGAGTTCCCTGGAACTCTTCTGTACCATTGCATTGGCGAGAAGAATATAGTCCATCACAGTAGGTCAACACTTAATGTTGATGATACTGTGTACAATGTTCTTCTGGTTCTGCTCATCTCACTCATCATCAGCTCACGTAAGACCCTCCAGGTTTCTCTGAACTCTTCCTGCTCATCATTTCTTACAGCACAATAGTATTCCATTGTATTCATATACCACAACTTGTCCAGCCATTCCCCAATTGATGGGCACCCCCTCAACTTCCAATTCCTTGCTACCACGTAAAGCGCAGCTATAAATATTTTTGTACATGTGGGTCCCTTTCCCCCTTCCATGATTTCTTTGGGCAAAAGACCTAAAAGTGGAATTGCTGGGTCAAAGGGTATGCACAGCTTTATTGCCCCGTTACTTTTTATTATAATACTTAACTGTATTTCTGTTACTTCCTGCTCCACCCCCCACCCCTCACTATCTAAGCTCTTGGTTGGGAGAGGCACCTATATCGTTGTTCTCTTCCTTTTTCCATTCTTCTTCCTATAACATTGGATGATAATCATCCAAAGCAGAGTTGATAATGGATCAAGGTTGGGCAGGAAAGAACAGGATCCATGTTGCAGGTAGAAGGAATGAATCCTATTGAGAAGAAAGTTTTGAAGGAAGGCAGGAGATAGACTAGTGTTTCAAATTATAGTCAAAGTATAATATTAGATTTGGGGTTCCCAGACCAACCTATTCAGCACATTCTGGGCTGGACAGCCACTACTTAAGAGAGGAATCTTCCATTTCTCAGGGGAAAATGTAAAACATCAAGTCTTTATATTTTCTGTAAATTTATTAAAGTAAAAACCTTCCAGACAAGAAGAGAAAGTAATATAACATCCAAGATCCTTGCCCTTATTTGGAAAATTCCCTGTCTGGGAACTTTTTGAGTGAGAGAGGAAGGAGAAACATAAAATTACAAAATTAGGGGAAACATCTACAGGATTTGTCAGAAGTGAAAAAATAGTGTTCCCATCTCTTTCTCTCATGAAGCTCTTTTCTTTGAAAGAAAACAAATAATAAAAGAAGGGCAAAACTATACTTTTTACTGTGTACTCTCTCATCTTTTTCTTTGAGGTCCATGACCAATGAGTACATGGGGGAAGTACAGGGTTCCACACAGTAGGAAAATATGGTTTTCTTTGTTTTTTTTTTTATAAGGCCAGGAGATTTATTTGGTTCATTTATATCCCATCTGTATATTTGTATACTTCACCGTAGAGTAAATTTTTGTTTTTGTTTTTTTTTTGCAGGGCAATGAGGGTTAAGTGACTTGCCCAGGGTCACACAGCTAGTAAGTGTCAAGTGTCTGAGGTCGGATTTGAACTCAGGTACTCCTGAATCCAGGGCCGGTGCTTTACCACTGCGCTATCTAGCTGCCCCCCGTAGAGTAAATTTTGCTTCTTAGAAAGTTCTTTATGAGAACATTCATAAATAAGATCATAATAAGGTCATATCTTAGAAAATAACCTTTTGTCTTTAAATTTAGTAAAAATCTGTGATCTATTCAGGAAGAAACAGAAGTAGACAGAAATTAAATACCTCATTCATAGGTAGCTCACTCAGTTTCACATGTCTAAGGAGAGAGATCTTTCTGCAAAACTTATTATATTTTCTGTATAGAGTACCTGTCCAGCATTTATAAAAGTAAGACAATTTTGTAGTTTAACATTTTATTAGAAATAGCAGCAAAAAACCCAAAAAAACCCAAAAAACAAAAAACCCAACCCTCTTAGAAAGCTAAAAAAATGCTTACCATTACCATTCCAGAACAAATTGTCAGTTTCTTCTTTTCTCATTCCCTATTCTCTTTTTCCTCCTGTGCTCTCCTCTCTTCTCCCCTTTCCTCTCCTCACTTCTCCTCTCCTCTGTCCCCTCCACCCACTCTCTTCTCCATATTTATCAATGACAAGTATGTGATCCTTTATATATGTTTATATATTATGTAAGTTTATTAATCAGCATCTGAACATTGCTTTTATCTCTTCCACTTTTCTTCCTTTAAGTGAAAAACATACTACATATATCACAAATTATCATTGAGGGAAGTCCAAGTTTTACCCATTAGGGTTTCCCATTGATGACTTTACAAACTAGGTCTCTGTTTATCTGTGTGTGGCCACTTTTGATATTAGTGTGGGTAACTATGACTGCCTTCTTTCAGATTTATGAGACTTGGCAGAAACCTTGAGAAAACAGATCCCTGCCCCTCTCAATAGGAAACATTATTAGATTAAATAAACATTGCATTTAAGTAAACAGGTACTAACTTTTCTAATAGGAACATGCACTCTTGCTTAAATTATACTTTGAGGTAGGGAAAACAAAAAATAGTTTTATATAGACTACAAAGAAGTTAAATGGTAAGTGTTAGCAATAACTACAGCTTTGACCTTGGAGCACACCCTTGTTTTTACATACTGGATTATAGTCTTCTGCTTGTGGGGATTTGCAGCACCCATACATAGCCCTGCTAACTGAGGACCATATGTGACTTTTTTTTTTTTTAACAGAACAACATCATAAGCCCACTCATTAGTTTTAAGTGAATTCTCCTTCTAGGATCTTTCAGTAATTTCAGGAAATACTTATATCATTCATTTTAAAAGTATATGGTTTCCAAAGCATTTACTAACAACACTTGACCCACTTACTCATCCCTTAAAAAGGGGGTAAACTTTACCATGAAAGTTATATTTAGGGATTTTGTGAAATGAAGGTAGCAAATAGCTCCCTCCTTTTAATTAATGCAGTTGATTAGGCCTTTATTTTGTGTATTCAATAGCCATTGTCATTCATTGGAACATTGTTTAATGCTTAAATGAGCTTATTAGTTTGAAAGTTCCCCAAATATGCTAATGTAATATGGTAGTTAATAGGGAGGGCTTTCCTTTTATTAGGAAAAACTGTGTTTGCTAAAGCAGGGGCCTTCCTTTGTCAGACTCCATTTTCATATTTATAGTAGCTTTTAAAAATTGATATCTTTTGGGAGCCAACATGACTTTTAACTCCTAAATCAAGAAAATAAGTATTTATTAAGTGCTTACAATATCCTGGGCATAGTGCTAAATGCTCAGTATACAAAGAAAAATGATCCCTTTTATCAAGGAGCTATCTAATGAAAGATTTGTTCAGTCATGTCCAATTCTTTGTGACTCCATTTGGACTTTTTCTTGGCAATCATAAAGGACTGGTTTGTCATTCCCTTCTCCAGCTCATTTTACAGATGAGGAAACCAAGGCAAAATGGGTTAAATGACTTGCTACAGGGTTACCCAGCTAGTAAGTGTCTGAGGCCATATTTGAACTCATGAAGATGAGTTTTCTTGACTCCAGGCCTAGGACTCTATCCACTGAACCACCTAGCTGACCCTAATGAAAGAGACAATATGAAACAAGATACATATAGGGTATGGAGGTAATCTGAGAGAGGAAGCACTAGCATTAAAGGAAATCTTGAAAGGCCTCTGAAAAGGTGAGATTTCAGCTCAGATTTGGAGGAATCCAGGAGGTAAAAGTGAGGAGAAAGAGGCTGAAAGGCATATAGGGTACAGCCAGTGAAAATACATGACATTGGGAGATGGAGTGTCTTTTATAAGCAACAGTAAGGGGGCCAGTGTCAGGGCATTACAGAGCCTGTGGTTTAGAGTAAAGTATAACAAGATTGGAAAAATCGGAAGGGGGCAGGTAAAGAAGGGCTTTAAAAGCCAGACAGGAGACAAAAATAGGTACTTTCTCAAAACCAACAAGGATTTCCAACGCTTGGCTTTGTTGTGTCTATGTACTTTTAATCCTCTGTACATGCGTGTGTCCTTTCAGGAAAGCTTGAACAAAGGAGGAACAATCAATTTGGGTTGTTGATGAATAGGTAAAGAAAAGCGCCTAATAACCTCTCAGTATCTTATAGGTTATAGACTCGACTTTGCAGGAGAGAAAAGACTTGACAGGGTCAGGATTACAGAAAGTATGTATTAGAAATGGGAACTCTGCCTTGTAGGAATGCTGCTGACACATGCTGTTGACAGACGTGTGCTGATGTTTGAAGGGCTCATGGCAGAGGTGTGCCTCCATTCTTTTGTCTCCTGTAAGCGATCAAGTGATTCTGGCTATTGAAAGGCCAGGCTCAACTTCAGGAAAGTCTTTCTTAATAATTGGACTTGTCTGCTTTTATGCAACATCAATTTTGAGTCCGTGGACAAAAGTGGAGAGTTAAAGGGTTTCCATTAAGTGGCCAAATGGATTTCTTCCCCCCAAAATTCATAGAGAATCATGACTAGGTCAATACTTTTTTTTTATTAGGATTGTAGGTTTACATTAACAGTTTTTATAATGCCATTCAGTTTAGAGCAAATGTGTTTATCTCATCTTTAAAGAATTCCTTGTGGATCACTGCAGCATGACACTCTGACATGACTAAAATAAACAACCATTACTGGGGAAAAAGTTTACTTCCCTTATTCATTAACATGTCAGAATCGGTAGTAAAAATAACTTACATTTAAATAGGTAGCCTCGTGTAATGGATAGAGAGTTCGGCAGTCTTGGAAGCAGGATTTCAAAGCTGGCCTCTGACTCACTCACTGGTTATGAGACTTTGGGCAAGTCATATAATCTTTCAAAGTCCTAGGCAATTCTCTAAGACTGCAAATGGAGAGAAGGTGCTTGCCTGGTGCACTGGTAGAGTGAGCTTCCATCTAGGAGTTCCCTATAGCAGTGAAGTAAATGATCCATTCATTACCCACCCCCCACCCTCCCACATCCCCATTTAAATTGTACTTTGCAAGCTACAGGGCACATTATCGCACAAAGACTGGTATTTATCAAGTGCCGAATATATTCCAGGTGCTGTGCTAAGCTTTGAGAGGTAGGTGGTGCAAATATTCTTGTCCCTGTGCTAAACACGAAGAAGTTGGTTCTCAAAGAGGAGAGGTGATATCACGAAGATCATAGAATTAGTAATATTCTGATGGGCTTTCCACTGATACATGCTCTTTGTCTCTCTGTTGATATTTGATCTGTTTTGTTTATATTGTCTTTTTACCTACTTATTATCTTAGATTGGACTAGTAATTCCCCTGTTGTGGAAACTTCCTCTAGTAGTGCAGCTAGTTATTTATTCTGCCACTTGGAGGCCTAGAGAGTTGTGGGGGGTCGCTGAGAAACTGTATTGCCCGAACAACCCATGTATTAGAGATGAGACTTGAATTCAGGTTTTCCTCACTTAGAGGCTAGGATCTTTGATAACAAAAGGCTGTTTTATATTAATTTTTAGTGGAATAACTTTCCAATTTATTTTGTTTACTGGAACTTGCTTTTGAATAGTGAATTGCTTTTAGTTTCAGAAATTCCATCTATGAACTCATATCCATGTCACTCCCTCCTCCCTCCCCCCCCCCCACACCTTTAAAGTAAATAATATGTTTATTGGCAACTGAATTTGTAAGTGGCTCTTTCTACATTAAAGGCTTTAACCGCAGAAATCCATGTCTTGACTTTAATTTGGTGTCTCACAATAGTCTCTATGTAAGTAGGGTAAGGTTATGCTTCGCTACAAGTTGCCTTTTGGAACATTTTCTTTTCCACTTGCTGAAAATAACTTTTTTGTGGCATTTTTCATGTTTTACCCAGGCACAGATGTCATGGTTTGGGGATACTTCACTGAAATATATTTGGTCACTTTTAAGTTCCAACTGAGTGTATCTAGAAAGGGGTTATGTGAGGTGGAAAGTAGTGTAGAGTTTCTCTATGCATGCATGGACACACACACACACACACACACACGTATTCCTTTGCTGTTTTTTGTTTTGTTTGTTTTGTTTTGTTTTTTTTGATCCAGTTCAGTGATTTCATTGATATGGAGGGATTCCCAGTAAGGAAACTAGTTCCACCAATACAGAGGGAAATCTCTGTAACAGGCTTTAGAGTTGCCTGAAGGTTCTGAAACGTCATTTAGTCAATAAACATTTATTAAGTGCCAGCTCTGGACCAAGTACTGTGCTAAACCTTGGAGATGAAAAGAAAGCCAAAGAATAGTTCCTGATTTCAAAGACCTCATAGTGACAGCAGATTTTGTCAGAAGCAGGACTTGAGCTCAGGACTTCCTGACGCTGAGGCTGTTCTTATATCTGCCACCTGTTCTGTCTGATAATCTCCTGTGGATTGTCTCCTGGAATGTATGTGACATGATTTGCTTCTTTTCTATAGGATTGCTGTTGGTTCCAATTTTAAGTGGGGGTAAGGGGGCATAATCTTGCAATTCAAATATTTTCCTCCCTCAATACTTGATCATGGAATGAGAGAATATTTTCTACTTACTATTTAGCCATCTAGCAGCTATATCTATCTATCTATCTATCTATCTATCTATCTATCTATCTATCTATCTATCTATCTATCTATCTATCTATCTATCCATCTATCTATATCTATCAACTGTCAAATGATGCTTTGCAAAATCTTCATATTCAGTAGACAGTTCATATGAATAATAACATGATTTCACAGAAACTTTTTAAATGATTGTATTTATGAACATAATATACAAACATATTGTACATATGTATACACAAACGTTCATATATTTGTAATTGTCTAGAGAATGTCTATAACTCTAATTAAATATTTGCTCCTATTTCTCTATAGCTTGGGGTAAGACTCAATCTCTCTGTCTCTCTCTGTCTCTGTCTCTCTCTCCCTCCCTCCCTTCCTTCCTCCCTCTCCTCTCTCTCTCCTCTCTGTCTCTGTCTCTGTCTCTGTCTCTGTCTCTCTCTTACACACACACACACACACACACACACACACACACACACACACACGCACACGCACACACACGCACACACACACGCACACACACGATAGGGGGGTGTGTGTGCACGCGCGCGTATGTGTGCACACTCGCGCACTTTTTCTATCTTTTAACAGGAAATTAATCACTAAAACACTGCTCCCTTCCAACTTTTGTAATTGGATTTTTATAATATATAATTTCTAGAATATCACCCATTAATTTATTGTCATTTTTAACATTTTTGTTTGTTCTACTAGATCTTCATTTTGTTGGCATTTTGTTCAAATCCATAATTTATATTTTAATACCTTTAAGTACGGTTTTTCCTGAAAGCCCACTTAAGGTGGCTGTTTTCATTTGCATCTCTCAAGTAAATGAAATTTCACAAATTTGTCTAATAATCTAGGGAGGTTTATATTTATATAGATTGTTATTCAGTTCTAGTTATATAATCATAGAATTCTGAATTTTTTTCTGCATAGAAAAGTCTTTTATTCCTAAAACTTTAAACCTTTTTTTATTATTGTTTTAAAAAAAATAGGAAAAAGTTATTTCTAGGGCCTATTTTGGCCCAATGTCTAACAAATAGTTATTCACCTCAAGAAATCTACCAGTTAACTTGTTGATAGCCACTGTTTTCCACATAAACAAATCAGTGTACTAATGGCTTAATGGATATGCTTGGATTCACTTGTGATACTGAAGGCAGGACTTAGACTTAAATTAAAGTCTTATGATTATTTTGTCTTTTATTGATCTCCTCAGTCTTGATGGCTCTTGATGTAACTGAACCATTTGTGGCCTTCTAGTTTAGTTCCACTACACACAAAGCTTCTGGAAACTTTATCTCATGCTTTGAATGTGGGAATTAAAGTTGGGAAGTGATTAACTTTATTGAAGTTTGGTGTTAGTGAATTAACATGAGATCAAACTGTGTTGACAGAATGTTCTTATACCCAGTTACATGTTAAGTCTTTGGGTCACTGAATTTAAAAATAATATATTTTAAGTTAATGTGGATAATTTGCCTTGAGATTAGTCAAATAAGCAAAGGATTCTATTGAATAAGGACTCTGATAATTCTGTTTATTGACCAGAACCTGTCTCTCTTTAACCCTCTGGCTCTTCAATCTCCCTATATACATAGATACTATACCGACGCCTTCTACTAGCTCATGAAAAAAAATCCTCCTATTAAAAAATAAAAGTATTAATTGATATTTGTTGAAATATGTTCAACTTTGACACTCTAAAGGTGAACAGTTTATTCTCTACTGCCTGTCTACCTTGGGCATAAAATGGGATTCAAAACTTGTCTCAGCTACCTAAAGGGGGAAAAAACACCTCTTGTATTGATATATATGGTCTTTATCCATCTTTAAGTAACATGAAAACATATTTTGACCCACAAAAATTCCATTACTCTTACATGTATCAACTGGACCTTACATCAAGTACAGTTATGTATTATTGCTGAGTAATAGTTGGGTATGGTTTTGAAGCTATCCTAAAGTAGAATCTGGGGAAATTAAATATTTCTCTCATGTACAGATATATTCAACTGTTTTTAAGCAAATATTTGGGGAAAATTGTACCTACAAATAAATGGTAGCATGTGTCCTTGACTTTAACATTACCTTCGTTACCATAGCAAATATTTGCAGTCTATTTTGCAATAAGATATGTTTACAGAATGCCATTTTATTATTTTATTTCTGAATAGCAGTCAAACTCTGAGTTTAACCTAGTAAGCAACATATGATTTGGGATGCAGTTACATTGGAGAGTTCATTACCTAGAGAAATTTTTTTTTCTACATTATGGTCATCACTTCTGAAACTCTTCCTAATTAATTCACCCTGAAAAAAGCATAGTTTGTTAACCTTCACATCTTGTAAAAAATCAAGCAAACAAACAAAACAAACCAGGTTTGGATTAGGAATATAGTTTAAGAATGTATTTTGGTTTCTTTCCTTGATTTTGTGAGCAATAGAAATGTACTTATTGGATTTAACTGTACTTGTTTTGCAATTTTTGTAAATGTGCCTGGAATTTGTTATAGGGTATTGATCAAATAATGAAATAATTTTATTTTCTTTAATTTTATTTGCAGTTCTTTTCATATTCTTTATTGTTTTTTCTTATCACTCCCATCTACTTCCTCTCCATTCTATTCATTCTTTTTTATAATTAAATTGCTTCTTACTTTTTTTTTTCCTTAGTTCACTCCTTCAGTCTTCTTCTCCTTTCCAATCACCAGCTGTCCAGCTCCTTCCCCTTATATAATATCATCTGTGCCAAATCTGAGTCTAGGCTTTGGTTATCTAGGCCTTTTACTGTGCTTTATTTTTTCCTCCCCTTTCTTATCTTCATTCAGGAAGAAGTGAAAAAACTTTATCTGGTTTTCTCTTAAAGATGTTGTATGAATTGGTAAATTGATATTTCAAATGTACCATATAAGAAATTACCTCTTTTGCCTCTTATCCTTTAATTTTCAGAAAATTCCTCAATTTCCCCCTGCTTGAAAACATATGATCTTATTTTGAATCACATTCTGATTTTCAAAAGATAACTTGAGATTGATGAAACACAGGCAGTAACTGATCTTAGGCTTATAGTAAAAATAACTAGAACTTTGTGATGCTGGTATAGTTGACCATCCAGTATTTCTATTTACACTGTTGACCTTACAAGGATATTTTAGTTTGAATGCCAGAAGTTCCTTTTAATTTGTTGAAAGAACAAGCAATAAATGATGATGCCAGCTTAATTATACAAGGCTAATAAAATCATCTGACTTGTGTTTCTGGTTGAGAATAAGCACATAATTATAACCAGACACAGAAGCTGCATCTGCTTTCTGATCCCATTCACATGGTTTATGCCAGATACTTAAACTGGGACTTTTCTTGCACCTGTGGAATCTTCAGTAAAATTAATCAGGACCAATATAATTAAGGTAAGAGCAGTCACTTTTTAAAAAACAGGAATTGTAAATCACAATATTATATCTCTAGAAGGAGGAAAAGACAGGCAGATTTTAAAAAGTAGCAGGTTTTGTGGTTAGAATTGAAATGTAGACTGGAATTTGAAACTCCTTAACTAATTAGCCTTAGAAAGAAAAAATATATTTAAAAGACTTTGGAAAATAGTGAAATGGATTACTGGAATTTTTATTATTTTAAAAGTTAAATCGGTTAAACTGCTGTGAAATGAAACTATCAGTTATTTGTACTTTTATTGTTGAAGGTTAGTAATAAAATACATAGTGGATTAGCGGATAGAAAGCAAACTTTAGATTGAATAAGACTTTGGTTCAAATCCAGGTTCTGACATATATTGTCTGTAAGGCTTACAAATCAATAAATTTTTTAACTGCCTAGGCAAATCTTTAAGACTTGTTGCACAGTTGGTGCCAATATTTATTAAGTAGAAAGTAACTCAGGTGTTACCCATACCAATGAAATTGCAAGTTTCCCCCCAAGGGGGTTTTATATGAGTTTTATTTTGATAGGCTAATTAATTGTCATTTATGCTATTTAAAATCATATCCATTGTAATTGTTCTTTTGTCTTTCAAACTAGAAGTTTGGGAAATTAACTTTATTCTTAAGAAATTCCTAAGTATACTGGTTTCTCTTTTCCTAAAAATCAAAATGTCTTTTATCAAAAACACTTCCAGCTTTGTAGTTTAGAAAAATACCAAAGTTATTCATGATAACTGAATTTTAGTTATCATAATACATGATTTTAGGGGATCTATGGTTGTATTTTTGGGTGGTTTTTCTCCATGTGTAAACTATTACATTATTCATTACAATAGAATCTAAATTTTAGCTCATTCTTTTAAGGTTCTAAATATGTAAATTATAAAATTAGGAAAAAATGCAAAGCATAAATTATGCTCTGGAATACTAAAGTATTTCTTTCCTAAAAACTGGGCTTACTTCTCTAATATTTAAAATCCTAAAGAAACTCATATGCTATTTGTAAATGTTAAAATTTAGTGGATGATGGACAATAAAGTATGGAATCTATTCTAATCATTTGTTAATGCTGCCTAATTTTCAACCACATTCCAATTTTTGAATTATACAAGTCTCCTTCTCCCCCATTTTCCTATTGTTCAATTGTGCAGGGTGGGCCAAAAGTCACAATATTTTAACTACTTTTTGAAAATAAATTTTTCTCTATTTGTCACTATGAGATTTGATTTTTCACTCATAATGTAAATTCATTTCTTATGTATACTATAAATGATGCTGTGGCATTGTAAATTAAGAGCAAAAAGTAAAGTAGTTATTAAATATTGAAACCTATTTGTGACTTTTGAGCCACCCAAGTATAAGAGACTGTAAGGGAAAAAAAAAAGATATGTTCAAAGTGATGTTATCATTACCAGCATTTTATTTTATAACTATAAATGCCAGCTCAAAATAATCTTGACAGTTTTTCATTATAATAATATTGCATTATCCACTGGTCACATAGCTTATGATTGTCAAAGTCTGGCCTAAAATCCAGATCTTCAACTCCTTTTCACTGTTGTGTTCTACATGAATACATCTCAGTTTATTTTATGACCTAGTTACTTAACTATGTTTATTAGATATACACTGTTTCCTTCTTGATTAATCTTACCTCTTTCTCATAAATAATAACCATTAAGCAGAATTTGAAAGGATTAACCTTTGTGTTACCAATAGTGTATTCTCTCCTTCAAAGTTTGAATTGAATTTTTTGAAATTTTTAAGCACTTCAGCATTAGAGTGATCACTATACTTAGTCAGTCATCAGTACTGAACATTTCATTATTAATAAAATTTAGCTGGGTAAGGTATGCTGACAGGACTATAGTATGCATTTCAACTATGGAACTGAAAGTACTTAATCCAATTTATGGATTATGATATTTGCAATAAATATGAGTTAAAGCAATGAGATCCAAGGTGAAGCCTACTATATGGGAATAGGCCAGATCTAGACTCCAATGTTGGCAAGTACTAGATGCTTTAGAAGATAACATACAATTTGTTAAGTATTCAACTCTAAATGCTATAATTTAAATGGGTACTTTAAATTAACATCAGTCATGCAGAAAGCCCATGTGAAAGAAAATTGAAACTTGTTAAAAGTAGGGTTCAGCAGGTGTTTGGCTGAGACAAATCATTTATTTTATGAGGACAGATATGCACAGAACAAACCAACTTATGGAATAGTTCCAGTCCTGGACCTCTTTCATTTTAACTGAATTGTCATGCCTCAGCTATCATCCTTGGCCCCAAAAGATGCTTCTTATGTCAGCTTTAGGTCCAAGTTATGTCTCATCTACTGTTTTTTGCTCCTTGTCATTACCTTCCTATTATTATCCAATCCAAGTTGACAGCCACCATCAGTTCTTGAATCTCCACTGACAGCTCATTAACCAACACATCAGCACTATGGTTCCTTTGCAGTTTTCTTGCAGAGCCTAAGTCCAGTAAAGGATCTTTTGGCAAAAACTTGCTAGGGAAGAGCATCTCCTGCCAGAAGGAAGCCTATTACAATCCATGCTATAAATACAGTTGGCCAACAGATCTGAAATTTTAGATGGTTTAAAGGACTATAATCCATGGAATCAATTTATGATCACTTCAAAAGAAGGGGGAGATAGCCTTACATTTTTCTACTCTGAAAATTTTTTTTTATGCCTAGTTTATCTAAAATGAGATGTTTTTGTCATACTACTGAATTTTTATATGTTCTTTCTGTCAAGAAAACAACAACAAAAAAGGCCAGAATTTTTCAAGTTGAATCTTAAGTAAAATAGTAAAAACCATTAATTTTAAAATAATTAGAGTGGTTGTTTTGTATAGATTTTTTGAATCACTCCAACTCTGGAAAATCATATCTAATAACGGGAGTCTGAAGTTAGGTCAGAAGATTTGAGAGCCCTATGAAGAGTGTCAATCTTACAGTTTTTATCTTCTGCCATTTTATTAAAGGTTCTAAAATAATCTTGGTAAATATTTAAGTTGCATTACAGTGGAGTTAGACACAGGCATAGCTAATGTCCACAAGTATTTTTATAGATAAAATAAGGATTCTGTAGGAAAAAGAAGAATATAATTTTGAAAAGAAAATGGAATTATTTCCTTTCCATAAATCTCCATCCTCCAACTTGTACTGAAAAGATCCCTGGGTTGTACTTATTTGAACTTAAGGTTCATGGTTTATGGTAAAATATACATACCTTTTCCATCCCCTTTTAGGGAAGTTTTAAATAAAAAACAATGTTGGACCAAACTATTTAATTCTTATCCTGGGGACAAAGAAAATGCTGTGGGATAGAACCGCATTGTACATTTTGCTTGAAGTGGTATTATGTGGTCTGAGTGGTGTTTAACCATATACTTTATTATTTCCCTTGAAATATCACTTTCTCTTTTTCCCTTCTTTCCTCTGTTTTGATTTTAACTATTTTTGTTCATTTTTAAAAGCACTGATTGTGTGTTTAAGTAGATAAAATGTAAGCCTTATAGAAAAGATAGAGAATGTACTTTTATATACTAATTTGAATTTAGGAAGCTACTTGGTGCTCTCTTGAATAAACCTAGGAATGGTAATTACAGAAGCCATAAACGATTGTCTATTCTTCTTAAAGTATATAGGAAGAATTTAATTCATACTGTCTATACAGAATTAATTCTATTTGGATGTTAAATTGTGTATGTTTCTAAATTTGATGAAAATGAATAAAACAGAATGCTTTATAGATTAGTTTGCAACTTTTATTTAACATTTCATTGATACATTTTAAATTATGACATTTGTATTGGAGGAATTCTTAAGGGTGGGTATGTTACCATTTTGATGACTCCCAAAGGAGATCCCTATTCAGTTGGTAGGCTGTGTTGCTGGCCAAGAAAATATAAGACACATTTAGAAAGGGAAAGAATTGGGCAGTGGCATAGTGAGGTCATTTTTTAAACAACTTTCAACTTATAGTTTTAACAAGAAACACAATGTAATGGATGTGGTAACAAATTTAGTTTGGTTGCCTTCATTTCTAAGCCACATGGTGGAATCTCTTTTTTCTCTTCATTGAACAATTCAGATTTGAAAAGCCACACTGAACCCATGCAATACATAATCCTTCAGCCTCTGTCATTAGTGAAATAAGAGAAGGTACTGGTAACACAGACTATGTGAAACGTTTTTTGAATCCCAAGTGATCCATTGCCAATTACACAGTACAGCGCAGGGTCACAGTATGTTACTGCTATCAAGATATGTTACAAAGAGACAGAAATGTCCACTTTCTTGTGGTTGTAAGCAGTGTGGTCCTAGAAATTATTTTATGCATCTAGTGGTAACTTGCAAAGTCAAAACTGCATGCCATATAACTTATCAGGAAAAAATATAAAAGACAGTGATATGGGGGAGGGAGAAAATGCAGAAATAGGGCAATTATTTCATTTTTAATACCTGGCTTTATTGCTATAAAGCTGATTATTACTTTAAGCAAGTGGCAAACAATGACTTAGAAGACTACTGATCTTGAAATCTGGTCAGTTACTACATCAGCTCCAGAGGACATTGATACTCTTCCTTTCACAATAAGGCCTCTGAAAATATATTTGTGTGTGTATACAAATACATACACACATATTTGTGCATGTTGTTCGTGTATTTAGAGAAACTTACGCAGAAAATATGGATTGAACATATGCATGTGTGTATTTATATTATATATATATGCATGCAAATGTATAGAGAACTGATAATTTTTAGCAGTTTTTAAGTATCAAGGGATCCCAAAGTACCGAGAAGAAAATAAAATTGCAAGGATTAATATTTTGGAAATAGTGAATCATGCTTTTTGACCTAACATTTTCTAGAAATGGATGACTAGCAGATTCAGAATAGTACAAGGTTTAGCTACGCCCATCACTTTGAGAAACAGTGCCTCTTTTATTCACACCCATCTGAAAATGTAATTTATTTGTAAAATGTAACCTTTAAAATAACTCCATAGTCTTTGTTGTTTAGAGAACTCCTAGTTATAACATAAAAAGATTCATAGATAAATGTTTTTTTTAATTTAATTTTATTATTTTCCAGTTACATATTACATATAAGGATAGTTTTCAACATTTGTTTACACTGGATTTTTAGTTCCATATTTTTCTTTTCTCCCCCTCTCCTTCCCTCCCTCCTCCCCAAGATGGAAAGTAGTCTGATATAGGTTGTATATGTACAGTCACATCATAGATAAATGTTAAAGTACATCTTTTAATCTTGCTAGAAGGTTTATAGGATCTTAAATCTTTAAACTTTTAGTGACATCTATATGAGAAAACCATAAAAAATTAATACAGATTCTTCTTTTACATTTATATAAACTACTTAAAAGGATCCTACCATAGGTATCACACTGTACCCATGAAGGATAGAAGGATAGTTCTTTCTTTACCTCCTTCTCCCCTCCCTCCCTCCCTAGTGGAAACTTTCCTTTCATTCTTCTAGAATCTTAAAGATACCAGTTCATTCTTTATGTTTCATTCTATAATGTGAAAACCCCACCTTTTCTCGTCTTCTCTATCCATACCAGCAACCTACAATGTTTCTCTGAGTTTAGGCACTCAATTATTTAAAATACAGTTGGTATCACATTTACAGATTAATTAAATTCAATAAACATTAAGCTCCTACTTTAGTCAGAGCTCTGTGTTAGTTTCTAGGAAAAAATAGAGCCTTAGTAAGGCATAATAGCTATTTCCATTTACTGACCATTTAGGTAACATTTTTACATGGCATATGTGTGTGTCTCTGTGTGTATGCAAATTTGGTGAACAATCATGTGATCTCAAGGATCCATTTTGGGGGAGACATTGATAATCAGTGATTAAGGAATATTTTTTCATGTAATAGCAATTGGGTTGGATTTTAAAGGCATTCAGCAAAGGTGGGGGGAAAAGACACTTCAGACAAGGAGCAGCCACAAAGGCATGAAAATGTAGGGTACATTTAGAGTTCATGGAGTTAACCATTTTGGCTTGAAAGTTAGGATGGTACAAGATTGTGCCTTGCATTTTGTCCAAAGAAATTTGAATACTATTCACAAAGTAATAGGGAGTCGACTCAAGATTTTTGACCAAAGAAGTGACATGGCTATATCAAAATTAATATGGAGGGTAAATTAAGAGCAAGAGACAATGGAAGCAAGAAGGAGGCTAATGCTGTAGTTCAGAGAGGTAGTAATGAGAGTCTCCACTAAAGTGATGGTCATGAAAGTGGAGAAGAGAGGTAAGGAAGAGTGAGTATAATATCATGGCTGCCAACATGGTAAACTGGATAAATCACCACAAAGTTAACTAGTAATTGATGATTTTTTTAAACTACCACACAACTCATGAAATGATTAAGCACAAAAGCATACACTCCATTGTGCTTACTTTTAAAAAGGGAAGATATAATTCAGTGATAGAAATGAAATTATAGGGAACTCTTTTTCATAACCAGAGACTGACCATTTAGCCCTCATGACCTGTGAAATTTAGTTATGCAGATTAGTGACTGTTCTGATGCAAAAGGTATTTGAAATGTGGAACCTTGAACCTTCCCTAGTCATATTTATCCATACAAAGGCTATGTCTTGATCTATTTAATACATAGAATACTTAGTGCTAACCCTTGGTTGTGGAAAATACTTTTCCAGTTAGAATTGAACTGGACATTCCTTCTTGCCCAAGACAGCAATAATCTTTACATTTTATTTTTTCCCAAAGCTGCATGCATATTTGACCACTTAGACACTGAATTATTTCCCCTCTTTTTTTTAATATGACAGTATATTTATTTAAAGTAAAGTCTATACTGTGAACTCACTTGGAATGTGGGAAACACAAAGACAGGATGAATGCTTAATGGATTGAGTCTTTGCCATATGGTTAAATTTGACTGCTAATGCACACCATTATTTCTACCATTCTGGTTTAAGCAATATGGGGGGAGAAGGAAGGAAAATGGATAGTATGAGAACAAAAATCAAGTAAAATTGTTAAAAAATATATTCATTAAAATGATACAAGACAGTGAAAAGTTTAAAAAACACACACGCAAAAACCGAACTTTACCCAGGCCTTTAATCAACTTGGATTCATGTTAATGTTTTCATAATGAGTACAAAACTACTATAATATAAATAACTGCTATTTCTTTTGACCCAAATTTTTCTTTCGAGGGGTTTATGTTAGATATAAAAAGTAACTTCCAGATTACAGGAGTTATTTTCATTCCAGTAGAACTTTAGCTTCTTGAAGGCAGATATTTCTTTTCTTTTTGTATCGCTGGTGTCTAGCATAGCACCTTGTCCATAAAGCATCCTTGGTAATTGTTGATCGAGTTGAAATAAAGTATAAGGATCAAATTTTCTGAATCAAAAAGCGAGACGTGTGGACTAATATAAAGAGATTCTTCTTCATAAAGCCTTTTTAATACTTTCCATAAAATCAGTGATTTCATGAAATCCAAGAGTATGGTCACCTATGATATAGTGGAACAGAATTTCAATGAGTTCGGTGCTACAAGAGGTTCAACACCATCACTGGGGAGTAGATGTGAAGAGTCCTTTGGCTGTCCACTCCTAAACTTTGAGAAAAAAAGTCAAGGTTAGGCTACTTCTTTCATCTGCATCCCTTGACCTTCTCATTTAAAGGAAGATAGGGAAGAAGGCAGAATTAATCAATGAGTCAAGTGACATTTATTCATAGGATCATAGATTTAGACCTGAGAGGGACCCTAGATTTCATCAAGGCCAACCCTTTTGTTTTACAGATGTGGAAATTGAGAAACAGAGAGGTTAAGTGACTTGCCCAAGGTCATACATCTAGGAAGTACCTGAATAGGATTTGAACTGACTCCCAGTTCACTCTGCTATTGAGCACCTAATATTAATCACTCTGCTATTAAGCACAGCCCTTAAGGATAGGTGAGGGGCCTGTGTCTGGAGACAGGAGTTTTGTCCTTAGGAGGAGGTGGGGGGGGGGTGGGGGGGAGAGTGGCAGAGGTGACATGGTGAGGCTAGGCCTATGCCTATGAAGCCAGGACCTGGCTGTGCAGCTTCTGAGACAGAAGCTTCCCCATAAGTCATTATGTTAGGCCCTGGGGGTTCAAAGACAAAAAATGAAATACTGCTTACCTAAAAGTTTCCATTCTATCAAAAGATCCTGAGATTTTTTATTGGACAAGACTCTCAGAACTGCCCCTCCCAAAGTGAACCAGTATCACTCAGGGCAGAATAGTGACATGAACTCTAAACCGAGAGTGCAAACTTCATAGAATTGTTATAACAAGCATTTTGTAAACTTTAATTCATTGGATAAATGTTATTTGTTATTATTACCTTCCCTTATATTTTTTTGCTGAGGAGTAGGACACCTCTCCCTGTGGAAATAACAGGTTCTACAAAACACTTCCACTCCTAAATACAAATCTTGATCCTTATGTCTGAGCACTGTTTGACAACCTCCCAGACTCATCTTAATTTGGGGTTTCAAGGTTGGGAGCTACCTTAGCACCATCCCAAAGAAATGACTTATGTATATGATGTTGTTACTCCAACTGACCACAGTGTTGGGGGCAGGGGAAAAATGACTACTTACCTCCTCAGTGTCAAGTCTTCACTTTTGGAATACAAGATAATTTCTGTCAACTATAAATGAAATTCTTCCCAGAGTCAGGGGATTGACTTTGAGAATTTATAAATCACAAGGACTATTCTAAGTCAAACTTCCATGGGTGAGGATAACAAAGAAAGGCAGTCTAAGTGTAGGAAACAGCTGAAACCAAAGTTAAGACCCTATTAGATAGCTAGCAGGCCAGTTTGTGAGAATTATCACCCACACGAAGGGGGACATATGAAGTAAACCTGGAATGGTAATTGTTGCCAGGGTTTGAGGAGCCTTGAATGCCATTCTACAGAGTTTAAACTTAACTCTACATATGGAAGGTTATTGAGCAGCAGAGTGACATTGTCAGTTTTGTGAATAGTTTAACAACTATGTAAGGGATAGATTAAAGGTGTAAGGGCTAAAATTCTAGCTATACTGTCTAAAATATCTAATGAGTGGTTGCCAATAAATTATAAGCTTTAGCAAGAGTTAGACTTTTAAGCATTTCTTAAGGAGAATAAGAATTTGGTAAAGAGAGAGAGAAAGGTCTAGATTCATCTATCTATTAAAGGGAGAGAGCATTCCTAGCTCCCTTCTCCACCAGAGTCCTCAGGAAAGAGAGCAAGCCAGCATGCTATCCTCCCCTTTCTTCCTCCCACAAACCAATGTCACTTCCTGACTCCAAAGAAAGCCACATGGTCCTGCCCTCAGAGGCCCTCTCCTCATGTTGGAGCTTTCCTACAGTAAGTCTCCAGCTGGTGGCGTCATTCCAGTCATTACAAGGGGAAGGAACATGGAGTGAAGGCAAGAAGACTATTGGAATAATTCAAGTAAATATTACTGAAAGCCCAAACTAAAGAATAAAAGTGGTGTTAAAAAAATATTTCTGTGGCAGGACAACATTGAATGTGGTAGGATGGTCAAAAGTCAAAAAGGAAGTCTAGCTCCAATGGGTATTACTGGATGAATGGTGGTAGCAAGTAAAGAAATTAAACAAATTATATGAGCTAATAGGATATGACCATAGGAAAGATGGGAATACAGATATTCCTGTGTCCAGGTCCAGTCCCCTCTAACCCCCAGAAAATTTCAGAGGCAAACTTAAAACCAGATATTTTGTACCCCACACCCATCACTTGGTCTGCTACAGGTGACCTTTAATGTCTGTCTAGTTATTTGATGAGGAAGAAATATATGGCATTGAGATTGGGGGACTCTAATGCTATATTGCATAAACAACATTGCATCCAAGATTGTGTGAGCCTCCATTATTTCCATTGAGTTTATATAATTTGTTTGATTTCTTTGGAATTAGGGAATGTTATTAGCACAGGCTGAGCTAAAATTAAATTAAAAAACAGCAGCAGCAACAACATCACTCCTACTAAAATCATGTTAACAGGGTATCTGTGAGCTATTTCCCTTATTACTTTTAAAAATGAATTTATTTGGAGGTGCTAAAAAGAGTTGTTAATTTTTGCATTTAATAGAGAATATCTGCATTTAACATTCTATTGGGAGACCAGTAATTCTATTTATATGATAATGTGAAACTATTAGCTTTTGGCAGGAGGGTGTGGACAGATTTTTCATTCTACTATTTGAGGTGAAATTCACTTTTTTTTATACTGTATGATTTTTAAAGCACTTGATAGTACCATAAAGGCTTAATAACCATGGGAGAAATAGCATGAAACAGTAAGACAAAAATGTCATATGAAGAAATAGACTGCACATTCCAGACTAGAAAATTAGACTCACTTTTGGGTCAGCTTCAAAAGCCATATGGTGGAGATAGTCTCTGTAAGTTTCTGTAATTGGCCAGGAGACATAAACTAGAAAAAAATGGAGAAACTATCCAGCTGTTAATGTTAACACCAAACACAATTTATCCCACATTTTACAATCTCTTGACATTATGATTCTTCTGATAATGTTTAGGTCTTCATTTTTTTTTTCATAACTATAAAATCAACTTAGACAAATGCTCTGGGTTTATGACTTGGTTCTTTATTAAGAATTCTAAGAATCTGGGGGCAGCTAGGTGGCGCAGTGGATAAAGCACCAGCCCTGGATTCAGGAAGACCTGAGTTCAAATTTGGCCTCAGACACTTGACACTTACTAGCTGTGTGACCCTGGGCAATTCACTTAACTCTCATTGCCCTGCAAAAACAAAACAAAACAAAAAAAGAAATGTAAGAATCAAATGCATTGGTAACAGTTATTCAAATATATAGTTTAGGTTATAAGGGTAAGAACTAACTGGAAAAAATATTGCTAGTGGATATAGTACTAGCTGCTATAGGCAGTTAGATGGTTTAGTGGATAGACTACTGGACATGAAGTCAGAAAGACTTGAGTTCCAATCCTGCCTCAGACACTTACTAGCTATATGACCCTGGACAAGTCACTTAACCTCTGTTTGCTTTAAAGAACTGGAGAAGGAAATGGCAAACCACTACAGTATCCTTGCCAAGAAAACTCCATGGAGAGTATGGTCCATAGGGTCATAAAGAGTCAAAAATGATTGAACGACAACAGTAACAGTACTAGCAAACATTTGGAAAAGGGAGTCAGGCCAAATAAGGGCATGATTTGAAAAGATGCAATCATACAAGTAATAGACAAAACATATTTTAGTGAAGGAGATCAAAAGGTTTTTTAGAAAGATGGGGTACTTGATCAAATGTTGTGCCCTTAACTGTCCAACTATCATCAATCAGCATACCACTTCATCAATATAAACTCATATATTCTTCATGTATTAAGCAGATTTAGGGCAATAAAAATTTTTTTTAAAAAGTATTACAAACTACATTTAACTGTTAAGAGTTCAAGCTAAAGGGGCTCTAAATTCTTACCTTTACTTATAGCACCTTTACAGGGTTGCACTTTGGGATTAGTATTATTTCAGATATTACAGTTTTGTTGTTGTTGTTTTATTATCTCTGTAGCTTTGGGAAAGTCACTTAACCATTGTGGGCCTCAGTTTCCTCATCTATAAAATGAGGGATTCGGAGTAGACAACCTCTAGCTGGTGCGTCTTCCAACTAAATCTTAAGATCCTAGTATTTTTGATCGATAAGAAGAGATATTTGGAAATATGGTTCCATACTACATGCCATTTAACATGCAAATGCCTCACAGATACATACACAGCCATTCTTATAGATTTTATGCATGTTTCAGATATTGTTTTAATATGTCTGATCATTTCTTTAACATCCAAAAAACTTTGGAATTCTTATAAATTATGGTAGTTCTTGAATTTTTTCATATTAATATACTTTGATGTTATATTTTAAGAGTAATTAAAATGTTCATTATAATATTTTACTTATAGGAATTTATATAAAATATATTTGTGTGTGTGCATATATATACATATATATGCATGCACACATATAATGAAGGCAGTAGATTTTTGAGGAAACATAATATCTCTGAATCTGTGGGAGCAGCAACCTCAAACCTTTGGTATGCTATAAATACAGCAAATTTGAGAACTATTATAAATAATACTTGGCATGTTTACAGGTTCTGGAATGTTTTAAAGTGTGATTTAAAGTAGAGAAAAAACACATTTCTTTTTCCCCTCCCTAAACTAGATTACATATCAATCTGAACCCACAGAGTTGTTTATTTAGTAGGTGTATAGATATTGCTTCACTTTTTGAATCAGGGTATTACATCAGTTGTCAAGTATCTAATGAGCTCCTACAATATATACATAGCACATTGAGTAACTGGTTTGCTTTGCTATTCAAGAATTGGGTCTTAATACAAAGTTATATTACTTGATGACAATCTAGTTCTCAAATTTATTTCCAGCTTCTCCACTAATGAAAGGTAATTTGTGGAAAAATAATTTTTCAAGAGTTTAGCCGGCATAAAATATCTATTCATGAAAACATTATTTTTCTTTTTCATCTAAAGTATATTCATTAATTGGGTATCTGAAAGGAATATAGTTAAATATGTCAAAGTAGGAATAAGTACTTAGAAATAAGGAACACTTTTAGGAGGTACCATAATTAAGGTATAAGTGATCTTTTTTTTAAATCCTGAAAACAAAGTACATATTATGTATGAGAGACTGTGCCCCAAGTGTTGTGAAGAAGGGAAAAAAGCAGCCTTAAAATGAAAGAGGCAAATGGGAATGGTATTGAATTATATAAGGCTTCTGAGGAAAAGATGAGACCAAAAAACAACAACAAAATATTATCCTCCTGAAATACTTGAGTTCCCATCTGTTTATAACATGAAATAAACTATAGTTGTTATATGAATTTGAAATATACTGTTCATACAAATACACGTAGATATATAGGCAATTGATACATACATTCTCAAGCATAAACATACACACATACTCATGTTAAAGTAGGGTACTTTGTCTTAAATTACTAGTCTGTAGGCTTTCCATAAAGATTATATTGTAAATATATTAACTATTCATAATCCATAAGTTATACAGGAGTTCAAGTAATCAAGGTGGCAGAAATATTCCTGATTTTTTTTTCATTTTGAATTCTAGATTCCTCTTTTTAATTACAAATAACAATATTCCTTTCCTCATCTGCTTTTCTTAAGTGACAGTTTTCTTATAATACCAGTCAGTGGTGGGGATCCAGTATTTGAGACATCTGTTTCCAAATATTTCATTACCCCTTAAACATTCTTATTTCATTGGACTTCTGGTTGTCCATTTCCAAATTCATTAATATGACATGATATGATTTCAGATTTTTTTTTAACCAGTCCTGTGATTTAATTGGTATAGGGAGGTCCCAGTGAAAAACTTCCTCTACCAAAGAAGGTTTATACCTCCTCTGCAATTTATAATGCTAAGGAGTTGCCTAGGGCACTGAGAGATTAAGTGACTGGCCCAGAGTCAGTAGCCAGTGTGTGGCTGATGCAGTAAGAATTGTATCCACGTCATCCTGATGCTGAGACTGACTCTATACAGTATGTCATGCTGCCTCTTCCTTAATTTTAGATATTTTGGAAATATTTTCGGTTTTTCCAAGCTGTCATTTTATCATTTTCTCCTGGGTTGTAGAAATCATTTTTGTTAGAATTTTCATAATCAAAATTCCCCCCCTTAAAATGTCTTCACATTCTGGGATGCTGTGTGATGCTGCCAACCTTTCTTCAGAACTTTTTATTTCAAGGCTAGTTCTTTAACCAGATTCATTTATACATGCGTATATACACACACACACATATATATATGTACACAGTATATAGCCATGTTGTTTTTTGTCCTTCATTTTGGAAGAGGACCATGATAACAGGGTGATGTCATGATTTTCACTGAATTGGATTGAAGTGAGGGAGGGCTGTGCAAAGTCACCAACCTCATTCTTTCCTCCAGAGCCATCTGGGTCCAGTGGCAAGAAGATATATGTCAGGATGACTGGATATGGCCCCAGACGTCTAAGGCAATTCGATTTCTCCAGGGTCACACAGCTAGTAAGTGTTTCTGAGGTGGGACTTGAACTCAGGTCCCCTCAACTCCAGGGCCAGTGCTGTGTGTGTGTGTGTAAAGATGGAGAGATAGACATATATAGACATATATATGCATAATAGCAGAAATTTACTATTATCTATGTCTTTCATTTAGTATTTTGGAATTTAGAGTTAGAAATTACCTTAGAAATCGTCTAGAAATCAGTACTCTCAGATCCCAGTTAAATTTATCTTATTCAAGGCCAAATAGAGAGTCAGTAGAAACACCAGATTCAGAACCCAGAAATTCTGACTCTCAAACCAGTGCTCTTGCAAATTCATCCTGCAGATTTCCACTGCTACTTTAAACCAAGGCTAAAACTAATGATAGTATAGACAGCCACCTAGGGCATTCCTGTGCAGGAGGGAATTTAAAATAGGGATGGATGGGTGGATAATGGATGGATGATAGATACACACATATATATTATATAAAATACTGCTGTTTTTCTTTTTCATTTTTAATGCCAGGTTTGAATACCAGTTAGTTTTAAGTCCAAGGACATGGGTTAGTAAAGTCTGAATGCCTTTATTGTATAATAACACACAGGGAGTGCAGGATTCTAATGTGTGATTTTCAAACTTGCCTTGAGACCAAACTGCCTTATCCTGAAGCTGCTTTTAAGGGGAAAAAAACCTAGTAATGTTACATTTCCTTCTTATAATCAGAGGAAAAGAGACAGCTGTTATCTTTTTTTATACTACTAGATCCCACAACAGAGAACTTTATTTGGAGAAAACTTTTTCGACAGATATTTCTAATGGGCTTTCAAAAAGTATACTTGAAATGTGATCAATTGCATAGGTTTCATCTACAATGCCTTTTTAATGAATAAGAAATTTGAGGTTTTGCTTTTGGTTTATTTTATTTTCTGTTTGTTTGTTTGCTTGCTTGTTTACTCTACTTGGGATTTCATTGGGGAAGTGAATACCTTGTGAGGAAACTCCCTCTACCAAATAGGTAGATTTTTTTGCAGTTGATTTAGTTTTTAAAAATTTACCTAGGGCACTGAAAGATCAAAACACTTGGCCAGGGTCACATAGCTTCAGAGGCAGGGCTCGAACCCAGGTCTTTCTGACTCCAGCTTTCTAACCATTCCTTTATACTTTGTCTTGAGGAAGAATTAGACTTATCCCAGATGAACTGTTGCTCAAAAATAATTGATTCTCTCATAAGCTTTTTGTTTATGTTGTATAAATCTTGGATTAAAGGTGAGTTGTCCATGTTTTAGTTTATTTAGCAAAATACCAGTGCCAAGATAAGTTTCTTCTGCTTGCCTTGCCATTGGGCATGAGCTTAATTAAGGGCTAACTTTTAAAAATGTTAGCCTAGGGGCAGCTAGGTGGCGCAGTGGATAAAGCACCGGCCCTGGATTCAGGAGTACCTGAGTTCAAATCCGGCCTCAGACACTTACTAGCTGTGTGACCCTGGGCAAGTCACTTAACCCTCATTGCCCTGCTAAAATTAAAAAAATAAAAATAAAAATAAAAATGTTAGCCCACATAAAACATAATTAGAAGTATAAATATTGTTGCAAAAGGGGAAAAAAATGAAACACTGCAAAGCTCAGTAGAATTCTGTCAGCATTGAGAATGGTTGCTGGACTTACAATAAAATTCATAGCAGCCTATCTGGCAATTGCAAAGAGGATTCACTATTGTATTCTTAGACTTGTTCATTTTTAAGTACTTTGATGCAAATAGATACCTCTGTAGGTATCTATTGAATTTAGCATGGGTATTGGTCTCTTAAGTTCAGCTTAAATAGCATGAAGAAGGAATCTACATAATAACGAGGCTTCTATAGAGTTTTAAGCTATATTATTTTAATGTCTTGGTTACTCTCTTTCCAATACATTCTTTTATTCATGAGCTGAAAATACTGGCTATATCTACATATACATACATACACACATATAATACATACAGATTATATATATAATATATAAGAATTATATATAATATATTATGCTGTAATATGTTATATATATATATATAAAACATACTTTTATTTAAGCTGCTTGAAAATTGGTGTAAACCTAGAATTCCTTAAGGTGTTTCATATTTTAAAAGGGAACTCAGTGATGTTAATATATTTAGCATATCTTTTCTGTTTTTTAAAGAGTTTCAGGTTTACATGGTATTCATTCGATATCATATATATTGTCATTTGAAAATTATCCACAACCTTGGAAAATTAAAGCCCATTGCTCCACTCCCCCCCCCCCAAAAGCTACGAACATAAAGTCTCAAACTATACTACAAAACAAAAACTAGTAAAACTATTTGGTTCTAGTTTAAAAAAAAATCATTGAGAAACACAGATGAAAGTAAATTTGCTCAGATTTTATTGTTATTGTTTATTTACTTTAACCTCTAGACTATATGCTAAATCAAAACATACAACCAATTTATTTGGTATCATTTGTGTCCTGTGGATAAATTTGTTCAACTGTCAATTTCCTGAGATAAGGAAAATGTCACTATTATTTTATGATAAGTGAAGTCATAAAGACCTATGCCTTGTTTTCATGAACATGTCTTGCTAATCTTTCATTCTTGCAATATTGTTTTAAATTGCATATAATTTAAATAAAATATATTGTTTTAATTTTCAAAAAAGGCACTATTTGGGGAATGCTAATATTTTCAAGTTATACCTGAGCTTTATGAATATGAAAACTAATGACTCTAGTACACAAATAAATGTCAATCAGCAGCTTTGAATAAGAATTTTATTTTACAAAGATTCATTTGGCCAAATTTAAATTAATTTCCTGTCCTTATGACACTTTTAAAGTTACATAGCATTAACTGATACATGCATTGTTATTCTTATTGACTTTTAATGTTATCTGTGAGCAAGATGGCTTAATGTATATTCAAATAATCCTTTTGGATACTTACTAAGATGTTTATTTTACTAATGAAAACATAGTCTAATAATTAAGACACATACCCATGATCTGTTCTTAAATAATCTTGTTAGGAGTAGACATAGAGATTATTATTTATTTATTTATTTATTTTTTGCAGAGCATTGGGGGTTAAGTGACTTGCCCAGGGTCACACAGCTAGTGTCAAGTGTCTGAGGCTGGATTTGAACTCAGGTACTCCTGAATCCAGGGCAGGTGCTTTATCCACTGTACCACCTACCCACCCACCATATAGTCACTTCTCTATTATCCAAAGATAGCTTATCCCCTCTGCCTTCTCCCTGTCTTTGTCACCTCTGCTACTTAAGCCAATTACCAAATATTTATTATTTACTAAATACAAAACACTGTTCTAGGCAGTGGAAATCAAATCCCTTTCAACTCTAAATCTTTGATTCTAAAATGGCAAAGCATTTTGCCAATTTTAAAGTGCTATATAAATGATATATATATAAATGATAGCTGTTATTATTATTATTATCACTACTACTACAACTATTATGACTACTACAAAACAAACATTGGCACATTGGATTCAGCACTGGGCCTGGAGTCAGGAAGACCTGAATTCAAATTCAGCCTCAGAAATTTTCTAACCATGTGACACTAAGCAAGTCACTTAACTCTGCCTCAGTTTCCTCATCTATAAAATGAGCTGGAGAAGAAAATAGAAAACTACTCCAATATCTTTGCCAGAGGTGGTTATGAAGAGTTGGACATGACTGAAGTGACTGAAAAACAAAAACAAAAAATTATCTTCTTGAAGGAAATATAATAATAATAACAACAACAATAATAATCTAGTATTAGCTTTTTAAAGTTTTCTTTTCCATGTATTATCTCATTTTTGAATGCCTTAGGTAGTTTATCTCATCTTTATTTTAGGAAACTTGGATTTGGGGAGTTTAAGCGATTTGTCTAGCATCTCATACCATGTAAGTGCCTGAAGTGGTATTCTAGTTCACATTTTCCAGATGGTAGATCCTGGACTGTGTCAACTGTGTCATGTTACCTCTTGATCATTTGAGTGTACTTAAGAGGAAATTATACTTCAGATAGCATTGGATCAAATCATATCCAAAGTCCCTCCTAACTCTGAATTTGAATGAACCAGCAAATAAAAGCATTTATTATGTGTCAGGAATTGTTTAGGTGCTGGGCCTATAATTACAAAAATGAAACAGCCCCACCCCTCAACTTGCTTATATTCCAATAAGGAAGGCAATGACTATAGGGGGGATGGTGACCAGGGAAGAGAGTTTTGTTCTAGATGGAGAATACAGCCATAAGTCACTTGGTGTGTTATCCCTTTTTCAGAAACATTGTTAGCATTGATTTGATTACTCCTCTGGAACCTTTAGAGGAAGCTACATGGCTGGTGGTGGCAGGAAGAGATACTTGGGGTTGATGGCAGGCTAGGTAGAATGAGAAGCATGGTGCTTTGGGGGCTAAATACAGTGGGTTTGTTAATTCACATTCACTTGCTCTTCAGTCAGGACCACTTAGCCTTCAGGATGGGAGTTCCAAAACTGATTGGATTAATTCCCCTAGGGAGAAGAGGAGGGATTTAGGGTCAGGAGGTCCTTTCTTGTAGATATTATTCCAGGGTGGGGTAGGTGGGGAGTCCAGTAATGGCAGATGTTCAATGTGGATCAGTGATTCTGTGACAGTTTTCAGAGGGCATGAGATGGGGTGAGTCTGGAAACTGGGGCTAAATATCATAGCGGAGTTGCTGGGAGTTAGGTAACCTTGCTTCTAGACCTCTCTGCCATTGTGTGTGACCTTCACCTAGGGTCACAAAACATTTTTTGGTGGGTGGAGGGACTTTAATTTCTTAATCTGAAGGAGGTTGGACTCAATTTCTGTGGTTGCTTCCATCTCTGAAATACTATGATAGGACAAAAGATCTAGTTCTTTTATTTGGATGAATCACCATGTTTGTAAATCTTACTATGAACTGTTAATTTCATGTGAAACGTATACTGTAGTCTCAGATATCAAGCATTTTGTTTCTGTTTTGCTCCGTGTCAGCTGAATGACAGAAGATTTGATGGCTCTGAAAAGATGAAATACTTTATTTTTCTTTTCTTTTCCTATTTGTTTGCCAGTCATTGTTTTTATGGCCTTTTCGGCATTAGTGTTTCTCATATTACTTCTTCATGATCATTAGTTGGCTGTGCTTCGATGACAAGTGCATGGAAAAAATCCTGTTCCCTAATAATTGAAGGACTGTCTCTATATTCCAATTGATGCATTTAGCAAGAGCAGCTAACTCAAAGTGTCAGCTCCAATTAGTTCAGACACTTGGTCAATTTAATGGGGGGGGGATGGGATGGGATGGGACAGGACGGGACGGAACAGGACTCTTAGTGTCTCCTGGGATTGAGTGAATTCTTTTAACTAATTGGAGCACAAAAGAGCACTAGCTCATTTACAATGGACACTTTACAATCACCTCCTGACCAAAGGGTCCTCTAGACCAGAATTTTCTTATTCTGGTTTGGACTTCCAAAGGGATAGATTACCCTTAGTCCTTCTTAATTACAATAGAGAAATCCATTAATCACTGGGTTATTTTTCCCACATATCAGTTTTTTCAACCTAATTATGCATATTCATGTAGTTTATTAATAGTATTATGTACCCATTAGAGCTGAAAATGTAGTATTGGCAGATAAATTACCATCTATTTCATTTTTCTGAACTTGTTTTCCATGGGGGAAAGGCACATGGTCTCCTCAAGTGTTAGATTATGCATTTAAATCTCTGATTTAGTGGAACAGTGTGTAAAAGCCTCTCATAATCAGAAAATTCCCTATTGGCTCTACATCTGAAGATCCCCTAGAGTGCTGTTTGTTCCAGTGAGCATCTGGAATGGATTACAGTCAGTTAATTGGCTCCAGGTCTGACTTGTTACAGACAGTAGCATGTAGTATAACCTATGCAATTCACCAAATCCACCCACTTTTAGTTAAATCACACCTACTTTCCTATATAATTCCTCCCAGATGCCAGAGGCACACACCCATATGCTACAGAAGATGGCAACATATCAATAGATTAATGGAGAAGTTTCTGGTGAGCCATCTCATCCATAAATTATCTCAAATTAAAAGATCCACAATTGGACTCCAAGGATTGAATTAATCTCTTGGAAGAGAAAACAAAGACTTCTGAGCAATGAAGAGTACAGAATGACTGTTTTATGGCAGCAAAATAGATTTTTATAAAAAGGTTTCCGGCTATTGAGATTTCCCGTTCAAGCCTGTTTCGGCACGTGTGGGCACTTATCAGACTTGTCGTCCTGGCAAAGTAAGCAATTCTTTCATTTTAACATATTTAACAATATTAATGAGTTGGGTTACACTAAACAGTATGACTACTGTTCATTGAATACTCAGACATCAATCTTCCTAACTTATGATGATGGAGGCACAGGGCATGTCTTAGGAATTAATGACCAGTTAGGAGGAGTAGATAGCCCAATGCACAGCCAAGGGCCATTAACCTCAGTTGGCCATTAATTACCGGGAAATGTCTAGCACTAAGGCTGTTCTTGCTAATAAAATGAACACATGGGATTTTTTTTTCTTTTGCTCTCGTGTGTGTGAGCACACATGAACATTGTATGCCATGAAATTAGCAGCATACATAACTGCTGCCACCAATTTTTAGACATTTTGATGTTCTCTTAACATAGTGATATGGGCAACAATTAAAGGAAATGAGATGGACCTCCATGCATTGATGAATGTGGGCATGACCAATAGAATAAAATTTTGGATGACAGTATAATCTTAATCAAATTATTTTTATATTGACTAACACAGTCAACCCTGGGCAAAATTGTGAGGCAGGCACAGTTTATTAGGTTCTTTTTTATCCACCTCCATTAACCCTCCCCCCCCCATTCCCTTATTGCCTCTTGTCCACTACATATAGCCTTTTATGTCCTCTTCTCCTCAGAGAATTGTCCTGTGTTTTGAATTTCTTTCTCTTTCCTCTTATCATTCCTCACCACGCTCCCTTTCAAAACCTCTGTCTTGTTTCTGGTTAACTATGACTTGGAAAGAGTCTTGTAGAGCTAATTTCTACTAAGGTGTTAATAGTAGACAGTAATTTAATGTTAACTTTCCCAAGGGTGTTTACATTTTGACTGGAACTTTCTAGAAACAGGAAACCCAAATGATTTTATTTCTCATGGTAGAAATTTTAGATACTGTAAGAGAGAGATTGAGGAAGGATTTAGGGACATGGGAGGGCAGTAAATTTCTACAAGCTTTCAAATCCTACCACCTAAGTAGAAGTTGTTCACTCTGCAGATGAGTGAGAATAGCCCTGATTATCATAACTGGCTGAGTGAATGTCAGTTATGTACTCTGGTCCTTCTATTTATCTTATGTGATAACTGTTACATGTAAATTGACACTGTCCTATCAGATAAGAGGTCTAGTGGAATCTCTTATCATTTAATCATTAGGATTAACTAACTGATCAGTCAGTAATTTCTGACTATCTATTTGTCCTTAAGGAAGCATTAACACCTTTACTAAGTGAAAATGAGATAGGTTGTTCTGATATGTAGTCCTTGGGGCTCTGGAGTTCTTTCTATACAAATACTTGAAGGAATGACAGAGAAAGCCTACTGGAATTTCCAATAAAATGACTGTGAAAAAATTAGGATGTAGGCTTCTTGGGGCCAGGATTGTTCAATTTTTTATTTTGTTTGTTTGTTTTTGTATTCCCAGACCCAAACATTTAATAAATCTTTGCTGGATTAAATTGAATTAAATTGAATGTGTGTGTGTGTGTTTGACATTAGCATTTAGATTCAAATCAATTGAATCATCGTTTGATTACTTCTTCAGAGGGGTGATGGCTGAGAATTAAAGAGACACAGATTATACTGTTTTGCTCTTCTCTTAGTATCCCTGACACCTTGCACTTAACAAATGCTTATTGATTGGTTAAAAAGTAGACAAAAACCAGGTTGAAATGATCATAAATGTAATATTAACATGACTTTCTTTAAATTGGTCTCCAAATAAAAAGATATGATACAAGGAAGACATTTCTGTGTGTTTAATTCATAGATACATTCCCTTTTAGAACTTATTCAGGCTCACTTAATTTGAATCGATATGTTCATATTGATTCACATATACTATAAGGCTTATTCCCGTTGTTGTTTGTCATTTGGTCTTTTTTTTTTTTTTGCAGGGCAATGAGGGTTAAGTGACTTGCCTAGGGTCACACAGCTAGTAAGTGCCAAGTGTCTGAGGCCAGATTTGAACTCAGGTCCTTCTGATTCCAGGGCCAGTGCTCTATCCACTGCACCATCTAGCTGCCCCTGTGTCATTCATTCTTGAAGAGGAACAATGACATCACAAGGGTGGTATCCTGACTAGTGTGTGAATTGGATATGAGTGAGGACTTAGTAGAGAGTTTTTTCACTGCTAAGTGATTCAGTGGATATAGTGCCTGGCCTAGAGTCAGAAAGAATTGAATTCAAGCCCCAGATACTTACTAGCTATGAGGCAGTGGGTAACCTACTTAACTTTTGTTTGCTTCAATTTTTCTATTAAAAGGGGGATCATACCTACCTCCCAGGGTTGTGAAGATCAAATGACATAATAATTGTAAAGTGTTTAGTACTGTGACTGTCACACATTAAGTGCTATATAAATGTTAGGTATTATTATTTTTGGTAGTGGACTAGTGAAATCATAGGTCCAATTCTCCATATTATTCTTGTCTCTCAAATTAGACAGATAGATAGACATTTCAATACAGGATCCTCTCAGCTCAATTCTGTGTATAATTTTTTTTTGTTTCTTACATACTATAAGTTGCTTCGTAAACAGATGTACTAAGTTTTCTAGTGTGGTTCAACTAATACCAACCATATCTACAAACAACATTTGTCTGTATGCCAGTAATCTCTTGATCGTGCTATAGTTTACCACACTCCAGGGCAACATCAGGAACTTAGAGCACTTCTCTGTATTTGGGGTTGGGTTTGCACAAGGCTTCCTTTCTTCTGGGAGTCCATTGACTTGGCTAACCTTAGACTTTTAGAAGACTGCCAGGTCTGCTTAGTTCTGGTTCATCTCCTCAACACCTTCTCACTCAACCCTATGAAGGTTTTGAAGGGAGAGTTATGGGGAAAGGGTTAGAATTAATCTTGGCTCTTCTAAAGAAGCTTGCAAATTCAGAGAGAATATCAGGACCAACTTACCTTCCCATAAGGCTTAGGCCTGGGAATCAGGCAGGCTCAGAAAGGACTCCAGAGGAATAATGCCTATCTCAAGAGTATTAAGTTCTCTAAGTATTAAATTCAAGGTCTGTGTGGCCATTATCCCTGAAATATTTTCTCGACCTATGTGTTTACTTCCCTTGAGCATTTATTCTTGATGGACCTTTAAAAACGAATCCAGATAGTATATGTTTTCATTTTTGTTTCATAAATCATTTAAGAATCACTATCAGAATGCACTTCTGACTAATAATGAACAAACACACTCTAAGAAAGCACTAAATATATTTGTACAAGATTTACAGATGAGTACCAGAATCATATGCAGGCTATGGCAAGTTGTAACTGTTGCCCTGTTCCCAGAATTTTTTTGGGAGGATGAGGTTCACACTGCATTAGACACCAAGTGGCTGCAGCTTTTTAGAAATCTGCTAGCTGGAAATGAAGAATGTGTTTGGTATTTAAAACAAACAAACCAACCAAGACACAATGACTACTACTAATTGCTAACATTCAGATAGCACTTGCTATGTGCTAAGCAATTTACTTTTTTTGTCATATAATCCTCAAAACAACCTTGTGAAGTAGGAGCTATTATTTCCCCCATTTTACAGATGAGGAAATTGAGGCAGATTTGACTGGGGTCATATAGCTTGCACATGCCTGTTGCCGAATTTGAACTCGGGTCTTCATGACTTCAAGCCCAACACTTTATCTACCACACCACCTGGCTGTTTTTACTAGTTATGTGGCCAAGGACCAAACCCCAGTATGCCTTCCAGGGTTGTTGTAAGGATCAACCAAGGTAATAATTGCAAAGTTCATTACAAACTTTAAAGTACTATATAAATGAAAACTAGCTAGCATTGTAGCTGCCTAAAGTAATTCACAGTAAAGCCCATGAGTAACTTCAGATATTATGCTTCCCAGGTTATATGCAATTTTTGTTGTTGTTGTCGACTCATTTTGTTTCAAGCCTATCAGATTCTCCATGACCCCATTTGGGGTTTTCTTGGAAAATATACTAGAATGGTTTGCCCTTTCCATCTCAAACTCATTTTACAGATGAGGAAACTGAGGGAAACAATATTAAGTGATTTGCCCAGTGTCACACCACTAGTAAGTATCTGAGGACAGATTTGAACTCAGGAAAATGAGCCTTCCAGACTCCAAGCCCAGTGCTCTGTCCACTGTGTCAACTATCTACCTCTCATATGCATTTAGAAGAGTAGAAACCGACAGAGTATTGTTGCCTTAACCCAAAGGAATCAATCTCAAATGCAGTCACCTATTATGTCCATGTGTAAAGTCAACTTTTTAGTGTGATTAGTGCTTTGCTTTGCTTTGTCTTTCAAAGATCCCATACAGATGAAATCAGGCAGCATATTAGTAAACAACTTGGAATAACATGCTTACATAAATATAAAATGTTTTAATCACTTATTGAAATCTGGAAAAATTTCATATATTTTTATCTTGGAACCAATCATGATAACTTCACTTTATTTTCTTTGAAAAATAGTTACATTAAACTCATTTCTGTGCTTAAGTCAAATAAAACAACAACATTCTCTTTCTTTCTTTTCAGATTAAATTAGCATTGTCCAAGAGGAGGGACGTTTTTAGCCATGAATGCCAAAAAGGATCAAAGAGAAAAATGTGGAAGCCAAGATTTACACCCACTGCATGCCTTTGTGATGCTAAGTATAATTGTGGTGTTACTTCCAGTCATTGGAACGTCTAAACAAAATATTCCAAGACTCAAACTCTCATACAAAGGTAAATTTCTAAATGTTTTTTTTTCCTAATACATAATTGTATTATGATTTCAGAAGAATAATTTTAATACTATTGAATATTTACTTACAGTTGTAAAACTATATGGAAGAGATACCCAAATATTCTTTTTAATGGGGAAAAGAAAATAATGTTTTTATATGTGATTTGTGGTCCATTATTTTTCCTGGTCCTACATACTGAGTAACAAACCTAGGGAGCTTGACATTCTGCAAAGTTTTATATATTTTTTTAAATCCTAGAAAGTAGAGTAATTCACAGGATCAGAGATTCAGACATTTCAGGTCATTTAATAAAATCCCTTCATTCTAAAGATGAGGAATTTGGGCTCATAAAGGATGAGTGAACATTTAAGTGAGTGAAAGATACAGTGAGTGCCAGAGTTAAGATTTGAATTCAAGCCCTCTGATTCCATATTCAGCATTCATTTTACTCTTAACTACTGGCTACTTAGCTACTGACAGTTAGCTTATGCCTAGTCAGAAATATGAATTGTTTTTCATTTTCAGAGAAGAGCAAACATATCAATATTATAGCATTCTGAAGAATGGAGATAGAGTATACCTTTTGAAAGCTAATTGGGAAACCCTGAAAGATAAACAAGTTAAAAAAAATTTGAGGAATAGAATTGGTTAAGTACAGGGAGACAATATATACATATGTAATTATACATAAAATGAATAGAAGTAGTTTTGGGAGGAAAGGCAGTGGTACACAGAGAGAGGCTGGGAGTGTCAAGAAAAACTTCATATTGAACTTAGCATTTAGGCTGAGTTTTGGAGGAAAACAGGGATCCTAAGAGGCAGAGGGTGAGGAGAGAGCATTCCAAGCATGGGGCACAACCAGTTCAAAGGCAAGGAAACATGATATGGAATGTGTTTGTGTCAGGAACAGCAAACAAGCTACTATGTCTGGACTGTGGAGTTTGCAGTGGTATGTAACGTGTAAGAAAGGTAGAAAGTAGAAGAAACAAGGTGGGAAAGAATGCCAAATGCTAGACAGAGGAATTTTATGTGACTTCCCATTAAAAAGTGACTGAATTAAGGGATAGACTAAAGTTAGTTGCTGGGGAACTATCATAAGTTTAAAAGGATTTAGGGAAATATTTAGGTATCTGCATGGAATGCTAGAATGTTTCCATGGTAATGAATTATAAGACCATAGATTTATAACTTTTTGGCACCTTAGAGATCTAGTCCAACTCTTCCTTTTTACAAATGAGGAAACTGAGTTCCAAGGAGGTTAAGTGACTTGCCTCAAAGTCACACAAGCAATAAATGAGTAATCTAGGGTTAGCATCCAGGTCTTTCAATGAAACAATCTTTCCCCTATATTCTAATGCCTTCTAGTGGGGGCATCTGATTTAGTTCACATATTTGAAAGCTATTTCAGGTAGAAAGAAGACATTTTGATTGAAAAAGGGAAGTGAATTAGTGATGAACTGCAAAACTGCTAAAAGGTGTCCAGACCCCCTGCAAATTACCTGGTTTGTTGGCTTGGTTATCCAGAGTATATGTAATGGAATATTACAGTGAGTTAAGAAACAATGAAAATGATGACTACCCGGAGGCACAGAAAGAGTTGAACTAACTTTTGCAAAATGAAGCAATCAGAGCCAGGAAAGCAATATGTACTATAACTATAGCAAGGATAATGAGAAGATCAACAACATTAAGCAATAAAATCTGAATGTTGCAAAAGTATAAAGGACAAGTTTAGTCCCAAAGAAGAGATTTTTAAAAGACACCTACTCCCATTCCTTTGCAGAGATGAGGGATCTTTGAGCATGGAACATTTCATATAATGGATTTTTTTTTCATTATGTTGATTGCTTTTGCTGATATTTTTTCTCTTCCTTTAAATAAAATGTTTGTCATAAGGGATGCCTCCCTAAGAGAAGAGGGTCATGGGGATTATAGGGAAATGAATAGATGATTTGAAAATAAAATATATCAATAAATATATAATTAAAATACACCTGGCTGAGGGTAGTGAGGAGTGGAGGCTCTGAGGTACAACCTCACTTGTAACAAGAGCCTGAGTGCGAAGTCGTTGAGGGCAGAGGTTGTTGGTTCTTAAATGAGGTACAAGTTTAGCAAAAAAAGAAAAAAATGTGGTGCAGTATCATGATGATTCCAATTTGGTGGAGGGAATGGACCCAGGATATTTGTATCTGAATGTCAGGTCACTCCTAAAGACTTGGGCAGAGAAAGTAGGTGATGGAAAGAAAATTTGGGCTTTTTTTATGTTCAGGCAAGCACACAGAAGCATTTTATAAACAAAATGTAAGCAATAAAATGGAGGGTAGTGTATTAGGGATTGCCCAGAGAGAAGCAAGATTTTGACCTGAAAAAGAGGCGTAGGAACAAATTCAGGCTAAAAAAGAATGACTATAGAAATAATTTGACTTAAAAGGATGTGAAATTGTTTCTGATTGAACATCAGAGAAGGGAACAGGAGGGCAAGAAAGAGGCAGCTTAGAAGTTGCAAGAGGTAAGTAAGGTTCAGATGAGAAAAAAATGAGATTTGAGAAAATAAGTTCACTGGACCAAATGAAAGTCATGAAAGTGGGAATGCTTTTAAATTCCCACTGAGAATTTAATTACCCAAAAGGCACAAGCCTTTTAAAAGCATTTTAAAACTTACACTAAAGAAGGTAGACAGAGTTCCCTCCCTGGTACCTCTAGATTTGACATTTTACATGAAATAATGATTTTGGGAAGGGAAAGAATAAAAAAGAGGACACTATATGAATCTAGGGAATTGATAGGCACTAACTTGTACATGGAACGCCAGATAGCTGCCATAAGTAATAACCTAGAAAAAAAGTACCAAAACTTCCCTTGAAGCTTGTAATTTTTTGTCATGGTATTTTAATATCCAAGTCATGAATATTTGTTATAAAAGGTAAAATATGTAGGGCCTGGATTTGCCAGTGGGCCCAGAGTCAAGAATACCTGGGGTCACATCTTTCCTCCAGATTCCTATGAGCTGAGTCCTTGGGCAAGTCACTTAACCTCTTTGTGTCTCTGTTTCCTTATCTGTAAAATGAGGTAGTGTTAGACTTACTGGCAACTAAGGCCCTTTCCTGTTCTAAATCTATGAGTCAAAGATCCTATACAGACAGAGAATGGATTACAAATAGGGAGTAAAAATTGTGGTCAAAAGGACTGAGCTGATGGATAATGACAATGTTATCCAAAGGGTCAGAGTGAAGATAGCAAGACAGTGAGTCCATGTGAGGATTTGTAGCTATTTCTGGATGTGCCCTGCAGGGTTGGGTTTGTCCCTAGGGTGAGGCTTGGTGTCTGGGATCAGTGAGATCATGGGTACTGGGGTTAAGCTGAGAATAGCAAACTCTGCTGATACTTTAAGCCCCTGGTTCTTGGTATGTTCTGGAGGATCACTGTTCTCCCACCATAAAGACTTAGGGAACAGTTCATTGAGAATGCCAAAAGGATACAAGTGAGGGTACAAGCAGACCCAGAGTTTGGAGAGTGACTGAGAGTTGTGAGCATATGTGAATAGGTCTGTAATAGTGTAGTGTAGGAGAAAAGACTGTATTGGAGGTCACGTTAGTTGAGTTCTAATCCCAGCTCTATCTCTTTGTGGTATGATGATATAAATGTGGGCTAGTCACTTAGTCCTTCCAAGCCTCAAATCAACACATGGTGTGCGATGGTAGATTGAGCACTGACTAGGTTTGGTATTTGCTATCTGCCACTCAAGAAATAAAGGCATCAGAATCTTGATATAGCACATTATCTATGCTCTTTATTTCTCAGCTAGATTCTTTTGATAAGTCAGTCATGTAGCCTATATTATGTACCCAGAATATGCCAAGCACTGTGCCAAGTGCTGGATCAGGAATTAACCTGAAGGTGGGGTGGTAGCAGGGAAGATGGTTGTGTGTTCCATTACTACAGGTAAGCTAAGAACTGTCACTACTCTTACCTGGTTTTTCCTCTTATTCACACAAGAGTTCTGACTAATGAATTGTAATCATTTGATTTACTTTTAAATCCAAACCTAATATTTTAGAAGGGATCACCAGGTTAAGATATCCTTTTGACAACATCATAATCTTGGTAGAATGCCAAGGAACATTTTCTACCCAAATGAAGAATTAATGTTGTTTTGGTTTATTTTATTTTTTAGCATTTAGTGTTGTATGGGCATAAGCTCAACTTCCTTTCCCTAAACCCTATGTATGATTCATTCATTCTTTGGCACTGACGAAGCCCAGCAATGTACAGAGGCAATAACTGCTTTGATATGGGAAGTGTCAGTAGAGACAGCAACATCCAGCAGCTGCAAGATCATTTTGAGGTGTTTTCTTAGACACTCAGCAGAAGTCCAATAGTTGTTAAAAGAGTTCAAGAATGTTCTCCCAGAATTACTTAGCTTTGAAGCTCAGAGTACACATGAACTTAGTTAGTGACATTGTCATATGAAGAGATTTCCTTTCTCTTGCCTGGTTGGGGCTCTCATATTTATGTATGCTAAAGCTGTTATGGTGTTGAAAAGAATTACCCATGAACAAGGTCAAATCTTATTTTCTGCTGTATTTTGTATAATATATTTATCAAATACATTGTATCCTAGAGTGATACATAATGACATCAATAGTTTACACAGAAGTTGAACTAAGAATAACTTTAGACAGTTGACCTCCATCAACCTCCTAACGTAAATATCTTATATCTCACAATAGCTTTCTTTTAAAAAAAAAATCACAAAAGGGACTCACTTGGATGAGAGAGTTTTGTGCATAGGGCATGTTGATGCTCAGAATATTTGTTGAGTAAATCCCTAAAGACAAGGAAAAATACGATAGAAAAGGTAAAGTTTGGGACAAGTTTTGTGGAAGAAAGGAAAACAAATGTGCCCAAGTGTGTAAAAGTTACATCCTTTAGAGTGAAAGGTGGGTAGTCTTCCCTCCTGGTTTTCTTCCTCTTGCCTTCCTAATCACCCTCCCTTCCTTTGTATTTTAAGAAATGTTCTTTTCTTTTTTTAAAACCAACTTAATACATACTTGGACAGCTGTGTGGCACAGTGAATAAGAAGTCACGAAGGCTCTTCTTCTTGAGTTCAAATCTGGCCCCAGATACCTACTAGCTTTGTGAACCTGGATAAGTCACTTTATCCTGTTTGCCTCAGTTTCCTCATCTGTAAAATGAACTGAAAAAGGAAATGGTAAATTCCTCCAGGATCTTTGCCAAGAAAACGCTAAATGGAGTGAAAAAGTAGGACATGACTGAAAAACAACTGAACAGCAAGGATACATATTTAGCAATCATTTTATTTACATCTATAATGTAGGACCTTCCAGAATAGAAATCAATCAGTACAGGTTGGGGCATGAAACAAAGATCTCAGATTATCCGATACAAGTGTTGAGAAATAATGGGCTGATGAATCAGTATGCGAAGGAAGTGTGAATAAATTTCATGCTCTTGGTATTATGCTATTTGAAAATTATAACTTTACAACTTCCTCTGAAGAACTAAAGATGGATTTTTCCCAGAAGACAGTAGAGAGGTGTACAGTGAGTGTGACTCAACCAAAATATATAATAGATGAAGAATAGTAGGAAAAGACATTGTCAAGAAACCGTATGATATGAAGAGAAAATGGTCTAGTCATGTGGCGAGAAAACTAGAAGGCCAGTATGTTCTGTTAGTATTGGTGGAATGCCAGGATAAAGTGAGAAAAGCACTTGCTGAATTGGATGGACTTGTTATGGCCTACTTTTAGGAAAAGTTGAATAATAGTCATCATACAGAAGGGGCAGACATGGATGGTTTACAGTCTCCATTGTTAGAGGGAACTTCCAAATCAGTGAGATCACAGCTTTGTTTGAGTATAACTTTGCAATTTGGCAAGATGCTTATATGTGCCATTATACTCATGAATCATCAGATCACATATGAATAAGTTCAAAACCAATTGTTCCAAGTGTTCCACGGAATGATTTAATTAGATATGATTTCTGTTTGATTCCAAAAGAAAAGAAAAGGCTATTGGTTCTGAGACTTCCAAAGGTCCTGAAACTCCTAAAGTATTGTAAGCCCTATAAAAAGAATGCAAAATTGAATAAACAAGCAAATATATCTTTATGTTGTGTAAAATTAAGTCATCTGGATCACAGACTTTTAAGAGGCAAAAAAGGCTATTCAACTTTTGAGTTAAGCAATTTCAAATTAGTGTGGGAACATTTTAGATTAGAATAAAAGTGGATAAAGACTAGATCTATGATTTTGTTGGTTTAGAGAATTCATTGGTGAGGAAACTCCATGGTCAGTACCTTCTTTGCCACTTACAGTTGTAGGGAATTGTCTGTTGCACTGAGTGGTTAAGTGACTGGTCTGGGGTCACACAGCTAGTATATGTTAGAGGACAGATTTGAACATAGGTCTTCCTAACTCCTAGGCTGCCTCTTTATGAAGAATATACCCACAAAAATTGACCACTCCAGTGTTTATGATGAAATACTATGATCATCAGGTTCAGTAGCCACTTTGTGTTCTGCAGGTAGGTGATAAGGGCTCTGTTATTCAGGGAGGGATAAGGTCCCTGTTAAAGGGTTTATATAAAAAAGAAACCTGTACAGATTGCTCAAATAAATTAAAATAAAAATTGAATAGTACAAGAAAACCTATGGTAAAGCAAGTTGCGGGTGGGTGATTAATTGTCTCCCCATTAAATTCTCAGCTCCTTGATGTAAGGGACTGTCTTTTGCCTTTTTTTTTTTAAATCCCAGTGCTTAGCAAAGTGCTTGGTACTTTGTAGTTACTTAATAAATGTTTAATCATTGATGGATTAAAATAGGAGTTCAAGGGAAGGGTAACCACTAAGGATCAGGAAATTGAGGAAATTAATTGAATTATCCAGTGTAGGTGGCATTATGGACAGAGTGCTGGACTTGGAGATAGGAACAATTGGATTTGAATCCTGTCTCAGATACTCACTAGCTGCGTGACTTATCTTTTCTGAGCCTTGGTTTCCTCATTTTTAATATAGGGTTAATAAAAGGACCTACCTGATAGGCTTGTTGGGAGAATCAAATGAGATTATGTGCTGTATAAATATCTTTAATTATATAACAATTATTATATTTAGAGGCAGTTATATGGCAAAGCAGATAAATCACTGGACCCGGAGTTAGGCGGACTTGAGTTCAAATTTGGACTTAGATATTTGCTAGTTGTTGACCCTAGGCAAGTCACTCAAACTCTGTTTACCTCAGTTTTCTCACCTGTAAATTGAGGATAATAATAGTACCTACCTCCCCAGGTTTGTTTTCATGCACAAATTAGGTAATAGTTTGTAAAGCCTTTTGTAAATTTTAAAACACCTATTTAAATGCTAGATATTATTATTAAGTATTGACTAGATCTGGAGTCAGATGATCTGGCCAAAAATGCCAGAAATGGGTTGAAAGAACTTGGAGGGGGTAGAAGCAAAAAAGTAGAGGAAGCTTTCAGCCTAACTCTCCTAACATTTCCCTCCAGACAACTTCAAAATAATTATCCATATCAAAATTTGGAGTGTCAGAGTCAACAAAAGGTGAGGGTGAGACATTTTTCCAGTCTAAGACAGCATAGGAAATTAAGTGGTGTGATCTGTGATGTTCAAGTGGAGGCAGACCCAGAGCCCACATGAAAGAAAGAACACTTCTGGGACTAGGTAGTGGCAACAGAAGTAGCAGCAGCTTTGGGAACTCTCAAGGCAGAAAAGGGGATCTGACAACTGGTGAGAATGAAATTAATGGAGGACCACAATGCTACTACTACATGCAAAGATGGAAGCTGTGTGGCAACTTAATTACCTATATCCATTTCTGGGTCACAGTTAAAGGGTGGAAAGGAGCACTTTTGGTCAAGAATGAGCAGGGGCCTTAAAAAACAATATTACTTCCAGTCTCAAGGGAGCTCTTGTTTCTGAGATTTACAATCTCAAAGGATCAGGGACCCTTCTTGGGTAAAAACAAGAACTTAGGAGAGCAATGATCACACTTCTCTCCAGATCACACCTGCTTGGAAACACTGAAAACTTCAAAACCCCTAGAATTAGCTTTGAAAGCAGCAGTGCAAAAAAATCCTGAAGCGTGTGACAATGTCCCTCTCCCTTTTCCCATTTTAACTCTAACATAAATTCAAAGTCAAGAAATAGGCTGGAAAATGACTAAACAACAACAACAACAACAACAACATCAAAAAGAATCTGACCATAAAAGACTAATATGATGACAGGGAAGATCAAGACATAAACTCCAAAGATACAATGAAGTCAAAATAGTTACATGCAAAGCCTCAAAGAAAAAAAGTGAATTGGACACATGCCCAACAAAAATTCTTGGAAGAACTGAAAAATTATTTTCAAAATCAGAGAGCTAGGGAAAAAATTAGGTAAAGATATTAGAACAAGTGAAGAAGATTATGAAAAGAAAAATACTTTAGAAAATAATACCTTAAGAAAGAGAATTGGGGGCAGCTAGGTGGTGCAGTGGATAGAGCACCGGCCCTAGAATCAGGAGTAATTGAGTTCAAATCCAGCCTCAGACACTTAACACTTACTAGCTGTGTGACCTTGGGCAAGTCACTTACCCCCAATTGCCTCACTTTAAAAAAAAAGGAAAAAAAAAAGAAAGAGAATTGGCTAAATGGGAAAAGAGGTACAAAAGCCCACTGAAAAAATCATTCTTTAAAAATTTGGATTAGGTAAATGGAAGTAAATTACTTCACAAAGCATCAAGAAACCATTAACAAAGCCAAAAGAATGGAAAAAATAGAAGAAATTGTGAAATATCTCAGTGCCAAGACAAATGACCTCGAAGATATATTGAGGAGAGATAATTTAAGCCTTTTATTCCACTGCCTGAAAAGCATGATCAAAGAAAGAGCCTCAACACCATACTGCATGAAAATATGAAGGAAATCTTCCCCAATATTCTAAACCCAGAGGGTAAAGTAGAATTTGAAAGAATCTGCCAATGAAAAGAGATCCCCATATGAAAACTCCTAGGAATATTAGAGTCAAATTCCAGAACTCTCAGGTCAAATAGAAAATATTATAAGCTGCCAGAAATAAAGTATCAAAATATCATAAAGTCACAGTCAGGATCACATAAGATTTAGGAGCTTCCGTGTTAAAAAAAAGTGGAGGATTTGGAATATGATATTCTAGAAAGCAATAGAGCTAGGATTACAACCAAGAATAACCTCCCAAGCAAAACTTAGTGTACTCCTTCAAGGGGAAAAATGTGTCTTTAATGAAATAGAAAACATTCCAGCATTCCTGATGAAAAGACCAGATCTGAATAGAAAAATTGACATTCAGATACAAAGCTTTTAAAGTATAAAAAGGTACATATGAAAGAAAAATAATAAGATATTCAATAATGTTAAACTGTTTACATACATACATAGGATGATGATACATGCACAATGGGAAGATTAATTTGAACTCATACAAAGTCAAGTGAACAAAACCAGGAGAACATTGTATGTAGTAATGGCAATATCATAAGGATGATCAACTGTGAAAGACTTAGCTACTCTGATCAAGACAAGGATTCAAGACAGTTCCAAAGGACCCATAATGAAAAAGGCTACCCACCATTAGAGAGAATCGATGAATGCCAAGTGCTGATTAAAGCATACTTTTTAAAAAACTCTTTTTGTTTGTTTTATTTTGCAACATGGCTAATATGGAAATATGTTTTGCATGACTTCACATATATAATTGATATATTACTTGCCTTCTCAGCAGGTGGGGGAAGATGTAGAAGGAAGAGAAAAGAATTTAAATTCAGAATTCTTGAAAATTAATGTTAATTTTTTATGTGTAATTGGGAAATTTTTAACAAAATAAATAAAAATATATTTTCAAAAGAATCTCAGAAATGAAAAACTTAGGAGGCAAAGTATTTTTTTTTTACTTTCAGCTAGAGCCATTCATTATATGTGTGTATGCACATATAATGCAAAACCATTTGAACTTGGTGAATTGACAAAAACACAGAATTCGTTATCATCTTACCTGTCATTCTATTTTTCTCCTTTTGTGGCTAAAGTCCTTGAGAAGGCCTCTAAAACAGGTATCTGTACTTCGTTAGTCTCACTCTCTTCTTACCTCTTTGTATTCTGGCTCCATGCTGATACTACTCTTTGCAGAGTTTCTTAATTGCCAAGTCTAATGGCCTTCTCTCAGTCCTCAACCTTCTTGACCTCTCTGTAATGGTTTACACTGTGGGTTGCTGGCTTCTCTTTGGTACTTCTCTTTGATTACTTTTATCCTCTTCTACCTAGATTTTTAGGACGCTAAAAATCTTTGCTGCTTCTCATTCTACCTGTCTGACCACTCCTCTTCTTTGCTGAATCTACATCCATGTAACTCCTGCTAATATGGAGTAGGAAAGTTCCCCCAAGGTGATCTCTGGGGGCCTCTTCTGTTCTCCCCCTATATTTTTTCACTTGGTGATTTTATCAGCTCCTCTGGTTTCAATTATCATCACTTTTCAAATGATTCTCTCTTTTCTATCATCTTTTGCCCTATCCCTCCTCAAAAGTGTTTTATACATGATGACTCCAAGACCCATAAAGGTGAAATAACTTTCCCAAGGTCACCAATCAAATTAATGTGAGAGCTGGAATTAGAGTCCAGGTCTTTCTTTACTCCTGGGTAGCTAATAGGAAACAAAAACCCAAAAGATTTTTTACCAGGATCATCAATAATATTGATTTAAGCTATACCTACCCAACTGTTGAGTGTCTATTGATTTAGCCTCACAAAATACTCTTCTATGAGAGAAGGAGGAAAAGGAGACCTGAGGGACTTTCCTGGTACCTGACTTTTGTTCTTGAGCAAATTGTTTAACTTCCTTGAACCCAGGTTTCTTTATCTGTGACACTAGGGTATAAGTTTAGATGATTTCTTTGTGGGTGCAATATTATTTTTTGTTTGACTTTGTCTGACAGTTTGTTTTTATCAATTAAAAATCAATTTCCAGACTTCTTGGTAGGCATTGTTGTGTTCAGACATAATAAATGATTGAAATAATTTAATTAAAGGCTGATATAAAATGTAAGCCACCATGGTAGTTGCACCACAATGTTTTGGAATCTTAATTCAGAATTCCTTTGCCATAGATGACAGAACATGCATTTGAAATACAAGATTGAAACAAAGATTCTCTTTGTTCACTTTTCCATTCCTGCTTTAGTTAATGAATTTCTGAATTCATGAACCTTCTCTTCTAGGTGTGGGAAAGCTTAAAGGTCAGGAATCATTAAATTGTACTAACTAGATGGATCATACCCTTCAATGGTTCAGAAATAAGTTGAGAAAAAACAATTTATTAATTAATTCTGGGCATGCAAATGATTATCTTAAGGCAAATAATAAAGCAATTCTTCTCTTGCAAGAGAATTCCTGTAATATCAATAAGAAGTTGGGGTCGTAGCCAGAACATGAAATTCGAGTGAGGCATTTTTCACTCATTTTAATTCATTGTAATGTAAATAACTGACAATAATAGGCATATCGAGGTACTTTAAAACATAGTTCTTTAACAAAATAAATCTACTAGCTTCAGTGTCAAAGTGCAGGGAATTTTTCTCATCTTGGAAGGTAAACTATACCTCTTAAATTGCTGATTTCAGTGTCATTCACTGAAAGAGTTACCATAGTACAGCAGTGTTAAAAATTTATACTAAAAATAGATCTGGGTCCTAGGGATGGCTCCCTCACAAACTAGAGTCATGACAAGTCTTTTATCTGTTCTGAATCTCAGTTTCCTCATATATAAAATTATAAGATTGAACTGGATGATTTTAATATCTTTTCCAACTTTAAAAATCCAAAAAGAAACTGTATAAATGATATATCTTTCCTTTCTCATATTCAATTATTCTTTTACTTTGACGTATAACACTAGAGTGATTTACTTGATAGTTGATTAATTGATAGCATATTTGCCTAAACATAAGTACTATAGCATACATTCTTATCTATCCATCCATCCATCTATCCATCCACCCATTCACCCAAATAAGCACTTATTCAGTACCTGTTATCCCAGTCATCATGCTAGGCACTGTGGATACAAAGCCCAAAAATAGAAAAAAAGAAACACTCCCTGTCCCCCCTACACTATTCCATATATGTGGGTACATATATATATGCACTCCCACATATATATATATATATATATATGGAACAACACCTCTATAGAAAATATGAAACATTATGTAGATAAAAGTTAATTTCTGGAGCAGCTAGGTGGCACAGTGGATAGAGCACCGGCCCTGGAGTCAGGAGGACCTGAGTTCAAATCCGGCCTCAGACACTTGACACTTAATAGCTGTGTGACCCTGGGCAAGTCACTTAACCCCAATTGCCTCACCAAAAAAAAATTAATTTCTGGGAAAAGGGTGCCAGAAACTGACAGTAGGATCAGGAAGTAGTTTCTTATTTGAGCCTAGAAGATGAAGAGGATGAGATGAGAGGAATGAGATGAAGAGAAAAAGAGGGAGGAATGCATGCCAGGATGGTTCTTCCAAAGGCACAAAGGTATAAGGTGAAATGTCATCTGCTGATAGTGAGTTCAATTGAACATGGATTCCTGGGATATTAATGTTCAGAAAATCTAAAAAGATAGTCTGGAGCCAGATTGTAAAAGGTTTTATCTTCCAAATAGCAACATCTGCTTTAGCCTAGAGGCAACATGGAACCACTGGGATATCTTAAACTAGAGTGTGAGATGGTCACTTTAGGAATATCTGTCTGGTGACTCTGTAGATGGACGAGACTGTATTGCACAAAGATCAGTTAGAAGTCCACCAGGAGAATAAAATCCAGGTGAGATGTAATAAGGATCTAAACAATGGTGATGACTGTGTGATGGGAGAGAAAGGGAACTGATGCAAAATATCTGGTAGAACTGACAAGAGTTGTATTTGATTACTTGGTATGAATTTGAATTGATACACTTTATATTTATAAATGCATTTTTCTGCCATTAAAATGTAGGCTATTTTTGAGTTATTGATTGTTTTAATCTTTGTACTTATATCCCTAGTACCTAGCACAATTGCTAATACATAATAAATACTTCTTTGATTAAAATACCTGACTAGATATGAAAGATGAGAAAAAGAGTCAAAGATGATTCTGAAGTAACCCTGGATGACTGGAAGATTAGTGGCGGCTTCTTACAGAAATAAAGAATTTAGAAAGAAGAAAAGGTTTGAGGGAAAAGACAGTGAGTTCTGTTGTACATATTGAGTTTGAGATGCCTTTTGGACATCCCCTCGTAAATGTCCAATAGGCAATCTGAAATGTAGGAATGGAGTTCGGGTGAGAGACTGAGGCTGGATAATTAGGTTTTGAGTTGTCTACATAGAAATGACACCTAAACAGGTGGAAACTAATGATGTTGAAAAGAGAATCATAGAGAAAGAAGAGAGGGCCCAGAATAGGAACTACAGTCAATGTACACACACAGGGATTGGGACAAAGTTGATGTTCTAGTAAAGAAGACTAAGGCATGGGGCATCTAGGTGGTGCAGTGGATAAAGCACGAGCCTTGGATTCAGGAGTACCAAGTTCAAATTTGGGGTCAGACACTTCACAATGACTATGTGACCCTGGGCAAGTCACTTAACCCCAATTGCCTAGCCAAAGAAGAAGAAGGAGGAGGAGGAAGAGGAGGAGGAGAAGGAAGAAGAAGAAGAAGAAGAAGAAGAAGAAGAAGAAGAAGAAGAAGAAGAAGAAGAAGAAGAAGAAGAAGACGACGACGACGACATGGGGGCAGCTAGGTGGCACAGTGGATAAAGCACCAGCCCTGAATTTAGAAGGACCTGAGTTCAAATTCAGCCTCAGACACTTGACATTTACTAGCTGTGTGACACTGGGCAAGTGACTTAACCCCATTGCCTTGCACCGCCCCCCCCCAAAAAAAAATCAGCACAGGGGTATACAAACAGAAAAAACGATAGAGACCGTGCTCTAATTGGAGAAGAAAATACAATAAGAAACTTTGAAAGGAGTTAAGAAAACACTTGTCAAATCATCATTAACATTCTTTTGCTTTATCAACACATCTACTTGATAGAAACTTTATACCTTTAGAATATTATCATGATCTTTTTCTATCTATAAAGACATTTTTAAAAGGGTCACTAGGAGGAAAAAAGCAAAGCTTTTGAGACTGTAACAATATAAGAAGCCTTGTAACATTTAAGCATGAATATTACTTATTCTTTGTTATATAAAATTACTCCCATTGAAACTACCAGTAGAAATATCTATCATTTAAAATCATGGGTGTGGACTTAAATGTCAAAATGTGAAACAGCTATGATCCCATTTTCCATCCTGCACTAGCAAGAGGACAGATTTGATAAGACAATAGAGGTTATGCTTTTAAAAATCTATTCTGTTATGCCATATCTGATGCTTTATTATTGTTGTGGATAATATTCTGTCTAGTATCTAAAACAGTCAGCAGCGTTCTATTTGAAAATTACAGGAAAGCTGAAAAAGAAAAGCAAGAGAGATTATAATTTTTTCTGAGCTGGAAATAGTCATTAAAACTTTGGCCAGAAATCGACTTTTAGCCCTGAAAATTAGCAGGGTTGGTTGTGTAGTAGTAGTAGTAGTAGTATTAGGTTAGAAAATAAAATTGAGCATGCTTACACAGAGTTGAGCAGCTAGTTGGGGAAAGAATCTGGATGCTTGGAAGAATCGATCTCCAGTCAGATGAACCACACCCAAATGATGCTAAAACAAGAGATATCTTTCTCAGTGTTATATCCTATTGCTCACATAATGTCCATATTTTCCTTGTTCATTTCTCATCTTGGACTATTGCTTATGGAAGCAGAGTCCTGGGGCCAAACCCATTCACTGTTATAATCCAAACCTTGTGAGAACAAAGGAAATAAGAGGAAGCCAGGGGAAAGGAAAGGGCTCCTGAGTCTGGGGAGGGTTGTCAGTTATTCATATGCCACCACTTAGCACAGTCCCTTGATATAGGCATCTTAGCATGAACTACTCTCTGAACTCCATCTGAGGATCAGGTACTTGTGACAGGAGAGTTTTAGGGGAGGCTGTGAAATCTGCTATAGTAGGGGTTTCTGAGTACTCAGAGGATTACATTAAAGTATTGGTCACATGGAAGGAGGAGGAAAGCATATCTTAGGTGGAAGATCAGCATAGAGAGGGAAGTAGGCTTTAAAAATAAAATGGGTTTACTTTGTAATTATGCCTGGGCTCATTCACACTACTCCTTCATCCTAGAGATTAGATGGGCAGAACAGATGATCTTCAGAGAAGTGTTACAGGCTCCCTAGCCATGGGAGGAAGGGAAAGAGGGATAGAGGAAGAGGGGGAGGAGAATGATGGTGGTGGTGGTGAGCTTTCTTTTGTGAGGTTTTGATCTTAACTTTAAGTGTCTTGCAATAATGGACCCAAGAGCTTCAGTTTCAAATTGAATCTTCTAAACCTTAGTAGTACCTGAGTCATGTGTGGGTCAAAGAATCCAGCATCCTAGGATCTGGGTAGAAGCCTATTCTTTGGACTGGAAATCAGGTCTCCAGATCTGCTTCCAGAGTTCATCTGAGAAGTTTTCCCTTCTAAGATACAGTGAGCAGAAGTCATAATGAAGTGGTCAGGAACCTGGAGAAGACCCCTTAGTTAGCTAAATATGGCCAAATAAAGGTTTTGATAGAGGCATTCAAATAGATACTTAAAATAATTTCTCTTGAGTTTTCAGTCTATTTGAGTTGCTATTTGAGATCTCTTTTCTTAGTATGCATCTAAAAGTAGAAGATTAGGTTAAATTTCAGTTCTGCCAGTTACTAGTTGCGTGACCTTGAGCAAGACATATAATGGTAGATCAGACTAGGTACTCTCTAATGGTACTTTTCTGCCCTAAAATTATGATTCTCTAGTCACTGTTAGGTCATGAAGACCTTGTTCTTTTTTGGTTTCCAAAAAGTATGCCAATGCAGTGCAATTTTTTTAGATCATTATCTAAACATAGTCTTTTTTTGTTTTTAGCTATTTTTTTTGTTTGTTTTTTTGATGAGACAATTGGGGTTAAGTGACTTGCCCAGGGTCACACAGCTAATAAGTGTTAAATGTCTGAGGTTGGATTTGAACTCAGGTCCTCCTGAATCCAGGGCTGGTGCTCTATCCACTGTGCCACCTAGCTGCCCCTTTAGGTGGTGCAGTAGATGAAATGCTACATCTGAGTCAGGAAGATGTGAGTCCAAATCTACCCTCATACACTTGCTATCCATATGACTATGAGTAAGCCACTTATCTTCTATTTGCCTCAGTTTCCTCAACTATAAAGTGGGGATAATAATAGTCTTTATCCCACTGTGGTGTTGTAAGGATCAAGAGATAATATTTGTAAAGTGTTTAGCACAATGCTTGACACTTAGTAGGTAAATAATTCATCTTCCCTTCCCTTCAAGAATAAACTTGGGTCTCCACCCAGGTTCAAGTATCTCTGGCAATAACATTGGAATTGAGAATCCAACTATGTAGGGAGTGGCAACGGGAAGGACTTTGGTCATCCAACAGACACTGAGAAAATTCCCTTGAAAGATAATACATAGCTGTTATCTCCATTTATTTGGCTTTGTATGATTATTCACTCTTTTCCTGTGAGAGAGGAAATGAATAGACCATCAGAGTGAATTATTCTCTGAAGAAAATTGTCACTAGGTGACAGTTCACTAGGCAGTAATTAGGATTTGGTCCAGAGAACTTTTTTTTTTTTAATGGGAGCTGAAATAAAAAGTGATACTACAAAATAGGAAACTTTAATACTTTTTTTTCTTTTGTTTTGGCTTAGTCTTAATTGCACAGGTCTATTGCAATATGATGAAGTGCAAAAAGAAGCTAGATGTTATAGAACTAAATTTTTAAAGGTGGTTCAACATTTTTTGACAAAATTCCTTCCCATTCTACAACATGTTTGGTTTGCTAAGTATTTTCCTCACAATAAGGTTTATGAGGTAAGTATTATTATTATCCTCATTATCCAGATTGAGGAACTTGAGACTTAAAGAAGTCAGGTAACTTCCATATTGGTCACACAGTTCATGTCATTTAAACTTTGGTCTCTTTATTCCAAACCCAATGTATTCTCAGCTGCAGCATGCTGTCTCTTTATCTGAAATCCATATGTAAATTGCATGAGGAAAATCCATATGTGCATAGGTCATATGGATTTTTTGCATTTATTAAATTGAATTATACATGTTTGCATAATACTTGGGGCCAGAATAGTAGTGGTGATTAGTTGATTAGGCCTAAAATTTTCTTCTAAAGCTCTCTGGTAAATTATATTTGGTCCTTGGGTCATATGTTGGATATTCAGGTTCCTATTTAGATGTTCCTAGGTGAGTAATTTCACTTATTTGGAACTGGGTAACATATCTAAAACCCCATCTTTTTTGTGCTCAGAAATTTGCATTCTGGTTTTGACAGAATGTGAGAAGCAGTGTGTTATAGTTGAAAGAGTCTTGGACTTGAAAGTCAGATCTAGGTCCATATCTCAGTTTTGCCCCTTTCTATCCATATGAACTTGGGCAAATCACTTAATTTCCTTCAGTTTGACTAGATGAGCCCTAAGGGCTTTTCTAGCTTTAAATTTATGATATTTCCCTTCTTTTCATCTTTTACATATTTTCCTATATCCCTTATTTATTTATATTACTTTTAAAAATACCAGTTATTTGCCTTTACAAATACGAAGAACATTGTATTTGAGAATGACGATCCCAGTGACATTCTAGTTGGTTTTTGTTGTTGTTGGTTTTTTTTTTTTTTTTTTGCGGGGCAATTGGGGTTAAGTGACTTGCCCAGGGTCACACAGCTAGTAAGTGTAAAGTGTCTGATGCCAGATTTGAACTCGGGTCCTCCTGACTCCAGGGCTGGTGCTCTATCCACTGCGCCACCTAGCTGTCCCAACATTCTAGTTGGAAGAAATAATTCTGAATTCTTGGTTTTAGATAAGAACTGTAAATTCCATAAAGAAAAGAAAGAAGCAACTGACCATGTGACCTGGGACAAATCACCTAATTTGTGAGCACCTTAGTTTTTCATCTGTAATACCATAAGCTTGGACTAAGTGATCTCTCCTAGAGCTAAAATTGGTTGGCTAAGGGCTATTCAATATTGTTTGGAGTCATCCTTGAGCATCTTTTTCTCTTCCCTTCAAACTACAAATAATGCTTAGCTTTACAACAAAATCATCCATTGTTTATTTCTATTTAATAAATTGGGAGAGATTAATAATAATAATACTTTATGTAGATTAACAAGGGGGTAGGAAGCTAAATGATCTCATAGAACCTTTCCATGGTAGAGTTCTGTGTCCTGTCCATTTCAGTTTTGACTCGATTATAGTGTAATTCTAGAAACATTCAATTGAAATTACAACCTGGCATAATGGGTAGTGTTGGATTTAGAGGCAGGAAGATTTCGGATTCAATTCTTCCTCTGACACTAGCTGTGTCACTCCAGACAAGTCACTTAGCTATTCTTAGTCTGTTTCCTCAAAACGAAGAGATTGGAGTAAATACTCCTGAGGTCTCTTCCACCTCTCAATTTATGAATATACATTGAGATTTTTGTTATTTTTATGTTTATGTTTAGTCCTTTCAGTCATGTCTGACTCTTCATGACCCCATTTCAGGTTTCCTTGACAAAGTTACAGGAGTGGTTGGCCATTTCCTTTTCTACCTCGTTTTACTGATGAGGAAACTAAGGCAAACAGGGTTAAGTATGAGTCTTTCTGACTCCAAATATGTCCGTTGATCCAATGTGCCACCTAGCTGCCCATCTCATACATAATGGTTCTATGACCCTGTTCAGAGCACTTAAACTATCTGTGGCCTAGACAAATATCTAAACCATGAAGTAGGTGGCAGTCTGGCAGGGGCTTCAGTATACCAGTGGAATCAAAGGTGTGGTCCAAATAATCCACCCAAGGAGATAAATAGAAGAGCAAATACAAAACGAGACAGGTGTTGGAATCATAACAGATTTTGCAAGCAAAAAAAGCAGCTGGAAGTGGAGGATAGATTGCTAAAGAAAAAGATTAAGAACAAGGTGATGATGGGGAATGAAGTCAAAGAGAGAGACTGTACCAAAGATCAGGAGGGAATGTTTAAAGTATCTTGAGAAGGAGCTTGTGCTATTGAACTTCACCCCTCTCTCTAGCTCATGCCTCCTTGAAAGCTATTCTCATGGGAAAGAAGCTCTTTTGCCTTCCACCTAAATCACATGTCCCTTTCCTCCTCATGAAAACACATATTTTGCCCCCAAATCTGACAAGGGATGGCTCAGGGCCAGAGCAGATCTGGTTGTGGGGAACTCTTCTCTAATGAGCCTGGCAGTTAAGTTGGCAGTTTGATAACTTCGAATTTGCACAGGTTACTCGGCTGAATACCCAGTTTTCTCTTCTGACTCTAGATCACCTTGGCAGAGTACTCATTGGTGCTAAAACATTTCCTTAGTAGCTAACAATTTAGTACTGTCCTTTCATGGAAGATGTACTGGTAAAAATACATGACTTTGCTTTGCTTGGCAAAATTGCAAGAAAGATAACCTGCTTAGGAAAGAGGGAACCTGTTCAAATCCCTATCCCAAAGCTGCCTTCAAAATAACTCATACTTTAGACTAGGAGATTTCTACAAGTCGTGTCCAAGGCTCATTATTTAGCTTGGCTACTGACTTGATGAAGCATACCTTTTTTTTTTTTTTTTAAACAAGTAACATTAAGTCACAAGGCATCATTTAATCATTCTTGAATAACAACAGTTCAGGTTAGCCGTTATTTTTACAGCTGTTTTTCCCTATCAAATTTGTTTGGAAACTATGAACAACAAATACAGGATAAGCAACTATTAAAGCAGGTATCTTGGGCCTTTTGGGGGGGGGAATATTATACTTCTCTCCTTCCTTGGCCCCTCCTTCCGTATTTATAAAGACAAAAAAATGAATTTTTATTGTATTGGGAAATACAGAGGTGAATAGAAATCTCTGCAATTATGGTACAACAACATCAGAGAATGTTCTTTCTTTTTTACAAAGCTCCACTTTACACCTAATTAAGTATGTATAGTTTTTTTCTTTAATCTACATTTGATACTATAGACCATACATTGACATTTGAAACAGAACTTGGCTCATAAGATAGTTTTCTCTAGTTAGACTGAGATATCCTCCAAGGAATTATTTCACATACTTCCAGTTTTCCTATTTCTTACTTATTGGTTGGATAATTATCAAGAAATCCCACTGAAGATACAGGATTGCCTGGCTGAAAAGGGGGCTATGTGAAAAGAGCATTCTTTGATTACTGCTCCGGATTTTATTCCTCTTGTCTATCCTCTCTCTTCCATTCTTCCCTTCTCACCTTAGGGCCATTATGGGAAATTAGTTGGATCCTTGCCCATGTAAAGACAAGTTCTGAACTTTTGTAAATTCTGGGAAATACAACACCAGTGGTGCTATGGGCTGACAAGCTATTACAACGTTGTATTTAGTTTCATAGAAAAATAATTAGCACAGAGTATATATTATGCAAACTTCTATCCAGTGCACATAAAATGCGTTCCATAAATCTCAGCCAGGCCTCTGAGGTTTGTGACATCACAGTCATTGGAGGTTTCGGGTAGTATCACATCTTCATCAAGATATGTACTCTCATGGTTTGTCCAAACTATGAACTAATCCTTTTTCATTCCATAAAAGCCAGGCATTCCAGTATAAATACAGAACCATCCACACACATTTAGAAATCTAGTTTAATGACTAAACTGGATATTTAAAGAAAATAACATTTTAATCTTTATAAAATAATGAAAATGAATAGGAATACTCACAGAAATATTAACAATAACCCACATTGATATAGATTTTAAGCTTGGCAGAGCACTTCTTTAGCCTGTGAACAGTCTAGTGAAATATGTTACAGGTTTTTCAGATTAGGAAACTGAGAATTAAAGCTGTAGTGACTGGGCTACATCCATAAGGATAGGAAAGGTCAGAGCTGGGATTGGAACCTTAACTCTTTTTTTTTTTTTTTTTTTTTTTTTGCGGAGCAATGAGGGTTAAGTGACTTGCTCAGGGTCACACAGCTAGTAAGTGTCAAGTGTCTGAGGCTGGATTTGAACTCAGGTACTCCTGAATCCAGGGCTGGTGCTTTATCCACTGCTCCACCTAGCTGCCCCTACAGTGCTTCTTAAAAAGCAGAATTGAAGTCACCTATTTTTCAGAGATGTACATGTGCTTTAATGTATTTTACTGACATTTTGAAGAGAATGTCAAAAATAGGAACTTTCTCATTGGCTGCCAAAGAGATATCACACTGATTGAGTTTCAAAAATAAGGTCCACAATCTTAATTGTCTATTGAAAAGGGGCAGCTGGGTGGCACAGTGGATAAAGCACCAGCCCTGGATCCAGGAGGACCTGAGTTCAAATCTGGCCTCAGACACTTGACACTTACTAGCTGTGTGACAGTCACTTAAACCTCAAGGAAAGGAAAGGAAAGGAAAGGAAAGGAAAGGAAAGGAAAGGAAAGGAAAGGAAAGGAAAGGAAAGGAAAGGAAAGGAAAGGAAAGGAAAGGAAAGGAAAGGAAAGGAAAGGAAAGGAAAGGAAAGGAAAGGAAATCTATTGAAAGATAAATATCACACATAGTGCAGAATTTGGGGGAAGCAGTTTGGGGCCAATTTTTTAAAACGCTTTCTTCTTGTTGAACTGGTCCCAAAGTTAATTAGGAGTCATGCCTGTTTCACAGAGAAAAAAGGTAGAAGAGTGGTGTGTGCATCAGAGCAGTCTTGTGAGCACTAGGACACTAGGTTTTCATCTTAGCTTTGGCAATAATTATTAGGGTCTGGGAAGGGATGGAGTTGCAGTCCTTATCTAGGACTTATGCCTCTCAGGTCCAATATTTGTTCCACTATGCAATGTGATCTCCTTTAGTGACACATTCTTTTAATATTCTGTAGGCTTTGCTGATAATCAAATGTTTCATGTGGGGATTTTCTTTTTACTATACAGGATGGAAACACAATAGGCACTTATTTAGTGCTTAATATGGCTTTTTCCCCCCATCAATCAACAGGATTCCTCCAGTTTTTCCTTAATATAGACAGTGAAACATTATTAATCTCAATTTGGTTCAGGTTAACAAGAACAATGCTGTATACAAAGAACAATAAATTGTACTTTGCAGTTATCTAAACTGAAACCTTCATGCTGGGTGCATATATTTACAAAGTGTATAGTGAGTCTTAAATCAACGTTTTGATTTGAAAATAATTTTTTGTTGGCCTTTTCATTTTCCCACAGACTTGCTGCTTTCAAACAGCTGTATTCCCTTCCTGGGTTCATCAGAAGGGCTGGATTTCCAAACCCTGCTGTTAGATGAGGAGAGGGGCAGGCTGCTGCTTGGAGCAAAGGACCACATCTTCCTGCTCAGCTTGATTGACTTAAACAAAAATTTTAAGAAGGTCAGTTTATTTTAAATATAATTCACTGGGAAAAAAAGTTTATTTTCAACTACTTTCTTCCTCCAGTTTCTCAATGACTGAGTGTCCTTAATGTCAAATGCAATAGATCCTTTGTCTTAAAGGAACTTAATAATCTTACCTCCCACTGCTATAGTGTTTAGATTTTATGAATTGAATTTAAGTTCACATGTCCAACCTTCTTTTAATATGGAAGAAATCTAAGTCAAATTACTTTTTCTGGATGAATTTATAGTTTAGACAATTTGTACCATGTATGCAATGAAATCCCAGTTTTTGGTTTTAATGAATGACAGAATTCTCATGGCTAAACTGAAATTATCTTTGCTCTTTAGAATTCACATTTATTATACTTTCAACTTTAGTCATTCTAAATGTAGCCATATGAACATTAGTCTTTTGGATCTTCTACATTAAAACTTTAACTTGAGGTTAACTTTTTGACTAACTTGTTCCCTCCTCCACCCCCGCCATTACCCAGAAAACATCTCTCTCACTGTTATCACCTGATGTATGCTTAGGCAATTACAAATAAATTTTAATAGAAACTTAGAAAAATACAATCAACAAGTAGTTCTCCTCATGAAAAACAAATCTAAAAATCATTCCAAAATAAAATATATAATACTTTGAAATCCTTTCATTTAACAAAATAATCTAACTGCCAAATGTTTTCAGTGCATTTATTGGTCAATAAGCATTGTTGAACACAATAAAAAAATTGCCAGAAGTTTTTTTTTAGTGTATTTCTTCATCAAAACACATTTGTTAAGCACTTATTATGTGCTAAGCACTGGGAATACAAACAAAAGCAAAAACATCGCTTGTTCATTTCTTTTTCCATTTGTCAATTGGATAATGGCCCCTAAGAGTGTTGAAAAGTCAAGCAACACCCAAGTAACACCTTAATTTGCAATTAATATAATAGCAAGTATTAGTCAACAGTCAACTGAAAGTAAGAATAGAATATAGGACAGTTGTCAAGCAGAAGGAGCAGGGAAAATTTTGAAAAAGTAGAGTCCCGCAAAATGGTTAAAGTTTAACATCTATTGGGGAAAAGTGAGGTACTAAAAGACAAGTCTAATATACATTATAGTTTTCCTTAGGCTATTCCTAATTTCATAGTTTCAATTTTATTAAATTAAATTAACTTTTATTTAGCACATACTAGATATACTGCATAAAAAGATAAAAAATGCCTCTGTCCCTATCTTGAAGGACCTTATAATCTGTTTGATGTATGTGTATACATTTGCATATTATGATGTTTAAAAATCTAACTGTGATGTCTAAAAATCTAAATCTGTGGTTGCCTTAAATTAGAAAATCATATCACCAGTCTTTGGGGCATTAAGCATTTATTAAAGTATAATAGGGGTTAGTAAAGAGAACACGTGGAGTTCAGGAGGAAAGCTCCTAGATCCCTGCACCTGCAGCTGCTCCTTCTATGCCCTCCAACGGAAAGACCGATCAGGCAGGGGCCCAACCAGGTACAGTCCCGTGTCACCCCCCCCCCCATAGCTCCAAGCTAATTGGCTGGTAGCATTGATTGACATGACTTAAAGGAGATTCTATGAGTAAAGGTAACTTCCTGATGCTAGTCACATGCTTTCTCCTCAGGGGGTCATTGTCCTGGTTCTCACAATGTCTTTCTCAGTGGGGGGGGGGGGTACACCTTGATTTTCACACTCTCCTCTGTGCTTCATGTAGAAACATCTTTTCCTTACATGAAGCAATAACATTACAGATACTTTTGACTAATAAAGTAAAGGGAATGAAAAGAGAGAAAAAAAATTGAGTGACACATTATTAAAGGTTAAAGGGGGCACTCCCCTTTTAGCAGGTGGACATTACAAACAGAAAAAAACTAAAGGGGTCACTCCCCTTTAGTAAGTGGACATTATAAACAGTGTATACAGTGGGGATAAGGAAAACAGGAAAATGACCATTTAAGTCTTTGGAAGTCTTTTCTCAGATAATTCTTGGAATGTCCTCTGGGTGTAGCTGTGGAAAGTCTTTCAGGTGTGGATGCTGATGATCAAGACTCACAAGTCTCAGCTGTAGAGTCCATGACATCAGGCATATAGGAGGGGGAAATGAAGTCAGATGGCATAGCCCAGCCCTCCAGTGCCATGTGGAGGGAAAATTAAACCAAGAAAATCCAACCTCGACTCTTGCGAATAGCTGTTCTCTTGGCCTTTCCCAAGGCAGTGTAGTACCTGCACTTCGTATGTGTCTCCCCTTTTGTGACAATTCAGTGTCTGCTCTTGTATGTATTCCTCTCATGATTGGCTGGCATCTTGGCATCTGGTAACTCAGAATGAAGGCAATTAATGTCTTAAATCATAAGTTCCCATAATCCAAGTCTCATATGGAACTCAGCCAGCTTGGGAAGGTCCTTTCCAAGTATTGCTAACAACTCCTACTGCCATCAAAATTGGAGAGAAGGACTCATGGATAAATAGCTCTGATGTTCAAACGGTACCAGCACATGTAGACCATTGAATTTCGTTGTCTCTTATTCTTCCATGTGTATTTTGTTCTATTCATCTATCTCTCCAATTTTGAACCAATGCAAGATAGTTTGGATTTCATAATACAATATTAATTCTGGGAGTATTGTGCTCCCATATTCTAAATTGTTTGTTTTTGCAACTGATTATTTGATCATTCTATAAAGAATTTACCTGGCAAATTGGTTGCCATGGCAAGTGTAAATTAATTCTAGACGTATTATTTTTGCTAAGCACAAAAAGGGGAACATTTGTAAAAGTTTTTTCATATTCATGTAATCAAATTTATTATTGCCATAAATAGGAACATATTTTGCAAAATAATAATATACAATTTGGGGATTTTAGATATTGAAATAAAAAATGTTCTAGACTTACTAAAAAAGTCAGTTCAAATGTTACATAAGGCTTTCTTTTTTCTGCTTTTGCAACTACATTTTGAACTCAATAGTATGGACTTATTGTCATAGAGATTCTTATTATTTTAAGATTATGTTTTAATTTATATTAAATATGTTCCGATTTTTCACAAAGGTAACTGTATACTTAGTAAAAAATGTTATTATTTGGAATTACTACATATTGTATATTATATTCTGAATCAAGGCACATTTGCATTTTTTGCAATTATTATCCTCAATATACAAACAATATACAATACATACACAAACTCACATATACATCATGTTTATATACATATATACATATGCACAAAGGTAATACATATATACATACATGCATACATATATACATGTTCACGTGTATGTGTCTATACATGTATCCACATACATACAGCTGCACATAGAGAAATAACTTTTATAAAAATTATACTATGATGATTATATAGGAGAGATCAGGCAGTGTTAAGAAATTCAAGTCAAGAGAATATGAGGCAAGAATTGTTTCTAGAAAGAAGGATCAGGGAAGGCATTTTGTTGCCCCCTAAGCTAGAGCTTGAAGGGGGAAAAAAGGTTTCAAAAAAACATAGTTCACATTTAGTGAATATAACATTTTATGATTTAGAAGCTACTTTTTGTAGCATATTCTGTGAGGTACTATGGATAGTATATGTAATCTTACCTCTATTTAACAAATGAGAAAATTGAGGCACAGAGGTATTAAGTGATTTGTAAGATGTGTTGGATAGGAATGGGAGAGCCCAGGATAAGAGTATGGAGTGCCTAACAGTGTAGGACATAATGCAAAATAAAGTGAAATAAAACTGGAAAGGTGAATTGGAATTCAATTGAGAAAGACCTTGAATATTAGGCTGAGTACTTTGAATTTTACCAGTAGGCAATGAGGAATTACTAAAAGATTTTTGACTGGGAAAGTGATGCAATCACTTAAACGATCATTGACTGATTAAAGGATTCTTTATGTGAAAGATAAATTGGAAAGTTCCTTTAGGATAGTGTCATGATTATAGCTCTCTTTGTATTCCTAATGCTAATAACCAATCCATCTATAATCAGTGAGCATATTATTAAGTACCTACTATGTGCAAGGTACCACTGGGGAGAGAACAGTTAACAGTGATACAATCTCTGTTCTAGAACACAACAGGGAACTATTGTTGAGTTGAATTGGAAACAGAGAGACTGTTTAAAAGACTGAACAGTACAGATGGCAGATGAGAGCCTCAAATAAGTTTGTGGTAGTGAAAATGAAAAGGGGAGGAGGTGGTAATTATTAGGGTATCAAGGAATATTATGGAGCTTGGAATTGACAGCCCTGGCAATTGTTTGGATGTAGCATGTCAGAAAGAATAAGGAGTCGGACTTGAATAGGTCTTGACTTAGGAGTACTGGGAGGATAGTTTTGGCATTAATAGGAGATTAGGAAGAAGCATAGATGTGTAGGGAACATAACAAGTTCAGTTTATGACATTCTGAATTTGAGGTGCTAATGGGACATTGTATTTGGGTAATTATAGAAATGTTTTCTAGAATATGTCTTAACCTTAATATAATTGTATTTCTCTGTGCTATTTTAAGCCTTATAAACATTGCTTTTGACTTGTGCTGTGCTTTTAAAAAATGTAAAAGAAAGTTCATTTAGTCTGTGTTTATGATGAGATCATTGTTTAAAATAAATTCCAATCCAATAGCTAAATAGTTTGAATACTTAGAAATATCTCAGACTCTTCTGTGACTCAAGTGCTAATATTTGGTTCTACAGATGTTTCATATATATATATATATATATATATATATATATACATATATATGTGTGTGTGTGTGTGTGTGTATGTGTGTATGTGTATGTATACTTGATGGAATAGTGTAATAGACCAAGACGATCCTGTATGTACAAAAATCATTACTGAAGAATTCTGAAACCTTTCTTTATGTAATTCAGAATTCATAGAAAGTCTATGTACATAGATTGAATGAGATAGCCTATGAGTTCTTTCTAGAGTAGATATTGTGTGATTTTCTATATTTATGTAGGTGTATGTCTTTCTGAATTATCCACCTAATCCAGTGCTAAAAGTATTCTTCAGTAAGAAGTGCCAAAATGTAGTGTTTGTACACTGTTTGGACCCAAAGTGATTTGCGTTGGCTCAGTGCCTTTCCAGCAGAGTTCCAGACTTTTCTCAGTGTGAGGAAACCACACATTAGAACTATTAGCATCTAAAGTGTGACCTTTATTCTCTTTGGAATGAGAGTCACTAAAAAATTCTGATTCTGGCTAATTCTGATTGCCTTCCCCACTCTTTATGTCTCACTCCCAAAAATTCTGTGGGCTTTTTTGTTGTTGTTGTTGTTGGTGGTGGTTGTTTTTTTTTATTATTATTATTAATCAATCTGGGAAGATTGCAGATTAAATACATATTAAAATTTCATGTTTGCTGAGTCATTCTATTCTTGTCAGCATGGTATATTCATTGTTCTGATCATTCTCATAGAGGTTATTTTTTTGAGGATCAATGCTCTAAAGATAGAAAGGACTTTGGACAACTTTCTTTCTAGTCCCTTCAGATTAAGGAGCTTTTGTTGCCCAGAGACATTCATTGCCTAAGGTCATAGAAGTATTAAAAGCAGCACTAGAATTTGATCCCCAACAGTTGCATTCAAATCCATTGCTTCAGTAAAGCATAGCCAAGACATTTGTAGAATTAAAATACTTTAAATACTCTACTAAGCATTTCATTATATTTATATAAAAGTTAAAAATTCTAAGTAATGACTGGTTATCTTTTTTGTACTAAAATTAAAATTGCTATTTAAAAATATATTAAAGCTTAGGAAAATAGATACAAAATTCTGAATAAAGCAATGTCAGACTCACAAATCTATCAACCAATCAACAGTAGTTTATTGAGCACCTACTCTATATTGTTTTGGGGATAAAAATGCAAAATGAGATGCTATCTGCTCTCATTGAACTTCCATTGTACTAAAGGAACATATCTTTTTATCAAAGAATAAGAGTGACTTTCAGCTGGTTTTAAGGAATATTTTACCTAATATGTATAATTCGCATTGACTATAAAATGTGTGCCTAGATTCATTCATATTTTTGTACAGTGAATGGATTCAAAGTGCTAAATATTACAAGTCTCTTATATAGTGTAGTCTTCTGTTAAATAAACATTTACTACCTAATTAATTTGATGTTAAAATCCAAATCTTAAATTTGTCCAAAGTGAGTAGTAGGAATACATGTACTTATTATTCATCCTAATACCCATTGGCTTATTTTCCTCCTTCGATTACCTGTGTTGGTAATTTGAGCCTCCTTATACTGGTCAGGGATTATAATGTTCTACTGCCCCCTAATGGGTAATAGAGATGTCAGGAAGTATTAATTGCCCTTAGATAATGGGGGAGGGCGAAGATTGGGGTTCAGTATTTATATACCATAGTATACTATATAGTATAGATTATTTATATACCCATTTCATACACTACAATCCCAGGGTTATTCTGGGTCTGACCAGAGTCTTGCTTCAGTCGGTAGCCATCCTGAGTCCTTACTCTGCTATTTCTTAGATGAGTGACCTAAATAAATCACTTAAACTTCTTGGAACCTCAGTTTTCTCAGTAGCAGTCACAAAAGGCAAGTTTAGTTCTAAGGTCCGATGATGAAACAAAAAATAAATAAATAAACAAACAAGTACATAAATAAAAACCCTGATACAGCCAAATTTCTCTATAGTAAAGACTGAGAATGAAAAGATCATTAAAGTGCTCCATCATACAAATTGGTTTCAAGATAACAATCACAAAGCAATAGAAAGGTAGAGTTCAAAGTCAACTTAGCATTTATATAAAAAATTTATATAAAAATTTATGCATTCTAAGTTGGTTATAAATGAAAATTTTAAAAAGAAGCAAAATCAATTGACTTCATAATTTGAGAATTAATTTAGTTAATTCAGTTTTAGTTAATTTAGTTATTCAGGAAATCTTGTTTTTCCTCATTTCCTGATTTATTTTTCTTTGACATTTTGCCTGAATTCTTCAGAAGATATAGTGATAAATTGCTATTTTTATGTTGAACTATAGCTCTAAAACTCAGAAAATGTAGCAAACATGGTAGAAATTCACTTTAGGTATCTGAAACTACTACGAAGACTAAATCAATACATCAAAGTATTTATTTCTGATTAGTTTTTTCCATCATTTAAAAGAAATAAAATGTTAACTGCAGTTTGCCATATTGAGGGGACAAACATTTTTTTTCTTCAATACTAATACATTTTGAATGAAGATTTATACTTTTGTTATTTTGAAAAAAAGTTATTCAAGTAGATTTAGTTATTTAAATGATATTTTTTTCCTATTCTTTAAGAGAATACACTTGAAAATACAGCTATTTTAATAATATTGTCATTTTAAACAAGACACTTGATCCTCTACTCAAATGCTTCAATATTTTAATAATAAAACAGATTCAGCTTTTGCTGGAATATATGGGATTTTCTTAACCCTTACTCTGTTATTTTAATATCTCAGTTCTGATTGATAAACATTCCTGAAAAGAACATTTGATGAGTCAAAGCAACTCTTGTTGAAGAATTCTTTGTTGTATTGTAGAAGGTTTACTAAATCCTATCATTAAATTGTCAGAAGAAACCTCTCCTAAGTTTATTTTCTGAAGTATTTCTGTGTTTTAAAAGGACATTTTAAAAATATCTTAACCTTTGAAGTGCCACATTTTAATTATTAAGAATATACATTTGTAGGGGGTGGCTAGGTGGTGCAGTGGATAAAGCACTGGCCCTGGATTCAGGAGTACCTGAGTTCAAATCTGGTCTCAGACACTTGACACTTAGTAGCTGTGTGACCCTGGGCAAGTCACTTAAACCCCATTGCCCCATGCAAAAAAAGAAAAAGAAGGAAAAAAAAAAGAAAAAAAAGAATATACATTTGTTATGAAAATAACATGTCTTAGAATGTCACAAATTTGACCTGAAATATGCTCAGGTAAGGCCTTTAAACTGACTTGGACTTAGGTTTATTTGATTTTTAAAAAAATCCTATCTTATGAAAAATAATCTTTTTAGCATAGATCAATGAGATGGAATGAATCATTAAAATAGTTAATTTGTCACCTTTTCTCATCTATTCTCTATAAAATTCAGTTTTTTTTTCAGGGGTGGGAGAACATCAGGAGAAAAGACCTACGATTTCATTTCAATGGGAAACACTGTGTTAGGAAACTCACCCTATTATTAAAGCAGATTGATATCTAGTCTATATGGCCCTAGAAGAGCTGTCTGTGTTCTCTCAAAATATTAGTCAAAAATTCTTAGCCTTGTAGTCAGTAATACCTGTATTCAAGTCCTGAATCTGACACCTACTGGCTGTTGTGATCATAAGCAAGTCATATTCTTTTAAGTGCCCCCAAACAACTCCGTAAAACTACACATTATCCAGCAGTTGTCCATTTGGATTGATGAAGGGATTTCTCACACTGGGAGTTCACACCAATGAACTTTTAAAAATAAAAATAAAACAAAGTGGGGGTGGCTAGGTGGCGCAGTGGATAAAGCACCGGCCCTGGATTCAGGAGTACCTGAGTTCAAATCCGGCCTCAGACACTTGACACTTACTAGCTGTGTGACCCTGGGCAAGTCACTTAACCGCCATTGCCCCTCAAAAAAAAATTAAAAAAAAATAAAACAAAGTGCAGAATGGTAGAAGGGAGTTTTCCATTATCTGCTAGTTATATAGTATTTCATTCAAGAGGCATATTTTGTTCATTAAAATACAGACACATCATAGTACATGGGGGGAAAGTGCTGGATTTGTAGGTAGAGTATCTGGGTTCAGGTTCCAGACCTGTCACTGGCAACCTTCATGACTTTGGTAAAGTTACTTAGCTTCCCTGGGCCTCAGCTTCCCCATCTGTAAAGTGAAGGGGATAGACAAAAGTCTTCTAAGATTCTTTCTAACTCTATGATCTATGATAAATATAGTGGTTCATTAGCTACTTAAAAAGGTTTCACAGTTGGAGACAATGGTAAAGTCTAGTGTTGACTGGACTAAAAATTCAAAAATTGCAAGACCAGATATCTATATATGATACATGTGGAAGTTTAATTTTAATAAAGTATTTTTTTAAATTACATATGCTTCCTTATGTAAATTTTGTGTTTGTAATCTTCTTTAAAATTTCCTATTTTGTAGAAAATGTATCATATGCCATAGTAGAAATGTAATTTCCTTTCAGGGAGGTGAAGAGTTAAATTTGTTTCATGAAAGAAAGAACCATTTTTTGAGCTGTAGCCATAGTATTTTGATTTATTCAGAAACCAATTTCCAGGAATATTTCAAAATTATATTCTAAGATAAGTTCTCTGTTTTTATGGGTTACCCTTAAGCAGATTTGTATGTTACCTTACTAAAACAAAATATTAGATGTCACATTTATTAAAGAATTACTTTTTATTGTTTAGCTAAAACATTCAGAATCACTTTAAAATTATATATTAAATGTCCTGGAAACTATAAAAATTATTTGAATTTTGCCAAAAGTAACAAGTATCTGAATGGATGGATGGATAGATGGATGCATGCATGCATCCATCTTAATATGTTAATATATGCTGATGAGTTATTACTCAGATCCCACATCATTTACTCCACAAAGGCAATGTGTAATGTTGGCCAAATTTTCTGATAGTCTTCAATTTATGAAAGCACTTATGTGACTTAAAAAATTAACTTAAAATCAGGATGTCGTATCTTGCCAATTGAAAGAAGATTGTTAAAAGTCTCTTCAATTTCCTACTGTAATTTTTTTTAATAGAACATATTTTTATTGATGTTTTTTCTTTAACTCCCAGCTGAAAGGACCTTTGTTGCTTGTCTTTCCTTTCCATAAAGCATTCTGATGCAGCAGGATGGGCTTTGGTTTTGTTGTTTAGCTGGATGGATACTCTGTAATTGAATTTTGCATGTGGATTATAAGCAAAAATTCATTTATGAATAAATGACCTTTTGACTTCCTTTGCTTGCAATGTGAGGTACAGATTTTCTTTTAATTCTTTAACCTTTGAATTTCTGCTTTTATGGGAATATAACACCTGAGAAATGACTAAATTCTTTCCATTATGTATAAAGTCTCCACAAAATGATAATAACTACCCTCTTAATTCCCAGTTGCTTGAAATTAAGAAAACTGAAACCATTTGGACATCATTATAAATTAGCTTTCAAGCTGCAGATCACTGTTTTGTTTCATAGTGATTAATTTGTTCACATAAGATGCTAAGCACATGTTCTCCAATAGTCACAAAGGTAAAACAATGGAATCCTTAAATGTGACTGGTTCCCAGCTAAAGTGGTGATGTGTAAGACCCATCTGCTCATTGTGATTAAAAAGTATTTAGAACCCTGACATTACTTAGAGTAATATCTATTTTTTTCTAATTTCAAGAAAAACAATTCTCATTTGTATCTTCCAATTATTAATAATTTTTTTGAGTCCTAAACAAAGTAATAGAAGACATGGTCTCTTCCCTCTAGCAACTTATAGTTTATTTTAGAATATGACACATTCTTATTAAAAAGATAACTAACAAAAAAGGTCCAAAATTTATACAGGGCTCAGAGGAGGGTTGTTTGATGGCACAGTGGATAGAGAGGCCTGGAGTCAGGGAGACCCAAATTCACATCCAGCCTCAGATACTTTGTGACCCTGGGCAAGTCACTTAATTCTATTTACCTCAGTTTTCTCATCTATAAAATGAGCTGGTGAAGTAAATAGCAAACCGCTCCAGTATCTTTGCCAAGAAAACCCCAAATAACGTCATAAAGAGTTAGTCACACCTGAAATAACTAAACAACAGCATTTTCCCAGAAAATGGGAAGAACTGAGAGTTGTCTTAGTTTTTCTAGAATGGGTAAGAATTATATTGATTGAAAGAAAAGGGAAAGAAAATGACTTGAGGTTTTGAAAGTAGGCTTACCTCTGATAGGTTTAGTGGACAGTAAATAGACCAATTTTTCTAGAGTAAAGATTCCATTCAATTCAACATATTTCTAAAGAGCCTGCTATTTGCAAAGCATTGTGCTAGGCACTGGGAGTGATGCAAAATTAAAATGAGACATGCAGCCCATCCTAATGAATTGTTCAGTTCATGTAGGAAAAATCCACTAGACCAGGAGGGCTACCTTTAATAGTCTAAAACCCTTAAAGTTCTTTCTGATATCTTTATAATGTCAATTGATGCAGTTTCTGTTTATTGATCTCAGGGTTCTATTTAAATTGAAGCTAAAGAATATTCCACCAAGGTCAACTGTAAGAAAAAAATATATAATTGGTATGCTTTGCCTTTAATGAGTTTCATACTTCTCCATGATGCTTTCTTGCCACATTTAGGTAACCTCCCCTTCCCATTCCTAATACCAAGAACGATATCTGCTCAGAGAATTTCTAATTTGCTCATTTCTGAGCCATTAACTATGCTTAACAATAAATTCAACTTTTTCATCTTCCTTGGACCATCAGAATATTGAACTCCAAGGGTTTTTTTTTTTTACTAGTTATGTATGAAGTTGCATCTCTTTAGTTTTCTTGACTAATTTGTAGTTCTCTCCATTATAAAAAAAACAAAACAATACAAAACTTGGCATCTCCAAATTAGGCCAGAGAGGATTCTGTTGACCTTGTACTTGTTAACTGGGTTCAATTCAATTGCTTCTTCAGGAAGGGAAGAAATAACAGATATAATTAGATCTAGTTTCTTTGGCTTGATTTTTGTGGCCTTATCTTTATTTGAATGTTTCCTTAAATAGACTAACATTAAATAATTAAAAATTGAGAGAATTTGTCTTTGCTAAATGATAACTACTAAAGAAGTTCTGTGACATTATAAATTAAACTAATGACTTCCCTAGAAATTGTAATATTTTTTCCTCTGAGATCAGTTATCTTTATTTAAAGTGCAATGAGAAAGTCATTTGATATGGAGAGCAGACATAGAAATATAAAATAAACATAATCCCATCAAAAGTTTATTTATAAAGTTATAGTTTCTAAGAAATTTATATGGAATATTTGTGTAAAAGTAACCATTTTAATTCTGCTATTATATTCTATAAAAGAAATCATGATATATACTCACTAGAGAAAATTGCCATTTCATGTTCTCTTTTAAAAATATAGGATTAGCTTTTTAAATTTTTTTTTTTTTTTAGTGAGGCAATTGGGGTTAAGTGACTTGCCCAGGATCACACAGCTAGTAAGTGTTAAGTGTCTGAGGCCGGATTTGCACTCAGGTACTCCTGAATCCAGGGCCGGTGCTCTATCCACTGCACCACCTAGCTGCCCCAGGATTAGCTTTTTTAAAACAGATAACTCTTATTCTAATTTTCTAAGTCTTTTCAAACTCAACATTTTTAATAGTGACAAAAGAACTGGTCACTAAAACATTAAATAGTTTAAAAATTATAATAGCAGCATACTGTTCATGTTTTATACAGGTAGACCTAGAAATATCCTTAGGGTCCATCTAATCCAACTCTCATTTTACAGTTGGGGAAACTGAGACCTAGATTAAGTAAAATACCAATGCTCATATAGATAACAAGCACCAGAGGTAGGACTGACCGCAGGTGTGCTGTACTGAAGAATCAGGGCTTTCTACTATACCTTATAGCTATGATGTCATGATGACTAAATATATAGGATAAGGCAATTCATACATAGTACTGTTGTATATATGTATGTTTGGATGAGGGTTCCCAAATCAACCAGAATTGTTTCTTTATTTCTTCAGAATATTCACCTCAGAAAATGTAACTTACTCTAGTTGTTCACAATACTTTTTCTATAATCAATTTACTTAAGATGTAGACTTACCAATACCTAGAAAACCAACTCGTAATTGATGTTTATATTGTTTATATGAATCAGTTAACAAAAATAAATTATGTAACAATATCTACACAGTGTCCTATAAATCACAATGGTTTTTAAGTACTCAGCATAGAAGATTGATTAATAGTCCTCTGTCTGGTTGATTCTTCCTTTCTACTCTGAACTATATCTATACAACCTTGATGGTTGAAGATTCTGCTTTCATGGTGCCAGAGTCATCTCAGAGTTTAATAATGGCACCAATTCACACTAGACCATGTGGATTTATATCTCTTCCTTAGAAACAGAAACCAGAAAGAAATATTGTCCTATGGCATTATTTGGAGTGATCGTGTCATGAGTTCCGAGAGCCTACTACCATCTTGGCTCCCTAGAAAGAAATATTGACTACACAGAAGAATATAGTCATCCATTCATACCCAGGAACAAGTCCACTGGTCAAATTACAGTACTTGTTTGTTTTCAATCATTATTATAAGTCCATATAACAATAGCTTCCTAATTGGTCTCCCTGAATAAAGTTTCTCTAGCTTAGTTTTCTTCATCTTCAATTCAGCTACCAAAATGTTTCTAAAACACATATTTAACTATGCCACTCCCTTTGCTCATTGCACTTCAGCCATTGCCTTGTCTAGAAAATTACTTATAGGCTTCTCTGGAATTTTTAAAACCCTTTACAACTTCACTCCAACCTACATTTCTAGCTTTTATTATGCGTGACTCTTTTTCATTCACTCATTCAAACTGGCCATATTTCTATTCCTCATGCATAATATTCCCATCTCCAGGTCTTTGCCCTAGCTGTCTGTGAGTTTGGAATTCCCTCATAGCTCAACAAATCATACCATTCCTATTTGAAAAAGAAAAGTAAAATGAGCATAAACTATTTTTAAATTGCTAGGTTCAATTGGGACTGCAAATATTTACAAATTTGCTGAAAACTTTCAGAAGAAAGATCTAAAGTAAATATAATAAAGAATATAATAATTATAATAATGTCTTCATAATAGTATATAATAATTCATAACAAACATGATAAACAACAATGTTTATATTTGTTATAAAGCATATTATACTTTAATATTTCAGATAAAGTAGCAATATAATAGTAAATATAACTAGCAGTATAATAGTTAATATATTGTTATGTATAAAGTACAACTCTTCTATCACTTCCTTTCTTGGTCCTTTCCCTATCAAATATACAATCTCAAGGATACTGATGGTATATAAAGGCGAGGTAAGTGACTATAACAGCATAAGGGTTTCTAGGCCCGCCCTATTCCTTGCTCATTTCCTTCCAAAGCTCTGTTTTTTCCCCAGTGTTTCCCCTCCTGACACATCACTTTTTCATCTTATTTTCCCCAGGTACTGTCAGGAGACAGTATTCCCTTAATTCACCCAAAGCCTCATCTACCTCATTTAGAGCTTTATTTTTCTGACATTTTTAAATATCAAAAGGCATTTGTCCTTGTCTACTAGCCCTGACTTCCAATCTTTTATACTTGTCCATTTAAATTTGATATAATGAGGCTGCCTTTTGCCTGTTTTTATATCCTGAGTGCTTATATAGTTCCTGGCACCTAGTAGGCCCTTAGTAAGTATTTGTTGACTGGCTGAGACATATTTGTTAACTTAAATTCCTCTTCCTTTTTTCTCATAAGAAATTAGTCATTAGTCTTGACAATCACAAGAATTATTAGAATGTGTGTGTGTGTGTGTGTGTGTGTGTCTACATGTGCATGTCTGCTTTATTTATTTATTTATTTTGGTGAGTTAGGTCTGTGGTTGTTTTTGTTTGTTTGGGGGTTGTTGTTGTTGTTGTTTATGGCACAATGTATAGTGTTGTGCCTGGACTAAACTGAAATATGGCCTCAGACAGTTAGCTATGTAAATTTGGACAAGTCGTTTAACCTCTGATTTCTTCAGTTTCCTCAATTCCAAAAGAGTCATAATAATTGCACCCAGCTGACAAGATCATTGTGAGGATCAACATTTCTGATGTGTTTTGTAATCTTAATATTTTTAAACACCAATTATTTCCCTGTATATACTCCCCTAAATTCCTTCCCTCCCCACCCTTTTATTCACACACAGCATTTCTTGTAGAAAAGAGAAATCATTATGGGAGCAGAGGCATTTTTCTTCTTCTCAAGTACATTTCCTAAGTGAATTCTGTTTCCTTAATTCTTTTGCTTACCACCAGGGTAGAAAAAACAGTAATCTCAAGCTAATAACTGAAGGACAGATAGCCACAAATCAGTGTATCAGTAATGTCTTTCTTTTCATTTTTGGTCCTGGTACGATCATTTTTTTTTCCCTTCCTCCATAATATCCTACCCTGATCTTTCATCATGGTGTAGAAATGATTCTAGGGTGTCAGAGGCTTTGCCAACAGACCACAAGGCCTAGAAGTAGGTTCCTTTAAGCAAGCTGGAAAAGCATCTCAGCCAACTAAGGCTGAGATGTATGTATGCTGCTCACTTGGTAATAAATTTCTTCTCCACGACAACTCATAAAACAAAGTAAATGTTTTCAGCCTAAAAAGATAATTATCTTCTATATTTTGAGTTTTAAGATAAGACAGATTTTTATCCTAAAATACTTCAGAATATTGTCAAGTAAAGCCAGTTATGTAATCTTAGTAAAGTCATGTCTCCATTTTCCAAGTTATTTTTACTTCATTTAAAATAAACAAACAAAAATAGTAGTGGTTATTGAAGTAATATTACTCCCCAGAACAAAAAGTAGGGACAACTTTTCTGAGAAAAATATTTAATTTTTATTGATAACTTAGGTTTCCAGAAGTATCTGCTATGTGTAGAAAAAAGACTATGCTAGACAGACATATGAGGGGATATAAGGATTGAGTAAGACAGCCCTTGCCCCACCAAACTTATAGTTAGGGGGAAGATAGGGAGAGATCTTTCAAACCATTCATATACTTCCCTATGACTCAACAATATGGGATCTAAAATTAAATATGCAGAATCTGGCCAAACATGAGACATTCTGAAAAATATGCCATATGGTATGTAGCAAGAGGAGAAAAAACGCTTAATTTTTCTATAGCTTCTATAAGCATTCACTCTGTTAATTTGTTGCATTATTCCAGATCCCCTTAATCACTGTTTTCCTCTAACAACATGATAATTTCTTAAATAAAAGGCTTGGAATTTTATGAATATTTTACAATGCTTCAGATTGGAGGAGGCTTCTGCCATTAGTACAAGTCAGTGTACAAAAATTCCTGAAATTCACTTTTCAGCCACCTACTAAATATTTGTACATTTTGGTGTGAATCCTCATTTCTTGTTTTTGGGTACAATTATAAAGGCCAAAATTGGCGGTAAATTGTGGACCTCATAAAAAAAACTAGTATGTTGGCTAACGGGGGAAGAGAAACAAATATGGACCCCGATTTTGTTATTACAACAATTCCTGGGGAACTCTTTAGGAATCTGATCTTAGAATAATGGGATCATAGATTTAAAGCTAAAAGGGACCTAAGAGATTATCTATTCACTTTTATGCTAACCTTGAAACTCTAATAGACTTTAAAAACTATTATAAGAAGCTAGTTTTTGTAACTATTTTAACTTTTTTTCAATTAAAAAAAAATCTCTCCTCATAGCTTAAATAACATTTATGTCTCCTCCAGGGAGACTTTTTCTATTATACTAGTTATCCTTAATATTTGCCAACCATCCAAGACATTAAGGCCAGTTTTCATTTAACCTTTAACTGCTGGTGCAAGTTCTATCCTCATGTTAGACATTGCCTATTCCCACCCCACCCTTAACAACAACATTTTTTGTACTATTAATAAAAAGAAATTCACCACAGAAAATAAAAATGAAGATTTTTATAGCAATCTGAACCTGTTTCTGAAATGTGATTGCTTTCTCTGTTTTAGATTAGGACCAAACCCAGAACATGGGATGTTGAAATATTGACTAGACACCATGATCTATTGAACTGAGTTGAACTAATTGGAGTTTTGGAAGAAAAATCAGTGAAATGTTTGTGTATTTAGTTTCAATTATTTTTCAGTCTATCTAGTGGGATTAGTATTTGCCTTTAGTAAATAGATTAGAATAAATGTAAGATATATATGTACATATGTGTATATAATATACATACACTTATACATATATACATACACATATATATCTATCTCTATTGCTATCTCTATAAGACAACTTTAAGTCCTGGGAAAAGATTTTATTTTTTAAACGTAAGATAATATTAAAAGGGATTTTAAAACTATTGAGCCAACATACTAACTAAAAACAGCAAGAAAAACTGAGGCCTGTGTAGAAATAAAGGAAAAGGAAGTCATTTTTCTAGACTATTATCATTTTAATGCTGCCAGATGTAATGATTAAGCAAGATCAGTCAGGATTAATCTGGCAGTTTTTAGGTGTTTATGCACACCTGATTTGAGATTAGCTCATCTCTTGAGTTTACTGCTGATTCAACCACAATGACTATGATTGTAACCTTGTGGGCTTAAAAAAATATGTTATGAATTAGTGCCCTTAATTCAACTTAAATTTTCTTTGGAAAATGATTTGATACCATTTATCTGATGTAGGGAATAACCTTGAGGGCTATAGAACTATTCTTAACTCTTCTGTTTGTGAAACTTAAACTGTAATCCCTTTATGGGGATAATGACATAAACTAAGACAATGTATAAATCATTTTTAGCTCCAGGCTTTAAAATTTTCTTTTAGAATATTTCCTCTGGACATTATTTCTTTTTTTCCATGGAAAGAATTATTTGCTGCTAACCCTGCTGAGAGATATAGACCAAAAATAAGTCAGGAACTCGCATACAAGGTACAGACATATAACCCAAAGTTTTCTTTTTCTGGTTTCTTCTTGCTTGTGTGCCAGCAATGATCATTCCTTTGGAACCCAATGAAGGAATTTGACTGTCTGAGAATTATTTCTTGCTAACCCTGCTGAGAGATATGGACCAAAAAATAAATTAAAAATTCACATACAGGGTACAAACATATAATCAAAGAACCCAAAGCTTTCTTTTTCTAGCCTCTTCTTGCCTCTATCCCAACAGTGATCATTTCTTAGAAACCTAATGAAGTCATCAGATTGTCTGAGAATACCTCATTTTTAAAAAGCTTTAGAGTCCCTGAATGATGACAAAATGAAAAACTTGGATAATCTCAAAACTGTGAAGACAAAGTGAAAGCAGCCTATGGACTCATCAAAAGCTTAGAATATTTACTAGTAATAATTGGCTAAATACCAATTATTGTGTACTAGTCTACGGATTGAAGCAATTATTTTTCTTTTGCATGTAAACTTTTGTCCCTGTAGATTTGTTTTTTTGGTGTGTACCTGTGTGAGATCTGTGGTTGTATGTATTACTAACTCACTTGTTCTCTTTCTGCATAAACTTTGTAAAAACAGATGAGAATATTTATTATCTTAACTCCTTCCCCCGCCTGCCCGCCACCCCCCAAGCTATAAATAAAACTATAAGGCCCTTCTTTTATCCTAAGGTAAACATTTGTTAATTATTAAATATTATTAGAGGAACTTAAGGAGTGAAGAAATGGAAGTATGGTAGAACTAGTTTGCTTCTAGAAACAATACTAAGTATGATTATCAAGTTAAAACCCATTTCACATCTTGGATGACACATCAGCATTCAATTGTGTATTCACCCATACCAAATAGTATAATATTCCCGAATCTCTGCTTCTAACACATTTTCAAATATTTTACAGATTTACTGGCCTGCAGCAAAGGAAAGGGTGGAATTATGTAAATTAGCTGGAAAAGATCCTCATGTGAGTATGATTTTTTTTTCTTTATTAGACTGGATGTTGATGAGAAATCAATTATTTGATTTGAAATATATTGTATAATAATTTCCATATATATTGCCATTGATCTAAAAGATTGTTTACAAGCTATTTCCACCTTGTCAAAATAAAAAATATTATTCTAAGTAAAATTCCTGGAAATTATAATAATAGTATTCATAAATAGACAAAAGCTATTCCCTGGAATTGTTTATTGTTCTTATTATAGGATCATACTTCATAGGATCATAGATTTAACATTGGAAGGGACTTAGAAGGCCACTGAGTCCAACATTCTCATTTAACATATGTTGAGACTAAGATTAAGTGACTTGCCCAGTATCACACAGGTAATAAATGTCTGAGGCAAGGCTACCTAATTCCAAGTTCATGTGCAATCCACCATGAACTAAATAAATTAATTTGATCACTAAAGATTAGCATTTTGTGAATTTCTAGTCCTGGGTTGAAATTCAATGAAATAATAAACAAATACATAGTATGAAGCAAATTTGTAAGTGTCAAGATAAGAAAAATCATAGTTCTTACATTCAGAAAACTTTAACCTAAAGGAGATTATCTGGTCCAGCTTCCAGGCTGCCTTTAGGCTGGTTAAGTATTATTATTGCCACTTTCTAGATAATAATAATAATAATGGTAACCCACATTTACATATCATTTTAAGGTTTACAAGGTACTTAACACATATTATCTCATTTGATCTTCACAACAATGCTATGAAGTAGTCTCTTTCATTATCAACTCCATTTTACAAATGAAGAAATTGAAACTACCAGAGATTAAGTTACTTGCCCAGGACTGCACAGCTAATAAGTGTCTGAGGAAGGATTCAAAATCAGTTCTTTCTGACTCCAACTATTGCATTCCTTCTCTTACTCCACTTAGCTAAAACCCAGATTAGTGATTTGACCCCAAGACAGTATTTAAACTATTTAATAGAACAACATAGTTTTGAATAATTTAGTGTTGTTGTTCTGTCATATTCAACTCTTCTTGACTATACAGACCATCCATTCTTTGGGGTTTTCTTGGCAAAGATACTGGAGTGGTTTGCCATTTCCTTTTCCAGCTCATTTTACAGTTGAGGAATTGAGGCTGTTAACCTGTAAATTAAGGAAACAATCAATATAGGAGAAATAAGGTCTTTATTGGGGCAGATGAACTATAGCTTGTGATATCGAAAAGCAAGAAGCTAGGAATACCCAAAGATGGGAACCTAGGACAGGGTTTTTATGGGGTAACTGAACAAAGGGAACCTAAAGACTGCTCCTTAGTCATTTAGGGAAACTACTAACTACTTAATGTAGGTGGAACCTTTTACATGTAAAATCTGGGAGTAAGGTGGGGGATCATTTTGCTTGGGGGAAGGTCCATAAGTAGATTAAGAGTCTGGAATTGACAAAGGCTGGTCAGCCCCAGGCAATTCACCTGCCTTAGTAGGGGGACTGGGTGGGGGAATCAGTCCTCAGTAAATTTGTAGTTTTCAAGGCAAACAGGGTTAAGTGACTTTCTCAGTATCACACAGCTAGTAAGTGTCTTAGGCAAGATTTAAACTTATGAGATGACCCTTCCTGATTCCAAGCCCAGTGCTTTATACTACTTGCCCCAAAATTTCCTACACTGATGAAATCACAAATTTGGTCAAAATAGACACACACACACTTTAGATGGTTTATTTTTACATGTTCAAACCATAGGTTGATTTATGATAGATAAATATATAGATGCATTTCATAGTAATAATTTATTTTAATTCCTACCGCATTCCACAAATTGGATCTTTCAGTAGTTTGACCTATGATTATTTCTAAAAAGGACAATTCTTTTACTTTCACCAGTTGTACCTTAATCTAACAAATACTCTTGTACCTTTCTAGGACTCTCCTACTACATTTCTACTCCCAACTCCTAGTTCTGAATTAATTTGTTCTTTATCACAGAATTACAGGATCTTTGAGGTGGCGCAGTGAATAGAGCACTGGCCCTGGAGTCAGGAGGACCTGAGTTGGAAGGGATCTTAAAGGTCATTACTCTTGCTTGTCCCTGAATACCAATCACCTCTACCCTATTAGGATATGTCCAACCTTCACTTGAATATATCTAAGGGGGAATTCCCATTAGAATGTACATTCCTTGAGGAATGTATTTTCACTTCAAACTTTGTATGCAGAAGGATTTAAAACTGCCTGAAGCACTAAATAAATACTAATTGTCAGCTGATGATGTGTGCTTCCTATTTGAGTTAGAATTTAAATTAAGTTATAGGAAGGAGCCTAATATATCTTCCTCTCCCAGTATCAATCCAATGTTACCATTTGCAAGGGAAAGAATAGTGTTGCAAGAAATCATAAAACTCATTTCAAGCATTTGGATTTACAAAAAAGAAGACTAATTTAAATATTGCTTTGCTCAAATCTTTTAGCCTAATGTTATTCCATCAAACATAACCTTTGCCATTCTAGACAGTAATGGGAAGAGCTGCCTATTTCTGGGAAAGGACTTATTATTCCATGTTGCGTACTCCACAGCTTTATATGAACATGATTTATTAAGGGTTTGCTATATGCCAAGCACTACCCTGTGCACTAAGACACAGAAGGCAAACATACTCCCTGCCCTCAGTGGACTTAAACTCTAACGAGGAAGCAACACATAAATAGATATATGCAAAATACATACAGTGTAGATGGAATGTAGTCTTAGAAGGGATGAGAGTGACATACTGAGTAAAATTTTATTTTATAATGAAAACTTTGTAAAACAAAGTTCAACAAAATATTTCTTAGTATGATTTTAAAAGTACATATGAGGGGGCAGCTAGGTGGCACAGTGGATAGAGCACTGGCCCTGGATTCATGAGGACCTGAGTTCAAATCCAACCTCAGATACTTAACACTAGCTGTGTGACCCTGGGAAAGTCACTTAACCTCACCTCACCAAAAAACCAAAAGTATATATGAGGATGATATGGAATGAAACTCCTGGAGTAGTTCTTTTTTTTTGGGGGGGGGGGCAATGGGGGTTAAGTGACTTGCCCAGGATCACACAGCTAGTAAGTGTCAAGTGTCTGAGGTCAGATTTGAACTCAGGTCCTCATGAATCCAGGGCCGGTGCTTTATCTGGAGGAGTTCTTGCAACATGGATTGATATAAAGGCCCTAGGAACAATTGAAATGCAAGAATAGTTTTACTTTGGTGCCTTCCCATGTCCCTTTTCAAAATCTTTCTCTATTTCTATTTGTTTATTCATTCATTCATTGATTTATTGCTTTCTTCATTCATTCATTCATGCATTCATTCATTTATTTATTTTTGGGAGGCAATGAGGGTTAAGTTACCTGCCCAGGGTCACATATCTAGTAAGTGTCAAGTGTCTAAGGCCAGATTTGAACCCAGGTCCTCCTGAATCCAGGGCCAGTACTTTATCCACTGAGCCACATAGCTGCCCCTCTATTCTCTTTTTTTCTAAGAATTGATACCCATTGAGTTGCATTTTTGAGTCCTAGATTGTTCTACATAAGCCTACCTTCCATGAATGTTGCCTTAATATCCATATGCATCCTTCCCTTCACTCTCTTCCTTAACAAAATTTACCTCGGCTATGTGATCATCTGATAAACTCATTTGAATAAGGCTTTAACTAAAATTATGCCACAGGAAGTAATTTGTCAGAAAATATTTAAACACCTGCTTTCTGCATGTATTTGTCTATTGACAAAATAGTCCTGGAAATATAATCTTTACTGCAGAATGAATTGTTCCCCTGCCCCCACCCCAGAACAGAAGGTTTTTTTGAGAAAAAAAAATTCCCCTCAAGTTATACATACCATGAATATAATGTGGCCATCACTCTCAGTTGTCTTACTTACCCTTTATTTTTCACTGTTACAACTTTTCTGTCCCCTAATCTTCTCAACTCTAAGTATGCTACTCACTTCTCCTATAAGGGTCTCTATATTGACTGGGTCAAATAACTTGTGGACAGTCACTTTGGAAAGCAAGAGACCTAGCAGACCCCACAGTTTTGGAGGGTAAGCTGTTGCTCTACCAGTGAAAGTGAATAGAAATAGAAAGAGATATAATAAATAAAAGGTATATTTTGAAAAGAAAAGATGTATCAATTCTTGATAATAGGAAAAGTAGAAAAGGATGAATTCTTAAGATCATGAGCATGTAAAGAAACATGTTTAGATATAATGGGATAGAAACAATACAGACCAAAAGACTCAAAAATTTAATTAGATTCTACAGATGTTCAAAAAGTTTGGAAACTTGATTTAAGACAGAGATTGTCAAACCTTATAGTTCATTTATTGTTTCATTTAACAAAAATTTATTACTAATGGTCATATGATGTAAAGCACCACCGGGAATACAAAGAAGAGTAAGCTGTCAAAGACTTTAAGGTCTAAGTTTGGGAAATAAGAAATATACATGTACAAGATTAAATCATCATTTTTAAAGGTTAGGATCTGGCCTGAATTCTTAGGGTCAAGGATGTCTAGCTGGAAGCAATCTCAGAGGCCATCTAAGACAGCTAGCTCATTTTACAGATGATGAAACTGAACAAAGGAAGGTTAACTTATGCAATGTCACGCAGGTAGTAAACATCAAGCTCTTGCCACCGATCTGTGCTGTCTCTCCAATTCTTGTTAAGTTGCTTTTCAGTTGTATCTGACTCTGTTGACCCTATTTAGGGTTTTCTTAGCAGAGATACTAGAGTGGTTTACCTTCCTTCTCCATTCATTTTATATATGGGGAAACTGAGCCAAACAGGGTTAAGTGGCTTGCCTAGGGTCACACAGCTAGTGAGTGTTATATATAGGCTGAGAGACATTAAATAACAGTACCACAGAGCTACTAAGAATCTGAAGCAAGATTCAAACCAAGGACTCTGTCCAGTATAGGAATTAAACTTAGGCCTTTTGATTATACTATCCAGTTTTGTTTGTTTCTACTGTTGTCATTGGCTTTTATTATGAGTGTGACCTTGAGTGAGTCACTTAAAGTCTCTGAATATCAAAAATAAAATATGGAAGATGATCTAGATAAACCCTGTGATCTCTTCTGTCTCTTGAGTCTGTGTAATATATGAAATAGATGAAGGACATAGGCAGTTAATCTTATAGGAGGGAGAGAGTGAAATCAGGCTGAGTGGTCAGGAAGGATCTCACAGACTCAAGAAGGAGTCTCAGGAGACAAATAATGTTATGTTAAAGAGAGAGGGTAAGACATTTTTCAAAGAACAGACAACATGAGCAAAGGGGCAGAGGAAGCCATGAGCACTGTTTTTTTAAGACAGCATTTCTTAAACTTTTTGGTCTTAGGACCCCTTTTACGCACTTAAATATAATGAGGACCCACATCTTTCACCAAATTTTTGTTTTTGTGGGTTAATACAGTATTAATATGTATGGTATTAGAAATTAAAATGCCATTTTGCTATTATGAAAATAGTTTCAACTTTGCAGACCTACTGAAGAGGTGCCAGGGGTCCCCGGACCACCCAAAGAACCACTAATGTAGGAGACAGTGAGTACTCTATGGAGAGGAAAGAAGGTTCATGTTATGAAATAGTGGAAGAAAATGTTAGAAGCATAGACAGAATGCCGTCAGGATTGTATTTCTCTCTAGGGATTTCTTCACTCAGTCAACATTTATTAAGTCAGGTACTGTGTAAAGCACAACTGAATTTACTTTCTGGAAAGGAAATATAGGTAACTACATCCTCCTAGAGATTAGAACTCTATGACATAAAATTCAAACATTTCTATAAGATCAGAACATTCTAGTCACAAGTCAAAAATATAATTTCCTTTCATTTCAAAATTAATCTTGTTTTCCCTTTGACTTGAATTATAAAATTAGAAATATGTTGCCATAGAAGGAAAATAAAAATTTACTACTAGACTTAACCAAAGTAGCACGACATAGTGCTTAGAGACCTGACCCTAAAGGCAGGAGGTCCTGGATCCTTTTCCTGACCCATACTTGCTTTCTCACCTTGAACAAGTGATTTAATTGGATGCATTCTCCATCCCTTAAGGTTGCCTGACTCACTGAACTGGCTCAGTACTTCAAAAATACTGCATGAAATAGTCTTTTGTCATTTTCATTGTGGCCATTTACATTGGCAAAGTATCTCCAGGGACAGGTGGCATGAAGGACATTTCTTCTTGTACATTTTTGCGTTGATTCTTTTCTTTTTTATGCCCAATAGACAGAGTGTGCAAATTTCATCCGAGTACTTCAGTCTTATAACAGAACTCATGTTTATGTATGTGGGACTGGAGCCTTTCACCCAATATGTGGATACATTGATCTTGGAACTCACAAAGAGGTATGTGATTGAACTCAATGAAGTATAGAATTTTCTTATTTTTAGAAAATAAATTCCTAAGCATTTTTGTGGCATAGAATAAGTAGCATTTTATATAACGAAACAGCTGTGTAGTTTACAAAATAGATAAAAACTTGTGTTCTCTCCTCTTTTGCGTGTACTCATGTTTCTTAATGAGAGTTTTTATTATAGGCTTTCATGAGATACACAGAAATAATAATAGATGATTTTCTGTCATCTTTCTCCACCCCCCTTCCATTGCTGATTCTAATATAGTCTCCTCTAGTTCACCTACTATAATTCACATCTTTTGAATGGCTCTTATAGTAAGGAGTGTTTCTATTCTGGGCCTTGATCAGCATCTCACACCATATGAAATATGATGCTCTTAGATCTTTTTTGTTGTTCAGTTGTGTCTGACTCTTCATGACCCCATTTGGGGTTTTCTTGGCAGATACTGGAGTGGTTTGCCATTTCCTTCTCCAGTGCCTTTTTACATATGCAAAACTGAGGCAAACAGGGTTAAGTGATTTGCCCAGGATCATACAACTAGTAAGTGTCTGAAGCCACATTTTAACTCATGTCTTCCTGACTTCAGGCCTGGTACTTGATTCACTGTGCCACCTAGCTGCCCTCTTAGATGCTTAAGCACTATCTTTATCAAGACAGGTATGATGGGACAGAGTAATGGAAAGGATTGATTCAGGAATTAATAGCCTAGTGCTGGCCAATAACTTGCTCTTGTCATGTTTGGACAAGTGATGCAACTTCTCTGGTCCTCAGTTTAGTAGCCGCCAGTGATACAAAGGAATTGACAAAATTTTCTCAAAGTTTTCTTTTATTTAAAAAATAATATGATTCTTATATGATGCTAGCTTAATTAAAACCATGGAAAAGTGTACTTGAGTTGTTTTCTAGTAATAATGATAGTAGGGGGCAGCTAGGTGGCGTAGTAGATAGAGCACCGGCCCTGGATTCAGGAGGACCTGAGCTCAAATCCGACCTCAGACACTTGACACTAGCTGTGTGACCCTGGGCAAGTCACTTAACCCCAATTGCCGCACCAAAAAAAAAAATTTTTTTAAATAATGATAGTATTCCTTAATAGTTGATTCATGATGTTTTTTTTTTTTTTGTTTTTTGTTTGTTTGGTTTTTTCACAGTGATTTTTTTAAATTAATAAAGTATTTTATTTTTTTTCCATTACATGTAAAGATAGTTCTCAACTTTTGTTTATACAAGCTTTACAATTTCAGATTTTTCTCCCTCCCTCCCCTCCCTCCCCCCTCCCCTAGACAGCAGGTAATCTGATATAGGTTATATATACACACACATAATAACATTAATCCTATTTCTGCATTAGTCATGTTATAAGAGAAAAAAAATCAGAGTAATGATGGAAAACCTCAAAATAGAAAAAAAAACCAGCATCAAAAACAAAAGAAATAGTATGGTTCATTTAGCATCTATACTCCGCAGTTTGTTTTTTTTTCCTGGATTTGGAGATCCTCTTCCATCACGAGTTCCCTGGAACTCTTCTGTGCCATTGCCTTGGTGAGAAGAATATAGTCCATCACAGTAGATCAACACTCAATGTTGATGTTACTGTGTACAATGTTCTTCTAGTTTGCGCTCATCTCACTCGAGCATCAGCCCACGCAAGACCCTCCAGGTTTCTCTGAACTCCTCCTGCTCATCATTTCTTACAGCACAATAGTATTCCATTACATTCATGTACACAACTTGTCCAGGCCATTCCCCAATTGATGGGCACCCCCTGTCAACTTCCAGATTCTTTGCCACCACGTAAAGAGGAGCTATAAAGATTTTTTGTTCATGTGGGTCCCTTTCCCCCTTCCATGATCTCTTTGGGAAAAAGACCCAAAAGTGGTATTGCTGGTCAAAGGTATGCACAGCTTTATCGCCCTTTGGGCATAATTCCAAATTGCTCTCCAGAATGGTTGGATCAGTTCACAGCTCCACCAACAGTGGATTAGTGTTCCAATTTTCCCACAGCTTCTCTCCAACATTTATTATTTTCCCTTTTTGTCATTTTAGCCAATCTGATAGGTGTCAGGTGGTACCTCAGAGTTGTTTTAATTTGCATCTCTCTAATCATTAGAGATTTAGAGCATTTTTTCATATGGAATAGATAGCTTTGGTTTCTTCATCAGAAAACTGCCTGTTCATATCCTTTACCATTTCTCAATTGGGGAATGACTTGGGTTCTTATAAATTTGATTTAGTTTCCCTATATATTTTATGAGATTCAGGCCTTATCAGAAGCAACTGGCCTCAAAAATTGTTTCCCAGCTTTCTACCTCCCTTCTAATTTTGGATCATTGCTTCTGTTTGTACAAAAATTTTTTTTAATTTAATGTAATCAAAATCATCCACTTTGCTTTTTATAATATACTCTATCTCTTGTTTGGTCAAAAACTGTTTTTCTTTCCAAAGATCTGATAGGTAGAACCATTCTTTTCCTATTTACCTATGGTATCACCTCTTATGTCTAAATCGTGTATCCATTTGACCTTATTTTAGTATAAGGTGTAAGATGTTGTTTCTATGGCCTAATTTCTGCCATACTATCTTCCAGTTTTCCCAGCAGTTTTTTGTCAAATACTGAGTTCCTATATCAGAAGCTGGAGTCTTTGGGTTTATCAAACACTACATTACTAGTGTCATTTACTACTGCATTTCCTGAGCCTAGCCTATTCCATTGACCTAGCCACTCTATTTTTTAGCCAGTACCAGATAGTTTTGATGACTGCCGCTTTAATAGTAGAGCTCCAGGTTTGGTACCGTTAACACTCACCTTCCTTTGAATTTTTTTCATTATTTTCCCTGGATATTCTTGATTTTTTGTTTTCCAGATGAATTTTGTTATTATTCTTTCTAGCTCTATAAAATAAGTTTAGTAGTCTGATGTGGTTATGTCACTGAATAAGTAAATTAATTTAGGCAGTATTGTCATTTTACTATATTAGCTCTGCCTATCCATGAGCAATTGAGAATCTTTCAATTATTAGATCTGATTTGATTTGTGTGAAGAGTGTTTGTAGTTGTGTTCATATATTTCCTGGGTTTGTCTTGGCAGAGTAGATCATCCCAAGTAGTTTTATATTATCTACTGTTACTTTAAATTGAATTTCTCTTTCTATCTCTTGCTGCTGGACTTTATTGGTCATGTATAGAAATGCTGATGATTTATGTGGATTTTTTTATATCCTGCTTACTTTGCTAAAGTTTGTTAATTGTTTCAAGTATTTTTGACTTGATTCTCGAGGATTCCTTAAGTATACCATCATATCATCTGCAAAGAGTGATAGTTTTGTTTCCTCCTTGCCTATTCTAATTCCTTTAATTCCTTTCTCTTCTCTGATTGCTAAAGCTAACATTTCTAGTGACAATATTAAATAATAGGGGTGATAATGGACATCCCTGTTTCACCCCTGATCTTATTGGGAAGGCCTCTAATTTATCTCCATTGCATATAATACTTGCTGATGTCTTTAGGTAGATACTGTTTATTATTTTAAGGAAATCTCCCCTATTCCTAAACTCTCCAGTGTTTTTATTAGGAATGGGTGTTGTATTTTGTCAAAAGCTTTCTCTGCATCTATTGAGATAATCATATGATTTTTGGTTGGTTTTCTTATTGATGTGGTTGATTATGTTAATAGTTTTCCTAATGTTGAACCAGCCCTGCATTCCTGGTATAAATCCCACCTGGTCATAGTGTATTTATCCTGGTGATCACTTGCTGTAATCTCCTTGCTAATATCTTATTTAAGATTTTAGCATCAATATTCATTAGGGAAATTGGTCTATAATTTTCTTTCTCTGTTTTTGCTTTGCCTGGTTTTGGTATCACCACCATATTTGTGTCATAAAATGAATTTGGTAGAACTCCTTCTTCACCTATTTTCTCCAAATAATTTGTATAATATTGGAATTAATTGTTCTTTAATGTTTGGTAAATTCACCTGTAAACCCATCTGGCCCTGGGGATTTTTTCTTAGGGAGTTCATTAATGGCTTGTTCAAATTTCTTTTTCTAATATGGGTTTATTTAAAGGATATTATTTCTTCTTCAGTTAACCTGGGCAGTTTGTATTTTTTGTAAATATTCATCCATTTCATTTAGATTGTCAAATTTATTTGCATACGGTTGGGCAAAATAATTATTGATTTAATTTCCACTTCATTGGTGGTAACATCCCTTTTTCGTTTTTGATACTGGTAATTTTGATTTTCTTCTTTCTTTTTTTTAATCAAATTAACCAATATTTTATCTATTTTATTGGTTTTTTCATAAAACCAGCTCTTAGTTTTATTGATTAATTCTATAGTTTTTTTGCATTCAATCTATTAATTTCTCCTTTAATTTTCAGGATCTCTAATTTAGTGTCTAATTGGGGATTTCTAATTTGTTCTTTTTCTAGCTTTTTTAAATTGCATGCCCAATTCATTAATCTCGTCTTTCTCTTTTTTATTCATGTAAGCATTTAGAGGCTATAAATTTTCCCCTAAGCACTGCTTTGGCTGCATCCCATAGATTTTGGTATGTTGTCTCATTATTGTCATTTTCTTGGATATAGTTATTGATTATTCTATGATTTGTTTGGCCCATGTCATTCTTTAGAATGAATAATTTAGTTTCCAATTGATTTTCTTTCTACTTTCCCTGGGCTCTTTCTTACATGTAATTTTTATTGCATCATGATCTGAAAAAGGATGCATTTACTATTTCGTTCCCTTTACTACATTTAACTATGATGTTTTTGTGCCCTAATACATGGTCAATTTTTGAAAATGTGCCATGTACTGGCTGAGAAAAGGTATATTCCTTTATATCCCCTTCAATTTTCTCCAGATATCTATCATGTCTAACTTTCTAGTAATCTATTCACCTCTTTCACTTCTTTCTTATTTATTTTTGGCTAGATTTAGCTAATTCTGAGAGGGGGAGATTCAGATCCCCCACTAGTATAGTATTACTGTCTAATTCCTCTTGTAACTCATTTAACTTCTCCTCTAAGAACTTGGATGCTATACCACTTGGCACATACATATTTAATATTGATATTACTTCATTATCTATAGTACCTTTTAGCAAGATGTAGTTTCCTTCCTTATCTCTTTTAATGAGATCTATTTTTGTCTGTGCTTTGTCTGAGATAAGGATTGCTACCCTTGCTTTTTTTTACTTTAGCTTGAAGCATAATATATTCTCCTCCAGCCTTTTACCTTTACTCTGTGTGTATCTCTCTGCTTCAAATGTGTTTCTTGTAAACAGCATATTGTAGGATTCTGGTTTTTAATCCACTCTGCAATTCGCTTCCATTTTATAGCAGAGTTCATCCCATTCACATTCACAGTTATTATTACTGACTTTCCATTCCCTTCCATTCTATTTACCCCCTTTGTACTTTTCCCCCCTTCTTTCACTCTGTTCCTCCTCACTGACGTTTTTCTTCTTACCCCTGCCTCCCCCAATCTGCCCTCCCTTTTTATCACCCCCCTCTCTTTTCTTTACCCTTTTCTCCCTTGCTTTTGTCCTCCCTTCTATCAGTCCCCCCCCTTTCCCTTCCCCTTTTGATTCCCTAAAGAATGAGTTAATTTTCTTTATCCCCAATGAACGTATATGGTTTATACCTCTTGAATCAAATCTAATGAGAATAGGGTTGAAACAATGTTCACGGCCCTTCCTTTCTTTCCCTCTATTGTAATAGGTGTTTTTTCACCTCTTCATATGAGATAATTCATCCCATTCCACCTCCCCTTTCCTCTCCTCCCCATAGACTGCCCTTTTAACCCCTTAAACATTTTTTTTGTATCATCACATCAAAGACAATTTATATTTATACCCTCTATGTAAAGTCCTTCTCGTCTCCCCAAATACATTTACAGTTTCTTAAGAGTTATGAGTATTATCTTCCCGTGTAGGGATATATACAGTTTAACCTAATAGGGTAACACTTTTAAACTTCTCTTGAGTCTTGTATGTTGAATCAAATTTCTATTCAGTTCTGGGTCTTTTCACCAGGAAAGATTGAAAGTCCCCAATGTCATTAAATGTCCATCTTTTCTCCCTGAAAAGAAAAAATGCACATTTTTGCTGGTATAGATTCTCGGCTGCAATTCAAGCTCCTTTGCCTTCCGGATATCATATTCCAAGCCTTGCGGTCCTTTAATGTTGAAGCTGCCAGTCCTGAGCAATCCTGACTGTGGGCTCCATGATATTTAAATTGCTTCTTTCTGGCTGCTTGGAGTATTTTCTCCTTCACCTGATATTCTGGAATTTGGCTACAATGTTCCTTGGAGTTTTCCTTTTGGGGTCTCTTTCAGGAGGTGATCGGTGGATTCTTTCATGATGATTTTATCCTCTGATTCTATGGATATCAGGGCATTCTCCTTAATAATTTCCTGGAATATGGTGTCTAGATTCTTTTTCTGGTCATGGCTTTCAGGCAGCCCAGTGATTCTCAAATTGTCTCTCCTCGATCTGTTTTCCAGATCAGTTGTCTTTCCAATGAGGTATTTTACATTTTCTTCTATTTTTCATTCTTTGATTTTGCTTGACTGATTCCTGGTGTCTCATGGATTCCTTATCTTCCAACTGTCCACTTTTAATTTTTAAAGCATTGTTTTCTTCAGTAAGATTATGCACCTTTTTTTCCATTTGGCCAAGTGAATTTTTTAAGGCACTGTTTTCTTCAATGAGATTATGTACCTTTTTTTCCATTTGACCAACTGAATTTTTAAGGCATTGTTTTCTTCAGTGAAATTATGCACTGTTTTCATTGGCCAGTCAATCTTTGTGCTTCCTTTTCCAAGCTGCTGATTCTTTTTTCATAGTTTTCTTGTTTGCTTTCATTTCTCTCCCCATTTTTTCTTCTACCTCTCTCAATTGATTTTTAAAAATCTTTTTGAGCTCCAGGAAGGCTTTTTGGTCCTGAGACCAATTCACCTTCCCTTGTAGGGCTTCACATGTCGGCAATTTGAGGGTATTGTCCCATCTGAGTTTGCGTTGGCTTCTTCCCTATTGATACAGAAGCTCTCAATGGAGAGGGCTCTTTTTGCTTCTTACTCATTATTGCAGCTTATTTATTTATTTTTTAAGTTGAGGTCTTCTCTCGGTGGCACCAGAGTCCCTGTTTTTGGGCTTCTTGTGCAGGGGTATAGGTGCTGTGTCACTGGTTTTTTACTCTGAGGCCTTTATGGTGTGTGGAGATAACCCGCCCTGCACTTCCTGTCTTATTGTGCTGGGCCATCCAGGCGCCCGCTCCTGGCGTCCGTTCCCGCCTGACGACCGTTCATCGCCTCCTGGCCGGTTGCGTGGAGGTTTTTTCCACTGTCCTTCTTGGCCACCAGATTTTGAACCAGGTTCCAGGGGCCTCAGTTGTTTGGCTGTGGCCCACAGCTCCTGGCTGACTTGCCCTGACCCCTCGCACTGGGTTGCTGCCCTGCGCTGGGCCACCTCTTTTGCCCGAGTCGAACCGACCTTTTCCTGAGGTCTTCTAAATTATTTCTGGTTGGAGGACTGTGTCTCTCTGTCCCTTTGCAGGTTCTGTAGTTTCAGAATCCGTCCAGAGGCTTGATTTAATGTTCTTTTGAGGGAACAGAAGGAGAGCTCAGGCAGTTTGCTGCTTCCTCTCCACCATCTTGCTCCGCCCTCCATGATATTTTTACTTGGCTTGTGAACTGCAGTGACATTAGCAAGATCAGAGAACGAGTGGAATAGGATTGATTCATAGGAACTAAGCAAGAGCTTATGGATGGCTCACTGCAATCCCATCACCCTTACCCAAAAGAGAAAAAGAAAAAGAAAAAAAAGAAGTTCGACATACACATTCCATGAATGATTTGTAAGTAAATACTATCTTAGAATTGTATATTTAGGGATCATCACCTTAGAAGATCTGAAGTTCAACCCCCTCATATTACAGAGAAGAAAAAGTTGCTCCAAACAAGGTCTCACAGTATTTAGTTGGCAAATTAGTTACTAGAACCCAAATAATTGCCTAGTCCAGTATGTTTGTAATTATTAGTGGAGGTGCTTTTCCATGTGAAAAAGTAACTGACTCATAAAGAAACACAGTCTGTAATCCACAACTCAAGTGTCTGAAGAAAACCAGTATGGATAATTTACTCTGTTAAACACTAAAAGAAAACTGGTGCAAGAGGGAGCCCTTAAATACATCCTTCTGTGCTGCCGCATTATGTTCTCTTGGCCAGCTTTGATGAAGTGTAATAGCTAAGCAGTAATTCATAGTGGAGTTTGGTAATTATATTGCATAGCTCCACAGGTTAGGTGTGTTTTGAGGCCGGAGGCCAAAGGCCGAATGCTTACAATTGGCTGAGAAAGGCAAATATTCTTCTGCAGCTCTTAAAATCAGAGCTGCTGAAAGGAGATTTAGTTGGGGCAAATTACTTGAGTTTGGGACTGTCAAAAAGCGAAGGCAGTCAAAATTACAAGTTTTCTGAAAAAGAGATTATGAAGTGAATAAGGGGCAATGAGTCCTTAGAGTATTCAGCTGGTCAGAGGACTTGGGTACTCTTTTAACAGGTTTGGTAGAAGACTTTTAACTGCTTCTATGAAAAATGAACCCCAGGACTTTTTATAAGTTGCACATATTATACTGATTAATTTTAATGAATATCTATAGTGAAGTATTAAAGTATGCTGATATTATTAATCTTTTTACATAACTATATTAAAAACACAGGCATAACAGAATAACTTCCTCCAAGGGAATACAGATACACTTAAATTTTGGGAATAGCAGAGTTGTCTATAAAATCATTTTAATAATAGCTAGCATTGATATAATTCTTTAAGTTTTGATAAGCAACTTTCATGTTTACTCTCTTGATTTTCACAGCTCTATGAGATAGATGTTATTATTCCCACTTTACAGATGAGGAAGACAGAATGAGAGAGGTTCAGTGATTTGCTAGGGTTACACAAGTAATGTCTGAAGTAGGATTTGAACTTGGGTATTCCTGATTCTAAGTCCATTGTTCTATCCACTGTGCCACCTAGCTGTCTTTTTTAATGAAATTGATCCTTTTTTTATTATTAACATAAAATCAGAAATATTTTACTATGGAAAGGAGGAAGGGTGTCTCATCATCAAGTAGTTGGATATAGTTGTTAGAAATGCCATCCCTGTGATATATTCTGCAGTACTGCAGGGAAGTGCTTTCATAGCCCTTCCGCTGTAATATTGGGTAACATTCTCAGCTAGAGTACCACTCCTTTTCCACACCACCTTTTATACATTGACTTTCTCCAGAATGCAGGAGTTTCTCCCATTTTCTCTTTGGCTGCTAAGATGGGAAGGTCTCTCCTGTATAATGTTGTGATCCTGACCTGTGTCCTGACCTTTCCCCTAATTTTCTTAGTTTTGCTACTTCCACCCACCATTTTTTACTTCCATTCATCAATGAGTCAGTGATCTCCTTAATGTGGAAATTGCCTTTATTACTGTAGAAATCAACCCATCTATACCTTCCTTTACTGTGCAAGCATTGTTCACGACCTCACATTTGTTGTTTAGTCTTTCAATTGTGTCTAACTCTTAATAAATTTTGTTTTTTGGCAAAGAGATTGAAGTGGTTTGCTATTTCTTTCCCATTTTTAGATGAGAAACTGAGGAAGATAGGGATAAGTAACTTGTCCAGGATAATACAGCTAGTAAGTGCCTGAAGCCACATTTGAACTCAAAAAGATGAGTCTTCCTGATTCTAAGTGCAGTGCTCTATCCACTGCACCACCTAGCTGCCTCTTGTCCTCCCATAAAATATCTAAATATGTTTACTACTTAAAATGAAAAAAAATTGAGTAAGTAAGGTTCAGTGACTAGCTAAAGTTGACACTGATAATAAATATTGGAGATGGAAATCTAATACAGGTTTCAGGACTCAATCACAGAGGCTAACATACTGTAGAGGCCTTTATTGATGGTCCAAAAGGTTTGGGCCTTATTTGGTATAGAAGAGAATGGTGCAACAGAGAAAGGCATAGATTTCAGATCAGAAATTTCCATTCTAAGCTGGTTTTTAATCCTAGATCTGTGTTTTCTTACCCACATGCCTTTGGGAATGTCAGTTCACCTCTCTAAGCATCAGTTTCATTAACTATAAAATAAAAGGCCTCTTGATAGAATGTATAAAACATTTGGGAGTCAGATAGACCTGAATTCAAATCCCACCTTAGACCCTTTGTGACCATGGGGTAATTCATTTAACCTCTCCTTGCCACAGTTTACTCATCTATAAAATGAAGGGGTTTAATTTAATGGCCTCTAGGTACTATTTTAGAGCTAGCTATGTGATCCCTATGTCCCAATGCCCACATTCCTGTAGATCCTCCCATCCACACAGTATGCTAAAGTCATTCCTCTAGGTCATTTTGCATTATTTGAGTACCAGTGAAACTGGCTGGCTGTTTTTTCCTGTTATGTTTACATAGGGTCATCATTTATGTTCTTTATTTTAATTTAGATTTTTTTTTATTGCTAGTGGTTGAAAAGGGAGATGGTTGTGTTAGCAACACAGATTTGTCCATAAACAAAAAGATAAACTTACACCTCCATTTAAAAAAAACACACAAACCTTAAATATATCTATGTTCAACACATGCAATTGGAGCTCATTGTCCAGGATGTCTCCCCTCAGTTTGTAATCACCTTTTGAAAGAGAACCCATACTTTTCCCTTAATATAAACTGTATAATCATGTTTTTCACTAGCAGCTGTCCTTTTATAACACCTAATGATATGCTTGAGATCGCATTTCCATATTTTCAATGTTTCTCAAAAATTCATTAATTCTCTACCTCCTCAATTCTGTAAGTACAAAATTATGTAAAAATAATCTTTTTTTGTTTTTTTAAAGTAATCTTTTTTCTTTTTTTTTTTTTTTGCGGGGCAATGGGGGTTAAGTGACTTGCCCAGGGTCACACATCTAGTAAGTCTCAAATGTCTGAGGCCGGATTTGAACTCAGGTACTCCTGAATCCAGGGCCAGTGCTTTATCCACTGCACCACCTAGCCGCCCCTAAAGTAATCTTTCTTAAATGAAGAATAACTTTTTCAAAGTATTCATCTTTTCAAAGTTACTTTAGTGAATATCAATGAAATGAAAATGTTAACTAATTAATGAGACATCAAATAGAGATTTTTAAAAAATATTACTTTTTAGGGGCCTCTTTTTCCACCTCTCCCTAAAAAGTCTTTTACATCCTTCCCTGCCTTGATAAAATGTAGACATTAAACGGGATTATTTTCCATGATTTCCTAACCCAAATCCAAGCATATATTGCCCGATGCATAGCTGGCACCTAATAAATGTCTCATAAAGTTATAAAACTTGTTCATAGAGTTCCATGACACAACTCTGTACGTTCTCCTTGCAGAACATCTGTCTGGACAGATAGTATGTATTTCTTTCCACATGTTGTGAGTCCCACTTCTTTCTGGATAGCTCATGCTGTCTTTGTTATAGAACTGCCTCAGAATCATGGGACTGTGCTGATTTTGCATTCCTATTTTTCTTGAAAGTGGGAAATCTAAGACGATGCTTCTTCCCGAGCGTTCTTCAAAAAGCGCAATGTTGTGTTATCTGAGGCCACTGTTGTAAAAATAGATGTTTGAGCCAAAACAACTGAGTGACTTTAAAGCGCATACTGTTTTCATAATAGTGAAAATACTCCAACAAGGCATTTTGGCTTCATGCATCAATAACACTGGTACGAAGCTGCTTTGCCTTGGATTTGTTCACTGCAGTACCAGGGATGACATGAAAGTTTCAAAAGGGTTGTTTGAACAACTTGGATGCATTAGATGCCCAGAAGAAAATAAGATCTCAACCAAGAATGCTTGTAATCATTGCAGAAAAACACTTTCTTTCTGGAAACAAAAGATAACTCTACATGTAATAGACACCTAATAAATGTTTGATAATCTTATTATTAAGAACATCAGCTCTGAGAAGCAGCATGACCTAAGAGGCCTTCTTTCCAGTCACCACTAGCTCCTTGTGCAATCCCTTTTCAGATTACTTTCCATCTACCTTGTAATGATATTTATATATCATCTCTCCCATTGAAAATGTACCTTCCTTAAGGACAGGTACTATTTTTGCCCTGTTTTCTCTCATTCCCAGTACTGAGCATATTGCCTGGCATATTGTTTGCTGACTGTTGACTGCCTGACTGATTTAATTCCCAGTACTCTTAGGGCGACTCTATGCAAATTAAAAATTGCACATGAAGTGCTGATCTGCACCCATGGAGGGCATTTCCACACTGGAAATTTCTTACATCAGTGAAATTAGAAATCAAATTTCACTTCAAAATGACCAATGATCTCTTACTTGCCAAAGCATGTAATGTTCTTTTCTCAGTCTTCATCTTTACTGATCTCTCAATTATCCTCTTCTTGATATTCTCTTCTCTCATAGTTGTGACTTTGCTCTCTCCTAGTTCTTCTCCTACCTGGTGGATTATTGATTTTCAATCTCTTTGACTAGGGTTTCATCCAACTATTGTATGCTAACTGTGGAGATTCTCGCCCCCACCCCCAGTTTTATTCTGGGCCCTTTTCTTTTCTCTCTCTAAATTCTATTACTTGGTGATCTCATCACTCCCATGGATTCAATTATTATCTCTATGCAGATGATTCTCATCTCTATTTATCCAGCTCTGACCTCTCTACTCACCATCCAATCTTCCATCACAACTGCCTATTAGATATCTTAAATAGATTCCCCAGAGACATCTTAAATTTAGTATGTCCAAAAGCCAAACTCATTATCTATTCCCCCAAACCCATCACTCTTCCTAACTTTCTTTTAGCATTGAGAGCTGGGTCATCTTTCTAGTCACTTAGGTTTTCAACTTAGGTGTCGGTCCTCATTCCTCACTCTCTCTTACATCCTCCCCCCACGCCACCCCCCCCCGCCCCCCCCCCCCCCCCGGCCCGCCCCCAATCAGTTGTCAAGTCGTGTTGATTCAATTCTACCTTTAAAACATCTCTCCCACATGATCCTTTCTATGCTTTGACACTGGCTCCACCCTTATACAGGCTCTCATCACCTCTTGCCTATATTATTTCAATAGGCTACTTGTCTGTCTCCCTGCCTCCAGTCTCTCCCCACTCCATACCATCATCCACGTAACTATCAAAGTGGTATTCTTAAAGTGTCTGACTTTTCCTCTCCCTCTCCCATTTATTAAATCCCAGCTGTTCCTTATTACCTCCTGGATCAAATATAAAATCTTCTACCAACTGTCTTCCTTTAATTCTCAGATAAAGTGCTCCCTTCTAAAAGATGCCTGTCTTAACTTCCATTAATACAATTTATCCTGCGTATATCTTGTTTGTATAAAATTGTTTACATGTGAACTCCTGGAGGGCAGGGACCATTTTTGCTTCTCTTTGTATCCCTGGCACTGAGCACAATAACTGACATATAGAAAGGGCTTAATAAATGCTTGTTTGATTGACTGACTTACCTTCTGCCTCTACAAAAAGATAATATGTCTACTTAGAATTTATAATGCATTTAATACTTTATGATATTTCAATACAGGTAAATCATAGCACATGATATCAGTAAAACCTTCTAGTGCTAAGCTTTGAAGGAAGTTAGAAAATTCAGAAATGAGAAAAGAATGTATTCTATACACAGAAGATAGGCTGTAAAAAGGCTTGGGGACAGAGAACTCCACATAGGCTAGCTGAGTAGGAAGGCAGCTATGCAAAGATTAATGTAAAATAAATCTGAAACAACAAGTATAGAGCCAGACTCTGAAAGGTTTTTAATGCTAAGCCGAGGAGTGTGTTTGTCACATAGTATTTTTTTTTTCCTTGCGGGGCAATGAAGGTTAAGTGACTTGCCCAGGATCACATAGGTAGTGAGTGTCAAGTGTCTGAGGCTGGATTTGAACTCAGGTCCTCCTGAATCCAGGGCTGGTGCTTTATCCACTGTGTCGCCTAGCTGCCCCCTACTTTAATATTTTTTGAGCGAATGGGACCAGAGGATCCCCAAGCATGCCGCTAACTCTAGCATTCTATACTCTGTGACCCTCTTGGGATCTGTGTCAAAAGCAGACTTAGAAATAAGTTCAGAGTGGTGTGATGTTGGATTTATTTCATCTTAATCTAAACCACCTGGGAAAGCCTAGAGGCAGGAAGCCTCATTATTTGGGATACCTTCCCCTTTTGTTCAGTCTAGTCAGATATATTGGGACTACCAACAACTCTGTTCCTTCTGATGAAATGGATGACCACCAAGCCTTTTCAGTGCCCTGTAGGTTTTGTCACTGTCATCTGACCTACTTAAGTTACCTAAAGACTTCATAGTCTTGCCTTTTAGCCTGTAGCTGTACCCATAGTAATTTCTGGGCCTTTCTATTTGTCCTGCTCCTGCCTAAACCTTTAAAAAATTGGTATTTCCTCTCATTAGAGTGGGTGCTCCTTGAGAGCAGGGTTTTTCTGTTTATATTTGTACCTGGTTTCTTGATTTTTCTTTTTGGATAACCTAGCACTTAGTATGGTACTTTGGCACATAGTAGGTACTGTGAGATTTAAAATTGGTTATACGAGCATTAAACTCCCCCTTTAACTTTTCCCTTTTCTATCTCCCAGACCACTAAGGAAAAGAAGCCTCTGAGCTTTAATCAGTGAGGGATTAGTTTTTATTGTTAGTGAATTAATTAGACAACAAAAGGTGATACCAATTAGGGAAATAGGAAAGTGGAAAAACAAGTGAATAATCTTAGATCTAAGCTTAGTCTATATTCCTTTATAAAACTCACCAAATCCCAAAACTGCCTACCAGGCCAAGAACCAGCACCGAACACCAAGTGTCTGCCACCACGGCTAAGCTGAAATGCCAGAGAGAGAGAGAGAGAGGGAGATGGAGAGAGAGAGAGGGAGGAAGAGGAGAGAGAGAGAGAGGAAGAGGAGAGAGAGAGAGGGAGGAAGAGGAGAGAGAGAGAGGGAGGAAGAGGAGAGAGAGAGAGGGAGGAAGAGGAGAGAGAGAGAGGGAGGAAGAGGAGAGAGAGAGAGAGAGAGAGAGAGAGAGAGAGAGATACAGAGAGGGAGGAAGAGGAGAGAGAGGGAGGAAGAGGAGAGAGAGAGAGAGGGAGGAAGAGGAGAGAGAGAGAGAGAGAGAGAGAGAGAGAGAGAGAGAGAGAACTTCCATTCCACCCTCAGTTTTTAAACTGCTGTCCCGGAAGTTGGTACCCTCAGACATGGTGTGCTTAACCAGCTCTCTGGGCAGCAGTAGGCGCATGGCCATTCATTGCGGTCTCCTCCCCAAAAGGGCAGTCCTTCAAAAGCCGCTTCAATAGCATGCACTCAACTCTCAAATGATTAAGCTAAAACTTTTGTTTTTTACCACATCCCCGCTTTGTTTCATTTGAAAAAATGAATGAGTTTGCTCAATGAAACAGTCAAAAATAATATCCTATGCTAAATAATATATGATAATATCAATATAAACAAAGGGAGAGAAAAAAGTTTTTTATCCAGAGGGGGCAGTCCCTCATGAACGCGACGCTTTGACATTGGTCTTGTAGAGGGAGGGCCTCTGCAGAGAGTACATATTACAGATGGTATATAATTAACAGAAGGAGATAAGAAAAATTAACAAAACAAAACTGTTCATAATAAAAGTCTCCTAAGTTCTCTTGTCTTCTTGAAGTGGTAAGATGTCATCAGGAGGAAGCTGGATTCTGGTCTGGAAAACTGGGTTCTGGACTCTGAGTTTAAAATAAGCAAAAGAAACAAAAGTCAAAAAACAAAGAAAAGCCAAAACCAAAAACAAAAAGCAAAAGATTTACTAAGGATTCTTTTGTCAGGGTAGGGGAAAGGGGTTGGGGAGATTGAAGTGGGGCCAGAAAACCAGGCCATGTGCTTCATGGTTTGCCTGTAGAAGGAAATGCTTGTTAAATTTTAAGGTATTTAAGCTGCTAGAATTTGAGGTATGCCACATTGCTTTAACTGGTTCCCCAATTCTCTGCATGCCAGAGTGTCAGGGGTTTCTGAATTGTGATTGATTTTTCTAATGCTGTCATAATGTTTTCTATGGTAGAAAAAGTGGAGTTCTCTAGCATCAGCTTTGTCTGTACCACTGATTTTCAATAGGGGTTGATTCAACTGATGAACTATAACATTCAGCTGATGCAGTCTAGCAAACGCTACAATCATATCATTTCCTCCCCACTTTCCAAGTTTCTTTAATTTGTCAACATAGTCTTCAAAAGGAGAGGCATTTATTCTAAAAGACTCAAACTCAGTTCTATGGTTAATCATATAAAAGCAGATTCTTGTCTGTGTCTGAGATGATTCCTACAGTGACCTTCTAGCTGATTCTGCTAAGGCCCCGAAGAGGCATCTCCCAATACTTTATGAAGAACTGAGTCCCAAATCATGTAACTGATCAGTGGGGACTATCAAATGGAACTGCCTATTGCCCCTGGGCTCTCTTTTGCTCTTTAACAGTTGCTATTGTTAGGGTTTTTTGCTCTTTAGCCCGTTTCTTGAAGAAACAAAGCGCGGACTGTAATGATTGGGATGACGCCAACCTGCTGTAGACTTACTGCAGAAAAGCTCCGCCATGAGTGAAGATCTTTGAGGGCAAGACCATGCGTCCTTTCTTTGGTGTCAGGAAGTGACGTTTGCTTGTGTGAGGAAGAAGGGGGGAGCCGGGCGCTCTGACTCATGTTCTTATCCTGTGGATTCTGGCGGAGAGCGGAGCTAGAAATGCACTCATCGCCTTTAATAAATAGATGAATGTAGGCCTTTCTCTCTCTCTTTACCAAATTCTTATTCTCCATAGTAAATCTTAAAAAGTCTAACCTCTTGCTAAAGCTTATAATTTATTAGTGACCACTCATTAGGTATTTAGACAGACTAGCTAGAATTTTAGCCTTAACAGAACTTAATAAATGCTTTTTCATTCATTTATTCAGTCTTGAGTCAGAATCAGAACTTAGTTTTCATTTTTCAGAAACTTGTTTATACTTTTAAATTATATTTATATTTACATGTCTCATATACAGGAAATCATGTTCAAAACTGGACACACACAATCTGGAATCTGGCAGACTGAAATGTCCTTTTGATCCTCAGCAGCCTTTTGCTTCAGTAATGACAGGTAAGATCAAGTATAGGTCTATCTCCTTTTAGACCATGATGATTCCTAAAGACTGTGTGCAATAGGTTTGCTTATAAATCAATCATATTCTATCATTGATTTACATAAAGATCTCAGAGCCACGTTATATCAGTTTTCAATAGAATTTTCAGTGATAGTTCTAACTCCCCAAATCTCTAGTTGTACCTTTACTTTGTGATAGAGAATAATTTAGGGAACAAGATTTTTTGGCATTTTCTTTAATTGAAGTGTGATATCATTAGTGTAGGAAGGTCCTCTGTAAAGAATTTAATCCACTTGGGGCAGCTATGTGCACAGTGAATAAAGCACTGGCCTTGGATTCAGGAGGACCTGAGTTCAAATGTGACTTCAGACACTTGACACTTACTAGCTAGGTGACCCTGGGTGAGTCACTTAACTCCCATTGCCCCGCAAAAAAAAATTAATTAATTAAAATAAAATAAAATAAAATAAACTAATCCACCAATGAAGAGTAACACCTCAGTTATAATTTAAAGTTTTGAGAGTTGGTTGGTGTCACTGAGAAGTTAATTAACTTACCCAAGCTTTCAAAGTCAGTATTTGTCAGAGCCAGGACCAAAACTCAGGTCTTCCTAATTCCAGACCAGCTCTCTATTCACCTCTTGAATACTTCTTTTCATTTAAGTAAGATTGAAGTTTTATTTGCTTCAGTGAGGGCCCAGTTGAGATTAGATAACACATACATTGGTAGTGGACCCAGTCAAAAATAGTTATTTAACTTCTAGAATCATTCAGCATCGAGTGTGGAGAAAAGTGGATAGTGTAAGTAATCTGGGATTTGGGTAAGATTCATATCTTACTCATGTAAGAGTATATATATATGTAAGACTCATATATATATATATATATATATATATATATATATATATATATATATATGTAAGACTCATGTCTCATTATTCCATTTTAGAAGATGATGTATAGTTGGACTTGTTGTCTATAGGTTCAAGAATGGGAAGAGAAGACAGTTGGAAGGATTTTTTTGGGAGAGCGGTAGGCCTGGAGATCATAGTCAGGATGAAGGATAGATTTAGTAAGGGTAAGGAATAGGGAGAGATAGAAAGAAAGGTAGAAAGTTACAGTCAGATATAAGAATTTTAAGAGTTCTTGATCTTTGAGGAAGAATACTTATGGGTGATGGGACATATATGTACAGTTATCTACCTCTCTTGGATAAATTAACTTAGACACATTTCTTAACTTTTCATAGTATTGTAGATCTAGATCTAGAAGAAAGCTTAGTGGCCATCTTGTCTAACCCCCACATTTTACAAATGAGGAGCAGAGGATTAGAAAGGTTAAGTTGACTTGCAGTTAATAAGCATCATAATTGGAATTTGAATCCAGGTTTTCTGACCCTAAGTCTACAGCTCTATCTACCATGTCAAAACTTGCATATTCTCTCTGTTTCTGTGTATGTATCTGTCTCTCATTCTCTCTCTCTTCCTCTCTCCCTTTCCCCACCCCTCCCTCTCTCTCCTCCAATCACACACATTATGAGATACTTGAGACCATAAATAAATAAAGCCAGATAAGTACATTTTAGAACACAGTAAGATTAGTAGATATTTCAGCTTCTATTTCAAATACTTCTATAAAGATTTTCATCTTTAATAGCCAATATATCTACTCTAATCTAATTTCTTATTTTTGTCAAATGTTCTGTACAACTAATAGTTTCTGATGAAAAGGATAGTCAGAGTCATTCTTAAAAGTGTCATGATGCATGAGTTCTGTGTGGTCTGGACTTGGGGCTAAGAAATGATGGCATGATCCCTGATTTCAGGGCAGCTTTAAGAGCCTCCTTTAATGGTGGTTGGTATATAGCTTTAGACACCTTTCATTTAACTTGTAGATCATTTGTATGGATGAATACAAAGCAATAGTGAATCATGGCCTTTTTATTTTTAGTAGGGAGGCAGTGATGGTGGAACTTTGACTTTTCAAAGTGGTGTGTGTGTGTTGTGTGTGTGTGTGTGTGGTGTGTGTGTGTGGAGACAGACAGAGAGAGAGAATGTTACAAAAAGAATGTAAGTCATATTCAGTCATTCTACTCAGAAAATCATTGATAAGATAAATGATTTGTGAGTCACATCTGACAGACGAGTGTAAATTTTGTTAAAATATTACATTAAAGGCTGTGGTGATTTCTCCTCCGGTATAGTATTCTTAGGCCATTGTAATGACTAGGAGGGTAGTTTTTAAGAGAGGTTTGAACAGATCCAATTAGGTTTTGTCTCTTCCTAACTACAACTTACTATTTTTTTTTATTGTAAAGAACATACCACTTTGCAGTTTACCCCAGTATTTTCTACACAGGCAGTGTGTTTGGGGAAATGCAAATTGCATAAAATCTCTTCTTTAATTTGATTCTTTTCAATAAATGTTGTAATGATTGGAATGACGCCACCTACTGGAGACTTGCTGTGGAGACCTCCACCATGAGGAAAATGCCTCAGAGGCATTGTGGCTTTTCCTTGGCGTCAGGAAATGACGCTTGCTCATGGGTGCTGTCTATCAAGTCTACCAGCCAATCAACTGGAGGAGCCTCCTATGGTCTGGGAGGAGACAGGAAGGAGGAAAAGGGAGCCTGCGCAGAGAGCACGGGCCCTTTTGGCTTCCGGACTTGATGGTGGTGGCGGCAGAGGACTTCACAGGAGATTTGAGGAAAGATAGGAATGCCAGACTGTTAGAATTCTGTTCTCAATCTTTTTCTTTCTATTTTCCAATAAACCCTTAAAAACCTAAACTCGTTTTATCAGTGATTTTTAGTCAGTTTCCCCCAAACTGGGGGAACACATTAGAATCCACATTTAGAATCTTAAATTACACAATGTTTATTAAAAGTTATGTATGTGAAAGGAATCACTGTAAAGGTTATTTCATTTAATTTACTAAAATCCTTACAAAACTGTGTGATTGTATGTTTGTGCTGAAACATACCTAATTTAAGTATACTTATCAATATTTTTGTGGTTGTTAGGAACCTAATTCATTCTCCCAGATACATTTAGCAGGCCAAATATAGGCCAAATGGTTTCCACAAAAGTCCAAGCAAAGTTTATTTTGATGAGGATTAATTGCCTGAGAGCTAAGAATGTCAGCATCATTCTTTGTGTAGTGATAAAGCCTTCACTTTTGTTGAGTTTCATAAGAATATGAAACTATTTCTGGGGCTGCTTTTAAATGTAGGTCCATATAATTCATGTTTTGTAGTTTTTGTTCTTTCCCATTCAACACAAACTCTGGGCCTACTGAATTAAACACCAAGAAATAGCTTAACTCAGTTTGTGACTATTTCTTCATTTTATGTTTTAGCTAAAGAAACACAATAATAAGTTTACAGCAGCACTTCCACTTGCCTATCGATATTTCTTATAAAATAAATTGCCCCAAAGCAATATCTTTGAGTAACAATATCTATGAAAGGTCTTGGAACTGTCCTGTCAGTTTTCTACCTCACAAAATGAAGTTTGGAATGTAGTAATGGCAGCATCCTTGTCCTGTTCAGAATTCCTGTACATCAAAGTTGTTAAAGAAATAATTGGACCCAAGGAATGTAGCTTGTTATAATTATGAAAGAATGATTCTTGTGTTGAAAGATTTCTTTCAGCAGAGGTTAGGTACAGATGGGCTGTGGTCATTGATATTTTATCAGTTAAGCAAAGGTTAATTATTGAATCCATTCCTCCTTAAGGCAAAACTTTTTGAAATGTTCCATTATTACCATGGAGAGGAGACACAATGTCTGAGGGATGAATGTTGCCAATAAAACATTTATAATTATTAATTCAGAAGCATTTGGATTTTTTCTCTCATACTAGATAGCCCATAGAATTTGAGTTACTTTTTCTTAATTGGAAACTAAGACTTTTTTTAAGGGTTATATTCTAATCTTATATGACATAAATCTTTGTCATTGTACTACAAAACTGATTCAGTTTAACAACTTTGTCATTTCTTCTAATGATCTCACTAATGTTTCTCCCTCCCAGATGAGTACCTCTATGCTGGAACAGCTTCAGACTTTCTCGGCAAAGACACGGCATTTACACGCTCCCTTGGCCCTACTCACGATCATCATTACATCAGAACTGACATTTCAGAACACTATTGGCTCAATGGTTAGTGGTTTCTTTAATTGTAAATCTTTTGCCTTTGTTTTGGGAAACTGGGAAAGTTCAACATTATTCACTTGTACTGAAAAGATCCATTTGGGGAGAAATAATAAATATTAGATGATTCAAAAATGAATCAGTGAAATAGTAGACATTTCTGTTGTCTACTGTCACAATGTGATGGTAATTGAAACACACAAAAAGACTAGATATCAAAAAATGCCATTCTAAGTTTTGTGATGACCTGGAATATTATTTAAGTTATTTGGATGCTAGCCTTGTATATATCTTTCATATCATTTATGTATAAGAATACGACCCTCCCTCATTTTATGTCTTTATTTGATTATCAGTTTGTCAGAGCATTTATTTATTTAGACCTTAATATGCCATTTAGAATTTCAAAATGAGAGACCATCTTTAGCTAGTATGAGAAACCTTTAAAGATAAGGAAACCTATTTTTACTCTAACTCCAAATGAGTCTAAAATCTTAAAATAGTTTTGCAATTATCTGTTCAAATTAGTTAAAAGACAGATTTATTTCCTTTTATAATCAAGTACATTGCTATTCAAAAATCATTTGAAGTATTAGGAAAATGTGTCCAATGGAGATGTAAACAAAATGAACTCTCAAATAATTAAGTTTTATCCACTTGCAGATCAGAAAAAAAGATTTTCCTAAATTGATCAATTCTGTGTCTTCATAGAAGAGTAAAATGCAGAGAACTAGAACTAGTTTTTAAAATTAAAATACCTCAATTTTGAATGTTTTTTCATAGCTTTTCAATTGAAAGTCATCTCTTAAATTACTCTCAGACCTAAACTTACCCGTTTATCTATAGTTAGACACTCTTATTGAAGACCTTTTTTCATTGAGGCTTGCCCACATCTCTAGTTCAGTTCTATGACCATACTTGAAGAGAATATTTATGAATGACGTGACTAGGTTGCTGATGGATTCATAAGTCATTTCATGTGAGGGATGGCTGAATTTGTGTTTGTATAGCACTTTATAGCTTACCAAAACAGTGTACTTATAGCAGTCCTTTGAATTGGATAATGTATATATGAGCATTTGACAGATGAGGAAATGGAGTTTTGTAGAGGCATAAAGTAGTCACTTTCTCAGCCTTCCACAACTAATGGCATCTACTACTACCAGAAAGCAGAGTTATCTTTGAGTTTTCCAATTGGTCACCAAGTCTTGTCAATACTTACCTCAAAATAGCTCTTAGATTCTTTTCTCCCGCTAAGTTCTCATCAGCTCATTCTGCACTACTGTTGCATCCTTCTGACCGCTAACTCCTCCTTTCTTCAATTTATAATATATCCATTCACTAGATTCATCTTCCTAAAGCACTATACCCATTTTATCATTCCATTGCCAGTAATCCTAATAAAATATAATTAAAAAATATCTTATAATGGCTTTATATAAGATCTTAGGTATAATGTGGAAAACAACAGGGATCATAGAAAGGATTAGGAAAATGATCGTGGATGATGGAAAAACCTATTTAGCTCTTTTACTTCCTATTTCTTTTCTTTTCTTTTTTCTTTTTTTTGGTGGGGCAGTGAGGGTTAACTATGACGTTGCCCAAGGTCACACAGCTAGTATGTGTCCAGCGTCTGAGCCCCGGATTTGAACTCAGGTCCTCTGAATCCAGGCTGGTGCTTTATCCACTGCGCCATCTAGCTGCCCCCTTCCTATTTCTTTTTGAAGAAGAATGATTAATGAAATGGAAAAGACTGAATAAAACTAGTTTAATAGGGAATTCAAAACCTAATAAATAGGGAGAGAATAGGAAAGAACCTAGATACCCTAGATGAGTTAGGTCATCAGGCCCAGATAGGCCACATGCCATAGTCCTGAGAAATCTGGCATGTACCATTATTGAACCACTATCAGTGATATTTTGAAACTTAGAAGTACTAAAGAACTAGTGAAACCAAACATTGTCATCTCTCTTCCCCCTTTTAAGAAATGAAGAAAGCAGAGGCTGAAAAGTATAGGGCATGTACTTGACTTCAGTCATGTTAACATTACACATCTAGATAAGGAAACAGTCAACATGGCTTCAAGGTTAGGTCATATCATATTAACTTCATTTCCTGTTTTTAGGCCAGGTTACTAGAGCAGTAAATTGGAGGATGTTTAAGATATAGTTTACCTAGAAGTGAACAAAGTGTTTATTGTGAACATACAGGAGAGATATGGGCAAGATATTGATATAGTTAGATGACTTTGTAACTGGTTGAAACATTGGGCCCAAAGAAGAGGTGGATTTCTATCATCTTGGTTGTGAATAGCATACCTCATAGAACTTTTGTTGTGCTATTTACATTTTTCAGTGATTTGGATAAAAGCATGAATAAAATAATTACCTAATTTATAAATGACAAAAAGCTAGACACTAGAAACTTTTAATCAAATAAGCTAAATTTTAATAAGGATAATGTCCTGTAGGAGGTTTCAGAAACCAAAGACATAGGTATGTGATTGGGGAACTATGGCTAGATAAGTTTGTCTGACAAAAATGATTTAGATGTTTTATTGATAAGCCTTCATCTTGTTGATCATGCCAGATGAGGATCAGTTAAAGAAACTAGGAATGTTTAGTGTGAAGAAGAAAAGACTTAAGTGGGAGACATGATAATTGTCTTCAAGTATTAAAAAAATGATTGCATGGAAGAAGGATTTGACTTAACTCTGTTTGACCCTAGAAGGTAAAATAGAAAGCAATGGGTATAAATTGCAGTGAGTCATATTTGGACTTGATATAAGGAAAATAAATCCTAATAATTAAAGCTACAAATGTTGGAATGGATTACATTGGAAAGCAATGGGTTTCCTTATGTTGGAAGTCATTGTGCAAAGTCTGGATGACCACATGTCGGTGATACTTTTATGGAATTCATACAGCATCATCAGTTTTTAAGTTGGAGAATATCTTATAGCTCATCTTGGCCAAAGCTGCTTAACTGTGGTTTGCGATCCCATAGCTCACATAACTGAATGTGGGAGTCATGAAAATTTGGCAATAGTAAAAGGTTATGTATACCTAGTTTACATATAATTTTATATACTTATATACGTGGGGTCACCTAAAAATTTCTTGGGCAAAAGAGGTTGCAAGTGGAAAAAGTTAAGAAACCCTGATCTAGGCCAGCATTCTTCACTTTACAGATGAAGAGGCTTAGAGAATTAAGGTGATTGTTCCACTATCACACTATAGTAAATAGCAAAGCTAGGATTTGAGTCTTTGGACTCTGGTATCTAATTATCTTTCAAAAACATGATGCTATTTCATGTATACTCTGGATTACATGTCCTAAAAGATTGCTTCTAACCCTCAAAATCTATAATCTATAATGTAGTTTTCTCTTCTCTTTTGAAAATCTATAATACTATTTTGTGTTCTCTTTTTTTTGGCGAGGGGGGGGGAGGGGGAATACCTTTGCCCTCTCTATATAGTCCTGGGACATTTTCATCATTAAAGACAGTGGGAGAAGGGCACAGTTTTTTCAAGTTCTTAGTACAATCGTGTCTAAACATATGAAATAAACTCCAGAGAAATGGAAGTGTCATGCATGTTGTTGTTCAGCCATTTCAATCATACCCGACTCTTCCTGACCCCATTTGGGGTTTTCTTAGCAAAGGACTGGAGTGATTTTCCATTTCCTTTTCAAGCTCCTTTTACAGAGAGGAAACTGAGGCAAAGTTAAGTTACTTGCTTTGGGTCATATAGCTAGTAAGTGGCTGAGACCAGACTTGAAATCAGGAAGAAAAGTTTTCTTGACTCTTGGCCTGGCACTCTATCTAGTGTGCCACCTAGAATTTGGTTACAGGAAGGATAACTATTTACATCTCACATTACATCTGGCATGGTCGTTATCCTGGGTGTTTGTGCTTTCCCACCAATTGGCTTCAGTTCTAAGTCCAGGGTTACTCTCCCCCGCCCCCTCCCAAAACACATGATCACCTGCTTGCTTGCTTCTACTTGGGTAGCATTTTATTTTTCACTGTATCAGAAACTTAGCAATCCCTGTGGAAAATAAGCTCATGTTCCTTGATGTGACAAAATGTAGATTATATAAACATTTGCATCAACCAACTATAAGGGAACTGATTTAGTCAGATTCATGTCTTGATTCTCGAGAGGTTAAATGACTTCCCTATGGTCACCTGACTAATCTGTATGAAAGGCAAGACTTGAACCTATGTTATTCTAATTTAGAATTGGGCTCTTTAGCTAGTGTACCAAGGTTCCTCCCATCCTCAGTAACCCCAGAAAACTTTTATTAATTTTTTATTATTTTTTATTATTATTATAATTTTTATAATTTTTATTTTTATTATTTTATTTGCAGTGTTGTTGCCAATTTACATTGGTAGAGGACATTTCTTCTCCAGGGAGCTACCTACACCTATGCAATAGCAGTTTCAAAGAGAACAAAAAAATCCTGATTCATTCAAACACACCATACAGTTTGGATTAAATATTCTAAAGATCTTTATTCCATTTGAACCCTCTTTTCATAGTGTACATGTAATCTTGATAAGTTAATTTTGTTAACACCAATCAAAGCATTATAGTGAAATTATTTCTACTTATAGAATATAGATATTAAAATAATGGAACTTATAGAATATGGATATTAATTATTAACCAAGGAACCATTTCCAAACCTATTTTTAGTGTACTATTCTGTAAAATAGTAATTAATATAGTATTTATGGGGTTTAGTTTTTAAAATTAAGAGGAACTTAACTGAAGAAAAAAAGAGTGAGGTTTCCTGCCCTTAAATTCATTGAGCACTATTAAAATATCATATGAATGATAAATGAGTAAAGCATTAATGAATAAGTGCTTACTGTGAGTAAAACACTGTGCTAAGTATAGGGGCTATAAATAGAAAAGTAAGACAGTTTCTGTTTTCAAGGAGTTCACATTTTAAAGGGGAGGCAACTTATGGGAAGGTTTCACGTACATATCAAATAGGAGAGTCCTGTGGTCTTTAGGTTTCAGCAGTATTCAGGATGGAAATGCTTCTAATTTAATATCATTTCCATGGGGAAAAAATCTTATCAGTCTCTGATGTTGAATCTTTGAACAGTACTAAGGATGTTTGTGACAAGAACTTTCTTTTCTGAGTCTTTAGAAGTTATGGGTATAGCACCTCTGAGAGAAAGTAGCAGTCTATATCTCTAAGCAGCTAGTGCTTCTCAGAATGATGATTAGAAGCACTGCTATTCCCATGGTTCTCTGGTTTTGAGTGTAGATGATATTCAAGGTGGTGGCAGTGGTGGTGGTGATGGTTTGGCCTGCCTGGTATATGCTGCCTCTTGTCTCTTATTCAGGGTCCCCTGCTGCTTCAGTTAGGTTGGCATGCTTGCTCTGTTTATGGCACCAACCTAACAGTTGGTGGGGATGGTTGGCCCTTTCCTCACAGGAGCTCCTTTCCCCGGTGATGGTTGTGAGGCCTAAGCTGGAATCAAGAATGTATGGTCTGCCAAAGGGGGATTCCCACACTTTCCGTACCTGTCTGTTAGAGGCAGGTGATCGGCAGTTGTTACTAGTGGTGATGAAAAATCTAGGCCACCTCTCCACAATGATTTTTCCTCCCAATGATGGGTATAGGAGCTAGCCTGGAAGTTTCCTCAGCGTACCTTGCTGCTTAAGATACAGTACTTGCTTGTCGTGCATGATGGACTTCCTAGCAAGTTGGAGCTTAAATAAGCATTTGCTTGATTTTTCTTTTAGACAAAACCATTAATCACAAACTAAGACTTTTGAGACCTTTAGTAATATCTTTCTAGTGTCACATAGTAAAATATGTATGTAATTAGTTGTAAGTATTGTTAGAATGACCCAAATACTTTTTTGTGAATTTGGTAATAGATGATTTTATTTTTTCTTGTGATTCAATAATAACATATATCCAATTTTCAACTTTTTATCCAGATGGTAAGGATATATTTTGAATAATTCATATTCATTTATGTATCTGCAATTATATTTACTCTTGACGAGGTTAAAACTATAAAATTCATGGTGTGTAGTTAGAAACATAATTTTCTAATTATATACAATCATAATTATGGAATATATTCTTATAATTAGAAATTAAACTTTGAGTTGAAATAGTAAATATTATCACAGTAATTAGTAATTAGAAAAGGATTTAATATCTTATTCAAAACCAGGGGGATCAAAAGATGATTTGGATGATTTACAGTTTTTTTCTTTCAATTATTCATTATTTAGCAGTTCACAGCTTTCATTACTACATCATCAACTATTAAGTTCTTTTGAGCCAAACATTGTGAGCTGAGCAAATGCATATAAAGAAGAGCTGAAAACAAACACTGGTGGTGATGGACTATCTCATTGAACAAATTGTACATCAGCAGCTAATTCTTTTTTTCCAAATACAAAATTATCAATAGCATAAATAAGAACAGATTATTTGCTGATGGGAACATCTTTTCTTCACATTCATTCTATTTTTTACATCTTAACCAAAAAAAAAAAAAAGTCAAGCTGTTTCAGAGGGATTTTTGTTTAATTTTACTTTCTATGCCAACATTTAAAAACTTGAGGCTTAAAATATTTATATTTATTTTAAATTTGCAGCTGACCCTTCTGAAGGGTTTTAATTGGAGTGCTATTTGAATGGTAATTTTGTGTCCTGGATATATGAAGCATACAATGTAATTAAAATTATAACGATTTTATATTAATTATATCTATTATATGCAATAAATGTGAAATTGTAAATGAACTTCTTATAAATTGTAAATGAATATCAATGCGAATTTTAAAATATAAGTACATTTTAAAGGCAATTTTCAAAGAAACTTGAGCATTTTCTTTTAGTCTTGTTAGTAGCCATTTAGGAATCGTGAGCTGTGGATAGAAAATCCCTTTTCTATTAACATCTACATCGAGCAAGTTGCAGAAACGAAAGTTTCAATTAAAAAATTTACAGTTGCAACTGGAAGCATTCGTTATAAGAAATCCTCTAGTATTTTGATTTAATGCAGTTTCAAGAAATGTGAGTTCTGTTATCTTTGGTGAAACTAATCCGCCCTATTAAAGATCTCACCAGGAGATGTTTTCCTTCGTGATGGTCTAAATATTGGTATGTTCTGTTTAACAGTATTTCTCATGGTCATGACCTCAGTGTCCATGGTAATTTTAAACAGCTTTTTATTCTTTTCATGATTGGAATAGGAGGAGGGGATAACTGATCAACAGTTACTTCAAGCACCCTCCTTATAAACACTTGTTCAATTAAAATCCTCTTTTCTTTATTTCTGTCTACCACCTACTAGTACATCTTCCACATCACAAGAAAAACTACTTGGACAATGCAGTTTTTCAATCTAAAAAGTGCAAAGTATTCAGAAATATGCTGTTTATTTGGCTTTTCTAGTGATTACTGGTATATATTTGAAGGAAATACTGTTTATTTTCATAAAAGGAAGGCGGAATTCACAAAGATAATAAAAGTTGCCAAAGGCATTGACAGACCAGACTCAAAGATATATATATTTTCTCTCTTATCCTTTTAATTTTAAGAATGAACTTGTAAAGAGAAAATTCATTTTATTCAGCAATTTGTTAAGCTTTGACTATATGAAAAGCACAGTGCTAGATGCTGTGGGTGATACAATGATGTTTAGTGTTCCAATGGCTTTTGTGGTAATGGCAGACATAACTCTGAGGAAGATACTTACTGTTTTTAGGTGTTTTTATAAAATTAAAACATGGTGAAACTCTCTAAGAATAATGTTACATCCTTCCCATCATATAAATTATAATTTTTAAAAATATCATTATAAATGACTAGAAATTGCACAGTATATTTTAAAATGTTATGATAAGTTCTAAAAAGGTCAAGGGAAAAATTAGGGTTAGGGAAAAATGAAGATTCTAAACATATAAATATTTCTCAGTGGATATTGGACATAGAGGTACCTATTTTTTCTTTCCTTTCTTGTAATAGATGAGAATTTTAGCTTAATTCTTCATTTTAAGCATATGGAAACAGTTTTGTTTTAGTCTTTTCTAGGAAGTGCTATGAGCTTGTTCTGTTATGTACACACTTCCCACCCAGTAGAAGAAATACAATATAAAATCTGATGAAATTCTAACTAGAGGAAACTAAAAAGTCATTTTCTCTGCAATTACATGTAAATGTAAAGACATTTATTAAAAATAGCTAAATGATGACAGATTCCATTTTTTATATTCAGTTAAATCCAGGATACAAATCACCTAATGTTGGGGGGTATTAACAAAACCCTAAACTAAATTAAGCTAAATGGTTTTCGTTCCCATCCTTGAGAAGTTTACAATCAAAAGAGTTGTGGGCAGGGAATAGATAAGTTGTACTGTAAGGTAATTTGTTTTAGAGAGGGGAAGATGAAAGTTTTAAAATATTTGATGAACCAATGGATATATATGTAGTATTTATAGTGTGCTATTTAACTTTTTTATCATTTAGATAAAAGCATAGATGGTATGCTTGTATTTATTGATGACACAAATCTGGAAGGGATAACTAACACACTGGATTAACAGCATATGGACATATCTTGATACATTAGAATAGTGGACTGAATCACATAAGATCAAATTTAATGGGGAAAAGGGAATAAATATTTCTTTAGCGCCTGCTATGTGCCAGGCACTTCACTAACTGCTTTTACAAATATTATCTAATTTGATCCTTAAAATAACCTTGGGAGGTACTGTTATTTTCATCACCATTTTACAATTGAGGAAACTGAGGCAAACAGAAGTTAAATGATTTGTCCAGGATCACATATCGGATGTGTTTTTGAGGTCACATCTGAACACAGGTCTTCCTGACTCTGAACTCAGCACTCTATGCATTGTGCCACCTAGCTGCTTGCAAACTAGAACTTGACAAGCAAGAGAACTGACATGTCTTTTGTATATAGCTTGTGGCTACAGATTCCCTCTTGGTCACTGGCCTTATTTCTTGAGAGAAATTCCACTGATATCTATGGGGCACACTGAATCAGATGGGAAATGTCTCCTGATTCTTAGTGTGCACCAGGAAAGCAGATGGCATAGCCTCTTCTTTAATGTCATTTCCACTGATAAAATCTAATCAGCTTCTGATGTTGAGCCATTTCCAGTGCCAAGGATTTTGGTGGCATGTATTTTTCTAGTTCTTCAGTAGCTATGGCTGCTGTGGTGGTCTGATTTGTCTAGCACATACTCTTGGCTCTTACTCAGAGAGTGCTGTGTAGCTTTAGCAAAGTTGTCTTATCTGTCCTGTGTGGGACACTTAGTTGGTAGTTGGTAGGGATGGTTGACTCCTTCTTGATAAAGAGTTCCTTATCAGATGATGATTGTGAAAGGAACAGGTGGTCAGTAGTAGGGGAATGCCGTCATGCCCACACCTCCTGTCCATTAAAGGCAATTGGTCAGCAGTTGTTGCTAGTGGTGATAAGGAAGGTGGGCCTCTTCACCACAATTTCTGTTCTCAATGATAGCTATGGATCTGATAATATAGGGGACACTGCTATTCCAAAGACTCTTGGGTTCAGGCTTCTGGACAAGCCCCATGACTATCTGAGGAGAGATGATAGTCAATATGGTGGTGGTGGTGGTAGTGGCACATGCTTCCTTCTGTCTCAGCAGGGTGCCTTGTAAACTAAGTAAAAGCTCTTGGATTTGACAATTAAGAGGTCATTGGTGACTTTTGAAAAAGCAGTTTGAGTGAAATTAGCTAGATTGCATAGTATTAAGGAACAAATAGGTGTCAAAGAAGTGGAAGCAGTAGGATAGTCTCCTCTTGCCAGTTTCTTCCAGCAACATTTCATTCCTTGATGTGATGGTTCATTTTGTTATTTATTATCATCAACCTTAAACAATACAATATGATTTTGAAATCCAAAGAGAACAACTTGAGTGAGGACAAAACTTCATGGTGACAAAATTAATGTGATTTAAAATGCCACAATTTTAAAATAATGTATTATTCAGGATTCAGAGCACAGTAAATCATTAATACTTAGCTCAAATATTGCAGATAAAGGTTGAATGATGTTATAAAACCATTCTCTGATAATATTCTTATAGGTTCTGCAGTCAGTATATTTCTTTCATATAATGAAATGGTATAATAGCACATATATGTTAGTAAGGCTATTATTTCTATCATTACTTTGGTAATGTTTTACAACTATTTTGATATAAATTAATTTTTGCATATAGAAAGATACGTTTAATAAGAATACCAAATATTTACTGTGTAGTTTAGAAAATCTTCCCATTTCTCCCACAGAAAAATCACGCTCACAAAGTTCCCAGGTGTAAAAAATTAAGAGTCAACATAGTAAGAAGGATAACAAATTAAAAATTGTTTTTGAATAAGCACAAGAAAGGCCATCTAAATAACCTAATCATTAAAGATGTAGATGATATCATCAAGAGAGAAATTTAATAGAAATCCCTTGAAGTTACTGTGACACTCCTGGAATTCATCCCAATGTTTTATTATCCCTTAAGACCTTTGCACATTTCAACATCTGGCTGCTTTATTCACTAGATGTGATCTCATAATGTTTTGTGATTTGTAGAATACTATAGGTAATCTTGTGTACTACCTCCAGTAGAGGGTATATGAGATGTTTTGGAAGATGAGCCCCTCTGGTGTGAGGGCTTGCTGAATCTTTTTCAAGACCACTCATCCACCTTTGGTGTTCACCTGGAACTGAACTCTCTACCTGTGGTTTCAAGAAGCTGTAGCATGTGTAATGGCCACATTACACATACTTTTTGATGCTTTTCTTTTTTTTCTTTCTCTCCTTTTGTTCCTTCCTTCCTTCTTCTATCCTTTTCCTTTCCTTTCCTTTCCTTTCCTTTCCTTTCCTTTCCTTTCCTTTCCTTTCCTTTCCTTTCCTTTCCTTTCCTTTCCTTTCCTTTCCTTTCCTTTCCTTTCCTTTCCTTTCCTTTCCTTTCTCCCCCTCTCTTTCTTCCTTTCTTTTAAATAATAAAGTTTTGAGTTCCCAATTTTATCTCTCCTTCCCTCCCTTCTCCCCTCCCTCAGGCAGTAAACAAATCAGATATAGGTCATGCATGTATGATTAGGTAAAACATTACCATATTAATCATTTTGCATAAGAAAACTTGAATAAAAGAAAAAAATGAAAAATAGCATGCTGTAGTCTACTTTCAATCAATATCAGTTCTTTCTCGGGAGGTGGATAGTATGCTTCATTATTAGTCTTTTGGGATTGTCTTGGATCATTATATTGCTGAGAATAGTTGTCATTCACAGTTCTTCATTGCTGCTTTTCTTGTATATTTCCTCCTTGAAGATGTAAGAAACTTATACCCACCACAGGCCTTTCCATGCCCCTTCAGGGCAAGTCTTTGGAACCCTGGAGCAATCTATTTTGTCATGGACTCCTTTGACAGTCTGGTGAAATTTTTGAATGCCTTCTTAGAATGTTTTGAAGATCATGATCAGATCATAACAAGCTTCCCATAATATGACAGTTAGATGATGTTTCTTTCAAAAGATATTTTCTATGTTGAATCCTTTCCATAATTTAATATATTACTGTCTGTATTTTCTCAAATGAGGTATTTGTAAAGTACTTAGCAATGTGGTCAGCACATAGTAGGAACTTAGTAAATGTTTATCCCATTCTCTTTTCATCCTCTTCACAGGAGCAAAATTTATTGGAACTTTTCCCATACCAGACACATACAACCAAGATGATGATAAAATATATTTCTTCTTTCGTGAATCATCTCAAGAAGGCAGTACCTCTGATAAAACTATATTATCTCGAGTTGGAAGAGTTTGTAAGGTATGATAAATAAGTTTGCTTATTTGAAACAATTCATATGTTGTTCATAAGTAACATTTTATTTCCTTCATGCTCTGGAAGGAAAAAAAAGGCTTTGATTTTTGAGCATTCAAGTTATAAAATAAGGCCATAAATATCATAAACAGAAATCATTGAGACCCAACAGGATAAAAAAAAAATTAATTTATATTTTGAAACTCAGTCACTGAGTGCTTAAAACAATTCCTGAGGTTGTAAGTTAGACAACTTTAGAAGTCAGTACATTGGGGGCAGCTAGGTGGTGCAGTGAGTCAGCCTTGGATTCAGGAGGACTGAAGTTCAAATCCGGCCTCAGACACTTGACATTTACTAGGTTTGTGACCCTGGGCAAGTCACTTAACTCTCATTGCCCCAAGGGGAAAGTTAATTAATTACTCTTTCTTGCACTGGCCTAGTACACTTATCAATCCTTTCAGTGCCTAAAAGGGTTAGTGCAGTTTGTCAAGAATACCTGAGATTTGAGTATCAGGCAAATTTATTTCAGATTTCATCAAAATCCTGCCTATAAACATGTATTTTTTCATTGGAATGTAAGCTTCTTGAGGAAAGGGATTATTTTCACTTTTTCTTTGTTTCTGCTTTATTTTTTTTTAACCTCGTAACTGTCACATAGCAAGGGTTTAATAAATGCTTGTTAATTCATTGACTGATCAATACAACAAAGAGAAAAATACTCTATTATAAGAATAATATTAAAATAAGGAATTTCTGGGTCCTTAATGTAGAGCCATGTTTTCAGAATTATGGGACAAGAAGAAAGGATTGATTTTAGTCTTTGTTAAAGTTAATCTTTTTAAGGTTATGAATTGGGTGAATGTCATAGGAAATTTAGAACACTATAAAATTCTTTTTCTCTTTTCTTTCATTAACTTTTTGGAAAGAATAAATCTACAATAGACTTGTATTTGGCTTCAGTAGTTCAAACTTTTTTTTTCAGTGTATCTTATTGCCATTATATTGGGTAAAACATAAATCCCTAGCATAAACTAAGTTGTTAACAAGTGATATTTTAAAGTTAGTAAGTCCTCTCAAAGGGGAGTTTACAGTCTTATACAAACTTTTCATTTTCTTTCCCTAGAGCTTATGTATTCTTTGTCTCAAATCTGTGCCTTGAGGCTTCTGGACATGTTGAGAGACAAGAATACTCACCAGCATTGAACTGAAACTTCTAATAAAAACTGTCTTTGATTGAAGCCAGCTAGTCAGCCCAAATAATTCTTTACCTAGTATACATTGTCTAGAATTGCCTCTCCCACTGATCCCATCTCCCTAAGGGGATAGAATCTTAACAAAGCTTTCTGACTCTTTCAGAACCTAAGAAATTATAGCATTCTTAATTGAAGCTGATTGTCCAAAGACCAGCAGCTGTTGGCTTAGAGATATTAGAAAGCTGTTACTTTACTAAAGTATGCTTAAATAACCCTTCAGTTAGTACTTTAGGTTGACATTTATTTACATAGATAAGTAGGCAGCTTTATGTTCTGGAAAGACCTGCTGTTAACTAGGTGGCCAAGGTAACTAGTGACCTTAGGAAAGTCTATTTAATCATTTCCTCATTTGTCAAATATGAAAGGGTATGGGTGTTTAAATAGATACTCTCCAGTATACCCTCCAATGTTAAAATATACATAGAATTTCATAGACATGTACAATTTGCAACCAATAGGAAGAATTCCGAACAGTCAAGTAACTTTCAGATGAAAAATTTGGTATTTACCGGACAAATGATCATTTATAGAAACTCGGGTTTTCAATTCTCAGCTCTTGATTTGGCAAATAGATTTTTTAAAAAAGGAAATCTCCTTTTAAATGAATGAGATGCGTTTATGGAATAGCATACAGAGTGATAGCCCCAAAAGCCAGGAAGACCAGAGTTGAAATCTTGTGTCTGACACATTAACTAGGTGACCTGGGGCAGATAATTTAAGATGTTTTTGCTCTAGGTAACCCTCTAAGATTATAAATTGCAATGATGGTGCCAATCTGCATTGACTGAAGGAGTTTCCTCATTAGAGAGTTCTTTCTACCAAGAAAATCACATGGACAGAATTCTCAGACCTTAGTGCAATAACTGGTGCATAGTAGGTACTTAAGAAATGTTTATTGATTGATTGTCTTTACTTTAATAAATAGCATTTTCTTCACTGGTTCAAATTCTATAAGTTAAATTCAGAGGTGGGATTTTTAAAAATGTTGATTTAAAAATAATCTTTTGCATAAGAATAGGAACCAGATTTTGAGGCTTCAGTTCCCCCTACCAATGCAGAAGAACCAACTTTTCCACAACTGATTTAGCGAGTTGCCTTAGAGCAGTGGTGTCAACTCAAATGGAAATAAGGGTCACTCCTCTATGCATAAAGATATGTGCTACTTGTTGGTTTAGTTTTGAAATGCAATATTATCTATGTTTTGTTGTGTTTTTATGTTGCTAAATATTGCCAAATTACACTTGAGTCTGGAATAGGCTACACTCAGGAGTGTTGTTAAACTAAAGCAACATGAGTTGTGAGTTCCATTTGTCTTGCGTAGACAACTGAGAGGCCAGTCATTTTCCCACAGGCACAAAGTCAGTATATCAGAAAGAGAACTTGAATCCAGGTCTTTTTGTCTTTGATAAAAGGTGCAGAGCCACATCAAGCTACCATATCACATTTTTTGGAATACTGGATTAAAAAAAATCCAAACAACTTGTTAAAAGTACCTACTTAATTCTTAATCTTGCATGTCTCAAATGTCAGTTTATTCAAAGTAAAATAAAACAACAACCAAAAAATAAAATAAAGGAAATGAATGTCTCAATGAACAATGAATCTTCCTTGCTGCTGAGAAAAGAGACCACACAGCTAGATTTTGACTTGCACTTGTCTGAGGGACAAAAGCCACCAAACTGTGAGATCAAATAAGATTTGATGGATGAATTTACTTTTCTTAAAATAACACACACACACACACACACATGCACATGCAAAACCTAGGTGGAATTGTTTGTATTGCTTTGTTTTGGGGACACTAAGTATCTCTTTTCTCAACTCATTTCAAGAAACTCCTCTTAAGAATGTAGGAATTTCTCATTATAAATTACACTCATAGTTCAACTATTGAGTACTGAATGTTAGGTTATACATGTTTTCTTTGCATTCCTTTAAATTCAATGCACGTTAGCTGTCTTTTTAACTTTAATGATTTAGTGATAAATTGTGGCAGGTGTTAGGTATGTTTGCTTAGAACCAGAGGCTTTATTTTGTCAAACAGAAAACTTTTAAAGCTATTTGAGCTTGTCTACAAAGCTTTCTTGTCTCAATTGATAGAGACACTGACGATTCCAGATGTTTTATTCAGTTTCTAATGAAGCTATTCTCAGTTCAAAAAAAGATGTGTTATTACTATATTTTCTGCAAATGTAGTCACCCTAACAAAATTCTTCTTTAGATAATTAAATTGAAAAATAGTATTGATAATACATAAGAAAAGTCTCTGAATCCCAGAATATTAGTGCAGGAAGAGATATCACCAGGCGTCTAGTCTAATCTGTTTTTTCTATATGTTACCTCTAATTTCCTTGGAGTAAGTAGGGAGCTCTCAGAAAGGAAAACTCTTCCACCAACAGAGATTAGAAATTGCTTTGCAGCCTAGGGTCTTAGAGAGTTAACGGGGTCACAGAGATGATGACTTGCCCAGGGTCACAAAGGCAGTATGTGTTAATGATTGGACTTAAATCTAGGTCTTCTTTACTGCAAATACTCTTTATTTCTTGCCCACTGCTGTGTCTCTAGACTATACTATACCTAAAAAAAGAATCTATTGTACTGGTCTGATAATAGGCCATTTAGCCTATAGCAACTGATTTTACAATTATAGTTTTAAAAATGTTATCTTATTCCTAGGATAATCAAATATTATTTGCTCATAAATATAATTAATATATTAATTTCAGGTAGACACTTTAAAGTTTTTAAGCTAGTGTACAATTTAAAACTACAAAATACTATTGATATTTTTCATTTCTAATATATCTGAACAATCAAAAGTGTTACACTAATAGAGCTATAATTTTATTTAATATTTTGCCACTGAATTTAGTCTTATTATTCCTTCCAGCACCAATTAGTAAAGCAATATGTTCAAGTTCATTTTGTCCAATATTATAATGGCTTCTGTAGTGAGATTTTCTTATTATTTAATTCTATTCTGTTTATACATCAGTGAAAGCAGTAAAAAAAATTATTTTAATATTACTCAGGGAGATGCCTATTAATCTTATAAATATAAAAATGTTGCCCTTTTTTCCCTTTTTGCTTTCTCTGGGATGAGTTCCAAACTCAAAAAGTCTGGATAAATATTTTTAAGATATAAATTTCTCAAAAAGGTTTATTTAAGTTTTTAAAACCTATATGTTTTGAAATGAAGAGTGATGTACATACATTTGTATTAATAAGTACTGGCATACTTTAAAGCATGTGTAATCTCATTGATGTGGATATTTCCTGTAGTAATTTAGATTTCAATTCATCTATCCCTTATCATCCAGTGCAATCTATGCCCTCCTATTTATCCTGTTCAGGGTATACACTCACTGTGAGGAGGCATTTCTCTCGAAAATACCTGAAAATCACTGGATTTCATGAACTGTGGTTCTGTAATCCTTTGCTCTTGATATGTAACAGGTGCAATTTGTATTCCTGCTATGCCTCCCTTTGGATGGTACCTTTAATATTACTGTTATGCTATGCTTCATTGGTAATAATGCTACGATAGTTTTACAATGCTCCATATTTTTCATTGCCCTTTGGGTGACCTATGTTTTGTTCTTTAGCTACCGTAATGTTTCATACCCCTTATGGATTAAATATTGGAAGAATGTTGGTATTAAAAAGACTTTTTAATGGAGGAACTTGAAGTTGTTAAAAGCATTGCTTGATTTCCCAAGTGCAATGTAGCTTCATTTTCTTCTTCCTATTCAATTCCCGGTCCAGCTTACTGGCCATCTGCAGTAACTATCCAGGATACTGACAGATCACTTCTGTGGCATGTCCGACTAATTGCATATTGCGGCCTGGACAATAGATTTTCTTCATTCACTTGTTGTTGCTTTTTTTCCTGATGGTACAAGCTCTTTGGAATAGCTACAAATTGAATTCAGAAGGCCCTGAGATGTACCCAGGTTTAATACAGTCAACATAATGTCACCAGCAAACAGGAACATCTTGAAAGAGCTCACAGTATATAGAAAATGTTTTTCTCTTGGACTCTGTATTGGACATCTTCCATGACAGTGGCAAATACCTGTAAGAAGTATGTTTTACAACTTCATGCCTCACTTAGTAAACATATTCAGAGGACTGACAAATAAAATTAGTTTTGTTGTTTCATTTTTCAGAGATTTTTCTCTGATTTTGATATATACCTAAAACCAACATGTTAAAAGAGGGACTTTAGGATATCATTTTGTGTTGACAGATTCTTTTTTCTTGTTTGTTTTTTTGTGAGGCAATTGGGGCTAAGTGACTTGCCCAGGGTCACACAGCTAGTAAGTGTCAAGTGTCTGAGGCCGGATTTGAACTCAGGTTCTCCTGAATCCAGGGCCGGTGCTCTATCCACTGTACCACCTAGCTGCCCCCAGGTTCTTTTTTTATGATCCCCAAACAATAAGCACAGTGGGAATATATATGCTCTGGACCATTTGGTAATTGTGTTACTATGAGAAATTGGACTGTTTTGGAATATCATTTATAAAAACATATTTTTCCTTCTTATACTACCAAGGATGTCCTCCATATATGTGTAGATAATTTCCATACATATATCGTAGATATGAGAAAATAGGCATAAAGATTATAAGCTAATGATATTTTCTCCATCAATACCCACCCCCCACCTCCCCAAGCAGGAATAGCATCTAGCATCTGCCTTTTTTCTTCTTCCCCAAATGTTGGGTGTTCTCCCTTATTCCAGTTGTCTTGAGAATTAATCTTTCAAGAATTTCAGACCCTGTCACTTCCAGTTCCAGAGAATCTCCTTTTGTGTATTCAGCACAGTCCACCTGTTCTTCCAGTTGGTTTCCTTTAGGGACATTTCTACATTTACTTCATTTAAAATTGTGATATTAAAGTTCAAACATGGTTATTCCAATATTACTGATGTGGGGGAAAAGGTTTTGTTTTGGAAATCCTGACTTTTTTTCCCCTCACTTTTCCCCTCTGTTATACTTTTCCCATAGTCATCTTTACATGTTCTTGGGACAGTGTGCCTTAGTAGGTACTACCAGCTGGCTTTCTGTCCATATATCTTTTTTTTCTGCCATTGTTTAATGGGGGGGTTATTTGTTTTTGGTGTATGTGATAATTGCTTATAATCTATTATCTTCTATTGTATGAGTGACAAATTCATTTACATTTTAAAACTAGTGTTCCCCTTAGCTGCTCTATCTTTTCATTTAGCAAGGAGATTAGTGAGTATTTGCTAACTAAGGTGGTTTCAGGGCTGTTTTTCCGTATCTTTAATGTAATGATTGATTTATATTAGTCAAATTTCCATTGAAACTCATATTTATATCAGTGATTTTTGCATTTGCCATTTTCAGCCGCTTATTTAGATAGAGCAAGTTGGAACTGATTTAACTGCAAAGATACCAGAGTGGTTTGGCATTTTCTTCTTCAGCTCCTTTTGTGGATAAAGAATTGAGGAAAACAGAGTTAATGACTTGCCCAGGGTCACACAGCTAGTAAATGTCTGAGGCTGGATTTGAACTTAAGAAGATGAATCTTCTTGACTTAAGATCTGGCACTTTTCCATTGTTCAACCTAGCTACCCAATATTTTAAATCTCACTTGGTATTAATTGTATCTTTGTTTGGAGAAGTTGGTGGTTTGATTATACACAAAGAGCATATCTGGAAATCAGGCCCATCAATCAACAGGCATTTATCTATCTATCTATCTATCTATCTATCTATCTATCTATCTATCTATCTATCTATCTATCTGCCAAGCATTAGACAAGATACTGTGGATTAAAAGAAGAAAACAAGACAGCTCCTAAACTTAAGAATCTTACATTCTGTTGGGGAACAACATGTACATATATAAGTACATTCAAAGGAAATACAAAGTAGTTTGGGGTGTTACTAGCAGGTGAAGGATCAGGATAGGCTTCAAGTAGGATGTGTTCTTGAATGATATGAGTTTTAAAAGGAACTGGAAATCTAAGAAGTGGGAGATAGGAGGGTGTATATATCAGGCCTACAGGATAGCTTTCAGAAAGATAGGAGAAAGAATATTCTCTAGGAGAAAAGGCAAAGCAGGTCAGTCTTACTGGAACACAGAGTGCATAAAGGGAAAGAATGTTATTCTGAACCACATAGCTCAGGCCTATGGGTGATTCAAGGCTTGGGATTTGAGTTCAATAATTCATTCATGAACCATAAAATTTAATAAAAAGCAATTTTATTTAAGATAATCTTTAAAGGATACAATTCTGATAAAGCATCACTCTCTTTGACTTCTTCATCCTCTATAGCAACAGCTATCGTTGGTAAGAAAGGCTCCTCCACAGTGCAAGGGGAATTTGCCTAAACTTCTGACACTAACTCTCCATAAGATAAATCTTTTATGCTTCAGGCAACAACAACAAAAAAAAGGCCAAGCCATGATAAACTCAAGAATGAACTCCCCATCCCCTTAAAGAGCAATCAGCTCAGCCTAAATAAAACAGGCGCCACTCCTACCACAAATATGTAATATGCTGGAAAGGTTAGCAGGAGCCAGATTATGAAAAACTAAAATCCAAACTGACGGGTTTGTACTTTAATGCAGCATCAATATAAAGACATTGGAACTTTTTTGAGCAGTGGGGTGATTTGGGCAGACCTGTGTTTTAAGGATATCCATTTGACAGCTTTGTTGCTGAGAGGCTTAAGGCACAGGAAACCTAAGTGGAGAGGTTCTTGAGTAGTACAGAGGAGATTTAATGAGGAACCTAAAGTTGGGAGGGAGATTTAAGTAGAGAAAAGGGATGGACATGACATAAAGTGCAGAGGTAGTATCAAAAAGTTGATTGCCATTTAGATTGCAGGGTGAGGAAAAATCAGAGCTGACTGTGATATTTTAAACCAAGATGATTAGAAAGTGGTGGCGTCCGTAAAGAAATAGCGAAGTTAGGAAAAGGGTATGATGTTTGGGAGAAATGTGAGTCCTATTCGGGACTCCACAAAAGATACATTTGGAAATGTTCATGAGCCAGTTGGTGATACTCATGAGGGAGACCAAGGCTTGCATTCATAGATCCTGGGAGTCATTTCCCAAACAGACATAATTGAACCCATGGGAACTTATGAGATCAGTGAAAGAAATCACTCCCATATTGGTTACCAGTCATTTTCCACCTCTTAAGATATAGTCATTTCATTTTAAATTATGTATATGATATTTACCATGTCTAGCACCACCTGCCTCACATACTGAAGAATAAGTTCATATGAACTTGACGCTCCCGTGGAGTATATAAGCCTTTGAATTCTTACATTTTGAAATCCTGACTCATATTTTTCACTGTATTTTCCCCTGTTCTTCCTTATGCCTATCTTCACATTGAAGTCACTAATATCAAAATATATGTTTATTTAATTTAGGAATTTTATTGAGTGCTTTTTATTTTTTCTTATCCTATACAACAAATATAGGAGTATATGCTATCATAATCTTAATGGTGGTATTACAGAAAATTCTTTATCCTGAGAACTTTAAGACAAGTTGACATAGTATCCCATTAAAGTATGTCTCTTATTGTCTCTGGACACATGATAAAAACCACCTTCAACAACTTTTTTGTTTTCTTCTCCAAGGAGAAGCTTTGTTGCAATTTCCTTTTATCTTCTGGTTTTATTTATACCAAGAACATTGTTATTGATATTTAATTCCTCCCAATGTATGTCAACTTGTTGGTCATTTGACAAGAATTTTTTAATTGAGCATCCCAACAGTTAAGTCACTCAATCTCAAATACCTCTGGTTTTTCATTGACTCCATTTCCTAACCCTTGTACTCTTTATCTGCCCCCCTTACCCCAAATATAATGCAGTTGCCAATCCTTTTTTGTATGATCTCAGCCATATTCAACCTGGAAAATATGCAGAACTTCGTAACAAAATACTAAAAGCTAAATAAATAAGAGGTAAAGAGGCCTTAACCAATACATTTTAGTGTTTACCTTTTTTAAAGTAAGTGCTTTTCGATACCATTACTTCCATCTCTACAGAGATTTTTTTTTAAGTCATACTTCATATTACTCAGATGGAAATACAAATCACTTCAGAGAAGTTTTTGCTCTTAACTTTCCACCTCCTATGTTTTAATGCTTTAGATTCATATTTGTTTTGGGAGTGTTCATCCATTAGGTTGCATTTGCTACAGAGATTCCAGACACCAGAAGGTTATGCAGTTCTCCTTTTTGTTTTGCAGTATTTCCTTTTGTTCATGCCAGGAATTCAGTTTGGATGGGCCCTTTCACATAACTTGCCTGGGGGTCTAATTAATAGCTCTGAGCTTCAGTTACATTCAAATGGCCTGACCGGAATTTGATATACTGTCCTTATATGACAATTACTACCTTCAGGATTGTTGTTAGTCCTGTGACACCTTTCCATATTGATTGATTTTTCACAAAGTTGTGGGTTTGTGCTTACTTTCAGTGTGTCACTTAGACCACCAATGAGAGATTTAGAGCCCTCAAAGTTACAGATGTGTGTTTTGCTTTGCTGCCATCTGTTTCCTGTCTGGGAATTCCAAAGTTTAGAGTTTTATGTTTGCTTTTTTTTTTTTTAAGTCTTTGGTTTTACCTGAAAGTGATTAATGTACATGCTGAATTTTTAACTTTAGTTTAATCTGCCAGATTTGAAAATTCCTGGAGTGTACTGTGTTACCCAAATCCTGGTTATGCTAACCATCTGCAGATTTTGTAAGTTGTTAGGAAAACATGGTCTTCATTTCTGCTGTTTGCTTTATAATTTGCCAACTGCAAATCCTAAACATTCATCTCTGAATACTTACCAGGTTGGGGGGAAAAAGACACAAGTATTCATTTTTATATTTTGAAAATCTATCTTGATTGTGTACTTGCAGTTCCTTTGAGAAAAAATAAAAGGAGAATCATACTCTTAAACAACCCTTATAAAAATGAATGTCAAGTATTTTGAGCTCTGTTTTTATCTCTAATGATTATTAGCTGTTTACTTTACCCAACTGATTCATTTCTTTATAAACTGGTCTGTGAGAGTGTATGCAGTTGTTCACCTTTAAACAAAATTGTTCGGTAACAACAAAATTGAAAGTAAATGATGGGAAATTATAATGGTTGAATATGGCCTTCAGTAAGAAGCATGAGAAGACCACCTTTATTTTTCTTCCTCCTTTGATGAGGCAGTAGACTATATGAAATACTGTAGTACCTCGCAGACTTTTGCAATGTATTGGTTGTTTTTAGTGAACTGTTTTTATTTTCTTCTTGTTTTATTCTTTGTTACAAAGGGTAGTTCTCTGGGAAGGTGACTATGTTGGGAAATGTAGGTTATTAAAAAAACTTAATGAAAATAAATGTGCTTTATTTCATACATATGTGATTCTGCAAACAAGACATGTATAGTAGTAAAACATATTGCTTATCCATTACACACAATGAAAAGCTGCTTTTTAAAAATGCTGTGTTGCTATTTAAAAATGCTATTTTGAACTCATAGGCAGAGTAGTTTGATATGTTTTTGCTAGCCTCCCCAAAGAAACAAGCACCTAGTTCACCTGGGATTAGAAAATTAAAAGATTTTCTCAAATTTTTATGCTACCTGAAATGTATTTTAAACTCCTTGGCTTTAAAGATCCTAAAAGAAGAACATATATCAAATATTATTAATTATTAAAGATGTAGCCATTAAAATACTTTTCTTTACCCACCTATAAATTTTGGCTTCTGTTTCTCAAAGCAGCACAATGAAGTGTTGATAAGAACTCAGAAAAGACAAGAATTCCTGTATTGTTTGTTAGCTGCCTAGGATAAATTAGTCTTAAGTAAGTTAGTCAACAATTATATGTTATAGTGTTAATAAGGAGAGAAAGAGACCCTATGTTGGAGACAGGGCAGATGGAGAGAAGCAGAAGGAGCTGTGTTTAGGCATCACAGGCCACTCCTGATATGACTAACTAAACTTTCCTTTTCTTTACTATTTAAAAAGAAAAAAAAACTCTAGACACAGTTAAATGCCAGAAATAGAAAAAAAAAGGTGGGGGTAAAAACAAACTCTGCCTTCAAGGAACTTACTTTTTTTTTTTTAACTTTAAGTTATTTATTGATGTAATGGTAATAGCATCAAGCAAACATCCACTCCAATAATCAGATAAGATCAATAACTTACATTTTAATGGAGTGACAACACGTGAATAAGTAGATATGTTACATATAATGGAAGAGTTGGAAGACACTTCAAAAGGGGAAGGTATTAGCAGCAGGATGGAACCGGGAAAGACATTTTGTAGAAGGTGGGATTTGATCTGAGTCTTGAAAGAAGCCAGGAAAACTAAGAGGGAAAGGTCCGGAGTCAGAGCGTTCCGGGTGTCAGGTACAGCCAGTACAAAGGCTTTACTATGGGAGGTAAAATGTCATGTTTAAGGTTCTACAAGTAGACAGTGGTTTCTGGCTCATAAAGTATGTAGAGGGAATTAATATATAAGATAACTGAAAAGGTAGAAAGAGGCCAGGTTATGAAGAGCTCTAAGCTCCAAACAAAAGAGTTTATAGTTAATTCCAGTCAAGAAAAGGAGCCATTAGGGCTTATTTTGCTTTAGGGGGAAAAACTACCTTGGCAGCTGAATGGAGAATGGAAGGAACTGTGGAGAAATACGGCTATTGCAATGATCAGTTATCTAGGAGAGAGGAAATAAGAGCCAGACTTAGGGTTGTGACTATGTGAGTGAAGAGTAGAGGAATAGTAAGAGAAGTGGTAGGGGCATAGAAATGACAAGATTTGGCAACATATTGTGTGTGCCGGGGAAATGCAATTGAGGAATGAAAGATGGCACTGAGGTTTCAAACCTTGGTGACTGGGAGACTGCTATGTCCTCAACTAGAATAGGGACTTTCAGAAAAGCAGAGGGCTTGTAGGTAATAATAACACGTTTTGGATATGTTGAGGTTGAGATGCCTACTGGTATCCTTATAATAATTATAGCAGTCTAGAAGTTCTAGCTTTCTTATTAGAAATGTAATTCTCATCACCTTCATGGCATTTTTTTCACCACAGTTACTATTGATTGCACCAAAAGCCTAATGAGCTAACAGAGCTAAAGGACCCCATGGTTGAAGGTAGAAGGGAGGAAAGAAACTTATTATGTGTTCAAAGTCAGTCTTTAATGTTTCTCAGTCTGCTAGGTGCAGATAAGAATATTTATAAAGTGCTGAGAGATCCTTGAAAATGATGGTATACAGCCTAACCCAGTGCAACAGATGAACCTTGCACTGTGACCCAAAGGTCAAAAGACACAACATAAAAGATCATTGTGTGACAGTGCTTGAGCTTCTCTGTATGCCCAGGTCAGATTTATGTAGGTTTGCATTTGCTGAAAGAGAAAGAACTTTTTAAGCATTTAAGATATATGATTACCTTTAGCCTTTGTGATTCAAAGGTGAATCAGTGATTGATTGAAGGACACTGTGATCCTAAATCAATTAAAGGGGTGAGTGAAACATCTTAATGTATATTATGAACCAAATCAGAGGACTTGCAGACAATAAAAAGATTCTGAATTAATTCCAAAGGCTCAGGTTTGTTTACCTTGTAGTTCTTTTGTTTACTGCTGTTGGTATCTTCCTGCCCCGAGAAAGTCAAATCTTCTGGAATCCTGTCAACAAAAAAGGCAGTGATAAATAGAGTAGAGACATACAGAAGTGACCAGTGACTAAATAGCTGTTAATTTTGACATCTCCATAATCAATCCATTATGTTAGTGTGAACTAGTGTGCTCTTTAAAACTTCACAGAAATAGGCGGGGAGGTGACATTTCAGTACAAAACTGGTTGCCTCTCACTCCTCGGGACTCAGAGTTCTCTAGGGAAGTCATGAGGAAGGACAAACAGAAGTAAAGGGGGCCTAAGTTATGGTCAACAGAGTTGGTCAACTGACACTACTTTACAAGAGAAATATAACTCCCTGTGAATTGAACTTTGGCCTCAGAGGTCAGGCTTCTGGATATGTGTAAGAGTTACCATGCAGTCATTAAACATGCATAATCCGTTCCTGAGAATTGTTACACGAGAAACTACACTTGTTTCCCATCTGACAGCTGGCTGCTTTCATCTTTGTCCTGCAATTTTGGTTGATTTTTTTCCCCTTTTCTTTTCCCAAGGGTCAAAGAAGATAAAAGGGATAAGGTGGTACATGGGTGCACAAACAAGAATATTTTTAAGGGGTCTTTGGTTCAATGAAGCATATTTGCATTTGTTAGACTTTCAAAATTAAAGGTATTCAAGTTAGAGTCATTCATAAATTTTAAAAAATGTGGAATATTTACTGCCGTTGTGGGTGTTAAATACCAACTTATAGTCACAGGGTCATTTACTTAGAGATATAAGAAACTATTGTGGCTATCAAGTTCATTTCTCTTATTTTATAGAAGAGGAAAGTGAAGACAAAGAGGCTAAGTTATTTTCCCAGAATCATACAGCTAGTTATTGTCTAAGGCAGGATTTGAATTCTCCTTAACTCTACTCTAAGCCCAGTGCCCTATTTACAGATAGAAAAAGGGCAACATTTGGAAAGCAATCTTTTTATTATTAATACTATTTAATTAATATTTTTGAAATGTGATCACCTTTTATGATTAATATTTCATTTGTAAGCTTATTCAAAGGATATAAATGAACTGAAGTGTGTTTTATATTGATGTTGATCCTTATGTATTTCATTAAACATCCTGAATCTTTTCTTTTTCATATTCATTCATGTGCACTTTCTCAAAAAGAATTCTTGCAGTGTTCACACACACACACACACACACACACACACACACACACACATTCAAACACACAGTGTACACATGCAGTGTCCCAAAAGACAAGGCAGTTTTGAGCTATCCAATCTATTAAGCTATTAAAACTCATTAGAGGTAAGATCTCTGGGATACCATATATATGTATATACACACACACACACACACACACACACACGCACACACAAACACTCTTCCACTTTTGGACTGTTCTACTTTGTAGAAGTTTTCCTTTAAATGGAGTTCTATTGCCTTCATCCATTTCTTCTTTTTTTTTTTTTTTTTTTCAGTGAGGCGATTGGGGTCAAGTGACTTGCCCAGGGTCACACAGCTAGTAAGTGTTAAGTGTCTGAGGCCGGATCCGAACTCAGGTACCCCTGACTCCAGGGCCAGCGCTCTATCCACTGCGCCATCTAGCTGCCCCACATCCATTTCTTCTAAGATAAAACCCTCCTCAAATTAAGTCTTTCCAAATAGCTGTTATTAATTTCTGTATCTATTCATTCTATCCGAATATATATGCACATTTGTATATTTGACATGATAGATCATATATAAGAATATCTATAATATATGACATGTATAAGAATATGTCACATATATGATACATTCATACAGACACAGTGTTATATAATATAATAAAATATTTCCATATTCACATATATAACCATGCACATGAATATAACCATATTAATATATTACTATCTATAACATATGTGTATATACATTTATATACATGTGTGTATGCATGTGTGTATGTATGGGTACAGGTTGCAGAAAAGTATATTAAACCTCCATGCTGAGAATGAAAATCTTAGTGTTCCAAAAACAGGAAGATAAGTGTTTGGTTTCTGTATAATTCTGAAAAGATGGTCATGTGTGTGTGTGTATGCATATATGTATATGTGTGTATGTATGTATGCATACATACATGTGTATATATGTGCTTGTGTATCCATTTTTTAAACAACAGAAAATCTTCAGATTTCTGTTGCTTCTTAACTTTTGAAGGTTTTTCTCAAATTGAGTGGATTTGATTGTGAATTATAAAAGGAAATTAGAGTCTTCTTGTTTATTCCCACTTGAGATCTAACAAAAAGCTTTGTATTTGAAGCAGGTTCCATTCGGGATAGAAGAAGTCGAATAGGATTCAATCTATGAAAACATTAATAATTTCTTTAATGTGCAAGTCATTTGGAGAAATTTAGAGTTCAAGCAATCATTCTTATTCTAGTAAATGACATAAAATTATTTACCTGAAGCATAGTGCCTTCAAATTTTTTTTCCATATTAGACCAAGAAATGGAGAAATCATTCCAATTATGTAGTTATATAAATTTTAAAGTAATAAATGGGTATTTTAAGCCCAATTGTTGATGTGCCATAACTACAATATCTTTTTAATTTTTTTAAATTGATGTCTTCATAAAAAATATTTAACACCTTCACTTAAATATATTTTCAAATAATCATAATCAAACAATAAGCAAATATACACTAAAAGGTTCTATTGTTTCCTAAATGTACTTTTAACATTCCTAAAATGGCTATTAAGTTAAAGCAAAGGGATCAGCTAGGTGGCACAGTGGATAAAACACTGGCCCTGGATTCAAGAGGACCTGAGTTCAAATCCAGCCTCAGACACTTGACACTTACTAGTTGTGTGACCCTGGACAAGTCACTTAACCTCATTGTGCTGCAAAAATAAATAAATAAAGTAAAAGCAAGATGGTGAATTTAGAAAGGACTATCTATTCAAGTGTATAAGGAGGTATAATTCTAAATAATATTTAGTTGCTATTATCCAAAGAATCAAACATGACTAAAATGAATGAACAAGAGCAACAACCTACATCAGAAGACTGGGACATTACATTCTACCAATTTAGGTGTCTCACCTTTCATCATGAGAAAATAATTATATTGTTGAAGGAATAAGCTGCTTTTTTAGTACCTTTCCCATCCCTTGAGCTTCCACAGTCCAAGAAGTAAATCTATAGATTCAACACTTATAGATAAGACCTTGGGAAGATACCTGGTTTCAGCTAGTATTAATATCACCTTGGATAACCTTTTCCCCATTTTCTTTCTTTTTTTTCCCCCAGAATGATGTGGGAGGGCAACGTAGTTTGATAAACAAATGGACAACTTTTCTCAAGGCCAGATTGATTTGCTCAATTCCTGGCAATGATGGAGCAGACACTCATTTTGATGAGCTTCGTAAGTCATGTGGATTTGTTTTCTCACTGTCTTTTTAATTTTTACCCTCCCAAAAGAATATGCCTAATTAGATGGGCAAGTTCTATCTTTTCCTCCCAGATGAATCATTCCTTATTCCACAAATAATTGATGTTTCCTACTCAGCAATATGCACATGTGCAGTATGTAAGGCCACCAAAGAAATGCTTTTTATTTGTTTTATGCAGCAGATTGTCACCCTGTCTATGAAAACCATGTTCTTGGGTTTCTGTGTGAATCACCACAGACTTAGAGAAGGTAAATGGGAATAATTTAACAAAGGTGGCAAAATTACCTAAAATTGACTTTAAGCCAAGTTGACCATGAAACTACAAATTCTTCTGTCAACTGGGTGTTCTCATGCTAGAGTAGCAGATAAGCCCAAGCATTTGTGTTCCTTGGATTCAAGGATCTTCAACTGAGGATTCTGAGAAGCTTAATGTTCCCCATCCAGTTTTAATCCCTCCTATTTACCAAACTGATCTCAAAATGCTTGGATTCAGTGTGCATTTCATCCACTACCAAACTCACAACCCCCAGTAACTCAGTAGAATTATGAGTTACTATAGCTGTAAAATACCACTCCGTAGTGGCCTCATTTCTGACAATGAAGTAGTGATGAGCTTCCTTGGACTTCACTCATCTGGTCCTCTAGCAGAATTCATAAAATCTGTTACCTGTCCAGTAGTTAAAGTTTTTCTAGCTCAATTGAAATTGCCTGTGCTTGGATTCCATTGGCAGCATCTTTAATAATCCAGCATCATGATTCTCTGTACAATGAGGCATTGGAGGTTTGTATAAGAGCAAGATAATGACGACAACGATGATATCAGGGCCAGTTTTGTGAATTCACACAGGGTAATAATAATTATACATATTTCAGAATGGGCTGTTGATTTACATTTAGAGGACCTAGGTTTAACCTTTTCACTTACAATCTGTGACTCTGGCCAAGTTTAGAATCTCCTAAACCTTAAAATGGGCTCAGACTTTGGGGACTACCCTACAATGTATTCACCCATTCACAGCTTTTTAAAAGTTGGAAGGCAAATTGCCTACATATTTTTATACATTAACTCTGAAATTTTTGTCAAAACTATGATCACATCAAATTGTTACATTAACTATTTTCAGGATGATAATAGAATTCTATATTGGATCACCCAATAGTTCATAACTGTTTCACTACTTAGCATTTGATTGTAAGGCTATATTTTTAACAAATATCTGCCAGTTTTAATCTTTTTTTGCTTGTTTCATGTTCTTAGATTAAAAAAAATCTTTGAAGTTTTAATATTTTGCAACTTTGAAAGTAAGCCTACTAAACCTTGAAATTTTTTTTCTATTTTTTCCATTTATAGAAGATATTTTTTTACTTCCCACAAAAGATGAAAGAAACCCTGTAGTATATGGAGTCTTTACTACAACCAGGTATGTTCCAAGCAATGTTTCTTCTTAATTATATTTTATAAGGTGAAATAAATTTTTCTTTTTTCTTTTTCTCTCCCCATTAATACTTCAGACCTACCTAGCAAGTCAGGTTGGGTATTTATTTTTGTATTCATTTCATTGTAGCATAAAATGATGTACACATAGGTTAAATGAATTGAACAGGAAGGCAAGTACTTAGTGGCAAAAAAATGGAGTTAGAATCAAGGTCTTCTGATTTGGGGGCTTGTGGATTTTCCAGTAGACAGTGCTGGGCCTAGAGTTAAGAAGACCTGAGTTTGATTCTCACCTCAGACGCTCTGTAGCTTTGTGACCCTGAACAAGTTCTTTGTGACCTTTGCTTTGCCTCAACTTCCCCAACTGTAAAGTGGATATAATAAAAGTTGCTGTGAAGATCAAATGAGACAATATTTGTAAAGTGCATAGCACAGTGCATGGCATACAGACAGTGTTATATAAATGTTTAGTACTTTCTACCATTTCACCCTTCCCCTCTGCCTATCAAAGAAGAGCATAATGTTAGATGTTTTTACCTTGACCCTTATGAACTTCTCAACATTTTGTCCTATATATTTGATAATGATTTTGTTATTATTTAGTGTAGTCATTTTGAAAGACTTCATTTTATGCATATTAATCACTCCCCACCAATCTTTAATCATTTTCTTGGATAATATTTCATCTTTCTATCACTTATTTTGTTTATTATTATATGAATTAAGATTGTTTTTACAAATATCTCTCCTCAAAATATTGTCACATACCGTGCTTTCATTTTCTGTAATATTATTGTAAATTCTAGCAACTATATTAACAAATGAAATATATGTGATGGATTAACATTGGAAACAAGGTCAAAATACAATTTTTTGGAGATGTTATGATAGTGTATCCAAAAAATTGGAATGTTTCACCCAAAACATTAATGGCAACAATAAATAAGTTCAATTAGATCATACAACAAAGATTAACTCCAAGGATATTCACATTTTTGTTATTAATAATAGATTTTTATCACAAAAAAGGAACTTTATTTGTAGTAGTAAGGAAAGTCATAAAATGTTTGTCTAGAACAACTAAAACAAAAGAAGATCTAGATGTAAGATACTGAATATTCATTTGTGCCCCAGATAAATATAATATGGCAATTCTCACCAAACTAATCTCCATATTTAATTCAATGCCACAGAAAATAACAAGGGATTTCTTCATAACATTGTATAAATAATAATGCAATGTATATGGAAAACACACAGTAAGACAACAGTGAACACTGGTGTCTGGTATTCATTTTAGCTTTCAGTAAAATTTTTAAAATATCATCCTCTGTAGGATATTGTTTTAGGAAGTCTATTTCCTATATGCATTCATCAAGGATGCCCTTTATGAATATATTGATCATTCTCATAAAAATACTGTAGAGTTTGGAAGAAGGCATGTGAATTAGTATATGTTAATATCCTCTCAATCATCTATTTTAGTAATAATAAGGTTCATGTTTTTAAAAGCTTTTGAAACAGTTACCCTATGCTCATTGGGGGAAGTATTCTTTTCAAATTAAATGTAAATTTCTTTATTTTTTTTTTAATTTTGAATTCCAAATTCACTCTCTCCCTTCCTTACCCCCTCCCTCCCCTGTCATTGAGAAGACAAGCAATTTGATATAGATTGTGCATGTGCCGTCATGCAAAACATATTTCTATATTAGTTATGTTGTTAAAAAAAAAGGAAGAAAAATAATGAATCATTAAAGAGTATACTTCAATCTGCATTCAGACTCCACTAGTTCTTTCTCTGGAGGTAGATGGCATTTTTCATCATGAGTCCTTTAGATAAAATCATTGTTTTGCTGAGAATAGCTAAGTCATTCACAGTTGATCATCATACAATATTGCTGTTACTGCGCATAATCTTCTCCTAGTTCAACTCATTTCACTTTGCATCAGTCCATGTCTTTCCATGTTTTTCTGTAAATGTCCTGCTTTGTCATTTCATAAAGCACAATAGTATTCCATCACATTAATATACCACAACTTGTTCAGCTATTCCCTAATTAATGGGTATCCTCTCATTTTCCAGTTCTTTGCCACCACAAAAATTGTTGCTATAAATAGTTTTGTATATGTGAATCTTTTTTCTTTTTTGTCTGTTTGGGATACAGACCTAGTGTTAGCTCAAAGGATATGCACAGTTTTATAGTGCCCCTAGTGCTCTTAAAACTGTGTGATCCATAAGAACTTCTCTCTATTTGGCTAGTCCAGCTGTTCTCCGTGCTTTTCCCTCTCCCCTCCTTTTTTGGTTATCTATAGATGCCCTTCCACTTCTTTGTGTAGTACAATGGAGATTCTGATTTTAGAGGCGAAATATAAGATTATATTGTGAAAATCTTTAGAAATCTTTTCCATTCTGAATGTCTGTCATCCTTCCAGTTTCTACCTTAAATGTCTTCAACATGGTTATACTTACTTAAATTTCTCCATAGAATATCCAGGATTCCACTGTACTTATTGTGAACGATAGAAAAACACATTCTTAAAGGTAGAACAAGGTAATGATGAGGATGACGATGATGATGTTGAAAGGTAGGGTTTATATAACACCAGGTAGATATCAGGCACTGTGCTAAGCACTTTACAAAAACATTACCTCATTTGATCCACAATAACCCTGAAAGGTAGGTGCTATTATTATTCCCATTTCACATTGAGGAAAATGAGACAAAGAGAGATTAAAGTAATTGCCTAGGAATAAACAGCTACTAAGTATCTGGGGATGGATTAGGAAAAAACAGGTCCTCTTGACTCCAGATCTAGCACTCCATATACTATGCCACCTTGCTTCCTATATAACTAATTCTATGTATATGTCAAAATCACATTAATTTTGGGGAAAATATTGTCTATGTAACTTCAATTAACCATCTTGTTACTCAGTTTGATAAAGCAATAAAACAAGGAAACATAATAATCAGTAAAGATATTTGCTATTGCCCTGCTGTCCAGATCAAGGAGGAAGCTCTAGAGCTAATGAATTTCTCCTGCTACTGCTTTTTGTGAATGACATTTTGCTGATCTCATCCGTTTCCAGAACATGAAAGAACTTTCTAAATGCAATTTATCATCACTCAAAAGAGTTTGATATAATTATCCACACAGGAAAAACAATTGATAAGAAACACCTACTGTCCAACTCTGCCATATTGATGGATAGACTTAAATGAAAATAAAGAGAATTAGATTTCTGATAACCCGAAATTCAACCAAATATGTACAAGAAATTAATGTTTGATAAATATATAGCTTTTTAATGAAGAGAAAAGTGTCATTATTTAACAAGTATACTTAAGAAATATTTTTTGGCAAATCATTTAGCAAACTGTTTTAGAGCCATGATTCACCCTGTGTACCTCAGTGAATTCCATTTATGCAACTAAATGAAAAATAAAAGAACTTTTTTTTCAAATGGAAGAAAATGGAATAACATTTTGATCTTGGATGTGTAGGAAAAAAAAACTTTTAAAAATCAAACATGGGAAGGGGGCAGCTAGGTGGCACAGTAGGTAAAGCACCAGTCCTAGATCCAGGAGGACCTGATTTCAAAGCTGGCCTCAGACACTTGACACTTCCTAGCTGTGTGACCCAGGGCAAGTCACTTAACCCTCATTGCCTTGCAAAAAAAAAAAATCAAACATGCAGGAATTTTTGGACAAAATGGATGGGTATTTTTATTAAAAAAAACATGGAAAACATGTATATATAATTAAGTAAAATAATAGATTTGGGCAATATTTATGGTTAAGTTGACTGATAAAATGATTTATAGGCTAACTAAAGATTTATTAAATACCCAGAAGGTAAATTCCATTCATTAGTGGATAAATCAAATAATACAAATAATTTTCAAAAGAAGTACAAATTGTAAATTTTGTTCTAAAATGCTTAATCTCATAAGTAATATAATACAAAAATTAAAACAGTTTTGAGATACCACTTATCAAATTGGCAAACATAATTAAACAATCAAAACTGTTTTGGTGATGTAGAAAAACAGGTAATTTTCATTTGATGCTCATGAATTTGAAAACTTTACATAACCTTTCTGGTCAATAATTGGGATGTAAGTTATAAAATAAACTTGTTCTGTTGTTGGAATTATTTCTTGAGATTGTTACAAAAATTACAGCAATAGGAGTTATTTATTTTTGTAGCATTACTATTTATTATTGCAATAAAAACTGGAGGAAATATAAATGTCTGATAGTTAAATGAATTGCACATTGATGGGGATTATAATGCGATTATAATTAATGTGTTAGATCAGTTAATCAATAAGCATTTATGTACGGCATAGGGATAAAAAAAAAGGCAAAAGACAGTCCCTGCCCTTATAAACTAAGGGGGCAGGAACAAAGGCAGCATGAAAATAAGTGTATACAAAGCAAGCTATATACAGGATGAATAGGAAATAATTAAGAGAGGAAAGACACTAGAAATGAAAAAAATAATATAAGGAAATATGAAAAGACATTTAAGCAGTAAAGCAAGCAAAAGAAGTGGTATCAGAAAGAGTACACACCAAGTCTAACCATATTAAAGGAACAGTCAGTGAGATGGAAATTTAGAGGAAGTGACTGACAATTTTTTTTTCTTTCATTGAAAACTTGTTTGCAAGAAGTTGTGAATTGAATCCAACTGGCTTATACTGATATTTAATATGATATTTACAATAAACCACTTAAAATATTTTACTACATGGATTAAGATGATAAATGAAACCACTGCTTTGAACACAAATTTTCTGTTAATGTCTATAATGATGACCAAGAAATATGAGACCAAAGATCAAATGAACTATCTTAGCCTCCATTATTTCCCCCTCACACCTCCTCAATTCACAGAATTTCCTTTGAAGCCATTGTGAGATCTGCACATAAAGCAGGATATATGTGGCAGGAAAAATTAGCCCTAAGACATATTCTTTTTTTTTTTTCCCTAAGAAGTTTCTACCAACTCAAAGTCTGGAGTTACAAAGCAATTTGTTCTTCATTTTATTTTAAAATGTATTTATGAAGATCTAGATAATATTGAGCTTCATAGATCTCAAATCCAACCAGAAGAGTTTTTAATATGTACTAATAACAGAAAAGGGCATTGCCAATTTATGATAATGTGGCTTCATTCCTTCAATGTAATTTTTTTTTCTCCTGCTGTCTGGTTATTATCATCTTGCTATGTTTCCCATTAATGTCATCCCATGGATATTAACAGAGGAGCTACCAGTGTTAAAGTATGATTAGCTCATTTGTGTCATGGCAAGATTATATTTCTCTCAATTTTTAGTGATCATTCCCTTTTAGTTACAGGAGCCACCAGAAGTTTCCAATTAAAAGACAATGTGGTTTACTTTCAAAGGAAAAATGACCTATTATGAAGACTTGTTACAAATTAATTGCTTGAAAAAAATAGCATGTACACATTACATCTGCATCTCTTTGTAATATGAACACTTTACCTTTGAGATAGCTATAAATTTTAATCACAAAGGTAAGCTGTCTGTATTACTCAAGCATTTCTGAAACATAAACTCAGCCTAGATCTGATGTTCAGAAACATGAAACAATCCTATCACAGAATAAAATATATAATTTCCTACTATGTAAAATTCCACATGAAGAAAATCTATTTAATATCTATTAAATAATATGAAATACCCCACTCTTAATAAATATACACATATTTACACTAACAAAAGTGATATGATAAAATGTTATTTAGTTTACCAAAATGTGAGAAAAGTTTCCTTGAGGTAGTGTACTTTCTGAGTTAAATACAAACCTACCATTTAAAATTATAACTAGTACATCCATTTTAGGGGAATATCTTTTAAAAGCAAAATGAAAACTGTAATGAAGAATTGGTTGATGCCGTAAGATAGCAGTGCCATCTAGCAAGGTAGCATGTATACCATTTGTTATTAATATACTCTTGATATTAAAATTGGCATCTGATGAGTTAACTATTTTTCTTTGGGTTGGTTTTATATTTTTGAGAATACACACACATATAAATCATGGTGTTAAAAAGGAAGATAACAATTCTTCATTATCTCTTTGAATCACTTAAAGATTCAAACATACATTTATAAGTAAAATGCTTCTGTATTTCAGCTCCATCTTCAAGGGTTCTGCCGTTTGTGTCTATAGCATGGCTGATATTAGAGCAGTTTTCAATGGCCCATATGCTCATAAAGAAAGTGCAGATCATCGGTGGGTCCAGTATGATGGAAGAATTCCTTACCCAAGGCCTGGTACAGTATGTATCCAATTTAATGATGCCTATTACTTTTTTCTTCTTTCTCCCCCCCCCCCATTTGCTAGGGTTTTTAATTTTTTTCTTTCATTATGGTAAAATGAGTATGCAGCAAAAGAGTATGTGCCGTGGTTTCAAAATAAATGATATTTGATGAGCATGATTATCTTTTCAGTCCTTTGTTTTAGTTCATGATTCCCACTACGGATTATCTATTCTACAAAAGAATAAATGCTATTACAAGGAATAAGCTTCTCTCTAATACTGGGGGCTTTAGTGTTCTACAAGCTCAGTATGGGTTAGATTGTGCTGTAAGCAGCACTGAACAGGAATGTTAGCATGATCTTAAGCTATATTAATAGAAACGTGTTGTTCAGTAAAGTGATGGTATTCTCATTGGATTCTTCCTCAGTTAGACCATATATGGAGTATACTGTTTAGTTCAAAGTAGCACATTTTGGGAAAGGATGTTGACAATATGGAATTTATCCAAAGAGTTTACTATCCTAGGGCAGTGAGGGTGGTGTTGTTCTTCAGTTGTTTCATTTGAGCCTGACTCTGTGTCCAAAAAAACCCTGTTTTAGGGTTTTCTTGGCAAAGGTACTGGAGTGGTTTGTTATTTCCTTCTCCAGCTCATTTGACAGATGAGAAAACTGAAGCAAACCAGCTTAAGTGATGCCCTGGGTTACATAGCTAATATATGTCTGAGGCCATATTTGAACTCAGGAAGATGAGTCTTGTTTACTCCAAGTCCAGCACTCTATCCTCTGCACCACCTAGCTAAGGTTCTCAAAGTCATTCCATTCATTTAAGAGTTCACTTGAAGGAACTTGCATTCTAGTGGAGACATAATTTCTATCTAAAATATTGGATTTGTCAACTGGAAGAGGAATGAGACTTGAATACTGCTTGGCCCATGATAGCAAAACTAGGTCAACAAATGCCCAAAGATGGAATGAAGTAATATATTCTTCAACACTGAGAATCTTCCAGTGGAGACTGGATGGTCACTACAGGTAAAGAAAATTCACACTTCAATTAGGGAGCTGGATCTCTTAGATTACATACAGACATTACAGACATTCTCTCATTCTAAGAAAGTAAAGTATTTATTAATAAATTTTCTAGGAATCATTTGCACCATTTAGTATAATGAAATGGCAAAATTTATGTGTTCATATTCATGTGTCTTAGAAAATCTTGGTCCTTTCATTTGGTAGGTTTATAGATAACTATATAGTTTTCATTCTGGTTTGGTTTTTTTTTGGTTTTTTGTTTGTTTGTTTGTGGGGCAATGAGGGTCAAGTGACTTGCTCAGGGTCACACAATTAATAAGTGTCAAGTGTCTGAGGCCAAATCTGAACTCAGGTCCTTCTGAATACAGGGCTGGTGCTTTATCCACTGCGCCACCTAGCTGCCCCCTACAGTTTTCATTCATACATAAAAATTATAGAGAAATAAACTCATAGTTGCAAAGACAGAACCAAGCCAAAATAATTCCTCATTGGCTCCTTTCTTGATACTAATTTGTTTTTGCATTAACCTTCAAACTTCATCTTGAATATCTCTCCACCCAGAGAAATTGAAAGAAGGACAGATTATTATATATTTAGCACCTTCATGGATGAAGTAAGAAAAGAGATATGTGATAGTCTAGACATTTGTAAATAAGCCCATAATTTCATTTTTTGTTTTTTTTGGCGGGGCAATGGGGGTTAAGTGACTTGCCCAGGGTCACACAGCTAGTAATTTTCAAGTGTCTGAGGCCGGATTTGAACTCAGGTACTCCTGAATCCAGGGCCGGTGCTTATCCACTGTGCCACCTAGCCGCCCCCCCATAATTTCATTTTAAAATGTATTTGATGTATTTTGTTACATATTTCCCAATTACATGTAAAATTTTTAACAGTTTTTAAAATTTTGAGTTCCAAATTGTCTTCCTCCCCTCATGCTTCCCCTTCCTTAAGAAGGCAAGACATTTTACATCAATTATACATTTGAAGTCATGCAAAATATATTTACATATTAACTGTGTTAGAAAACAGACAAAAATAAAGTTTAAAAAAAGTTTGCTTCATTCTGAATTCAGAGTTCATTCATTGGTTTTCTTTCTGGAGGTGAATAGCATTTTTTGTTGTCAGTCCTTTAGAATTGTCTTGCATCATTGCCCTGATCAGACTAGTTAAACTTTTCATTTGATCATTTTTACAATGTTGCTGTGTGTACAATGTTCTCCTGGTTCTGTTCACTTCTCTTTACATGAGTTCATAGTTTTCCTAGGTTTTTCTGAAAGCATCTGGCTTGTCATTTCTTATAGTACAATATTGTTTCATTACATTCATATACCACAATTTGTTTAGCCATTCTCCAGTTGATAGCTATCTCCTCAATTTCCATTTTTTGCCACCTCAAAAAGAGCTTCTATAAATATTTCTGTACAAATCAGTCCTTTTGCCTTTTCTTTAATCTCTTTGGTTTATAGACTTAGTAGTGGCATTGCTGGGTTAAAGCATTTGGACAATTTTATAGCTTTTTGTGCACAGTTCCAAATTGTTCTCCAGAAAAATTGGACTAGTTCACAACTTTACCAACAGTCGCCCCATTTTTTCAACATCTCCTCCAGCATTTGTTTTTTTCTTTTTCCATGTCTTCAGCCAGTCTGATAGGCATGATGTAATATCTCAGAGTTGTTTTAATTTGCACTTCTCTAATCAGTAGTAATTTAGAGCATTTCATCATGTTTCTATTGATAGCTTTGATTTCTTCTTCTGAAAATTGCCTGTTCAAATCTTTGGACCATTTATCAGTTGGGAAATGGCTCTTATTTCTATAAATTTGTTTCAGTTCCCTATATGTTTGAGAAATGTTATCAGAGAAAAAATTTTCTATCCAGTTTCAATCTATTAATTTTTAAACAAATACTGTTATGGACTTGGTAATATAATTTAGTCCACCAATCAACAATCATTTATTAAGCATCTATAATATATGACATACACTGGGTATATAGAGATAAAAATTAAATTTTCTCTCTTCTCAAAGGAATTTATATTTTATAGGATATTATATATATATAAATATGTATATGTGCACATATACATAAATCTATATAGGTATATACAAAGCGCATGCACATAGATAAAGAGTGATTTGAGAGAGGTAGTACTTCCAGCTAGAGCACCAGAAAAGGATTCCTAAAGAAGATGATCCTGGGAATTGAATCTTGACTGAAAAATAAAGATTCCAAGTGTGTTTCAGGAAAGGCGGAATATGCAAAGAGTTGGGAAATGGAATGTCATGTCTGAGGAAGAGCAAGACAAATTGACTGGAACCATAGGGTATATGAACGGAAGTGTGAAAAAATTCTCAAAATAAAAGTTGGAACCTGATTATAGAGAGATTTAAATGGCAAAAAACAAAGTTGGTTTTATTTTCTACTAGAGGTAATAGCGAGCCATTAGAATTTACTGCACAGGGGAATGACCAGAGTTCCTAGCACATAGCAAGCTTGAAATAATGCCTTACTTGTTGACTGACATAAAATTATTTTGAAAGCCATGGGGAGGATAGGGTAGGGCCATACTTGAGAAATAGAATATACTTTTTAAAAAACTGTTGAACAAGCCTAGTAAGAGTGATGTAGGCATAAATTAGGGTAGTGGTTGTGAGGATGAAGAGAAAGGGACTAGTTGGAGAAATTTTGTGGAGATGGGAATAATAAGATTTGATAGCTAATTAGATTCTTGGTTTTAGGAAGGGTGAGGAGTGAAGGATGCCATTGTAGTTGGAAATGTGAGTGATCAAAAGGATGGTGGTGCCTTTAAAGTTATAGGGAAGTGCACACTGCACCTTCCCCTTTGCCAGCTTGTTAGCCAGGCTCCTTGTGGTTCATTTCCATTCTGCTTTTGAACAGATCAATTATTTAAGGAACTCCTTTTAACAACTGTTTCCATTTTGTGCTTTATAAATCCCAAAGTAAAATCTTGACCTAGTTCGTTAACCACATAGGAGGTGGAAAGTTTTCATCATACTCTTAAAGATTTTTTATACTTTTAGAATTTTTTTCAATGATATGGAAGCTCATATTTTCCTTTTTTTTTTAAGATAAAGTTGTAAAACATCTGTACCCTAAACATCAAATTTGGCATTATTGTAATATTCTCTTGTTTTAAAATCATATATGAGGTTTCATTTGTTTAAAAGCAAAAAGGGGTGGGCAGCTAGGTGGTGCAGTGGATAGAGCACCGGCCCTGGATTCAGGAGGACCTGAGTTCAAATTTGTCCTCAGACACTTGACACTTACTAGCTGTGTGACCCTGAGCAAGTCACTTAACCCCTATTGCCTCACCAAAATAAATAAATTAATAAATTAAAAAAATAAATAAAAGCAAAAGGGGAAATCCATTTGCGGGAAGTAGAAAAAGGTATCCACCTTTTCTGAAAAGTAAAAATCAAATTAATACTCCTGGTGTTTTAGGTTTTTAGTACAGATTAGCCCATCCAAATACTGTTTCTACACATGTATGTGAAATAGAACTGTGTCATGTGAGGACACTCCTCTCAAATGGCTAGATATTTCTGGAGAGAGACTGGAGTCTGGATTTTCTGGTTAATTAACTCAAAAGCTGTTTAAATATGTAGATACAGTAGCTGCATCCTGTAATTTGCCCTGAAAATGAAATTAATGATCAAAACGACTAGGCCCTGATGGAGAGATCACATTACATTCCAATTACGACTAGCATGTCTGTTGTGAGAAACCTTATGCTAGAGATCCTGTCAGCGCTGATCGTTATCACCACTTTTCCTGTCCATGCCTTAAACTTGTGAATGTTTTGTGAGGCTCAAAGACAAACTAATGCTTTCCATAACTGTCCCTGTTACTCTGTAGCCACTTCTTTAAAACTTAAACAAGTGATCTTGAAAAAAAAATGACTTAATTAAATGTTAAATGTTCTCTTTCAAAAGAAAAGCCCAGCATTTTTATTCAACATACAGTACCTAATTCCTGACTACTGAGTAGCCCAAACATAAAATATTTATAGTACATAAAAATATTAAACCAGTAAATGCAATTGTCCCCATAATTAGATCTAAGGGAAAGAAAAAATATGCTTTTTTCAGATCAGGCCTAAGTTAAATCCTCTAGAAAGTTTGAATCCCTTAAGGATTGGCATAGGAAACAACAGGAATATTCACATGCCCATTGTACTTAGTAGAGATCATTGAGAAAGTTCCATTACCTTACTTCTTATTCTTATTCTTGCTTCTGAAAAACTGTGGGATTCTCTCTTTTGCTCTCACTCTTTCAGAGCAAATCCTTTAGAGGTGATCTGTAATGAAACTGTCAACATGAGGGGTGATTTCACATAAAAGGATTATTTTTTTGTTCTTAAAAGCTAACAAGATAAAACAAGTAGTCTTTCTATTAAAAGTTTGCTTTGTTTGGTGGTTTTTTAAAAAACTTTTTTGATTAATGAAGGATTTTGATCTCTTTGGACTTAGTTCACTATGAATGAATAAATGAATTTTTTTAAAAAATCGAGTTAAGAAAACTACTGTGTGCCAAACTGTGCTAAGTACTTGAAATACAAATATAAAAATGGCACATCCCTTATCCTCAAGGGGTTTACATAGTAAAAGGGGGACACAATATATGTAGGACCTGGAAAGAGATTTTTAATCTATAGAGTCACAAAGATCATGAATGGATTTAAAGGGTATGTAAGTATCATGTCCCTTATGGAAATAATGATAATATCAATTTGATTCCTGTTGGAAAGTAGGGGTAGATAGGGAGTGGCAGCAGTAGGTCAGAGGGCAAGATATCCAAGGGTCAGTGTGTTGTAGCCAGCTTGTTATACATGATCAAAGACAGTGGTGTCAAACAAATAGAAACAGGAAACGCTAAGTCATGCATAAGGATACCTACAGACCACATATTGACTTAGGTTTTAAAATGTGATAATATCTGCATTTGTATTTTCATTTATTTTGCTAAGTATTTCCATTTATCTTTTAGTCTGGTAAGGGCTATAATTTAAAATGATGTTGGTATATACCAGGCCATGTATTTGACACCCATAGTTCCAGGATATTGGTGGGTATATTAATAGTAAATGTAGAACCAATTAATATGCACTTTATAAGTGCATAGTATACACCAGGCATTGTCCAAAAGCCAGAGAATAGGGAGTATACAAAAGAAGAAGGTGGTAAGTATTGTCAAATGTAACAGATAGATTGAGAAGGATGAGAAAAGATCATGAATTGGGAGATCATTGCTACCACTGGAAAAAAAGTAGTTTTAGTTGAATGAAGTTAAAAGCCCAATTGCAAAGGATTTGATGAGTGAGAAAGAAGTGTAGGAAGAATAGACAGCTTTTTAAAGGAGTTTTCCTGAGAAAGGGAGGATAGATATAGGATGATAACTTGAGCGGTGCTATGATCTAGTGAAGGGTTTTATCTGTTTATTTGTATGTCTGTGTGTTTATTTTAGGATAGAAGAGACGTACATTTTTTAAGACAGTATGGAAGAAATCATTACATAGAGAGTGGCTGAAGATTTGAGACAGATGGTTAAGGAAGCAATTTTTTCGAGAATGGATTAAGCACATATACAAGAGTTTGTCTTGGCCAGGAGAACAGTCACTTCTCTCTTAGAGACTAGGAGAGATGACAATAAAGTGGGAAGAGATTCTGAGGGGAAATGAATAGACAAGGCCCTCAACTGAGAGAGAAGAAGGAATGTAAGGTATATGAGGTTGAGGAAAGAAGAGAACGTTTGGAATATCTTTTATGAAGAATGAGACATATTTGAATAATTGCATTTATAAGGTGTTTTCTCAAATTCTAATTTGGAATGATCACCTGCCATACAAAAGTGGGCAGATATGTGTTCTTATATACATACATGGAAGAATAGATGGGTGTATCATAGATATAGAGAAATGGGCGTATGAAATATGTCAACAATTCCCTTGATGTGTGGCTTTGCAGGAGATAAGCCTTCAGATGCAAATCTTTCTGGAAATCTATTAAAGCAAAAGATATGCAATAAAATCCCTTCAAAGCATTCCAAGTCCATTGGTGGAAACACTGCCGTACTCCCTCCCAGTGATAACATTTATAAGATTATAGAATGTTAGCATTGGAAAGGACCTTCTTCAAACTGCTTTTATTTTGTTGATGAATAAACTGAAGCTTTTAGAGAAAGGTGACAGGCAAACTCACACAAATAGAAGAAAAACTAGAATGAAAGGTGAATTCTCCCCACCCCCCTTAGTGCAGTTTCTACTACATAGTTCCCTAGAGTAATAGTTACATTAAATTAGTTTAAATGGCTTGCTCTTGCGTTACATTGTTAACTACTTAATTGGCAGGTGGGTGGTATGGAAGATGGAGAACTGGATTTGAATTCAGGATGACAGTTTCAAATCCTGACTCAGACACTTATTAGCTAGCTGTATCACTTTGGGGAAAACACAGCAGTAACAACAAATCAAGCCCCAAGAATGTCTCTCCAAACTCAACTGGGCTGTTGATTGGATATTAGCCTTACAGTTTGTTCTAAGACTCATTTTCTAGCTTGATAGTACCTACCAGAAATAGTACTTCGTTGGCTTAGGCTCAGAGAATGCAGTCACCTCCACCCCACAAGAAGGAATAAGTTTAGGATTTTGTATTTCTAGGACTGTAGTATCTCTAATTACTAAGCCACCAAATTCAATAACAAGGACCATTTTTGACATGAGCAGTGGTTCCCAAAGGGTGTCCCCAAGCTTCTTGACCCTCTAATACTTTGCTGGGATTACTCATCGTGAAAAATAATACTGTGCTATATGAACACCTCAATCAAAATTTAGAGGGCTATTGTTTTTAATCACCTTTAAAAAAAAAAAACAACACAGCAATTTTCAAGTGCATGCTCTCACATTTTTGTCTTTTAAATTGCTACATTGGTGACTGTTAGTTCTACCTGGGGCTGTAAAGTCTCTCACCCCCCTTTTCTAAATTTTTATGTTCAGCCATGATTTCTAGTCAGTATCCCTGTTGTTGACAGTGTTAATAATACCTGCCCATTGGCAAGTACTATAGATATCAGCTTTTTCTATGGGTAAGCAAGGATAGAGCAATGAAATCTCATTATTTACTGAGTGTTATCCAAGCCTAACTTGAGGAAACAAATTTTGGCTGAGAAAATTCATCAGAGTGATATGATTAATATGCAAATGATCAAGTCATTGCACTTAATTAACTTGTTAATAAATTAATTTGGATAACCTACTGGAACCATCGTTCGTGGAAGTATAATTACTATTTATCTGTGCTTCCTTGTTAAGCTCAGTGCTGATTCAACAAGCGGCTCATATTATCACTGCAGTTATTAAATACTGTAGTGTTGAGGATGTTCCTGACCACTATGGTTTTCAAGTTATTGATAAAAAGGCTGCACTTCCTATGGACACACTGTGTCAAACAAACTCTCAGCATACCATGATATCATCCATTGCAATTCTCTCCAGGCTGCCTTCCAGGGAGAGTTCCCGAGGATGCATTATCTTGACATCTTGAAATGGATCACTCTGCCTCTAGTGTCAAACTCCATCTCTTTCCCTTGAACGTCCTGGATGTCAGAGTTCTCTTTTCCTACAAACCCCACACTGTCTGTTCCTTCAACTGTTTCCGGCCCCAGTGGTTGTTCCACTTGGTTAGTGGTAATAGAAAACCCTAAGAAAAAAGAAACAAGAAAGAAAGAAATGGGCAGTGGTGTATTTCAAGTGTAGGAGCCAAACAAAATTCAGGTAAAAAATAACACTGCCAGAAAACTCAAAGGCCAAGGCATGTTTGCAAAAGAAAAAAAGACTCATGTTGTTATTTCATTTATTTTTTTAGGCTTCTTTGTAGCTTCTCCCGTATCCCTATGTTGATAGGGATTTACCTAAGACCCATATTTAATCAATATTTTGAACTCACTCTACTTCAGGGAGTTCAACTTTATGTTTAGAGGACTATATAAGTGTCTGGAAAGCTGGGGGTCCCCCAGAGGAAAGGACTGACTCTGTTTCTACATTTTTGGATGGTGGTGGTCTCAACCAAAAAGTAATAAGATGAATCTGAAAGAAATTGTATTGGCCTCTGGAAATGTTTGAGGCCCACCAGGAGAGGAAAAAGTCTTGTTTTGACCATGCATGGATTTGGATACGTTCAATTTTATAAGATTCAGCAGATAGAATAAGGCCTATCCAGTATTGCATGTTAGCCTGTTAGCAAGGGAGCCAAAGAGCCCTTTGACTTTTCTGGGGAGACTTAGACATGAGCTACATTCTGATGTTCCAATGCATGATCTTGGGTAGGGACATGAGTCAAAGAATATCCCAAGATTGAGCCCAACCTATATAAAAACAGAACTTTGGGCCAGAACAATAAGTCATGCTTTGTTTCAATTTATTTCTCTTCCTGAATTCTGTGTTCCTCCCCAGCTGACCTACTTTTTGTTTCCAAGATTGATATTCCTTCCCTTGTGTCCACGCATACGTGCTGGCTATTCCCCATGCCTTAATGAGAAGCATTATTACTTCTACTTCTTGGAATATTTAGCTAATCATAATCATCATAAGAATTATACTATTTATTGTTATAATAGTAAGCATTTTTGCTATCCAAAATCATTGGTTTTTGCTGTTATTATATGTTTTTTGTTTTTGTTTTTTTGGGGGACAATGAGGCTTAAGTGACTTTCCCAGGGTTACATATCTAGTAACTGTCAAGTGTCAGAGTCTGGATTTGAACTCAGGTCCTCCTGAATTTAGGGCCAGTTCTTTATCCACTGCACCACCTAGCTGCCCCCTGCTGTTATTATATGTATTTCTACTGGGCAGCTAGGTGGCCCAGTGGATAGAGCAGTGGCCTTGAAATTTCAAGAACCTGAGTTCAAATCTCACCTTAGACACTAACTAGCTGTGCGACCTTAGGAAACTCACTTAATCCCGATTGCCTTAAAAACATACGGGGGCATCTCCAGTCATCCTGATATAAATCTTGCCAGCAGACCCAGATGACTGTGGAGGAGAAAGTGAGACTGGTGAATTTGCACAGCCCTACCTCACTTAAATCCAATTCAATGCAAGTCATGATATCACCCCCATGTCATAGTCCTCTTCTAGAATGAAGGACAAACAACAACATGTTTCTACTCATCCCTTTATTGATATGGTTTGTTTTTTCCTCACTGTTTTTACTACCTTGAACCCTTCCTTAATGAATATCATTCTGTTACTTTGTAATAACTCCAAATTCATGAGTTGATTTTAGTCTTAAATTTAACAAAAAGTATTAACTACTTTCATCTTCAAATCTCGATGCTGTGTTAGAACCTTTCCAGTTTCGATGTTGCTATACAGAAAAAGATGCCAATTTTACAAACTTGTTTATCATGCATTTTTAAGAGACTGAATTCATAGGTTTCATAGATTTGGTATTTTCTTATATTTCTCAGAATGTTGGAGCTGGAAACAACTTCAAGAGATCTAGTCCATCCCTTTCTATTTAAAATTGAGGCCCAAGAGCGAAGTAACTGGGCCAAGTTTTATATCTCCCTAGATAATAAAAATACCTTAAATTTTTATTGCACTATAAGGGTTTAGAAAATACTTTCCTCAAAATAATGCTGTGAGGGAATAAATATAACTTTTTTTCTGTTTCAGGTGAGGAAACAAAGGCTCAGATAAGTTCAATGAATTGCCTAGAATTAATAGCCTGTAATTGTCAGAGATGGGACTCTAACCCAGGCATCCTGATTCTTTTTGGGTGCCCTTTTCCCTAGATCACACCCCCCTTTGATGGATGTCAGCCCTTATTTTAAAATACCTAGTATTTCAGTCGAGGTCTCTCACTTCCAGCACTTATCACTTAGAGAAACTAAAATGATATGATCATATTTGCATTCACTCCTATGTCAGATTGGATCGAATTTATTTTGTTGTTTTGACTTTTAATGCCAGGTTGCCAGGGTGAAAGTGTGTGTTTGGCCACTAATCACACATGCCTCCTTCACATAAGTCATCCCTCTGATTAGTTTAAAAGGAAACTCAAACCTGCAGAGTTTAAATAAAGTAAAAGTGGGTGGAGGAAACTTAAACAGCTGTCTGCTATAAAGCCAAGGGCAAAGTTCCCTTACTGGATAACATCCATTTTTTTTTTCTTCTCTTATCCATTACTTCCCAAAGTCACTATTAAAAGTGCCTATACAAACATTTACATCTGCCAAACAAAATAGCATCACACCTAGCTAGGCGTGGCTGCCTGCCATGTTAGATAGGAGCATGGCTGCTATTTATTTCTTCAGGGTTTGCCCATTTATTCGTAGAGTTTATCTGGACAGGTGGTGCTGCTGCTTGTTCTCCTCTGCCTGTCTTTAATCTTTCCAAGAAGATAGTTACATTTTGGGGGGCTCGAGCGCTCGTGTGCACACGCACACACACACACACACACACACACACATGTGTACATATCTCCCAGGTCTGTTTTCAGAGACTCAAATCTTATTCCAGTTTTCAACATAGTATTCAGAGAAATAGACAATTTCCATCACTTATTACTTAAATTCATTGAGGTTGAAGTGGGGAAAGTCACACAGCAGGTTGGTGAGCTGCAGGCAGAAATGGAGTATATGATATGTTTAGGTAGGTGATGAGAGCCAGAGAAGAAGCACACATCCATTAAAATAGATAACTATTTTTTAGTACCAGAAAAAAGATAGTTTCAGTAAGGGGGTATTTAACTGTTTCTCAACAGTAAATAAAATGACTGGATTCTTTAGTTTGGAGCCTTTTAATTTTCTTATTAAAAGTTTATCAATGGGGGCAGCTAGGTAGCTCAGTGGATAAAAACACCGGCCCTGAATTCAGGAGGACCTGAGTTCAAATCCAGCCTCAGACACTTGACACTTACCAGTTATGTGACCTTGGACAAGTCACTTAACCCTCATTGCCCCGCAGAAAGAAAGGAAGGAAGGAAGGAAGGAAGGAAGGAAGGAAGGAAGGAAGGAAGGAAGGAAGGAGGAAAGCTTATTATCATCATCTCTGTCATAGCTCCTTCATGGAGCATTAAAAAGAATCATGTAAGTCAAAAGAGGAACCTTTGCTATGGGATACCAAGGCAAAAAGCACACCAATTTCAATGAGCTAAAATAATATCATTTTGTTCAAGATATACCCAGTGGACAAACTGTGTAAAATCACTTTCATTTGTGAAAGCACAAAGAATAGAACAGGAGAATTGGCACAGACATCCCAAGGATGACATAGAGGATAAAGAACTCATTCACTTTTTGGCAAAATGCCACAAAGTAAAGCTCACATTTAGAGAAAGTGTATTTCCAAAGCAGAATCTTTTCTAATAATTAGATTCTAACAAATTGCTTCTCCATTTTTCTTTTGTATTTCTTTTACAGTAAACTGTTGCTGTTGGAGATACACAATAGAAGGAATCTAGAACTTTCCTAAGAGTGTCTTGTGTTCCTTGGGGTAGACTTTCTGATGCTTAAGATATTTCAAACATTTGTAAAGCTTGCATGAATGTCTGTGGCTTAGTGATCAGGATATTGTTGTAAATGGTTTTTGCCTTTTGCCTATGTCTGAAGAATCCAATCTTAGAAATTTGGTTGGGGGCCAAGAGAGGCGTATTTTTTTTATGTAATATAGAAATGCCTTTCTGCCTTCCCTTTGATACTAATGATAGCCAAACAGGTTGCATCTAATACACCCGAAAGTGTAAGCTGTCATGCATTGTCTTTTGACTGAGTTGGAATGTGTAGCCTGTAATTGGGGATTGAGCTCTGTATTCACTGAATTCACTACCCTCTTTGAGCCTCAACCTAATCCATTAAATATAGGGTACTTGTCCAACATTGATTTCCTAGACTCAGCTGTATGCTAACATCAAGAAACAATGAAGGAGAGGGATGAATTTCAAACTTTGATATGTCTACTTCGGTGTGAAAAAAAATCCCAATAAATTATGATGCTGGAGGTATAGCTCTGAGCCCAGCAAATAGACATAAAAGCAGCATGACTTTCCAAAGATTTGTGAAAGAGGACATCATTTCTAGTTCTCTTTATACTAAGAATATTGATTTCAACTATCCTGATGTCTATATGTGTGTGCATGTAAGAGAGAGATTTCATTGAATTGTCTATATAGAGCTAATTCATAGTTCATAAGCAGAATCGATGCTTTTGGTTTATTTTAGAGCCACTAACTCTGACCAAACATATTGTAAACTCCTGCCCTTAGCCTTGAGTGGGAATGGATGGTGTGTCTGCATCAGCACAAATCACATGTATACACAGTAACTCCTGAAAAAAAAATGTCAGAGTGTGGACAAGCTATTACTCTACTGTCTTATCAGAGGCATTCTGATGTCCCAGCTAATCTCCCAACTACCTTCCTTTGTTGTCATTAGACTTTTGAGAGCTGATTGAGGGAGTTGGAGCAGTTCTGTCAATTGGAGAAAACAAAACAAGAAGCCTGAAGGTTATATACGTACATATATAAATATACATATATGTGTACTATATATCATATAATATGCAGTATGGAACATTCATATATACATATATGTATGCACATATTTGTATGTATATGTATAACCAGTCCATATATTTATTCTTACTTTCATCTTCACCAAGATACATTTTGAGACTATGATTCTCAGTTTACCCAATGCCTAAAATAGTCAAAGCAACAGAAAAATGAAACTTTCCACTTACGTTTACCAAGTTCTCTTTTATCCTAATTTCTTTGTAAAAGGATTCATGCAGATGTTTATTTCTTCTAACATTGATCTGTTCACTAAATCATGTATTACTTTTCCTAGCCAATGGGAATCTATTTAAGTGTTGGGGGCTCTCTAAATACTGTGTGGGCATAAAACTATATGAGAACTGGAATTTAGCAATAAACATTGCTGAACTGAAAGGAGATTTGCACATGAGACATGTAAATAAAGATTAACAATAATATTGACTGCCGTTTATAACACACTTGGAAAATCTGCAAAGGACTTAACATGATCTTATTTTAACTCTAGGATAACCCTCTGAAGAGGTAGAACGGGTTATTCTAACCTGCAATACACTCATATCTAAACCTTTATGTCATCCAGTTGCAGTTTATTGATTTAAATAAATTAAATATGGAAAGACAAAAAATGTGGCCCAATCAACAAAAAAACAATAATATTCTAAATTATTACCTGCATTGTAAACAAACTCTTAAAAGCAAAACCATTTAGTTTAGCTGTTCTCATTATAACCTGCAGAGGGCAGTGTAGACTAATTTTTGAAATGGATTTGTTACAGACTCAAAAGCAATTCCTTGGACACAGATATATGAATTGGATAATTTCCAGATGATTACTTTTTTGGTCCTCTTGGGAACAGCATAAAGTTTCTTCTTCATCTTATGCATAGATTTTCAGAGCACTTAAAAATGATTTCAGAAATATAGTTTCATAGATTAAAAGTTATTTTCTCTTCTAACCAACAATTCAATTTTATTTTATTCAATTTAAATAAGAAAACTTTCATTTCATAGGTACACTTACAGATTTTTTCAAAAAATAAGTGAAAATGAAAGATTTAACCAAGTTTTCCTTGTGTATTTTTTCCTTTTAGGTTAGTCTCTAATTGATACCTCTTTTAATTTAAATTTCTTGTTTTCCTTTAAAATAGGCTTTGACATATCTCCCAAAGTCACCTTTAATTTTAATTTATTATCTGGCAATTAATTTGGTTTTACTATTTTTAAAAGTATAAATATATGTGTGTATATGTATGTGTGTGTTTGTATATATATATATATATATTTTTTTTTTTTCCTTTTTATTTATCTTCACCTTTCCTTCACTGGTGTGGAATTCTTTCTACTAATGAAAATAGGCCACATCTTCTAGGTTTTTTTTTTTTCTTAACTTGGCAATAAATTACAAAGCATCGAATTTTTGCATCATTTTTTTTTCATTGCAACCATGAGGTTGTTTTTCAATAAGACTTTACATCTTTATACTTCTTAAAGTATATATAATTAAGGAAACGTAAGTACAGAAACATGTCAGGAACAAAAATATTTTTTTTAAATAATCTAGGAACCTAGATCTTTCTTATCTTTTCTTCTTCACACATGCTCCCTGGACAGTTTTACAAATAAGCAGACTCTGAGACTGCCCACATGATGGAATTTCTGAGACTCTAAAATCATTTCTGTCATCATTCCTACATTTTTTTTTTAAGTGAGGCAGTTGGGGTTAAGTGACTTGCCCAGGGTCACATAGCTATTAAGTGTCAAGTGTCTGAGGCCGGATTTGAACTCAGGTACCCCATGAATCCAGGTCCGGTGCTTTATCGACTGCACCACCTAGCTACCCCATTCCTACATTATTTTGCCTTAGATTCCACTAAACCAAAACTGAAAGCATCTTTTGGTCTTACAGAGCTTCAGGTTAAAATCAAAACATCTCATAGGACAGATAAGCTAATACTACTTTGGGGAAGCTAAGTGGTACGGAGAAGGAGGCCTGAGGTCAGGAAGATATGAGTTCCATTCAGACCTCAGATAATCATAAAAGCACTATATTTGAACCTTGGACAAGTCAGTTAACCTTTCTAAGCCTCAGTTTCCTCATATATAAAACAAAGTAGCACCTCTCTCCTGAAATAGAAACCACGGAAACTGCCTGACTGCTTGCCACTGGAAATTATAGAGGATTTGTGGGGAGGTAGAGATTGAACTAGATGGAATCCAAGTTTATTTCCAACACTGAGATTCCATGATTCTGACTGGGTGATCCCTAAGATCCTTTGCAAGCTTATACGCTATTTCAGAAGTTAAATGGGGGGCGGTTAGGTGGTGCAGTGGATAGAGCACCAGTCCTGGACTCAGGAGTACCTGAGTTCAAATCCGGCACTTACTAGCTGTGTGACGCTGGGCAAGTCACTTAACCCCCATTGCCCCACAAAAAAAAAAAAAGAACTTAAATGTTTTTTTCTCTTTTTACTAGAACTTGTTCTATGATAAAATATCTACGCCTTTGACTAATGGTCAGTAGGCCTTATCTCTAGTCTTCATTTTCTTATAGGGAATGAAGAGCAACACTTTGTATACTTCACAGTTTACAAAACACTTTACTTACATTGTCTTTGATCCCCACTTTTTCTGAGACTCAGAAGGGTAAGTTACTTGCCAGTGGGCACATAGCTGTAAATATGTGAGGCCTCAAGTTCTGGTTCCAAATCAAATAACTTTTTCCCCCTATACCTTTTTTTTTTTTAAGATAGTAAAAACTCCTTCAATAAACCACCCAGGTGTTTAGACACATAAGATCATCTGAAAAGATTTGAGAAAATTGACTTTGTAAGTCATTACACATTTAAAGCTTTTTGAAAAAAGAAAAGGAAATTAAAATTTAAAAGAAAAAAGAAAACATTTATGGGAAATCTTTAAGTTTTAAAAGAAGTTGCATCTTGGAAACAAAAACCAAAGGGAAAGAAGAAGCAAGAAATTGTGGGGAGGTGGGGAAGGTGGAGAACAGAGCAACTGTTTGCCCATTTGTGATCTCAGACAGCCAATACATAGACTTAAATGCCTTCTAAAATAAGAAAAAAACAATACCCAAACTATTCTGCACCTCTTATGAACTGCCTAACCTTACGTTTAGAACAAAACAACTAGATAAGTCTTCCCCATTACAGTATTTTTAGTGTTTGTAAAGTCCCAAATATATGTGTTTTTTTGTGAATGCATGTACACATATACACATATATACATACATGTATGTGTGTGTGTGTGTATACACACCATTGCCTCAGTATTGATAATTCTAAGTCTTTAGAAAGCTGGCTGGTAGTAAATATGATTTTATGCCATGTAAAATATCTCGTTGAGGGAAGTTAATACCTTTCACCCTTCTTTCTTTTCAGTGTCCAAGCAAAACATATGATCCATTGATTAAGTCAACCAGAGATTTTCCAGATGATGTCATTAGCTTTATAAAGCGGCATCCTGTGATGTATAAATCTGTATACCCTGTGGCGGGAGGACCTACTTTTACTAGAATTAATGTGGATTACAGATTGACACAGATTGTGGTGGATCATGTTATTGCAGAAGATGGCCAATATGATGTAATGTTTCTAGGAACAGGTAAGTTGGAGATTTCATATTCATGTCTTTCAAAAGAAAATAAATCATCGAAAAGGGTGGGGGTGGGACTAAGAAAGGATTTCCCATGGTCTGAAATGCTTCTGATGAGCTAATGCTGTTTCTCGTTTCTCTATTTTTCCTATTTCTCATTTGAACTAAAATTACCGTGAAAAACATTCAGTATGACTCGACAGCAATATCATACCAGTTGTTAAATGCATCTTCATCCTCAGAACTTCAATGTGTGTGTCTGATTAATGAGTAATTAGAAAGGGATATGAAAAGTATGATGTAAATACTAGAAATGTTGCCAATTTAGTGAATGTTTATGAGCTTAGAAAATTCAAATATTGGTCCATAAAAGTGTGGATTGTTAGGTTGTGTCTGACAGCATAATATATTTAAAGTACATAATTCAAATGTATCAATAAAATCCGGATGAATATATTTTGGTTCAGAAAAAATAAAATAAAAAAATACGGAAATAAAATTAGAGAAGGCCTGGATTGGGATACATTTCCTAGAGAATTGAAATTTCAGGATAACTATATTGAAAATACAATAAATTTTCATATTTGAATTTTAATTAACAAATGGTAGATATAAAACAATATTACATAAAAATCTCCTGGCTCTTTAAGCCTCATTCCCAAGTTTAATATACAAAATTTTCTAAAACCACCAGGTGGAGCTACCTAGTTTTATCTGAGACAGTTACAGTAATAGGAAACTCACTGTGCTGGAAACATGTCCTTGTATTTATATTTATGAAGAAGGATGTAAAACAATATATCAAAGATCTCTTGGCCAACTTCATTAAGATATCAATAAAAATTTTAAAACACTAGAAAAGTCTGCCCAGCTTAAGGTCATTCTAGTACAGCTGTATTATATGTATTAGCACACGATTTATTTACCTACATACCTTTTTGTTTCCTCAAAAAGGGTAACACATTGAATTGTTATGAAAGGTTATATGTACATTTTAGTTTTAATGTTTTCAAAGATAAACGTTCCTTTCATTTTTCTATCCTTATTATCTTTTTGCAAGGTGAAACACAAGAATTTTTGGTGGGGAGAGATGAAATGTAATTCTTCTCTTCCTAGCAGCAGCTTAAGTGAGCATAGCTTAAGTGAATTGCAGTTATGTATCCTGCCACCTTCAAAGTAGATTCTAAAACAAAGAGAAGGTACAGTGATAACAGTGGGTGTTGGGTTTGACCTGAAAGGACCTGAGTTCAAAATCAACTTTGATGTTTCCTAACTATGTGAGCTTAGACCAATCACTTAAGCTCTCTGGACTTCAGTTTCCTCATTGGGAAATGAAGGGTTTGGAACAGATGACCTCTTTGGACCCTTCTGGCTCCAAAACTATGATCTTGTTCTCTCTTTATTGGCATAATTATCACTGAATTTACGTGCAATGATAATGGTTTAGATTTTGAGACAAACAGTCCTGAATTTTGCCTTTAAAAAGAATGAAAAATAGGGGCAGCTAGATGGCGCAGTGGTAAAGCACTGGCCCTGAATTCAGGAGTATCTGAGTTCAAATCCGGCCTCAGACACTTGACACTTACTAGCTGTGTGACCCTGGGCAAGTCACTTAACCCCCATTGCCCAGCAAAAAAAAAAAAAAACAAACAAAAAACAAAAAACCAAACAAAAAAAGAAAAGAATGAAGAATAAATCTAACATTTTAAAAGCATTTGTCAATTCCTATATGGTTGTTCCATTAATGAATACATCCCAAGAGGCACTGTTCTGTGTTCCATCCTTTATGGCACATATAAGAAAAGTTCAAGTCTCTCGAACACAGTATGTACAATCATATTGTCAAGAACACTGAAAGAACTTTGTCTTTCAACATTCCCTGTATATGTATATTATTTTTGGGAACAACAGAAAACTTCCAATTCTTTGGCAGGAAAACTATTGTATACATCATTTCTCATATATGCTATTTATTTTTGTCTGGGCTCTTTCAATATATTTAAAGAAAAGTTATGTGAGTAGTAGGAAGACTTAGAAATGTGTTAATGCTTAAGGCAAAAAGTAGAAAAATAGAATTTTGTAAGTGATATACTTTGTTTTAGATATTGGAACCGTACTGAAAGTTGTCAGCATTGCAAAGGAGAAGTGGGATATGGAAGAGGTAGTACTGGAAGAGCTGCAGGTATTCAAGGTAAGACCCAAATTCATAAGACCTATAGACAACATCATCCATTCTCCTCCTTTACCCCAAAGAAAACCTATGGGAACCAATTACAATTAATACTTAGAAATGGATTAACTTTCCTGTGTAGCATACCATTGAAGCAGGAGCTTCTAGGAAGCTTTGCTGCATTCTTTGAGAATACAGTCAAGGCCAAAAGTATCATGTCAGATTAAAGCCTAAAACTTCTTTAGCTTTCCAGATGCTCTTCTAAAATATAAATTTGACTTTCGCATTTTTCTTAATTGAAATGTAGTAAACTATTTGAAGATTTGTAAATAATTCATCCCTCTCTTTCCTGAAAAAAAAGTATTACATATATATATATATATATGTACACACACATACACACATATGTTGTTGTTCAGTCTTTTTCAGTCATATCTGACTGTGACCCTGTGTACCATGGCACATCAGATCCTTCTGTTCTCTACTATCTACCCAAGTTACATATACATATTTACATATGGATGGATGGATGGATATGTGTGTGTGTATATATATATGTATACATGTACATGTACATGTACATGTACATATACATGTGTATTATATGTGAACTCTGAGTTATAACTGTTACCATTAATGTATACTTCACTTATTCCTTTAAACACAACAGACTGCCATGTATCTTTGGGAATCTCATAATTTCAAAATTGTTTACCCTTACTACAGTAGTGAAACTGAATCTTAAAAACAAGTTCTAAATTGTGTCTGTGTTATTGTTAGTCCCACCTGATTTTTAATTTTTTTTTCTCTTAAGGAAAAATTAAAAAAAAAAGATTTATCTAGTTTTCTTACACTGAGGGACTATATAAGAACAAATCTGTAGAAAATACCATTCTTTCATCATCTAAATGTGTTTGCTGTTCTTCCTTGAACCCATAATATTTTCTGTGAATGTGTTTATTTTTTTTAAGTGACTGTTTCCACATAAACCTATAACACTTCAAATAAGGGCCAAACCCTCCTCTATGAAGGGCTTAAATTAATTAATATGTTGAGTTCCAAAGGAGTAGGTTTATATTTTGATAATAACAGTGGTGAAAAACTTAAGTTTAAGATCTGTTAATCTTGCCTCAATCAAAAAATCCCCAAATCTTTAAGTGGTTCCTAAGAGGTCATAAATGTCATTTATGACCATTTGCTAAGGGTTTCTATAGGAAATGAAATATAATAAAATGGTCAAACTTGAAAAGTTTAATAGGTAATAATAAGTAATTATGAGATTATTATTTCTACAGTTTTCAAATTTGTTACAATTAAGAAAAGTAGATTTGAAAGAGAAAAGTCTTCAAGAAGGTGGTAAAATATTTTAAAGTTAAATATTTTCTTATGTGTTCAGAGTAAAAATAGTTTTACTTATAGGATTTTTAAAAAATTCTTATAGTAAAGTAAAGGGAGGAAAAAACCCTGAAACATTTAGCAACTACTTTTCCATGTCAGCAGGTTAACTGGATTTTGAAATTTAGTCCATTAATTAATAGGTATTTGATATATTGATTAGCTAAAAGTGTGTCTGTGTGGGAAACATAATAGTAATTATCTTCATCTATCCCTACCTTTTTTCAGAATCCATCATTAATCTTGAACATGGAGATATCTTTGAAACAAGTAAGTTGCATGTTTGTTTTATTGAGAAAGAAATAATATGTTTTCTAAGTAAAGCCTTATTCTTTGAATTAATGAGATACCTTTGCACATAGTGGGCAATGAATATTGGGTGAATTAAAGGGGAAAAATCAGTGCGATTCAAAGTGATGAACAAGTTTTAAGTACATAGTGTCTTTCTCTTTCATCCAATTATTAACCATTGTTTACCCCAATTTTAGGAGAAAGTCTACATTTTCGAAAATAGAAAGAAAAAAGAAAGAAAATATCCTCTCTTATTTGCCCTTGAAATGGAGGCTTTGAAAATTCCTTTGTCAGGGTACTGCCAACCTCTGTAGAGGTCAGCAACAATCCCTGACTCTATAGGGGATTATTTTATGATCTCTTAAACCCAGTACTTACTGCCTACTTCTCTGGAATGTTACTCTAGGCCTTAGTTGAGTCAAGTGAGGCAAAATAGTTTTAACTACTCTTCCTCTTGTGTCTTAAAAGATCATGACTCTAAGGTCAGAGTTAGATAATGTTAGTGTCATCTAGACCTATCTTAGCCAGTCCAAAATAAATGAATGCTAGTCATAAGTAACACCTTGATTATTTCTCCATGTTCTGACTCTGAGATAATCTCAATAGAGGGAAACTGGTCTCTAGCTCAAGAAGATCATTGAGCACACGCACGCACACGTGCGCGCACACATACACACACATATCACATATGTACCACTAACCACTAAGGCAATTAGCCACCATCCTCGTATGATAGGTTTGTAATACAACTATTACGGGTATGCCAGTGCTTATTTCTCAGATAACTGACCCAGATTAAAGCCTTCTATATTTTATAAAGAATAAATATGTCAACTGTCATAACTCACAGCCAGTTCAGGATTTTATTGCTCAGATTTCTCAACTTCCTTGGGGGTTTCCATTTTTATCTAATATACTTCTGTTTCAGCCCAGAACTCTGACATCCTCTTATCACACATTACCCAAGAGAGATCAGTGCTTCGCTAATGAAGCGATTTGTTAATTCTATGCACAAAGTTTATAAAGCTCTTTGTGATCCTTTTATATGGAAGTAACCATGTAAGGGAAAAGATCCTTCTCATCATTAGATTTGCCTATGGCATCTGCACTTGATATAACCTACCAATGTACATTTTCAACTATCAAGGAAGAATTTGACATCTTAATTCCTCTAGTCTAGCAGCTGGTTTTTGACCTTCTTAAATTTCTGCCAATGTTACATTAGCTCTACAGAATGCTGTCCCTGTACTACCATAGACATCCTGCCAACCACTCGGTCTGCCAGAGTTGAAAGTGATTGACTGTTTTTTTCACTCTTCCTTGTGTTTCTTCACAAGTGTTTTATAATGGGCAGGAAGCCTTATGAACCAGAGCAATGTTTAGTCCAATGAGTGTGGTATTTGTTGGGGGGGGGGGGAAGGAAAATTCTTAAGGCCTGAAAGATGCTTCTAATTCATTTGCTTTGCCTGATTTGTAGCAACAATTGTACATTGGTTCCCGGGATGGATTGGTTCAGCTCTCTCTGCACAGATGTGATACGTATGGGAAGGCCTGTGCAGACTGTTGCCTTGCCAGAGATCCCTACTGTGCTTGGGATGGAAATGCATGTTCTCGGTATGCACCAACTTCCAAAAGGTAAGGGACTTGAAAGGTTCATTTATGCTTCTTGTTTATGAGGAGCAACTTCGGAAATTCTGAACTTATTTTCTTAGGGAGCAAATATAAGTGAAGTATAGCATATACCAGTGGTGCATTTAAAAATATAAATCTATATCCATTCATCCATCCATCCATCCATCCATCCATCCATCCATCCATCCATCCATCCATCCATCTATCTATCTATCTATCTATCTATCTATCTATCTATCTATCTATCTATCTATCTATCTATCTATCTATCTATCTATCTATCTATATGTATTTTTATATTGTGTATAATTACAAATGTTATATATGGAGTATATACATACATATACTCTTTGAGGTTTTTACTTTATATGGGCTAGCAATTTTAAAGTAAGGCATTTTGAAATAGTGAGATATAAAGTTAGACTTCAGAAAATAATTTTGACAATTGTACTTTTTGTATACCTTTTTACCCATATATAGCTGACAGTGAAAATCATATTTCTCTTGACATCTTTCTGAAAATATAGTGTATATGTATTCACAAAAACTTTCTAAATGTTGACACCTTCACAAATATTATATATACACATACACACATTTCTACATGTGTATGCATGAAGTAATAGGAAATAATATAAAATTATATTCATTTACACTTAATAACTAAATATTTAAAATTCCTTTTTGCACCTAGGAATAATGCTATTAAGTATTTTTTTGGATGGGCATTAAGTTTGCCTTTGTTAATTTACTTATTTGCTTGTTCATTCATGATTATCCACTATTCTGGAAACCCTCAATCTATTTAGAAAATGTTAGTTTTCTTTCTTTCTCTCTCCGTTTATTCTTTTCTTCCTTCTTTCCTTGCATCTTTCCTTATTTTCCTGGATCTTTCCACCTTGACCACACTAAAAAAGCAAGGTCTACCCATGGGTCCAGTTCCATTCCTAATTAACCTGGGAACTTTGAGCTATTCCTTTTGCTATCTGGGGTAGTTTGTTTCTTTCTAGGTAATGTGGAGGACCCATCACCACTCTTTGGGACTCATCATATTGATGCTCAAGTCAGTGCACATATCCTATGCCCTCTTGTCTTAGTCTACTGCAATTAAGAACTTGAGCTCAAAAGATTAGCCAAGCATCAGCCTCCTCAGTAGCTAGGATTACAAAGGTATGCCACCACACATAGAAAAAAAAAAGTTAACTTTTTGTTTAATGAAAAAGCAAATGTTATTTTCTTTTAAGTCCAACTTTTTAAAGATTTAATCAATTTAGGTTATCTGTGTAGCTGAAAGTCACATGTAGGAGCAGTTTTGTGGGTAAAATTTGTAGTGATTATTTATGATTTTTAAAATTTTTTGACTGTACACTGGAATTTGGTGTTATCGCTGTTTATCCATATTTTCCTAAGCCACAACAAAGCAATAGCAACAAAATGGATAATACTAGTGTCCTTAAGGGATAGTTAATGATCTCCATTTAATCTCTTATCTTAAATATGCAAATATAATGAGTCTGGGTAGAGATTCCAATTAAAACATGAAGGTAGATATATAAATAAAAATGTATATACTTAATATTCAAGTATACATTCCCTATGGTTTTTCCAGAAGTGAAAGAACAAGAACGCTTGTTGGCTAGTAACAAATGATGAATTGACCATACCTTATAAAAGCCAAGGCTTAAAGATATTATTGACTTTATGAAATTTTTTTACTAGTCCATGATATTTTCCCTTCCAGTGTTTCCCATATTCCATTTTTTTTAACCTCCCCAACATCATGTCCATAATAAGCAAATAGTAAAATTGTTGGATTTTACCCAGGGATTATAATCCAATCAATGCCTTTCTTGAGAAGGATCCAGGATTTTGCAGAAAGTTGAATTATGTTAGCTGAGATACATGTGGTCTAAGGGTACAGTTATGGGCTTGGAGTCAGGTAACCCTAGGTTCAAAATTTTGCCTCTGGGTGACCCTGTAACTCATTTAACATCAGTTTCCTCATCTGTCTATTTTACAGAGCAGTTGTGAAATTTAAAAGAAACCATTTTGCAAACTCTGAAACACTACATAAATATCAGCTATTATTACTACTGCTGCAGAAGGGGAAAATAGTGAATCAACATTTATGTAGAACTAACTATGTGCTGGACACTGTGCTAAGCATAACAAAAATCATCTTATTTTGATCCTCACAACAACCTTTTGAGATAGGTGCTATTATTATCCCCATTTTATAGTCTTGGGAACTGAGGGAAATAGAGGTTAGGTGACTTGCTCAGAGTCACACAGCTACCAAATGTCTACAGCCAGATTTTGGGGGTTTGGGGTTTTTTTTTGGTAAGGCAATTGGATTTGTGACTCGCCCAGGGTCACACAGCTAGTAAGTGTTAAGTGTCTGAGGCAGGATTTGAATTCAGGTACTCTTGAATCCAGGGCCAGTGCTTTGTCCACTGTGCCACCTAGCTGCCCCCTACAGCCAGATTTGATCTCAGGTGTTTCTGACATAAAGTCCATTACTGCATCTACTGTGTCACTTAGCTGCTCCTTGCTACTATTAGCCAAGCATTTTTATATGTTTACAAAATACATTTGATTCTCAAAGCAACTTTGTGAGACACTTATTATTAACCCTGTTTTACAGATGAAGCACTTAAGGCATAAGGAAATTAAATGACTTGCTGAGCTTTACACAGTTAATAAGTATCTGGGGTGAGAGTTTAACTCAGGTCTTCCTAATTCAGGCCCAATATTCTATCTATTGTGCCACCTAGTCACCTTTTATTATCATTACCATAACTCCTGCTCCTCTTTTTCCTACTCTTCATACTTCTCCTCCTCCTCCTCTTCTTCCTCCTATTACCATTACTACTACTTACTGCCTGCTGTTGCTGCTACAATAGTCTGACAAAATTAAGCAAAAGAAGTGGAAAGTTCTTCCATGTGTTTAAAATAAATGTAGATGGATATTTATCCCCTCCCTTCACTAATGAAAGTATCAAAGACAGATTATCATCAAATCTAATTCAGAAGACTGGAGCAGATGTAAATAATAGTTCAGTCAAATCGAATGCTCTTCTGAACATATCTTAAAACACATAGCTCCATGAGAATTCAGAGGCACAGATTTGTTTTCTTCTATCTCTTTTATAATGCACTTACCTTTCTACTCACAACTGACAATCTAGTTAGGCAAAGAAAAGGGCAGACAAGCTCTTTTGTGACAATGATATGGAACACCATTTTGTATTAGTTTGTATTACCTTGCATTCAAAAGTGAAAGTCTGGTTTTTCTGAGAAGCAGATGGCCATCTATGTTCAAGTTTTAACAGGTGGCAGCAGCCTAGACCCACATTTCTCTGTCTCCTCTGCATTAGACATGGCTGTGTTCTAAGTCCAATTGGCTATTGCTGATATTTTTAATATTTTAATTCACTTTCCGTAGGCGAGCTAGGCGGCAAGATGTAAAATATGGAGACCCCATCACTCAATGCTGGGACGTAGAAGACAGTAAGTTTCTTATGTTTATTCATTCATTAATAAAGCTTGTCATGGTTTTTCCCCTTTAAAAACTAAGCATGTAATTTGTATTCATTTTTATCCTGAGACATAGAATAATACCCTGAAACATAGTTTATAAAGTATGATTTTACATATTACTGGACAGTAATACCTTGCTTTACACAAAGTATGTTCCAAAAAAGATATAGTAGTTAACTCATTGAAAGTCAAATCATACATGAAATGCCCTCACAGAGCTAAAATTATAAAGACATTAGATACAGATGTAAAGTGTCTTCTAAACTATAAAGCACTTATTAGTGTAACTTAGTCTAAGAAAGAGACATCCCGGGGCAGCTAGGTGGCACAATGGATAAAACACTGACTCTGGATTCAGGAGGGCCGGAGTTCAAATCCAGCTTCAGACACTTGACACTTACTAGCTGTGTAATCCTCATTGTTCTGCAAAAACAAACAAACAAACAACAACAAAACAAAAACAAAAAGAAAGAGACATCCCAGTGAATCATTTTACAAAGTAAAGAATCACTTAGTAATCACTCTTCATTTATCTGTTCTGCAGTCTTTGAAAATTTTTCTCTATCACCTTTTCCTATAGTATGCCAATTTTCACTTAAAGGATATGAAGTTTTGTTGTTAGACGCAGTTGTAACTAACAGGACTGAAAAAATTTAGAGGTGGAACCAAAGCTTTGGACAAGGTCTTAGAAACATGGCATCAGAAGACCCGATTGCTCTTGGTTCATCATTCAGTAGACATTTTCCAAACAGCTATGATATATACAGCATTCCAAGCAGTGTGTTGAGGGCTATGAGCTTCTACTTTCTTTCATCTTTTTTTTTTGGGGGGGGGGGGCTGGGTTAAGTGACTTGCCCAGGGTCCCACAGCTAGTAAGTGTCAAGTGTCTGAGGCTGGATTTGAACTAAGGTCATCCTGAATCTAAGGCCAGTGCTTTATCCACTGTGCTACCTAGCTGCCCCTTAAATATATAATCTTTTTTTTTTTTTTGGTGAGGAAGTTGGGGTTAAGTGACTTGCCCAGAGTCACACAGCTTGAGCTTCTACTTTCAAGTAGTATACAGTCTTAATGCAGCTCCAAACCCATGTGTGCACATATGGTTGTTACAAATGTTTATAATCCAAAAGATGTCATGAGGCAAGTATAAGTAATTCAGTTAGTGAACATGTATTAAACATTTCCTATATATTTTCTGCTAGGCTCTGAGTATATATAAAGATCAAAAGGGATAATATACTTTGTTCTTTCAAGGAGTTTACACTGTAATGATTTATGAGACATGTATACAGATAATTTATAATACATGCAAAATATAATTAAGCAAATAGGAGAGATTCAATGGAGTGGTGTGTGAATTTGGAGAAAGGAGTAATAATTTCTAGCCAGGGGAATCAGATAAGTCTTCATGGAAGTGGTGGCACCTGAGTTGGGTTTTTAGGGTTTTCGGTATGTGAGGATAATTGTCCCAATCATGAGACAGGGGGATGAGGGGCAGGGGAATGTACAAAAAGTAAGATCAAAAAGAATGTCTCCAGAGGGAAGGGGTGGTCAGTAGACTGAAAAGCAGCAGATATGTCAAAAAGCATGAGGTCTGAGAAGAGACTATTGAATGGTACAATTCAAATATCACTGGTAACATTGAAGAGAGCAGTCTCTGTAAAGTAGTAGGGAGGAAAGCAGGATTGCAGTGGAATGTGGGAGTAACTTTATGGTGAAGAAGTGGAAAAAGAATGCAGACAACTTTTTTTCTATAAGTTAGGCACTGAACAAGAGACAGGGACAGCACAATAACTTGAGGGAGAAATGCCATTCATAATTCATAACTGCAATCTAGGCTAGCTTAAGTCCCCAAACAAGATTTTAAAATAAAGTGTAGTGATTATAACTTTTCTTTAAAGGGAAACAGTTTAAGCATTTTGCTGTGCAAAATGTTTTTTTTTTTCATATCTGAGAAAGCAGTTCACTTAAAATTACTTTTAAATTAAATTAAGTATATTAACTTATAGTTTATACTAGTTTAATATCAAATGCAATTTTATACTATTATAAGCTAAGAAGAAATCAGATATTCTGTCTGTATGCAGATACTATGTGTAAGATACAGACATGGTAAAGGGAATGTCATTAAGAGCAGATTTAAATTCTGGGTTATCCTTAAATCAAAATGAGGATGTATGCTAGGATACTAGTTACATTGACTGAATTAACAAAGGGAATTCAGTCATGCAATTGATCATTTCAGGCAAACAATTGGTCTGACAGAACTTTCCCCTCACAAAATTGTCCATTAAGTTGAATGAGTTGAAATAAATTTAATTTAATCTTTCCTTGCATCCTTGAGACTGTCATATGACAATCAAAGCAGATCATTAGAATATTTCTTTTTTTCATCATAATTAGTATAATCTTTTTGATGTTATAACACCCTATTCCCACAGGGCTTCAGTGATTACTGTATTATGTTTCCTCATGTTTTTGATGATCTTTCTCTTTTCTATCATAAATGACATAATGAGACTCAAGAAACAGTTTTTGTAACTGTAGAAAATGTAGAATATGATATCTTGTTGACTGTGACAGACTACAGCTTTCAAATAGAAGCTACGCATTGGGAACTGGAAAAGGAATAATTTATGGGTCCATATCATAAACTTGAAAATTCTTCTTGAAAACAACAATGAATTGATGAAAAGGAAAAAAATTGCAGAAAATAACCCAAAGGATTTTTATATATGCATGAAGATTTCTTAGTAATTCCATATGCTGACCATTCTTGTCCATTCTTAGTTCCTTAGTCTTCTGCCTAACGTTCTAAGTAGGCTACTTTGCTGAATAGACATCTGAAAATTTTACTCAAGGAATATATGTACATATTCAGGCCCATATGGCCCAGCAGCCGTCATTTTCTATTTGATCAGATGTGAGCTCTAGATCTGAAATCACACATGGGGCATAGGCTTTGGCTAGTTGAGAATGAATGTATTGCAGATGGTCCATTTGATTTAAAAGAAGAAGGTGTCTCATACACCACTCAGAAAGTTTCCCATTACCTGCTTTATGCATGTGCACTTAGGACAGACAGTCTTTAAGAATACTTCCATCCCTTTTTTCTTACTAAAATTAAAATATAAAGATGGGTAAGAAGGTAAAGCCCATTTTCTGAGTATTGGAACGCATATGTGGTTGTGCATATATCCATTTAATGATCAAAATTTTGCCAAGAAAGCACTTAGCTCTTACATATCTTTAAGTTGTAAACATTATTAATTATTTTGAAAGCTTTTATCATTAAGCCACATTGACATTTCTCTCTTTAAATATTTAGCATATTTTCAGCTGGGTGTTAGAATGTAGAACCTGGACTCAGGAAAACTTGGGTTCAAATATGGACTCAGACACTTACTATCTGTGTGATGCTGGGCAAATCACTGAACATCTGTCTCATTTCTTCAATTGTAAAATGAGGATCATAATAGTGTTTACCTCCTTGGGTTCTTATAAGCATAAAAGAAGATAATATTTATAATGTGTTAGGTAAACCTTAAAAGAGTTAGTATATAAATACTAGCTATTATTATTATTCTTACAGGACTGACTAGAGAGCTAAAAGGCTACTGGAATTAGGTATTTTGGGTTTTGTTCACTTTAGGGGAAAATAATAAAGGGTTTTTTTAAATTAAGTTTTACCTAATTCAGAGAAGATAATAAATGTTTTGCTTGTATGTTTACATTTTGCCTAACTCAGAGAAGAAAGTTTGTTTTTCAGGTACAGGAACCCTTTCTGTTTTGACAATATTTTCAAAATTATTTCTTTTTAAAATTTCAAATTTTTGTTTTGTTTTGTTTTTGTTTTTTGTTTGTGGGCCAATGAGGGTTAAGTGACTTGCCCAGGATCACACAACTAGTGTCTGAGGTTAGATTTGAACTCAGGTCCTCCCGAATCTAGGGCCTGTGCTTGATCCACTACATTTAAAATTTCAAGTAACAAGACTTTTTTATTAATCATTCCCTCCCACTACTGCCCTGCTCTCTCTTTAAAAGATCCTTGAATAGATATACATGTAGTTCAGCACAACAAATTCCCATGTTAGCCATGCCTGGAAAATGTGTCTATTGCATTTTAAGTTCAGCGTTTGGTATGTTTCATCTTCACTCTTTTGTGCTTGTGGTTTATCATTGTACCCATAAGAATTCTAGAGTCTTTCAGCATTGTTTTCCTCTATAATATTATTTATTATTGACAATATTTTATTTTAAACATTTAAGCATTTGGTAAAAAAAATTTAATTGTGTGGAAATAATGGCCTAGAATTTTAAAAATCAGGTAATTAAAGAGTTGATATTAAACAAAATGTGAAGTTCCCTTTTCTTTAATAATATATTATGATTCTTCCCCTTACAGCATCTGTTCTAAATCAGTCCATTTTCCCATTGCTTTAAAAATCAGGTCGAGGTTAATCTCCTATACCATGTTTGCTTTCCAGGCATTAGTCATGAAACTGCTGATGAAAAGGTGATTTTTGGCATTGAATTTAATTCAACCTTTCTGGAATGTATTCCTAAATCCCAGCAAGCATCTATTAAGTGGTATATCCAGCGATCTGGAGAAGAACATCGAGAGGAGGTAAGCTACAGTCACCAAGGAAGGGAATATTCATTCTGAACAAAATATTATCAGAATTTTTTTAAATCTCTAAGACATAGGTTATTGCTACATAGGAAATATGTTTTAGCATCACATGGGTATTCTAATTTCACTCAAGGTAAGAAAACTCATGGCTAACAATGAAAATGTTATATTGGTTTTAAAATTAAAATGGGCTTATTTCATTATTTTGATCAAATACTTTCAAAAGCAGATGCAATCTGAAGGTAAGCATTTCATGGAAAACTGTTTGCCATTTTTCATTCCCATAGATCGCTCAAAGGCAGTTTCTCTGCTTGTTTTGGAGACCAAAAATTTTTTAAAAATGCAATAGTTTTTGCTTGCTTGTTTGTTTGAAAGAAGAAACCCACAAATGGATCACTAAAATAGTTTGTCCTTGAGTTAGATAGTCTTCAGATTGTAGGAAAAAACACAACCAGAGTATGGAATGACTAGAAACATTCACCTTTGATAAAATAGTCACCTCCATAACCTACCCTATCCCAACTTCACCTTTCCCTCCCCAGCCCCCCAAATCAAAACAACAAAATTGGCATGTATGCGATATGTATGCACTGTGATATTTTTGTTGTAGGAAGAAATTAAAAGAATCAAAAGCCAAGTGAACATGATCTTTGCTTCCTTTACCTCATTCATTGTCTTTAGAAATTACCTGTCACTCAAGTATAGAACAGAATTTTGTGAGACTGTTAACAAAGAGTTGTTAAGCACTTTGAACTCTTTTGAAATAGTCACTTTGCAGAAGGCCTAAATAGCAACAGACACAGATCTTCAGCTCAATATATTTAAAAGTGGACTCTTTATCTTTCCCCAAAAATCCTCCCCTCCAGTATTTCAGGATTGTGGAAATTTATTTTGATTTGGGGACCCTAACTTTTGGCTGAGATTAGAAAGCCTTAGGCCCTCAGGGTCTCTCCCCCTCCTCCTCAGCTTCAGCTGAGCGAAAAAGCCCCGTGGGCTATACAAGACTCAAGGTCAGACAGCTGGGGGAAAAAAAAAGCCCCCAGCTCCCTCCAACCCGAGCCAAGCTATCCAAAGATTCCGGATAGCCTGTGTTGAGGCATGAGGCTAGAGAGCACCCTGCCCCCCAGCTGCAGCCCTGGCTAGCGGATTAGCTTGGTCTGTGGGGGCGAAGGAAGCCTTGAGATTTGAGTGGAGAGAAGAAAAGGTATGTATAGACCTGGGAGTTAGACAAAAAAAAAGGAGGGGGGTGGACTAGAGAAGGACGGACTAGGAGAGAGGCTGACTAGAGGGGAGCCCGGACAAGGACGGAGGAAAGTTCGGTTCGGAAAAGGAGAGACGGGGCTGACAAGGTTATAGGCCTTAATACAAACCAGGGAAAGTGTAACGGGCCCTGAGGCCAGAGGCGGCTAAGGCCCTTATTGTATTCAAGAAGTTCAAGGCGCAGCAGGTGGGAAAGAGACCGCAGGAAAGCAGTCAGGTTGTACACTTTATTTCCCTGTATTCCTAATTTGAAATAGTATCTCATAAATAAACTCTGCTTTGATTATTTGGTTAAGAGGCTTCTTAATCTTTAGTTTATCAGTTTGGGAGCAGTGTGGTGGAACTTTATCAACGGCCCACATTAAATTAAATGCAGTCAGATAACCAGCAAGTCAACAGTCCCAGATTAGTACCCCAATCAAATTAGCCCTCAAAATTAGCCCTAGTTAATAAAATATTTCCACATTTTAATGGCGACTGCAGCAGGACTTATGGCCCAATTATAATTTTTCTAAATTTATCATTTTTCATATAATCATAATTTTTCATAAATCCAATTATATATAATTTTTCCAGGTTAGTTATAGTTATTAACAATTAATTTTTGTACAGGATCATTAACTCAGCATCACATTAAACTTCTCCCTATTCTCTCTTACCGCGTATAACCAATCTTGTAATTTCTACCTTCACAGAATCCTTCACATCTGAATCCCTCTCTTCATTCGTGTATCTAGCATCTTAGGTTAGGCTCTCATCACTTATTGACTAGCTTATTTCATCAGCCTCCTAATTGGCCTCCCAGCCTTAACTCTCCCACCATTTCAGTCCATCCTACTTACTGTTGCCAAACTAATTTTCATTCAGAGCAGATCTGATTATATGACTCTCCTACTCAACCAACTCTAGGGGTTTTGCTTCTAGAATAAAATAAAAACTCCTCTATTTGGGTTTTTAAAGGCCTTTTTTAATAAAACCTGGCCCCTTTGTACCTTTCAACCTTCTGGCCACTCTTCCCCGAACTTAACAGTACAACAAACAGTCCAACGTTCCTTACACATGGCACTTCATCTTCTATCTCTGAGCTTTCAAATTAGCTATCCCCAATTCTTGAGATATACTTTGGCCTCACCTCTGGCTTATAGAGTCACTCTCTTCCTTTAAAGACAGAGCTAAAACACCGTCATCTGCATGAAACCTTTCCTGATTCCCAGTTACCTAGGGCCATTCCTCCTCAAATTCCTTTTTTTAACTACTTTGTATGTATACATATTTTTGCGTGTTTTTTAATTTACTTTATATTATTATTGAAATGTAAACATATTACTGACAAGGGTAACTTCATTCTTTGTACTTGTGTCCCCAGTATCTAGCATAGTGCCTGGGCAAGTCACTTGCTATTAGACTCATCAAAAATTTGTTGTTTGTTTGATTGGGTTACATAGGCCACAGCATATTATGAATGATAACTTATTCAAAAGAATTTGTATAAAAAATAACATCAAAAGTATATATGGTTAGAAAAGGTGGTATAGCAAGGACCAGGAGTTACAGATAGCTATCCTAATCTGCTGAACTAGTATGTCTGAAATGATAAATACTTTATCACATTGAGTAAGTAGGGAAAATTAAGCAAAAATGGCACAGCATAAAAGGCATGGTTAAGAGTGTACTATTGGGGGGGGTGGCTAGATGGCGCAATGGATAAAGCACTGGCCCTGGATTCAGGAGTACCTGAGTTCAAATCCAGCCTCAGACACTTGACACTTACTAGATATGTGACCCTGGGCAAGTCACTTAACCCCCATTGCCCCGCCCAAAAATAAAAACAAAAAAATAGCGCACTATTGGAAGGCATACTTAAATGAGAACATAAATTCATTGAAGTATTGTGTTACTGTGCTTACGTTTAATTCAGCAAAACTTTGAAATGCTAAAGTTCGGATTGGTAAATTAGTAATGAAATGTACCTAAAATATAGAAGGGATTGGAAATCCTTTGATCACCTCACTTCTCTAATTTTAAGTAATTACCTTTGTCTGGTAAGAGTACTTTAAAAATTTAATCCATTACTAAAAACTAGGTGTGAAAAAGACTTGAGCAGTCACTAAAATCAGTCAAAGAGATTTCATTTAGGTGCAACAAGAAACATGTTCTAATTGGGGAGCGACTCATGTCATGTTTTGAGAAACTCGTATAAAAAGTAGGACCTAGTTCAGAGAAAGGGAGAAGTTGTGAGGGGGTTTGGGATGGAAGTAGATAGGAAGGAACAGGGATGTCAAGAGTGATACCATAAATCATAGGAAACCCAAAAGCAGCAGGAGAAAGAGAATGTAGAACTGAACTGTGACAGCAAAGGGAGACATTGAGCAGGGCCTTGGGCCCTATCAGCATCTGCAGCATGCATTTACCCTTACTTCCTCCAAGCAAAGGTCTGCCCATTCTCCAATTTCTCCTTCAGGTGTCTGTCAATAAGCACTATAATATATGCTGGTGAATCTTGACCTATATGAATCTGGTAACCTGAATTTTGCTTCAACTTCAAAGGAGCCTAGGATTAACTATAGATGAATATAAATATAGATTAAGGCAGTGCATTTAAAAAAAACAAAACATGGAGTCTCAAACAGATTTTGAATATACTCATAACTTTTTTCTTATTATAAACTTCCTGTAACAGCAAAGGAAGGAACTATGTAGATCCTTAGGCACCTAAGGTTACAAGGAGCTAATAATTGTAACACAGTGTTAAAATATTACAGATCATCTCTGTTAATATATTTGAAAAGTTATCAGAACTATTTAAAATTGAAGTTTTCTTAATGAGATATTTATTATCAAATTTATTAGGGAACTAGTATCACAACTGCTCTGTATGTTAATAATATGTAAGAATTAGTTTTATTTTGCTAGTATACATAAAAACTTTTGTTCTTATAATATTAGCCCCTGGTATGTATATATATATATGTATATATATATATATATATATTTTTTTTTTTTTTTGGTGGGGCAATGGGAGTTAAGTGACTTGCCCAAGGTCACACAGCTAGTAAGTGTCAAGTGTCTGAGGCTGGATTTGAACTCAGGTACTCCAGAATCCAGGGCCGGTGCTTTATCCACTGTGCCACCTAGCCACCTGCCCCTGGTATATTTAAAACAATGAGATAAATTCTGCTACAAAGATTCCACCTTTACTTGCCCTACTTTCCTTCTATATTCTGCTTTTTTGGATTTACTAGAATTAATAGAACTCCTAAATTTATTGCAGTACCATACTAAAACCGGATACAGAATACGTAAAGGGCAGCAATTCTATTCAACAGGAAAGATACTAATGTGAATGCACAGGGAACTTGTTTTAAGGAACCACCCACTATCATTAATGTGTGTACTCCTTCTCAAATACAGCACCATCCAATGTAAAGTGATTCCTTCATCTCAAATTAGAAATAAATTTAATTTAACAGATATTTATTGACTTATTGTTGTGTGCAAGGCAGTGCCAAGTGTATAGAGATAAATATGATCTGATCTCTTCTCTCAAGGAACATACAAGCTAGGAGAAAGGAAAAAATATTTCTTAAAGACTATTACTCAATTACAGGCAATACAAGGTAGGCTATGGTCAGTCAGAAGTACAATCACATATCTGTAGCAGTTAAGAGAGATCGTATCATTAGGAAGATCAGGAAAGACAATAAATAGAAGAAAAATTTTAACAGGGGTTTGAAGAATAATTAAGATTTGGACAAGTAAAGATGGAATTTCTGAAAGAATGCATAATACAAGTAAAGTCATGAACTTGTAAAATCAAGAGGCATATAGCAAGAGTCATAGAAAAACAGGACAGCTTTAAAAGTTTCATAGTGAATTTATTAGATTCTTTAAAAGAAAAGCAAGCTCTACAGAATACAGATGAACAGTTTTCTTGTTCCACAGTCTCTGGATATTTCATGTTCAAACTCTCTCCTGTTTCACATATATGTGGAAATTCTCATTTTATTTTGCATTTAAAATCAGAACAAAAAGGAAAAAAGAAAACCAAGTGGGGTGTTCAGAAATATAAAATCATCCTATTTGTCCAGGAGACATATAGTTAGGTATAAAACAGGAAACACAGGTTGGAGGTAGTGCATGGAGAGCTCTGCCAAGCTAAAGAATTAGAATTTATTTGGTAAGCAGTTAGGCAGCATGGATAGTTTTAATAGATGCCTTTTTAGGGAGATAAATCAATCTTCATTGGATAGATTGACAGTGGAGAGGCTATAGGCAGAGAGCTTAGTTGAGAGTCTATTACTATTCTCCAGAGGAGACATGGTAAGTATTAAAACTAGAACAGTGATCATGGGAATAAGAGGAAGATGAGATAAATATGAAAGATATTAAAAAGAATTATCCAGGGGCAGCTAGGTGGCGCAGTGGATAGAGCACCGGCCCTGAAGTCAGGAGTATCTGAGTTCAAATCCGGCCTCAGACACTTAACACTTACTAGCTGTGTGACCCTGGGCAAGTCACTTAACCCCAATTGCCTCACTTAAAAAAAAAAAAAAAAAGAATTATCCAGACTTGGTAAATGATGAATATCAGGGATGAGAAGGAAAGAGTCAACATTTCAACCCTCTAAAAATGAAGGTGCCATTAATAAAAACAGGAAAGTCAAGAAGAGGAGCTAGTTTTGAAGATGAAGAGTTTGACTTTTCACACATTGAGTCTGAGGATCCTGCAGGGTATCAAGTTAGAGAATCTCAATAGGAAGTTTGAAAGATGCAATAGGATATCAGGGTAGATGGGATTTGGAGATAGCTACTTGAGTCTAATTTTAATGGAATTGAAGTCCTTAGAGTTAAGAACAACATCAAAGGAAAGAATACCAAGAGAGAAGAGTTGCTAAGGGCAGAACTTCTGAGAATGCCTCTATTTAAATGGTAAAGAGTACCACAGTCAGCCAAGGAAAAACTGATTTCAACAATAAGAGTTGGTCACAATTTTAACACTCATCAATCCAAACTCCTACTACATATCTCAGTCCCCTATCCAGTACCCTGAACAAGTGATCATCAATATTGTCAAATAGGGAAGAGAATTCTAGGTGGGTGAGACTTAAGAAAAGACTTGGGAAATTTTGCCAACCTTTAGTGTGATAGAAATCAATGCCAGAAAACATATTCTGTGTATGCATGCATATATGTGCATGGGTACATATAGATACCTCTGTCTTTCTTTTATTTATCTATCTAATCATACATACATATATCTCTTCCCCCAAAAGATGTATGAGATCAAAGATTTCTGAAATTTTAAAAATAGATATTATTTTAGTTATGAAATGACTAAAAGGAGAGAAAACAATTTGGTTTCAAGTTTATTGTTAATATGGATGTGTAAGCATTCAATTTAAGTAAAATATTTCATTAAAATTTATCTTTTAAAAAATCTGGCCTTTTAAAAAATCTGGCCTTTTAAAAAATGTGTGTTCCTTTTGTACTTTTCCTATTTGACATTATTTTTAAATACAAATTTACATTATTCTTTTCCTTTTCTTGTGCTTTATACAAAGGTTTCATTACTATAAATTTCTTTTATTTTTAAAATTTTATTTTAGTGGAATTTTTAAAAGCATTTCACACAGTGATGATGGTATCATGTTGTGTAAATTTAAATGTAACTTCAACTGTGTTTTTTATGGTATTGCATTTTAAAGTACCAGAGCTTTAATGTTTCAGCAGATCATTTATACAAAGTGATGCTTTGTCCAGGACCTGCAATACTGTTTCCTGAGGGTAGGAAAAGGGCAAAATCCAGACTAGATTGGAAGCATTTGTCCCAGCAGGACATACTCTCCTTCTTGCTCACAAGGTCACAGTTCAGACTCTTACTTCCACTCAGAATGGTTTCAGGGAGGGGACAGGATCTCCTGTAGCACAGAAGCTGTCACCAGCCTGTCCTGCTGCCAGTGGGAGGATGCTTCCTTACTGAGTTATTTCATAGTCTGGTGCCATTAAGTTCATGAGTCAATTATCTAGTGACTTGTTCTTGATGTTGCTTTTGTAATTGATGATGTTTATGCCTCTAACTGGTAGGTTAGTCAGCAGGTCTCAAGCGTTTCCCTCCAATCCCCCCCTCCACCCAGACTTTTGTGAACTGGGAGTAAAAACTACTCCTACTACATCATTTGCCCTTCAGTTGTAATGTGGAAGAGTTTCCTATCATCAGTAATAAATTCTCATGTTTAGCATCATCATCATCATTATTTCTGTTACATCTTTCAATTATAAAATGTGCAAAACATATGCTTCTGAGGAGGATTTAAAATATTTTTAAATATTTCCCTTCCTTACTAAGTTTTTTTTTCTTTTTGATACTTTTATAAATTATCCTTATCCACTGTCCTGTAAAAATCTTTACTCATTTTCAACACCCACCCACATAATTTCATCCATTCTTCAATGTTTACTTAAAATACTATTTTAATATATGCAAATACAACATTTCCATGCACCTGTCTCCATTTTGCTTTCATTCTTCAGTTAGCTAGCTCTCTTCTATGTTTAATTCCAATTTTTCCTTGTACTTTTTCATGTTAGTTAATGAAAGGAGATGTCCTTTAAAGGTACAATCTCTTCTAAGACACGTACAATGTTTTAGCTGTGAAAGAACTGACAAATGAATTATCTGTAAAGGAATTACCATTAGTCAGCCATTAACATGAACAGAAGTCGCTGACTTTTTACCTGATGTCCTGACACTTATGTATCCTCTGTCTTCCCGGTTTAAAAAAAAATGCCTTTCATGGGAGATCTAAATTTACTAATTTGAAATATATCATATTCTCTTTATTCACATTAAGTAAATGGATATACCATGCCTTTTTAAGCATGATTTTGATTTGTAGGTCTCAGCATTTTTTACTTATCACTTCTAAAGTGGAGAAAATTCCATGAGTTTAAATCATTGACCAAAGATTGTATTATCTATTTGCAGCGGAGCTGCATTTTCTAAATTGACTGTGCTGACATTTCACTGGAGAAATACAGTGTGCATAATGCATCCTATTTCAATGCAGAATAAAAGCAGCACGTGACACAAGAATGTAGACCAGGCAAATGTTAATCAACTACCTAATTTCTGGATTCATAGATTGCCTGACTCCAAATTGCTAAATCCTGTGATAATCTAATTTATCAATTTGGAATGCATCCTGTTGGAACTTCTATTCCATTATAATGCATAGTTTTGAAATTGATGGAAAGAATAAAACCACATCTAACATCAATGAAATGATCTGTACTACCTAACCGGCAAATCCAGAAAGCTTGAAATTTAATAAAATGTGTTTTACATCTGCAGGTCAGAAACTAAAGGACAAATTAAGCATTCAAGAGCAAAAGGTTAAAGATCTAGTACCAAGTAATGAAATGCCAGGTGTTTATGAAACTTTCTGTCCTGTGGGGACAAAGGTATAGAGGAAAGACAGGAAAACCACTAAACTTGTGAGTAAAACAACATAAACAGGATGCAAAAAGAGAACAGAAAAAAAAATAATAATGAAGTGTTGTACAATATGTGTGGAATCAGTCATAATTTCCTCCTGTCAAGATTAAAAAAAAAAAAAGATCAATGGCATAGAGGTGTAATGACTTCTATACATTAAGGAATGTCACTTAAGAAATCCATTATTAAGACTCTTAGTCATTAAAAGCAAAAGCAAATATGGATTAGTATAACACATTTAGTTTCCCTGTAAGCCCTTACCTATTGACAAAAAGGACAACTCTGGAATATGCCCCAATCTCTAACCCCAAGGAATATAGTAGTAGTCTCCAATGTTGTTAATGATACTTCACTCATCTCTTTTTGGCCACGGGGCAGCTAGGTGGTGCAGTGGATAGAGCACCGGCCCTGGAGTCAGGAGTACCTGAGTTCAAATCCGGCCTCAGACACTTAACACTTACTAGCTGTGTGACCCTGGGCAAGTCACTTAACCCCAATTGCCTCACTTAAAACAAAAAAAGGTTTGGCCACCTAATCCCTCAAAGATACTATGTGTTAGACAAAAAAGGGTCAGCCATCAAATAGTAGAATGAGTCCTAGATGAAGGACTATTTTTATAAATCAAAATTATTTTATTATTTTCCAGTTGCATGTAAAGATAGTTTTCAACATTTGTTTTCATAAGATCTTTAGTTCCAAATTGTTCTCCCTCACTCCCTTCCCTTCCCTCTCCCCAACACAGAAAACAATCTGATATAGGTTATATATGTAAAATCACATTAAACATATTTATGCATTAGTCATGTTGTGAAAGAAGAATCAGAACAAAAGGGAAAAACCTCAAAAAACCAAAAAGAAAACCAAAAGTAGAAACAGTATTTTTCAATCTGCATTCAGAATCCACAGGTCTTTTTTCTGGACGTGGAGAACATTTCCCGTCATGAGTCCTTTGGAATTTTCTTGGATCATTGCACTGCAGGGAAGAGCTAAGTCTATCACAGTTGATCATCACACAGTGTTGCTGTTACTATATACAATGTTCTCCTGGTTCTGCTCATTTCACTCAGCATCAGTCCACTTAAGTCTTTCCAAGTTTTTCTGAAGTCAGCCTGCTCATCATTTCTTACAGCACAATAGTTTTCCATTACATTCATATAGCATCAGCCATTCTCCAATTGATGGGCATTCCCTCAATTTTTCAATTCTTTGCCATGACAAAGAGAGCTGCTATAAATATTTTTGTACATATGGGTCCTTTTCCCTTCTATATCTTTGGGACACAGACCTAGTAGTGGTATTACTGGGTCAAAGGGTATACAAAGTCCCTTTGGGCATAGTGATGAGAGACTTTTTTTTTTTTTTTTACTTTTTTGGGGGTGGGGCAGTGAGGGTTAAGTGACTTGCCTAAGGTCACACAGCTAGTGTCAAATGTCTGGGTCTGGATTTGAACTCAGGTCCTCCTGAATCCAGGGCTGGTGCTTTATCCATTGCACCACCTAGCTGCCCCGATGAGAGACTGTCTAATGAACTCTATGCCATATAAAACAATCTGTAGAGTAGGAATCATAACACCTGCCCTACCTATATCACAGGTTTCTTAGGAAAATTCAAAGATATAATGTGTGTAAAAACACATTGCAAGCTACAAAGAACTACAGTAATGTACTGTAATAATAATAATAACAATAATAAGATGATGATGATGGTCACGGTGGTGGTGGTGGTAGTAGTTGGACAATTACTCCTTTTATGTTAAAGAGAAAGAAAAGGGATTTAAGAATAGCCTCTGGGGCAGCTAGGTGGTGCAGTGGATAAAGCACTGGCCCTGGATTCAGGAGGACCTGAGTTCAAATCCAGCCTCAGACACTTGACACTTACTAGCTGTGTGACCCTGGGCAAGTCACTTAACCCCCATTGCCCTACCAAAAAAAAAAAAAAAGAAAGAAAAGAAAAAAGAATAGCCTCTAGGTTGAGAAATTACTGTGATTTAAGCTTATTCCAAAGGTGGAAAAATTCAGTTGTGTAAGTTTGCTTTCTCAAGTGTTTTTAACGTGGTATTGATTTTGCTTTCTATTTGGTTAGCATGGCACATTGTCTTCAGAGTCAGAAAGATCTGGGTTTTAGGTTCTACTCATAGTTACTGGCTGTGACTTGGCAAGTCATTCAGTCTCTCAGTGCTCCAAGCAAATTTGTAAAACTAAATGTTGTAGAAAATTTACCAATCTGCATTGGTTCCCTGGAAATCCATGATAAGCATGAAATCATAGGTCTTGTTTAAAAATGATAATATATTTTGACCTTAAAAACTTACCATGGAGTTAAATGTAAACTCTTAGAGATGAGGGGCTGTCTCTCTTGTGTATTTGTATCCCTTCTACTGTCTATGCCAAAGCTTTGAAGACAGTCTATGCAGGTTCTTTCATAAATGCTGGTTGATTGATTGATTATAATATCCTAGATTCATATACATCTTTTTGTGTGTGTGTGTAGGACAGTGGGGGTTAAGTGACTTGCCCAGGGTCACACAACTAGTAAGTGTTAGGTGTCTGAGGCCGGATTTGAACTCAGGTACTCCTGACTCCAGGGCTGGTGCTCTATCTACTGTGCCACCTAGCTACCCAATTCATATACATCTTATCCATGAGAGAAGCTTCCAAGGTTTTGAGTTGAAAAATGATTTCAAGGTGGCTATTTTAGTAAGGTATTATTTTTCTTAAAAATAAAAGCTTTAATTTTTATTTAAAAAAATATTTATTTTCTCTCCCTACCACTTCTCTCTCACTTTCTTTGGAAACAAACATACAAATAAATGATCAAACAAACAAACCTTTGTAAAAAAATATGCATAGCCAAGCAAAACAAATTCCCGTGTTGGCCATGTCCAAAAATCTGTTTTGTTCTGCATCTTTCATCCATTATACCTCTTTAACATGCTTGGTAACATGCTTTCTCATTGATCCTCTGAAATCATGGTTGGTCTTTGCACTAATCAGAGTCCCTATGTCTTTCAAAATTATTTGTCTTTACTCTGTTGTAATTGTGTAGATTATTTTCCTGATCCTGTCTAGTTCTTGCTTTTGAGCCAGTTCATATAAAGTTGTCCAGATTTCTCTGAAACTCTCATTTCTTATAACATACTGTATTCCATTATATTCACATACCATAATTTGTTCAGCCATTACTCACTTAAAGGGAACTCCCTTATTGTCCAATTAATTCTTTGCTACTACAAGAAAAGGAGCTGCTATAAATATTGTATATATGCAGACACTTTTCTCTCTTATTGATTTCTAATAGTAATATCACTGGGGTCAAAGGGTATGTACAACTTAATGAATTTGGGGACATAGTTTCAAATTTAAGTAGTTTTATGTCAGATATTCATATTTTCATATATGTAACTCACAATAATAGAGTATTTTAACATCACAACCATCTTGTGAAGTTGGTAGTAAAAGTATGATCATGCCCATTTTATTTTTGAGGAAATTACTCAATGAATATTAATGATTTGCCAAATGCCATAGTTAGTGCCAGATCCAGGACTGGATAGTAGGTCTTTGTGGGGCTATTTCCCTTTCCTCACACATGAGTTCTTCATATAATGTGCAAGAGGGCAAGATAAGGCAACTTGTTGGTTTTGCTCTCACCATGCTTCTGCAAAGCCAGGAATGGAGGTATTCTTCTACTTCACTCATCTATGGGAAAACACAGCAGATAATTGTTACATAACTGTCAAAGTTTTCTCTTTCCTTTCTATTTCCCCCTCTTTTCAGTGACAGATGAAATATCTTACATATTTTTTCACATAAAGATACAGAGCACAGTCCACCCACTGAAAGTAAATTTAATTTAGTCATCTTTCTCCCTCCATGATTTCATCTTCTAAGTGTGTTAGAGGGGCAGATCTATAAACTGGGAAGGATTCCAGCTTTTTGGTTGTTGTTGTTTTCTTTTAAAGTGAGGCACTTGACACTGCATAGAATTGAACAGAACCCTTGTGTCTATAAACACACCACCACCAGTTCTACTAAAGATAGATTCACTAGGCATACCAGATTCTGGGCCAGTCAAGTTAGAATATTTTAAATGCCTTTCAATATAATTTCTTCAAAGGGGATTGTAATGACAGAGGTACTTTTGTCTATTGTGCTTTTTCACATGTGAACTCTGATCACCATGTCATATTATCCATTGGTATGGCAAATATTTCCATAAACTGCATATTTTAAAGTATCACATATACAGCACAGTATCAAAGTGCATTCCAAAATAAAGAGGGAAATTCAACTTAAAATGTGGCTACCCTTCGAATGGTGGTCCTCCTTAGTTACAGACCTCTACTTTCAAAGAGCTGTATTGCCCTTTGTCCTTGCTATTCCACCTGACATTTAACAAGTCACCCTGTTACAACTTCCACACACTCACATACTGTTTTGATCATTTATTTGATTGTCTTTTATCTAGAAAGAAGTGTTGGTGCCTTTCAGAAAAACTTTACCATCAGACTGTCTACATGGGCACTTTCCTGAGAGCTTATTCTTACTTAACCAATGGTTATTGATTTCACAGTCCAGTTATGGAATTCAGATAGCAGCCTGCACACCAGGAATTGCTTATTGAACCAATTAATCTACAACGCAGGTCAATGAGAGAGTTTGTGTTTTTCCTTCATTTTTTTCACTGAGTTCTGTAAGACTGAAAGACAAACTACTGCATTTCAACGATGCGGTTAAACTTAATAGGATGCAAATGTGAATGGCTCTCAATGAGGTTTAAACAGGGCCTGGTCTTTTGGGGGGGGGGTTGGTTTTTTTTTTTTTTTGATAGGACACAAAGTAGCCTGTGTGATGACAGACATAAAGGGAAAAGATCTTGCAGGTTCACTAAAGAATAAATATGTAACATGTTTTCATTTGCTTGTAGCCCTCTCTGTTTTTAATTTATTGCCTCCATTTTCCAATTCTACAGCTGAAACCTGATGAAAGGGTCATCAAAACTGAATATGGGCTGCTGATTCGCAGTTTGCAGAAGAAGGACTCTGGGATGTACTACTGCAAGGCCCAGGAGCACACATTCATCCACACCATCGTGAAACTGACTTTGAATGTCATAGAGAATGAACAAATGGAAAATACTCAGAAAGCAGAACACGAGGAGGGACGGGGCAAGGATCTGCTGGCTGAGTCCCGTCTGAGGTACAAAGACTACATGCAAATCCTCAGCAGCCCCAACTTCAGCCTGGACCAGTACTGTGAACAGATGTGGCACCGGGAAAAACGGAGGCAGAGAAACAAAGGGGGCGCTAAATGGAAGCACGTGCAGGAGATGAAAAAAAAGCGAAATCGTCGGCATCACAAGGACCCAGAGCAGCTTCCTAGAGTTGTAGCCACGTAGTCTTTCCTCTTTATCTTAAAGCAGTGACACTCTTACCTGCAAAAGAAAAAAAATACTGTGTTCTATCCTTCATACTTGTGCATAGTCTCTCTTCAAGGAGATTAGCTAATGCACAATAACAGTAACCTGGATGAAGCTAAAATGGGAAATACAGGTGCCTGAGGGGAATTGAATAATTTAAAACCATTTTGTTCTGAACTGACATGATAAATTCAAGCGTCCAGAAACCCTGATGAAATTGGGAGTTTCTTTTTTTAATGTGGTTTTTTTTTTTCCCTCCTAGCTAGTTTGGTGTTTTATTTAATTAGGTCATAAAGTGAGCTAAGCAGAGGTCCAGTTGAATCACTGTCACATTTATAGTGGTTCATTTTCCTTGGATATCCTTTAAATATGTTGGTTTACTGTGCATCAGTGCTATGTTGTTGTGAACAATTCATTCCACTCTTGAGCTAGCTATGTCATGATGGTGAGTGGAATGATTGCACAGCACACAATCATTCGCATTATCAATGAGATCTTCCCAGTGAGTCAGGCACTGCTGGAGCATATGTTAGGGATTTAGGAAGGTGCATTAATTCTTCCAGGACACAGAGGTTTCATTTAGTGCACTGGAGCTCTGATTTACTAAATGACATAAATATACCTCCCAGGATTCCTAGAGAAGAGCCAGGAAGATATGTGATTTTAGAACATATGTTTGTGTATATAGGGACGGAATAGTTGAGGAACTGTCAGGACACAAGGTGCTAGCTATTTAATAAAATAAGAGAATAAATGTGAAATATCAGATAAAAGAAAAACATTAAATTATCTCCAATTCTCTATTGTGTAGGCATACAAATGGGATTTGCAAGACAACAGAGAAAAATACAACCATAAATTTTTGGCTTCAGGGAATATCCATTTCCCCATAAAAAAAAGAACAATCACAAATTAAATGGGAGAAATGTAATGGAGCTTTATTCACTAGGGCATAAGTAGTTGCCAATTTGTAATCCATCTGCTAAAATGAAATTTAAAGTAAAACAAACTGCCAGCATGATACTGAAGAGTACATCATCTAGGTGATTATGGGAAGGAAGAACACAAATTTTATTAACAAACAATGGGATTCCAGTGTACATTTTCCTCCATTTCTCTAAGCATTTACCATTCTCTGCTCATTATTTCCACTTATTGCAACAGTTCTCCCTTTTATCCCTTCTTTAGGTTAGGTTATATTTAAAAGTAAGCAAATACAAAAAAATTCAAAAGATGATAGTGGAAGATGAGCTAAATATCTGGTGGTTGGCTGAACCAATGCACAAAATAATAATGAACGGAAAGGGTTAAGATAACTCTTTGACTTTTTTTTCTTCTACAGTGGCCTTTTGTATTTGGAATTATGTATTATAATTCAAGCAGAATTGTCCTAATTTTTCCTTTATAATAAATAAAATGTCCACGTATAGATAAGTAGAATGATGTTTGAGATGAGCAGGTTTTAATGTTTGCAAAAGCTTTCTTTTAAACTCTCCTTTCTGCTTTCCTTTTTGAAAATGAATATATGCACATGACTTTTTGTGCAGGGCATACTTTTTCCTCTCCTAATTCACAACCACCCTTAGCCAGCCTTCCTCTGTTTTGCTTTTTCACGCCTTTTTGAGTGTGAAATGAAAAATTAGCTACTTCCTTCCATGGAATAAGGCTTTGAATGAATACCCAAATGACAGACTTTGCTTCTTTCTCGTACATTTGACATATTTGAAGAGGAAGCCCGTGGGAAAGCTATATGATTTGAGGGCATCTCATGAAGACTTGAACCTACAGTCTATAATTTTGGCTCTATGCTCAGGACATTTTCTCTATCTCACCATCATTTCAGTCCTTGCTGATCTATCTCATATTTACCATGCCTTTGTTCATGCAAAAGTTCACATATTGCATTTTGATGCATATCCTCACATATTTATGGATGTGTTCAATGTAGCCTATTTTTATAGCCAAACTCAGAAATAGAAGAAAACCAAAATAAATTATCCCTTATAGTTACAAAAAAAAACAAAGGTGATCACATCAAAGAATATCTGTTAACTAATTTCATAAGAAGGTTTTTTGTAATTGATGAATTTCTTGTTTCAAGTTCTCATGAGTCACTTCTAGGCCAAAAGCAAACATGATAATTGAATTTTTTAGATATATCAATATCGTTTATTGACAACAGTAATTAAAATTGTACATGGCCATAAGAAATATATCTTTAAATATTAAGGTTAAATAAATTCAGTTTTTTAGTTAATTTGGCTTAATTCAGAAAGAGAAGCTATCTTAATCCTTAAAATCATAGAATCTTTAATTCTGGCTAAATATTCATGAGGGCATTTTCTCAAAATGGCCAGAATGAGAAATTGTTCATTAGGATATAAGGAATAAAAAGGTTCCAAATGTATTCATTTCTGGTGGCTAGTCAAAATACACTGGAAGTGTGATAAGTAAAATATAAATGCCACATGATATATAATCATCAACTCATTGTTTATAGAAACTTTAAGGCTAATGAGATGATCTATCAAAGAATACTGAATTTTGCCAACACTAGTTGGGTTCAAACGTGATAACATGTATATATGTAATATGTTTATGTGTGCATATAGACAGGTAGATATGATTAAATGTCTTCACCCTTTGATTATCTAAAAAAGGTATAAATGATTTCTTTTAATACATAGAACTTATGGCAGCAAATATCCTTTACCACCAAACATTTCCTTAGAGCTACTATCAAACAGCTTAACCAATCAATCTATAATTTTACCTCCTTTTCCTTCTTCTAAAACTTTAGTCCCTGTCAAGCAATGAAATATACAAATATGAACGGAAAGGGGAAGAAGCAGCAATATCACAAAACTCCACAATTAATTGACCAAAATTAATGTGGTTTTGATATGCCTTTTAAGTATTCCTCTGATGCTCAGCAGAGCCTGGGAGGTGGCAATGAGTTTTCAAAGGGGGTGTCTAAAATCACACATTCTTGAAGGTTGGACCAAATTGGAAAAACTTTGAGTACAAGCTTGGCTGATGATGACTTGCATATCTGTTGTCTGAGAGTGGCACTGGGCTAAGTTTGGAGATGATTATCATCAAGGTTAGCCATAAGGTATGAGGGGGAGGACTGTAGTAAGTCATAAGGCAGAAAACTAAGACAAGGAAACATTCTAATCTGCATGGGGAGAGGAGCATCCCCATCTATGAAATTATGGACACAAAGTAAATATAGACTTCTAATTTGAAATTCTAAGAAATAGTGTTTTTCTAGACCATAAACTACTTTTGTGTGTGTGATCACCATAATGTTTATTTTGTATTCTTCACAATAAGGCACATTTCTAGTCATAGTCATGGGGTAATAAATAAATATTTGTAGATTGGGAAGTAATTGTAGAAGAGTGTACATTTCTTTAGTCTCTTCACAATACCCTCACAACTAGTTGGACATTTTTTTTTAACTGGTTTACTTACATTTTCAAAACAATTCTGGCTTTGTTACTTCCTACTTATATTGCCATGGGAAATTTCATCTTTGAGTCTTCTTTTCTTTATTGGTAAAATGGACTAGGTGACCTTTAAGGTCCCTATCAGCTCTGCATTTATTATCCCATTTGTCCCAGTTCAACTGAATCTGTTAACCCAATTTACTGTATTAAGACACTAAATTACACACATACTTAAAGCAATTCTAACACCTATTTTCTCTATAAAATTTCATATTCAAATCTTCCCAAATACAAAAAGAAAAAAAGTCTTAATCTACAACTCTTGTTGTTTTTTAATGGTAATTTAATATAGTGCTTTCGGATTTAGAAAGGACATGTTTCAAATGAAAGTCAAAGGAGAGGGTGAATTATTAGTTCCATTTTACAGATGAGTAAATAGAGACTCAGAAAGGTCTAAGAAGAAACTCAAATTCTGGTCTTAAATTCAGGTCTCCTGATCTCAAGTCCAGTGTCTTCTCTGCTTTACTATGTCAAACTTCCCTTTCTAGTAAGCATTCATTATCACAGGATAGCATGTGACCTTGGGGGATGCAACTTAATCTCCATTCTAGGGATTTTCAAACTTTTTGGTCTCAAGACCCCTTTCCACCCTTAAAATTATTAAGGATTCTACCAAAGAATTTTTGTTTATGTCATTTATATCTGTTGATATCTACCATATTAGAAATTGAAATATCTTAATATTATTATAGAAAGTTTTGACTTTCTGTACCTTGCTGAAATGGTTGGGGTTGGGGTTGGGGTGAGGGTCCCTAGGCTATACTTTGAGAACTCCCACTCTATATCATTATCTTCCACAGCATTGTCCTAGACCCTAGAAGGACATTTAATCAAAGTTAAATAAAGAAAATCAATTACAAAATGTTAAATGATGATAAAAACTTATTAGATGCCAATACCAGTGAGCTGGGCCATGAGAATCATCCAGTCCCAGCTCTAATACATGCTACCATTTTACTATTTTAGGTTAATAAGCTAAGGACCTAATTGTGTTGTAAACACAATAGTTAGGAGTAAACAACTACCATAGAATCTTGATTCCCATCTGGTGCTATGCTGGCAATAAAAGAAGCACAGGATTGTTTGGGGCTCCTATCCAATGTGGTGTGTTTATGTCCATGTTAGATCTCACAGCAGTATTATCAACATACTCTATTTTAAATATTGACTATAGACTCTCACAAGGACCCTGAAGATAGTTTTAATATGCAAGAGAAGGACTATTTGTGTTTTTCTGTGTAGATTACACATATGTTTAGCATTTGGGACAATGTAAATCTCAAATAGAAGCTGCTGAAAAATATTTCAGGTCCAAGTGATTATTTAGTAAGATAATGTAAAACATAACAGATATTTAGTAGGTCATGAAACAAAACCAATGCTTCTTGTAAATTGGGAAATCTGTAAAAGCCTTAAGTCATGTGACATTTTAAATAAGCACTCATGTAGATATCTTCAGTCAGTAAGTAATATTCACAAAATGTAATAAGTATATGTTGTAAATTATTTTAGGTCACACTATATTGGCAAAAGTGAATAAATTATTGAAGGTGAAATGCATATCAATGATGAGATTTCAAAATTAAAATGCCATTTGCCCTTATTTTTGTGTAATATTGAAATAAGTAAAAAATTTTAATAAGAGCCCTTGGGTTTTTTGCTTCGTGAATTTAACATGTTCCAGGTAATTTTTATAACATTTGAGAGCCATTAGTTAATAATTCCAAAAACTGCATATCAGCAAAAACATTTCTCTTTTCTTAGACAAGGGCCATGCAAGCATATCTAGATTCATTGTTGGAGTTTCATACTTTCCCCCTTGTACTTTCCTGCTTTTACATTTTCTTGCTTCTCTTATTCACATAACTTATGCTGCTAAGTGGCATCTTGCCCAAGACTTTTTAGAATCAGTGTGCACTCAATTTAGGGAATTTTATAAAGACAGCTCAGAAAAGACACTGTCAGGATTTGAATTTATGTGGTACTTTTGTTCTGAGAAACTCAAAGCACAATGCTTAACACAATTTTAAAACATTCCTGATAAGTAGCCAGAATTGTCTTTAAGATGGGTAAGCCATGATACAAAGATTGAGGGATCCGACACAGTTACATCATTTGTGCCAGAGTTAAGACATCTGGCTATTTGCTAAATAATATAGACTATAAGGACTTGCCTCATAAGTCTCTCCTGGAGCCCTTAAAAGTGTGTCCCATAAGGCATTGCAGGCTTAATATTTAGTAATTTATTAGGGACATAACTTTAAAGATAACACTTTGTAAATGCCCTTTTATCCATCATCAAAAATAAACTATTCAACATCTATTAATGCCATTTGACTCATCAAAATAACACATTAATAAAGCATTTTGATGTTTACAAAGTATGAAAGAAATTGAAACACAATTACTAGACCAGATTTCTAATGCTTAAATAATATTTGAGGTATCACAATAAAGTCACATTTATGCTTAAATGACACTGCCATTCAACTGTTCAATTTTCATGGGCAAAGATGGTTTTCCCTCCATTCCAATAAATTACTAAAACACATGTATGTTTTGGTATTGTACATTTCTGGTTTTTTTCTCCTTGGGGTACATGCCTGGTAATGGGTCCTCCAGGTCAAAAGTCATTAGATACTTTTTTCTTTTTTTAGCGTGGTCCCAAGGTATATTTTGATGGAGAGAAAGAAAATGTTTTAAGTTTCTCTGATTCCATTTTGGAACAAATCACAGACAAAAAAGAAAGTCAGAAAACAAAAGGAATACCTCATATGTGATGTCTTTTGTAGGAATAAATATTTATAGAACAATTTGAGGTAAATATTTGCTGGGGGAGGGTCTAGGATCTGTAAGTTATAACTAATCATGTAACATAATTCCTGCATTTTAAGTGGTTTACAATGTTTTGTACTTTTGCTATCTTAACAAAATGCAAATCTTGTAGTCTTAAAAAGAATCAAAACTGTTGGATATCAATTTTGGTTGTATCATAATAAAAGGCGAATATTGAAATAGAGTTTTAAGATTACAAAAATACTTTGTTGGTATTTTTATGTTTCACTTTCAAAACCCAAATACTGCATTGTAGAGTTTAGAATCAAGTATTTAGGAACAATATTGTAGTTTTCTCCATAAGGTTAATGGATATGTAGGTGGAAAACGTTATGATATATAATGGAGAATTTATAGTGTATAGTTAAAAAGAAATAAACACTCATCTCATGAATTTCTATGGGAGAATTTTCCCAATATAAATAATGGAATGGAATTTTTGGGAAAAAATACTTCTACTAACCAAACAGTTCTCATGCAATTTAAGCCATAGCAAATTATTAAGAAAAAATTAACTCTTGGGCAGCTAGGTGGAGCAGTTGACTCAAATCCGAACTCGGAGACTTGACACTTGACACTTACTGTGTGATCCTGGGCAAGTCACTTAACCCTCATTGCCCCGAAAACAAGAAAAAGAAAGAAAATATTAACTCTACCAAACAATATCCTATCTAAGCATTGAGGCATTTAAGATCTTGATTGTATTTAACTGGGGGGAGGGGAACAGAAAATGCTTACATGAATCATCTTCTTCCATTGAAAGATCTGTTAGTATAACCATCATAAAATTGAGAATTAGCCTTGGAATTTAAATGCACTCAATTCAGGTTTGAATCTGCTGCACAATGGCTGAGTGACCTTTAAGTGAATTAGTTCACTTTTTACTTGTCCAAGCAACTCCCTAAATTTCTTCAATAGTCAGTGTGTGCCTATGAAGGAATCTTTCACACAGTGAATTCCCTTCATTGGATGAAATCACAGGTCTGGGCAAAAACTCTACTTCCCATACAAAAACAAGGCGGTTACAAAACAATTCAATATAAAATTCCACATCCAGAACATAGAATACAATTTAATTTGACTTGCTGCCTTTTATTTAGGAGGGGTGTAGGTGTTTATGCTTCAGAGAAGGTCAAGTAATCATAGGGTAACAGATTTTAACTCAAAGGGACCATAAAGATCAGCTAGTGTAACTTCATTTCTCAGATATGGAAAATGAAGCCCCAGAGAAAAGACATGACTAATCCAAGGTCATAAACACAAATAATTCTTGAATCCCCCTACTTCCCCTGTACCCCTAATTTCAGTATCAGGAGTTTCAGCTCCTACTTCCAGAAAAGGTGTGGGGTGGGGTGACAGAACTTGAGATACTTGACACTTTGGGAAACTTCAGAGAATGAGGAAGGGAAATCCTATAGGGTTGTTGGTTTTTTTGTTTGTTTGTTTTTTTGGTGTGGGGGGGGGGGGAGGGGGGGAGTTGGGAAAGGAAACATTCTAGGTCAGCTGCTTAAGAACAGTTTCCCAGAAAAGGCCTCTCTAAAGCAAAACTATTTTCCCCATACTATGGGGAAAATACTATCTTTTACACTTGTTTTGCTGCCAGAACTTTAAATGATTGGTCATTGGGTTCAAGGAAATCCTTTTTAAAATAATATTGACATAATTTCCATTAATATCATCTTCATTTTCCAGTATTATCTGCTCCTTCCTCTTTCCATAGAGTGTCACTTTCAATTAAAAAAAAGAGGGGAGAGACAATTTTGATCGAAGGAGTGTCATTTTGGATCCTAAGGCTGGCCTAGGTGGGGTGTCACAATGAGCAGTTGAAGACATTAGGAGGTGAATGGTGTGGGGGTGTTGTAGACTGGAGGGAAGTACACTAGAAAGGGAAGTAGGTAATCACTCAACAGCAATGTATTAATGCCTGCTATATACCAAAAACTATACTAAGTGCTGGGGTAAAAAAAAAAAAAAAAGGTAAAATCATAGTCCCTACCCTCAAAGGAGCTGATATTCTAACGGGGAAGACAACATGCTTATAACTATGCATCGCGAGGGGTGGTCAGGGACAGCAGAGAAATGTCTACTGCTGAAGGTAGGATTTGAACTGTCTCCCAAGGAAGCTAGGAGGTGGAGATGAGCAAGCATCTGTGTATGAAGGACAGCCAATGAAAAGGCATGAAGTCAGGAGACAGCATCTTATGTGTGAGGAAGAAAAAAAAGATAAAATGACCTATTTCAAAAAATGGTTTATGGTGAGCCTCCTATCCTGGGCAGAGACTTTCTTCCTTCTCCGTCTTCCACCCTCCTAATACATGGACTCCAGCTCCCAGGCTCTAGAATTCAGAGTAGTACTATTACTATAATAGTTCACCTATATTATGAGTTATTTAAATAGGCTAATCTAAAATCTTAACCTTCATTTAAATTCATTACTTTAAGAAAATGTCTGAATTTTGGAGCTCTAAACACTAATAAATGTTTTTTGTTTTTTTTTTGGTGGGGTAAAGGCCGGTTCTTTATCCATTGCACTACCTAACTGTCCCCAACACTAACAAACTTTTTAAACAGAATCAGTTTGCAATGTGCTTGTATAAATGGACTGTTTTTTCCCCTTTTAATATCATGGAGTATAATGGGTGTTTTTACAGGTTTTTTTTTTGTAATTCATTTTAAAGTAAATCAGTCTAATAGGTAATAAATGGTTTATACTATTTCATTTTTTAGTATTTAGTTTTGTTTTATTTATGCATTTTGTTTTTTCATCACATTCATTTATTATAGCCCTCCCCTATTAAGTATCAGTTGCACCTGACAAAATACACAACAGTCCATACTCAGTTCCTACTTCTCCAATAAAGGAGGGAGGTGAGATTTCTCACATTAATTAAACAGTATTGTTTTGTTATTCTTTTCATGTATATTTTTTGAGTCTTTGTCGGTGTTGTTTTCCTGATTTTGCTTGCTATCTTTCATATCAGTACATAATCTTCCTGTATTTCTTTAAGTTATATATATATATATATATATATATATATTCTGGTGAGCTCAGAAATATTTCATAACAATCATGCCCTCCAATATATTTAGCCCTTCCCCAGTCAAAAGACACAGACTTTTTTCCCAGTTTTTTTTAATTGCAAAAAGTGCTGCTATGAATGTTTTGATATTGTACATTTCTTTCTGTCTTTGTCCTCCTTGGGGTATATATGCCTGGCAATAGGTCCTCTAAGTCAAAAGTCATTTAGATACTCTTTTAGTGTGGTTCCAAATTGCTTTACATAATGGTTGGACTGATTTATGACTCTGTATTCCTAAAGTGCCTGAGACATGGACTATTTTAATTTTTGTCACCCTTTCCAATTTGATAAAACCTTAGTGTTGTATTAATTTGTATTTCTTTTATTATTAATGAATTGAGTTATTCATTCTAATGGTTGCTTATTCATAGTGTGCAATTCTTTTGAGAACCCTTGCTCCTATCCTATAACCACCTATCTATTGGAGAATGGGTATTGGTTTATATATTTCTATTAATGGCCTATATTTGTTGTATATTAGACCTTTATTAGATATTTCATATATGAAGGGATTTTGATGTATGCCCAGACCATCTAAGATGGAGGCACCCACATGGGGGATGCCAAAGACTTGCTTCTGAGGGAAGACATTCTGTGAAGGTGTGCTATGTAGGAGAGAATACATTTTTTCCATTGGCTTCATAGCCAGAACTGTATGCATCTTTAAATTTACTAGACTGAGGCAAATGTTTTCCCTCTCTTCCCAACAGTATCTTGGCTTCAACAATAGCAAAGACCATGCAGTAAACCCAGGGAAGCCCGTGGAAAGCCAACTTTCCTCTTCCTTAGGCCTTAGGGCCTTGAGAAATGAGCTTGGGATCCTGTTTAGTTTGTCCTTTTTAAATCTAGGTGGAAATAGTTGAGTCTGTCCTAGGAGCTCAAGCCAAGGGGGCCTTCAATGAGTTGCAACTTATGAGCTGCAACCAGCCCATCAGTGAAGACCTGAGAAGGCAAGACCCATGAACAAAAGGGACAGAGTGGTACAATATTTTCGACTTGAAACTTGGTGGGATTAATACTTTGTAGGAACTGAAGTAAACTGTGACACTAATCCCCTTCCCCTCCCCAGAGTCTAAAGTGGTGTAACGGAGAGGAGGATTATGGCCCTGAGGTGTTGGGGGAAAATGTTTGTTTGTTCTTACTATTCCTTTGATATAAATATTCCTCTATATACCACTGTTAAGTGATTAAAGGGAACTGGAGCTTAGATTTCTAAGATCAGGGGATTGAGTCCCTAAATTGGTAGAGGCTTGAGGTAATGGCAGAGATGAGAGACCATTCTAATTCCCTAAAGGTACAAGGGAATCCAGGGAGAAAGGTTGAAGTTTAGTATAATTAGCTTGAAGGCAATGTGAGCCAGAGTAGTCACTGTGGCACATGTAAAATTTTTTTCTCAGTCAACGGATTTTCTTCTTAGTCTAACTGCATTAATTTTGTTTGGAAAAGCATTTCAATTTTGTGTAATCAAAGTTGTCTATTTTTTTTGTGATCCCCTTTATCTGTTGTTTAGTTAAACATTTTCCTCTAAGATATGGTCATTAAAGAAGCCTCCATACATTTTCTTCAATCATTTGATCATGTGACATTTCAGATATAAGCTGAGTATCCATTAGGAATTTATTGTAGTTTTTGGCACAAGATAATAATCTAAACTTTTTTTTTTAAACCAAGTTGCTTCCCAGCCTTCCAAACTGTTCTTATCTAATAATCAGTTTTCCTTAAAAAAATAAAAATGTATATTCTTACCTACAACTGTTCTGCAGCTTATTGCCCAGTCTCAGAGCCTAGGACTTTGTTTCTGAGTTTATAATTGAGGCAGAACTTAAACCCATCTCTTCATGACTCTGTAGACAGATATCTTATCTACTATTTCTCCTTCAGTGATTGATTTTTTTCTATAACATAATCAAGAGTCTTGAAGTCCTATCCTCCCTTTATCCTTTCTTTCCTCCTACTATTGCCCTTGAGATTCTAGATATTTTGTACTTCCTAATGAATTTTATGAGATATTTTTGTCTCTGCATCTCATCAACTCCCGTGTTTTTAACCATTATCTCTTTGCAAATGATTTCTAGATATATGTATATACTCATACACATGCATATGTATAGCTATAGCTATGTCTATCTGTATCTATTTATTTATATCTGTGTGTGTTTTTCACTTTCCTAAACTCTAGTACTAAATCATCAATTGCCTATTAGACATCTCCAGTTGAATGTACCACAGGCATCTCAATCAAACTTTGAAGTTCAAAATAGAACTCATTAGCTTCCCTTCCTCCACAAAGTCTCACTCATGAAACTTTCCTTACTTTGGTAGAAAATATCAATTACAAGCAATGGGGAAGAGGGAGAAGGGGAAAGAGGAAATGGGACCCAATATACAACTCAGGTATACACACCAACAGAATATAACTCATGTTAGGACTGTGTTGCATTGGTGAGCATAGAGACATGGGTCTATTCAGTAGATGAGGTGGAATCCCTTTATTCGTCAGTAGAAAAGGAGGTGCTCCAGCAGGGAAATGTGCTCCTTCCAGAGGAAGGAGTATGGTCCAGCGGGAAGGGGTTCTCCTCCTATAAGGGAAGGTATGCTCTGGAAGGAAAGGAAGGGATACTACATCAGGAAGGTAGAGGGGAGAATGTTCTCCAAAGTACCATTTTGCATTTTGAGAGTGGAGTTCTTATGCTATGATTTAGATGGCCTCCCTGGAAAAATTTCATATCAGAGGACAGAGGGAAATATCATTTGAGGGGCAGTTATCAGGGAGAAAAAAACAAGCTGTTGGTAACAAAATATTATTTGGGGGACACAGTTGTAGCAACCTTCAAAAAGGCAATTTTCAATATTTTTCCATGAATGAGTTCTATAAACTTAGAACCTCCCTTAAGAGGAAACTGTCATAGCAGTCTCAAAACCATCAGGCCTAGTCTTATAACAATGGTTTCCATGCATAGATTCTATAGGCTACATCCTCCCTTAAGGGGAAACTGTTATGGTGGTCTCAAGACCACCAGGCCCAATCTTATAATAAATACGATCGGTTTTTAAAAAAAAATTTTTTTTAAATGAGGCAATTGGGGTTAAGTGACTTGCCCAGGGTCACACAGCTCATAATTGTTAAGCGTCTGAGGCCGGATTTGAACTCAGGTACTCCTGACTCCAGGGCTGGTGCTCTATCCACTGCGCCATCTAGCTGCCCCAATACCATTGTTTTAATATACATTTATCAGATATTTTCCCTGTTCATTCAAATATAGATTGTTTCTAAATGGATGTCACATTCCTTAACTTCCTTTGAAGTAAACATAGGCAGAAAAAAAATACAAAAAAAGACTGAAGATATTAGATTTTTTTGTAAGATGTTTTTTAGGTCAAATAAAGAGGTCTTATTCCCCATTACTTGAATCTTTATAGTACGACTAGTTCTCATAGTAAGACCTCAACTGTAGCTTACCCTTAAGTTTTAGAAAAAAAAGTCAGATTTGAGAAGAAATAAAAAAACAAATCACATTCAGACCAATGAGATAATTTGAACACATTTTAATTGCTGTTGTTTAGTTGTTTCAGGGACTTTGTGACCCTATTTGGAGTCTTTTTGGCAAAGATACTAAACTGGTTTACCATTTCCTTTTCCAGCTCATTTTACAGGTGAGGAAACTGAGGCAAACAGTTTAGTGACTTGCCAGGGTCACACAAGGAGTAAGTGTCTGAGGCCACATTTGAACTCAAGAAGATTAGTCTTCCTGCCTCCAGGCCTGGCTCTTTCTCCACTGCACCTCCTAGCCATATCTAATTATACTAGTGATTATATCAGATACCTCATAGTGTTATACATTTTTTTAAAAAATCATTTTTCCATACAAAGCATGCTGCTAAGGTAGAGAGTGAAATTAGGACTTGCTGCTTAAGGTCTCCAGTATGAAAGCTGCTGAGATGTTAACATTTTCAATCTTTATGAAAGACATAGACGAAAGATGTTGTGCAAATATGAAAGCATCACCTCCCATAATATCACAATACCTCTACCCCTCATGTTTGCCAAGAAAACCATATAAAGAAATGCCATGTCTCTGAAGAGTTGTAAACTATGGAAGGATCCTTTTTTTTCTACTGTTTGACAGAGCCAAGGTCTTTCCTTTTCAGGCCAGTTAAGCACAAGGTGAATGCTAAGCAGTTATTGGAAATCAAATAAATTATTAATAATTGACAAGAATTTAGATCCAGAGAACTGAATATAGGAAGGCAAATTAATGATTTTTCAAGAGAGAGAATTCAAAAATGAGCCTTTTAGTCCCAAACCAAGAAACGTTTAGGAATGTTTGTATTTTGACTGGTTTACATTATGTTGGATGAGATACATCTGTGACTGTATTAAGCATCTATTAGGAGAATGAAATAAGCCAGGCATACACTGAGTGTTTGCCCTCAAGCGTACTCTGGTACATATTTAAAAAAAATTTTTATTTATGAAGAGCCCCAGCAATTGCTACAAAGATTAATCTTTAAAAGAAACAAGTTGTTTCACCAATTTTTTTTCCTTCCAAAACTATTTTCAAAATATTATTACAATTCATGCGTATTAAAATAAACAGGGAACCTACTTATTTATTGAAACAGCAAAATTTGGGAGCCAGTTAGCCCTAATGCGTTAAGCACATTTAGCTTTTTCATGGTTTGTTATTACTGTTGTTGCCATTGTTATACTGTACATTCAATGAGCTTCATTCCCATTTACTGCTCTTTCCTCACAAATTCTGTGCCCATTGAGTATATCAGAACAATTGTCTTTTACCAAAAAAAGGGGGGGGCATTGCATTCATAAATTTGTTAAGAGAATTATGGAACTTGTTTATTAACTTGCTTTGTTTATTAACTTGATTATGATAAAACCATCACAAAGACTGAGTTTCCTTTTGGGGTCCCTACAGTTTTGAAAACCATCCCAGCCATTATTTTCAGTCAAGCCAGTGGTTATAATCTGTGAAGTAAGATGACCCAGGAAAAATCCAGAATAATTCATTAATTCATGTATTTATTTATTCATTCTCCTAAGACAGGAAATATCAACACAGATAACTAAATGGAAATAACAAATTAAATATAAGAATCCCAATCAGACAACCAGGTTTAACCTGATTGACTTAATTTCAAATAGGCAAATACTTATTAAGCATCTGCTATATGGAAAGAACATTGAACTTGGATCCAACAAGACCTGAATTCAAATTTAGCCTTTGACATTTACTAGCTTTGTGATCCTGGGCAGGTCATTTAATCTCTCCCTGCTTTAGCCCTTGAGGCTTTTCTAATAAGTCAAGAAGTGTACAAACTATAATAGATATGGGAAGAGAGAGACAGAAAGAGAGAGAGAGAGAGAGAGAGAGAGAGAGAGACAGAGACAGAGACAGAGAGAGAGAGAGAGAGAGAGAGAGAGAGAGAGAGAGAGAGAGAGAGAGAGAGAGAGAGAGAAATGACCTCTCACAGAAAATGGGATTTGAATTTGAATTGAATCAGGGAAACTAAGAAGTGGAGACGATAAGGAAATATATTGCAGCCATAAGACCTCCATCACAAAACCATAAATGAAGTGTTGAGAATGAGACATTGCTCATTTTTAATAGCACCCATTCCCCCAGAAACCAGAAAATAACTTCTAAATGGATCTGTCTCATAGATCCAAACTAATAGTGTAATTTACTATTATAACTGGGGTACATGTGGCAGAACCCCTTTACATGATATGACAATTGGGCCATTCTTATTATTGAGCAAAACTGATGTATGTGGCACATGGCAAGACTGTATTAGTAAAAATCTGAAATTGATTGTCCCCATGGAAACTTTACAACAATTTGTTTGCATCTATTAAAGATATGGAGGAAGAGGGAAATCCTTCTAAACAATCTCTTTCCTGGTTCTAAATGCTTAATAAGTTCAAATGCAGGGAATTGGAATTTCTTTTCTTCCTTTCTGTATATTAATGTGGTTTGAATGGCCATTTGTTGAATAGATTACCTTTGACTTCTAACATGCATTGAAATACAATAAGAATATCTTGGTCTGTTGTTTCCCTAGCACCACCTATATTCAAAGGTTTTCATTGAACATTGATAATATAAACAAGATTGCTAAAGATCAGCAAAAACTACTTAAGAAAATTATTTCAAGTATGTTTGAAGTAACTTTAGTCACATAAATAATTGATACACCAATTACAAATAATTTTTATTTTCAAAGTATAGCTAATAGAATTTCAACTGATAATTTTTTTAAGTATAGAAAAAATAATTTCTTAAATTTTAACTGGCTTCTCCTTAAACTAAGTATAACTCATTGAGACTGTATTACATATCTCACTTTGATACATGGATATGTTCCAGAACAGTTGTGTGTAAATCACATTTTGAGTATTTGAAAATAAATTAACATGTAATTTCAGAGCTGCTTTTTTCTTCATTTTGGATTGGTCTTCAGTTGGTTACAGCTATTAAATTTCAGGCTCAAATGAATTCATTTAATCATTTAAATACTGAAGCATTTATTAAATACTTATTTATTTTTTATTTATTATTTATTTATTTATTATAATCACTCTGCTAAGTCCTTGGAATACCAAGAAAAGCAAAAAGTCAGTTCCATTTTCAAGGAGCTCACATTCTAATAATGAAGACAACATCTAAATAACTAGATAATATACATACATCACACGTGTGTATATATGTATATATATGTGTATGTATCTATCTAGCTATATCTTACTCTGTGTATCTAGATACCTTTACAAAAATACATATACATATACACTAATGAGGGTAGGTGCTAGCAGTTGGGGGAGGGGTGGTGTTGGAAAGGAACCAGAATGAAACTGGGAAGATTTCTTGCAGAAGGTGGACTTTAAGATGAGAAGTGAAAGAAGTCAGAGGGAGGCCAAGATGTGGTGGTAGAAGATAAAACAATAATAGAATTCAGAGAGGGGCTGTTAGTACAAAACTGTGCAATTAGGAGATGGAATATTGTATGTGAGGAATGGCAAGCTATTCAAATTGTAGCTGGATCTTAGAATGTGTAATGGGTAGTAAAGTGCAAGAAGATTGGAAAGGTTTGAAGAGGACAGCTTGTATAGAGTTTTAAATGCCAAACAGATCATTTTCTATCTCGATGTGAGCTGCAAACTGAAGTCCTGGTTTATATTGAGCTGAATAAGTAGGGTGTCATAGTATGTAAATATTTTACTAGGAGAATAAAAATCTAACACTTTCTGTGATAATAACTTTTAATGAAACTAATATACTAGAAGAATATCAATAATTCCTTCCACATATTAACTAGGAGAATATTAACTCTCCACACCCCCCACCCCCATAGGATAGATAGATTTTGTTGTTCAGTCATTTTCAGTATTGTCTGACTGTTCAGTCATGACCCCCCCCCTCCCAAATGTGGAGTTTTCTTTGTAGAGTGATTTTACCATTTCTTTTTCCAGATTATTTTACAGATGAGGAAACAGAGGTAAACAGGGTTAAGTGACTTACTTGCCCAAGGTCACACAGCTAGTAAGTGTCTGAGGCCAGATTTGAACTCAGGAAGTTGTGTTCTTGAATTCAGGCCCAGCACTCTATACACATAAATACCTATTTAACATGGTTGTGTTATCCATTAGAATATGAACAATGCTTTATGGTTTTTGCTTTATTCCCAGTACTTAAAACAATCATTGGCACATATTAAGCACTTAATGAGTTCTTGTTGATTGACTTCCTGGCACATGGATTTTTGTCTGTTTTCAATATCTGAGATTCAATCCCAGAGTTCTGCAGGCAAAGCAAAGCCAACACATACAGGCTTAGATTTCTGCTGATTATAAATAGAAGGACTCACTAAAGAAGCATCTAAGGGTGTTTGGTGAGGCAGACGGGGGAAAAAACGACTTATGTCACATGTGGGCAGTCCCTCTAAAGAGTTTCCTCTATGTGAATTAGAATGCAATGTGAGGAAAGAGTTTTATAAACCATAAATATATAGACAAATGTAAGCTATCACTATTATTATGGTTGAATCCAGATAGTCCTAAATCTCTAAATAATAGTTTTGATGAAAAGCTGGGCTCCCTGCCACCCCCTAATGGCCAGGAGATGTCCTCTTCAGAGCTATAAGCTCAGAAATCCATCATATTCTTGGGGCGGTTGTTGAGTGAATAAAATCTACACATTATGAGAATCAGAGAACAAACTCTAGATAGGTAGGCCTATGGGTACAAAGAGTCCATACAGAGTCCTTCTAGGTCCAGTTTAAGATATAGATCTGAGTCCTGTCATTTCTGCATGTTTCTGTTCAGTCACCATCTACACAGTCAATTGCTGACCTAGGCCCTTCTCTATCCTTTTTGTGTTCATGTCCTCTCTCCCTCCCTTATATTAGTCCTGGATATACTTATATAAGTATATGTGTATTTCCTAGTAGAACACAAACTCTATGAGAGTAGAAATCATTTCTCGTATTTGTATCACCAGCACCTGACATTGTGCTTAGTATATAGTAGGCACTCAAAATCCTTCATGTTTATTTGCTACCTGCCCATCTAAGAAGGCACTCTTTTCTAGTTATATTCTGTTTGTGTGATTTAGCCAAGCAAAAGTGACTGTCCATTGAGAATTTAGAAAGTTCTACCTTGGTATTGAAGTCATAAAGACAGAAAATAAAACAGAGCCTGCCTTCAAGGAGCTCACATTCATTCTACTGCAATATAAATTCAGAATAGACACTATGTTAGAAAAATCAGTGGAAGAGAAGTCAGAAACTTAGGTCCTATTTACACCCTGCTAATAACATTCTGTTGTGACTTTGAGTAAATGGATGTCTCCTTATCTCTCAAATGGACAATGGCAGTGTGTATATGGAATAGGGTAAGTTGGGTGGGGTGGGGCACCTAGATATGTGTATTTCAGCTTGAAAATTCTTTAATATACAGCAAATGAGGGGCTTTTTCTCATGATGATAAAGATGCTTCATTGTTGAACATAAGCAACATTAGTTTTCATTAGATGAAACATTATTTTGAAATTCTTTCTAGATGTGCTTATTTGAAAAACAAACATGACAAGAAATCATGGGAACTTTCATTTTGACTTTTCATCTGTTTTAAACAAATAAAGGAATTAGAAGCTTGTAGAGGTTATTTCTTTGATCTAATTCCTTGTCTTACAAGATTGGTGTTTTATTAAAGTTACAAAATAGTAAGAGAAAAGGCTCTCACATAGTGTGTAATGTATAGTTTCTGGAAGAAAGTAAGATGCTAAAGAAATCTGACAACTTAGGTTTTTGATCCATTAGTGGAAGCAAAGTAGACTTTTGTGGCAAACTGTTAAAAATATTTTAAATGGGTTAAAAAACATATTTACTTATTCTATTTTTGTTGTACTTCCTCCCCATCCCCCTTCCTTCCCTGAAACTCTTCTCATAAATGAGGCAGCCAGGTGGTGCTGTGGATAGGGTCCTAAGCCTAGAGTCAGAACACCCTCAGTTTAAATTCAGCCTCAGGCACCTTCTAGCTCTGTGATCTGGGTAATTCACCTGATTTCTACTTGCCTGAGTTTCTTTAACTGTAAAGTGAAGATAATAACACCAACTTCCAGGTTTGTTGTGAGAATCAAATGAGATGATATTTGTAAAGTGCTTAGCATAGTGCCTGCCACATGGGAGGCACTTCATGAATGTTTATTCCCTTCTTCCTTTCCAAATATCCAATCTAGTCAAATGCCTCGTGTTAACTTGTGTACATATTTTTAATATAATCTTCTTGGAAAAAAATCTAGACATCTAATGTCTTTTGTGTTTCTATATTGAAAAGGACCCAGGAAAACCCAGAACCCCCCTACACTCCATTTTCAACCTTATTCATGTATTTAAAAACCTAGGTAAATTAGTATTTCTTGGTTTCATTCAATCTCTGAGTTTATGTCTAACACTGGCTCAGATGGATAAAACTTGAGCTGTCTGTATAAGTACAATTTTAACTAAGGAGAATAAAACTGAAATTCTGATGTTAGAGTATGATGATTTAATTTAAAACTAAAGTGGATAAGAAACAAAATTGCTTTCTTAAGTGGATATTTTAATTTCTGCAATTTTAACTATACTTTGTTTATGACTCTGACATGTGTCCATGGGCAAGTAACTGAACCTCTCAATTTGGCAGGCAACCATCAAAAGTCTGTTACAGATGATTTGCTGATTTGCACTTTTAGAGGGAATTTCCTTACTAGGAAAGCAAAAATATAGGCCAAAAACATACAAACAAAAATCTATAGCATGAGTAATTCAGAGAATACTATCTTTTCAGGCTGTGTGCATAGGGCAAGATGGATGACCTCCAACAAATTATCAAACTGAACAAACAATACTCAATTCTGTCAATTCATACATAGACACATGATACCAACAGAAGAAACTTAGACAAGATCTTGGGAAATTAACAAACTACTGGGCAGGAAGCAGAAGCACAGGTGGCTTTTTCATCAAGCCTGTTCATTAAAGGTAGATGGTTCAGAAGTGAAAGGATGATTGACCAGTTAAGACTGCATTAGAGAATGGGATTGGGATTTCTATACCAGAGCCTGAGATACAGGTGAACTAGAGGACTTAACAGAAGAATGTAAATTTATCTGAGACTTTGCAGAATGTGATTAATGACTGAAAAGCAATGGTGGAAGAATTACACCTTCTTTTATAAAGAACAAATTTTTAAAAAAATTTTAAAAATTTTAAAAAAGAAATAAAGAAAAGAAAAAAGAAAAAGAACAAATTAAATGAAGGGAATTTCAATATACAATTTTACATTTAACCAAATGGTATTGACCTTTACTTACTAGATGGTCCTGCATTAACTCTTCTACTCTTCACAAGCTATCAACTTCCATGTGCCTCCTTCCTCTTAGGAGAGTACCTTGCTGTGTACTCTAACACCACTGAATCAAATAAAGCCATCCTTAAGGAACTCCTTCACCTTTCCAACTTCACACTCCAAATCACCTCAGCATTATTCCCCCCTTCTCTTCTTTCTTTTATCCACTGCTGCAGGATAAATAGAAATTTCTTATTTCCACCTCCACCCTCTCTACTTTCCATTCCAAAATGTTCACCTCACTCTCCAGGTCTTTCTCTACTATACTGTAAGTACCTCTTCACCTTAGGAGCTCACTGAACCTCTGCCCCTGTAGCCTCTCACTCTGACTGTCTGGTTACTTTAAGAACCTTAATTTTAAGGAGGATGCCCAGGCCAACCATGTTTTTCTTCCCCTCCAAGGTATACTACTCACACTTCACAGGACTTTTTCTATCATGTCCCATGACAGGAACCTTCCTCTCTTTCTCCCCCTCCTCCCCATTTTGTTTCCCTTTAAGTGTTGTATTTCCTGATTAATATGTAAATTCCTTTCTATTTATATCCCTAACATTCACTAACTGTGCCTGCCATTCAACTTGATTCTACTTGTGACTCCATTGACTCCAGCAAGTTACTTTCTTTTATATTCTCTGCTATCCAACCAATCCTTATCCACTGGCTTCTTTCATGATGATTTTAAACACCAACAACCTTAATTTAAAAATACATTTACTTGGCCCTAGTATCTCTTCACAATAATTTAAAAATTATTAAATAAATTTTTTACCTCCTTTGACTCAGATATCCCACTGCTAAACATATAGCCCCTAAAAAGTCCCATAACCCTCTAATAGTACTTAGTGGTAGCAAATAACTATAATAAAAGTACATGCCCATCAAATGCGGAATAGCTTTAAAAAATGAGTATGTGTCTGTATTCTATCTCTATCCTTTCACAGCCAGATTCCTAGAAAAAGTTATTATTGCCCTTGATTTCATCCCTACATTCCCTACACTTAACAATCTAGCTTCCCATCATTCAACTGAAATTACTATCTCCGAGGTCACCAGTGATTTCTTTTAGCTAAATCTAATGCCTTTTTCTTAGTTTTCATCTTTCTTTAACTCCCTGCATCATTTATCAACATGAAGCACCTATCATCTCCTACTAGATTCTCTCTTGGCTTTGTGATATTTTTTGTAGTTCTCTTTTTCCCCCCAGATGGACTGATCCTCCTTGGTTTTCTTTATGGAATGAAGACCAAAAACCAGTATTCATGCCCCATCCCCATGTGTGAATATACCCCTGGACTCTATCCTGGTCCTCTGTGCTTCTCACAAAAGATTCTCTCTTGGTGATGTTATCATCTCCCTTGACTTCCAACTATCATCTTTATGCAGATGACTTCCAAATCTACATATGCAGCCATCATCTATCTCCTGAATTCCAGTTTTGTATCTCCAACCATCCCCTAAACATTTCCATCTGGATATAGCATAGCTATCTCAAATTTATCATATGAGAGAGACAGATAAATACAGACATATAGGGACAAATAAAATGAGATAAAGAGATAGACAGAACAACAACAATGGATTAAGTTGGTCAGTCTGTCAGTGAATAAGCATTTGTTGGGTGCTTAATGTGTGCCAGGCATTGTGCTAAGTGATAGGAATAGAAATAAAACAAAAAGGAAGACAATCCTTGCCTTCAAAGAACTTAGATTCTAATGGGGGAAGACAACCTGTAAAGGAAAACTTAAAAAGGGGGAGGAGAAAACTATTCCAGGAGGGATAAGGTAAAAGAAGATAGAAAATAGAGGAAATATCACAGGGAGCAAATAGGATGGAGGGAAGCAGAGAAGTCCCTAAGCAGCCCAGTAAGAAAAAAAAGATGACTGGCCTGGGGCCATCCTCCTTAAATGGAGGCATCCAATCAATCCAATCAATGGGAGGAGCCCCATAGTCTCACCTTTAATTGTCATTTTTGTTTTTGTCACTTTTACCACTATAGTAGGTGTTAGGTGAAACCTTGAAGTTATGCTTTCCACTTTTTATATTAATGATTTAGAACATTTTTTCCATTTAATTGTTGATGGTTTGCAATTGTTTTGAAAACTGCATATTCTTTGAACACATCCACAGTAGAGCAGCAACAGAAAACACAGTTTCATCAAAGGATACATACTTGTTTTGCCTTTAATTTTTTTGATGATGTAAAAGAAAAAAAATACAATGAAAGTTTGTAAATTGTATACATGTATCTATTTTGGATTTTTAAGAAATTCTGCTGGATGCTATTTACATCCAGAGAAAGAACTGATAAATAGAAGTAGGTATAGAATAATTACATGTGTGTATATATGCATATACAGTAACATATATGTACATATATGTGTGTATATACATATATGTATATATTTGCTTCTAATGGTAGGCACTGGGGGAGGGAAGAATAAAAAAATTTACATGATAAATGCATTATACATTTAAAAGAAATAGGAAGCTGTCCATAATAGATATGCAGTTTCCTGTGCAATCATATTTTTATTTTTCTACCATGTTATGGAAATACTTGTTTTATTCCATAAATTAAAAACAAACAAATATACAAATAAATGAAAGAAATTTTACCAATAACATCATGATCCTCCTTACCAAGTAAACATAAATCTGGATATTATATGATTTTAAGAACCTAAATTACAAAAAGAAAAAAGAAATAGGTCAGTTCTCAGTTGATAGGTTGTCGAGTGATGTGAACAGTTTTAAAAAGAAAAAAAAATTCATATTCTTTGACCTAGAGGTCCTACTAGTGCGATTGATATGCCCTTGACTTCAAGGAACTAAAAAATATAAAGAATGGTATATATCTATATCTACCTCTATCTATATCTACATCTCTCTCTCTATATATATATGCATATATATACATAAATATGTATATATTTTTTTCAAAAGCATTTTTTGTGTTAGAAATAAATGGGATAAAAACATATTTGGCTTCACAATTTATGTTATATGAATACAATGAAATTTTATTGTGCTATGCTGCAAGAAATTAATAATAGGAAAAATTCAGAGAAACATGGAAGATTGAGGATAGAAGAGTAGGTGGAAAGGGTTCCTATGAGGAAATCCAGGTAAATGCTAAAAGACTGAAGGACATATCTGCATTTTAAAAATTCATATGATCATCATTATTTCATCCAAATAACACATTTATATTTACTATATGGATAGTGACTATCTCTGATTTCAAAGGTAAAGGGAATACCCAAGTGAGGAAACTCCTCCTACCAATATAGGTCAACACTTTCCCTGCAATGTATATAGAGAGTTTCTTAGAATACTGAGAAGCTAAGTGACTTACCCAGACTAACATAGCCAGTTATATGTCTGGGGGATGACTTAAACCTTTCTGGCTACAAGGCCAAGTCTTTATTCACTATGCCATATAGCCTCTCATATCTGTTACATGACAAGATAAATATATATATATATATATATATATATATATATATATATATATAAACTATACATATTGCTAAATATTTCCCTCTTGAGGAAGGGAGGAAAATCATGAATTTCCCAGATAATAGGTGTGTTGTTCTAGCCACTAATTCAAATGTTTATACTATAAATTAGCAGTAGCAGCAGTAGTAACACATTTATACAGTTTTATAGTTTTTAAAGCCCTTACTTACAATTACCTAGTATGACTACTACTTGCAAACATCACTGCCCATATTTTGTAACTAAGGAAGCTCAAGATTAGACAAGTTGCATGACCTACTCATGACCATAAAAACAGTGAATGACAGGGCCGGCTAGGTGGCACAGTAGATAAAGCACTGGCCCCGGATTCAGGAGTTCCTGAGTTCAAATCTGGCCTCAGACACTTGACAATTACTAGTTGTGTGACCTTGGGCAAGTCACTTAACCCCTATTGCCCCACAAAAAACCAAAAATAGTGAATGACAGGAGATTAGGTCTTTTGACTTCATATCTATTATTCATTTTTATTACACCGAACTAAATGAGTGCTTTTTGGATGGATGAATGGAGATATGGGAAGGTGTTGTGAAGGTCTTTGTGTTATGCCAATGTTACTTTCTAGCCCAATGATATATATATGTGTGTGTGTGTGTACGTATGTATCAGGATCCCAATGCAATATATAGCAGGGTCACAAATAGTTTTATCATATTACTTATATCCATTCTAGAAGATTTATGAAAGAACACATATGCACATACAATTAAAGAACCAATATCAAAGCCAAGATGTAATATGAGATCGAAAGGTTTAGCAGAGATTAAAAGGTAAAAACAACAATAATAAATATGACAACAAAAGGAAAGAATAGAAATTGGGGGTAGGACTGATTAGAGGGATAGAAATTAGGGTAAGGATAAAAATGGAAATTGATATGGTGATCCAAATAAGAGTAAAATTTAGGTTTGGGGAAAGAATGAGGAGTAAAGTCTAGACAGAAAGGTGAGACTAGATATAAGAAAGATGCAGAACCAGAAGAGATATGGGGGAGTTTCATGTATGAGGAAATAATATATAGATTCAAGGTTGCCAGGAGAAATGAATTAAATAGAGAGAAATTCAGAATTTGGGATCTTCAAGTGAAAGAAGTCTATAGAAACCAGGTTTTGAAGAGTAATAATTTTGGTCAGAAGAGAGAAAAATACACAGGAAGTTGATGCTGATAGATATGAGATAGGGTTAGAAATTTTGTCTTGAGTAAAATGACCATATTTCCTATACTAGATTGCTCCAGTGATTGTGGTATTTGGGTAAAGGTAGATGTGTGTGAGAGAGAAAGAGAAGCTGATATAAGCACCATTAAATAATATGCTCCTCTAAATTCCCAATAGCTCCTTGATTTAGATCCAATGGCAGTTGGTGGTCCAAGAGAGCTGGTTACTTACCCATGGTGACATAACTAATAGTTTTTGTTTGTTTATTTGTTTAATCATAAAGGTATTTTTTCATTTTCCAGTTACATATAAAGATAGTTTTCAACATTTGCTTTCATAAAATTTTTAATTCCAAATTATTTCTAACTCCCTCCCTTCCCTCCCCCTGTCCCAAGACAGGAAGCAATCTGATATAGGTTATATATATATATATATATGCACACACACACACACACACACACACACATATATGTGTGTGTATATGTATATATATATGTATATGTGTATATATATATATACACATACAATCACATTAAATGTATTTCTGTATTTGTCATGTTGTGAAAAAAACAGAACATAAGAGAAAAATATCAATTAAAAAAAACAATGAAAAAGTAGAAATGGTATGGTTGAATTTACATTCAGAATCCACCGGTTCTTTTTTCTGGGTGTGGAAAACATTTTCCTTCATTAGTTCTTTGGAATTGTCTTGGATCATTGATTTGCTGAGAAGAGCCAAGTCTTTCCCCATTGATCATCACACAATGTTCCTCTTACTGTGTATAATGTTATCTTACTTCTTTTCACTTCACTCAGCATCAGTCTACTTAGGTATTTTCAGGTTTTTCTTTTTATTTCTGTTTATAACTTTATTTTCCAAATTACATGTAGGGGGCAGCTAGGTGGCACAGTGGATAAAGCACTGGCCCTGGATTCAGGAGGACTTGAGTTCAAATCTAGCCTCAGACACTTTACACTTACTAGCTCTGTGACACTGGGCAAGTCACTTAACTCTCATTGCCCCACCATCAAAAAACAAAAAACAAACAAACAAAAAAAAACCCCAACAAATTACATGCAAAAATAAATTTTGACAACAATTTTTAAAAACTCTTTGTTCCAACTTCTCTTCCTCCCTCCCATCCCACCCCACACCACCAAGAACTGAAGCAATTCAAAATAAATTATATATGAGTAGTCATGCAAAACATCTCCACATTAGCCAGGTTTTGAAAGAAAACAGACAAAAACAAAACTTCAAATTAAGGAACTATCAAAAAAAATGCTTGAATCTGTTTTTAGATACCATCAGTTCTTTCTTTGTAGATGGATGACAATTTTCATAAGTCCTTCAGAGTTATATTGTGTAACGATTGGAATGATGCCACCTGCTGGAGACTTATTGTAGAAGAGTTCCGTCCATGAAGCGAAGGACTTTGAGGGCAAGACCAGGAGTCTTTTCTTTGGCATCAGGAAGTGACATTGGCTAGTGAGAGGAAGAAGGAAGGGACTAGCACTCTGTCTTGCTCTTTTTCCTGAGGACTCCGGCGGAGAAGGGAGCTAGAAATGCACTCTCCCTTTAATAGATAGGAATTTAGGCCTTTTCTTCTCTCTTTACCAAATTCTTATTCTCCTTAATAAATGCTTAAAAACATAACTCTTGCTAAAACTTATAATTTATTGGCGACCACTCATTAGATATTTTAGACAGTTTAGCTACAATTTTAGCCCTTAACAGATGGCGACCACAAAGGGACAAGCTAAACCTCAGTCTTCTGATCTTCTGGTTGGGTAAGAAATTTCCCCTACCCTCTCCCTTTAACTGCTAAGTACTGGTGTACTGGCTGTGTTTTCCCTTTAAATTTTTTCGAATGGACCTTTTAAACTCCCTAATTACATTATTTTTTATTTTAGTCTGTTTAACCAGACAAATGGGGGATAAGATCATGTTAATGCTTTGTTTTTGTGGATTTTCTATTTTTCTTTTTATTTTTGTTAGAAGAGCCAGCAAGGTACTCACACAAGGAAATATCTGCCCCTCTCCCGACCATGCTTTTTCAGAGAAACCTGAAGAGATTCCTGTAGCTTTTCCCAGTTCTAACACTAATTGTTGCATAATTATATATTATATTCTGAGTCAAGATGTATTCACATTTTTTTTGCAATCATTTATTACCCTCAATTTTTAAATCCATATGAGACTTGGATTATGGGAACTTATCATTTAAGACATTAATTGCCTTTATTCTGAGTTATCAGATGCCAGTTGGCCAAGATGCTATCCAATCACAAGAGGAATACATGCAAGAGCAGACAATGAACTGTCACATGAGTGGAGACATGCATGAAGTCAAGGGATGGCCAAGGGAACAGCTTTTGACAAATGTTGAGGTTGGATTTTCTTGGTTTAATATTTTCTTTTCTTTTTCCCCACAATACTGTACAGATGGCTGGAAGTTTTGATCCCACCCATTTCACTTCTACACCTGGCTTCTATGCTCCCTCCTGATGCCATGGACATCTCAATCCCATGCATCTCATTAAGTCTGACTCAGTTTCCTCCAATATGTTCGGTGGCATGGACATATATTCCATCCACCTATTTTAAGCCTGGCATACTGCATGGGCAGTACATATTGCTCAAGTGTGGGAATGCTCATATACCATCATTTCTCTGTTCTTTTATGGTAACCCCCATAATTATCTCAGGTGTCATGATAAATAACAGTGTTGAATTTGGCCTTGATACCTGTTACCAATTATATTAGATTTTTTAATTTCTCATAATGGCATGAGGATAATTAGGCAGATGATGCAAAAAAGTGATGAAACAAAGATAAAAATTATTTTTAATAATTAACATCACAGCAATTATCTTCTCAATTACCCTCCATAAAGGGGGACTATAGTAATATTATAATTTTAAAGAATGTTTCAATTTTTGTTTTATTATATGTTTCATGTGTAACAACTAAGATTCTGAATTCCCTTAGACATGTTTTTGAGAACTTTCATTTTTTGATTTGATTATTGATAAAGCTATTTTAAAGTTGTGTTAAGCTCAATTTTGTAGGAAATTTTCCTGGCTGATTACCAGCATCCACATATCAACCCCTGAAAAGACTTCCATTCCACGACCATACCTAGAGGACATCTGAGAAAAGACTTTCAGAGACTTTAAATGAGCAGTTTTGTTTTGTTGTTGTTGGTTTTTTTCTTTTTCTCTTTCTGTTATAATATACACCATCTGTAAAATGTACTCTCTGCAGAGGCCCTCCCTTTGCAAGACCAATGTCAAAGCGTCGGTTCATGAGGACAAAAAAAATGCCCTCTGGACAAAACTTTCCTCTCTTCCTTTTCTATTTTGTTATTAACATATTGTTAGTTAGCATAGGTTATTATATTGTTATTTTTGACTGTTTCAACAAGGAAATGTTCCGTTTCTTGAGGAAACAAAGCGGGGAACTGTAACGATTGGAATGACGCCACCTGCTGGAGACTTACTGTAGAAGAGTTCCGCCCATGAAGCGAAGGTCTTTGAGGGCAAGACCAGGAGTCTTTCCTTTGGCATCAGGAAGTGACATTGGCTAGTGAGAGGAAGAAGGAAGGGACTAGCACTCTGTCTTGCTCTTTTTCCTGAGGACTCCGGCGGAGAAGGGAGCTAGAAATGCACTCTCCCTTTAATAGATAGGAATCTAGGCCTTTTCTTCTCTCTTTACCAAATTCTTATTCTCCTTAATAAATGCTTAAAAACGTAACTCTTGCTAAAGTTTATAATTTATTGGCGACCACTCATTAGATATTTTAGACAGTTTAGCTACAATTTTAGCCCTTAAGAACTGGATCATTGTCTTGCTGAAAATAACCACGTGCTTCCCAGCAGATCATCTTACATTATTGCTGTTATTTTGTATACAGTACATTTCACTCAACTTCAGTTCATGTAGGTCTTTCCAGGCTTTTCTGATAGTATCCTGTTCATCATAACCTATATATAGTACCTTAAACTTGACAAAGAATTTTCTTCACAATAGCCCAGCAACGTAGGTATCATACATTTTGCCATTATAGTCAATCGTCATAATTATTTCCCTCCATCCTATTCCCTTCCCATGATATGAACTCTATTTTCTATCTTCTTTTACCATATTCCTCCTCAATAGTGTTTTCCATCTGACTGCACCCTCCCCTGTTCTACCCTCCCTTCTTTCTTTCTTTTCTTTTTTTTTTAGTGAGGCAATTGGGGTTAAGTGACTTTCCCAGGGTCACACAGCTGGAAAGTGTTATGTGTCTGAGGCCAGATTTGAACTCAGGTACTCCTGACTCCAGGGCTGGTGCTCTATTCACTGTGCCACCTAGCTGCCCCGCCCTCCCTTCTTTCACTCTTTCCTCCTTATCTTCCTCCTTTCCTGCAGGGTTAGATGGACCACTACTCCCAATTGGGTGTGTATGTTATTCCCTCCTTGAGCCCACTCTGATGATATTAAGGTCTTTGAGCTAATTCTGTGTTCTAAATTTTCTTCCTCCCTCCCTCTTCAACCCTCCCTATGAAATCAAGCAATTCAATATGTCATACCTGTGCAGTTATGCAGAACATCTTCACCTTCCTTGAAAGTGTTTTGCTTTTTTTATTTTTTAAAGTGAGGCAATTGGGGTTAAGTGACTTGCCCAGGGTCACACAGCTGGAAACTGTTATGTGTCTGAAGCCGGATTTGAATTCAGGTACTCCTGACTCCAGGGCCGGTGCTCTATCTACTGTTCCATCTAGCTGCCCCAAGTGTTTTGCTTTTTACTGCTCCCTCCCCAAATCTGCCTTTCCTTCCTTCCCCTCTTTGCCCCCCCCAACTTCTTCCCCTCTTACTTTCCCTCAGGGCAAAATATATTACTATACCCACTTGATTATGTATTTTATTCCCTCTTTGAGCCAATTCTGATGATAGTAAGCTTCACTCACTCCCCCACTCCTTCCCCCTCTTTCCCTCCCCATCCATAAGCTTTTTCTTGTTTCTTTTATGTGAGCTACTTTTCCCCAGTCTACCTCTTCCCTTTCCCTTTCTTCCAGTGCATTCCATTTACTTGTTAACTTTATTTTAAAGATGTCATAATAGGTTAGCTAGGTGGTACAGTGGATAAAGCACCATCCCTGGACCCAAGAGGCCCTGAGCCCAAATCCGACCAAAGACATAAAGCACCCCACCCAACCTGCCCCACAAAAATCAAGGATAAACAAAAAATAAATGCTTTATAGATATCACCCCTTCATATTCAGTTCAGACCTCTGTCCTAAGTCTAAGTGTATTTCTTTCAGCTGGCCTAATAATGAAAAAGTTCTTATGAGTTAAAAGTATTATCTTCCCATGTAGGAATGTAAACAGTTTAATCTTTTAATATCCCTCATTATTTCTTTTTCCTGTTTACCTTTTTATGATTCTCTAGGGTTTTGTATTTGAAAGTCAAATTTTCTATTCAGTTCAGGTCTTTTCATCACAAATGACTGAAAGTCCTCTTTTTTATGGAAGTCCCATTTTTCCCCTGAAAGATTATACGCAGTTTTGCTGGGTGGTGATTTTTGGCTATCATCCCAGTTCCTTTGCACTCTAGAATATAATATTCCATGCCCTCTGGTCCTTTAATGTAGATTTCACTAGATCTTGTTTTATCCTTACTGTAGCTCCACAGTATTTGAATTCCTTTTTTCTAGCTGCTTTCAATATTTTCTCCTTGACTTAGGAGTGCTGGAATTTGGCTATACTATTCCTGGAGGTTTTCCTTTTGGGTTCTCTTTCAGGAAGTGATTCTTTTGATTTCTATTTTACTTTCTGTTTCTAGAATATCAAGGAAATTTTCCTTGACAATTTCTTGGGAGTTGCTGTCTAAACTCTTATTTTGGTCATGGTTTTCAGGTAGTTCACTGATTTTCAAATGATCTCTACTGGATCTATTTTCTAGGTCAGCTGTTTTTCCAAGGAGATATTTCATATTGTCCTCTATTATTTTATTCATTTGGATTTGATTTACTTTGTCTTGGTTTCTCATAAAGTTACTTGCTTCCATCTGTTCAATTCTAATTCTTTGGTAATAATTTTCTTTCGAGAGCTTTTGTATCTCCTTTTCCATTTGGCTTTTCAATCTGTTGACTTTTTTCTCATAACTCTCCTTCATTGGGGCAGCTAGATGGTGCAGTGGATAGAGCACTGGCCCTGGAGTCAGGAGTACTTGAGTTCAAATCCGGCCTCAGACATTTAACACTTAACTAGCTATGTGACCCTGGGCAAGTCACTTAACCCCAATTGCCTCATTAAAAAATAAATAAATAAATAAAATTTAAAAAAATAACTCTCCTTCATTGCTCTCATTTCTCTTTCCATTCTTTCCTCTACCTCTCTCTAAATCTTTCTTCTACCTCTGCTACTTTCTCTTCAAAGTCCCTTTTGAGTGCTTCCATGGCCTGAGACCAATTCATATTTTTCTTGGAAGCTTTGGATATAGGGGCCTTGAGGTTTCTATCCTCTTCTGAGGGTGTACCTCAATGTTCCTTGTCCCTAAAGAAACTTTGTGTAGTTCTCAACTTTCTTTGCTTGCTCATCTTGCCATATTTTCCTTGACTTTTGACTCTCTTACAGTGGGGCCCTTCCAAGCTATACTGTCCCAAGCTTTAGAAAATCCCAGGTGTTTTGGTTCAAGGGAGGGAAGGTTTTTCTCTCCTCTGGCCTATTCTCTGGTCTGAAGAGAAATTCAAGCCAACTTGCTAATTAGCCAGCCAGCAAAACTTTGTGTGCTGTGGTTCTTAGCTCTGATGAGCCTGCATCCCTCCCCTACCTGGGCCACTCAAACTTTCTTCCTGGTTCCCTGATGGCTTGGGATAGCCAAATTCCTCCTTAGGTTCCATAGACACCCCTGTATTTCTGCCCCTACCCTCACCCCCCCAGCCATTTGTTCAGCCCTCTCACCTGACTGTAAGCTTAGCTCCAGAAGATGTTAGTGATGCAGCTGATTTGGGCGCTTGGGGGTAAGTTTCTCTGTTGCAGGATGCCTGGGTCTGTGTTGGCAGGATCCCAGGGTTGGACTCTCCTTGCAGCCCAGCACCCCTCTAAGCTGTCTTTGGCTGGGAAATAATCTCGGTCCATCTTTTTGTGGGTTTTGCAGCTCCAGAGGTTGTTTTATGGCTGTTTTGGGGGTAATTGTGTCAGGAGATCTGTGCATTTAATGTCTTTCCTCCACCATCTTGACTCAGCCCTCCAGGTTTCACTAATAGGTTTTTGATTTGGAATTTGAATACAGTGTGAAGGAATTATAGACTGACCTTACTCATTTAGCTCTTAGGCCAGAATATTATCTGCAAAAGCACTTTGAGTCCTAGGTAGGGCCTATATCATATGAAGGAAAAATAAACAGTTACCAACAGTGTGAGTTGTGGTACTTGGAAAGGCTCCCATTTTTCCCTTACCACAAATTTCTTTTTCATGATTTGCTATAGGGCCTAAAATCTCTGCCATTAGAATCATTCCCCTTGAATGAAGATTTTTTGTTTCCTATTAAAAACTCTTATCAAACTTCAGCTACCCCTCAGTAACATCTGTTAAGATTTATAATCTCACTGATTTAACAGTTCTATATAATGATTTAGATTACAATCTATCCTGTGGGACTCTTGCATATGAAATGAAAAATTTGCATTTTACTTCTCATCATCCTTTCTATCTCTTGTATGGTCATAAATGTTTCTCTTATCCATAGACCTGACAGGTTAAATTTTCCATTCTTCCCCAATTTGCTTATGATATCACCCTTTATGTATAAGTCATGTATTTATTTTGACCTTATCTTGGTATACAATGTGAGATATTGGCCTATGTCTAATTTCTGCCAAACTGTTCTCCAATTTTCCCAGAAATTTTGGTCTAATAATCAATTATTACCCCCAAAGTTTGGATCTTTGGGTTTATCAAGCACTAGGTTACTCTGGTTATTTACTACTATATATATTCACAATATATCTATTCCACTGATTGCTCTATTTCTATTACCAGATTGTTATGATGATTACCTCTTTGTAAAATAGTTTGAAATCTAGTACTGCTAGGCCACATTTTTTATTGATTCTTTGGATATTCTTGACCTTTTTCTTTTCCAGATGAATTTTGTTATCATATGTATGTATGTACATATATATATATATACATATACATATATATATATATATATAATTCTTTTGTAGTTTGATTGCTATGACACTACAGAAGTAAATTAATTTAGGTATTCTCATTTTAATTATATTGGTTCGATCTATGCATGAAGTAATTAATATTTCTCCTATTGTTTAGATTTGTTCTTATTTTGTGAAAAATGTTTTGTAATGATTTTCACATAGTTTTTGGGTTTGTCTTGGCAGGTAGACTCACAAGTTTTCTTTGCAGTTTGCAGTTATTTTAAGAAGAATTTCTCTTTTTATCCCTTTCTGCTGTTGTCTCTCTTTTTCCCCCCTTTTTGGTAATATATGGAAATGTTGGTGATTTATGTGGGTTTATTTTATATACTGTAACTTTGCCACAGTTAATTGTTTCAACTAGGTTTTTAGTTGGTCCTCTAAGTATAGTATAATATTATCTGCGAAGAATGATAGTAAAGTGTCCTTATTGGCAATTACTCCTTCAATTTCTTTTTTTCTTATCGTATTGCTATAGCTAACATTTCTAGTGCAATATTGAATAATAGTCAGGATAGTGGGCATTCTTGATTCACACTTGATCTTACTTGGATGGCTTTAAGCTTATCCCCATTATACACAATGCTTGTTGTTGATTTTAGTTAGGTATCATTTTTTATTTTAAGAAAGGCTCCATTGTTTCCTATTCTTTCTAATGTTTTAATAGGAATTGGTGTTGGATTTTGTCAAAAGCATTTTCTGCATCTATTAAAATAATCATTCAGTTTTTGTTGTTTTTTTTAATTGATATCATGAATTATGCTTATGGTTTTCCTAATATTGAACCAGCCCTGTATTCCTGGTATAAATTCTTCCTGGTCAATATGATGTTTTTTGAATCTTTGATTTCTTCTGACACAGTGAGGATACCAGTGTCCACCTATCATCCTTCATTCATGACTTGTGACTGATCAATCTTCTCTTTCTATTATACAATTTTCTGATGACACCCTTTACTCTTATCCATTGGAATCCTTCATTGGTTATATATTGTGTGATTGATTATACATCATATATCTCTCCATTATTTTCTATGTAATATTCTTACATTCTTCAGAGAGAATTGTATTCCATTTCTCACTGTCATATAACAACAGTAATAAAATGTAAATTGAAAAGACTGAAATTTGCTTTCATGCAAAGGTTGAGGTCAGTAAAAGAGTTTTATATTTTGCCTAAAGCAATATACTCTGCTTTCACTCTCCTGTTTTTCTCTTTCCTAAACTCATTGTACATCTATACTGCTTCTTCCAGATAGATATATTATTGGTGAATTTCTATGGGGTGTCCATTCAGATGAATATTGAAATCTGCCATAATGTATTCTTCATTCATTTGGTCTTTTTTTGTGTGGTTACATAGGCTAAACTCCTTTGAATGATTACAAATCTCTTTCAAGTCTCAGAAATGTCTCAGGATCTGATGTAATTGACACAATTTCGTGTACAAACAGAAGCATCTGGAATACATCACCAACCCCAGAGAATCCCTATTTGACTCAGATTCTTTGCTGGATCTTCTCCATGACAGTGGTGAATACTTTTGTCAAAGCCAACATCTCCTAGTTTTATAACTCCTCTGATATTTATCATCAGAGGATTTTTGGATGGGGCTATTTCTGTTCAATGTTCAAAGAAATCTTAAATGATTTTGAAGTATGGTTGGGAGATGCCTCATTGTAAAAGACTCAGTGTATGACAGTGTTGAATCAAATGTTTTTAAAAATAAAAAAATAAACCCAATGTAATTGTATAGCCTTAATATCTTTAAGTTAATTGTACAATGCTAAAGATACCATCTGTTGTTGAATGTTGCTTGTCTTCTACCTCATTAAAGATATCTCGGGTTTGTGTGTAGATAATTCTCATAAAGATTTTGCATAGATAGAGTAAGCATAGAGACTAGTAGTTATTAATGTTCTCTCTATCACCATTTTTTCATATATTAAGATTCAAGATTTTTTCCCATGTCTATCTTCCTTTCCCTCAGGTATTATATATGCCCCTCAATTTACTCAAAATTCTGTTGCCTCCAGCACAAAATATATATTCTCTCTCTATATATATATGTATATATGTATATGTGTATATGTATGTGTGTACATATATACACACAAATATATACATATACATGTGTGTGTATGTATGTATGTGTATATATATATATATTCATTCCAATCTGCATAGTTTATCTATATTTACTATCTTTGGTGCTATTTCTATAACCCCTATAAGCACATATGGGACTATGATGTTATGGTACAAGAATCTGATTATATTATCCTTGATAGAGAAATATTTGTTAAAAATATTTTTTGCAAATATTTTCCCCCCACTTTTCTTCTGTTTGTAGGCCTTCAATTTTAATCATTGAATGATATGTTTGGGATTACTTTGCTTAGTTGGACATCTTGCAAAATTTTCTTCATTTGCCCTTTTATCCTCCTTTGCTTCTCTCTGCTTTGATTAGATAGCACAGTCTATGAATGTCCAATGAGCTAATATTCTACCCAGTCTTCCATTTGGCAGCACCTTGTCTTTGTTTGACAGATGTCTGATGTTTGTTTATTAGCATGGTTTTCAAGTTTTTGAAGTCTTGACTCATTGTTATGGCAATGAATTACATTATTTAAACTTCTGAATAATATTGTTTTCAGTGTTGATTTCACTTTTGCTGTCCATTTTATAGCTTTTGTTTTAAATTGCTTTATTTCATTGCTTTGATTTTCAAATACTTGAAGACAAAGTTCTCCCAAAGTCTTTTCTTATTCAGTACATCCAACTGATCCTTAAAAGTAAATATATGCATATGTTGTCCTCTTATAGAGGAGGTCAAGGAATGATTTATTTATTTAGTATCCTAAGCATCTAGCATGTACTTAAAAAGTGCTTGTTGATTCATTGATAGTTTTCAGAACTCTTAATCTTCTGGGTCATTTCTATTGTATATGCTCTAGTTTGTCAGTGTGACACACAGAACTAATTATAATACTCTAGTTATCAAAACTGGGCAGGTGATGGTAGGTCTCATCTTTTCTGATGGTCATGGCACCACAACTATTGACTTATTCTGAGTTTGAAGTCCTCTAAAAAGCTCAGATGCTTTTAGGCAGATAACCTCCGTCCCCAAACTCTTTATCTTTTCATCCCTTATAATTGTGAAGTTGAATTTTTTAAACCAAGGTTAGAACTTTACGTTTAAGACTTAAATTTCATCCTATTAGATTCTATCAAATGTTCTAGACAAATATTCTTCCTTTGAATGTAGTATGTTAGCTATCCCTTCAGGTTCCTGTCTTCTTCAAATGTCATAGGCATGCTAGCTGTATGCCTTCATGCTAGCTTCAGCTAGCATGCCTATGACATTTGAAGACATTGATTCAAAATAGTAAACAGCTTAGAGCTAAAACACTGAATTAGAAATATTACCCCAGTAATAATTACTCTTTGGACGGGTTCTTCAAACACGCTCATAACCTAGTTTTCATCCTTGATTCATGCTGTCTTTCACCATTCCCCTCCCCTTCCCCATAGACAATATGTTAACAGGGGTTGTCAATTTTACCTTTGTAACATGATTCATGCCCCTATCTCCTCCTGGTGGGCCTATTGTAATAACTGGCTGGTTTATCTCCCTGGCTGAAGGTCCTCTGCACCTAATACCATCTTCCACTCAGCTGTCAAAATAACCTTGCTAAAGAGCAGAACAGACCATATCACTCACCTATCCAATAAACTCCAGTGATGTCCCATCAACTGTAAGACCAAATATACAATCCCATTTGGAGCTCAAAGCCCTTCACTATCTTGTCCCCTCCTACCTTTAAAAAAAAAAAACAACTTACTTTACTCATATACTTTGAGATACAGTTCCTGTTCTTCACACAAGATACTATACTTTTCAATTCTGGGAATTGTCATTAACTGTGTCCTATGCCAAGAATTCTCTCCCCCCACCATATCTGTCTCCTGGCTTCCCTGGACTCTTTTATGTCTCAGCTAAAATTCCATTTTCTATTAAGCCCTTCCAATTCCCCTTAATACAAGGGTCTTTATTCTGTTGATTATATCTTCAAAATATCCTTTATATATTTTGTTTGTACATAGTTTGTTTGGATATTGTCTCCCTCATTAAATAAATGTGAGTCCCTTGAGATCAGGGGCTATCTTTTGTCTTTCTTTTTGTTACCAACTCAATGCCTGGAACATAGTAGGTGCTTAATACGTGCCTATTGATGCACTCAATATTTTCCTGGGTCAATTCCATGCTGAACCTCTGAAGCCAAGTTATTTGCTTTAGAAAGGACCATATCACTAAATCAGCATAGATATGGAGCCATTGACAGGACTTCAAAGTTTCTCTAGAGCCTTTAATGTTCATAGCCTACTTGAGCTAGTTGCTGGGTACATGAAAATATGTCTGGAACTCCCCAAACTGGGTTATCTCTGATACTAATTTTACTTTTGGCTGAGGAGAAAGGTACTAAACTCACTTTAGAGAATGTGCAACTTGAAATAAAGGGTTATATTTGCTGGCTTAAGTGGGTTCAAAATTGAAAGCAAGAAGGGAGAAAAACTTGGATGTTAAAAGTTACAGATCTCATCTTGTGAAGGACTAGAGGGAGATAGGCTCTGGTTACTTGCCTTACATAGTCAATTTTTCCCAGGACCCAGAAACTGTTGTAACTAAATCACACTGAGGTAAAATAAATAGGTCCCTTTCATGTGTAGCCAATCATTTTGTTCTTTGATAAAATTCTCTTTTGGAAGAAAAAAAGATGTGTTATTTTGCATGAAAAGACTGTTCCTTGTCATTTACCACCTATAAGGCCAATTCCTTTCAAAATATGTTAATGATGTACATTTTTATACATTATTATTAGGTTAAACTAAGATGCATTTTCAAGTAACATTCTCTCCCTTCTCCCCTCCCAAACCACAGCCCCAAAGATGACAATCAGGTTTTAAGTATATTCTATTGGGGGGGGGGGGATTTTTGTCAATTTAATTTATACTTGAGCTCAGTTCACTACAGGCTACAGACTTCCAAAAAAAACCCCGCCAGAAGACAATATTGCTTTTTTATCTTCTGAACTAGATTTATATTTGAACTCCGTTCACTACAGGGTACAGACTTCCAAAGCAAGCCTCCAGAAGACAATATTGGCCTTTTATCTTCTGAACAAGGCACAAATGCTTCATTAAAGTTACATTCTCTGACCCACATGGGAACATTGAAATGATTACAGTCCCACCCTGGGTTTGTTTAGTGAGTTAGTTGTCTATCCCATAATGGTTTTACTAGCAATAATTTTTTTCCTCTCTCCATAAGTCATATATATTTATTTATTACTGAAATATTTAATATGTTTAATTGCAAAATGCAATATGATTATTTATATTTTAAAAACCAATCATGATTCTATCTTGAGATCTAGGAAATACATAAACAATGGTATAAGAGCTTCTATTTGCCATACTTTCCCAAATGTCATCAAAGAATAAATCTTACTATTGACAATAATTCTCACCTGTAAGCCTGGAGATGTTTTGGTGTTGTGTTTTTTAAATACTGAACTTTTCAATTGATGCCACTCTTCACAAATTTAATTAAATTCATCTGCATAGCACTTATATGCAGGGAATATTTGAGGTACTGAAATGGATGCAAAGAGTACTTCAAAAGACACATACCACTCCTATGAGTGACCTTGCAATCTAGCAGGGGGAAATAAGTCAGATACACAAACAAATATACTATGACATATAGTGAAAGTGTGAGGGTATAGAGTGCATAGAAAGTCACAAAGGTATGAAAGTTGAGGAGAGGAATTTTCCTCAGGTCTGTGGTAAATGGCGTCAAACATGGAAAGGGAAAAATGGGATCTTATGTTTATTCATTTGTCTAAAAATTAGTTGGATGCAGAAACCAGTTTTCTCTGCTATATAGTAATAGCATGGTCAACATAGTGCCATTAAGCTATTCCAGTGGAATGTAAACTCTTCCACAATAGCAACGTTCATTTTGTTCTTTGTTATTGGGATGGATGACTAGGGCTCTGCCCCAAGGTGCAGAAATTTAAAGGGTGCCAATAACACTCACCTAGGACATTCTTTATTCCTGTTGGCTGCTATGCACCAGATGAGCTTCCCTTCCCCAACCCCTCTCTCTCCTCCTTCCTCCTAAGTTAAAAACAAGATGCTAGTTACAACTTTGCATATAGTAGATAATTAATAAATGTGTACCGAATAAGAAAATATAGTAAACTCCATTATGTTAGAAGTTTAAATTATTTACATGTGAAATCAGAAAATGCCCCAAAACATTTCAAGTTACAAAAGAAATAATCATTCATTATTCATACTACTAGAGTAATATCGGGCAGGGGAGACAATGAATGCAGTATATTTTAAAATGTTTCTTTCATTTTCACCTTGTGAATATGTGTGTATGGAAACACATGCACATATACACACATACGCATATCTATATATCTATATATATCTCAGATATAGAAATATACATACACATGATATTTGTGACTTCATCTTTACCTTCTTAATTGAATTTTTCTTAGGTTAATATGAGTTATTCCCCAAGAAACAAAAGCTGGTGGCAAAGGGCAGATAGACTCTATGCTCATGCCTGAGAACAGTGTAGCAGCTGCTTTGTATGCTGCCCCAAACACTATTCAGGCATATGTGCTCCCTCCCCAACACCTCCCACTTTATAAGTACAAAGTTAGTTGTGGTATTTTAGAACTGTTGAATTCCTCTTTACAGGGCTTAGCATTTAGGGCTGCCTATGGCTATATTCCTCAATTATTTTTGGTAGATGTCTTGGGAACAATGCAATAGCAACTCTCATTAGCTGAGTGAAATATTTGATAATGGTTTCAAGAAGCTTTCAAAAGCCTTAGAATAATGTCATGATTGGTAATAGACTCCATGAGATTGGCACAGGATGAGTACTCCACTTTGGGAGCAGAGTTGTTTAGAGCACATGCATCTGCCATTGCAAAGACCTTCTTAGTCTTGAGTGAATGATATTTGGGGTCCTTTACTTCATAATGATATCAGATATGGTCTTATCTGAGCTAAAGATGTTCAGGAGTTTAAATGTCATTTCTGTTTTCTTCTATTAAAAGTAAATGTTTCTGGCAGAATTCCCTGAATAACAATGGGAGTTTTCAATCATAGTATGGACAGAGGATTAAAGTAGTTAATTTGGGTATGGAGTCCATAGTATCCTGAACTGTCAGAAGGGAGATAGTATTATTCAATTGAATTGACAGGTTGTGGCCTATAGGGTATTGGAGATAAGGAAGAGGTGAAGACACTTCTATACCCCCAAATTGTGGTCCTTTTCTATCATAAATACCCTAACTCAACGGTTGGGGGTGGATGGAATAGGGCAGAAACTTTCAATAGGAAAGGTACGTATTAATGAATCAACGTGACCAGGCATGGAAGACAAAGGAAATGATGAAATATAAGGAATATAGTACAAGACTGGGCTTGGTTACAGGAAGAAGGGGTCACTACAACTCCATGAATATGCAACAGAATAGAGAATAGTCTATATAAGGTAGTGTGTAGCTTTTGGTAGCTTGTTAGGTATGTCTGGGTCAATTTCTTTTGATCCATACCTTTGTGATAGTGACAGAAAATAAGTATATATAGCATAGCACAACAACAGATATCCCCTGACTTGTCCACTATCATTCCACATATCCAATTAGTTGTCTGATCTATCCATATATGACTTTACAACCTCTCTTACAGCTGACCCCTCTCCCTATTCACACAGGTACTCCCTTAGGCCCAGTTGACCTGAGTTCATGTTAGCAGTATAACCCTAGCCAAGTCACTTAACCTCTGTTTGCTTCACTTTCCTCAACTGTGGAATGGAGATAATAAAAACACTTACTTCCTTGGGCTATTGTGAGGATCAAATGAGATATCTGTAAAGTACTTAGCACAGTGCCTGGCATATAGCAGGTCCTATATAAATGCTTATTACTTCCCCTGTTCAAGTGTTGAGGAGGTAGGATGTTAAAATACCCCAGATTTCAGAGAATTGAAAGAGGTAAGAGGTTAACATATATTTGAATCAGGACCAATGATTCCATGAATAAGACTTTAGATATGTGTACAAGTAAAATTATATTCATCTCCTCATCTTTTGGTGTATTTCACACCTATTCTATAGGGTTTAATAACAACCCAATTTGTTTCTCTTTGTTTGGTTATTTTACCAAAAACAATAAGTGAGGTTAAAATGCATTAATTTAAGGAAGAAAGGACATAACCATCCTCTGAGAACAATGGCTAAATCTATAGCATATCCTAGACTGTATTTCATCATTTAATGATTAGCTCTCCTTGGATGAATCATACATCAAGTGTTGGAGCAAGATAAACAGCTAACCCAAAAGAAAATCAGGGTGAGAAACTGACACATTCTTGTGAAAAGATAAAACTCAAATGTCAATAACAACAAGAAAAAAATCTGAGTTTAAAGAAACAGAAAGACTTCATGTCAAAAACACACAGGTGCTGAAGCAATTGGCAGGAAAGAAAAAGGATAACGACAGCATGTTTAATAGAAAGAAATTAGCACTTCAAGTGTAGAAAATAGAAAGTCAGGAAATTGTCAGGAAATATAAGACCCAGGCCTGGGGATTCCCAAGGAAGCAATTGCAGCAGCCTCCTAATTGGACTCCCAGCTTCAATTTGCTTCACTCTCCAATCCATCCTTCACCCAGCTGCCAAACTGATATTCCTAAATCACAAATCTAACCTTGTCAGTCCCCTGCTCCTGAAACTTCAGGAGATCCCTGTCACCTCTAGGGTAAGAAATAAACTTTGTTTGACATCTCAGGGCAAAGCCACTGTCTCGCTCTAGGCTATCTTTCCAAATTTCTTTCACTGGATTGCCCTTTACACACTTTACATTTCAAACAAATTGGTCTATTTGAGGTTTCCCAAAGTTGGCTTTCTAGTTCTTTCCTTTATGAGCTACCATGACTGTCCTCTATATTGGAAAATCAGTCTCCATGCACATCTATTTCTTAGAAGCCCTCCTTTCCTTCAAGGAGGTGCCACCTCCTACAAGAAGCCTTCCTGATTTCCCTCCCAGTTAGTTGTCTTCCCCTTCCCTCACATATTCATGCATATACTTAGTTACACATGCTGTGTTGCCACTATAAGGATGCAGATTTCTTGAGGGGCTATTCATTACTTTTGTCCTTGTATTACTAGGGCCAGCAGTACTTCAGACATATTAAATGTTTGTTGGATTAAATAGGTAATTATCCCCCCTAGAGATATAAAATGTGCTGTCTTTTGTGTGCAGTGATACTACTGACTTACTGTTAAGAAAAAATGCCATTTGTGTATTTTTTAAATAATGATTATATATCGATCAAGCAGGTAACTAGGTGGATAGAACATGGGACTTGGAATCAGGAAGACCTAAATTCAAATCCTACCTCAGATTCTTCTTAACTGTATGATCCTGGGAAAGTCATTTAATATCTCTCAGCCTTAGTTTTATCATCTGTAGAATAGGGATAATAATACCTCTACCTTACAAGGTTGTTATCTCAAATGAGATAACATATGTAAAGTGTTTTGCAAACCCTGAAGTGATATAGCAATGCTAGGTATTATTATCTATACTGCATCAGCCACATTTTCTTACTCCTATGACATTACTGCCAAAAATTAGGGTTGTGGACTTTCTTCAAAGAACAGTGTTTTTATATATTGGAACCTAACATGGGGGTATGAAATTTACAACTTTATCTTCATTAGCATCATGTTCTAGCCATTCCTTAAAAGGTAGTGAATTAAATGCCTGCAACTTTCACTCTGGTCCAGGTTTGGGCATGTAGAATATCTTTATTTGTTGTTGTTTTTCAGTTGTATCAGATTCTTCATGACCTCATTTGAAATTTTCTTGACAAACATCCTGGAATGGTTTGACATTTCCTTCTCCAACTCAGTTCATAGATGAGGAAACTGAGGCAAACAGAATTAAGTGACTTTCCCAGGGTCACACAGCAAGTGGGTGTCTAATGTCAGATTTGAACTCAGGTCTTCTTGACTCCAGACCTAATGCTCTATCCACTGTGCCACCTATTATTTATTTACCTCCCTGTAAAATGTGGTTATATCAGTCCCTGTAGTAACTACTCTTGTTACTAAGAGGCAGTGTACCATATATATACTATAGTGAACTGGACTCAGAGACAAGAAACCTGCATTCAAATCCCACATCAGTTTGCTAATGATATACAGGTAAGCTTTTCTTTCTTCCTTTTTTTTAACCTGTAAGAGCTTCACTTTCCCCATGCCTTAGATGGGGGAAATCATACCTGCAACTATCTACCTCTCAGTATTATAATAAAAGTGCTCCCTAAATCTTAAAGCCCAATAAAAATGTGTTGTGAGTATTGAATGAGCATATCTGAAAGGACTCTAAAAAATACAAAGACCTGTGAAATGACAGCCTATTATTGGGGACCATAGACATAATGCCCACTCTGTTTGGAAGCTCTCTATTAAGACTAAACTAATTACATTATCATCAAATCAGGCAAGAGAAAAGTGGGCTAATTCTAGAAGTTAGAAGCATTAGACCTTTAAAACCTGAAGCTCTTTAAGGGTGTTCCTTAAATAGCTCTCTTAATTTTTGTGATAAAATGGAGGGGGAGGGGGGAGAGGTGGTGGGATACCTATTTTATCTTCTAGGTGGATTAAGAATCATTTTACACCTTAAGATAAAAAGGAGAGAGATACCAACTCTATCAGAGATGAGACCTTATCCCTATTTTTTTGTGTGTCCAGAGACAGATTTTACTGGTCTAAGCAGATTCCATCGAGGAAATTTTCTAGAACAATGCTGATTATTAGTTATTTGGTCACCTTTAATTTGGGAGAGCTCCTTCGGGTAAATTTAGAATGATAGCTTTAGAGCTTGATAATGAGATGTTAGAAATCATTTACCTGGAGTTCTTAATCTAGAATCAATAAAGATAATAATTGTTTTAAAATGGACAACCATATTTCAATATAATGGATTCTCTTTCTATTTTATCCATTTAAAAGCATTATTCTGATAAGAGATCCACAGGCATCAAATTTACAAAGGGGTTAAGAAAACCAAAAACATTAAGAATCTTTGAATTCTAGTAAAAGCTCTCCATCTATAGATGAGAAAATATAGTAATGATACTGGTTAAACTTATATAGTGCTTTAAGGCTTGCAAAGTGCTTTACAAATAAGATCATTTTGTCTTTGCAGAAACCCTGTGAGACAAGTGTTATTATTTTATAAATGAGGAAACTGAGGCAGACAGAGGTTAAGTGATTTGCCCAGGGTCACACAGCTAGCTGAGGCCTGATTTCAACTAAGGTCTTTTTGACTCCAGGCCTGCACTCTACCACTACACAGCCTAGCTCCCTTTCTGTTGATTTTTGTTCTGCACATAAGAACTGTTTAGTTGTAAAACTAACCTTTACTACAGTGTGAGGGCATTTTGATTGAAAAACTACAGATATTAAGTTCAGTTGCATAATATTCATTCCACTTAACTTGAATTTAAAGTGCTCTATCACACACGTAATACCATCCTTGACAGCAGAGATTTTAAAGTCATCCGCTTCTTACTATTAATAATTTGCAATTACATAGAGGTTTTTGAAGTGCTTTGCATACATTATCTCATTTGACATACCAGATAAGCCACATATGTTATTATATCCCTTTAGGTCAAATCTTTTTTTTTTTGCTTTTTTTTTTTTAATGAAACTTGAACATTTTTGGTATGGTGTGTGTCTCTAGTCTACCTTACTTCTGTCTCCTAATCCTAATAGGTTGTGTTATTAGTGCCTGGGCCCTTCCCAAATTAGGATACATATCAGATAAGAAAAGTCTTAAAGACCCAAACAGGAGACTGTCTTCCTAGAGGAGACTGGATGCCCACACCTTTCTAGAGAATTCATGGACAGAAGACAAATCATTGCCCCAATGGAGCCAAACTCTTTTTTAAATCTAGACAAATATTTCCCTGTTCCCACAAAGACAAAATTAAGACCTTTTCCTTCAATTAACTCTCCCTTTGTGGAGAAATCCATGCTTTTATCTTTCAAGCTCAGTCTGACTGACACCCTACCACCTCTTGCCACACACTTAATTTCTCAGATTTTAACTCATTGTTCACACCTGATTGATCCTCCAGCCAATCAGAATCACCTGTGACCAACTTCTCTTCAGTTTTCCCTGTACTTCTTTACTGAGTGGAAGAGTGAAGTTTTCCCTGTGGATTTGACTTCAAGCCAGGCTTCTCACCATATCTCAGCTCTCCAGGTATGACTCCCCTTACCCACATAATACTTTACAAACTTCTGTCCAGTCATATTCAAAGGAGCCATGTAACACCTACACAGAAACTGAAACCCCAGTGCCTCCTTCTTGTATCTACATTAATTACCAACAGGGGTCTGGCCTTACCAGCCTTCTGAACAAGGAGAAAAATTCTTAGTACCCAGATTGCCAGACCCAGCTAAATTAATACCATCTTTTGGTAAATGTTTAGAACCCCTTCTCTTCTCTGTAGGAGTAATCCCCTCCCCCCATCTGACTTTGGGTTAAAATAGCACTGACCACATTCTTCACCAATTTATCTTGTATCCCTTACTCTCACTGTTGGATAATCTGTATTTTTATTACCTTGAAATTCTAATCCCTAACAAAGTCCCTCTTTGTGCTGTTCTTTCAATCTTTTTTGTGTGACTGTGGTTCAGTCCTTCTTCCATGCATTTCACAGCTTTTATCTTACATGCCTTGTAATGTTCATTCATCCTGCCAAGGTGCCCTAGCTCTTTTACATAGGCTTTGATCACCACCATAGTATTTTTTTCCTTTTACATGATGTCACACTATTCGCAGAATGAGATTTAGAGCTGGAAGAGATCTTCAGCTAATTCAACCACCTCTTTTTACAGATGGGAAAATGAGGGGTAGAAACATTAAGTGGCTCCTCCAAGGTTACATAGGTGGTGACAGAGCTAACCTTTTAATCCAGCTCCTCTCATCGAAATCCAATGCTCTCTCCATTGTGCCTTGAGTTCTCTCCCTATACTCAAACCCTATTTTGTTCTTTCCAAATTCCCCTTAGCTCTGTACAGCTTGGTTCTCCCTCTCCCACCCTCCTAGAGAAGGCAGTCCTGGATCTGAATCTGACGGTTTATCTTTTATGGCCTTGATTTTCTTGTCTTTAAAGATGAAGAAGCTGAACTCCTTAAGGACCTATTCACCTTTATAACTATGATCTTGTATTATGCCTTTTTGCCCCCAACTGTAGGCACACCTGTCCCAGAAGAAGCTTCCTGTCTCTGCAGCCTGCATGTTGTTTTCTCCTAAATTGTTCCCACTTCAGAGTTTAACAAAATACATTTGCATTTGTATTAATTTTTGCTAACCTTTGAAAGATTCAAGATACTATATTTTCATGTTAAGGAAGACAGACATCACCTTCTAAATATATCACCCCTTTCTGAAGAATGGAGTATTTTTTTCAAAATTTCCAATCTAGTTGGGACTTCATACACCTGACAGAAAACTGAACTTATTCCCTTATCCAACCTTGTTAAACATCTACTGGTTCAGATTTTTGCCCAAATTCAATTATTATAGAATATTATTATTATTATTATTATTAAATGCAGAAATGAGGTGAGAGAGAATTTATTTCCAAATTTCAGTCTCTTTTCATAAGTTCTCTGGAAACTTTGGGATCCCTACACTCAGGGACTGCTACCTAGAGAGTTAAAAGCAAGGATTTCTTATCCCACATGCTTTGGTATGGTAACTAAGTCTTAATAAATCTAAGACAAAGGAACAGGAAGGGGCACCATCCTGAGACCAGATAAGAAGACTGAAGGATCTGAGGATTAGCCAATTGCTCCCTAATGTCAAACGAAGAATAAGCAGAAATAATCACTTTGGCATCTGACAGGAAAGTTAAAGGTCAGGATTTAGGGTCGTCACAGCCAGATTTCCCAACTAAATTGAGCAGGTGCTTAATAAGGCATGATTATTTGTTATGTTTAAAGAGTTGAGAGCAAAGGAAGATGTGGTATTACAAAATGGAATGTTTTCCAGCTCTGTTATCCTGGTGAGAACACTGTAACCTTTTTGTGAACGACAATTATGCAAGGGTCATTTCTTTGTCAGAGTGGATTTCTTTTTAAGGGGAAAAGACAGAATGTAAAAGTCTTGGATTACTCAGAACTGTATGTCATTGATGAGTTTTCAATGATTTCCAAGAGTGGGGAAGTCATAAGGACAAAAACAAAAAGAATCTTGACTTAGTGGAAGATTAGATAAATTAATTTCAAACAAATTTCTGCTTTATAAATGTACAGTGCTAGGTGGTAGAAATTGGCAGAAAATTTCTAGAAGCCATGGGGCTTTCTTACCAAAAAATTCTCTTAATAGACTGATTAATTAATATAGACTCTAAAAAGATTGAAGTAATTAGCATCTCCTCAAACTGTCTTCATAACATGGCAATGATCTGTATATAAAGCCATAAAAAAACAAGCATATGGCCAGAGCCTAAGAAAAAACATTAGATTGGAGGCACAGATCCATATGACTTGGTTTTCTTGGAAAGCACTGTTATAAACAACCATCAAACAAAGAATCTTTATAGGATGCCTGCTATATCTATGTATATAGATAGTAAGCTAGCTTTTTTGGGTGATGAGAAGGAACTTGAAAAAGTAGAAAGTATAACTTTTATCCTATCAATTGGGAGTTCTTAACCTTTGTTTTGTCATGGACTCCTTTGGCAGTCTACTGAAGCTTATGGATCGCTTTTCAGAGTATTATTTTTAAAAGTGTATAAGGAGGGGGCAGCTAGGTGGCACAGTGGATAAAACACCGGCCCTGGATTCAGGAGTACCTGAGTTCAAATCTGGTATCAGACACTTGACACTTACTAGCTGTGTGACCCTGAGCAAGTCACTTAACCTCCATTGCCCAGCCCCCCCCCCCAAAAAAAAAAGTGTATAAGGAAAAATGCACAGTATTACAAAGGAAATAAATTGTATTTAAATTTTATTGTCAAAATTAAAACAAACAAAAAAACAACTTCACTGACTCCAGGGTAACATCTGCTGTTCTAAATTCAGATAATCTAGTTTGACAGATGACAAATATACCTGAAATGTTAAAGGGCCACATGGCATGACCTAGAAGATAGAGAGAGGGTTTTTGAGATGGGAAGTTTTTAGTTAAAATTCTTCTGATATATACTACCTATATTGCCATGGGCAAATCTCAGTGATCCAGTAAACTCTGAGAGACTAAGTTTCAGATGAGTGGCCATTCGATATCAATGCAGAGTTTCTATAGCAAGAGTTCTTTACACAGATAAAATCACAGATTCTACCCAAAACCAAACATGAAATGTTAGCTAATAATAATGATTATACAACTCTAAAATAAAAGGATTTATATCTAGTTCTAAATGAGAAGTATGAATGGTAAGAATTATAGGAGAGGGGCAGCTAGGTGGCACAGTGGAAAAGCACTGGCCCTGGAGTTAGGAGTACCTGAGTTCAAATCCGGCCTCAGACACTTAACACTTACTAGCTGTGTGACCTTGGGCAAGTCATTTAACCCCAATTGCTTGACCTAAAAAAAATGTTTTTAAAAAAAAAGAATTATAGGAGAAACTACTTACTTCAAGCTGGGATGAGGGAAGGAAGGAAGATTTAACCAGGACCTTGAAGAAAGATTGTGAATTTTTATAGAGGATGGAGAGTGTTCCATCTATTTAGGGATGGAATAAGCAAATATGCAGTGGAAGATAAGCACTGGGAATATTTTGGGTACAGTAAGAAGGGAAGTTTTGTTGGAGTGTAGAGAATTCACTTAGATAATTTGTGGGAAATAAAATTGAGCAAATAGTCAGAGGGTAGAGAACCTTGACTTCTGGGCAAAGGGATTTGGGCTTTATGTGGACATTAAGTGTGCGTGTGTGCATGTGTGTTTGTTGTGTGTGTGTGTGTGTGTGTGTATTTACTTAAGAGGAGTCTAGCCTCTCCACCTGGCATTCTCTGGGACCAGACATCTTCATTTTAACACAGCCTTTCACCATGCATGTATCTAGCTCTCCCCTTCTTCATACTTCTTTCTCTGAAAATAAAATAAAATAAAATAAAAACTACCAGGGGCAAAGGAGCACCAGCTGATTGCCCCATAGTCATACTGTAACTCCCTTTTCTGGCCACCATTTTGTTATATGTGTTGTCTATCTCATTAGAATATAAGCTCCTAGAGGGCAAGGACTGCATCACTTTTGTATTTCTATCTCTAGTCCTCAGCATGGAGATTGGCATGTAATAAGCATTTAACACATGCCTTTAAATTCATTATTCAATGTTTAACATGATTGTACATATATAACCTATATCAGATTACTTGCTTTCTTGGGGAGGGGAGAGGGAGAAAAATGTGGAACTCAAAATCTTACAAAAATGCATGTTGAAAATGAAAAAAAATACTATTGCTTATTAAAATAAAATAAAACAGCAAATGAAAAAATAAATTCATTATTCATTTCATTCCCTCATGTATTCCAGAATACTGAAGTATCTATTGTTACTCTCCACACTGCTTGACTTCCTTAGTAGCCTAACCCACCTCAGCATGACTGGGACCTGCTCTCTTGACTGATGAATTCATGGGATCACCACTTCTTAAGTGGTTAGGGATATGCTAGAGCCCAGTGAAAGAAGTTTGAGTTGTTAAATTTTAGTGTGAGCTTTTATGCCCTGGCAAATACTACAAATCAGAGCTTCATTTATCATTGTATTGTTGATTGTCTACAGGTAAGAAAGGGTTGGAAAAAATGGTGATAAACGTGGATTAAACTTAAAAGTGTGTAGCCCACACATTTTTCCAGAGGACTGTTTATAATATATTTACCAGCATACCCTCTGGAGCACCAGCCATATTTCCCTTCCTTCCCAGCTTACTTATTCCATCTGTAAGGCTGCCTCGTCCTCTTTCCACATTTCCCTACTTCCTATATTCTAGCTACTCTTTATGAATTCCCTGTCCCCATGAGAATGTAAACGCCTTGTGTGTGTATGCGTATATGTGTGTGTTTGTGTGTATGGGGGTGGGGTTAATTTTGTTTTCTTGTATCTTCATTTAGCACAGGGCTTAGAATGTAATAAGTACAAGTAGGTAGCATTTATATAGGTTTTCAGCATGCTTTACATATGTTGTCTCATCAATGTAGTACTTAACACATTTTTTTTTCTGTATAGAAATATTATTCTGGATTTGATATGTAAGATGATTTGGAATGGAGAGAGACTGGAAGTCCAGAAACCAATCAATAGGCAAAATAGATAGGTCTTGGTGACTGGATATGGAGGATAAAAGAGAGAGGTGTCAAAGATAACTTTTAGTGTATAGGAGAAGGCCTTACCCTGGAAAAGGTAAAGAATACCATGAAAAGGAATCAATATCAGAAGAATGAAAAGATTACCAAGTAGATTGAGGTCCTGAGTAAGATTAAATAACATAAATGTTTTCAACATCATTTTATTCTTGAGCCATACACTTTTTGGTTTGGGTGCAGAAATGAGAAGAGCATATAGTAGGAGCAATTCAAGGTTAAGGAATGGAATGGTGGATATAAGGCAAGTTGAAGTTGTCATAGGAGTCCATATTAGTAAGAATCATGTTAAGGTAGCTAGCCATTAAGTTAACTGCAACTATAAGTGGAGTCATGGATGGAATGAAATGAGAGTAACTGAGGTGTGGGAGAAGTTAAAGGTTAACAAGTCATTGTTGGAATATGTGGTAATGATATCCAGAATTATATCCTGTATTATAGCTAATGGGATTGGCAACGGGTATTTAGATTCACGGAACAGAGACAGAAATCATGTAGTCTAGGCTTCTGATGCATTGTCAGTTGGAGATGTAAAAATTGTGCAGATTATGGTTGTGATGGAGAAGTGAGAGATTTTAAGCCAGCTGCTGAAATCATTTAAGAGGGTAAAAATGGGTTTCATTTTTGTTGTTCAGTCATTTCAGTCTTCTCCAACTCTTCATGACACCATCTGGGTTTTTTTGGTAAAAATACTGAAGTGGTTTGCCATTTCCTTCTCCAGGTTATTTTATAGACAAGGAAACAGAGGCAAACAGGGTTAAGTTATTTGCCCAGGGTAACACAGTAAGTATCTGAGGCTGGATTTGAACTCGGGTCATCCTGACTCCAAACCTAATGCTCATATCCACTATGCCACTTACCTGCCCTAACCCATTCACAGTACCATAGATTTAGAGGTAGAAGGGACTTCAGAGATCATCTAGTCCTGATACCTTTATTTTACAGGAAAAGGGAGTAAGAGCATAGATTTAGAGGTAGAAGAGACCTTGGAGGACATGATTTCAATTGCTTCCCTTTTTTGGATAAGGAAGGTGAGGCCAAGAGAGGCTAAGTGATTTGTTCAAGTGTCTTACAACTATTATAGTTGATGTGAGATTTGACAGCAGGCCTTTCTAACTTTAAGGCTTGCACCCTATTAATTGCAACATATTGCCTCTTTAATAAATGATTTATAGAGGATGCTATAGACAACAAGCAATTCAGATGATGAGAAGGGTGTTTCAATAGTCTGGAAGTGGTATTTGGGAATAAGGAAAAGGTACCATTGAATAGTAGACAAGTTTGTGCCTGAAGAGTGATGACTAGAGGTGGGATTGATGGTTTACACAAATTGGACAAGCTTTAGAATAGATGTTCTAGCAAATGTGGCCCAGAAGCAGGGGTAAGAAAGGATTCCAGGAAAAGCAGAGTCTTCAGCAAAGTTGCGGGTTTCTCTTAGGGCTTAAGAGGTAGATATGAGGAATAGATTTAGGCTGAAGTGGATTTCGAGATGTTCTCACATTTTCCACTGAAAAATTAGGAATGAAGGAAGTGGGTGAAGAGTGGTAGAATATTTTTAAGTGAAATCAAGGAAGCATTGAGGATTAGGGAAGAGGGAGGAATCTTTGTATAGAAATTGCACAAATGAGGGGCAGCTAGGTAGCACAGTGGATAAAGCACTGGTCCTGGATTCAGGAGGACCTGAGTTCAAATTTGGCCTCAGACACTTGACACTTACTAGCTGTGTGACCCTGGGCAAGTCACTTAACCCCAACTGCCTCACCAAAAAAAAAAAAAAGAGTTTAAAAGAAATTGCCCAAATGTTTGTTGTGACTTGGTAATTTTATTTTCTGATTATTTTAGTACATTAGGCACAAATTTAAATAATATCCAAACAATATTATTTATTCTATACTCAACATTTTGAAACAAATAGAAAATTAGGAGCTATTTGGTTTTGAAAAAAATTAATATGCCAGTATGTATGTCCGTAGAGATTTGGTCCAATCTTGTAACATCTTCTCTTTAGAATTACAAAACCATATGATGATTGTGAATGTAAGGTTTACATTGTGGTACAATAGAAAACATTGACTCTGGAGTCAGAGAACCTGCATTTACATCCCACTCCTCATATTTACATCCTTTCTGACCTTTGACAAGTCACATATTCCTAAGACCTCAGTTTCCTCATTTGTAAAATGAAGAAATTATGTTAAATAGTATCTGAAATCTTTTCCAGCTCTAGTAATATATCCTAATGAACCATAAAATTTTGAAGTGAACAAAGCAGTTTTAGTTCTGCATGATTATCATGACCAAGAAACTTGGCCTGGGGAAGAGTTGAGGAAAGGGAAGAGGAAAATATACCTCTTGCTCTTCTTTATAGAAGTAGGGAGCTGTGTTTGTAATATTATACAATTTGATTATGTATAAGTTGGATTGTTGCTGTTCTGTCATTTTTCAGTTGTGTTTGATTCTTCATGGCCCCATTTGAGTTTTTCTTGGAAAAGGTACTGGAGTGATTTGTCATTTCCTTCTCTAGTTTATTTTGTGGACAAGGAAACTGAGGCAAACAGGGTTAAGTGACTTGTCCATGATCACATTGCTAATAAGTATCTGAGACCAGATTTCAAGTCGGGAAGATGTCTTCCTTAACTCCAGTCCCAGGACTCTATCCACTGTGCCATCCCACTGCCCCAAGCATTTGTTAAACTCCTATTATATACTAGACACTAAACTGAGTGCCAAGAATACAAAGAAAGGCAAAAGCCATCTCTTCCCTTAAAGAGTTCTAAACCTACTAGGGAAAACAACATAAACTAACCATGAACAAAAGAGATAGTAAATGAAAGCTAATTTCAGAAGGAACCTATTGGGTGTTGAGGGGAGTGGAGCTGAGAGGCTTCCTGCAGAAGAATGGATTTGAGCTGTCTTGAAGAAAGCCATAGAAACTTGGAGAGAGAGAAACCAATGCAAATGCACAGAATCTGAAGATGAAATGTTATTTCCAAGAAAAAGCCTAGAAACAGGCCAGCATAGCTAAATTGTGAAGTATGTTTAAGTCAACTCAAATATCACAGGTTTGTTGAATAGGAGAAAAGGGGCTACAAATATAAATAATTATTTTGTAGATAGTTTTTGTCTGCAGAGTAGAAAGTGCTATTGGCCCAATTCTTTTGGCTATACACTATTAATTTAGGTTTCTTATAGTAACGCAACTTACATTCTCTGGGTATATATTAATTATAACCCACAGGTGTGCTATGGGACAGAGAGAAATCAGCCTGGTATAATCAGACAGGTATAATCAAAAGAACACTGGGTTTGGAGTAAGTGAACCAAGGTTGACTTCTCTGTTTTGCTAATTATTGCCTAGATGACCATGAGAATTTTATCTAACCTCTCTTGGTCTCAATTTCCTGTTTCTTAAAGAGAAGAGATTGGACAAGATAACATTTGTCCAATCCATGACAACACTTCCAACTTATGACAACATCAGAAATAATTCATACAGTCTAAATAAACAGTCTTTATAATTTTCTTGTAAGATGCATTTTCCTTTGTAAAAATGTTGCAATTGATATATCCTATTTTCAAAATAATATAAAATAATCAAATATTGTCATGATGGGGAAGATAGTCATTTGCAAGCTTTCTCATAACTTACAAGTTAAAAAGCTAAGCTTGAATCTAGAATTGTGCCCATGGCAAATTTCTTATGTGTTGACTGAATATAAGGTAGCCTTTTGCCTTGGAAATGATCTATGATTCTAACCCAGTTCTGTCCCTGTGCAGTGGTGACTAGTTCTGTGCATATCTTGGTGCTTACCATATTTACCTACATCCGTTGCCATTGTTTGGAAATTCAAGCACCTAGTAGTTGGATGGCCTTGGGTTGCTAGAATGAGATGCTAAGGGCTACAGAGAAGCAAAGTATAAAGAATTATTGAGTAAGAGTCCAAAAGCCCTAGATTCAGTGTGTCACAGTAAAGAGAGTACTTGACATAGAATTAAGATGAACTCAAATCCAGCCTCAGATACTTAGTGCTGTGGGATCTTGAATAAATCACTTAGCCTCTGTCTGCTCCCTCAATTTTCTCATCTGTAAAATGGGAATAATAATAATAATAATAATAGCACTTACCTCCAGATGAGCATAAAATGAGATGTTTGTAAAGTGGTTTTCAAACTTTAAAGTGCTATAAAAATGCAGGTTATTATTCTGTCATTGTGTGACCTTGGACAGTCACTTTACCACTCTTTATGCTTTGGTTTCATTATCTGTAAAATGAGGTTAGAATAGATGGCCCCTGAGTTCCCTTTCAGTTCTAGGGTCATAATTGTATCTTCTGAGGTTTTTAAAAATCCTATAATTCTTGATTCTAAATGAAACAGAAAACCATGTAGGTCTACCTTGGCCACAGGGTTTCCTTTATGGATTCCATTAAGCCCCTCAGCTTCTCTGTTTTGTTTTCTCGATCTGTTTCACTGGACCACTAGGAGGATTATTTTGATAGGCTTAAACACTGAATTTATCAATCCTACGAAATGGCTGTTACTTTAATGATGAGAGAACCCATAGGACTCCGAGGGAGTATTGTTGGGGTTAGTAACACAGAATATCTCATAGCTTTTGTCAATGGACTCCTTCAGAGACCCACAGAGCCAAATGTGATCCATAACTCTTAGAGTGTATGGAATTTCATTTCAATGATCATCTCTCTCCTCCCCCCACAAATCCCTCTCCTCCCCTCTCTCCCTCAACAAATTGGGTTTTCTTCTTTGCAGGCCTGACAGGCAATTTGTTTTGTAGTGGTAGGACTTCTGTAGTCCTGGTATTAATCAGAGTAAAACTTCTTTACTACAAAGAGTACAGTGAAATTCTGTAGCCAGGAGGCGATAGACATTTTGCCTACATGGATGAACTCATTTCTGAATATCTTTGTGCAGAATCTCTCCTGTTTCTATTGCCACTGTTGGAACTAGACAATCAAAACTGGACCCACATCTGTTCCACTGTAAAAGAAGGTGTCTGGCCTGTCATGGGCACTATAAAAAGCAAAAACTTGAGTATCTATTATAAGGAAAACATATAGTGAACTCCAGAGTATGTAATAGGCACCAATACACCATGTTTCAGGCCAAAATGAAATCCAATTTGTGAATATGTGTGTATGATGTCGTCTACATCTTAATAATATAGCCTGTGTGTTCTAGTAGAAATAGCAGAACATCTGGCTTGGAGCCCCAGAACTTCCATTTACTAGTAGAACGACCTTTGGCAGCTCCCTTAATCTCTCTGAGATCCTTTTCCTCAAACATAAAGATAATAATACCCTCTCTGACAACCTTTTAACAATGTGGTAAGAATCAAATGAGAATATATATATGTGTGTGTGTGTGTGTGTGTGTGTGTATAAACATCTAGAAAATTACAAAGAATTATATGATAAATATATGCTATATTATTATTTTGTCATTCTCATAAAACACCATTCACATAGTAGGTGCTTAATAATTTTTGTTAGTCATAAGTGTTTATTGACTTTTATACTCAGTTGAGACTAATATAGGTATAAGGACTTAAATGAACCTCTGATTTAATTAGTTTAAGGGATACCTCTTCAACTTATACAGGGAATTGCCTAGATCACTGGTGTCAAAAAATGAATCCTTCAGGTCACATATTGATCTAGAAAACCATAAATTAACATTATCAATGTTGTATTGTATTTTTATTTAGTTAAACATTTACCAATTTTAGTCTGGTTTGATGGTTCTAATGAGTTTTGGGAGACACCTCTGGGACAGAGAGTTTGATACATGTGAACTGCTGAGAGGATATGTGACTTGCCTAGGGTCATGAAGCCAGTAAGAGGCCAACCCTCTATCTACTATGTCACACTGCCTCTCATCTAATAGGCTGGTTTTTAACACATTGAATGCATTTAAACTCTATTCTGTGTTCCAGTTCTAGAATATTGTTAGCATTTTATATACTGAGTTGCTGTTTGAACTTCTTTGTTTAAATGTGTTACTATTGAGATGAATAATATACCAATTTACCCTTAATCACTATATATTGTCATGATAGTGAACCTCCAGGCCAAGTAAAATCCCCTCTAGGATAAATTGTCCATATGAAGTAAATCGATTCTTTCAGGTCAACAGGGTACCATTTGGTAAATTACCTCTCTATTCCCTGCTACCTTGAAAAAACTGCATCACATGTGTGAGCTAGTAATTCTCATGGAGCACTTAATTCACTCTGAATCACCCCATGATCATGCCCAGTATGAAAAATGCTGAGGGTATTGTTGATGGACAATTTAGAATTTCACCCCCAGGCTAGTTTCATGCTGTTACTCTGCTTACATTATTGGCCCTTTTCCTTTTTTAATTTATGTTTGCACAACAGTGACATGAACTAAGCCTGGATATCCTTCCAGAAATCTGGCTGCATTCCCTGCTTTGTGTGGGTTTAATTTGCACCCTGGACATTATTTCTATGTACTAGCACTCTCTTTACACTGTGCCTGGATGGAATTTCAGACAGTACTGAAAGGAGCTCCAGTCTCATTATTCAAAATTAATCAGACCCTAGCATCCCAAGTCTGGCTCCCTAGGTGGTAATCCTGTAAGTTAATGTTCGCACTTGAAAATGAAAACATTCATGTACGATCTTTATTAAAGGTTATCATGTTCAATCAGCAGTGCTAGTTTTTGGCCCAGCCTCATAGAACATGGTACTTGGAAATTTTTTTACATCTCTGAATGTTCAATTGATGATTTAATTCTGAATTATGACCATGAGGGTAACAAGAGACCTATATGGGATCTACTATGGCAGGATTAGGTGGGCTTACAGTAGAGGAAGTTCTTCAGTGGGACTAAGCCAAGAGCAAAATGACATACTGTACTTTGTTTATTTGTTTGTTCTTTAATATACTTATTTCTCATTATTTGTCCATGGTCATAAAAAGAATCTTTTTTGTCATTTCTTCGAATTTTCTCTCTTTGCAGATAGGGAAACAGAAAAGAGAATAATGGAGGGATGAAATAATCTGCCAAACATTACTTACACATAATTAGTTAGCAAAGGCACCAGAACTAGAACCCAAGTGTCTTAATTTTTGAACAATTAATCAACAAGTTTTTATTAAACACTTACTATGTGGCAGGTACTATGTTAGGTGCTTTGGAAACAAAAACAACAGTAAAACAATTCCTGTTCTCAAGGAGTTTGGATTCTAGTGGGAGAGATAGTGTATGTACATTTATACATACACCCATATGTATATACACGTATATATACTACATATTTGTGTGTATATATATATATATGCAGACACAGAGACGAGACACACAAATGAGTCACCCACACATATAAATATAAACAAATGAATAAAAGATAATTTTGAGACTCAGTACAAGAACAGCTAGAGAGATTGGGGGATAACAAGACTTCTTGAACAAACCCTAAATTGTTTACTTGGCCTATAGGTAAGACCAGATCCACTGACAATACATAAAATATGTCCTTAATCATGTCTTATGTCACAATAGGAATATAGTACACTTTTTATATGAGAATGACTGAACAATGTGGGGACCAATTTTTAATTGGGGAGTGCTAGCTAAGTGGCTCGCCGCAATATTGGGGCAAGGAAGGAAATCGGCAGCCTCCCTCAAAACAGAACAAGATTTATTTTAACAAGAATGAACTTAAAAAAAAAAACAAAACACAAACAGGATCAGTAGGATCAAGGGAAAGGAAATAAAAAGGGGGAAAGGGAAATTATAATACCTGAAAAATACCACTGCCCAGGAATCAGCTGAAAATTCGCAGCAGAATTCCAGCTTCCATCCAGAATGCCCAATTCTCCTCCCCCAAACCTAGAAACATCCCACACATTCCCAGCCAATGGGATGGCCGCTCTGACAGTCACATGACTGCCCTCACTAGGCTTCCAATCATTATAATTTTGCCAGGCCCATGTAGGTGTCAGCGAGTGGTGATGATGTGAGGGGCCAGAGCCCTGGCAATGGCTACAACCAGTGGGTGGAGCACTGTGCGGTTTGCAGAGCCCCAGGCCAGTGCTGCCGAGGCATGAGAACCTCAAATAACAATTAATTCTTTACAACAAATAATGATTAGATGAATGGTCATGGGTTACTGTTGTTTGTCCTAATGAAAGATTCTAGAGCATGACATCAGGGTGATGTCATGACTAGCACTGAATTGTATTTAAGTGAGGGAGGGCTGTGCAAGGTCACCAACCTCACTCCCTCCTCCAGAGCCATCTGGGTCCAGTGGTGAGATATATATCAGGATGGCTAGAGATGGCCCCAGATATTTAAGGCAATTGAGGTTAAGTGATTTGTCCAGGGTCACACAGCTAGTAAGTGTCTGAGGTGAGATTTGAACTCAGGTCCTCCCAACTTCAGGGCCACTGCTCTATCCACTGCACTACCTCTCTTCCCCAAAACAGGCATGAAATTTGAAGTTAGAAGACCTGGTTTATAGCTGGATGACTTTGAACAAATGACCAGTTCCTCTGATCTTTATTTCCTCGTGTACCTACCTGGCTACCTAGTGGTGTTGTTGGAATTTAAAAGGTTTTGCTTTGCAAAACAAAATAGTATGCATATGTGAGATATATTTTCTGTAAAATGAGGGAAAAGATATGATGATTTATGAAGTCCCTTTTGGTTCTGTATCCTATGAACATTTATATTTAACAGCAACTTTTAAAACTTTGAGGAGTAGTATGGGTATAAAGGCATCCCACTATGAAAATATAGGTTCAAGTCTTAGGACATGTCATATATCAAACAGGGCAAGTGAAAACAAGAACCATCTCAGGGCCTTGCAAATCTTAAATTACCTAACTTGCCTAGGAGTAAGGCAATACTACCTAAAATATCGATTATTAAGGGGGCACTTCAATATATTTTGAATAATGGTATGACTTACTACTAAGATCTGTTTTCAGGAATGGGAAAGGAAATAGTATACTCTGAGACCCCTGACTGCATTACTGTTCAGTCATTTGTATATTTTGTTAAATCATTTGTATATTGTTAAATGATCCACTTATGGGGGCCAGTAGGACTGCAAACTGTGTCCCCATGTCTTTTCCCAGAGCTTCCTTCTACTCTTTCCACTATTGCCTTCTCCAAACCTATGGAACAAACATAGAGTATGAAATGTTGGAATTTAGAATTGAAATCTCCCATCTGTGAGTTCACTGATCAGAAAGGAGAGTCGACATATTTTGTTAAAGGTCTTATTTTAGAGAAGATGAAAGTTGGACTTGAGGATTGTTAGGAGAGCCTTTGTTTAACAAACATCTATAGACTCTGCCCACAGATGTCTGTATGTGAATTATAGTTTCACATATGGCCATCGTGATCAACTCTAAATGCATATCATCACTTGCCTGTAAAGGAACATACATATACAGTTTAAAATAACTATAAACCAAAATGAATGAATGGATATCGCTGCTTTAGTTGTTTTTATTGGACTGCTATTGCTAAGGTTAATATAAAATCATTAATATAACTAAACATAATATACATGGATTGGGACTGTGCCTATAATGTCATTAGAATAGGGAACTCACAGGTGAGGAAAGTACCTCTGCAAATGTAGGTCAGCACCTTCTCTGCAACTGATAATCTGAGAGAGTTGCCTAGAGCATTGAAGGGTTAAGGGGCTTGTACCAGAGGAAGTCATTGAACCCAGAAATTTTTTGCTTTGATGCTAGCTCTTTATCCACTCTACACTGCTGCCTCTCTAATATATGTTTAAAACACAAAATAGAAATATATTTTGTTGTATAAAGTATTGTATAAAATTAACACAGAAGCTAGGAAATAGTCAATAAAAATATGATATTACGATAATGCTTCAATAATTATAAAGCCATAGAAATCATCTAGTCCAAGCATGCCTAACCTTCTATGTGTCATGGACCCTTTGGGGAATCTTGTGAAGCTAATGGACAACTCAGAATAATTGTTTTTGTTTTGCTTCGATTAATAATGGAAGAAAATACTCAGTTTTAGTTAGAGGCTATTGAAACTAAGGAAGTTTCCTCCCCCTCCTAACCAAATTCATAGACTTCCTGAAATTTGTCCAAAGACCTCTTGGACTCCATGTGAAGAACCACCTACCTAGTCTATCCTCTTCATTTTCAAGATGAGGAATGTGAATCTTCAGTCATCTTGAAGTGAGTTGGCACCATTAATTAGTGGAAAAGACAGGACTTTTACCCAGTCTTCTAATTCAATGTTCTATGCCCAACATCATTGTGCCATAGATTTTAATTTTTAATACACTGAAAGCTTGTTCTCTGTATCCACCTCCATCTTCATTCAAAAGTACCACCCATATTTTAATTTGAAAATAACAAGGAAGGGGGGTTTAGCTTCAAGTTTTGCTGCTTAATCAAAGCCAAGCTTTTAGTCTGGTTTACATTTAATTTAATAGGACTAGAATACTTGGGGAGTTATCGCATATTGTGCTACATTTAATCTCTCATTACAAGAGTTGAGAAAAGGCCAATTAGACATAAATTGATAATTGTCCTGGCTTAAACCAGACACATTTCATGGTTTGAGACTCAGGTGCCAACTCAGTTGCCTAAATGTTCCTGGGAGTGGAGCTGAACCACAATAGGGTGCCATAATATGGAAAAGAATGTTCTAGAATGTAGGCTTCTGCAATATGGTTCATGAAACATAAAAGCTCGCATTCACTTGACCTCCTGTGCAACTTTGAAGAATCAGCAAGATTGTCTAGTATGCTGCCCACATTTTCCAGGTAAGATAGACCATTACTTGACACAATGTTGAAAGAACCTGGGGGTAGAGTGGGGGCACATTTGACATAATTCATTAATTTAATGAGAACCCGAATGATTTGTAAATCCAATTTGATTTGTTGCCTTCACTTTAAAACACATGGGCACTATGTTAGAAGACCTGTATCTGCTATTGACTCTATTCTTAGTATATTAAATGGAGGGCAAAACAACTGTTTTATATCTCTTTGGGTTGTCTTGCATGTCCAATGTTACTTCAAAGGGAAGAAGGCAATAATTTCATTTCAAATGAAATAACACATGGAAAGCACTTCGCAAAGTGCTATATACATGCTATTATTGTCATTATTGTTGCGTTTGTTATTATTATTATCTCTCCAAATTTTAATGAAATGAGTCAGGAGATATTTCTAAATTATTTCCTTCTTTCAAGGATTCTCAAAGAGATTAAACATATAATCATTTTAAATAAGCAAATAACATAACAGTTAACTAGAATTTTTCCCAGAATAATACCAAGAATTCTTGTTTTAATGGCTCATCATGGCATTGAAGTTCATGAATGTTCTGCCAGCCAAGCACAATTTCTGGCCAGGCTGTACCAAACTAGAAAGGCTTTGGAGTATAGGGATTGAAAGTGATTTTATGTCTATATTCTAAGGGCCAGGTTGGCTAAAATCTGACAGGTTACAGAATGGGAGCACCAGGATCCTTCTCCCATGCTAAAAACATTACAAATCATCAATGGGACTTGATCCCTAAAGAACAAAATAGATTAAATTGTCCTTGAGCTTTGAAGTAAATGCATAATTGAATTTCATTCAGTCTACAATCTCTTTAATTCTCTAAAATGACTGTAAAAGTATGTTATTGGTTAAATACTAATTGGCTTATTGTCAGGAAATAACTGGAGAATACTATGAATAGTGAAAAGATTAGAAAAGAAGTGTCCAGATAATGGAAACAAAAGTAGATATGTATATGTATGTGTATATATGTAATGTGTACATGTATATAAATATATAAATATATATATATTTTTGCATATACACATACATGCATAGATATATGAAGCACAACCTGGAGAAAAATTTTAGAGGGTTCCTATATTAGCAATCAAATTTATATCCCTAAGATGTTCATACATTCATTCTCTCTCTCTCCATATGTATGTGTGTATGTATGTGTGTATATTTCTTTAGGTGTGTATTGTGTATGAAATCTTCACTATAAAGTCTTATTTAAATAATAATGATAGTTAACATTTGTATATTGTGTTAAAGTTTGCAAAGTACTTTATACATACTATCTTTTTTTTCCATAAAATTGTGTGTGTTCATGGATACAAACTATCTTAGAACTCAGTGGTGTGAAGGATAGATTCCTGGAGGGATGGAGTAGAGATGAGAAGCCCTATGAGAAAGCTATTATTACAATGGTTTGGTCAGGTACCAGTGAGGGTCATTAGCAGGATGGTGGAAGTAGAAACAGAAAAGAGGTGGAAGATATGGAAGGTACTACAGAGATGGGATTGAAAGGAATTATAAAATGATTGACTGTCACAGGCCAGAAAAGTGAAAGAGTCAAGGACAACACCAAGATTTTGAAGATGAAGTCTGGACAAATAGTGGGATTATAGACAAAAATAGAGCAAAAAGAGACAACTTCACAGAATATATAAAAAAATTATCTTTTAGGCAATGGTGAATTTAAGTTGTTTGTAGGACAAGGAAGGTGGGGAAGAAGCAGAAGAGGTTCAAAGCTAAAACCCACTGCTTATGATGGCATCAAAAGAGCAAAGCACATGGAATCGGGAGAGTTAGGTTCAAATAAAAACCATTTACCAGCTATAAGATTGGGATAAATCTCAGCCTCATTTTCAAAATAGAGTTAAATAACATGGTTGATACCTAACATGGTTGCCATGGTGAAAGTGCTTTATAAAAATTAAAGGGCTATATAAATGTGATATTGATGAAAATAGAAGAGCTACCAATGGACTTAGTATACTATGGAATATGGGAAAGTGAAAAATGCCATTTCAGAACATGGCATAAAAATGAACAGCTGGACCCAGACAAGTAAACATGGAAACCTTTTCTGAAAATTACAGTTTTGAAAACATCAAAGGATTAATTATTAAGATATCATTGGGGGGAAAAAGGTATCATTGGAAGGGGAAGGCAGCTAACACCCCCCCAAAAAGAAAAGGTGAAGAAAATAATTAGCAACTACCAATGCATATACCTATTTTTATAATTATCCAATGTCTTTGAGTTGCCTATTTATACATTAGAGTAACTGTTGAAAATATGAGAAATTAGATGTTATGCAGGTTACAATAGACATCTCCATCTTCAGTTATTACAATTAACGGTGACACATAGACAAAATAAGATCCTACTGAACTTGTTTGACTACAAAAAGGGAGTGGGACAGGAAAGACATTTGACTCAATAAAGCAAAATATAGCTTGAAAAACTCTTCTCTGAGCCAGCAACTTCCATCAGCATGCTGGGATTATCACATCATTTGCAGCTATCAATTTTAAATGCATTCAGTGATTCTCTGATAATCAACACAGAAAATTAGGAATGTATGCTTCCCAGTGGTGTTTTCCACCCTTGTAGACTTCTTGTGAAGAGTCCAGACAGAAAAGGGATTCCTTTTTGATGATGTGGTCTTCTTTGGAGATGATTTTGTAAATGACAAGTACTAGAATCAAATACTAGTAGATTAGCACTTTCACAGGGAACATCCATAGTTGCTCAAAAAAAAGATCATCTTGCTAATCCATATAATTTTTAAGTGAATGTATTTACACTGGTCCAGGTAGTTTCATGGGAAGCCCACTAAGCCAATCCATCCATGTTTGTACATATATGAATTTTGCATATATACACATATAAACACGTATGTGTGTTTATGCATGTCAAACACTAATGGAGATGAACAATGATCACGTCCAAGAATTCACTAGGAGCAAGAAAGTATGCTGGATTTTGTGTAGAGAATAATGCAGTCCTTTCAAGCTGCTCCCCAAGACAAAACTCCATCTTTTTAGCATATCTATTCTTCTGGTGATACTATATGACTGAATCATGCATCACCATGTTCTTCAAAGAATTAATCTTGTGAGTGATACAAACTTTATTGAGGTCACAAACAATGAGTATAAGTGGGCAGCAGCATATGATTTTGCTTGGAGGAGGAGTATGAACAAATGATCAAGAAAATGCATACTAAGAAAAGGAGGTGAGTCACTCAAGCCTGAAAGGTGGAGGATAACAGATGAACAGTCTGAGTGTTGTGCTGGTCCCCACAAAATGTTAAAAGAGTTAGAGGATTTATGACAGGACATGGATGAAAGCACATGGATTGTTTGGGTTTGGCATCTGCACTGGTGGAGGTACACAAATTTATGAGCTCATGGCTACATCAAAGTACTTAAACACACATACAGTGATACCTGTAGAAACAAAATGGCTGAACCATCAATCCAGCATCTCATTAAATACTTTTTAATGCAGGAACAAGCCAACCCTGGAGCCACAAATCCACCTAAAGATACTATACTAGAACTCTCTGATCACCTTCTGTCTTCGCCACTGTTAGTTTCATACAATGATCTTCAAAGAGCTAAACCACACTTTGGCATGTGTGATCCATGTGGAATTCATTTGCACTACTAACTCCTGTGATTGGGAGCAGACCTGAATTCGCTTTTAGAAAATCTTTGTAATGTTTAATGGGATGTCCAATGTTATGCTTTGCACAGCAGAGACGGTCATACAATTGCATCTTGGATTCTAAAAGTTTCCATTTGTTAAAGAACCAGCTTGGTGAAACAGTGCTGACATCATAATAGCAATATCAGTCCTATTTTTGTTCATTTCTGGGGCCTTGATATATTTCCTAGTTTGTATACAAAGAAAGAGATATGGAAACTTACTTTTATAAAAGCCTGAAAATTATGAAAATCAGAAACTACTTTTATACAATTACCATAATTTCTATGACTGCCTTATACTTTTTGTTTATGAAAGCATAGCACTGGAGGTCAGTTATTAACTAGATCCTATTGTTCCATCAAATATTGGAAAGAACCTTTCCTAGAAACAGGCGGGATTAGGGACAGAAACTGGATCTTTGATTCCACTGAACCTCCATAGTGAGAAAGCCCTATTTCTCAATGCAATTTGGCACCTCTACAACTAATTTATGCTCTATCCACTGTGCCATCTAGCTGTCAAATTTTGTTGTTGTTGAGTCATATTTGACTCTTTGGGACTCTGTGGACCTTACTTTCCATGATGTTTTCTTGGTAAAGATGCTAGAATGGTTTGCCATTTCTTTCTCTAGTCAATTAAGGCAAACAGAGGTTGAGTGACCTGCCTGAGGTCACACAGCTAGTAAATCATCTGTGACCAAATTTGAACTCAGGTCTTCTTGATTCCAGGCCTAGCACTCTATCCACTGAGCCACCTAGCTTCCTAGCTGTCCATCCTAACTAACTATTGCTAATGTTAGATTGGTCTCAAGTTAAAAAGGGTTCTTGTTTTGTGGTTCCCTCCTTGGTAACACTTGGGTGGCCTTTACCACTTTCCTTAATTTTTGATATTGAAAGAATTACCTGTGATAAAAAATTCCAACCCTCATTTTTGTACTTAATTTGTTCTCTTCTGATAAGAGTTTATATCTATTAACTCTAATTACTTATCCTTTGTGAGATATGCAGTGTATGATTCAAGAAAAATTTAGTTTATTTTTTCACTATATCTGCATTTCAATCATAAATGAGGTTATACAACTCAACACCAGCTTTTCAGCATCTCCTAGGAGTGGCATTCCAGAGGAAAATACTGGTCCAGATTGGCCAGGAGCAAACTCAAATGCCCAAAGTCCCCAATTTAATTTAAAATGGTCTGTTCCATAGGGTTTAGGTGAATGGTTCACATTGGTGAAATGTATTTAGCATATCCTTGAAGCTCTTATGAGTTCTTAGAGGAGGAAAGGAAACAATTCGTATTTAAATCACACCCTGAAGCAACAGATGATTCTCAGCAATAGTACACCACCTGTAAATCATCTACCACAAGGTTATACCTCACACAATTGCAATAGAGATGGAAACATTTTATGTAATCTCTTTGGAGGTAAGGAAATGCTGTCCTAACTTTTAATGTGACTCCCAATCCATTTACTGAATCTACCTCATACTAAACACATATCATGGCCTTAGCCTAAGCAAGCTCATGGTCACACCTCTTATCCCTTTATTAACCTTTAGGTTTTTATGATCTGTTAGGCATAGATACACATCTGCTTAACAGACCATAACAAGGCCTGACCACCTGCCTAAGCATTGCAAAGGCTACCAGTAAAAAGACCTAAGGATATAAACAGTGCCTGGGTTCACCTTAAAAGGAGTATATTCTCTCAGCAGAGCTGTCCTCATGGCCCCAGATTCATCTACTCACATGGTATACATCTGGGACTAGTTGGTCCTGGGTTTGGTTGGAGAGTAAGATTCAAAGCCTGCTGCTGCATAGGGCAGAGGGGAGATCCTGAATCTGCTTTGATTTTATAAGATGAAAGCTCCTTTTGGAACATTTGCACAAATGGGCAATGTTAATGACAGTCTTGACCATTAAGTTTCCCAACTTTGAAGTGGCTTAATTAAATTTTGGAGGATTATGGAGACAACATTCAATGCATTCTATAGGAATTTGACTTAAATTTGGGTAAAACACTTGCCCTCTCTAGGCTTTACTTTTCTCATTTATAAAATCAGAGAATTGGACTAGATGACCTCTAAGTTCCCTTCCAGACCTCAAACTGAGACTTTTGGACTCTCTATTTATGATGAATTAATTATTTAGAATTTTGACTATTCTTAGTATGCCACATTAAAAAATAGACCATTTTAAGCTTCAAAATTACAATTCCCAAATTCATCTTTAAAAAAGAGATTTTGGGCAGCTAGGTGGCACAGTGGATTAAAAAGCACCAGTCCTGGATTCAGGAGAACCTGATCTCAAATCTGGCCTCAGATACTTGACACTTACTAGCTATGTGACCCTGGGCAAGTGATTTAACCAGCATTGCCTGACCCCGCCCCCCCCCCCAAAAAAAGATTTTAACAATTGTTGAAAGTTGGAAAAAAAACCCAACACTAAAGGACCTAGAGCTAAATTAAATGTGCGTATGTAGATAGAGATCAGATCTTAGAATTAAAAAGACATGGGTGTAGTCCTACCTCTGACACATACTGGTCTATAGATAAGTTATTTATCCTCTCCATGCTTTAGAATCTCTGAGTCTATGTTGAAGAGAAGGTACATTATTAAAAGGAGTTTCTTTATACAGGGATTTCCCTACACTGATGGAAATTGCAGGTCCAGTTCCTGTTTCTATGCATTCTTTTTTTTTTTTTTTTTTTTTAGTGAGGCAATTGGGGTTAAGTGACTTGCCCAGGGTCACACAGCTAGTAAGTGTTAAGTGTCTGAGGCCGGATTTGAACTCAGGTACTCCTGACTTCAGGGCCGGTGCTCTATCCACTGTGCCACCTAGCTGCCCCATGCATTCTTTTCCTATCTCTTACTTTACCTTAGGTTTCTCCATCAGAAGTGGATGTATAAGAAAGAGTTCTAGAATAATAGAAAAGCCTGGGCTTCAAGAATCCTGATTTGAGAACCTAATGCAGAGACTAATCTTGAATATTGGTTCTATTTAAAAGATTGTCAATATAACTAATCTGTTAACGAAATTCTCTAATGTAATCTTTTCTTTGAGGGGTTTTGGACACACATTGACCCTAATTTATTTGTTTAGTTGTTAAGAAACTACAGAATCTAAGTAGACAAAATGATGTCACTGTCTTGGTCAAAACACTAGCTTAACATCCATGTATTTAACATATAGTTTAAGATTTTTTTAAAGAAATTTACCGTTTCTGTGACTTACTCTATCATGTTTTCAGAAAGAGCCAAAGAGAGGGAATAAATGTTTTTGTCTTAAGGGCTATTTGACATGAACAATATAACACTTATCAAGCTTTGTATGTTTATAATGAAAATACCACATGCCTCTTGTAGTTGAAAGTGCATAACTAAAGCATCCCCCCTCAACCTCCTTTCAGTTACCTCAGAAATGTAGAGAATTTTGCTAAACCACATACAAGGTATGTGAATGCTTCATTTCAAGTCACTCTTTTATAATGAACTTCTTCGTCATGAAAGTGGTAACAGATCAAACTGTTTTAACACATGATAGGAATGAATGAGATGATTTGGTATTCCTCCTCAGCTCTCACACCTTTCTTTAGAGGAAAAGAAGCTAATGTTTTTTTCATTTGAAACCCATTAATAGATGAAAAGACATTGATACAAATAGCTCCTTGACTCCTTCCTTTAGGTTTTACTGGGTTTGCTCCAGTCCTGTGATTAAAATATCATCCAGAGAAGTACAATTATGCTGTCAAGGAATGGTTGCTGAACATAAGATTTGTTGCTGCTTCATTACTTTGAATAATTCTTGAGATGTCTATCGCTTTAATACAGGTGTTTGTGGTTATCAATCACCTGAGAAAATCCTCCAGGTTCTTCCTTCCTCCCTTCCTCCCTCCCTCCCTCTCTCACCTCATACACATCTTTCAGTCAACTTTCACTGACTTGTTGGTACAATGAGTGCATAAGCCTCAAGCAATTGATTTAAAAGCACTTGTAATTAAGAAGGGAACATTTGCTGTTGTCTTTGTTAAAACAAAAAAGAAATTATAACTTTCTGTAAGATTTATGGATGGAGAAAAAAAGACTATTGGGCTCCCTATGGAAATTTCTCATGTTTTAAGAGACTAGACCAGATAATTTGTTTGTTATTAATAGTGTTCAGGGAGATTAATTTCCCTTCTTGTTTACCCTCATGACCTACCTAAATTATCTTGTTGTCACTCAAAGATAAACTCTAATTAGGAAAAGTCATCTGATTAGTTTGAATTAAGAGTAATCATACTTGAGCATTTTAATATTAGTAATAATAACAAAAATGTGGAATTCACTTTAAAGCTTATATAATACTTTGTCTAAATATCTCATTTTAAGTAAGTGAGTTAAGATGGTCAGGTAAATTTGGTTCTCATTCTTACCTCAGACATTTCTAAACAAGCCATGATACTAGTCAATTTACAATTTTTTCACTTTCATTTAGATAGAATGAGAGGAACTTCCATTTAAATTTATATGTTGCTGAAAAGAGATGAAGAAAGTCATAACTACTTCCTGGATCCATTAAATATTTATTGATTCTCTTATTGATTATCTATCCCATTCTGTATAATGATTATTCCAAATCTACTCTTAGATCTCCATTATTACCCTTTCTATCACCTTCTCAGTTGAGCCCCCTCCAACTCTAATTTTAGCCACATATGAAGAATTCCCTTTTTTTAATCTATTCATCATCTGACAACCTTGTCCCCTAATGTCCTAAACTCTTGTATCTTTACCTCCCCTATTTCCTCTTTTAATCCCCCATCAGGTGATGACCCTCTTTCTTCCCAAGGCCTGAGCCTTGGACATGAATTCTTGATGTCCTCCCCTCCCAGTTTCTTTAGTTGACTGCCTTCATTATCATATCCACATCTCTAATCTTCATTGTCTTCTAATGTCTCCTTCCTTGATTTCTACAACTATTTCTAAGTCTCTCCCTCCTCAAAAATTCCTCACTAGATTCTAACAACCTTCCTACCTAACCAATATATCTGATTTGGATTGGAATGGAGGAATTTTTCTCCAAACTTTTTGGAAAAAGATGACAACACTCAATGTATTCTTGACTTATTTCTACTTTCTTTTAAAATCCTGCAATCTAGCTTTCAATGTCATCACTCAAATGGATGCATTCTCTCTAAACTGTCTCCTCATTGATAAATCTAATGGCCTTTTCTTTATCTTCCTTGACATCTCTGTTGCTGTTGATGCCATTAATTCTGTGCTCTTCCTAGACATTTTCTTCTCTCTCAATTTTTGGAGCACTGCTATCTCCTGAATCACTTCCTGTCTGTCTAACTGGTCCTTCCCAGTCTCTTTTTTCTGGTTCATCATCTATGTTGTGCCCACAAACTATGGGAGTATTTCAAGTCTCTGTCCTTTGCCTTCTTCCCTCTTCTTTATATTCTCTCTTCATAATGTCATCAGCTCCCAAACTTTTGAGAGATTTAATCATCCTCCCTAGACAAATGATTTAAAGATCTGTCTTTTCTGTCTTGTTTCTCTGAGCTCCAATCTCATATCACATAGTCTGCTGGACATTTAGAAGTGGAAATGTAAGTATCTTAAATTCAATATCTCTGAAACAGAACTCATCATCTTCCTTTTTTCACACACTCAAAATTCCCTTCCAGTCAGAGATTCACATTACTGACATCCATAACTCATCACTCATTCATACCATATATGCAATGAGTTGCCAAATCTTGCCAGTTCTATCTCCACAACCTCTCTTCCTAATATCCCCTCCTGTGCACCCAAACTACCAAACTATTTTAGGCCATCATCTCCTTTGATTATTAGAATAGCTTTCTTTTTTGTTCTTTCTTCCTCAAGACTCTTACCCTCCATCCATCCTCAATACCAAGATTGTCAAATACCTAACAATTCTGGGAGGAGATTAAAATGTAATTGGAGGGGCAGCTAGGTGGCGCAGTGGATAGAGCACTGGCCCTGGATTCAGGAGGACCTGAGTTCAAGTCCGACCTTAGACACTTGACACTTACTAGCTGTGTGACCCTGGGCAAGTCACTTAACCCTCATTGCCCCCACTAAAAAAAGAAAAAAGAAAAAAGAAAAAATATAATTGGAAAATATTTAACAAAATAAAAATACAATAGTACTTAGATGATGTAAATTATGTTTTTCAAAGGCAATATGCAGCATGTAGGGATTCTCATGTAGGGTTTAGTAGTCCTCCTTTTATTTGAGTTTGACATAGCTGTTCCACACAGTTGCCTAAACGATTCACTGGAAGTATGTCTGAACGTGTTGTCTTCCCCAGCTAAGCAATCTCCAGTGTTTCCCAATCCTCTTTCTTTTCTTTCTTTCTTTCTTTTTTTTTTTTGGCGGGGCAATGAGGGTTAAGTGACTTGTCCAGGGTTACACAGATAGCAAGTGTCTGAGGCCGGGTTTGAACCCAGGCCCTCCTGAGTCTAAGGCCGGTGTTTTATCCAATTTGCCATCCAGCTGCCACCTCCTCCTTTTAAGTAGATATAAGCTCCTCTTTTTGACATTTAAGTCTCTTTATAATATAGTCTTTTGCTCCTTTTGGTCATCTAATTCTTTATACCCTTCCTTGTATTCTGTATTCTAACTATACTGGTCTATTTCATGTTTTACACATCTGATGCTTTGTCTCTGTGACTTTGCATTATGTATTTTGGAGACAGAGAATGCCCTCACTCCTCACCAATGCCTCGTAAAATCCTGGGTTTTCTTCAAAACTCAGCTAATTTGCTACCTGAATCCATTCCTGTTTCTTCCTCTTCTCCTTACCCCCTTTCTAGTTGTTATTATACCTCCTCTTTAAACTACTTTATATTCATTATGGATATATGTTTGTATGTAGATATATGTGTACATATGCACACATATATACATGCATTGTTCTCCCTCCCTCCCCATCCTTCCCTCTTTCCCCTCTCTCTTCTCTCTCTTTTTCTTTCTCTCTCCCTCTTTCAAATATGAGTTTCTTGAAGGCTGACTTTAGACTCAAGAAGACCTGGGTTTAAGGCCTGCCTTATATAAATATAGTTTCCCTATTCACAATTCCAATATCCTTTCAATGCATCATTCAATTCTCTATGAATCTGAGTAACAGATGAGGTATGTATCTGAGGGTAGAAAGTTTCAGTATTGGAATGTGTCAGTGAAATTACAGGAGAGGGGCAGCTAGGTGGAGCAGTGGATAAAGCACTGGCCCTGGATTCAGGAGGACCTGAGTTCAAATCCAGGCTCAGACACTTGACACTTACTAGCTGTCTGACCCTGGGCAAGTCACTTAGTCACTTAACCCTCATTGCCTTGCAAAAGAAAGAAAGAAATTACAGGACAAATTAAAAAATACTTGAACAATAAAGAAGATATCTGATCTTTGTATCTCAAAGGAGCACTTTTAGCACATTGGTGACATGATGTTGATCATACTTGCAATGCACAGATCATTTTAAAATATATAATATTATATAACATTTCTACTTAGTTTGTCAGTTCTTTACATATAAGTTAATAGTTTATGATCTTAGGACAAGTTTTTTTTTTTTAAATGTGGCTATCATCAGCATTATAGGTTACTAAAGATTTATAATAATAAGTTTCCTGGATTTAATTATTCTAGTCTTGAAAGACACTTTGCATTAGGTGAGATTTAATGTGAGAACACCATAGAAAATGTGACTGACAAAGAGATGACCTATGCTACCTACTACCTGTGTGACCTTGGGTAACCTCCTTAATCTCCCTGGACCTCAGTTTGATCATTTGTAAAATGAGGGTTTTGAACCAAATGATCATTGAGGTCCCTTCTAGACTTATTTTCATGACAGTTTCTGTATGATCTTTTGAGAGCAAGTTACTTTTCCCCTATAGTATTCATATTCGATATCTATAGAAGTATGTTGGACTTGACCTTTTTGGGTCCTTTTCAACTATTAATCGGTGATTTTGTGAATAAAATGCTTGGCATATGGGAAGTAGAAATTTGTTTATTTTCCTAGTTTGTATGGGAGGCTTCAGAGTTTGGAGCAGTTGAAGTGAGAGAATAAGACAAGAAGAATGAGACTGCATAACTGAAAAGATAACTTCAAATCATGGTGAATTCTTTTGGTGAAAAGAGTTACTTTGGTAAAGGTGGTATTGTTGCTATTCTAGTTGGAATGATCTCCCTTTAGACATTTCAGGCTATTTATGATGGATAAAATAAAAACCTAATGTGTAAAATTTTACCATTTTCATAGAGCATCATTTTAATATTCTCTTTGTTTCTGGCTAATATAGATTTTTCTGGGTCCTCCTCTTAGCAATTCCCTTGATTTGATGGAAACAGTGATATAATATTAGCAATGTTTTATACACTAAAGTTTTATTCACGAAAAAAAATCTACAACAAGAAACACTTCCTAAGTGTATATGGATTTCAGACTCATCTAAATTAAGGTTTTTGTTTGCTTTTTAGTAAATCATGTTTATTCAGTGAAATTATAAAGAAAATATAGGTTCATAAAAGTCTTAGTGCAGTTTTAAGTTAAAACATTAAGACTTTGGAACACCACATATAAAGCACAATTTTCTGGTAGTTATCCATGTTCTGAAGTCATTCCTAATAAAATAGAATTTGAGACTAGGTATAAAGACACATGGATTTTATGCTCACAGACATCAGTCTTGATTTTTTGTTTAATAAAAAGAGACATAATGAAAGACAGATTAGAACTAGAAATATATTTTTCCTTAGGACACCTTTTAGAAAGCAGATTTTTACACAGAGAACAAAAAGACAATGTTTGCAGTAGATAGAATTAATTGTTATATTTTCCTTGTTTGCTCAAAAACTAATTTGTACCTCAATAGTTTTCTTCTTCCCTGAACTATTTAGCACTTCCATTGTAGAAAATGGATTTAAATATCATTGCTTCTTTTTCACAACATCAAAACTTGCATCACAATAGGTAGATCTGAATGAAAGATAATGTTTAGTGGCCCAAAAGAAAGTAGGACCTTTTTTTATATCAGAGATAATTGACTTTTAAAGATATCCAGTTTGCATTAAAATGTCTTTCTCCAATTTTATTTTATTTTTTACACCTTTTAAATCACGCTGAACTAAAGTGTTTTTCTTCTGTTTTTTCTCTCTACTCTCTTTTTTCTTAATGTTTGAACAATTATATAGAATGTTTTATAATGGTGATCAAATTTGATGCCTGGAAAGAACTGTGGGAATTGAGACCCATGAAATCTTGTTTTAACAGCTTTTATTTTTGCTGTCGGAGACGGATATTAAACTCAAAAGGAAAAGGGCGTTACTTTGGCTAAGCATTTTGCAGATTCTTCTCTTGAATGTTTGTATCTCAGGAAAAATGGTTGGTATTTTTCAGCTTGGTACTCAAGGAGGCAATAGTGAAAAGTGTCGATCATCCTTTTCTCCATAGAACTCTGTCATGTTTAGAACGTATTCCAATAACGAGATAGCTCACACAGGGAATAAGAGAAAGAAGTGCTTTCCTATAAGCCTTCTTCATCCAAACCAATTTAATTGTAAATTAACTTCCATCAGCCTTCCCATGAAATTTTTCTCGGATTTAAAAAAGGGAAGTGAAGGGGAAAGGCCAAATTATAAACCTTTGCAAAAAGCTGTTATAAAGCAAAATTCTAGAAAGAGATGAAAGGTTGAAAGCAGTGCTTTTAAATGTGTGGGCAAGATTAGACATGAGGAAGGACTACATAAAAGAAAAGACAAGTTATTCTTATAGCTGCTTATATTATACCCTACTGGTTAATCTTCTTTTTTAAAATAACTTTTTTGACATAACAAAATATATTATAAGATGACACAGATTCTTCCATCCACAATGTTTCCTCTAATCCTAGCATTTCCCCTCCCCACCCCAAGGAAGGCATCAAAAAAATAATAATCCCACAATGCTAAGTATTTCCATGGAAGATATGTTGTAATGGTCTTCAGCTTGTAAGTGGGCCATCTGCAAGACTTTGCCTAAACATAATGAGATGCATGTGAAAAGTTTGACTCTGTAGCTGGGAATGTTTATGAGTGACCTACTACTGATGAGATTTATCTCTGATAATTTTCAATAGAACCTAGACCAAATTGTCATGCTTATGCTCCCAGAAAAAAGAAAATGACAATCATTCTAGATAACCCTTGAAGCAGACTATCTGCCCCAGCTGTGTGGTCTTGTATTTGTCACTTGGTTTGTGAACTTTGTTTACATCCCAGGATTATGTTACTTCCATTAGAGCTTTCAAATGGAAAAAAAAAAAAATGATGAGGACCTTTTTCTCATTCTTTAAAAAAAGTGGTAATATCTTTCCCCTTATTGTAAATATTGACTTCAGATTTATATGTGTTACTGAATTTAGAATGTTTGGAGTATATTCACTCACGCTTGGATATTGAACAAAATTCCCCATGTTTAATTATTTAATCTTTTCACCTTTAATCACACCATACCACACACACACACACACACACACACACACACACACACACACACACACACACAGGCAATTAATTGAAATTTAGGTCAGTTGAGCACATTGACCCAAGAATCTCAACTTGTTTAATAAAGTATGAGACTAAGTTATTCTCAACAATTCTAACCCTTTACTTCAATATTGCTCATGGTATATGCTTCTAAAATTAAATAGTATAATGGTAAATGTAAAAGAATAATAATGAAATAAAAATACTTCTTAAATTAAGAATGAGCCAGTAAGCATGAGGTTTCATGCAGAAAAGGCAGTGTTGTTTAGTAGGAAAAGTACCAATTTTTTTTTTTTTTGAACTGTGTTCAAAAATTTTTTTTGACCAGGTTTCAAAGCTATACCCTATCACTTATTTTCTTTTAAGCAAGTTGCTTGTTTAACTTCTCAGACCCTCAGTTTTCTCAAGGAGTAATTCTAGATGATCCTAGGGACCATTCCAACTCTAAACCCTCTAAATCCCAACGTCCCTTCTAGCCCTAGAGCAGTATATGAGTTCAATGTTATTTCACTTTTATGGCATGATAGAAACTTGTTATTTGTAAGGTAAGATGAGAATACTAACACATGATGCAATTCAATAGTTATTGAGCATCTACTACTACAAGACACTCAAATAAGTGCCTAGGGTTTAAAACAAAAACCAAAACCAAAAAAAAGGACACTGTCCTTGTCCTCAGAGAGTTTACAATTTAGTAGTAAAGATAAAAGTGTAGAAAATGCCATAAAGGAAAAACAAGTACTACAGAAGTTAAGAGGAAGAAAGCTCATTTTTAGTTCGTAGGAACAAAGAAGGCTTATTTCAGGGAGAGATATTTTGTCTGTACCTTGAAGGATAAATAAGGCAGAAGGAATGGGCAGAACATTTCAGGCAGAAGAAACTGCAGCAGAAAAGATCAGAAAGGCTAGAGCTTACTTGGGGGATAATGAACTTCCATCCGGTTAAAGCTGTATTTAAGTAATTGAAGGGCAGTCTCCTATAGGAATTAGATTTGTTCTGTTTTAATCAGTAAATAAAAAATTATCAAACATCTATTATGCATCAGATACTATGCTAAATTCTGGGGAAACAAATTTGAAAAAGAAAGTCAGTCCCTGACTTCAAGCAACTTGCAATATAATAGGGGAAGGCAATTCACCAAATTGGCAAATCAATGGATTATGGAGAAAGTTAGGGAGTGCCAGAACAAATAAACAAACAAACAAATGAGGAAAAGTAAGTCTACTTCTGACTGCACTAAGGCCTTTGACTGTGTGGATCACAACAAAATGTGGCAAGTCCTTAAAGTGATGGGAGCACTGATTCATTTTACTGGTCTTCTCAGGAACCTGTATTAGGATCAATAAGAAACAGCTGGAACCCAACATGGACCAACTGGCTCGTTTAGGATCGGAAAAAGTAGAAGACAAGGTTGTCTATTGTTACCTTGCTTATTTAACTTATATGCAGAGTACATCATGTGAAATGCCATTATGGATGAATTAAAAATTGGAATTAAAGCTGCTGGGAGAAATATCAACAATCTCAGATATACAGATGATACTACTCTGATGGTAGAAAGAGGAATTAAGAAACCTTTTGATGAAGGTGAAAGAGAAGAGTATTAAAAACTGGCTTGATGGTTATCATAAAACAAAACCAAACCAAAAACCAACCTTAAGATCTTGGCAACTGGTCCCATCACTTTTGGCAAACGGAGGAAAAAGAAATGGAAGCAGCAGCAGATTTTATATTCTTGGGCTCGAAGATCACTGCAGATGGAGACTACAGCCATGAAATGAGAAGATGCTTTCTCCTTGAAATAAAGCCTATGGCAAATGGACAGCATACTAAAAAGCAGATATCGCCTTGCCAACAAAGGTCTTTTGTAATCAAAGCTATGTTTTTTTTTTCCAGTAGCATTATGGCTACAAGAGTTGGACTATGTGGAAAGTTGAGCGCCTCAGAATGGATGCTTTTATTTCATTTCTATTTTTTTCTTTCTTTTTTTGGTGGGGCAATGAGGGTTAAGTGACTTGTGCAGGGTCACACAGCTAGTAAGTGTAAAGTGTCTGAGGTGAGATTTGAACTTGGGTCCTCCTGAATACAGGGCCAGTGCTTTATCCACTGCGCCATCTAGCTGCCCCCAGAATTGATGCTTTAAAATTGTTTGTTGAAGAAGACTTTTGAGAGACCCTTGTACAGCAAGGAGATCAAATCAGTCAATACTTAGAGAAATTAATTCAGGCTATTCACTAGAAGGTCAAATACTGAAGCTGAAGTCTAAATAACTTGGTGACATAATGAGAAGAGGGGACTCATTGGAAAAGACCTTAATGTTGATGAAAGATTGATAGCAGAGGAAAAAAGGGACAGCAGAAGATGAGAGAGGGTAGAAAACATCATGGAAACAATGAACAGGAATTTGGACAAACTTTGAAAGATAGTGGAGACTAGAAGGATTTGGCATACTATGGTCTATGGGGTCACAAAAAGTCAGACATGACTGAATAACAACAAAACTCACAAAAGAAAACTAAAAAGGGAGATTGGGAAGAAAAATGAATAGGCCTCTAGGGAGAAATCCAGAGGATTGCATCCGGGTCAGAAATGAAGTGATGGCTGGTCTGAGTGCCCTTGTTAAATGGAAATTCTGGTAAGAGCTTTCCACCTTTTATTCAGAGGGATCTCAGTGTCTGTGGGTACTGATGAGATGTGAATTCCAGGGCATACCTATCTGCTCTGTCTTGAACAGTCTCCTCTCTCTGCTCTGACTCCTGGCATCCCTGACTGGCATCCCACCTGCTGATCTCATCATTTCACTGAAACTACTCTCTCCAAAGTGACCACAGATGAATTAATTGCTGAGTCTAATGGCCCTTTCTCAGTCCTCTTCCTTTTTGCATGTTTGTGCAACATTCGATATTGTTGGCCACCCCTTTCTCCTGGATTCTCTCTTTTGTCTGGATATTCATGGCATTGTTCTCTCTTCTGACTCTTCCTTCTAATTCTTTGCTACTCATTATCTAGTTCTTGCTTAATACCTGTGGCTCTACTCAAAGGTTGTGTCTTCTGGAATCTTCTCTTTCAATTCCATTTCTCTTGGAAACTTTATAAGCACCCATTGGTTTAATCATCACCTCTATGCTGTTGACTCATAGATCGATATATATTCCACTCTACTTTTTCCCATGAGTTCCAATCATAAATGATAACCTTTGTCGGATATTTTAGAATGAGCATTCTGTAGGTTTCTCAAACTAAAAATGTCCAAATACCAACTGACTATCCTCCCCAAATTCACTCTTTTTCCAATTTCCTGTTTCTGATGATGATACTACAATTTTTTTCAGGAAGCAGGTTTATAACCTCGGTGCCATTCTTAATTCTTCACTTTCATTCACCTAACATATACAGTATTGTTGTTTCTATCTGTACCTTTTGGACCTATCCCCTTTTTTCCACCATTACAGACACTGCCATAGTTAATACCATCATCATTTATTACTTGATCCAAGCTCCTGGTATGGTTTCCAGCTTCAAGGATCTCCCTACTAATTCATCTTCCACCTAATTGCAAAAATAATTTTTCAATACACTATCCATCTTATTTCCCTACTCAATAAATTCTAATGGCTACCTAACATATTTAGGATCAAATATAAATCCTATGATTGGCATTTGAAGCCCTTCATAACCTTACTGCATCCTACCTTGGGAAGTAGCAACACACCCTGATGTGGAGAGAGGAGAGAGACAATGAGGTATCATTGACAAGCATTGGACTTTGAGTCAAAGAAGTTAGACTTGATTTCAGATATCGATTTGCTATTCACTAGTTACAAAATTTTTAATCAAGTCATTTAACTCCTGTAATCCTTGATTTATTTCTTCATTTGTCAAATGGGAATACTAAGTTCAGCTCTATTTGCAAAAATAGTGAATTTCAGAAATTCTTATTCCACAGCTCCTTAATATTGTCATACATGATGACTGTATATATTAGAAACAGTATAGTGTAATATATTTTTGTGGTACGTTAGGTATAGAGCTAAGTTATTTTAGGGATTTTTTTTTATGGAAGTTCTTTGCAAACTGTAAAGTGCCATATAAATATAAGCTTTTAATTACAAGATAAAGGGTGGAGTTATATGCAAAGGGCAATAATTTTGGGGGGCAAGAATTGGGGATGAAACAGAATAGGAAGTAGACTGGAGATTCATGTTATTAAGAAGGGAGCAGGAGTGTTCAGTAGGCAGAATTCAATTACTAGAGGGGCTTGTGAAACTCACCAGGTCCAAGATTTCCATGAGAATGACGTTATGTCAGTAAGGGTTTAAGAGAGACTGCCAACTCAGTGGCTGTGCTGGCTTGATGACCAATTCACAGATCCAGTGGAGGCTATAGGGATGGGTTTGAGAAGTCAGAATTCTCCAACTTGGATATGTTTGGAACGCAGATATTTGTTATGGCAGAGGGGAAGAGAGAAGAATAGCAGATTCATGCCCAAAGTACTGGAGAGCATGCTTCAGCATATGGATGATTAAATAGCTCCTCTGGTCACCTTTCACATCTGAAGAATTAATTTGCAACAATTTTAGGGTATATCACATGACATTGTCCTTTTTTAAAAAATGATTTTTGGGGATTCCTGGAACTCCAAACCTTAGAGGCAATGAAAGGTTAATAGGGTATGGCTGAGTTATGAAAGTGGATATTATTTAGAATATGCTAAATGCCTCACATTTAAAATATGGATAATTTGCCAAGTGGGAATTACTAAGAAGCAGGCAGATGAGCAGCAATTTATCACTTATTTCAATGTCTTTTTCTTAGAGCAGGGTCAAAAAATATCCTTTACTACTCAAAAGATTAGGTGATGGGGACTATGTAATATAAATGAAGCTCGTTTTGGATCTGGTTTGGAGAATATCCAGTGTCTAGTTTTTACATTGTAAAATGAAGGGGGATTATATAATTTGAACTATGAATTTAGGCAAAATTAAATGAATTATTTGGATAATGTCACTGATAGTCTTGTCTAGTATGACATCGGGAAGCTCTGTGACTTGCCAAATAATAATTAAAAGTTGGTCTCGGGGGCGGCTAGGTGGCACAGTGGATAAAGCACCGGCCCTGGATTCAGGAGTACCTGAGTTAAAATCAGGCCTCAGAAACTTTGACGCGTACTAGCTGTGTGACCCTGGGCAAGTCACTTAACCCCCATTGCCCTGTTAAAATAAATAAATAAATAAATAAATAAATAAATAAATAAATAAATGAATAAATAAATGAATAAATAAATAAATAAATAAATAAATGAATGAATGAATAAATAAATGCATAAATGAATGAATAAATGAATGAATAAATAAATAAATAAATAAGTTGGTCTCAAACTCACCTGCAGTTAGGAGACTTAGTGATGACAAAATAGTTCTGTTATGACTTCAGTAAAACATATGCTCCTTGAGGAAAAGGATGGCAAGTTTTTGCTTCATTTTATCCTTAATGCCTATGACATACCTTATAAACACTTAATAAATATTTATGTACTTAATGAATATTTAACAATAAATATTTATCTGAATGACCACAGAGAAATTCAGTCATTTTCTGCCTCTAAATATTTTATAATAACAAGTTCATAAATGATTTTATTTCATTTGAAAGTTAAAGAATGCCAAAAAAAAAAAAACAGAGAGAACTTTTCCATATAGAGTAGAACAGCAAAAGATTCCATGTGAAATATTGTCATCCCTTTTGGAAACACCATGGAAAGAGAAAATCTCTTTTAGACATTAGTGCTTCTGAAACTGTAAGGAAATAAATATTTTGGCATGTGGAGGGGACAGAATAATAATGTAACCTGCAAAAGACCAAGAGGAACCAACTGTGAAAGAGTAAAAAAAAAAGAAAGAAAGAAAAGATTAAGAATTGACGTGTGAATACAAAATTGTTTTATGTTTATATTCTATTTTGGCATTTGGGAGGTAAACAAGCTATGAGAAATAGAACATGAAGGTATTTTAGAATACTTCATTTGAAAATTTGCAGTTTTATTTATTCAAAATAAGATGAAATAATTTTATTTTTTTTAATTTTGAGAGATAATTTTCCTTTATAAAACCCGATCCAATGTGAGTGATGTCATTTCACTATTAAGCAGACTGTTCCAAGTAGAAAAACCCTGATTGTGGTATTCCTTATAATCTTATTGTTGTTTCTAAAGCCATATAGACAAACCTCCAAACTGCTTTTCTAAGACCTCCTGTTGTATTTGTTCCCTCCCTTTTTGAAGAGTCTCCAGTTGGTGGTGACCAACTGATGGGGGATTCCTTAGAATTGAAAAGTTTATCCATACTTGGAGCTCTGCAGATTCCAGGGACTCTGCCCTGGGCCTCCACTGGCCAGTGGGAACCTCTGACATGCCTTACTGATGAATAATATCCCAGAAACAGATCAGGCTACTGCTAACTTTGAATTGTGCCAGAGGAACTGGAGAGAAGATTGGAACTGCTAGAGTAGCAAAGGGAGTGAGCTTTGAGCTTGAGTCAAGGGATGTCGAGTTCCTGCTGAAAGTGGGGCCTCTGTGGCAAGTAGAATTCATATAAACTCAGACCTCCTTACTCTACCACCTCGATCTTTCCTACTTTTCAAAATGCTTATTCTTTGCTCTTTTCCCCTGACTTCCTTTTTGTTTATGACATGTAAGTGACACAGTGACTAGACTGCTGGCCCTGAAGAGAAGAAGACCTGAAATTCAGCCTCAGACATTTACTGGTTGGCTTATCCTAGTCAAGTTGCTTGCCCTGGGACTGCAACAGTTTTTTCATCCTTAAATGGGAACCATAAAATCTACCTTGTAGGATTACTTTGCAGATCCATTAAGATGATATTAGTAAAGTGCTTAGCACAGTCCCTGGCACATTGTAGGCACTTATATTCTTGTTCACTTCTCCTTCCTTGCTGTTTAAACCAGATCCTTTCATTTGAGAACTTGGACTCATTCACCTCTTGTCCACCCCCACATTTGCCATCCAGAACTTTGGGGGGTATTTTCCTGGAGTATCAGCAAACAGAGGAATAAATCTTGCTTTTGGCATTGTTGGGGCAGCCCACCACTATGTCTCCAGTGAAACTAGTCTTTAGTGCCTGGGCTGTGATCAACTCCAACTGTGCAGCATTCTTAAGCTTTATCTGCAGGATTGCACGAGATCCTTTGGTCAAACGTAATAAAAAGAAGAAAAAAAAAGGCAATACAAGATCTTGCGAGGCCGTGGCTGTATATCTTCATGTCACAATCACAGAAGCACTGTACCATACAACAGAAATGTTTCTAACTTTTCAGGGATTCCTGTGTATTCCACATCTCAACCTAATGCAACTAGCAAATAGCCAAAAGATCAATGAAATAGAAAAAGTTCTTATAAGTGCAAAGATATCTAAAGCAGCCATTTTTGTGGTGACAAAAAAATTAGCCACTAAAAGAGGTACTAATCAGTTCACAAATGGCTGCATAAACTGTGGCATATGAATGTGTACTATTGTATTATAAAGCTTGGGAAATAGATCATTTATTTCAAAGTGATGTAGAAAGACAGGTGAACTGATGCAGTGTACAGTAAGCAGAGCTAGAAGAACAGCTTATAAACCAACATCAATATTATACTGAAGACTTAAACTAATGAAGAATAAAATAAGCAAAACCAGGAAAATGATTTATTTAGCAATCCTCTAAAGATGATTATGAAGACTTTATGATCAATATATCAACCTTCCATTAATTCAGAGGTACCAATGATGAAACATACTATCTTCTTCTTGACAAAAAGGTGATAGATTCAAGGTGCAAGATGAGGCATATTTTTGTATGTAGTCAATAAGGGACTTTTTTTTTTCTTTTTGCTTGACTACACATATTTTGAAAAGGATTTTTTCCCATTTTTCTTAATTTTCCAATGAAATGGGAGGTGGGAGGGAGAGAAAATAGATTTCTGTTAATTAAAGAAAAAAAGAGTTGAGGGTTGGGATGTGGTAAAAATGGAGAATGCTGCATGCACTTTCAGATTAATCCACTGTATTGTTAGTTTTATTTTGTTATGAGAATCCTATCATGTAGTGGGGCTAATCTGTAAATGTTTATAATAGCAAAACATGAGACACCAATAAAACTTTAATTAAAATCAGATTAAAGAAGAAAAAGGGGGTCTGAAAGAGAAGAGTAGAAAGAAATTGAGGGAGGAGAAGTGGTCTATGGAAAGATTTATTTGCCTATGAGTGCAGGCTTGCATTGAGTTTAACAAAGTTTCTGAGATACTCTTCTTGCTCAAACCAAACCACTCATATGGTGTTCTTGTAGAGGAACAAATTCACACAGGCAAAATTCATTGTGATGATTTTTTTTATCACTGCTGTGATTTTTCCCATTGACAAATGAGGTTTTAACATTTAAGGGAGTGAATAAAATAATGTCTATTTTTGAAAACTCCAATAAGTTATTTGTCTGAAAACTTTAACCATCTGTCAGCCCTTAGGTCTATTAGTCTTTTCCAAATCACTAGGGAAGATGACCCAACTGCCAGATTGAAATAAGGAACATACCTTTTGAGTTTGGGACCAAATGAATGTGAAAAGGGTACTGTTACAAAAAAGGGAACATGAGATTGTAAAAAGATTAGTTATTTGTTATAAATGAACCACAGATTTATGCTATAAATTTAAGGCCAAGAGTTCCTTTCTCATTTAATTTTGAACCACAGATAATTTGAAATAGTGGGCAAGCTAATCTGAAGATCATTTTAAAGGAAGCAGATCTCGAAAGAAAGAAAGAGAGAATATTTAATGACTTTTAGCTAAAATAGCTAAATTCTTATCAAGGACGTGAGTTGTCCCAGTAGAGCAATTAAGCCTAGGCCCTGTATGATAATCACTATTTTGCCTTGATACTGCAGTAAGCTCCATTGGGTATCCAGGTGCTAAGCATCCCTCACAGTGTAAGTTAGTTGACAAGTTGAAGATAACCAGACCTTGTTCATAAGGTAAAAATGTGGCTCTCAGCCAAGACAATGAGTGTACTGTCTATGTGAATGACAGCCCAAGAGGCTGCTTGCTCTTTTTCTGATAGCCTGCTTCCTTCAGAGTCAACCCATCACGATAAACAAAGTGCCTCCTATGGTAGTTTTATTTCCTTTTTTGTTTCTTTCTTTCTTTTTCGTTTTTGGTTTGAGGATGAGAAATATATGTATGCATGCATGCCGGTGAATACATATACATACTGTTCACAATGTATATCAACAGAATTTATATGTCTGCATGCATGGGTATATATATAAATATAGCAACTTATAGGGAAAGGATAATACGGCTTTATACATGTACATATATATACATATCTGCAGAATCATAAATAGATATATATCTGTACATACATACATGCATACATACATACATACATATGACATCTGCATATGTATATACAGATGCCTATATCTGATCTGTATATAGAAATCTATATATCTATTTTTATAAATATATATACATTTGCATATTCATAAAGATATATTTTCCTTTGTACACTTGATGAAAACGTAAACTAAAAAAAATCTGCTTTGTACTCTGTTACTAACGTAGTCCACTTTGCTTTATCAGATACAGTCACCCTCACATTCCTCCTCTTCATTAGGAAGCCATAAATAGATATGTTTATAAAAAGAAGAGCACAAAGCTATTTCACTTCAAACATCTTTGAAAAATATTTATTTGAATTGTCTCCATTTTGTTGCAGTGATGAAGGTAAAGTGAAGATAGGTGGTGAGTACAGGGAATATTCTGTGTCAGTGATTCCATTAAGGTTTTGAACAATTTGAGTTGTGGAACTGATGTGTAGTTAAGGGGTTGCTAAAGCTTAAAGCCCACACAAAAGAGAATCTGAAGAAAATTCTTTTATAACCAAGCCCTCCTGATTTAAAAATGGAAGGGCTGAAGATTATTTAATTTCAAGAAAGAGCTTCAGCTACAAGACAGAACATCTGAGCAAGATCAAACACATTATTACTGTATTCCACTCCCTAATTCATATTATTAGACTCTTCAGATCACTTTAATCTTATAAATCATTAAATCATTTCCAGCCAGCCCTTGTCTTCTCTTCCTAAACATTTCTAAACACACTTATTGTTCCCTATCTATCATTTGCATGCATGTCGGGAAACTGGAATGTCAGCTCTTTCCCAATCCAAAATTTCTAAGTTGTTGGACTTTTAAAGATAAAAGACAAAACAAATAGTTATTATTATTATTATTAACAACAAAAGTGCTTTGCTTTTATTCTAGTTAACCTGGAATGAAAATCTATTCTTTCATCCTATTACAGAAGGAAAACATATAACTTTATTTGGAATGTGTATGGGTATATGTGCAAGGATTTTTGTATGTATTTATGGGCAATCACTTATCCTTTCAATGTCTCATAGATTATGACTTACAGAAAAAGTTGTATACATACATTAAAGGAAATTTTACATGTTAGGATTTCCCTACTTTGATGACATCACAGATCCAGACTAACATATTTTTTTTTTTAAATGATAGCTAATGGAGAAGCTAGGTGGCACAGTGGATAGAGCACCGGCCCTGGAGTCGGGAGTTACCTGAGTTCAAATCCGGCCTCAGACACTTAATACTTATTAGCTGTGTGACCCTGGGCAAGTCACTTAACTCCAATTGCCTCACTAAAAAAAAAAAATGATAGCTAACACTTACTTAGCAAGTTAAGGTTTTTAAAGTGCCTTACTTACGTCATTTTGTCAGATCTCCTCCCCTCAACACCCAAAATGTTTACCCATTTTACAGATGAGGAAACTAAGACTGAGAAACATTATTAATTGCCAAGGGTTATACAGTTACCAAGTATTTTGAAGAGAGAATTGAATCCACGTTTTCCTAACTCCAAGTTCATCATCCTGGCCACTAGACCACACTACCTCTCTAAATAAAGCAATGGCCAACTATAACACAGCTCTAAGCTCTGTTTCATTTATGTTCTACCAGAGCAATACTCAGTTTAAAGGGGACTCTTCTGTATTATTATTTTAACATATAGTCCCAATTAAGACTATCACAATTCTTTCACTGAAATATGGATGGCAAGGTGTCTGTTCTGTTAGAGTTAAGATGGTATTTGAGAGATAGCATATGTTCATGTGCTTTACTGGTATTGACCCTCCACTGTTTCCCCTCTACGTGCTTAACTGAGGGATGGAGGCCTTGTCAGTCAAACTCAAATATAGGCAGAATCTACTAAGATGGAAAGCCTTTGAGTTTGGGTCCAGGATGCTTGTTTTCAAGAGCCAACTTGGCTAATTTCTGAGAGGCTCAACACTAGGTTGATTGTAGTGACATTATCAAATGTAGCTTTTGATGATCTCTTACAACTCTGAAAGGTTGTAGCATGGAAAGTGTGTTGTTGTTCAGAGGTTTTCAGTCATGCGCAACCCCTTTGGGGTTTTCTTGGAAAAGATATTGGAGCATGGAACCAGGAGGTACTTCACTGATGGAACCAGGAAAGACCTTCTGCAAAAGGTGAAACTTGAACTGTGATTTAAAGGAAGCTGGCTGAAATCAAGAGCTATAAACAAGCAGGAAGAATATTCTAGCCATAGGGTACAGCTAGTGCAAAGGCAAAGCATTGAGAGATGGAATGTCCTATGTGAGAAACAGGAAGTAGGCCAGCATAGCTGCATCATAGGGGATAGGGAAGAGAGTAAAGTGGAAGAAGACTCGAAAGATATGAAGGGGCCAGGGTAGAAAGAGCTTCACATGTCAAAAAAGAGGACTTCATGAGAGCAACTTGAACAAATTCCCACAGTATTATGTTACAAACAGACCTTAGAAAATGACGATAGAGTTTTTGTTCAGTTTCTTGACAAAAACAAAGAAAGGAAAATAATTGGACAGAAAATTTCATTGAAATATTCTGTAATTTAGGGTAGAGTTTGGCCTACTAGACAGAATGTAGGACTAGGAGCTAGAAAGGCTAAAGTCTGGTGTCAACACCCTGTGATTTGGAGTGAGTCACTTAACCTCATATAACAATACCCATTTATTTTCGGGAGTGGTATGAAGATTAAGTATTAGAAATATCTGTAACTATAGTTAGTGCATCTCATAACCATATTTTTTGCCTCATCATACTTTGTGCTGAATGGAAGGATTAACTGTAGAAATGTGAGGCCTTCATTTAACTAAAATAATTTATCATTTGGAATTTATTTTTGAAAATTATTTTCTGCTTAAGCAGCCACTGTATAGTGGATTTTAAAAGATTAAGTTTTCTTCTTCAAAAGTATAATTGTGAGATATGATAAGTGCATGACATCATTCTTGGCACAGCAAGACCTGCCAGAAAGAGCAAGTGATTACACATGCATAGAAACAGTTTTGTTGGGAAGGAAAAGGCAGTAGTCCTTAGAGAAATGGAGGATATTTGGAAACGAGGTTTGTGATTTGGACAAAAAGGCAAGATCAGAATTGATTCTCTTACCTAATTGTCTATGTCTTCATTTGAATTCAATCCTGTTAAAGCAATCTTCCAGGATAAGCATGTGATTTTCTAGTTTTGAGACATCTATTTGTTCTATGGAGAGTAGTCATATTTTTTCTTGGGATTTGACCAGTAACTTTTAAGTTATATCAGAAAGCATTTATTAACATCTCTGCACTATATATGCATGTGCATGTATATATGCATACATCTATGCATTTGTATATATATATATGTACACCTTGACATACATATATGACTGGACAAATTCCCTTTACTAATGGGAATTGACACCTACTCTTATCTCATACCCTTAGAGAATAGCTTGGGAAACTGAAAAATTATTTTGTGCAAGGCCACATAGTGTCCCAGAAATGATTTAAATTCATATCTTACTAACTGAGGCCTGTTTTTTATTCTGTATGTTATGCTATCTCTCATATTATGTAGAAAAAAGACACATACACATGCACACATAAGTCGTATAAAAGAGTATAGGATTTCTAACTTTAGGGGATATTGAAAAAAAGATTATCTGGAATAAATGAAAAATTTGATAGTGATTTTTATTTGTAATTATTTGGCATATAGAATGGAAAGGGGAGATAAAAAGGAATCTTAAAAATTATTTTTGTAAAAGAATTTAGATATCCATTTTTTAAGTCTTGTCGATTTCCCCTCCATATGAACTTTAAAATAGAGATAATCCACTTCTGAAAATTTGTAACAAACATGAGCAAAACTATATGAAAAACAGATGCACAAATGACAACAAATATATTACAATAACAGGACCATCATCACCCTTCAAAAACCACATCTGATATTGTCTATGTATTGGACACCTGTGACTAACTGGGAATACATTCACTTGTAGCACATTAGTTGGTTTCCAAGGTTCAGCTGAAGAATTATATTTGTCTTAGGTCCAGAATACAACTTCTGTGCACACATGTGCTAGTAATATCTTTTTTAAAAAATGTGATTTATTGCTTTTTCAAATTATAAAATATTAATTTAGGGGATATATTTTAAAAACTCATTTTTATTAAAAAGGCATTGCTATCTATGTTTTGTGCCTCATTGTGAGTTTCTTTGGGTGCAGTTGGTGGGACTAGGAGGAGGTATTTGCATGTGATAAGTCTCTCACACTTAGTACAGTATACATAGCTTCTGTTCATAGTCATAGTTCATAGGATAACTTTTACACTGTTGCCCCTGTGATGCTTGCATCCATTTGGGTCTCTGGAATTTATGAAAAACACAGTCACCAATATTCAGGGCCAGTGTATAGATGGTTCTCCTAGAACAAAATCCCTGTTCAAGAAAGAGTAGCTTATATTACATATGTTAAAGCAAATTTCTATGCATCATTTAAAAAAGATGTTGAAATGTTGTGATGGCAGTTTTTTTTTTCCTGAGGTGTCTAGTGGGAAGCAAAGTGGATGGGGAGGCAAAAAGATATTTTTAGTTTGGCTGACTTTCATCCTACAACTGCCTTTGGGAAATTTCCTTAACCTTCTGATGGCACTGTGTTCTCGTTGACAAATTATTTTTATTTCATTTTGCAAGATCCCCTGTGAGAAAATGACAAGTACCAGGAAGCCTTCAACACTATACTAGAGTTATAGAAGAAAAATATGGTTGCTATTTATGGCATTTTTAGTGTGAGGATAATTAGTTTCATAGATGGTAATTAACTAACATGTGTATGGCTTTCTTTTTCCTTAGCAGGAAGTTAATTTAAAGACAAAAATGTTAAGTGTTGCAGGGCCCATGAGAAAACATGCATTAATGCATGTGTGGTGGGGTTGTCAGTTGGTCCAATGAATTCAGGAAAAGTTTGGAATTTTAGTTGAAATTGACTAAATTGTACATACCCTTTGGTCCAATGATGCTACTACATCATATATGACTCAAAAAGGTCAAAGATAGGAGAACAGCTGGATGGCACTTTTCCCAGCAGGGATGGAAGGAAGAAAGTAAGCATTTATTTAGTGCCTACTATGTGCCAGGTATTCTGCTAAGTACTTTTTAGCTATCTTAGTTGAGTCAACAACTTTGTAAGATAGTTACTATTATTGTCCCCATTTTACAGTTGAAGAACCTGAGGGAGAGGAATTAAATGTCGTGCCTAAGGGTCAAAGAGCTAGTAAGTTTCTTATTTTTCTTTCCTTTTCCTTTTCCTCCTTTTCCTCCTTTTCCTCCTTTTCCTCCCTTTCCTTTCCCTTTCCCTTTCCCTTTTCCTTTTCCTTTTCCTTTTTCTTTTTCTTTTTGGTGGGGCAATGAGAGTTAAGTGACTTGACCAGGGTCACACAGCTAGTAAGTGTCAAGTATCTGGGGCCAGGTTTGAATTCAGATCCTTCTGAATCCAGGGCTGATGCTTTATCCACTGTACCACCTAGCTGCCCCAAGCTAGTAAATTTCAATTCAGATCTTCCTGATTCTAGGTCCACTGCCCCACCTAGTTGCCTCTAGCAAGGAACTGAAAAAGAGGATGCCCAGGTGTTGATCGATTGAGAATGACAACAAATTATGGTGCTTAAATGTAATGGAATATTATTTTTCCATAATAAATCACGGATATGAAGAATTTGAAGAGAGATAACAAAGTCTTATGTGAACTGATGCAGAGATATAAATAGGATCAGTAAAACAAGATACACACTGGTTATGATAGAGGGAAGGCAGCAAGGTGGATCAGTGGATAGAGACCTGGGGTCTGGAGTCAGGAGGACCTGAGTTCAAATCTGGCCTCTGACACTTACTAGCTCTGTCACTCTGGGCAAGTCACTTAACTTGTTTGCCTTAACCAGACTTTTGACTGGTGATGGCAAAAGAGGGGGGTAATTAGAAGGAGATGGTCAGGGTTCTAAATAATATACATATATTTATCAACAGATGTTGTACCAGCAGAATTCTGTTGACATGTTCTCTCCTTTGAAAGTTCCTAGAACTCAGGCAATCTGAAGAACCTTAAAGGACTTAGAGAAAAATGAAATGTCTTTCAAGACAAAGGGGGACAAGGACTCTCAGGACGGATTAACATTTGCAGGTTGAATCCAGAAATCCAGACAATACAGTGGGTTCTTAAATACTTTGATATTGGTGTGGTTTGGCAGTAGTAGTGGTGGGAATATGCCTCGTGGGCTAATGTGGGTAGAGAACTGGGATTGGGGAATGAGGAGAGGAGGGAATGAGGATTCATCCCTCTACCTTAACAGATGTTGACAAATTGCAAGGAATGTACAAAAGAGCAATGGGAATGATTAAGAGACTGATGAGTCAATTTATGATGAAAGATTACCAGGAAAATATGCAGAGCCTGGCTAAACAACTTAACTGCCTACAGGAAAATTAGGGCATAATGCTACGGATAGAGAGGAATTATTTGGGATAGAATAAGAGGGCATAATTCAAAATGATAGATTAAAAGGGGCAAATGAAACATTTTTCTTGGCTTTCTCTGAAGACTGTTCTTTATGTGTTCATTAGTTATGTGGAGGCTGACACCACTTAGGCTATTTCTATACGCTTGCAATCAAATTGGATGTGAGTGAAATATTTAGTCACTTGAATTTGCTGGACCTTTTTAAAGACAGTCTCCAATATGGCTGGATTGGCCTTTTTTTTTTTTAGTTCCTGTTGCTCTTGGGGTCATGGAGACAAACTACTCTTCATTAGAAAGCCTAGCTTTTCTAGTTGTGCTATGTGATACATGGATTTTAGTAGAAATCCCAATCTCTACTTGTTGAACGCAAATAAAGAGGCAGCAAAGGTTAATACGGTGTATTAAATTTAGGGATAGGCTTAATTTATTCTGGGTTTTGAGTTGGGAAGAATCAAGTCCTTCCCTTGACAAATAAAAAGTATCCCCAAAGTCTTAGTATTTCAAAACTGCACCCACTTTTGGACATGTTGAGTTTAAGATGGCTAAGGGGCATCTAGTTTGAGATGCCCTATTGGCTTATTGGCCAATGAGGGACAGTATATGAAGTCTTGGAAAATGATAGATGGGGTAAGGAAATCAGACTTTTGCACTAAAAATTGCAGCCAGGCATGAGATTGGATAAGGAAGAAAATCAGAGCCAGTTGTACAATTGTCATAAGCGTAGTGAATAAATTATTGTGTAATGTAAGCTATTAAAACTTAAAACTGCACCAAAACTTTTGGGACATCCTGTGTTAGCTATGTGCCCCTGGGCAAGTTACAGTATTTTAAGCCAGTCTCTAAGACTATAAAATACTATCCTATTGTCAAACTCCAACAATTGGGCAAAGAAGTTCCACATAGAATTTTCTGTGTGGAAATTTTCTGAAATTGTAGGACTGATAGCTTTCAGCTTTGTATTTCTTGTGATTATATTTGACTACAAATAGGATTTCCCCAAGAGGCAGCTGCTATTCGACTTGGATTATTTTCAGGCTAGTTGTCAATTGGTGGTCCAGGCTGACTCAGCAAGTCAGTCCATAATTTTCAGCATACATTCTTGTCTCTGTGCTTAATGTACAAGGTAGTTAGCATAAAATATTTATGGGTGAATGCCTTAAAGACTTTTGGGGACATTGGAAGCCATCTGAGCTGTAACAGCTCCATAGATGAAGAAAATTATCTTTAACATCTTATGTTTTTTAAATTGTTCCAAGAAGTAGATGTGGGTGTGGGGCTGTGGATGAGGCTTAATACACAACCATTAGTCCATCGGTGATAAGGAATGATGCTGACATGTACCATGAACTCTAATTTGATTGGCTGCTTTGTCACTGTAATCCATATCACCAAACTAACAGGGACTCTAGGAAAATGGTATGTGCGTGCGTGCGTGCATGCATGTGTGCATGTGTGTGTGTGTGTTGTACTAATGACAATAATGGGATTTATATAGTGCTTTGAGGTCTCCAAAGTATTTTACAGATGTTACCCACAGTCCAGAGGGCAAATTAGGTTTCATCCCTGGGAAGCCTGACCCCAATAGAGAGCGGATTTTTCTTGTACTCTCATTATACCCTGACCTCAGAGTAGAAATTAGGGGGAAATCACTTGAAGTTTAGGTTTGGTTCATAGCCAGGGTCTCCTCAAAAGGGATTAACAGAGTCCTTTCTAGAAAAGTTTCTCAATTTACACAGTAGTAGACTTCAGATATAGGAAATATATTGCTTTCCTTTCCAAAAAAGAAATGCTTAAAGGAAAAGCACATATTTGGATCAACATATACTTAAAATATAAAACAGTGACCCATAACAAAGGAATCACAGAAGCTTATAAACAAATACTTGAAATTTATAAGTAAGGTACCCAATCTATAAAGGACCACCGCCTTTATTATATTTTACTGTGTGGTTGCTACTTAAGATATGAAATACTCTGTGGGATTACTCTTTTTCCATTTGGTCTATTGTGCAGGCAACTCCTTACTGAAGGTTCACATCTTCTGGTCAGCCAGCCATTTATAGCTTAAATTCCTGTAAGTAATTATCACTTTCTCTGAAAGGGGTATAACTGCAGGTAGTACCTATCACTGGGTAACCAGCACACAAATATCACAATTTTACTGGAACTATCAATCTCATAAGTTAGTTACCTCATGAGTGGACTTCGTACACCCTTCGGAGGATCACTATTTAGTGGCCTGAGTTCAGGTAAAGAAACACAAAGCAGAAGAAGTAGCTCAGGGTTTGAGATGTCTCAGCCTTACCTAGATAAATACATATTCTCACTGTCTGTGCATATAGTCTTCATACATTTTGTTAGGGAGAGGCAGGGGAGTTCATAGAGTCTCAACATACTTGCAAAGGGAGGGAAGAAAGAGTAAAACCAAAAGTCATTTATCCTTTTGACCTTGCTGAAAGGGTGGCTTTTCCTTCTGAAGGTGTGGCCCTCAGTGATGGGGACAATGTCGATTAAACAGGAGTAGCTTCTCATTTCTCATGTACTTTTTTTTTTCTTTTTCATGAGGCAATTGGGGTTAAGTGACTTGCCCAGGGTCACACAGCTAGTAAGTGTTAAGTGTCTGAGGCCGAATTTGAACTCAGGTACTCCTGACTCCAGGGCCAGTGCTCTATCCACTGCACCACCTAGCTGCCTCCCCATGTACTTTTTTATCAAGGGGCCAAAGCATTGGCCCAAGATTGCTTCCTGGATAGCCCCATTCTCCCAATATATATCTAGAACATAGGCCTCTACCTTTTCATCCTGTTATACATATTTTATATAATATTATGCATGTGTCTATATGCAGACATTATATATTACATTCATTTTATACAGTCATTACTTTCAAATAGAGTTAAATAGGAGTTTTCTCCAGAAATACAGCTTATCCTAGAATGGAGTGTACTTTTAGAGATAATAGAAGACTTTAACTGTGACTGTTGTGCAGATAAAAGTTTGGATTTCCTAGCTCAATAGAGTACTCTCAAGGATGCTCTGTTAGTGAATTAAAGATCAAATAGTAAGAAAAAGCCTTTGCTATGTATAAACACTTAATGTTGAATTTGACTTTTAAATTTTTCTGACAGCCATTGGCGTCATTTCTGCCACCCACAGTAGAAAGGTCTAACTTGTAAGCCAGTCTCCAACCTACTTTAATGTTGATTTGGCAACCAGAAGAATTTTACTACTTGAGAATATTAGATATTTCTGTTTAAACATTTAATAGCATCCAAAGGTTTGGTACTTTAGATAGTTTATACAATCATGAGCCTCACCATGGGAACTTCTAAAACATTATTTGGAGCAAAAGGGGAGTCTTATTTAACTGGTAGAAATAAACCCACTAGTTTATCTTCCATGTTTACTGTCACGGCCAAAGACTGATAGCATGCCTTCTCTTCTTGTGTCATTTTGCTACATAGCAACTATACTAGATGTCTATATACTGAGAAGACCATACAGAATGGCTTCCAAATGTTGTTTTTAGTAGCATTATAAGTGTGTGTGTGTGTGTGTGTGTGTGTGTGTGTGTATGTATAACACTAGGGAGTTGAAACAGATGTTTCAACATTGTTTTTCTTGTTTTATCGTTCATACCAACACCATGAGCTTGACTGGAGTCCCAAAAGAGCAGATTGTAATTGATGAGATGATTGTGAAATCCAACCTGGTCAATCTTGGGGCAGCAGTCATTGTGTCATCCCTTTTTGCTCACTGCCCTCTCACCCCCTTTGAATTTTATTTCTCTAGCCCCAGTCAGGTGTCTGTATCTTTCTATGTAAACATACATTGTTAGGTTAGGAATTCTCCTGACTATTTTTCTTGCCTTTTTTGGTATAAAATGTACCATACCTTTTCCCCTGATAAAAATCTATATATTATAAAATTTTGCTATTGGATGTTGAATGGCAGTGGTTCTAAAGGCAATGACATGCAAACTGATATTCAAAATGAATAATAGGTAAACTTAGAGCTATTTCTTTTATAAGGACAGAAGATTATACCAATAGGACCATATGTGGTTGAGCATCATTTCTCATAAGGAGTAGAAGTGATGAAGCCAGGACTTGAGCTTGGGTCTTCTGATTCCAAGGACCATGCTCTTTCTATTATACTGGCCTCGGACATTTCAGGGCACTTTGAAAATATTTCTTTCTTTTTTTTTTTTTTTTGGTGAGGCAATTGGGGTTAAGTGACTTGCCCAGAGTCACACAGCTAGTAAGTGTCAAGTGTCCGAGGTCAGATTTGAACTCAGATCCTCCTGAGTCCAGGACCGGTGCTCTATCCACTGTGCCACCTAGCTCTCCCGAAAATATTTCTTAAAGCTTTATAGTTTTCACTCTATATTTATGAAGGTGAAATATTGCCTTACATATAATAAATAACTTTAAAAAAAATTAAACAATGCGGTAGTAATACCAACTGGAACACCAATAAGGGCTTTGGGTGTCCTCCAGTTTCAGCCATAGTTATCATTAAAGTTTGATTGGAATAAGTACCAGGTAGCATTGTCAATTGTGATCTTTGGGGATTATAGTATTGCTTTGGGTACAGTGAGTTACAGAGGAACTCTTTTAAAATAATCAAGGGATTTCCGAATTCAAAGGAACTTCAGGGACCATCAGGTACAACCTATACCTGATATTTTCTCTTGTAACACATGTGACAAAGAGTCATCCAGACTTTACCTGAATTACGACCCCCTTAAAAAAAATCTGTTTCGGGCAGCTAGGTGGCGCAGTGGATAGAGCACCGGGCCTGGATTCAGGAGGACCTGAGTTCAAATCTGGCCTCAGGCACTTGACACGTACTAGCTGTGTGACTTTGGGCAAGTCACTGTAACAATTGGAATAACGCCACCTGCTGGATACTTACTGTAGAAGAGTTCTACCCATGAAGCGAAGGTCTTTGAGGGCAAGACCAGGAGTCTTTTCTTTGGCATCAGGAAGTGACGCGGACTAGTGGGAGGAGGAAGGAAGAGACTGGCGCTCACTCTGGGGCTCTTTCCTCTGGACTCCGGTGGAGAGCGGAGCTAGAAATGTGCTCTCCCTTTAATAGATAGGAATCTAGGCCTTTCTCTCTCTTTACCAAATTCTTATTCTCCTTAATAAATGCTTAAAAGTCTAACTCTTGCTAAAGCTTATAATTTATTGGCGACCACTCATTAGATATTTTAGACAGTTTAGCTAGAATTTTAACCCTTAACATCACTTAACCCTCATTGCCCTGCCAAAAGAAAGAAAAAAAAAAAGAAAGAAATCTGTTTCACTTCTAGTCAACTCTAATTTTTAGGAAGGTTTTTTTGTTTTTTTTTCTGACAATGGGCCTAAATATGACCCTTTGCTGAGTACACCTAATTGCTCTTAGTTCTGTCTTGTGGCCCTCAGCAGAAAAAAATTTGATCCTTCTCCCATGGGATTGTCCTTAAAATATTGGAAGACAGGTCTAAAGCTTCCACCCATCTTCTCTACTCTAGGCTAACCATCCCTAGTTTTTTCAATTGACTCTCAAGTGGTTTGAACTCAAGTTCCTTCACCATGTTGATTATCCTTTGCTGGTCACCTTACATCTTAGCAATATCTTTTAATTGATGCTTGTCAGTTATTTCACCTCTTTTCTGGCCATGCTTTCCACCCCACACCTCCATGCCACACGTACACACACTAGAACCTGCACCCTGATCCACCTTGGAACCAGGCTTATGTATTACTTCCAAGCCATCTGCACACACCACCACTCTACTGCTATCTCTCTCCCTTTATACTTTGTCATTATGTTACTTACTGCAGGGCAGGGACTGTGTTACTTACATTTTAATTTTTCCCTCCATGCCTCATCTGGAGATATTCTCTTTGCAAATTATCAAGAATGAAGTTGTCAACAGATAAGAAACAAAGAGGCCTTCAAATGAAACTTAGTACTGGAGAAATTCCTAAGAGCAAAGTACCTTCCTATTAATCTCAGTGATTAATAGGAAGGTACTTTGCTCTTGGGAATTTGAGAATTGGGAAAAAGAATTCAAATCAAACAGAATTAAAGCACTGTTACCATGTGCCTACACAGAAATAAATATAACACTAGTTTTTGATTTTTTGTTTTTTTTTCAGTTCTGTCTGACCCTTCATGATTTTATTTGGGGTTTTCTTGGCAAAGATACTAGAAATATCTGCCACTTCTCCAGCTCATTTTATAGATGAGGAAACTGAGGCAAATAGGGTTAAGTGACTTCAGCAGAGTCACACAACTAATACCAGATTTGAACTCAGGAAAAGAAGTCTTCCTGACTCCAGGTATAGCACTCTATCCATTGTGCCACCTCACTGCCAAATGTAAATATAATAGCCATCAACCTGATAAAAGTTTAATGCCTTCTAGAAAAGTGTGTTTTGGCAATTATTGTATACAATCAATGATGCAGAGAATAATAGCAGAGACCCTCGAGATTATCTAGCACAAGGCTTTTATAGAAAAATTATGGGATAGAGCACTGGCCCTGGAGTCAGGAGTACCTGAGTTCAAATCCGGCATCAGACACTTAACACTTACTAGCTGTGTGACCCTGGGCAAGTCACTTAATCCCAATTGCCTCACTAAAAAAAAAAAAAAGAAAAAAAAAAGAAAAATTATGTAAACCATGCAGCCAGATAGTAAGAGAGAGAGGACTAGAATGTAAGGATCCAAATTCCCAATCTGGTGCTCTTTTACTATGGCTTGCTGCCTACCATATTAACATCCTAATTCTAAAAATAGTTATATTAAAATGAATGGAATCTTTTTTGAATCTGCTTCTTTACTAGTGAAGAAATAAAGTCCCCAAAGGGGCATCTTTTAATTGAATTATGTTTTTCTATAATGGTCAATATCAGTGGAAAAATTGTTTAGAATTAATATAATTGGGAAAATGCTTATTCATATTGATCTCACAAATCTTTTTTTTTCAGGGCAATGAGGGTTAAGTGACTTGTTTATGGTCACACAGCTAGTAAGTGTCAAGTGTCTGAGGCCGGATTTGAACTCGGGTCCTCCTGAATCCAAGGCTGGTGCTTTATCCACTGAACCACCTAGCTGCCCCTTACAAGTCTTTTAATATCCAATTAAATATATCATTGTGAATTATCTTCTACAAATGAGGTCTATTATATTAAAAGAAGTAGCAATTAGATTATAGGGGAAAAGGCTTTTAGGTAGAGGATGGGGAAGGCCACAATGCATGGCAAAATCACTTTGGAGGCACCAAAATCCTTTGAAAAATTTTGCTTGAGACTTACATTTCAAGTATTGAATACTCTTTACACACCCGAATTTACATGAATAGAATGTGAGTGTTGTTATCCTATTTTTCCTTATGCAACCTAAGCAATGTTATGATTCTTTAGAAAGATATATAAAATTCAAGAACATGGCTATCTTGTGCAGACTCCATAAATATTGAGCAAGTTCCCTGGAGGTGGGAGATGTCTTTTAAACATTTCTTAAAATCTTCCATGATGTTTTCTTACAACTCCTGATAGTTTCACATTTTAATATATCTACCAATAAAAAAGATTAACAGTGAATCATGTATTGTAGTTTTGTTACTCTCAACCTTTGGCGATTTAAGTAAATCCCACCCTAAATAGGTATATTAAGATACCTTATGACCATATTGAATCAATTTAAAATGTATTATTTAATATTTGATATTGTAATATGATTTAAATTGCTCCTATTTCAAACAATTGATTGGCAACAATTGTTTATTGTGATATAAAGGTTACTATGGATTCTCAAAAGTTATAGCTCTAAACCATAAGTATCGACAGCTCTTCCCAAACCAAGTGTGAATTTGACAAAAGACCATTTCCTATTAGAAGATCAACTAGCTCAGTATGGAAAGGCTTATTACCAGAAGGTTGGCTACTAGGTGATGAATTATTTTGGCAGCTGAAACACATGGAAAGATAAATAACACAAAATAACACTCGAGTCCTATTTTTAAAATGGGACTCAAGACTATTAAGTATTGCATCTTTCTTAGATCATTTATACACATTAAGGCAATGGTTGGTACTGTAAAATCTTTGACAATAACTAAGTTGATTCACCATTTGAAGAAATGAACTATATTCATATTTACAATCTATTTTTGAAAGCATAATTTTTTCCCAAAAAGAAGGCTCATAGATTTTTTTTGAAAAGAGAAATTGGGTTGCCAAAAAGACAAATTGGGTTGCTGTCATCATACCCTCAGATATAAGAAAAATAATTTCATTATATACTTGCTGATTGTATCTTAATGTGCTCATCATGAGTCTCATGAAACAGTATAGCACCATGGAAAATAATTGTAGTTTACAGGGGCAGCTAGGTGGTGCAGTGGATAAAGCACCAGCCCTGGATTCAGGACTTGAGTTCAAATTTGGACTCAGATGCTTGAAACTTACTAGCTGTGTGACCCTGGGCAAGTCACTTAACCTTCATTGCCCTACAAAAATAAAACAAGCAAAAAATTGTAGCTTATGCACCATCATCTGTTGCAGATAATAAACAAGAAGAAAAATTCAGAAGAATCTGAAAATATTGTTCAAATTGTAATTCTATACATCATTATTTAGTAACATCAAAGTTTTAATATTTACATTAAAAGAAAATAATGAGAACTATATCAGAAAAAATAGTTCATGATTAAGAAATGATATATTTATATCAGGTAGCATATGATGTATATTTATATTATGTAGCATGAATATTTTTGTCAAGAAAAGTCAAAGGAACTGGAGATAAGACATGTAGCATCATGGAAAAAGAAATTGATTATATATTAATACATAAGAAACATCTGTTTTCTGTGGTAAAAAGTGAAAGCTTTTAGAGTAGATTAGTGATAACTGAAGGATGCCAGTTTTTGAAGGACCGCCCTTTCGGGGAGGAGACTGTGAGGAACAGCTGTGAGTCTGCTAGGCTTAAAGACAAGGAGAGAAAGGAAGTAGTGCCTTGCTCTGCGCGCGTGCGCGCACCCATCACCTCCCCCACACACACACACACACCCACACCCCCCCACACACACCCACCCCCACACGCTGACTCAGAGGCTCTGGGGATCTCCTGGTCCTCCGTAATAGCATGTGCTTGATGAGGTTCTCAGCCTCAGAGGTGGCCTTGGGTTTTTGGTGAGTTCTATATGGAATATAGACTAAGCTTAGATCTAAGACTATTTATTTGTATTTCTACTTTCCTATTTCTCTAATCAGCTTCACCTTGTTTGTTGGCTAATTAATTCCCAAAAATAAAAGCTAAGTAATCCATTTCTAACTAAAGCTCAGAGGTTTCTTTCTCTTTCTGGTCTGGGAGATATATAAAGGATAGGTTAAAGGGGAGTTTAAAGCTCTTATATCCAATTTTAAATCTCACATTTCACACATAGAAGCCAACACAGAATCAGCTGTCAGTTCACCAACTAGCTAGGTCAAAAGTCAAAGTAAATTAGAAGAAAGGATAAAAAATTAATCTTGCATGGGAATAGCTTTGAACCAATTGGCTTAAATTAACTGTTGATTCTGAAAAATAAAAAAAAAAGGTAAAAATCAAGATACCACTTCTATCATTATGTCTTAGGGAAATCTAACTAATGCACGATCAGAACCTTGTTACCACAAGAAGAATCTAGAAAAAGACTAGAAATTATTTCGTCCAAGAAAGCTTTAATCTTTTACCACGATTAGATACATAGCAAATAGACCAACACTATTTTAATGAACAAAATTATTTACAAAATGTTGCACAAGAGAGTGATTGAAGACAATGTTCATGAAACAGTCAAAAACACTTGAGAAGAAACAATACTGAATAGGGAGCTTGGCATAAGATCCAGTTCAGTCACATCATTCTTGGAGTATGTATAAGTGCAACATGGAAGAATAATATTAAACAAACATGAAACAGAACATGTCTTCTGGCATTTAAAAACGGACCTTTTTCATTTGCAATAACAGTGGATCTGCTTCAACTTGAAGCTGTCAATTCACTAGAAAAAGTACTGTCAGATGAAGTGTTAATGGCATTTAAGAAGGTGAAGGGGAAAATGGGTAGACCCAATCAAAGGTACTCAAGAGATCTTTCCTGAAAGTGACACAATTTTAAAAGCGCTCAAAACCTAATTTTGAAGATGCCTGAAAGAGGAAGATTACAGAATAATGAAAAATATTAAAGGTATTTTTGGGGGTGGGGCAATGGGGGTTAAGTGACTTGCCCAGGGTCACACAGCTAGTAAGTGTCAAGTGTCTGAGGCCGGATTTGAACTCAGGTACCCCTGAATCCAGGGCTGGTGCTTTATCCACTGTGCCACCTAGCTGCCCCAAAAGGTATTTTTTTTTAAGGAAGATGCTTCAGTTTTTCCTGAAACATATATTCCATATGTGACAAAAAAACCCCATCAAACCTGAGGACAGCTATCCATTTTGGTGGGAGGTGAGGTGGAGAAATAATAATGTTTGAAGGAATTTGGAAAACACTGGTAAAATATTTCAAAGTTCTGGCAAGAAACAGACCAGGGAAACAGGTTATATTTTCATTACTGCTGCTAAATAAAGACAAAGGTCTTACAAGGTATGGATTTGATACATGAAAAAGTGGTAATGATGATGGTGTCTGAGAAGGGGATTTGAATTTCTGTTCTTAAAATGACTTAAAATATAGAAGGGTTGGACTCTTGGTCAGGGAAGAAGTAAATCTAAGAAGGGAAGGTACAAAGATTTATTTGCTAATCTAATTAAAACAGAACTTACAATCATATAATTCATAAATAATTATTTTTGAATATTCATGACTAAGATCACTGTATACAAATATGAGTATCAGTCAATATTAACTAGGCATCATAAGGCAGAAGCAAATGACCTCACAGGGATTGCTGAGACTTGGCAGGATGGGATTGGAACGTGGTTTTTAGAAGGCAACAGCTCATTCAAACTGTATTAGCTAAGTGGGGAGTAAGAAGGAATCTTATAGAAGTAGGCACTCTGAAGAGCATTCAAGTGAAAATCAAGCGATGAAGGAGCAAGAAGGAACAAATCCCCAGGGCAGAAGGAAGAGATAGTTGAGGAATTTGGGAAACAGTTAACAAGTATGGCACAGATACATGATTTGCTTGTAATTGTGGGGCTGCAATTAAAATGACAGCAGCTCTCTCTTTTCCAAGAGCAGAATTGCTTATGATTTTTTTACTTTGCTTAAATGATAAGGTAGTCCTTTAAAAGTTAAATCATTAAGAGGAAACTGTTACTTTGGAGCTGATTCTGACATGTATAAGAGCTGAACAAGATAAGAAAGTAAAGAGGCTTAGTTATTTATGTTAGTAGAAGAAACCATCAAAGTATCAACATTGGTAACAATATATATTTATAGTTTTTATTTTATAATTTTTATTTTATTATCCTATTAGTCATTTCAGGGGGAAAAAAACTAAAGAATTGTTGTTCAGTTGTTTCAAGTGTGTCCCACTGTGACCCCATTTGGGGTTTTCAGGGAAAAGATGCTAGTGGTTTGCCATTTCTTTCTCCAGTTCATTTTAAAGGTGACAGAATTGAGGCAAACAGGCTTAACTGGCTTGCTCAGGGGCACACAGTTAGTAAGTGTCTGAGGATGGATTTGAACTGGGGACTTCCTGACTCAAGGTCTGCCACTTTATCCACTGTGCCACTTAGCTGTGCCTGATACTATAGTATTTTAGGATAAACTTTGGTACTTCTGAATAAATGTTTTATACAGTGTGTGAAGAATAGCAAGAAGATAATATAATTTATAGAGGATATTATTAATAAGAGGAAATTAATTTTATGGATTAATTTACAAGATAGCCTATCAAAACTACCAAAGGGCAGTTTGTGTACTGAACTAAACTTCCATGTGTAAAATTTCATAATTTTTAATTGACAGAAAAATCCAAATGATTTATTTCTACCTAATGAAGTTTTGCTTTGTCAGTTGAAACTTTTTGCAGTGCTTTGCATGTGCGTTGTCAATAGTCCTATGGAATAAGTATTAAAATACACACACACATACACACCCACACCCATATATATATATACACATATTTTATCTTTATCTCTCTCTCTCTCATATCTATATCTCTCATATCTATATCTCTATCTGCCAGTCTGGTGGTCGATTAAGTTAATTAATCAACTACTCCCACTCTACTTAAAGTAATTACAAGATAGTATGGCCCTGCTACATTTGCCAGGTGAGCACATCTCTTCCATCAATCAATTATCAATTAATCAGGGAAAGTCATTCAATTGTTATATACCCTGTTGTGCTCTGTTGGTCTTTTATAAAATAACAAGGCAGTTCAGAACTCACCATTCAAGTGGATTTAAGAGACTAAGAAAAAGCTACCCAGTGCCAAAGGGAAACTTTTCAAGGACCTTGTGAAGTCTACAACAAGACTTCCAGCAACCATAAATTACTCACTTTCTTGCATCAGGTGGCAGAGCTTTAAGCTTTAACCCACCTTTCCTTGTACTCTCTATGTACTCATGACAGGTTTTGCCCCCATTTGGGAAGATGTTTAATGCCAACTGTTCTTACTCTATCACTTTAGTAAATATTCTTTTTTTTATTCTTTTTTTTTTTTTTGGTGAGGCAATGAGGATTAAGTGACTTGCCCAGGGTCACACAGCTAGTGTCAAGTGCCTGAGGCCAGATTTGAACTCAGGTCCTCCTAAATCCAAGGCCAGTGCTTTATCCACTGCCACCTAGCCACCCCCCTTGGTAAATATTATTTTTAACACCATTTCTAAAAGCCAATTAAATTTGTCTGGATAATTTATATCTACTGATAATTATCAGGGGAAGCAGACAAATAAGGGTCTTTGAGCTATAGTACTAGGAATCTGCCCTCCACTATTAGATTTCTTTTACAATTTTGAAAGGAGAAATATCTGCCCTGTGAGAAACCAACCTCCCAGAATAAACAGGTTTTGACAGTGAGCCCAGAAAATTTGCTGAATATAAAATGGTATTTGGATATGTTAAGGGCTAAAATTCTAGCTAGTCTATCTAAAATATCCAATGAGTGGTCGCCAATAAATTATAAGCTTTAGCAAGAGTTAGACTTTTAAGTGTTTATTAAGGAGAATAAGAATTTGATAAAGAGAGAGAAAGGCCTAGATTCCTACCTATTAAAGGGAGAGCACATTTTTAGCTCCCTTCTCCACCAGAGTCCCCAGGAAAGATCGTGAGACCGAGCACCAGTCTCTTCCTTCCTCCTCCCAATAGCCCAAGTCACTTCCTGACGCCAAAGAAAAGACTCCTGGTCTTGCCCTCAAAGACCTTCACTTCATGGCAAACCTTTTCTATAGTAAGTCTCCAGCAGGTGGCATCATTCCAATCGTTACAGATACATTGATCTTGTGTTGCTAATCAAAAATGAAGAGAAATAATGTGCATAGAAACATGCCATCAAGCACTATGGTAGATAATGGAGGAAGGCTGCTAGGTAGGAGAACCTGAAAAAAAAAAGATGATGTCATTAATTAAAAGAGAAACAACTGGGAACCAAAACATATAGTGCAAATTGGAGGAGGGGGGGGCGGGTAACTATAGGTGAAGGGTAGTTATTTTTTTAATTTTTTAATTTTTTATTTTTTTAGTGAGGCAATTGGGGTTAAGTGACTTGCCCAGGGTCACACAGCTAGTGTTAAGTGTCTGAGGTTGGCTTTGAACTCAGGTACTCCTGAATCCAGGGCCGGTGCTCTATCCACTGCGCCACCCAGCTGCCCCGAAAGGTAGTTATTTTGTTATTTTAAGATAATTTTCCCCCAAATATTTGTTAGCACATTGGTTTCCACTCCCTACCCCTATTTTCTAAATGTTTTTCTTCTATATAACACAAAGAGGAATCATGGTATAGTGGATTGTGAGCTGGACTAGAGATTAGTAAGATGTGAGTTCAAATATTGCCTCTGATACTGGTTGTATGACTTTGCCTGGGTTATATAATCTCACAGTGCTCTAAACCAGTTATGCCAGATGCAAATAGAAGCAAAACTATACATAAGGATCCCTGCAGGCCACATATTGACATAGAAAACCACATATTAACATTATCTATATTCTATTGTATTTTTATTTTTTTTTGCTAATTATTTCTCAATTAAATTTTAATTTTGTTCAGGCCATACTAGAGAGTGTTGCCAGGCATATCACTTCTGCTTTAGATAATTCTCTAAAACTATAAATTGTGCAAAGAAGATGCTAAGTACCATGGGCAGAGATCATTTCCTCAACTGGGAGCTATGTATTTCAATGAAATAATAGTTCTATTCTGTATTACAAGTATAGTTACTGTTCCTGTTTAAAACCAAATTATGCTGTAGTGCATGTAAAAGGATCATCCAAATTCCTTCATGCCAGCAGTGGTTTAATACAGCCCAGAATATTACTTGTATTTTGGCAAATGATACTAAGAAATTCACAATTGAAATATTCTTTTTTGGACTTCAGGTGTGTGATTGAACTCCTTCTCCCTAAATGACTATCCATTTTCCTTATATAAAGGGAATACTCCTTCCCTATTTTTAACTTTTTTCAGTGCAAGAGTTCAGCTGCTCTATCTGGGATTGGTCTACCTGTACTTAGAATGGGTAACACAGCCAGAATTAAGATTTGATTGGGGCAGCTTAATGCCATTATTTGTTCTAAACCTTGGGCTTGTTCTCAGCAAGTATTACTTAGAAAGTAGTTCTTGGACAATCTGATGATGCTTTTCTTTGTCTCATTGAAGGAATGAAAGCTAGAATTAGATAAAGCCATTTCTTTATTTGTTTCTTTGTGAGGAACATGAATTTCTTGGCATGAAAGAAAGAATTGAACTCACTATAGTGGACTATTAAAACATTGTCTTCAGATCTCAGAAATACCCATTTACTTCTCTGATTGAGAATCATTTTTCTTCCTTTCTTAGTACTTCATTTATAAAATTGGCCCTCCACTACAGTTCTGGGGGTAGAGTGTCCAAAGTGAGACAGAAATTTCTTCAGTGAGGCCTTGCTTCCTGACCCAAAGAGAATCCATTTAAATTATAAAACAGATATTAACTTGACTGGTTTCCAACCCAAAGTTTCAATTTTATTAAAATACAAATTTAAAACCCTAGTCTCTTTAATTACTCAAATTTTAGAAGGAAACCATGAGCAAATGGAAATTTCCCATAACTGAAGATACCCAACATAGCATGGTAGAGAGTGCCCACAACTAGGTAAGACTCCTGCAACTTGGATTTTTAATGAAAAAAAAATAAAGGCAATTTCTCAATATAACTATTTTGAAAAAAATACATAATTTGTGTAGTATCTTTTTTCCCTGCTGGGAATATTGTAATTAGCTCAAGGAACTAATACAATTTCAAATACATATATGAAAATTAGAAAAACAAAAAATGAAATTGCATGGAAATGATCACTCATTGATAATTATAGCCCCCATGTGTTGTAGGTACCAATTATCACTCAGGCAACAAACTGTAGTCTTTGTTTCGTACAGTTGTTTTCTCTCACCCTTCTTGATTGTGCTGAAGGAGTCATCACCAAAAAGTTTATGAGCATGCACCATGAATATGTGTGTATTTATTTGTAAAATGTATAAATATACTTCTATGCTAATAACTATGTACATTATAAGGCATAAAAGGAATAAAAAACTTTTTTAAAAAAAAGAACAAGATAAATATGAAATAATACTTGATCCCAGAGTCCATAGCAAGCCACTAGAGTTTGTTGAGCAGGGGAGTGACCTGTTGATATAAAAACTTTGGGACAATCTTTTTGCCACCTCTCTGGAGGATCAATTGGAATGGGGAAGGAGTCAGGGAGAACAATGAGAAAGTTATTGCAGTATTCCAGGAAGAAGCAATAAGAGCCTGAACTATGGAGGTTGCTGTGTACATAGAAAGAATTAAATGTACTCGAGAGATACAGAGATAGAATCAATAATATCTGGCAACTTATTGGATGTGTGGTTGTGGGCAGTGGGTGGGTAACTGAGGGTTCAAGGATAGTATGATATTTTGATAACCTGCTCAGCTAGAAGGATAGTAGTGCCCTTGATAGTAATGGGGAGGTTTGGGAAGTGAATGGATTTGGAGGAAGATAATGCAATGATATTTGCAGTCAAGATTACAGTCAGTCCATTTCAGCTCAAATTATGTTTCTTACTCTGCCTACCCAAAATGAAAAGAACCTAGCTGGAACTCTGAGTTCTATCACTAACCCCAAGCAAAGCACCCTGAGGTGATCTAGAGACAAGGAGCCAGAGTAGATTTTTGTCCCAATACCACTTGTGCAGCTGATGTAGGTCGCTGCTTTATGGAGTCGGTGACTGACTTAGAAATGGGGAAATTGGGATCTTACATAGCAGAGGTAGGGAATGGGATTGGGTCATATTGGGGGAAAAGGGTAAATGTAATTGTGTTATAGACAAGTCCCATGACTGGATATCACAACAAGGGAAGGAAATGACCTGAATTTACATTTTCCTATTGCCTGATCACATTACCCTTAGAATCAGCACCCAGGTCTCATTTTGGAGACCTTTGCTCTAAGACATAACTCAGAGTCTATTGGCCAAAAGAACAAAGTAAATTTGGTTAGTGTTCACATTTCTTCTTTTAGAATAGACTCAAGAGCAGCTTCTGTGTTGACACAGGATTGGAGCCCAACTCCACAGTCACCCTGACACAGATCCAGTCCCAGGAAAGCCTTACCAGAGAAGGAGATCCCCAGAGCCTCTGAATCAGCTGAAGCACCAGTGTCATCTTGAACTAAGCTCACAGTCTGGTGAGAGGGCTGAGCCCTTGGCAGGGGGGAGACTGCAAGGGTCTATGCTGGTGCTGAGGCAGAACTTGGGTTTTTCACCCCTGCTGGGAACCAGGAGGTAGGCTTGAGTAGCAGTGGCCCAGGTGGGGGAGGGACACAGGCTCATTGGAGCTGACAACCACAACGCACAAAGCTGGTTGATTAGCAAGTTGGTCTGGGGTCATCTAGGGACCAGGGAACAGGCCAGGTAAGTGAAGGACCTGATTCTCCTTAAATCATACTACCTGGGACTTCTGAAGCTTGGGATACTGCAGCCTGGAAACAGTGCCCCACTTTAAGGAGCTAAAAGTCAAGTAAAAGAAAGGCAAGATAAACAGACAGAGAAAGGAGAGGACCATAGAAAGTTTCTTCAGTGACAAGGAAAACCAAGGGGCACCCTCAGAGGAAGATGTCAACATCAAGGCCCCTATAGCTAAAGCTTCCAAGAAAAATATGAATTGGTCTCAGGCCATAGAGGTGCTCAAAAAGGACTTTGAAGATAAAGTTAGAAAGTTAGAGGAAAAATGGGGGTGATGCAGGAAAGACATGAGAAAAAAGTCAATAGCTTGAAAAACCAAATGGAAAAGGTCTCTGATGTAAATAATTGCATAAGAATTAGGATTGACCAAATGGAACTTTATGAGAAACCAAGACAAAATAAAGCAAATGCAAATGAATAAAAAAATAGAGGACAATGTGAAATATCTTCTGGGAAAAATTGCTGACCTGGAAAATAGGTCTAGGAGAGATAATTTGAAAATTATTGGTCCATCTGAAAACCATGATCAAGGAAAGAGCTTAGACATCATCTTCCAAGATATTTTCAGGGAAAATTGCCCTGAAATTCTAGAAGCAGAAACTAAAATAGAAATTGAAAGAAAACACTGATCACCTCCAGAAAGAGATCCCCAAAGGAAAACTCCTAGGAATATTATGGCCAAATTCCAGATCTCTCAGTTCAAGGAGAAAATATTTCAAGCTGCCAAAAAGAAAGAATTCAAGTACTGTGGAGCCCCAGTCAGGATAGCACAAGATCTAGCAGTTTCTACATTAAAGGACTGGAGGGCATGGAATATGATATTCCAGAGGGCAAAGGAATTGGGATTACAACCAAGAATCACCTACCCAGCAAAACTGATCATAATCTTTCAGAGTAAAAAGTGGGACTTTAATTTAAAAAAAGAGGAATTTCAAGTATTTGTGATGAAAAGACCTGAACTGAATGGCAAATTTGACTTTCAAATACAAGACCCTAGTTGGGGGATATACCTGGGGTCATACAGTGGGTGACTGTCTTGTGTCTGAGTCTGGGTTTTGGCTGGGATCCCCCTAGGTCTAGGATGGATGCTTTGTCCACTCTGTCACCTAGCTGCCCCATGATGACATCTTTAGGATTAAATTGAGGGGAGAGGGGAATGCACTGGGGGAGGGGGAAGGGCAGAGGTGAAATCCTACATGAAAGAAACAGGAAAAGGCTTATGGAGTGGGGGAGGAGCAGGGCAGTAAATGAATTTTACACTTGTCAGAAAAGGCTCAAAGACCTTAAACTAATCAGAGTTGCCTCAAGGAGGGATTAACACACACACACACACACACACACACACACACACACTCAACTGGGTGGAGTAATCTATTTAATCTGGGTAGTAAATGATTTTAACACTCATCAGAATTGGTTCAAAGACCTCAATCTCATCATCATTGCCTCAAGGAGTGAGTAACATACACACTCAATTGGCTGGAGTAATCTTTCTAGCCGGAAAATAGGAGGGGAAGGGGATAAAGACAGAGGGGCAAAAGAAGGAAGGGCAGAGTAGGGGAGGGGACATACAGAAGCAAATCCCTTTTGAAGAGGGATACGATGAAAGAAGGTGGATAATAGAACAAATATCATGGGGAAGGGAATAGGATGGAAGGGAAACAGTCAACAATAGTAATCATGAAAAAGAGAAAAGGGGGAAAAATTGTACAAAAAATATTTACAGCAACTCTTTGTAATGGCTAAGAATTGAGAACCAAAGGAATGTCCATCAATTGAGGAATGATGGAAGAAGCTGTGGTACATGATTGTGGTGGAATGGTCTTGTGCTATAGGAAATGACAAACAGAATGATCCCAGAAAAACCTGGAAAGACTAATGAACATTGATGTATAGTGCAGCAGAACTGGGAGAACATTGTGCATAGTGACACCAATATTGTTCCATGAGCAATTGTATATTACTTAACTAATCTCAGCAATGCAATGATCAAAGACAATCCCAAGGGACTAATGATGAAGTTTACTGTTCACCCCCATAGAAACAACTGATAAAAAGAGCACTTGTGGATTGTACATATATAACCTGGTTGCTGTCTTGTGGAGGGGAGAAGAAAGAAAGGGAGGGAGGGAGAAAAATTTGGAACTCTAAATCTTACGAAAATGAATGTTGAAAACTACCCTTACATGTAACTCGAAAAAAATAAAATAAATGTTTGTTGCTTAAAAAAAAAATAGAATAGATTCAACTATTCAACAAATCTTGTATTATCTGCTGTGTGCTGACTGCTAAAGCTATAAAGTCTGTAATGACAGTCATTCCTGTGCTAAAGAGATTATGTTGAATTTAGAGGAATGTACATAAACACAAACAAAATAATCCAAAATATATGCAAAAAAATCAAGGTGAGCAAAATGCTAACAATTGGAAGAATCAGGAAAGGTCTTATTTTGGAAGGCATTGAAATGAGCAAGGAATTCCAGGAGGCAAAGGAGGAGAGATTCTTAGTCATTATCATATTTTCCCAGTTAACAACAATAATTATCTTTTTGTCTGTGTGGTGATTTGCATTTCATCCCCTGAAGTTGATTATATCCACTCTAAATGTTAATCAATAATTTTATTAAAAATTTAATGATATTAAATTGTTACTGTTATTAATGATAATTTTATTATCTTTTTCCAATATTCCTTATTTAATTAAATACTTTGAAATCTAGAGGGAATAAAAACTATGAAAATTTGACAAATTGTTTTTATATATGTTTATATAATAATAAATTTGGGTCCCAAAATGGTAAAGGCTGAAAAATCATAGAATGTGTGGCATGAATTCATTTACTTTCTATCCCATGTTGGAACATGAAGAATCAAAGTAGCTATACCAGAAGGTTGGAAAGTAAATTGTCATGGATGTGTTTGCACCTCTCCTACCTTTGAGAAATATCCTGATTGCAATCTCTATTTTAATGATAGCCCTGAAGATTGAGCTAAGTATACCTTTTATACTTGGGAGAATAATTGGGCCCAATATATATCTATTTGTGAAAGTGGATGAGTAAAGGAGGAAATACCATTCTTGACATACAGGACCCATTCTTTTAAGAAAGACTAATGTCTATTTTAAGTTCTTTTATGCCTCAACCTATAATTTGAAAAGTAAGTACCAGCATGCAATCTGATCTTAATTCTTCCTCCTCCTCCTCCTCCTCCTGGGTTAACATACCTCTATGAAATGTTTTAATTTCTGGATTTCCTGCTGTCTCCTTTCTTCTTTGTATTTTGTAGTGCCGCCATATCATTGGCATTTCCTTTAATTTATTGTGTAATTGAAGGGAAGCTTTTTTGGCTTTTAATTTTTTTTGAAAGACAGCTCTATTCTAAAATGTTGTGTGAACTATAATTTCAATCATATCCTTCATCTTGGAGCTCTTATTAAAATGTGAGTCCAACTGTTTAACCTGAGAGTTTAGTCATCTTTTAGAATATTTTCATTGTATATTTTATTTGATTAAAAGGCCTATACAGTCTTTAAATGTCATGAACTTTGCTTAAAATTCAAGCTAATGAAAGACAGCTGATTCTAAACTGTGCATATATATGAGCTTCAATAAGGATTGGAGTGACGTAATATTACCAAAACCTAACAAATAGCTGAGCCAATGGAAATTATAAAAAATGAATATGAATAAAATTGCATTATATGGCCTTTATCAAATAGCTTTAAAACCAATTATCAAATAAAAAATAAACAGTCTTATTATGGGATAGATTGGAAAAAATATTATTTTGAATGAGAAACAAGAAGGAACATTTAAGGTAATCCTTATGTTGACATGAAGGTGTCTACCTTATGAAAAGTAGTGTGGATTAGTGGATAGAGAGCAGGACTCAGAGTCAGGAAGAACTGAGTTCAAGTCATGTATCTGTCATAGATATACTGGCTTTGTGACCCTGGACAAGTCTCTTAACTTTTCAGTCCCTTAGGCAACTCTCTAATATGATTAGTTGCCAGATAAATTCTGGTACCAAGCAGAGGTACAGATACAGAGTGGACTCATCTCCAAATACCAAATAAAATATGATGTTTGAAAGTTGAGCAATGTTCTATTCAGAAAGAGAGCCATTCATATTTACAGTTGAGGATGTGGTAGGCTCAGAAGACTCAAAAGCAGAGAAATCAGTTACTGGTTCCTGTTTGGAAGTTGCCTTGTCATCACCAAAAGAAAGAAAAAAGTCCAAAGAGTATAGGTGAAATGAAGTCCATAAATATTAAATTAAGGTCTAGATAGTAAATTATTATTGCAGATGTCAAAGAGAACAGGTTGAAGTTTTATACTTGCAGAATGTGATACATCAGGAAGATGAATAGAATCTAAAATATTTGTAGTATCTTGGAATAGTTCATGTCTAAAAGAATACACTTAGAACATATGATCAAGTTAACCTTTACAAAATTGATTGGTATAATAGCTCACAATAAAGTTATTTTATCCAGAATTAGAGCTCTAAAATGATTAATATTCATTTTTTAAAAATTGTAATAAGCTTCCACTGCTGAACCATGAGGCTATCCATGAGAACCATGGAGAAGGGTCCCACTAGGCAGTAGTAGCCACCTGTACATGAATGTGTCATGCTATTTGCAAAGTACTATTCAATAGTTTTTTCAAATTCCCCAATATCACTGATATTGATAAATGTCTTAAATAATAACTTCCAACAATCAAAGTATCATATGGATTTAACCACTGAAGATAATAACGATAACAAATAATGTGAATTAGGTTTCTTGATTCAGGATATAATATACAACAATTCTAAATATTGCTATAAATATATAATTATAATGGCAAAAAATTACATAAAATAATTAGTAACATGATTCATTAATGCATAATTTCCATCCATCAACAATTGATCAATTAGAGCATATACTCAGAGTGAAAAGATCTAAAATCAATCGATTGTACAAGACTATTTTTGCTTAGGGTTTTTACAGAAAGAATACATATTGCATAGACAAATGGGACAAATGGGTCAAAATGTGATAAATCCTCCTAAGCTTACAGATACGGTTGACCATCTTTGTAATAAAGATGTATGAAAGATCTCTTTAGTATAGGAATACTTGGCAGTAATTCTGTTACCTTTATCCCATGTGTCATATCCTGATATATTTCCTCATCAGCACTACCATATACACCTGTAGTATCACCAGAATCACTGGTCTTGGGTATAGCATCTATGAATCTGGAGTCACAAGAGCTTTCTTATTTCTGTTCAATAATCTGTTGTTCATAGTAAAGCTCCCTTTTTGCATAAGTGAAACTGTCTTGCTATCTCTAAGATTTGGGGAAATTCTTTTCCAGCAATTGTAACAATGGAAAATTCCCAAGCAATGCAAAAGAAAAATAACTAAATGAACTATGATTAACAAGAAGATCTATAAAAAAGGTGATAACATTTTATGTAAAATTACAGGAGTAATTAGGTGAACTGTCCAACAGGCTTGGTGAAAGAAAAGGCTCACCTTTCTCACTTACTTACCCAAACCCTGGTTTCCACTTCTTTGTCTCTATTCTGGTTCACTTATACTGGTGCTTTAGCCAGAAAAATGGAAATAGATAATTGGGATTCCGGACTTATAGGAAATAAATGGAAGACTGCACATAAGTCAAATACTGAAAAACAAATGGGATCAAAAGGAATAGCAGTCATAATAGTGGCTGGGTTAGGCATAACAGAATGAAGAACAATCACATAAGTATTAATTGCTCTAAGATATTGAACAAAACAATAGATGGACTTACCATCAGGACCAGACTTTGACTTCTTTGCTGGAAGAATAGAAGTATTTGCCTGCAACCTATATAGAACAATAGCCATGGCACAGATGGTGGTTTCCCTCCTTTGGTGGTAATACATAAATACACAATGTGATTAGAAGGTCTTCAAACTTCCTATTTTTTTTTTTTGTGAGGCAATTGGGGTTAAGTGACTTGCCCAGGGTCACACAGCTAGTAATTGTTAAGTGTCTGAGGCCAGATTTGAACTCAGGTCCTCCTGAATCCAGGGCCAGTGATCTATCCACTGTGCCACTTAGCTGCCCCTCAAACTTCTCAACAATTATTGTATTTTTTTTAGTTATTGCTTTTTCCAGAATACAATAAATACCAATTTTCAATTTGAAAAAGATTTCAATTCATTGAACAAATCTCTACCCCCCCCAAAAAATTAATAGGAGATTTGGGTATTCACAAAAAAAGAATGAATTCAATAAAAAAATAAGTTAACAAATCATCAAACATAAGCAAGAACATTTTACACCTTAAACACATTAGTTGGGGGAAGATATGAACAAACTTGTTCAGACGTTTCCAGAAATTATCCTACTCTACTCCCTGCCCCTTCCTAATTCTTTCTTTTCCTTTTTTTTTTTTTTGGTGAGGCAATTGGGGTTAAATGACATGCCCAGGGTCACGCAGCTAATAAGTGTTAAGTGTCTGAGGCCACATTTGAACTCAGGTCCTCCTGAATCCAGGGCTGGTGCTCTATCCACTGTGCCACCTAGCTGCCTGATCCTACTTCTTTTTAAAACATTCTGTGGCTGTGAATTTTACCTTTCCACAATAGAAACAACGAATTCTTTTTTTTTCCTTGACCTTGAGGCATTTGCTGAATAGTGACTAAAATTGGTTTGGTCTTTTGACTTGATCCTTCTTTTTCATCTTTTCCCTCATACTCATATTGGGCAATTGCTTTTAGTTCCCCAATGTCCTTTTCATGACATCAAGGACAATATCTTTTAAAAATACTACTTAATATTTAGAAGAGCCTGATTCTAGCATCCCTAGGGTTTATAGGGTCCAATCTAGCAAACCTTCTAGAATTCTTACACAATCTATCATAAAACCTCAGAGGAGTCTCATCTCTTTCCTGTGTTGTCTTTTGGAATTTATTGTAGTTCTCTGGTCTTTCTGAGAAAAGTTCCATTCCTCTAGTTAGATTATCTCTATCATCTCTTAATTGTTTCATATTTGTTATGTTAAGGGCTAAAATTCTAGCTAAACTGTCTAAAATCTAATGAGTGGTCGCCAATAAATTATAAGCTTTAACAAGAGTTAGACTTTTAAGCATTTATAAAGGAGAATAAGAATTTGGTAAAGAGAGAGATAAAGGCCTAGATTCCTATCTATTAAAGGGAGAGCGCATTTCTAGCTCCCTTCTCTGCCAGAATCCTCAGGAAACTGCGCAAGACAGAGCACTAGCCCCTTCCTTCTTCCTCTCACTAGCCAACGTCACTTCCTGATGCCAAAGAAAAGACTCCTGGTCTTGCCCTCAAAGACCTTCGCTTCATGGGCGGAACTCTTCTACAGTAAGTCTCCAACAGGTGGCGTCATTCCAATCGTTACAGTTATTAAAGAAAAAGTAGAAAATGTGGCATGTTGGGATGTGTAAGGGTATGTAAGGACACGTTGGAGCATGTTGAGATATGCCCTCTCTTCCCATTAACCTTATCATTCATTTCTTCTTGAAGTTCAAAATAACACTTTCCAACAAGCTAAGTATTCTAAGTGTTCCCATTTTTCCTGTTTTTCTAAAACCTCTTCTATCTTGTCTAGAATACTGTGGGGACCAATTTTTAATTGGGGAGTGCTAGCTAAGTGGCTGGTTGCAATATTGGGGCAAGGGAGACTGGCAGCCTCCCTCAAAATAGAACAAGATTTATTTTAACAAGAACGAACTACGAACTTAAAAAAACACACAAACATTATCAGTAGGATCAAGGGAAAGGAAATAAAATGGGGAAAGGGAAATTATAATACCTGAAAAAATACCACCGCCCAGGAATCAGCTGAAAATACGCAACAGAACACATGTCGATTTCCAGCTTCCACCTAGAATGCCCAATTCTCCTCTCCCAAACCTAGAAACAACCCCACACAGCCCCAGCCAATGGGATAGCCGCTCTGACAGTCACCTGACTGCCCTCACTAGGCTTCCAATCATTATAATTTTGCCAGGCCCATGTAGGTGTCAGGGAGTGGTGATGACATGAGGTGCCAGAGCCCTGGCAATGGCTACAACCAGTGGGTGGAGCACCTTGCGGTTTGCGGAGCCCCAGGCCAGTGCGCATGAGGCATAAAAAACCTCAAATAACAATTCATTCTTTACATTCCCCACTTTGTTTCATCAAGAAACATGAATATATCTTTATTATTATCATTTTAAAAGATTATTTAAACAGAAATCTCTGAATATTCAAAATTAATATCCTGAAAAGTTGCCAGTGAATTGAACTTCTACATATTGAATCCATTGGTTTATTTTATGTCAAAATACTCAACCAACTCAAGTAGTATGCACTCTCGGTGAAATCAATGAAGTCCCTCCAGTTTATAGAATGATAATTATAATGATGCACACATTGTGTGTGTGTGTGTGCGCGTGTGCGTGCGCACGTGTGCGCGTGCATGTGTAGGGGTTTGCTGTTGACAATAGAAGACCATGGTTTTCTATATTGTTAAGGGGAATAGTTACTGTAGCAATTATTAGCATGGCACTACCCTTTGTTGTTCCAGGCTGGCAGTGGCCAAAACCCCTTCAAATTCTAAATCTGAGTCTTGATGAAATGTTAGCCAAACTTCTTCCTGAGGCTATAAATCATTTTAAAACCTCACATGTTGAGTTTTCATATAACAAAGGATGCTTGTCTCCCTGTGGGTCTATGCATATCATATTTACCTGGCATACTTGTCAGTAGATTTCATTGAATATAGTCATGTTATTGTGTTATATATGAGTTCAGAGGCATTCAAAGTACTTCGCCTATTGAGCCAGGATGACTTTCTATGTTTCCCCACATTTTTTATACATAATAATTAGGGAAAATACACAAAGAGAAATTATCTCCTACTGACATAGAAAAATGTTAATTCCTTTAAGTTCTCAGTAGCCTCTAAGAAAAGGCAATTTGGAAGAAAATAGCTAGATAGGTTTTCTACCACACTTAACAAGGTTGCCAGGATTCATGAATTACTAGATTAACAATGAGCTCCTCTCCCCAAATTCCATCAAGAGATTAAAACACAGTGCAGAGGTAGATGGCTATCAGGCCCAAGTTTATAATCCACTGAAATAGAATCCTATGATCCCTTTAGACCTTCCTTAATTTTTATGGGTGAGCAACACAGCAGTTATCTTGTGCATAGTAGGTTCTCAAGAACATGCTGGAAGAATGAATATACTGAGTTCTGCTTCTGATAATCATTTGATAGGTCCTTGGCAAGAACCATGGGTTGATTATTTTCTGTTATTTAGCTTTCAATTTAGAACTTTCTGTAAATTATAGTTTTCAAAAGATTATGATCTAAATTGCATTTAAGAAGTCACATAATTAAATGAATGGCTGAATTGAGATGCAGAAGTCTGATAACTTTAGATATTGAAACTAAAGTATGTTCCATGTGAACACAATAATCAGAACTGTTTTATTTAATGATTTAGAACACTTTTTCATGATTATAGATAACTGATTTTTTCTAAAAACTGTCTGCTTAAATTCTTTGACCATTTATCAATTGAGGAATGACTTGTATTTTTAAAAATTTGACTCAGTTCTCTATGTATTTCAGAAAGGAGGCTTTTTCAGTGATACTTTCTATAATTTTTTGCCCAGTTTCCTGCATTTCTTCTAATCTCTAATTCACTAGTTTTGTTTCTGCAAACCTATTTTAATTTAATGTAATCAAAATTATCTGGGGCAGCTAGGTGGTGCAGTGGATAAAGCATTGGTCCTGGGTTCAGGAGGACACGAGTTCAAATCCAGCCTCAGACACTTGGCACTTACTAGCTGTGTGACCCTGGGCAAATCACTTAACCCCCATTACCCCCCCCAAAAAAATCCAATTTATTTCCCATGATCCTCTCTTTCTCTTGTTTGGTCACAAATTCTTCCCTTATCCATAGATCTGACAGATAAAATTTTCTATGCTCCCCATATTTGCTTATGATAACACCCTTTATGTCTAAATTATGTACATATTTTGACCTTATCTTGGTATATGGTGTGAAATGTTGGTCAGTGCCTAGTTTCTGACAAGCTGTTTTCCAGTTTCCCTAACAATATTTATCAAATAGTGAGTTCCTGACTCCAAAGCTTGAATTGTTAGGTTTATCAAACATTTGATTACTAAAGTCATTTACTACTGTGCATTTTGTACCTAATTATTACCACTCCATTTCTTAGCCTTTTAAAAAGGTTTTTTAAGGCTTAAATCTGTCTCTGGTCAACCCTGACCTCCAGTATTCAAGAAGTATGATACAGGCTTTTCACTAAAAGTGGGGGGAGGGGGGCAGCCAGGTTGTGCAGTGGATAAAACACCGGCCCTGGATTCAGGAGTACCTGAGTTCAAATCCGGCCTCAGACACTTGACACTTACTAGCTGTGTGACCCTGGGTAAGTCACTTAACCCCCATTGCCCCGCAAAAAAAAAAAAAAGTGTGTGTGGGGAGGAACAAAACATAAACATAAACAAAACAATGCAATATTTCCCTGAATTAAGGAGAGTCCTGGACCTAAATAATCATGCCTATATGGTGGCAAAATATTTGTGGTTCAAAGCAGGCTTCTCCATGCAAAAGAAAGATGGCCATAAGTAGAAATGGCATCAAGAGCATGAAGGCCAGAACAAAGATGATAATACTTCCCTTGTAACCACTGAACCTCATTTACCTGTTAAGTTGACCTGTACTGATGCTCAGTTAGTGTTCTCTGACTCAATGCCTCTATCCAACTTGACAATGATCATGGAGGTGGTGGTATAATACACAATCTTTGATGATGAGAGACCTCTGAGGGAATGCCTTCCTTCTTTTGGGAGGCTGGTTATACAGCTTCCATTTTTGCTATGAAGAAATACTTTTTACAATTATAGAATTAGGAACTGCTCATTCAGCTGCATTGGCATTTCCAAAGAGTCATTAAAAATAGTTTATATAAATGACTCCTTTAAAGTTGGGAGGAGTCTTTTATCAGGAGACCTCCCCCAAGGTTATTTGGTGATAAAGTGCACCTACTAAAATACAAAGGCACATGGTCCTAGCAAAGGCTGATGAAGGGAAAATCTCTATCTCCAAAAATTCAAGTCCCTCTGGGCTGCTTCCTATTTTATACCAGTCCTATCTTAACTCAATGTCATCTGAAAAGGGAGGGATGGCATTCTTTCCCCTCTCTTCAACTTCTTAACTTTCCTCATGGCTCTGATTTTGTACACCAGTCTCCTGGGCTAGAAAGATGTAACTTTGGGGTTCCCCAACTTTTGCTGCTATCTTACCCAATGAAAGGGAAAAGTCTGAGTGTCAAATCTGAAGAGACCTCCCTTTTCCTCTTCTGACTGCTGATGTTTCCCCCTCGCAGGCTCTTTTTCTTTAGCTTTTTTTCCCTTTTCTGCTTCACCAGTTATCATTTCCACACATTCATTTGGGGGAAAATAGCCCCAAACATTTATTTTCCTTAGTCATTCAAATGGGGATGAGAGGGGGAAAGATACCAGGTCTCTCTACATAGCTTTATTTTATTTTATTTTATTTATTATTATTATTTTTTTAGTGAGGCAATTGGGGTTAAGTGACTTGCCCAGAGTCACACAGCTAGTAAGTGTTAAGTGTCTGAGGCCAGATTTGAACTCAGGTACTCTTGACTCCAGGACCAGTGCATCTACTGCACCATCTAGCTGCCCCCATAGCTTTATTTTAATTGAAGAAAATGTATAAAATCTTAAGCAGTAATTTTTTTGATACAGTAATTTTGTGTAATTATTTTTCAGTGTAAATCTATATATGCTTTTCTTTTCAAAGTGTCAGAGCTGGCTCAGAACATAGCTACAGTACATTAAGCAGAGAAGGGGGTGTGGCTAATCCTCCCTCCAAACAGATTCTATAGCTGAGGCGATGACACACCATCACTTCTGAGGTTTATGAATACTTGAATCCCTTCTGTTGCCAATTTCTGGTCTTATCTAATTTTCTCAAGTTCATTTGAAAAATAATTTTTTGCTTAATTCTCTCTAAAAACATTTTTATTGATATCTTTTGTTTTTATTCCTGAGCATTTCTTTTTCCTCATTTACATGTCTACTCTTTAAGATAACTTTTATAATGAAGATTAAAAAAGAAAGAGAAGAAATTTTTGGATCAATTCACAAGTCTACCAACAGAGAATTGGTATGCCTAGCTTTTCACACCTTCTCCAATATTGACCATCCGCACCTTTTGTAATTCTTTCTAGTTTTCTAGATGTGAGATGAAAGCTCAAAATTGTTTTGATTGCATGGAGTCTCCTAAAAGAAATATAGTCTCCTACCAGAAATATAGAAAATCTTCACCTATTTTTCAGTAGAAATATAGTGAAAAAGTATAAACAAACTGTTCTCAAACTCCTGGGATTTCTTCTGCTGCCCATGTCTGGTTTTATCTAATTTAAGCAAGATTACCTGAAAAATCAGCTTTTGCTTATCCCTCTTTAAAAACAATTTTTATTTTCATTTTGTTTTTATATCCTTTTAATATCCTTTTCCTTATTCGTATACCCACCTTTTAAGCCATCATAAGAAAGATTTTTTTAAAATAGAAGAAAGAGGAAAGAAGGCAATTCTGCAAAACTAATTTGTGAATTGTACCTAGCAGTATGGTCAATATTTCATACCCACAGTATCTCAGTATTACAAAGGTAGGGAATTAAATTTTCTCAGCTTGTTTTATACTATCTCTGGTGACAAGTTAATCCTATTTCTCTCTCTGAACTGAAGCCCTAATTCTAGAGCAATTTGGGGGTTTTCCTTTTTGTCATCATGTGCTTCATTGTGGGTTATAGTATTCTGCATCATGGTAGACAAGTGCACTTGTAAGAATTTCCTAGCTGTAGGACTGACATAGCAGGATCACATGCAACCTCATGGGATGGGTATTGGTTATGAATATATATTTTTTGCAGGGCAATGAGGGTTAAGTGACTTGCCCAGGGTCAGACAGCTAGTGTCAAGTGTCTGAGGCCGGACATGAACTCAGGTCCTCCTGCGTCCAGGGCCGATGCTTTATCCACAGCACCACCTAGCAGCCCCCGGTTATGAATATAATTTAAAATTGATCACTCTGAGCAATCTCCCTTAGGTTTAGATTGAGGATAATATCAAATTCTTTATGCCAGGCATTACTGGATCTTCTCCTCTGTACCTCATTGTACTGGTGATTTACTGACATAGAACTACCATTCCCTGCAACTTGAGAAAGTCCATTTGCATGTCACCTGTAAAAATAAATCCATGTAGCATCTAGTCAGCACTAGTCAAAGGCTAAAACCATCCTTTATTTAAGATTTATTTTTCATGGCATTCACACACCTGTTTAGCCACCCCTAAGTCTTTGAACATGTATTTTATTGATAGTTTTTTATCTTCATATCTAGTACTATTTTCATCCATTTTTTTGTGCCTCAAGGCATCAAAATTTAATTGGCATTAACATTTGTAGTCTTTTAGCACTGTAACTATGACAGTATTCAATATCCAGGTAGAAAAAATAATAAAATCTGAAGTTATCAGGTTGCAAGAAAGAATGAGCTCTTTCCCTAGTCTACCCAATTCTGATTTGATCCCTCTTCCACCAACTGAGGGAATGCTTCATGCCACTTATCTTGGGTACAGTTTGTGCACAAAAGTTCCTAGCTTTGGCTCTGTTCACAATTATTGTATATTCTGTGCTCCAAGGTCTCATATGCTTTTACTCCAGAAATCCTGGGGTTATGAGTAGAATCAAAATAAATGAAATTTATAGAAATGTTCTACTGTGTAGAAATAATGTGATATTAAAGCATAGCTCAGATAACATTAAGAATTAGATTTGACATGTGACTCAACAAATAAGGTCACTTTTAGATCTGTTTCATTCTTTGTGTAATTTGTTTATATTTGAGTGGCACTACGAGATTAAAATAAACATATTCCAAGTATCGAAGAGGGATGAACTATAAGGACAGGAGGCTTCTTATTAAATACTGTGATTGCTCTTTATTTATTAACAAGAGTGATATGGTGCAAGAGTGCCTGACTATTAGATAACATGGATTCTTTTGAATGTTCTATTTTTAATCCGCAAGAGGGATTCTTATTTATGATGATGAACTATGTTACAGAAACATAGTTTATGGAGCAGAGTTCCTTCAGAATATTCCTTTAGAATAAATAGCTCTGATTTCATTTTAAGTGATAGTTAGAGAAGTCTTTACATAATACCACCATTTTTCATTTATACAGGCTTCTGAAAATTGAGCATGCTTATCTTCCAGCTACTAACAACAGATGTGCTTAGCATACAACATAAGAAGTAGATTTTATAGTATGTAGCTAAGATCTAGTAAAATTGGAATGAAAATTTGCCTTCAAGGGAGCATTCTACTATTTTTGTCTGCAAAGCTGTTTTTCATTTTGGCTAGAAATGAGAGTAAAAGGATGAGTTTTAGGTCCACCTTCTAGACTTTCCCTCCCCCTATTTTTTTAAAAATAGTTACCACTGATATGTTAGTCTTTAAGATTCCATTAGAACAAATAATTACTTATTTCAAACCATGAACCTCCGTGTTGGAAGGCCATGTAGTTCAATGTATACCTAAACAGGAATCCTTTCTAAAAAATTCCCAACAATTAGTCACTGTGTCTTTGCTTAAAGACCTCTACTGAGGGGGAAACCACTCCCTTTACATGTAGCATTGCACTTTTGAATAGTTCTACTTGTTAGGGTAATTTTGTTTATGCCTAATTAAAATTTGACTTTTGCAAATTCCAAACATTTCTACCGCATATGACAGTGTCAAAGGAATAGTGTGCACTCAATAGTGTTGAGTATCAGTGGGGGGGGGGCGGGGAGGGGGAGAAAAGGAAATGTCTATACAGAAATATAACTGGGATGTAAGCTTAAGGACAATTTCATTTTTGTCTTATATCCTCAACACAATGTACAGTGCTTGGCACATAGTAAATGCATAATAAATTCTGGTTTATTGATTTTTTTGTTAAGATCTTTTAAATGTTATTCATATAAGTATAAGTACTTAGCTGTTTCTCAAGTTTTGTAAGCAGAAGGTTGGTCAATAGCAGTTAGATCATCGGTAGTGTGATGAGTAAAACTATATGTGGTAGCCCTATTTCTGTCCCAAGGGTAGGGTGTTAGCTGGTGTTTATCATATATTTGTTACTTAGAAAGTAGAGGCTACTGTGCCAGTTTTGGGGCATCAAGAATTTATTACAGTGTATTAAATATTAGTAAAGAGAGCATGCATGGCTCTGAAAGATAGGAAAGCCTAGCTAGGAAACAGAAGAGAGAGAAGAGAAAAAATGGGGAACCCTAGAGGGCTGCATCTGCTCCTACCAAGTTCTTGGACCAAAAGAGAGCCAGTCTCTGTGTAAGCTTGCTGTGGGCAGGAGCAGGGCCCGTCCATATGCCTTGTTCAAAGCTAACTGACTAGCATCACTCAAATCTATTGGTTCACTGGATTTGAGAGTGGTTCAGTGCAGTATGCTGAGGTCAGAGCCCAGAGAACAGATTCGCTGGCGGGAACTAGGCTTTCAGGTAGGTGTGGTTTTGAGTGAGGTAACTAACTTCCTGGCTCTGGGCTGACCTTAAGAAAGATCAGGCCCAGCTCTCTCAGCAGGGGCCCCTGGGAGTCCCCAAACCCCTATTTTTAATAATTTTCTCACAGTAGAAATCACTTTTATTTCCTTACTAAATTCTTCATTCTTCACAAAATTTTAAATTGAGTTCCTGAGAATTAAGTACAGAAGCAACACCTTTTATTCCAAACTGAAATTGTATAGAAATTTGCTCATGCCTATGGGGGGGCCAAGATCTAGTTTTATTGGTGGTTTGCATTGTTACTACTATTTACTATATGGTTAAGTTTTGTGTATGTGTGACCACAACTCTTTTCATTATTAAACCTGGATTCTATGAAACCAGTAAGCCATGATTTAGCAACAAAAAACATCTGTATGAAGTGAGCAAAATGTTCAGGTAAAGGCGTTTATTGGTCCCCATGTCCCTATTATTTTGTTTATTTATATTTTATACATATATCAAACATAGATATAATATTCATATGTATACATTTATGATATATATAATGTAAACTTTCTACATTATTACTTTTATATATACCTACATATATTCTAATAAATATATCTTAGTATTTTGAATCCTTAAATGATTATTTTATAAATGACATATACATATCAATTTATATAAATAATTTATATGACAAATTTGTTTAAATATAATTACTATATAAGACCTAAATAACTCATAAATGCACAACATATATATTTATGTGTGTGTATATAAATGCATATATACCTCCTGTACCTTTCCCAGCACACCCATCCCCCACCTTTCCAGATTAAACATTTTTATTTATATTTTTTTGTTCCTATCACTATCCCTCCTTCCCTTCCTCTACTCCTCCCTCTCCAAGGTGGCTAACAATCTGATATGGGCCATACATATATGATCATGCAAAACATCACCATATTTTTCACATAATGAAAGAATGTGAAAAATAGCATGTTTCAATTTGTTCCATTAATATCAGTTCTTTACTTGGAGACAAATAGTATGTTTCAACTATAGTCTTTGTCTTGGATTGTCTTGAATCATTGTGTTGTTGAGAATATTCAAGTCATTTACAGTTCTTCATCAAACAATATTGCTGTTTCTGTGTACAATGTTCTCTTGGTTCTGTTCACTTCCCAATACATCATTTCATACATGGCTTTCCATGCTTTTTTTGAAGCACTTATTTTTTTCAAATAATTTATATAGTATTGGGATTAATTGTTCTTTAAAAGTTTGGTAGAATTCACTTGTGAATACATTTGTTCCTGGAGATTTTTCAACTCCTTCAACTTTTCCTTCAAAAATGAAGATGTGGGGGAAGCTAGGTGGCACAGTGGATAGAACACTGGCCCTGGAGTCAGGAGGACCTGAGTTCAAATGCGGCCTCAGACACTTGACACTTACTAGCTATGTGACCCGGGGCAAGTCACTTAACCCCAATTGCCTCACAAACAAACAAAAATGAAGATGCTATACCATTTGGTGCATATATGTTAAACATTGATATGAATTCATTGTCCATGGTACCTTTCAGCAAAATATAGTTTACTTCTTTATCTCTTTTAACTAGACCTATTTTTGCTTTTGCTTAATCTGAAATCATAATTGCTACCCCTGTTTTCTTTGCTTCAGCTGAAGCATAATAGATTTTGTTCCAACTCTTTTCATTTACCCTGTCTGTATCACTCTTCTTTAAATGTGTTGATGTTTATAGTTATGACTGTCTGTTTCTCTCTATGCTATTTTCATCTGTTTATCCTTCCCACTCTGATCCCCAACCATCTCCTTTCCCACAATTGTTTTACTAATGATCACTGCCTTCCCAAATATCCCCTCCCTTGTCCCATATCTCTGTTATTCCTGTCAGAGGCTTTCTAATTTTATCCAAAGATGCAGTCCCCAAAATCGCAATAAATTCTTACAATACCACAACTCATTTAGCCATTCCCCAAGTAATGGGCATCCCCTTAATTTCTAATTCTTTGCCACCACCAAAAGAGCAGCTTTAAATATTTTTGTACATATGGGTCCTTTTCCCTTTTTTATGATCTCTTTGAGATATAGACCTAGTAGTGGTATTGCTGGGTCAAAGGGTATGCACAGTTTTATAGCCTTTTGGGTATGGTTTCAAATTGCTCTCTAGAATGGTTGGATCAGTACACAACTTCATCAAAAATGCAGTAGTATTCCAGTTTTCCCACATCTTCTCCAACATTTATTATTTTCCTTTTTTGTCATATTAGGCAGTCGGCTCTCAAGTGCATTCTTAACATGCGGTCATACCACAGTGCCAACTGTGACACTGATCACTCGTTAGTTTGTTTTAAAGTGTGGCTCCGGCCCAAAATATTGCATCATCTTAAACCAACAGGGTGATCTCATATCGACACTAGCAAAACCATGAATCTCAGCAAGGTGGATCAATTTTTGAGATCTCTCAAGAATGTGTTGATCGCATCTTCTCCTGCTACATCAGCTGCTGAAAAATAGAAACAGATACATGAGAGTGTCCACAGACTTGGTCTTGATGTCTTTGGGAAGAGGACCAGAAAAATGAATGACTAGTTTGAAGCCAAATGCAGTGAAATGAATCCCATCACTGAGGCCAAGCACAGCGCACTCATTGAATACAAATGCTCCCCAAATGAAAGTGCTCTTCAGAAACTATGTGCTGTGAGAAGAAATGCTCAGCGAATGAATATTGGGTTGAGCTCAGTGAGGGAATACAGGTGAGGGAATACAATCAAGAAAGCTTACACACCCATTTAGAGCAAGACAGCTCCCCTAAAGTCTAGCACTGGAGAGTACATTACGGACAGAGTTAAGCAAATGGAAAGATGGGTAGAGTACTTTTCTGAGTTGTACACCGTCAGAAATTCTATCACAGAATCAGCTTTAAACATCATGGAGACCTTCCGTGTACTACAGGAGTTGGACAATATACACACACTTGAGGAACTTGAGAATGTAATTAGCTCCCTAAGATGTGGAAAAGCTCCTGGTGCAGACGGTATTGCAGCTGAAATGATCAAATGCTCTAAAAACGTTCTCTTAAAACCCCTGCATGAATTGTTGTGCCTGTGTTGGAAAGAAGGTGAAGTGCCACAGGACATGCATGATGCCTGTATAGTTACTCTTTTTTTTTTTTTTTAAGTGAGGCAATTGGGGTTAAGTGACTTGCCCAGGGTCACACAGCTAGTAAGTGTTAAGTGCCTGAGGCCGGATTTGAACTCAGGTCCTCCTGACTCCAGGGCCGGTGCTCTATCCACTGCGCCATCTAGCTGCCCCAGTTACTCTTTATAAGAACAGTGGAGACAGGAGTTACTGTAACAACTACAGAGGAATTTCTCTTTTCAGCATCTTGGGAAGATGTTTGCCAAGGTCATCTTGCTTAGACTGTGTAAACTTGCTGAACGTGTTTACCCCGAATCGCAATGTGGCTTTCGAGCAGGGAGGTCAACTATTGATATGATTTTTTTGCTTCACCAACCGCAAGAAAAGCGTGGAGAACAAAGAAAACCCCTCTTCGTGGCCTTCATAGACCTGACCAAAGCGTTTGATATGGTTAACATAGAAGGTCTTTTTGAAATTCTCTCGAGAATTGGTTGCCCTCCTAAACTCCATAGCCTTTTTTTTTTTTTTGCACATAGTAGGCATTCAAAGATTTTTTAAAATGAAATCAGGGTAAATACAGGAAATAGAGGCCATGTCTAAGAGGTGTTGCCTTATGGCCAAAGAAGATGAAAATGAGAATCCTAAAACGTGGCCAAGAATAGAACCTTTAATGATAGGTGATTGATATATTCCTTGTGATTAGTGTAGTTTTCTCCATGCACAGTGGATATATATATATATATATATATATATATATATATATATATATATATATATATATATATATATATATATATATATTCTTTTACCTACAATTTTTTTTTGTGGGGCAATGAGGGTTAAGCAACTTGCCCAGGATCACACAGCTAGTAAGTTTCAAGTGTTTGAGACTGGATTTGAACCCAGGTCCTACTGAATCCAGGGCAGGTGCTTTATCCACTGCACCACCTAGCTGCCCCCTTTTACCTATCAAGATAAAAATAATGCTTTTTTTTTTTTTTGTGGGGCAATGAGAGTTAAGTGACTTGCCCAGGGCCATACAGCTAGTAAGTGTCAAGTGATTGAGGCTGTACTTGAACTCAGATCCTCTTGATTCCAGGGCCAGTATTTTATCCACTGAAAAGAATGCTTTTTCACAACCTACTGTGGAGCAGTTTAAATTTAGAGCAAATACTATATTTGAAAAAGAATAGAAAAGAGCATAGATTCCATGTAGTTGATGCCCTATTAACTTGTCTTTTTAGGTTTTTTTTTTGGTGAGGCAATTGGGGTTTAGTGACTTACCCAGGGTCACACAGCTAGTAAGTGTCAAGTGTCTGAGGCTGGATTTGAACTCAGGTCCTCCTGAATCCAGGGCCAGTGCTCTATCCACTGTGCCACCTAGCTGCCCCCCCATTAACTTGTCATGTAAAAAAACCAAAAACAGACATAACAGTCCAGTAAATGCATTGTTTTGCTTTGTATCAGAAAAAAAATGTTGTTTGACTTTTTTTTAACTTCTCAATCAGTGGTCTTGGCATCAGGAGACATAGCCTGAAAGATAGTTTTGTCCATGTCTGTGCTCAGTTGGTCATAGAAATAATCTTTTTTTCATTTGGGGTATAAATTTTACAAAAAATGAGATTTAATAAGTTTTAAAAGAATTTATGTGCCTTTAGATATCTAACTCTGAACTTTTTCATTGTAGTGCCATAGATTAATACTCTCACCTGGGATTAAAGTAAGGGAGGGAACAAGGATAGCCGTAAAAATGTACTAAAAAAATTAAAGAAATTTCTCCATTTTTCCCAGCTGCCATCTTATTATGTCTCAGCAGCATACTCTACCTAATCTTGGGTGTCTAGAGTATTGATTCTTTCATTGTTGATATTTTCTTCATTCACTTCATTTATTTATGTACTATCTTTTGAAATATCTTGTTAGTGGGGTAAAAGAAAAAAAAGAAGAAAGAAATCATGGAATCCAGGACAACATCCCTAAGTGAATTAAGAGCTCATTTAAATGACTCCCTTGCTATCTGCTGATTGAAGGATTTTAAATTACTAGTGAAGAATAGAAATTGCCATTACCTTAGATAATACGGCCAGACTCAAGATATTACAAAATCCAGTCTTGATTTAACAGGGTTGACCCTTTACATGGAAGGTCTTCTGCTTCTTATTAAGAACTTCCTCATGAGTTACTCAGAGACAGTTGTGTGAAATAAAAGTTTTTTCATTTACATTCCCTCATGGGATGCAGGTGTTTGAAGCAAAACTTCACAAGGAGTCATAACTGAATTCCCAAATTATCCCAATTGAGAATCACAATAAACAGAAATTCCAAGACAAAAAAAAAAAGAAATGTCCAGGTTTCTTATCAGATTTTTAGTGATCGTCTCCTCATCTATCACTCAAGAATGTCACTGAAGGGAGGGTAATCAAGGAAAAGATAACTCAAAAATTATAGAGATTTTATGTCTGAAATGATGTATTTTAAAGTTAAACGAACTTTTACTAAATGGAATTTGTTACAAACACTTTTTTGGAAACATTTATGGAAGAGACTTAAGTTCTGTGATACTCTATCCCCAAACCCCTGTCATCTATGTGTCATAAAATATTCAATAGCATTTATAAGGTTAAATACCTGTAATAAAAATAATAATACATAAAACTTATAGTGTTCATTCTGTGCCAAGCACTGTGTTAAGCAACAACCATGGGAAGTAGGTGCTGTTATCTCTATTTTACAGATGATAAAATAGAGTCAAACAGATATTAAATGACTTGCTCAGGGTCACATAGGAGGACCTGAGTTCAAATCCAGCCTCAGACACTTGACACTTACTAGCTGTGTGACCCTGGGTAAGTAACTAAACCTCAATTGCCTCACCAAAAAGTGTTCAAGGATGGATTTGAACTTCAGATTTCCTGATCCAAGGCTCAGTGCTTTACTTATTGCCCCATAAGCTACCTAATGAAAAAATAAGTGAAGAAATTTTTCTTAATTATAGTGAGATGAAGCGAAGAGAAAATGCATTTTGATCAGAAATTTTCTGAAGCAAAAACTATGAAAACAGTTTACATTAATTGACATTATTGAATAATCATCTGATAAGGATCTAGATCACTTGACAATATTTGATTCTTTGTGTTATTGTTGAATTATTTCAGTTGTGTCCTACTCTTCAGGATACCATTTGGTGTTTTCTTGGCAAAGAGATTGGAGTGATTTGCTGTTTCCTTCTTCAGCTCATTTCACAGATTAAAAAACTGGGTTAAGTGACTTCCCCAGGGCCAGATTGCTAGTAAGTGTCTGAGGCTAGATTTGAACTTGTGAAGACAAGTCTTCCTGATTCTAAGCCCGGTGCTCTATCCACCGTGCTACCTACCTGCCCCCTATTTGATTCTTTACAGTTAACTAAATAGAAAGTCTAGAGAGAGTTAGATCACAGGAACCTCAAAGTTAAACTATTTAGAAGCAAGCATGAAATAAATACAAGCCATTATACTATATTCTTGTATTTTTCTCACCTCAAATTATCTGTTTTAATGATGGATAATTAATTTATTTCCTGAGACTAGCACATTTTTTCCACAAAGAGTGAAAGGAAAAAAATCAATATATTGATTCTATTACCTACTCTTTGATCTTGGAAAACTGTCCTAAATTTATCCTTTTTATGCCTATGGTCTTTACTATTTTATTGCATATAGAGCCATAGTTTAACTGAGGTCATCAAAAACATGGTGGAGTGGGAAGAACTACATGATATTAAAAGTAAATGATTTAATTGCATGAAAAAACCCACTATTCAGCAACCAAATATTTTTAGCTTATTCAGGATCAGGCAACACAGATTCTGGTCCTGTTACTCTTTCTGTGGACAGGTCCCTTGTATCTCTAGGTCTCATTTTTCGTATCTGTAAATTGAGGAAAGTGAAAAAAAAATATGGAGCTGTACTCGATGGTTTGTAAGGATTCATCCAGATCTAACATTTCTATGCAATGATTTTATGTTTTTAAAGAGTTTAGTGTTGCTGAGACAAGCTTGAAGGATACTGGATTTGTTGGTTAAACAACAACAAGATATTCTGCCTTTAAATCTGAAGACTAAAATGTTAATAAGGCATCACTGTTCTGCTCATTTTATTTTTCTGTAATGAAAAAAAATTCCCATTGATTCTTCCCTGTGCATTATGATTCACAATTTCTACAGGCATTCAAGTCAAAAAAGATGTTGATACTCTTGGGATTTTATTCTATGGGGATGTAAGGTAGCAGTAGTATGTATCAGGGAAAAGGAAGATCCAAATCTCTATACTTTGAGTTTTCATTTAAGATTTCAACATATTTCTATTATTCCCATGAAACCTATTTCCTTTTGGCTTTCTTAATCAGTAAAGCTATGTATAGAGTAAGGAAATTTTCACTGGAAACATTTAAAGTGTTTTAAAGAGCATGCATGATAAAAACAGGAGCACTTCATGAAGGTTGGGCACTTTGGGAAAATTCACGTGGAAATGTAAAATAATCTAAAATATGTTTTATAATGCTTAATTTCAAGTGTTTTGTGGTTATATTTTTATTTTATTTTAGTATAATACTTTTGTTTTATTCTGATAGGCATTGTAAAACATTGGTAGAGGATGGCAACATTCCAACTATTTTCTTGGTTTCTATGCATATATTTTGCCTTTGCAAATTAATTCAGCTGGTGCCTGTTTGACCCCAATTTTTGCATGTAATCCCTGGTCAAGATTTGTGTGTGTGTTTGAGAAAAGAACAATTCTTTCTATCCTTAGGCATTAGGATTATTCATGTATTTAATTTACTGTGAGAATATTTTCACCAGAGAAATTTTATTTGGTTTTCAGGTAAACAATGAGCTTTACAAAAAGTTAAGATGATGAAAATAAATTACATTAGCCCCATCACTCTTATTGCAAAATGTTTTCCTTGTACAACAGTGACATTTTGCAATGGTACTTGAAAGTATAAAACCATTTTTGCAGTTTTGGAGGAAAAACATTTTGTTTGCTAGTGATGCAAATAACAGCATTAGCATTAGCAAAAGAAGGACCAACTGAAAAGTATACATGATTTTTGTAATTTGGGAAAGTAACAAAGGTCAAGACAAAACAAGGACTAAGTTTAAGTTAAAACATTCATTTGGAATGTTTTAGAGTGTGACATTTGGATAACAACAGTTAAACTGCAGCTGTGGATTTGCATTCTTATTATAGTCGTATTTTATGTTACATCCAACCAAACAGAAACTTGAAAACCTATATTGATAAATATACTAATGCTGTTTCCAGAAATGAGTCCTAAATCTCAGAAATGTTCATTTATCACATGAAAATAATGCTCAATCTTCATGGCAAAAAGAATGTCTCAATTAACCACAGGACTTCTGGTGTTTTGTCACATTTCTTCCCCTCACAGCAGGCTGAAAAGTAATATTTTATTAAGCCATTTAAGAAGTGAGAAGAGTGATGAGAGCAGTAATAAGTCAATTGCCTTTTAAGTTTTTCTTTAAAGTAAACTTAAAAGTATAAAAGTAAATTTTCTCAAGTTCTGTCATTTTCTTGAGTGTTTTTTGTACATGTGAGGGGGAAATATCAATTATTTTGGAGAAAAATGAAAACTTTAAAAAATGTTAATGATTAAGAATACACTCTCATCTTGATTATGATTGTTGTGATAAAATAATGGGATTTGGCAGACACCCAGGGGCCCCACCTGGAGACCATCAAAATCAAGACTGGCTGGCCCTGAGTGGGGTGTTGTTCTCAGAGGTGGTGTACTACTGACATCAGCAAGAGACCACTCTCAACCAATAAGCTTGAAGGACCTTCCCTTTTTGGGGAGAGAGACAGGAAGTAGGAAGGTGAGGCTGGCTTGCTGGATCTTCCTCTTTTCATTGAGGAACCAGCATGGTGGGAGATAGAGGAAAAGGAGGGTCCTTCTTGTCGTTTGGGACTTTGGCTTGGTGGGAGACAGAGAAAAGGCAGACAGAGAAAGAAAGGAAAATAGATAGACTTTTCTGGCATTACAGGATTACATGTATTGTCTTTACTGTTTAATAAATCCTTAAAAGCCTAAACTCTTGCTGAATTTATCAATAAATCTTAGCCAGTTTCCCCCTAAAACTGGGGGGGGGCATATTAGGACACATCACATTATCAATAGGGAATCTTTGAGGTTTTCTTTATTTGAAGCAAATTTTGACTTCAAGTTTCACTACATCTCTATTATTTGTGAGAAATTACTACTAATAATAGATATCTTGATGACCCTCCGATCTCCCTTTCTTTCTCAAGTCCTTTCTCCCTTCCCTTCATTCAAAGGCAAACTTTCCTTTGAGGTACTATGAAATCTCTCAATCTTGGTCAGGCTTGACCCAAGCTCATAAAGAATTTTGGGTTGGAGACAGATCAGTTTATATAAATAACTGAAGGCTTCTTTATCCAGGATGGGGGTCACTTGGAGCCCCAATCCATTGAAATAGAGGATATAATTTGAATTAATAGCCCAAGGCTGGAGATTATCCCTCTGTGAAGGGGCCAATTTTTGCCCCCTTGACCGCCTACAGTTTCATGGGTATATAAGGTCTGTGACACCATGGAGTCTTTGGTCTGAGAGAGATGGCCATAGACCTCATTTTATTAATAAACCCCTGGCCATATTAATAAAATGAATAAATTTCCCCAAACTATGTCTGTCATATTTTTAATCACCACATATTCCACTATATAACTCATTTTATTTAAATTCTTACTTGTAATCATGGAGCTTGGGGGTGTGGAAAAGATAGCTCTGTTTTGGGCACGTTGAGGCATGGCGTCTAGAGAACATCTAGTTGAAGATGTTCAACAGGCAGTTGGAAATATGAGACGGGAGGTGAGAGAAGATTAGGACTGAGCTGATAATTCTCTACCATAAGTGGCTCTACAAACCATTTGGAGAAGGGGCCTGCCAACTGTCAACTAACTTTCGTATGCAGGGCAGCCAAGAAAGAGGAGCTGAAGCAACATGGCATCCTGAGGAAGAGACAGGATATAGCATGTGCCTGGTAATTCAAACCACCATCACTACCTCCCATCAGTCCCTAGTCAGGATAACCCAGGACCCGGAACTTAAGAGCCTTGGGAGTAGTTGTGCCTTCACAAACCACTGGCTCTGCCTTCGGCCTGACCACAACACACATCGTGGAGGGAAGCAGTGATTTTTGAAAAGGGATCTACTTTACCATCGTGTTTGCCATTACACCTTAAGTATCATGGGACCTTTCCATCTCTCTTTGAAAGGAAATCTCATATTATTTCACCCCTAAACCACTTATCAAGTCTGCATTATGAAGCATCCACTATGCTAGGTACTGGGATGCAAAGACAAAAAAGAAATGGTTCCTGTACTAGTGGAGGTTTTCTATACACATGTCATTTGGAGGATCTGATTCTCCCAATAGAAAACCTCCACTAATGCAGGTCACAACCACCCTTTCTCTCTCTGGTGTAATTCTTGTCCATGTTTTCCCAGAAATCCTCCAAAGGAGATAAAAAAACCCATAGATTTAGAATTGAAGGGACCAGAGAGGCCCTCTAGCCCAGTTCCCTCAATTATAGCTCAGGAAGTGTGGCCAAGAGAGATTAAGTGACTTGCTCAAGGATAACAAGTAGTAAGTGGCAGTGCTGGGGCTTGATCTTGCTTCACAATATTAAGTTAACTGTCATTTCTTATCAGTTCCTTCCTGTCCCTACTTCACGATCCTTGTTTTGTTCTTTACCCTATTTTGTAATATTGAAGTAGTAAAATGTGTGGACAAACAAGGTTCTTTCAAAATGTAATACCCTGAGAAACATATGCCGTATAGGAAAAGAAGCAGAGGAATGAGATTCATGGTATTAATTCACAGGCTCTCATGATGGGTTTATATATACTTATTTTGTACTCCTATGGAACTGTGAGCTTGCTGAAGTACTCTTTCTAATGAGATAGAATTGCTTCACTTCCTGATGCAAATGACATGACCAGGTTATTGTGAATATAGGAATTTTGATCAACACAATGATGAACTGTGAGTCCAGAGGACTCATGAAAGATGTTACACCTCCTGATAGAGATGTGATATACTCAGAAGACAGATTACAATATGCATACAGTGACCTTCCTTCCTTCCTTTCTTCTTCCCCCCCTCTTTCCCTCTCTCCCTCCTTTACCCCATTTCCTCCTTTCTATCTCACATATTCAATGCAGGGATTTGTTTTGCTTGATTAGAAAAACCAGTGCTTAGCGCAGTACCTGGCTCATACTAGACAGTAATAAATATGAATTGATTGATTTTACACACACATATATACATACATATGCACACATATATAATATATACATATATAGCTATATCTATATATCAATCTCTATCTCTATCATCATCATCACCACCACCACCATCATCATCTCCTCCTCTCTATTTGTAATAGGTTTTTTCCTTGCTTTCTCAATTGTTGGGGGACCTGAAGGGGTGGGAACAGAATGTGAATATGACAATAAAATACAATTTAAGTAAAAAGAAAGAATTATATCTCTTAGTAGGAAGTCTTTGTTTATAACTCTTGGTATAGAACTGTATATTACTGCAATTATTGAAAAGTTCTTTTGAGTTCTTGTGGCCATTATTGCTTTTTAAAGTGAAGTTTGTGTTTATATCCTATTCAAAATCCTATAATTACTTCTGAAGAGAAATGTTATTAATGATTTCTGTAGTAGGATTTTAGCTTAGCACCATTCTAATCTCCTAGGTTTGTAACTTCTGCCTTATCCTACAGTCTTCCTTTAAATCAACCCACATATCCAGTCAGTTGCCAAATCTTGCCATTTCTACCTCCAAAATGTTTTTTGTAGCAGACTCCTTTTCTTTATTTATACAGTTACCACCTTAGTTCAGGCCCTTATCACCTCTCTACTCATCTCAGTATTCCAGGTAAGCCTACACAGTACTCCCAAAGCAAATTCCTTTAACTGTAGAGCTGACCATGTTACTCTCCTACTCTATAAATTCCTATGGCTCCCTATTGTCTCCATAAACAAATATAAACTCCTCTGTTTAGCTTCTCAAAACTTATCTTTTTATTCTCATTAGACATATTCCTTCATCAGTCTAATCCAGACAAATTAGCCTTCTTTATCTTTTTCAGATATGAAATTACATTTTCTATTTCTGTACCTTTGCAGTGATTAATCCCATGCCCAGAATGTCCATTCAATTCAGCTAATTTTTAAAGAATCCTTCTTTTCATTGGAAATGCAGCTCAAGAACCAGTTTATACATTAAATGCTTCTAATCCTCCAGTTGCTAATGCCTTCTATCTCAGCCTACTTTGTTTTTAAATATTTTGTACTGACAGATATATGGTGATATATACATAATGTATGTGTGCATTATGTATGTGTGTGTATATATTACGTATTATATATAATAAGCCTGTAGTATGTAATGTACATTATATTATAGGTTACAAACTTACATTACATTATACATATACATATATATATATATATAATTTCTCATTAAAATTTGAACCTCTTGTGAGTAGGGATTGTTTTATCTTTTGTGTTTATATCCTCAGAAGCAAACATGGTACCTGGCCTATAGTAACAACTTCATACATCCTGATTGATTGATTTATTGATTACTTTTCATCCTGGGGGATAGTTGTTTATTTTCTTCATAACAGATTCACCCAGTATTCTGAGAACCCTATTCTAATTATCTCGTGATTTCTTTGTTAGTAATTAACACAGGGAAGGAAATGGAATTGAGACATTGGGAAAGGTTCCTTGTAGAAGGTAGAATTTTAATTGGAATTTAAGGAAGTTGGGGGGGATCAATAGTCAGAGGAGAGGAGGGAGGGAAGGAATTTTAAGCATGGTGGAAAGCTAGAGAAGATGCCTGGAGACAAGAGATAGAGTTTCTTCTTTGTGGAATTGCCAGGAAGACAGTGCCACTAGATCAAAGAGTACACAGAGGAGAGTAAGATGTAAGAATATTGGAAAGGTAGGAGCTCTATTACTGACATGGTAAGAATCATGCTTTAGGAAAATCATTTAGTGACTCATTGGAGGGCAGATTGGAGTAGGGAGAGACTTGAGGCAGGCAGACCCACCAGCAGGTTATTGCGATAGTCCAGGTGTGAAATGATGAGTCCTGTACTAGAATGGTGGCAGTGTCAGAGGAAGGAAGGGGGAATATGTGAGTAATATTAAAATTTTCAAGCTAAGTAAAGAAAATCAACAAACTTTGCAACAGATTGGATATGAAGGGCTATAGAGAGTGAGGAATCCAGGATGACTCCTAGATTGTAAACCTGAGGGAATGGGAAAATTGTGTTGCCTTCTATAGTACTAAGGAAGGTAGGAAGGGGTGGGGTTTTGGGGGAAAGATAATGATTTTCATTTTGGACATATTGAGTTTAATATGTGTACTGAACAGACAATTCAAGATGTCTGAAAGGAGATAGGAAATGTGATATCAGAGGTTAGCAGAAAATTTGGGGCACTTTAGGTATATTAGAGTATCATCAACATAGAGATGATTATTAAGTCCATGGGAACTGCTGACATCACCAAGTAGTATAGAGGAAGAATAAAAAAAAGCACACCTAGGTCAGAAGCTTAATGAACACCTGTGGTTCGAGCTCATGATTTGGAAGAGGCTTCAGCAAAAGAGACAGAGAAAGAGCAGCCAGATAGATAGGAGGAAAACCCAGGAGAGAGTGACTTCCCCCAAATCTAGAGAGCAGAGAGTAGTGAGGAGGTGAGAGTGATCAACAGTGTCAAAGAATGCAGTGAGATCAAGGATTGGAGAGGGCCATTGCATTATCACCTGAGAGATTAGTCATAACTTTGGAGAAAGCGGTTTCAGTGTAATGATATGATAGGAAGCAAGATTTTAAGGTGTTATGAAGCAATTGAGAAGAGAAAACAAATGGAGACACCTTTTGTAGATGGCCTTTTTGAGGAGTTGTTTAACTTCAAAATGCAGAAGAGACATGGGATGATAGTTGGTGGGGAAGTAATCAACTGAAATGTAATAGCTCTTTTTAATGTGTACCCGCTTGGGAAAGCTCTCTTGCATCAGCATATGGAAGGAACAAGTGTCTTCCTTGTTTATTGCTCATAAGCAAAGACTGCCTGCATAATGTTCGATGGTTCTTTTTTCAGCTTTAGAAAACCATTTAAGGCCATTGAAAGTACAAATGTGACTGGACTTAAGAATAATTACAAACTCCTGTCCAGGGGAAAACTCTTCTTTCTTCTTTCACAGTCTTAACAACAAACTGCTTAAGGGCTGATTATTTTACATGTATCTTCTAAGGAGAGCCTTGCTTTGCCTTTTCTTCTTAGAATCAACTTAAATGCATATACATTGTGATGTTTCCTTTTAAAATGTTAATAGTCATGTAAGGCAGACTTTCAAAGGAAGGAGACTAAAGGGTACTTTTAAAAAAGTCTGTATGAATGTGGAATATATTTGGGCAAAGAGGTGACTAATTGACCTTTAAACAGGGTTACCACTGCTTGTTAGGACAATTTAGGATCCATTTATGTGAAATTATTAGAAAATTTGATAGGTAATATAGAAGATCTGGAGTAAATATTTCTGAAATGTTAAAATAATACTTTACTGTAATAGTAAGCTAAAGCTCATGAGGGATTTATTTTCTTCAAAGGATAATCTAATAACATGTATTTGCTTTATTTTATATTTCTTCCTTGAGTGTGAGGTTCATGCTATCATTTTATTTATTTGCAGTTCAAATGAAAAGGACACACAACCCAAGTTTAAAGGACTTATGCTCTCTTGCTAGAGAGCATAGTAGTCACCCTACTTTGAAATCACTTTGAGTGATTTATTCTCTAGAGATGTAGCAATCATTTTTCAAATACAACAGTTATTCGTTCTCTCAGATGACCTTTTGGTTCACTTTCAAACTGTCAAGTACATATGTAAGGTCCCTTTCCAAAGAAATATGTATTAATGAAATTTGTCAACTGGCTTTTCACCTACTAATTGCAAGCAGGGAACTGATTCTCCTTTTTCAAACAAAGCTACAATTAGAAAAGATCTCCCATAATTTAACTATGGTTACAGAACCATATAGAACATAAATTGTGTTCATGATAATGTGATGCTTTCATCTCAGTTTGAAATAACATCTGTCTACTACAACAGCTTTGAAATCTTGATTGATAAAGTATCTAAATCTGTTTTTAATTACTATCTAATGTACTTGGAAAAGGTTAATATTTTGCATCAGGATTGAAATCAGCATACAAAACTTCCAAATAACAGAAATAGAACAATAGCTTTTAAATTTAGTTTAAGCTATGATCTTTAAAATTAAATAAAACATATTTTGGGATTTAAGAGAGTTTTCCTAAAAATGCAGACTTTTTTCTTTTGATGATTTTTATAAATCGGAGAATTGCTGATGTCCATTCACCAAGGGATACAGTACTTCATAATTCATTAAAATGAATATAATTCCTTTAGGTTATTGAAAATAATAATCAATGGAATCTCAATTTATATTTTTATCAAAGTTGTATATTCATTCTCTCTCTCTCTCTCTCTCTCTCTCTCTCTCCCTCTCTCCCTCTCCCTCTCCTTCTCCCTCCACTGTATACCTCTTCACAGAACAACAGTGCTTTATTACCCTTGTTCTAAAAACATTTTATCCTATTGATATCCTCTGCAGGCTTCCCATTATATTTATTAGAAATATGTGAATCTAAAACTATGAACATAATTCCCTATATCCTGTTCTCTTATAGATTTTCTGGATTAGATTTGAGTTTATTTTTGAAAATGAACACTGAGAACATAGAGGACAGGAAAATTAGGTGCTTTGTATTTAAATTATTGCCAAAAACCATTAATTGGTTTAATTACTAAAATTCAATTCAATTCCATAAGGATCTATTACGTGACTACTCATCTCAGTACCTCTACTAAGTACTGAGATTTTTAAAAAGCCACTTCCCTCAAGGATTTAACATTGTTAACTGGGGCAGGGGAGGAAAAGAGGCTAAATCATATACAATGACAAGTAAATATGTGACAATAGGGTAAGGGAGATATCCTTAATAACTGATGAGGAGGGAATAAGAAAATATGCTACTTAGGCTTGACCTTGAAGGAAAATAAGAATTCAACAAGATGAATCTGAATTTGGAAAGCATTTCAATCATGGCAAACAATATATACAAAAAGACAGGGAAATGGGAGATGGAATGCCAACCTTGGTGAATAGTACAAGAGACCTCCTAGAGTAGTAAAATAGGTTGGAGGGAGTCAGATTTTAGAAGCTTTTAAATGTCCTGCTGACAAGCTTCAATTCTGTGTAGAGGCAATAGAGAGACCTTTAATATTTTGGATAAGGGGAGTGACATTTCTAATCTTACTTAAAGTGGAGCTCTTGATGCTGTTCTTAAATACTCGCTCTTCCCTTGCCTTCCAGGATGCTGTTCTTTCTTCACTTTCCATTTACTTTTCTTACCACTCTGTCTCTTTCCCTTGTTGACTCATCCATATCCTGCCTCCTCTTCCCCTCCATGATGTGTATGCCTAGAGCCTCCCTCTGTCCTGGACAATTTTCTTCTCTCTCTCTCTCTCTCTCTCTCTCTCTCTCTCTCTCTCTCTCTCTCTCTCTCTTTTTGCGGGGCAATGGGGGTTAAGTGATTTGCCCAGGGTCACACAGCTAGTAAGTGTCAAGTGTCTGAGGCTGGATTTGAACTCAGGTCCTCCTGAATCCAGGGCCAGTGCTATATCCACTGTGCCACCTAGCTGCCCCCGTTTTCTCTCTCTTTTTAAAAAATATTCTCAGGGCAGCTAGGTGGCACAGTGGATAAAGCACTGGCCCTAGATTCAGGAGGACCTGAGTTCAAATTTGACCTCCGACACTTGACATTTACTAGTTGTGAGAACCTGAGCAAGTCACTTAACCCTCATTGCCCTGCAAAAACATTAAAAAAAAGATATTCTTCCTGTTGATCATATCATTTATTCTCATAGAGCCAATGGCTTTATAGAGATGGTTTCCAAATCTACTTATAGAGCCCAAATCTCTTTCTTGAAATTGAGTTCCATATTACTTGTCATCTCCATCTAAATTTCATGATAAATGATTATTGCTTAACTGATGAGTGAGATAGAAATCATATACTCAGTATGTCCAAAATGGAACTTATTAAATTCCTACTTGAACAGACCTCACTGGTTATTCCAATCCACAACCCAAGAGTCATCCATCTCTTTAATCTTCCTCACATTTTATACACTACCATTTGCTAAGACTTGTCATTTATATGACTATAACAGGGACTGGTGTTATTGTTGTTATTCACTTGTGTCCCACTTTTTTACATAAACATTTTTATTTCAAGTTTTGAGTTCCAAATTTTATCCCTCTCTCCTTCCCTTCCCCCGAGGCAGTAAGCAATCAGATATAGGTTATACATGTGCAATTAAGTAAAACATTTCCATATTAGACATTTGTATAAGAAGACTTGAAAAAAATTTTAAATGAAAGAATGTGGAAAAATAGAATACTTCAGTCTGTATTCAATCATTATCAGTTATTTTTTCTGGAGGAAGATGCTATGCTTCATCATTAGTCCTTTGGGATTGTCTAGGATCATTGTATTACTGAAAATAAGGAATTCACAGATTCTTATTGAATGGTATTGCTGTTACTGTGTACTATATTCTCCTGGTTCTGTTAATTTCATTATACATCAGTTCATGTAAGTCATTCCAGGTTTTTCTGAAATCATCCTGAACAAAATAATATTCTATTATAATCATATACCATGGCTTGTGTAGCCATTCCCGAATTGATGGAAATCCCTTTGATTTCCAGTTCTTACCCACCACAAAAAAGAGCAGCTATAAATATTTTTATACAAGTATGTTCTTTTCTCTTTTTTTGCATGTCTTTGTGATATAAAACTAGCAGTGGTATTACAGGATCAAGGGGGTATGCACAGTTTTATAGCCTTTTCAGCATAGTTACAAATTGCTTTCCAGAATGGTTGGATCAGTTCACATCTCCACCAACAGTGGATTAGCATTCCAATCCCAGCGAACATCCCCTCCAACATCCAACATTTTCCTTTTTTGTCCCATTAGCCACCCTGATAGGTGTGAGGTGGTACCTCAGAGTTGTTTTAATTTTTCATTTCAATGATCAATAGAGATTTAAAGCATTTTATATGACTATAGATAACTTTGATTTCTTTGTCTGAAAACTACCCATTCATATCCTTTGTGTGTCCCACTTTTTGTGATCTCATTTGGAGTTTTCTTGAAGTGGTTTGTCATTTCCTTCTCCAGTTCATTTTACATATCAGGAAACCAAGGCAAACCAGGTTAAGTGACTTACCCTAGGTCACACAGCTAGTAAGTGTCTGAAGTGAGATTTGAATTCAGGTCTTCATGACACCAGGGCTGGCATTCTATCCACTGAGCCACCTAGGTGTCCCTTTTATTTATGTGGTCACTACCCTTACCTGGTAGAAAAGAATAACTTCTTAATTGATTTCCCTAATTTAGGTGTTTCCCCTTCTTGAATCCACCTTCCACATAACTGGCAAAACATTCTTCCAGAGATTTTTTTTTATATTCATCTTCACATAGAGTGTTATTAAGTCATATAAGGAGTCAGATACTCTATGATTTAATGAAAAACAACAAAAAGGTGCATAATTTTAACACTTATGCAATCTGGAAGGTATTTTAATCCATCTCACCCATCCACTCACCCTTTAGCAAGAGTAGCTCCATTTAAATTTTGTTTCCTCAGTGGTTTGTGGGGCAGCATGGCATGATTCCTGATACCTCAGCAAGCCTAAAGGTGAATATACTACCAATCTAGCATCTAAATACAATAGATTTTGGGATCTTCTGAGGGATTAATTGATATCCCAAAGTTTCTAACTCCTTTTGATCCTATTCCTGAAACATGGTATTAGGAGGACCAGGCTGGACTTACAACTTTGCATTCTTTATGGGCTGGGAGAAAGTAAGATTTTCCTGGCGTTAAGGTGAAGGGGAATATTTGCTTCTACTGTATTATTTGATTCCACAATGTTTGCTTTTTCATAGAATTACTATTTGTTCACTATGATATAAGGTTTATGTGATTTTATAATGACAGCTGAATCTAAGAAGTTGAAAACAAGTGAAGACCAAAGGAGCCAGTTAAATCCTATCCCAAAATTCAGTTGTGGGATCAACAGAAAGATAATACATGGACAAAGTGTAGCCCACAAGACCTTGTTACATATTTTTTTATATTGTGAAGGGAGAAAAATGAGCTCAGAACAGGGATGATAGAGGACAGAGGAGGAAGGAATGATTAAAGGTCACAGTGAGGCTGAATTAAAGGTTAAGGAGGCATTATGAGGCATATGGATAAGTGGAAGGGTACAATTGAGAAAGCCATTGCATTCTGAGGAGTTACATTTCTCCCTCTGTAGTTACCTTGAATAAGTTAATTAACCCCTTTGGACCTTAGTTTACTCATCTGTAAAATAAGGCCATGGGATTAGATGGCCCCTAAATTTCCTTCCAAATCTATTTATATGATATATTTTCCTCTTGACAAGAGTTTGTGAAATGTACAGATTTTAGGGTCATGCAATAGCATACATGTGATTGAGGTGAAGAGGTAGAGCATGGGAGTTAAAGGGTTGGTTGACTAGGAGACTAGGATATTCAATGGGTCATCTTTGCATATATTGAAATCAATGGTGTGAGGGCAGAATTTTGAAGGAAAGGGAAATTGTGATACTGATAGTGAGAAAAGAGGGAGAAATAACTAGACATCTATCATTGACTTGCAAAAAGCCTCTTACTAGGATGTTAGAAATAGGTGAAGCAAATCTCCAAAGAGTAGGGGTTGCCGAGTGATCTCAGTACTTGGAGAGGTGAAGCAGGTGGAGGACGGGAGGTTGGGGGAGAGACAAGAATCATGTAGCACCAGGAATTGGAGAGAGTAGCCAGGGGTGCAGTGCCAAAGCCAGGTTTCTTCAAGTGAAAGAAAATGGAAGAAGTATGAAAACAATATGATAGCAAGAGGTCTAGGCAGAACAACAGTTTGTTAATGACATAAAAGTTTCTGAAAGTCACAAGAAAAAGAGAAAGTACACAAGAATAACCTCTGATGGAGAAGATGGACAGGGATAAGAGAATTTGGTCTTCGACGTGCTTTAATAATTTTCCCTCCCACACTGTACATTATTACACTTGTAATGTAAAACATTTTGATGAAAAATACTTTAAAATACTTTTTATATATCAAACACCTATGCTTGTGGAAGAGCACTGTCTTGTTTTCTCTCTAAAAGGTACTCCTTAGAAATAGGTAACAATTCATCCTAGAACATTGAAAAGCTCATAAAATTACCTTAGGATGCATATATAGGGAGATATTTGTAAAAAGGCAAGAGAGGAAAGCAAAGAAGAGATATGCAAGGAAAAAAAAGACAAGAGATTCTTTGTTGTCCATGAGATAAAGGAAAACATGAAATCTGAGCAGGTTTCTCAGCTGTCCTATATATAAAATAGTTTTTGAATTGATGAGAATCTCAAACAGGGTACTTAACTAGTATACAATGGAATCATACATGAAAATATATACTAATATGTAACTGTGATAGCTTAATTAAGTGAGGGCCTGGGAGTTATTTGTTGCCACTAACAGTGTCAGAATGAGAGATCATAATTTTTCTTTTGTAAAAAATTTAAATCAAGCAAATAAATTACTGTGGGATCTGTATATATTATAGACCAACCAGAGTGAATTCAAGAAATAATAAATTTCATCATTTGGGTAGATGTGTTTTATGTTTCCTTAATCATGGAAAAGATATTTTGAAAAAAATTCTTAGTTTTAATTTGAATTTCCTATTCAAATTTTTCTGACAGGAAGAAATGATATAATTATCTAAATTGCAAATTTAGAAGTAAATGACATTTTGTGCTTATTTGATTTAATACTACTGAAATCTGTTTTCTCAATCTAAAAGTAAATTCATAATATTTCTAGGACAACAGAAGTATTTTGATGACAGTGGAATAAAATATTCAGAAATTTACAGATTAGCTTTATTTTGTTTCATTTTATTTTGTTTGCATTTAGTTCCTACTGCTTGGTTCTGGATTATTTTGTGCCAGGGCTCTGTTTCTGGGAATAGGATTCAGCAGTATATCTATTAGTGACAAGCATGTTGATTGTCTTAAGGGAATTCAAGAAAAGGAATATTGCTTCAAGATTTTGGCTGGAAATGAAAAGGTCGAAAAAAACCCCTATAATCTTTATTAGACAACATTAATTCAACAATCAACACCTGATGGATGTGGAAAGTTGTGTTGGGCACTGATAAAATTGCCAAGTTTATATAAAACAAAGCTCTGGCCTTCATCCCTATGCTAGATAGGACTAGGAGTTAGGTTTGGGGGTTAATGCTATGTTAACCTGACACTAAGGGAATATTAATCCCCAAAGGGACAGCTAATCCAGCCTACCTGAAGTATTAAGGTATCCAAGAATTACTGAGGGAGGAACTGGATGTACTATGTGATAGGTAGGTCAAATCACCTCAAACAGTGCCTCACTTAGACCGCAATGGAGACAATACAGGCCCCTGATCCCAAGAACCTAGGGAATAGCAATATTCCCCAGACTACTGGTCCTTCTTCCAACTCCATCTTTGCAGCCAATATTGAGCCAGTAAGTATTTAATATAGGCTTATTATGTGCCTGCCACATAGTAAAGTGCCTAGTAGTAGTAGTAGTAGTAGTAGTAGCAGTTGCTAACATTTATATAGGATTTACTATGGTACTGTGACAATTATTATCTCACTTGATCCTCACAGCAACCCTGAGAGGTAGGTGTTATTTTGTCCCCATTTTACAAATGAGTAAACTGAGACAAACAAAAGTTAAGTATCTTGTCTAGGGTCACATAATGACACAAGTGGCTGAGGGCAGATTTGAAATCTGGTCTTCCTGTCTCCAGGTCTGGTGCTCTATCCATAGCTTGATCTAGCTGTTCCTACTATTCCTGCTACCAACAACACTAACCACTCAACTGTCAGTGAATGGCAAGCTGTCCCCGAGTTGTTGTTGTTAAATTGTTTCAGTCATGTCACACAGTAAGTATCTGAATCTGGATTTGAATTCCATTTCTCCTGGAATTCAGGGCTTTACCACTGTGCCACCTATCTGCCCTGAAGTAATGCCAAAAGCATTTTTTTCCAGATGAGATCCTATAACCACTGTTCAGAGAAGCAGCCATTATGGAAGTGAGATCTGTCAATTTCATCTGCAGGTGTTGCAGTCCCTTACCTTCTTAGCAACCACAATTACTGAAGACCCAGAAAAGAGTACTTACCACCAAAGTTCTTGGCACTATCAGATACCTCAACATCAGATACTGATATGGGTTTATTAAGGAAATGACATTAAAGATGCCTCCCCATTTGTTTTGCTATTTTACCCTAAGGACTATGGGATGTTTCTATTTGACTCATAGCTGAATCCTCCTATATGTTTTGTCTCTTAGAGTATGAACATGTTTAGAGTAAAGCCACTCCTGACTTTCTATTTTTATACCCAGAATTTAGAAGTGTGTTTTTTGTACATAGTAAACAATTAATACATGTTTTGTTCCTTCGCTCAGTCTTTCCTGTTAAGTGGTTGAAAGAACTTTCAAAAATTTCAGAATTATTACTACCTAAGGTGCCTAGAATATAAGAGGTGAATTTGTCACCAACAAAATTCAACAGAATACCTTAGGTATTCAATTTCCTAATGAAAATATACAATGATATGTAATTATTATATCAATTGGACTAGATGCCCTCTGGGGTCTTTCTAGAGCTATGATTTATGATAGTATGTTAATTATCTAATCATTCTTTCTTTACAAATTCTTATTCTGATGCCTTGTTATAGTGAAAAGGTAACACTATGTCCCCAAAGGCTATGCCAGAGAAACCAAGATCTGGAAACTTCTTTCCTACTGTAAAATCTTCAAGGATGGTTCAAACAAAAGATTCAATCCTTTTCCATCTAGCAAATTTGGACAGACTCATCATCAGTAGTCTGGTCATCAGGTTTGGAGTTCCTTGGTCATGGTATCCCATAATAGGAAGGAAAACAAAATGTCTTAAGTCCTTGGTGGCTCCTTTTAACTTAGGCAGTAATGGTGGAGAAGTGGTACAAAAGGAAATTAAGAGAATTAAGAATCACACAGTTTTCAAATAGTCCATAATCATTACTTTAAATAGGTCTTTGTCCAATGACCTGAGGATCAACACATTAATGGAAGAATTAGAACATAGCAATACTGACATTCTAAGCAAAAATTGAAATGCTAAAATAAAAGGAAGTTGGAGTTAAATGAGATGATAGAACAGCAATTCTCTTTGAAGTAGCAAGCCAAAGAAATTGAAAATTTGATATGATAGTGTACCCAAAGGCAGTAAGAAAAATCATTTTATGGGACTTGATCATCTTGTCTTGAAGTTGTCAAGTTGAGTAGCAACAGATAGGAGTAGCTTGAAGATAATTGTAGCTTCTGTACCAAAATTTCCTGCTACCATAGTGACTGGCTAATAGTTGAAGAAAGTTTTAACTGGTCAAAATGGCAAGGTTATAAGATGATCAGACACTAACACAGGAATACTTACATTACCAGAAGCATGAAAATTTCCATGAAATTCTAGCCCTTGTTAATTTTCCTATACTTTTAATCCAGTCTATTTACATGGATGCCTCTCTCATAACTTATATAGATCACAGGGCTTCCTTCTTTCTGAAATAGGAATGGAAAAAAAAGTGAAAAGAGTTTGCAAAATGAATTATGAGCATTTCTGGCACCAAACAGTTGAAAAATAATTTGTGGAAATAATTTTTTTACCAAGTTCTTTCATCTCTAGAGCTTATTTTTTAGGCCATTTATTTCCATGGCAAACAGTTACAATATTATAACAGATTACAAATTCAAGTCAAGAAAAAAATTAGAATCAAATAACATCTTCAGAGCCAAGAATTTTGTTTAAATATCTTCAACACTAAAAAAATTAATTCAGAAAAAAGGTCATATGATGCCATATTTCACACTTTGGTGCATGGAAAGGTCTAGGAAATAAGGGGATTGGGCAAAGAAGAGTTTAGGTACTTAGAATGATTTGAGGAATCATAGGAATGAGGAATGGATAGGGAACATATTTTGCAAGGATACTATATATTTTAGTGAAAACAATTGCCTAAAATATATTCAGGAAATGAAAATGACTTTAAAAAGAGATATTTTTCAGAATTTTCATTTAATATGACTTTTTTTAAAAAAATGGATCTTTTTGTCATTTTATATTGTATTTCCTAAAGGCTAGGTATTTGCCATTCTTGCCCAAATACCCTATTTTGGGGGTTGAGGTGAATAAGATATTGCTTTGCTTTGAGGCCCACAATCATAATAATAAGCAACTTGAAAATTTTTTTATGGAATCCTTAAAGTTAGCAATGACATTTTAAATGTAAATATGTTCAATTCCTCATTTTTGCACTAAAGGCATCATTTATATCACAAATCAATTGAGTAGCTTTAACAATAAGATGAGAATGTGATGTTTCAAATGGAGAAGAGTATATTTTTTTCAAAGAAAGGATTGTGCTTTGTGGGGGAGGAGGGAGATGGAAAGCAGAAACAAGTGCAGGGGAGTGAACTTAAGCTAACATTATAGTAGCTCCAAACATTTATTTCTAAAAAAAAATGTGATATATTAGGGTTAGCATAGGTTTTCTCCTACTCTTAAAAGTACTTATTATTCATTATTGGGAAAACATTCAATGTATTGTCCCACTCTATAATTGTACCTAGAATAAACAGTTTTATATTAGATAAGAAAAATGGCCCAGAGTTTATAGACTTTGGCACATGTTTTATTTACATTCTGTAACTTGTCTTGTTAGAGAAAGCTTAGCATTAATGCTGTTCACTGACCTTACTCTTAGCTTCACTGTATACAGTTCCCTAACATAGTAATAATCGTAAAGGCAGAAGCTCTGGTTAGTGACTAAAACAGCTTTTAAAAGACACATCATTGAAGTTTCCATTGTGGGGTATGGAAACACTTCAGATAGGAATCTTCTCTCCTCATCTTCATCTCTAAATTGCCTTTGACTGTTTTAAGAGAATAACTTGACAGTCTACCATTAACTTTGTTCTTTGATACTTCAAAAGATCAGTGATTTCTTCAGTGTGGGTATTCCTTCAACTTATCTAGATTAAAATCCCTCTTATGGCCAGAAAAATCATCACCTGGAAGCCAACCTTCTGGTGCTGTCTCTCTGAATTTAGATAGGCTGGTTATCAGGCATCAAATGAACAGTTGGCGGGCCTGTACTCAAAGATTTTCCATTGTCCTGTAGAATCTGCCAGTCTTTTTCCTCCACTAGTATATAGCCTTTAAGAATGCTAGGTCATTTCCATGCCTCAAGAAACATCAAAGTCACTAGTAGATGAAATGGTAATTCTCTTAGATGATGTTGTCTGGTGTTTCAGAAGATACCAAGGTTATAGATAGATAAACACACACACACAGAGCCATGTGTTGCAATATAATACATTGATACTATGAAAGAATTGCATTATTTGAATTTTCACTATTTGAAATTATAATTATATATAAAATATGATAATTCATTCCAACCCAAAGGAAATATGCAGGGACAAATTTTTAAAATACATTTCCATCTATTAATATAATAGGAAAGGAAGGGGCAGCTAGGTGGCACAGTGGATAAAGCACTGGCCCTGGATTCAGGAGTGCCTGAGTTCAAATCCAGCCTCAGGCACTTGACACTTACTAGCTGTGTGACCCTAGGCAAGTCACTTAACCTCCATTTCCATGCAAATATATATATATATATATATATATATATATATATATATACATATATATAGTAAAGGATAAAAATGTATTTCTGTTTTATATTTATTTAAAAAAATAGGATAATTATAGAAAGCCATCTTAAACTATTTTTAAAATGTTGTATTTTATACCTACGGAGTATACCCCTAATACAATTTTACCTAAAAATTATACCCAATAAATATTATACCACAATTCTACATTAATATTATAAAAATGTCATTATTGTCATTTAAATCATTTTAGCAGAATAAGCTAATCTGTCTGATCCTTAAATCTTCATACATATAAGCTTTATCAACATCTTAGTGAACTTTGCATGCTCACATTCCCCCAGAATGAACCATATGTAGTTGAATGACTTGGAATATTATTTAAAATCAGTAATGATTTAAGTACATTCTTGTCCTAGAAATATTTTTCAGCATCCAGTATAAAATAGTAAAGTTACCTTTTAAAGTAGCCTTAAAAACAGTTTTAGTTACACGTACTTTCTTATTTGACTATCAAAGAACTGAATCTCTCAGAATGTGACAATTTTGAGAATGATACACTATTATTGGTTTAATTTAAAATCTCTTTCTGTGTAATCTACCAATAAAGGCATTTTAGATGATCTTTGGATACTTTTAATCCCAGGTTGAATTTTTTTTTCTTTCTTAGGCATCTTTTTCCAGAACTTGTTTTTTCTACATCAAAAATTTGTTGATCGTTGTTATCAGTGTACTTTGTCAAGACACCAGGATATTTAGCTGTATCATCTTCATATGTACTGGTTTCCTCTCTGGTGATTTTAACGTTATGTAGTTGAAATCAATTTTTAAAAATTATTGTAAGAACTAACGCTTGTAAATATTTCTTTATGATGAACTTCATTTTCTTTCATTGCCTTAAGTAAACTTGAGGCTTTTGTCTGAAAGGATCTTCTTCTAAAAGGAATGCATTTTTTTGTTTCTTTGTTTTTACAGGGCAATAAGGGTTAAGTGACTTGCTCAAGGTCACACAGCTAGTAAGTGTGAAGTGACTGAGGCCGGATTTGAACTCAGGTCCTTCTGAATCCAGGGCCAGTGCTTTATCCACTGTGCCACCTAGCTGCCCCCTAAAAGGAATGCATTTTTAAAAATTGATTCTTCAAACCATATAGCTAAAAGATGCTCCATTTTTATCACCATGACACTTTGATTCCATGTAGTTATTTACCTGACACACACACAAAAAAATCCAAAACACAACAAAAACCCCTGATATGATTCCACCTTTTTATTCTATTCTCCTGTGTATCTTAAAGTATTCTCTACCATTGATTCAGGGACTGCTGGGTGGTGCAGTAGATAGTGTTCCTGGCATGAAGTCACTAAATTTTTCTTCAGTCGTTTATCAGTCATGCCCCTGAATCTTCATGATCTTATTTAGGGTTTTCTTAGCAAAGATTCTGGAACGGTTTGCCATTTCCTTCTCCAGATCATTTTACATATGAGGAAACTGAGGTAACCAGGGTTAAGCAACTTGGCCCAGGTCACACAGTTACTAAGTGTCTGAGGCCAGATTTGAATACAGGAAGATGAGGCTTCCTGATTCAGGGCCCCACATTCATTGTCCCACTTAGTCGCTTTCAAGTCAGGAAGACCTGAGTTCAAATCTAGTTCCAGACACTTCCTAGCTGTGTGACCCCAGGCAAGTCACTTAACCCTGTTTATCTGTTTCCTCATCTGTAAAATGAGCTGGAGAAGGAAATAGCAAACTACTTCAGTATTTTTTGCTAAGAAAAACTCAGATGAAGTCTCAAAGAATCTGACACTATTGAAACTATTGAACAACAACTATTGATTCAGACATTCCAACATCTCATCCCACTCAAGTAATTATGCAATCTTCGTGGATATATATTTCTTCTACTAAGTTGAGTTCTTTTTTTAATTACCTTGAGCTGATGAAACCAGATTGAACTATTTTCCCCACATTTAGTTAGATCTCTATTATGTGAGATCTGCATTTCATGTCCTCCTACTTTTTTTCAAGGCTCGATTTTGCTGTGTTTCAACTCTATCATTTATAAGAATAGATATTACCAGCAAGAGAATGTGCAAAAGCTATACCTTTTAAAGGGCATAATTCACTGATTCTTAGTGCTATCATAAGGACAATTGGTGTGCTAAGTAAAATATTCCAAAGATCTTTCAAGTTCATAAAAAAGGGAATCAGTTGTACTCAAGTACAAAGAAAATTGCGGGTGGAAAAAAAAAATTTCCTAGACCTTACAAACTATTGTTACAAAACAGCCTAATTGATCCTCAGGAAAAAAAAAAGACAAAGAATTTGAGAGGGATCTGGCCACTGAAGACATTGTTATTTGTTCCTCTATAATTTGGTTTAGGGTTCTTGAAGTTGGAAAAATAGAGAGATTGGTTTAAAGTAAAATCAGCTGCTAATTGTTACTGGGAAGAAAAAAATGTTTCCCAAGGGAAAATTAATATGAAGATTGGAGTACTGAATATTCAAAACATGTTCAATAATGAAAATTTTTCATTCTATTACCAAACCATTGTCATAAGATGTCCAGATGTACCTATAAAATTAAGGCATCTTAATCAGACATTAAATATACACCAAAATAAACTTGTTTGGGGGATTTTGTATTTACTTCAAATTAGCCTGGAATTTGTGTTCCCTTTGAAGGAATGATAAACTCATATAAATGTATTGATATGGGACAGCTAGGAGGCACCGTGGATAAAGAACCGGCCCTGGATTCAGGAGGACTTGAGTTTAAATCCGGCCTCAGACACTTGACACTTACTAGCTATGTGACCTTGGTCAAGTCACTTAATCCTCATTGCCACCCTCCCCATGTATTGATATACAAAGAAATGGGATTGTTGTGGAATTAAAGAAATTCCCAAATGGAGATGAAATTCTGCAATACAACATTGAAACATGCCACATGTCACTAAAGGTTCAGAAATCTATCCAACATAAACATACCTCAATACTTTGGGACATCATTAAATTTAAACCCTATTGAGAATTTTGGGGCTATACATTTAGTAATCAAGTCTAGGAAATAGACTTTTTTTAAAAGTTTGGCTTAATATTTGATGTAATAAAAATATGTGATAAATCGTGGTTTCATGATGAATTAAAGAATATATGTGGGGCAGCTAGGTGGCGCAGTGGATAGAGCACCGGCCCTGGAGTCAGGGGTACCTGAGTTCAAATCTGGCCCCAGACACTTAACACTCACTAGCTGTGTGACCCTGGGCAAATCACTTAACCCCAATTGCCTCACTAAAATTAAAAAAAAAGAATATATGTAAAAATCTCATGAACAATAATCAATAATATAAAACAAGTGATTAGAGCAAAAGGAAGATTTTCTACATACAAATTTTTTAAGATATAGAAAATCATATGGTTTACTATAAGTCAGCAAATGTAATGATTATATTTGTTGATTTGTTCCCTATTGTAGTTCTTGCTAGCAAGGCTATCAATTAATAAATCAGAAAGATTTTATTGTCTACTATGTGTCATGCACTGTACCCTGTTCCAGGGATAAGAAGACAAAGACCAAACAGCTTTGTCCTAAAGCAATTTATATTTTGGGGGGAAAACTGAAATATACAGATATGAATAAATACAAAGTAAAAATGAAATATTTCACTGGGAGCACTGACAGGGTATCAGGAAAGGCCTCTTTGGAGGAGGTAGTACCCGTATATGAACTTTGAATGGAATGAAAGATTCTAAGTGATGGAGGTGATGGAGTGTATTCTCAGTATGGAATGGAGACAGCCACTACAAAGGAATGGGGACAAGAGAGGAGGTGCTTAGTATGAAGATCAGTAAATTGTTTAATTTGCCTGCAATATAGAATACATGAAGGGTGGGAATATAGAGTAAGCCTGGAAAGATAGACTGGAGCCTGATTGTGAAGGTTATTTAAAGTCAGTTAGAGGAATTTTTATTTTATCATAGAATCACTGGTGATTTTTAAGGGGGAGCACAACATGGTTAAATTTTTGCTTTGGACATAGCAGTTTGGCAGCTGTGCAGAGCATGAAATGGAAAAGTGAAGAGTTTGACAGATAGGGAATTTAGGAAAAAGTGTATATGGGAAGTAAGAGTGAGATATTATTTGAACATACTTACTTTGTGATCCCTAAGGGACATACTGTTCATATTCCCCATTGGGTAGTTTGATATGATCATAGAGTTCAGGAGAGAGGTGGAGTGTTCAGTCATTTCAGTCATGTCTGACTCATCATGAACCCCTTTGGGGTTTTCTTGGCAAAGATACTGTAGTGGTTTCCTATTTCCTTCTCCAGATCATTTTACAGATGAGGAAACTGAGGCAAATGGCCTTAAGCAACTTCCCAAGTGCCTTACAGCAGTAAGTGTCTGAGATCAGTTTTGATGAGTCTTCCTGACTCCAGGCCTGGCACTCTCTCCACTGTGTTACATAGCTGCCCTCTCAGAAGAGAGCCTAGGGCTGAATATTATAAATTTAGGAATCATCTGTATAAAGCTGAGGATTAAACCTCTATGAGGTGAAGAAATCACAGAGAAGTAATTTGAATAGAGAAGGGGGCCCAGGACATTATTGAATTACACACAAAATGGGCAGAACATGGATCATTATTGGCTCTGAAATGTAGAAGCACTGCAGAATGATTGCTTGAGGGAATATGATCAACTAAAGTCTTTTTAAGGATGGGTGATATCTGAACATGTTTGCAGGCACCAGGGATTGAACCAGTAAAGCAGAGATTAAATATTAGAGAGAGAAAATGGGGATAATTTTGTCATCAGTTTGCTAGAAAAAATGGGAGGGGATAGGATCAAGGGCACAATCTTGTATACATTGAGGGTTTCATTGTGGCAAGAAGGGCTACCTCTTGATCTGAGGCTGGAATAAAGGAGAAAAGAATGGACAAAGGTTTTTAAATATATCTGACATATAAAAGGGATAGTTTTCTCCTCTTTTTTTTCAGTCAAGTATGACCAAAATGCTTTGATAAGAAGGAAGGAAGAGCTAGTAGTTTTGGAAGCTTGAAGAGAGAAAAAAAACCAGTTGCAATAGTCACTTTAGGAAACTCACTGGAAAGTAACGTAAAAGGCTTGCTTTATATTACTTAGGAGCCAGTACAGAACAGATGTATATATTTAAAATGGGACATATGCAGTATGTTTGTATGAATTTGGATGGGGGTAATATAGGGTTGGGGCATCTAGGTGGTTCAGTGGATAGGATGCATGGGCCTGGAATCAGGAAGACCTGAGTTCAAATCTGCCCTCAGACACTTACTAGGTATGTGTTTCTCAGCAAATCACTGAGCCCTATTTACCTCAGTTCTTCATCTGTAAAATAAGCTGGAGAAGGAAATGGCAAACCAATCTCATATCTTTGTTAATAAAACCCTAAATGGGGTTGTAAAGAGTTCTATATGACTGCAGTGACTGAACAACAACAACAATGTGAGGTCAAGGTTTGGAAATACATGAGCAAAGATAAGATGGGGGCAAGGACTATAGAATATAGTTGTACTAGTTAACTGCAATGTATCTATTGGGAAGAGAAAACAGTGAAGGTGGAAAGGGGTGATGGTTTGGGAAAGCACCATGGTATGAAGGCCATGATCGAGATAAATAATAGGTTTTGAATGATTAAAACATGGGACAAAAACAATGATAGTAAGTTATTGCTAGACAAATTTTAGAATTCTGGATTATAGATATTCAGAGGTCTTCATTTAGCAACCACTTACTACATGCCAGGGAGTATGCTTTATTAGGTATTTAAAAACAAAAATGAGATAGTCCTTGGCATAAAGAAACTTACATTGTATTGACTAGGTCATGCATACAATCACAGATTTTCTGAGTTGCAAGAAACCTCAATGTCCACCTAGTACAATCCAGATCTGAAAAAAAAAATTTATCTCCCTATTATATACCCCATTAGGGGGTCATACATTCTTTGCTTAAAGACTTCCAAATGTGGGGCAACACACTTTCTAAAGGCTAACTTTTGTGTAGTTCTTATTGTCAAGAAGTTATTTTTTTCTGACAAAAATGCAAATTTCTTTTTCTTGTTTTTTCTTTCCTTCCTTCCTTTCTTTTTACATTTTCAACCTATTCCTTGTACTTCTACCTTTTGTCACCAAAAGAGCAAGTCAAGTCTACAATCCACTTTATAATCTTCCAAATACTTGTAGACACTGTCTTATTATTGTCTTGGTGTTCTCTTTGCTTGTCTAACTTTCCTTAATGTCTTCATCCAAGCTTCTTTTGACAAGAGCCTCAAAACTCTTGGGTGCCTTACTCCTTTAATTTTATAATCCTTTTCCAATCTTTTTATCATGGAAAGGGGAATGGATATTCCAGTATCTATAGATACTTGCTTCAATGTGGAAGCAACTCAATAAACGTAATTTTTAAAAGTATTTTGTTTAAAGAACCTCTTTTGATTGTTGATATAGTATTGATTGATACATAATATGCTATATATTGGCAAGGAATAGAAGTGGACAACTCTGTCAAAGTAGAGGTATATCTTTTAGCAGAAGAAAACTTCTAACTTCCTAGGAATGACAAAACCAAACTAAACCTAGGCCTGTTTTCAAAGAAAACATTTAATATTAAAATTAAGTTAATAAAGATATATAACTGAATTTCAACCAATGTAACATTTAACTACTGATAAGTAGATATAGTACTGCTTGCCTGGAAAATGGATGTTCATTGACATTCTGATTAGTGATCTAACTCTCTACATTATATCCAAAAAAGCTTTCCTCATTTTCATAAGCAAAGAAAAAAGAAATGAAAATCATTTTAAAATGTTAACTATTTAGAAGAATACTATTGTGTTATTTCAAATTAAGGATGTTAAAATACATCTTGAGATATGTTCTTATTTAGCTGTAGAATTCAGTTTTTAAAATAGCTACTTGTCTAGGCACCTTATTATCAAGTGTTGATAATTTGACAACTATTAGCTTTTGGTGTTACCTGAAGGAAACAGTCCATCTTGAAAAGGTCCCAAATATATATGTATATATGTAGCATAAATTAGCTGTGTCTTTTGCACCTCTGAGTCATTTTTATTTGCATAACCCATATAAAGTCATAAAAAATTGGTAGATGAAGATAAGATTATTAAACTTTAGAGATGAGATGTAATCTTTTGTACATTTCCCTATTTGTGACCCATGTTACCTTTTTTTTTTTAAATTTAGTGAGGCAGTTGGGGTTAAGTGACTTGCTCAAGGTCACACAGCTAGTAAGTGTTAAGTGTCTGAGGCTGGGTTTGAACTCAGGTACTCCTGACTCCAGGGCCGGTGCTCTATCCCATGTTACCTTTTTAGAACAATGAATGCCATGCCAACACTTGCATATACCCTTGTTCAACTCTGCCAATGACAAATGCATAATGTGACAGATTATTAGCAGTTGTGTATGTTTGTGGAAGGTAGTAGTATCTTAATGCAAATGGTTTCTCTTTTTTTTTAGCTTCATTTAGATTTTACTTTCAAATCTTAAGTTTTTCCAAGTAGAGAATTGTCTGGGCAAAAACAAAATAAAACAAAAAACAAAAAACCCTTTTAATCAGTCAGTTTCCTCATTACTCTACCCCTAACATTTTTAGTATTATCTCAAGCTCTATGTGGTATAGAATTGAAGCATGAGGATATAATTGATTTTGGAAAAGTTTGACCTAGTATAAAACATGCCATGGGTGATACAAGCATATGAGCAAGTATACTCACCCGTTTATGATTATTTACTTTTACTTTGACTTTTATTCATCATATAATATATTGAATTATGGCTATCTGTGTTTGTGTCATATTCATATATTAAACTTTGAACTCCACGAGGTCAGGGATCCTGTCTTAGCTATACTTTGTATCACTGTAGCACAAAATACTGTACTTGGCCTACAGAAATGATCTCATACATACTTGCTGAATGAATGAATTATCACAGATCTTGAACTTTGTTTTAGTCAGAATATTTATTGGCAAATGACCCTGCTCAACAAATTATGAGGTCTACAAAGAGTAATGAAGAAAACTTTCTCACTATCAAGTGGTTTCATGCTCCTAAAGAAAGTCACATAGGTCATTTTGGTGAATTAACAAAATGGAAAGCAAAAGTAGCTATGTAGAAACACCTGGACTTTCACTGGGAACAAAATCTAGCAATCTAGTAGCCTACATCTACATTCCAATCACAATTCCTTTATTGAATGATCTGCCTATCAGATCAATATGGGACACTTACATCGTCCTGTCAGGAAACACCTGTCATCTCTGGGTGTTATAAGACACATGTACTTGGAGTAGTGCCAAATTTGCAGCAGAAATGCATGTTTGGTGTTACGCCAAGCCAGCACCAGAATGTAGCCAGCTGCACAGAGGTAGAAAAATGCTTGGGTCCACAATTGGGAGATCAGCGAAAAGACACATAATTTCCAAATCTCTGTTTTAAGACAATGTAGCTTCAGATTCAACAATAAGTGCCAAATCCCCTTCAGTTACACTCTAGTCACACACACACAGACCATGTAGGAGTGATCTGGAAAATTCAACCCCAAAATTAAATACCATGTTTTTCTTACTTTTAAAAAAAATTTAATTGAGCTTAAAGTGTTTGTTTATGTTGGATAACTCTTCATTTTGCATTTCTAGATACAGCCTTAGCCTCACTTGTTTGCTAGTTAGGTCATTTGTCATTATATTCAATTATCTTCCCTCTTGAACTCATTGCCAGGTTTTATGGGCCAAGTAGTAGGTTCAATATAGATTAATCAGTATAGATTTTGCAAAGAGTTTTCTATATAGGGTCTGCCCACCCACATTTCCTGTATCTAATCATGCTGGAAATATCATGAGATTAATTTCTGTGTTACCTTGAAAACAGCTGCTTCAAGAAAATGTCCTATGACAGGTTTCCCAGTAGTGGGGTGATATAGTGCTACTCTGTCTGGGTAACATTAAAGACCTACTTAGAAAAGAATCTGTTCTCATCACTTGGAAGGGAACTCTAAGTATTTTAACTTGTTCTTATAGACAAGCTGGCTTAATGGAGAGAATTCTGCATTTAGAGTCTGGAGACCTGGGCTCTTATTTGAGTTTTCTGCTTATATTATGTCAGTTTGCTCTGCCTCATCTATAAAAGAGGAGATAGACGTATTGTTGAAAGAGAATCATTCAATTTGGGGCTAGAAGGTGTGCTAGAGTTCATCTATTCTAGATTATCTAGGAAAGGTCTCTCTGATCCTTTCTACTTCTTCAAGTGCTAGGAATTCTGTGTGTCAATTAAGTTATAAAAACATTGTCAAAATTATATACTTTTTCTTGAATCAAGTTGTCCCTAGATGTTATAAATTAACATGCTGTAATACATATTCTGTCATCATGAGTTGATCTGTTAGAGCTTGATCAACTGAAAACTGGTTAGGTTATTCCCAGCACTACTCAATAATCAGAACTTGGAGGTATAGAATATTCCGAATTAACATCCACGGTTAGGGATCCCTTCATCCCTGACCACCACCAACAGGGGTATTAGGATTAGAGTAGGATAAATATACAAAATAAAAGGAAGGAGAAAAAGTAAAAGAAAAGAAAAGGAGGAGAAAGGAAAAGGTAAAAATGATAGTGGAGTATAGAAAAACAATTGCTTAAGGACCATTCAATAGTACTTATATTTTAGGCTTCCCTTTCCAGTACCAAGTCATGTCCAATTGGTATTTCTGCTCTTAGGAAGTGATGAGATGTTCCTGGAGGAATCCTAGGGCTGAATATAATTTGTATTTAGATCAAATCATTTGTGTATATATGAAATGAGATTTCTCTCCCAGAGTTCTCTGAGCATTCATTATAACATGAAATTGACTCTAGTTCTCAAAGGTTTTACCACAAAACATGAATTCTGGAAGGTTCTACCAAACTGAAAAATGACCAAACACATGCTTGTGACAGACTGTGTGCCTGCTATCTAGGGACCAGTTTTGAAGATTCTCATACTTCGATATTTGGCCACTGCTTAATGAAGCATTTTGCTCATATCTACTCATAACTATTAAGGGGTGGCAACCTGTGTTGATGGAGAGATTATCCACAGTGATTAAGTCACATATATTTTAAAGTATTTAGGAAGTAGAATAAGCTTAAATGAATGTCAGGGTAATCCCTTAAATGGGGAAGGGGTGAAAACGAGACGGCAAAAGGAACCCAAAGAGAATGTGATGAAAGGCTTCTCCAACCACCTTGGCTTGAGGAGAATATGCATTTTAGGGCCTAATTTTGCAAATTGTTTAACTGTATATTATTCTCCCTCCCTCCCTCCTTCCTTCCCTCCTTTCCTCCTTTGTTCCTTCCTTCCTTCAACTCTCTCTCCTTCCCTCTCTCCCATCCATCCATCACAAAAGACATATCTTTGCACTTATGGAAGTTTTCATTGTCTGCTTTTAAGAAATGTGAAAATAGAGAAAAGGCCCACTTAAAAGGGAAATTTAAAATACATAACTAGAAGTGAAATTTTCTTGCAGTTTAAACAGATGACAATCTTCATAGAAGAGCCTGTCAAAGGGATTTAGCTAATGCAGAAGTTGTAGATTTTTTTTCCTTCTGTTTTCAGAGTTCTTTATAAATCTGAATCATAGTCTCATCTACCCCAAAGGCAGGTAGATGTTCTTCAAAGGGAATAACCACCCAGCAAGTTTTGCCAAAAATAATACAGTGAAGTCTTTTAAATTTGAAGTGACATTCACTTGAAATACTTTGAATATAAGGGGATGTGAACTTCACTATGTGAGTAATTCATTTGGAGACCATGGATGAGTTTTTGCTAGGAAAAAAAAAAAACGAAGAAAAAAGAAGAAAAACAAGTTCACTACTCAAAGATTGACTATTATAGAGACCGAGAGTAGCACAAATAGTTCCGGAAGTTTCTCACACTCTACAATTTTTCCACCAGCAAAGATTATTATCTTGAATGTGTGATAATTCTTTGTTCTTTTGATTTTTGTGTCATCTTTTTCTCCTATCCTATCTAGTCAGTTTATGACATTGCTTTTGAGCAATTGAACCAACCATAAATGCTGACTCAAATGTTGAATAGGGTATCCCTAAGACTCAGAATAACTCTTCCAAATGAAAATTTCTAGTAAGAATTGATCTATGATTTAAACATATATTGTCAGAAAAGAGTACATATTTCCTAATATGATTTGCCAAAGTATCATAAGAATTAATTATTGATAACATTATCAAATAAAAATTAAAATAGAAAGCATACATAATTCATATTATCAAGAAAAAGATAGATTACTTTTAAAAATGTGTTTTATTTTTAATTTATGGAATAAACAAACATTTCCATAACAGTATAATAAAAAGATAATTGTACATGAAACTACAAATCTACCATGTACAATTTTATATTCCTTTCAAACATAACACAAAATCATCATGCAAACTTTTTCCTTTTTTTCTTCCCTCCCCCATACCCTAGAGATGGCTACTACCATTAGACAAAAAGAGAGGTATGTGCATCTGTAGACACACACACACAAACACACACACATATGTGAAATTATTCTATACATTTATTTATCAGTTCTTTCTCTGGATGCAGATAGTGTCTTTCTTCATATGTCCATTATAGTTAATTTGGATATTTATAATAGTCAAAATAACATTCTCTCAAAGTCATTCTTAAAACAGTATGGCTGTTGATGTATACAATGTTCTCTTTGTTCTGCTCATTTTGCTCATTATCGTGCACAAGTTTTTTCGTGGTTTTCAAAGAGCATTGAGCTTATCATGTCTTATAGCAAAGTAATATTCCATCACAATCATACACTACAACTTGTTCAGCCATTCCCCAATTGATTAGCATCAGATAAAGGTCTCATCTCTAAAATACATAAATAACTGTCAATATATATAAGAATATTTGTCATTTGCCAATTGATAAGTGGTCAAATAATATGAAAAGGTATTTTTCCAATGAAGAAATAAAAACAATTTATAGCTATAGGAAGAAATGTTCTAAATCATTATTGATTAGAGATATACAAATTAAGACAACTTTGAGATATCATTTTACATCCCTTGATTGGCTAAAATGATTGAAGGGGAAAGTGACAAATATTTGAGAGGATGTTGAAAAATTGTAACTCTGATCCATTGCTGGTGGAATTGCTGACTGATTCAACTATTTTGGAGAACAATCTGGAATTATGTTCAAAGAGTTATTAAACTACCTGTACACTTAGATCCAGTAGTACCACCAGTAGTTCTATTTCCAAAGATAATGAAGGAAAAAAAGAAAAGAATCTTTATGCTCTCAAATGTTTATAGCAGCTCTCTTGGTAGTGGCAAAGAACTAATATTTAGATTATTAGTAATACTATTTTTACATTTACCATGAAGTACATAAAATATTATTAATAGAGAAAACAAAAAATGTGAACATAAATAATTATATTCTATT